>NC_080601.1:11331759-12581759 GCF_027887145.1 Ammospiza caudacuta
AGCATTGCCCCAGGCATCGCTGGATGTGGGAGCTCAGCAAAGTTCCCACAAATCCTTTTAGGATTATCAGTCTTGCAAAGGTCATAAATCCCAGCCTGGGATAGCTGTGAGAATGCCAGTCCCAGATGTTTGCTTGAGTAGCTCAGTTTAGAAAGGGAAATGTTGCTGGTGGTTTGAGGGCCCTTCTGTGGCTGGCCCCATGAAGAATTGTTTCTGAAGGGAGGGCAGGCAGCCCCACCACGAGGTTTCCCCTGAGGGGCTCTGTGTCGCTGGAATGTTTTTTGGCATCCTGTGCCAAAGTTGTAAAATCTCAATCTGGGAAAAGCATCGCTGCCCCTTACCCTGCTAATGTGGGATATTGTTTGTGCTACCTCCATTGTTTGTCAGATATTGTTTGGGCTGCCTCTGCCTGGGAGCCTAGAGCATCTAAATAGCAGCAATTCTGTGAAGTCCTGCCTTGGTTTATTTCATTAAATCCTGGTATTAATATTTGCTATCTTTCACAGGGAGTTGGGAAAAGGAATTCTAACATAAAGAACTTGAAAATCTGAATTTGCATAGACAGGGGTATTGCTCTCATTCTCTGGCCTTTCCGAACTACAGTCCTGAGTCAGAGTCCTTCTGAGCTGATTGCATTCCATATGTTATTTCAAAGTGTTCTTTTATCTTTTCCATCTCAAATTGGAGATGCAAAATCATGATTTCCCCTCTAAGAAAATCCTCAATTTCTCATTCCTTATTGTAGTCAAGTTCCACTGAAGTGTCTTCAGACCAAAAAAGCAGAAATTTACAGTGACAGTAGAACTGGAAGCATTTATTTGAATCTATATTATCTAAAAATATATATATATATTTTACTTCTAGGTTCCAAGACATGAGGAAATTGTTCTTTGATTATTTTCCTTGAAATCATAGTTGCTACACTGATAAGCACTCATTTTCAAATTCACCAGTTTCCTGTAGGTAGATTCATTTTTATCATCAGTGTTTGGCCAGTTCAATCAACTGTTCCTGCAGGATATTTTTCTCTGTTTCTGTGTACTTCTTAGCAAGGAAAACAAAAAAACTCCAAAACTACACATTCAATAATCTATCAGAAATCTCAGGAGGCTGAAAAAGCCTCATATTTCTCTATTTTGTTAGGTTAGAAATAAAATACCAGAATAGAGCAGCTTCTCTGCTCAATCTCAAAACCATTTATTTAATAGGGTGTCCTATTGCAAATAATTTAAATACATTGAAAATAAATATTAGATTTATATAAACAAGCAGGTTGAGTAACCTGAAGGGAGAGTAAACTGAAATAATCTCATCACAGGCACAATTTAAACTTTGTTTTGGTTTACGTTAGAAGATATATATTTTTAAGTTATGCTATATTAGGGGTTTCTTTGCACATCATTTAATATTAAAATATAAAATAAACAAGCAAGGTAATGTCTTATTTAAATATTCATATGTGACTGACTCTGTCTGAGAGTACTTTCAGAGCTATGCTGTAGCTCTAAGGAGATGAAAAACAATTTATTATTAGTGCATATTCTTATAATCTAAATATCACCCCAGAAGAGGAAGTTTTGGCAACACAAAGTCTGTCTTGCACACTCTGCCAGGAAAAGAACTGTCAGGAGATATTTACTTGTTCTCTATTGTGTGTTTTTAACCTGATGAAAGGAAAGGGACAATTTCCCCATACCTAGAATTTCATGCTTTCAAGGAGCCATTGGGAGTCTCAAATGTTCTTCTGGTGGTCACCATGTTTTCTAAAGGAAGTACATAAACTAAATCAGGAGAAACTGGTCTGTCTCTTTCCCCCATTCCTGAAATGAAATGGCAGCACATATGCTGCTTCAAGATCAGCAGAAAGTAATGATCATGGTGTATCATATTTTGTATTTCTGAAAAGAGAAAATAACTGTGCTTGGGTTGTTTTTTTGGGGGGATATATTTTTTTTAACCCAGAAGCAAAACAACTCTTCTTTCAAGGAGAATTTCTTATTTCTGAAGATGAAAAACTAAGGGCTGAGAAATCTCTTATTTCTTCACTTCAGAGTTGAAAAACCTATCAGAAGAACTTGGAAAATTACAACATATTCAATGTTTGATCCATTCCGTTCTCAGCCTTAAAAAGAAATGATTAAAAATTCATTTTGAAGTTAGCTTTGCATGTATCCTGTAGATGCAAGCCTGGTTGACAGAGTGGGTTCAGATTTGTAGACATCTTTGTACATGTAAGAATAAATAAAGAAGAGGGCTCAGAATAGATGGGAAAGTGCAAACCCATTTGTTTGGCTCTGCTGACAAACTCTCAGGAGTGACATGCAATTCATTGGACCTGATGCAAATTTACCATGGGGAGGTGGCTTTAAATATTTGATGTGATGGTACAGGGCAGCTTTCTCATTAGGGATTAACAGATAATATATTTTACTTGGCCTGTGTAGCTTCTTTAGATAAGTTACTTCTGAATTTTACTGCTTCAAATACTCCTAAGATGAAACCAAGAATAAGCCATAACCTCTGGTAGCTGGGTAATGATCCATTCTTGTACCTTTACATGCTCTTGTGGAAATTGAAATGCCCAGGTTGATCCTTTTTAGCAGAAAATGGGTGGCAGAGGCTTGGTCACTCCTGAAAACATTTTGTCAGGGAAGGAATTCAGAGTCAGACACAGAAATCCTGCCCTCTGCCAGGGTGCTCACTGCAAAGTGAAAACACTCTGAGAGTGCTGCACTTCTGAGGGGCTACTGCAGTCCAGAGAACTGACTCAATGCTGGTTTTCAGGACTTTATGTTCTCAGTTAATGGAAAAATGCCATAATTGGCAGACTTAGCAGGAGAAAAGCAACATTAACTTCAGAATGCTTTCATGTAGCCCATTTATTTATTGTTCTTAAACTCCTTCATAAAATAAGTGCCCCATCAGAAGGTTAATATTATTCTATTACAAAAAAAAAATAGCCATTGTATTTTCACTTTTGTCTTTTATTCCTGTGAGCTTTCTCCTGTGTAATGATGAGGATTAGCTGGGTGGGGGCAGAGGCTCCTGGTTCAGATCAATGTGATGTGAAGTCAATGTCACTCCAAACCCAATGAAAAATGACTCAGGGTTGGTGGAGAATTGCCAGTCCCATCTGGTGGTGGCACTTATCCCTAAGTGAAGGCTTAGCTGACTGTGTGTGATTTTATTTGGGATGCACCTCCTGCAATTGAGACAGAAGTGACAGCATACATGTGAGAGCATCTTCATACCCTCCTTGCTGCTCTCTGCACCTCAGCCACTTCTCTTCAACACATTTCTCCTCATTCCCAAATCTAGATTTGAGTGCAGCTAAGAACTGCAGGATGTATTCCTCTGTGGTAGGATGAGAACAGAATCACTGAAACAGTCCAGAATGCAGGGGTGAAACTGAATTATGGGAATTCACCTGGCAATTCCCCTAATACCTGACCCTTTAACTTGTAGGACCTTTCTGACACAGTAGCCTCATATTCTTTAATTTCCCTTTTTTACCAGGCTGATGGGCTTGTCTGTTTCAGATAGCAAAAATTAGGATGCAAGAATGGGCTGTGGCCTCACAGAGAGAATGCTGGTAAGATTCTTGTGGTGCTGTGCCTGGGAGCTGGAGGATGCTTTTGCTGGAATATCAGCTAAGCATTGCTTCAAAAGGAAAAGATAGCAAGTGAGGAGGGAGGAAAAATAAAATTAAGTTTTATACACACCTAGAATTTAATATTCGTTTGAAAACCAGAAAAGATGACTCAGGTCAAAAGGCCTTATTCCTGGACAATAGTGCTGGAAGGCAAAGCAAGCAAAACAAAAAAGCAATGAATGTTGATTGGCAATTATTTGATATATGAGATTCTGGTTTTGTTGTCAAAATAGCTTGATAGCTACAATGTTGCTCTGTGTTTTAGTTTCAGCTCTTTGGAGGAAACATTCTAGGGAGAAAATGCCAATGTGGTAGGAGTTTGAACAGATGAAGGATAAACAAATGGTGGGGGGGAAGGAATGGGGGACACAGGGTTGTTTAACATGCGCTGACAGAACTAACGTGGCAATATGAAATCCACATTTCAGCACCTGTCCTGAAGCCTCTGGTTGCCATCAAGAATGTCCCCAGGACATAATTTTTGTCTATACAAGCAGTGAAGACCAGCAGCTGAGATTTCTCTAACAGTTCATGCTACCATAGCTCTCCACTGCATTATTCATGTTTTCCTGACACATGAAACATTCGGTGTCAGGTCCAGAATATCTTTCAATTTAAAAAAGAAAAAAAAAAAATTATAACGATAGGGAGGGAGAGAGAGAAAGACAAGAAAAGGGCATCAGGTCTTATGCAGAACTGTCATTAGTTGTGTTGTTATAACTGGCAGTATGAGTAGGGATCTTGAATTCCTTCCAGAAATAAAGCCAGAGCAGTTCACTTTTTGCTTCTCTGTTCTTCCTCTGCCTCTCTGTTGTTTGGCTTCTTAAGGTGTTGCTGAAGAGCTAAGGATGTCCTTGAACTTCCATTTTTGACTATTAGGTTAAAATTCCTCCAGATGGGGGTGTTTTTCAGAGTGGACTGGGTCTTTGGTTCCCAGCATCATCCTGACAACGTTGGTTTGTGTTTTAACATTTCTGATGTTCTCCAACTTACTGCCTTTACACAACACTTCGGCACATTCTTTATTTTCCTTTCTTCCTGACAAATCTTCCAACTTCCCTTTCTCTGTAGGCTTCAAAATCAGTGTTGCACATTGTAACCCATATGATGCCTGCCCTAACACCTGGGCTCTTGAATGATATTTATCCTTTATTTGGCCATTTGGTTTTTCCCTGCTGATCAGCTATCAAATAAAAATTCTCACTTCACCGTGCATGTCTTTCAGTTGATGTAGATATTTGAGCATTTTCAGGAAATGCTTTAGTACATTGATTTTATTGTCCATGGCTTTTTTTTTTTTTTTTTTGGTGGTGAAAAATGCCATTCTTAGAGTAAGAGAGACCAAAACCTCCCAACTCCCCAAAACACCACAGGAAACTTTGAGCAGTGCTAGTGGAAGTGTCCTCACACGAGTTCAGCCTTTCTGCTCATTCTAAATCTGAAGAGATCACTTTGGCACAGGGCATTAAGCAGTTTCCTGTGGTGGTTTCTCAGTCCTTGGTCTCTGCAAATAGAGGCGAGAATTTCTTTCAGCTGTGATTGTGTTTTGGAAGCTACAGCCACTCCTTTTTTTAGGAAATTCTGTAATTTCTCTGCAGTTTTCTTTCAGGAGTAGCTCACTTTCTTCACTCCATCCAAGTGACTTGCATGAAAAGTAATTAGTGATACAGTCTAATTAAGTCCAGTCTAATTAAGTCTTTTTTTTTTCTGGAAAAAAAGGAGATTTTTTTTCTGTAATGGAAAGATCTTAAAAAAAAAAAAATCCAAGATATTTATTAGCTTTCTGAACTGTTCTGCTAAGGTCTGAATTGCCACCAGAGAAAGTAAAAGGAAGGTGTCCATGTTTTAGTAATGAAATTTTTGTCATCTTTTTGGTATCAAAACTGGACTGTGAGGTCTGTGGTTCTTTGGCAATTCAACCCTTCCTCACTTTCTTCAGTATCTTTTGTCAATTTATTTTCAAAGTACATGGTACTCCATGAGAATATGGTGTCTACTTGTTGCTAAGTAGGAAAAAATTCAAAAATTTTGGGCCACTCTTCCTTTCTCTACTCTTCCTTTCCTCTGTCTTGTTCTTTTCTACTACATCTGCTTTGAATTTTATTTTTTGTCTTCATTTCATTCCCGGGCTGAATTTTCCCAGAAAATTAGGGTAAAGCTCAATCTATACCAATATTCTGGAGAGACATCTGTATTTTAGTGAGAGTGGGGACTGTACCCCTTGCTCATGTTAACCAGTTTGTGGTAGTGCAGTGCTTTGAAATTTGCAGGAAAGACTGTAGAGTTTACAATTGAGAGTAGTGATGTTAGGGATTAGCCCTTGTAGGATTCAAGCTGTTAATCAGGTGAAGCCCACAGGTCACCTGTTTTATCTCTATTTCGTTTGACTAATCTAACCCAGGTTGTCAACCTGCTCTGTGCATGTATGGACAAGGAAAGGAAAGAAGATGCAAAGGATTTTGGTGTGTCTCTTCTGTTGGGATTGTGGCAGAAAGCTTCCTCCCAATATTCCTGCAAGAACATTTGGTCTCTAAATCTGAGGTTGCCTGGCATGCTGCACAAGCACTGCACTTTAAAGAAGAAAGACTCCATAATTTAAAATTCAAAATGGACAATATATTACCTGAACTATTTCATTAAACATGGGCTTTTGAAGAAACATAGAATGTGATAGTGAAGGTACTTCTCTGCAATTTATCACTGGATGTGGGTCTGAGAAGTCGAGGCTTCCCTGGTCTCCTATCTTTTCTTCTATTGAATCTTCTCTACCTTTTCTTGTGGATTTTTTTTTTTTAACAAGTCTGCATAGACAGCTTGTGAATTGCAGAGTTTAATAGCCTAAACCCAGGTCCTGCATCATCTGCAGTTGTATCTGAAGGACAAATCAGCTCTCACTGGAGACCAGAGGGATCAGGGGCCACCATGCTGAGCACAGACTGGAAGTGTAGGAGTATCTTCAAACAAGCAATTGAATGGCCTCCTGAATTCCCATTTCTGCTCTTTAAGCTTGCTGTGTCACATCAAGGGCCTTTCTCCTTCATCAGTTCATTGCCATGAGAATGAATGAGCTGTCACACACACGGACTACTCTGGGCTAAATCCTCCCTGGAGGTGTCTGAAGTTTTGTTTGTGTCAATAGAAGTTTCATCCACGTGCACATCCATGAATTTCTGTGCCTGTGGGGTGGCATTTGCTTGACACTATGGATTCAGTAGATGGAGAATGGGAGGAGCTTTAATTTATAAGGGGAAGTCATGAGTTAGTCACCTGCAAATGGGATAGAATTTCTACTTCTTACTTTTAAATCATCACATGAATTAATGAAAAAAAAAACCACAAATCCACAATCAAATTTATGAATCTATATATATAAAAGGGTGGTTTTTACAGCAGTAAATTAGATCAGATTTATTTTATGTTGCACATGTTTTATAAAAACCCATGATGTCTCAACTTTTTGTATACATAGCAAGCACCTGTCACAGTAAAATGCGTTAAATGTGGTATTGAGCATCAAAGGTGGCCAGGTGATTAGAATTGGACCTTTTCTAATCCGATCAAATGTTTTTGTTGACTTCATTAGAGATTGTTTTCCTTAACGATAGACATAGAAATAAACTGTTGCTGTTTAATTATCATATATTATGCTTCACTGCTAACGCTGAAAATAAAAGGATCTATACCTACTTCCTAGAGAAAGACTTTGAGGGAATGTGGAATTCTTCACAAGCATTAACTCTGTAAAAAATATTGTCTTTTCAACAAACTAAAATCCCACTATCTAGACCACACAAAATAAAATAGACAATTATAGCACTGTAAAGGAAAAAAAGGTCAACTTTTCTAAAGGCAAATGGAGTTCCTGATATGAAAGTGTTGTATTTGAGGAATAATAGATATCATGAAAAAGTAAATCAGTTTTAGCAGAAGTAGCACTCAGTGAGAGATCAAGGGGGCTGGGGGAGACGTTGGTGACAAATTTGTTGTGACAATGCTGTAATAAGATGTTTTCATTAGGTCTGTGCTTCCTCCTTCCCCTGGCTGGTTCTGTGTCTGGAAATGAAAACAAACCTGAACATGATGGATCAGAACTTGGAGGGAATATTTCTCTTTACTTTTGTGGGTTTTTTTAGTTTGTTTGGCTGAAAATGTCACCTACTGCAGTCAGAGGAAGCAAACTCCCCTGCACCAGGCCCTGGCAGCAGAATTGTGACAAGGACGCTGGAGGTGCTAAACCAACACCCAGATGATCTATAACACAAAGGTCAAAATAAACTTTACAGGGTAAATAGGAAGGATGACAAGTGCAGCTATTTCAGAAACCTTAAAGTGACTCAATGCCTGCTGACTAAAATCAGTGGGAGCCAAGACTGGGGCATCAAAGAAATATGAAGGAAAAGTTTGTTTTTTTTTGCTCATCATGCTATTACTTTTATTTCTCTGCCTCCTTTGTAGGTAGAGTAGGACTACTTCTGTTTTTTTTTTTTTTTTTTTTGGTTTTTTTTTTTTTTTTTTTTTTAATTCTTTTGTTGTTATGCCTAGGTTCTCCTCTTAAAAAGCAACAATTTGAGAACTGAATTTCTTCCATCCCATTGGATTAAAAGAAAAGATTATCTGGTTACCCTATGCTTTGAAATAAAATAGGTTTAGTATAGCTTCCATTTTACACATAAAAGCTTATTAAAGCTGTGTGAAGAAAATTGCAAACAGAAAATATTAGCAAATCCTCCTGATAAACAAGCATATCCCCCAACATTATTTTTTTTCCAGGGAAAAAGCTAAACAAATCTAATAAATTAATTGATAGTTTTAGTTACATCAGTACATATTAGGGATAAACTGCCAAGAAAAGAATTAATCGAGAAACAAACATTGCAATATTTATGCAACTATCCTCAGTATTAAAAACAAAAGGACAAACCCCAGAAAATGTGTGATGAATAATGCAGTTATTTCTAAATGGAATTAGTTGTTATTTTAAGTTCTCTGTGTCACATCACAGTATTTTTTTGGGATGTGAAGTGACAGGGCAGACTGGGAGGCCAGTCTCTCCCAGTGAGTGCCTGTCTGCTCCTCGTGCACTCTGTAAAGGTAGCAGGAGCTTCATCTGGGAAGTCCTTGCATGAACAGCCCTGGAGTTTTTTAGAGCTGGATTGGTTTGAATCCATGATTTTGAAATTTTGGAGAAAGCAGAGGTCAGAGAGGGTAAGACATCCCAAACCAGAAGCTCAAAATGAAAGCAGTATGTCTGAAACTGGGGAAAAGAAGCATTTTCTGCCCGTGTTGGCCAGTATTCCAAGTATGTGCTTGAAGGACTTGGCAGTATTTTAAGTATCCATTAAAACACTTCCTTTTTGGAATTACTACCACTGAAAGGGCTCAGACTCAGGGGATATATTCAGTGTACAGCTGCAGCTGACACCAGGGCCACCACCTGAGCTCTCTTGGTGGCAGCACAGTGGTCAGCCTGTCACCTGGCCTTGGTGGCCTTGCAAGTGCTCCCCTCCAGTGTTTAAAAAGGACATTTTAGCTGAGCTGTGGCAAGCAGCCCAGGATGGCTAAAGCCACCTGAGTCTCCCTGCAGTGACACAAGCAGGGAGCTCTTTTCTTGTCCCCTTTTGTCACTCCCTGCTCTCTTTCACTGAGCAAGGGAGAGAGGAGCTCTGAATCACACACTGCTGGCCTGGAGACTGTCACAATGAACGCAGTGTCTCCAGTGTGGTGGCCATCCAATATCTTTTATCAGTCGGGCTCTTAGCTTCAGGGCACAAACATCATTATTTATGCTATGACACAGGAGGCTGTGTCACAGGAGCCAGGTGTATAAAATTTCTGGAAATCAATGATGAATTTTTATAATGTAGCCATAGATAGTAGACCTAGAATGGATAAATCTGTGGGCTGGTCTTTCTTTGCAAAGAGTGAGACATGCAGGTATAGGCAAATTTTACATCTTTATTTCCCCCTACCAGTCTGCATTTTCTGAACTAACACTCAAGTTTTAAGAGGTTTTTTCTTCCTCTGACCATACTTTCTAGCGACCAGATCCTTGCTAAATAAATTCAGATTTATCTGAGTGGTATCAAAAGATATGCTCATTTCCAATGTGTTGGAAAAGTGTCAGGTGATTTCCATTATATGGCCTCCCCTGCTCTGCATGAGGAGAACAGGCATTCAGAGCAGTCTGTAGAAGTTAAGAGCTCTCTAACTGTCAAAATGACTTTCAGAGTCTGAGTCTGCCTCCTTTCTTGGAATTTTCTGACATCCACAGGTATTCCTTTGGAGTCTGCAATATCTCATGAGCTGGAACATCTTTCTCATCCATTTTCTGTCTCTGGAGCGAGGGTGGATGTGTCCCTTGGGTTCCACCCCTGAGAGGGAGGGTATGTTATCCAGAACTGCCCTCTTGCACAGGATGTACACCCCACACAGTGCATGGCCAAGGTTTTAGCTGAAGCTGGAGATTTGCATCCCAGGGTGAAAGGCTAAGTGAAGTTTCCTGAAGAACTTTCAACACATTTGAATGATGTCACTGCTATTTTTCTTCCATGCATTCAGAGACTCTGAATTGCTGTAACTTGTTCTAACATTAGCAACCCTTCAAATCCTCTCCTCTGTGCATGAATTCCAAAATATTAATCACCCTTCTCTTAGATATTCTAGGGAAAAAGAACGTGTTTTCATTTTATTTGCTATTTCTGACACATGTCAAAAGTGTGCTTGTGTTTATTATATTTTTTTCTGCAAGGAAAGAAACCTTTTCTTTCATTCTTTCTCTTACAGAAATCACCAATGTCAAGTAAAGTCTGCCCTTTTATGCTGATGCAGATCCCTCATGATAAAAGAAAGATTTGATTCATGCAAATGTTACTGCAGAAACACCTCTACACAAGCAGGCTGAGGTAAAAGCACTCCCTGGAAGCTTTTGTACCATGCGGGATGCTGTGAGTGTCCTGACAGAAAGCCTGGCCAAGGTGTGAGTGGGTCTCATTCAGGATTTTAGCTGAGTTTGATTTCTAGTGAAGCTCTGGCACTGCAGGGCCACTCCAGGATCCACACCACAGACATGACAAGAGATCCCAGCCTAAACAGCTGCACCTGCAGGGTCTTACAGGGAAACAGGTGGCAAAAATATGGCATAAATGTGCTCAACTAGAGGAGCTGGGGAGAGCTGGAGAGGGAGGGTTCAGTGTCTGAACTGCAGCTGTTGGGAAACTCTGTGCAGCCCTTCTGCCTGCTGACAGGTTAAAAACAAGCTCAGGAAAAGTTGACGAGCACCAATTTGACAGAATTTGTTTTTGACAGACCATTTTGTAGTTTTAATGCCTCCTGAGACTTTTTTAATAGCCTAAAATAGCTCAGTTATGATTTGAGTTATCCCTGCAGCAAGCAAGGGATGAGGATATCAATGCTGACTTCAGAGCAATAATTGAACATCAGGGTCATCCCTGAAAAACTCTATCCATAGGTAGATGGTCAGGTGCAACTCTAGACTTGTTCTGTATCATTTTATCATGGTAAAGTTATTAGAAATGTGTGATAAAATATAACCCTCCAGGCTACTCATGTTAAAAGTGACTAAATAGTAATCATATAATTTTTCACTCTGTGCATACCTAATGGGAACAGAGTACAAGTAATTATTGTACAAGGGGAAAAACATCTGTTGTGAATATGATATAGGAAAGATAAGTAGCTGAACTGTGTATCTGAGAGTGTCTCCAAGAACAATAAATGTACTATATGTATTCAATCTTGAAATGTGTTGCTATGGTAGATACATTAATTACCAAAATAGCAGCACATGAGTGGAAAAAAAAAGGCTTAAAAGTCCTTCTGATATTGTGGGGGGAAGCAGTGTGGAGGAGAGGGGGATCTGTCTCTTTAAAGTAAATACATATCTGAGTGCTTTTTGCTGGCACAAATGCATTTTGAGATTATCTGAGCTATTACAGCTCTCTAGCTGATGCATGAGGGACTGGGAGCAGGAGGACAGGGATGGCACCTTCACACCTGTCCATACCCCAGTCAGTCTGTTCCCTTTGTTTCCCCACCTCCTGGCCCATGGGCTGTGCCCCATCCAGCACTGAGCAGAGCATTGTTTCAAGGAAAGTGCCCGTTCTCCAATTTGACAACCAACAAAACAATTTTCTGTCACTAAGCTCTGCTTTATCTCCATATTTGAAGAAATTTTTCAGCATTTTTTTTTTTTGAGCCTCACAGTGACCACGCTCTTTGAAAAAGAGATCTCTCACCTGAATGTGTAAGCAGCCAAGTTTCCTGACTCCAGAGGCATTACAAACTATTACTAGAGGAAAAAAAGTAATCTGTCAGTATCTAGTTCCCTGGAAACCCCATGGTCAGTTCAGGTGTTTAGAGAAAACAGCTGTAATGGAAAACTGTTGGACACTTAAATGGTGATTAGAAATAGCTCAGGTGCCCCTGCAGAGCTCATAAGCCTCTGCACAGATGTTCTGAACTGAGAACTTGGTGCCAGAGGTACAATCTTCTCCCAAATTAAAATCGTTGTCAGACCTAATCTTGAATGGCAATATTAGAAGAAAATGTCAGTGAGATCCAGCTCAGCCATTCCTTCAGAGTTAAAAGAGTTGGAGCAGCAGTGTAGGAACCTCTGTGAGGCAGCAGCAGAACATTTCCTCAGCTGTTCACCTTTCCATCACATGCAGTTTAAATTCCTTCTTTTGAATGATGCTAAGAGGTAGAAAAGCCCAAATGCCACACAAATGTTGGGTTTATGTAATTCTGAGATCAGTGGGGATAAAAAAACCTCAAGAGAAAATCCATGAGGAAAATCTATTTTGTAGTCACGGAATCGAAACACAGATCTAGAACAATATTCCAGATTAAAAATACTTTTATACCTTACAAAAAAGCATGTGTACAGACAGAGTGTGTCTAATGCCAAGTATGGTGGGGGTGCCCAGCTTTTGTGAATGCAGAGGTGGTGTCCAAAACATGAAATGACATTCAAAGAAATAAGTTTTGGAAAGGCAGAAAGAATGGCCTCACTTCTTCTCTGGCTCTGAAACACAACGATGACTGTGTAATTGTCAATGAATAATTTGAATTTTGATAGATTTTCTATAAAAAAATTTTTTTTGCTGAATCCATATGCAGAAACAAGATGGCCCAGAGCATGTGCTGCTTTTACTGCCCCATTCCTTTTCTCCCCACAGAAGTCCACTCTATAACAAGACTGTTATCCGTAGCAGGAAAGCCCCAGGATGCTTCTTGGAATCCACACCTCTTTATCAATAACCAAAAATAACAAATCTACCCATGATCAAAATTCTTCTAGTAATCAGTGTTAACTTCTAGAACATTTTCAAAATGGAAATTTATGTGTAAAATAAATTGGGGGGGGGGGTGAGAGGAATCAGAGCTTTTATGGAAAGAGGTACCACAAATAATCAAATATTAAAACAGCTGAGAATAGAAAAGATTAAAAAATTAGAGGAAAGGAGAAAGAGAAAATAATATATTTCTTGCATTTTTTCTTAAAGCTTTGCCATTTCAGCCTATGACAGCCCATTCCTCCCTAACCATAGGTCTGAGGTATTTTCATATGAAGTTGAGTTCTTATAAAGATGCCCAGTATTTGTTCAGTGATTATTCCCCTTTAAATGCTGTTGTGGTTTCTGTGAACCTTCCATCCATGTGGTTTGCGAATACAATATTGCATGAGTACAATGCAGTATTTTCATTAAAGAAACAAGCTGCAAGCAGAACTCAGGAGACACCTCATCCATGCACTGTGCAAGAGAAGGAACAGCAAGTCAATTAGCTGGCTGTAAAATTCTCAAGGAAAGCAATTTCAGGGGATGAATCCAGAACTAAAAGACTGGAGATGAAGCACAGTGGGACTGGGTGATTAAAATGTATCAGGGAGGCTGGAGACCAGCAGTTGTGTCCCAGGAACAGAGACCATCACCTCCATAACCCACTCAGCTCTAGCAACCACAGCTGTAGAAGGAAGGACTGCTGATGGGGGCTGGCCAAAATCCCTCCCAGACTGAAGGAACTTAGTGCAGCACCCTTTCCATTAAAGTTTCTGATGGGGAAGCAGTAGCATAGCTGAATATTGTAGCAGTAGCTGCTCCTGGTGTCTGTGTTACCCTTAATGATTCATTAGAGGTGCAGCTTCAGTGGTAGAAAACCGGCAGTGGTGAATGTTTAGCTGGTGAGAGAGAGTTGATATTTCAAACTCTAGAGTAAGAATGAACAGCTGGTCTTATTTCATTTTTTTCCTCATGAAACATAATGCTGTATCCTTCCTGCCACTGAAGGAGGTGAGGATATTAGATAGTTGCTGTAATAGATTATGCTTCTTTTTCATTTTTCCAGTTTTCTCTGGGGACAGGAATGTGAAGCTTGCATTTTCACTTACTGTGCTGTTGACCTCAGTCGAATTTACACATTGCTTGGTTATTTTGTTTCTTTTAAGATACATTTCTCTTTCCCTGTCTCTTGCGAGTGCCTTGATGTATTTTTCCAAATAAGTGGCTGTGTGAAGGAGCTAATAGTGAGAGCCACAGATGAACAGGCTGCACTTTGGGGACCTGAGACAGGAAGATAAATCTCTTTATCTGCTGGTGGCTGGGGAGAGTCCATGAGGGGTTCTCTGAAGTAAACACACACTGCTGGGCATCTGAGGAGGGGAGGGATCAGATGATGCTCTTGGGTGAATGGAGGGTGGGCTCAGGTGCCTGAGTCACTGCTGGGGCACAGGGAGCTGTGTGGGTGGCACAGAGCAGGCTGGCACACCAGGGTCACAGCCCTGCAAGAGCAAGCCATGGAATCTGAAAGCACCAGGGAACAGTCAGGGCCTTAGAGACAGAGACATCCTGCTTTCAAACACACTCGGTCAATTCCTGCCCATTCACATTTATGTTTTCTTCCTTCTTGTGTGCAAGGAAAATATCCCACAAACAGGCAGAATGGCATTTAAATGTCACCACTTGCTGTCCTTTAGACTGGAAAGGAAAATGAGAAGAAGGATTAGCTATCCCAGGGCTAGAGGTGGGAGTCCTTTGCCTTTCCCTTGCTGCTCAGAGCCAGCAGAGAGAGCTGTGGCTGGGGCTGTGTGTGTTCCACAAACTCACTGACACACCTGGTCCTTGCTGACACTGGCCTCCCAGCAAAGCCTGCAGAGGAACAGGACACCAATTTGCTGGTCTGGTTCTTTTTATTCTGCTTCCCACCAATGCCTAGTGGCAGGGCTCAGGAAATGTTATTTTTGCCAAAGCTGAGGATTTAGTGCATGTTATTGAACAGGAAAGAGTCGACGTCCAAAAAAGAAATTAAGTAATTTACCCTCCAGCTTTGCAGAAGTCAGCCAACATGAAAAAGCTCATATTTTCAGAGCACACAGGGATATGTCTCTGTTCTTTAACAGTGTTTCATATGTCCCTTACAAACTGCCACTTCCAGAAACATCATATATGTTCCTTGGTAGTTGTTTTAATCAAGCAGTTTTATAACCATCTTTTAGGAAGATAAAGGACTGGAAATCACTTGTACAGATATTTAGTTTTTTGTTTTCTATGAATAAGTCATGGCAATACAAGGGAATATGATGGGAATGCTTTTAACAGAGCCGTGACCCTTCTACAGCATTGTTATAAAATGAGGGAAGTCAGAAAATACCTACTTGGGATATGCATCATTGTGCTAATCCTTGCTTGTGTCCCACATGGTGGTCTCTTGTGATGTTTCAATTTGAAAAAAATGCAAAGCAAGAAGATTTTTCTTCTGAAATTTTAAAATATAATTTGTATAATCTCAAGTCTTCCACTGTGAACATATTTTGTGGACTGGACTGCATTTCCATCCCTTCCTGTTCAGCTCCAATTTCTTTGCTTTGAAGTTCCCTGTTTCCCCCAACAGCAGCAGGATCCATGGCCAGACACAAGGGCTGGACTTTTCTCCTTGCCTGCATCAGTGCTGACAGGCACATGCCTATTGAAAAAAGGCACCTCGTGTTTCTTAAGCTGTGCCAATCCTGAGGCAGCTCTCAGTGACTTTCTTAGGGAACAGAAAAGCAAAGGGAAAAGTTGAACTCAGTGAAGTGACCACTCCTGTTTCTGACTCTCACAGCGGGTGTTGGTCTTCCACAATAATAGGCAGAGGGTTGGATTTATTTGATATTTTTCCCTGCCACATAAATGAAAGCCTTAAACTGAAAGAAAGAGATAGATATGTAAGGCTAAAATATATTCTTAATTTTATGTCTTCTTTGGAGTTTGGTCAGACTTTAGCCTGAGCAGAAGAAATGCTCAGGGGGTTTGGACATGGAAAGACACCTGGGACAGACACCATGCAGTGTCCTGGCCATCTCTTGAGGGATGTGTCCACCTGTGCAGACTAAGATCCATGTAATTGTATTAAATAAGTATCATTCATTCTTTCTAAAACACGGAAGACAATGAGTCCTGCCAGGGATCTGTAGCCCATGATCAAAAAGAAATTTCTTTATTATTATTGGTTAAGCATTACTTCAGTGCCAGCTGAATATGCACAGCTTGTTTAAAAAAATTATTTTCTAAAAGTAAATTAATTTTAAAGAGTTATGCCTTCAAAATCCCTTTGCTGCCCTTTGGAGTCTGTTTATCCTTCTAAGGATAAAAGGATAGCAACGACTCGTGCCTGTCAAACATCCAAAAGGGAAATTAGTGCATATGGATTTATTGACTTCATTTCACTGATAAAACCTGCTTTTGTGAGAAGCCCCTTGCTGGTGATTGGTTTGTCACATCCTGCTGACAATTCCAGTGCTGTCCCTGGGGCCAGTGTGCAGCTGTGCAGCCCTGGGACTCCTGAAAACCTCTCCAGATCTTTGGTTTTGGCACAAGAAATTAATCTGTTATTTCTATACAACTTCCAGGGAAATGATGATAATTCAAACTCTCTTTGGTCCCTATGTGTAGAGTTAAATTTATCATTTTAACATAGGTCAATTTGGAAGTTGCTGGGATCTTCAGATGTAACATTTTTAGTTTCTGGTTCTTAGAGGTTCACAGCAGTAAGCTTTATTATTTGGTCTTGGAAGATTGCATTGGCAAAAATAGAGGGTGAGCTGAGATTTGAAGGAAAATCCAGAGGATGAGAGCAATCTTGAGAGACAAAGCATAGAAGAGCCCATGAGTGTTTTTTGTGTCTCTTCACACGTCTTACAGGAGTTAATAGAAAGGTACTGCCATTGTCACCCACTTAGCACAAGTGTTTTCCAAAGATAAGGGAAGACTCTGGTAGTCTCAGAAAGTGTTTTTCAAGCTAAGGCCAACTTCCTCCAAGTGTGCATTGGTGCATGAGCCTGGCTATGGAGTAGGGACAGTCACCTAGAAATGTCAGGTTTCTGTAAACAAGAAGTTAAAGTTTATTTTCAATGTGTATTTATGCCACACTTCTTTAAAAAAATAAACTTTATATTTTAATAATAGGCTTTTCATTCTCAATAATTCAAGCATTTAATGTCCTGTCAAATTTTAGTTTCCTTTTTAATAGCATAAACTACATAACATGCATAGTATAAGGAAAAATATTTTTTACTCTCATATATTCCAAGACACACTTTAAAATGTTTTCAAGTACACTTTTCAGGGAAATATGAATTGCACAGAATATAAATTTCCCTGATTACAACTCAGAACTCATTTAAACCCTTAAAGGGAGGGGAAGGCACATAGAGAAAATGTTGGACTCTGTACTGAACCTTAAATCAGACTAAGTGTTTGCAAGTGTTTGTGTTCCTATTGGCTTTCATGAGTTTGAGCCCACATTTTTCATTCCAGCTATTTTTTAGGATGGTCCTAATGCTAGATTGGGCCATACTTAAAAGAAGGAAATAAATTTCTAATATCCAGCCTCTGAATAAGGACTGACAGCAAGGAGTTGCCTGCCCAGTCCAGTGAGGGCTGGGAGGAAGGTGTGGTGTTTTCTGAGGGTGGCAATGGTTTCAGCAGAGACACTTTCCTCATCACTCCTGCCTCAACTTCATGCTCTGAACCTGGTAGTGGTTCTCACAAGCTCTCTGAACCTGTGACATGTGCTGTGTTCATCATCAGGAAACAGCCAGCAGTCACACAAGTGGTTTGTTTCTGTTGTTGTTTTGGAGTTTATTTATAGGATTTGTTGTTTGCACTACAAACAAGCTGTATTGTTTGAGCTACCAGTGGAGGAAATGCAGACAGCTCAAAGGTGCACACTTAGTTCCAAATGCTTTTTACTGCAGAGTGACCTTAAAAATTGCACATGCCCTTTTTTAGTATTGACAGCATACAATTAAAAGAATTGCATATGGAAACCTAACTGAAGATCTTTTTCTTCTGTCTGTTCAGAATTTCCACTTGTGCCAAGTAAAATTGTATCTATCCCATATCTAAAACAAAGCAGGCTGCTCAGGCTAACAAATAATTATACTTTCTGAAAATTTTAGAAAAATCTGGGGGTTGTGCCCCATGATTTCCTTCCATATCTTTTGGCAAAGTGCACTTGATTCTTCATGAAACAACTTTTCCTTTCTCCATTAGTGCTCATGCCTGACTAGAAAAGCCATCCCTGGCAGGAGTGTGAGCCTGGGTTGTGTGATGAGTAGCAGGAGGGCAATGGATCAGCCTGGGCTTTGCATCTCTGGGATAAATCAGGGGCTCCAGCTGCATGTAAATAGTGTGTTGTTCTGGTTTATAGCATTCTACCAAAACCCTGTGCTTAAGAAAGAAAGAGATTTTTGTAATCTCCAGAAAGTAAGGATAGGAAAACGTAATGTTGTTTTGCTTTCAGCAAAGTCTGAAAACTATTTTCACCAGGTAAGTTTCGCAAAACCCTTTCTCAGTTCATGATATTTTTAGCTTCTAAATATAAATGCTATGTAAAGCTTTTTTAATATGGTGAGAGAGCATGTCTTTTTTTCTCCTAGACTTCATAAGGGAATAGTATAAAAACAAACTCAAATCAAACCTTTATATTTTCATAAAAGCTAGATTAAATTAAAGCTTCAAAAGTTTTGAGTTCTGCTCAGAAATCCTGATTTTTATTTTCATTGCCTTTTTGTCACCTTGGAAACACTGTTCTGTGCAGAACAGCTCAGTGGAAATGTGGGTCCCAATTGCAGTTCTTAAATTTCTCCTTTGCAAAACATCTCCCAGAACTTGCAGGTGCATAGGGAAACTTTACCTGTGAGTATTTCAGTCTTTTTCTTCAACTTTTTGTTAACAAATGTAAACACCAAGGGAAAAAAATGACCTTGAAATATACATGTATATCTTGTTCCACAGACACCTTCCTGTAATATAACAAAAACCTTTCCCCATAAGGCAACAAGCAGCACTACATGAACAATACAGGCTCTCGTTGCTGAAGTATTAAGTTTTTCCTGAGACACTGATGCAAGAGAATAGAGAGAGAGACACATATTTCTACAAAGCAATAATTCAGCCCAGAATTTTAATATAAAGAACACCAAGGCAGTATCCTGTTATCTGAATTTTAATGACTGTATCTTTTTTATCCTGTCAGTTGTAGCAAGGATGTGAGAGGTTTCATGAAACATTAATGGCTCTAACTGCAGTCCTCTCCATTTCCTTTTTTCTCTCTTTTTTTGTTCTCCTGGTGTGATGTAAAATATAAATTTGTGAGTGGGACTGCTGTTTGCACAGGCCTCTATTTCTTGCTTGATCTTGCAGCAGTGGCTGTGGTTCCTGTTTGGGCTGGGAGCTTCCACACTGGCTGCCTAAGGAGAGGGAAAGGGCTGGAGGTGCAGGGGGAGGAAGATCTTGCTGATGACCGATCATAAACAATTTGAAATGCAGTCTGTATTTTAGGGACTTTCAAACGAAGGGCCAGCTGGATGTTCTGCAGCAGCCTCAGTGTCATCTGTAGGCTGCTGGTTGCTGGCTGGATGAGCTGTTCAAAAGGCAAAAATCCACAGGGAATGTCAGATCCTCTCCCCTCCTCAGCCCCCAGGAAACAGGGCTGAGAATGGGGTGGAAGGGGATTAAACCCAAACAGTTTTCAGGGCTCATGGGTGCAAGGGCACACCAGAGGATGTGGAGATGGCTGTGCATGCCAGGCACTGCTGGGCAAAGTCCTGAAGGATAATGAATTCCCCCAAACCTAAAACCTGTGCAAGGGGTTGCTGTCATTTGACTGAGTGCTCTCACATTATAACTTCCAGGGGGGTGTTGTAGGAAAACACAGAGTTCCCAAGCTTAGTGAAGAACCCTAGAGGCAGACAAGCATAGCTGATACAGCCACAGAGGCCAAGAGTGTTTGGAATTGTTGTAGGCACACAGCTGGTGGTGGTTGGGGTGGGGCTGGGCAAGGCCTCATTCCAAATTGGCCACAGCTGTGAGGAGCAGGTGAATCCCATTGGAGATAATGAGCCACGGAGTGCCCAGGGGCACTGACCAACCACCAAAGGGAGCAGAGGGCACACAGGTGCAGTGCATTAACCATCAGGGGTATAAAAGGTTGGGCTGAAGGACAATAAAGAGCTGCAGATGCTTGAAGCCTTCTTTGGTGTTGGTTGTGCTCCACCGGTGTCCCCACAGGAATCAGGTATGTGAGGTGCTTTAAAAGGGGATTTCACACTCTGATCCACAAGGTGCATAATAGGAAATATTCCTAATTATTGAGAGGAAGTCCATTATAAACATAAATATGTGTTATGTGGTGCCATAATGAAGTGGCTATACATGGCAGCAGCAGATGTAAGGCCTGACACCAATGTGCTCAGTGAGAGGATGTCACCACACCACTGTGACATGTGTGTGTCCTGCTGTCTGCCATTCCTGGGACTGGCATATTTGCTAGAAAACGTTCTGCCCTCCATGAACGTCATCCTGAAAAACAAACCCACAAGGCTTTGGGGAGCAGAGACACCAACATGTCCTCATTCCTTAGGTAGCTCCAAGAGTTGGGAATAGCCTGACCTCCAACAGTTTCCCTCTGTTGTCTCTGAAAAAATGTCTAGTTTTTTTTTTTTGTTTGTTTTTTTTTTTTTTTTGTTTTGTTTTGTTTTTTTTAGATGGCAAAAATATGACCTACTTCTCCAGAAGCTGGAGAGCAGTTTTCTTCACTCTGTTGGAGTTTGTGTCCATCTGGAAGCACTGGATGAGTTGGGGATATCAGAGATACCCTGAGTGAGGCTGAGATCTTCTACTGTAAGTACATTTTAATTAAAGCAGAGGTTTATGTGGAAAGGTGAACAGGTGCTTATTGTTTTTCAATAAGCATTCTTGCAGTTTTCTGTGATTTTTTCCTGCTCTGGGAGCGGTGAGGAAGGTTGGAGGGGTGCAGTGGGTGTATCATGGCCTGTGCGCATCAGGTGTATGAGGCCTGTGAGAAGGAGCTTGGGGTTTTGTACGGTAAATAAAGTAATATTTAGTAACAGCAGTGGTCTTTTAGCACTGAGTTTGGTTAGCATGGCCACACTGAGCAGCTGGAGAAGCAAATGGTGTGGCAGTGTAGTGTGCTGCTCAGCCATGGACCAGTGGAGTCTGCTGCTGTCCACAGAGTCAAACCCATAAATGCAGGTGTTAACAGGTCTGATGCATGTTTGGGTTTCATCCATTAAAATGATCTATTCTGAAATGAGCTTGCAAATGAGTAATCGGGAACATTCTCTGTGGAACAGACTTGCCTGCTAGTATACTGCAGAACTAATAGAAAGAACTGCAGAAAGAGTAAGGCCTAAAGAAAGTTGATGTGAAACAAAATTCTGTTCCCTTTGGTTATGCTAATTAAGGGAGCTTACACATTTCACCGTGATTAACTGAGTTGCTGTGATAGAGCTCAATATATGTGGGAGTTCATTTACTTGTCTGTGGTTCTACCTTTTTATTTAACAAATGCTTCTTGATTTAAATGGAAATCTCTAATTGCAAAATGATCCCTGATGCATGTCACAACAAATACATACATTCCATTACAAAAAGAAAACTTTGTCTGTTTATATTACTTTCACTGTTGTCCCAGGCTTTCTTAATTCTTCCACTTTCCTTCATTTAGCATAAAGTTCACAGTATGTCTGTCTGAAACAATAACAACAACAAAATAGGATGTCTATTATCAATGAATCAGTGGCATTTACACTAATCTGCTCTAATAATGGTGGATATTTTGTTTGGAATCTGCATTTTCTTCCTAATAGAACCAGGAAAGGTTTTGATGGAAAACAAAAAGGTGACACTTTGTGCTTGTTGACATCAATGAGCTTCCCTGGACTCTAGAGGGATTCTCCTTATTGCAGACTCAGGGCCAACATTAGGAGATTAAGGGTTTATGTGACAGGCAGTTAATAGAAGGGTCTTTGTGGGAGGAATGCCTGGTTTTTCTAGAGTAAAAAATAGAGGGACAATGTGAAGTGAAGGAAAGGAAGGGTAAAACAGAAAAAGCCAGATAAAAGGGAGGGAAAAATCCTCAGAAATGGGGTAGGATGATCTGACGACTCCCATGCACTGTGGTTTTGAGGAGGAGACTGGATTTGGATACAGGGTAATGAGCAGCAGAGCATCCTGTGCCTGGCTGTCCCCTCAGTGCAGCAGGAGAAATCCCTGCCTCCACCATTAATCTAGATTCACTGGAATTTCACACACAGGGGAAATGCTTCTGTTGCTGTGATATTCTTTGGGCAAACAGGAAGCACTTGTAATGGAAAATGTGCAATATGAGTGATAAAGAGGGTCGCTGAGGTTCTGTCCTGCAGAAAAATGACCTTCATTTGTTTCTAAGGATGAAGCAGGAGGGAGATAATATTTCCCCTGTGTCAGAGCTGATTGTTCTAGAACTAAAGTGAAAACCCCAAAGTTGGGGAAACACATTATAAGGAAGGACATGACAACCAAAGAATAGAACACAGACTAAGACAATGCTTCCTGTCCCATTTATTAAATGCTATTTATAATTCCAGCTAAGAATATAAATGAAGGCCTGATCATATATAGAAAATCATAGCACACTAAAAAAAAGTTTTCTGATTCTATTTAGGGCTTTATTAATAACTGGCAGCTTTATCACAATATACATTAATTACATGGGGAGCTGCATTTGCATAACACCACAGCTGCCATTTAAAGCAAAAACTCACTCAGATGTTTGGTAGATCTAAGCATTTTATTCAGATTTCAGAAAATATGCCTGTTAGAAGATTTAAGTAGACCATGAAATAGGCCAATTTCCCTGCTGTTTTTGCCTATGTAATTCATTCAGCAGAGATGATGAGGAGATACCAAGTACCAAAGGAGTTATATCCTTTTTGCCCTGTGGTCTCTGGGCAGTCTGTTTTCTCCACTTGGCATTAAATTCACTCCAAAGGTACTAATCAATGTGGTGTGTTCAGAATGTTCAACTGATGTAGAGAATTTTGAGGGTTTCTATTTCTTTGGTGGTTTTTTTTTCATTTTTTTTCCTTCTGCCAAATATCAAGTCTTCAAACAGGAAAGTAATGGCATGTATATGTACATATAATTCATCTTTCATAGTGAGTTTCTTTGTCATTGCTGCATAAACCTGTGAATGAATGTCCTGGAAGATGTGTAATATTTTAAATAATAGCTGGCTGCGGAGGCAGGATGTGCCATTTGCCTCAGGACAGACAGACAGAGCAGAGGTGTGCCCACTGTGAGCCATTCCCCAGCTCATTTTGGGTGCTGTGGGGTGGGTGCCACATCCAGCATCTGTCACACTGCTTTGCAGCACTGCCAGTGAATCCTGCACATGAGACAGGGCTTTGCTTCCAGGATCCCTGCCATCACTTTGTGTCTGTGTGGTGGAGCTCCTGCTTCCTCCTCAGTTAGTGTGCTGAAATGTTGACTTTTCAGAAATTCCTGGCATGTGAATAAGTGCTATTGTACAAGAAAAACAGCAAGTGTTGAATACATTGGTTGCTTCCAACTCAGCTGCTGAGTGTGCAGTGCTGCTGTTTCTGACATGCTGCTGTCTTGCATTGTGCTTTTGTATTTTCCTTTTCCTTGCCCTGAGAACAAGTGGTTGTGCTTTTGGGCCTGTGTGTAACTGGAGCCTCGTTCACCATTGCTCGGAGCAGTGTCCCCAGAGACTCTGAGCTGAGCCTCAGCTTTCAGACAGGTTTGGAGTGTGTTTGGGGATCTGTCATCGTCACTCAGCTACTGCTCTCTGTAACAAATTCCTGCTGAGTGCTTGCCCTTAAGTGTTCCCATTGCTGGAGATCCAATTTCCAGAAAGTCAGCTGTCCATTAAATAGTAGTTGCACAGTTTTTTTGGTCTCAGATCCCTTGTTCAATTTCCATTGAGAAAACTGACTTCAGCTGAGTTGCTCCAGGTGTAAATCAGTGTGATAGAAGGCAGAATTTGTCCCTTTCTTTTTCAGCCAAATTGTGTGCTTCCAGTGTCTGGAAAACTATGATATTTCCTCCTTCTGACTTGTTTGATGCTTATCAGAATCCCCTGAAATCAACAACAGGGATGAAATAATCCACCTTGTTGCTTAAGTGATGTGGCACCACATAGTTCAATACTTGCACTGCTGTCCCGCTTATTTCAACAATTTGCTGTTTAAATACTCCTCCTTCAGGTAAAATACCTGTAAAAAAGCACATGTAGGAATTGGTGCTTTCCTCAAAGATTGAACACCTTTGCTATTGTTTGTCTCTTGCCTTTTGTTTTTTTGCTTTCTAAAGCACAACTTTTCCATCTTGCCTATCTCATTTTAACCTGAAAATCTAACTATCAAATGTCAGCTTCCTTTTGAGTCAGCTGGTAGAAACTGATCCAATAGGCTGGAACTGGGAAAGGATGGTGTCTGGGGCATGTGCATTGTTTGCTTTTGCACTAATCCAAATGGATGGGATGAATTTCAGAGCTTCTGAAAGTGAGATATGGTTTGGATCCCAAGTAAAATGTGCTCCTGGTGTGTGTCCCACATCAGAATGTGGAATATTCCATGCTCTACTCCCTGGAGCTGTGTGTCATTGCTAATAGGCAGCAGTTGTATATCTGAATTTATGCCAGAAGTAGGTAAACTGCAAGGGGAGACCAGATCAGCCCCAGCTAATCCCTGGTTCTGGAGCAGCAGCTCCTACTGTCTTAAAGCAAAAATTGGCTGTGCCTGAGACCTAACCTCTGTGTGAAGGATGGTATTTATGTTGAATATAAGTGATGATAAGGGTGCCAAGGTGACACCAGCCTGTTCTTGCTCTAGGAATCAGGAGGTTGGCAGAACACAAGGCAGACATTTGTTCTTGTTGTGTGCACCTAATATTGTTCCATGTGTTCTTATTTACTAATGCCTATCCTACAGTGAATGGAAATGACTCTGCCTTTCTCACCAAGAAACCAGGTATGCAAACATAACCCCTGACAAACCAAGCAAACAAAAAATTAAAATCTATGTAATGATGCAATGTGGTCAATTAATGAAACCACATGGATTCCTGGGTTCGCCTAATGCTCACCGAACTTTCACAGATGTTTACAGCAGGAAAATTTCCTTCATCTGGATTCAGATAAGAGTTTATGCTCCCTCACCCTATGAATTTTCTCATCTCAGAGAAAGTTATTGGAGAAAATCAGATATATTTAAATTCCTGTTTTACAAAAGGTTTTGGGGTGCAGAAAAATAACCTGTAACCACTTCTGTCTGTTTCTTTATTATTCAAACAGCTATTCTTAGGTTCAAGCAAATGAAGCTTTCCTGTTTTCCATAGTTGCATAATTAATCTGTAAGAACTTTGACATTTCAAAGAATGTGCTGTTCCTAGCCTTTGTTGGTATCTGCATATTTCTCTAGATTTCTGGCTTGATATTTACACTTAATGAATGAACATGAACTCAGACTCTTGAGGTCTGATCAGATTTTTTTGTGATTGACTAAGCCACAGACGGTAAACTTTTAGGTATTGTTTCCTTTATTAATATCTAGTCTGCTCCAAGCTGCAGTAGCGAAGAATTTGCTGGATCCCTTAGAAGTTATTTGGGCCTCTTGGCTGCAATGGTGAGCAGGAAAATTTTCCATTCTGGTATTGTCTGCCATGCTTCAAACTGGTGTCAATTTTGTTACAGCACAAAACTTTGTGGCCTTGCAAAGACCATTGGTGAAAGAACAATGAGACAAAGCTGGGCATTTCTAGGCCCGTACAATGAATGAAATCACAGTTAGGCCGTTGGTTGTACATCTCATAATGTGTGGTTTTATTGGCAGATGACTGAGAAATGGAGAAATTTACTTTTGGTGACTATTTTTTTCATGATAGCATGAAGACCGGTATTGCTACCCCAAGGCATGTGGTACAAAAATAATCACATTCTTCCAGTCTGTAGAAAGTGCAAGTAAAAAATGAGTGTACTAGATTCTTTTTCTTTTTTTTACCTTGGTATGCTAAAGGGAATTGTGTATGTATCTCTCTGAATTGCAGTTGTTCAAGAACACTCTTTGCTACCAGAAGTCCGCTGAAAAATTGCAAAGAGTTGCACTTTGCACCATGAAATCCCCAGGCACCCACTGGGATAGAAGATGCTGTATAAGTCAGGGCAAGGATCCAAGGAGATATCACCCAGACTGCAAAACACTGGGTAGTGATTATATAAAATCCTGGGAATTAATTATATAATTAAGATGTTCCACTTTGTGGTGAAACTTGGGTTCTACAAGTGTAGCAGAAGAAGGTAAATTACCCCAGTATTTATTGATCTATTTGTTTAGGCAGCACTGCTTCTCTCATGGATCACCACCTGGATCTCTGATATGGCTGGGTTCCACTCAGAATAAAAACAGCTCTAACTCCTCTAACTGTGGCTCTGAGAGGAGCAGAGGTGAATGACATTGACTCCAGTGATATCTGGACCTGGCACAGGAAGAGCTGCAGGAAATCCCTGCAATGCCAGGCTTTGAGATGCTGGGTAGCGCTGGCTGCTGATCAGCTCATGATGAGGTGCAGACTGTACTTGTTAGAGGGAATATTTCCTCTTGGCAGAGAGATTCCCTTGGGAGGCCTTAGTGAGTGATTCATCCCCTGGGAGGCTTCGCTGCAGCTACAGGTACAGGTACAGCCCACAGCTCCCATCTGGGCAGCTATGGGCTGTGCCCTGCCCTGCTGCATGCCAGACAGGGTTCTGTGGCACGCAGCAGCCCAGCTGTTGGCACAGGCAGAAGGAGCAGCCCAGCAGCAGCTGGCAAGGGCATCCCAGCAGCCCAGACCCAGCCTGCTCCCAGACACCGAGCCCACTGACCCAGAAGGTGTTGTCATTTCAAGGTGAAGTGCACAATCTGGAGATGTTGCGTGGCAGAGCCATTCCTGTGCTCACAGGGTGTGTGCCTAACACATATTTAGCTTTACTAAATACATGCAACTTCAGTAAATAATGCTGCATGGATGCAGTGCTGAAAATGTTATTTGTGATTAAGGAACAATGGATAAGTATTTCACAATAAACCTCTATGTGTGTGTGTAGATGCTGGTGTTGAATTACCAGTGAAAATGTTCCTTTAATAGATTTTAAGGTATTTCATTGGGATCTCATGTGATTTCATACCCTGGTAGCTCCACAAAAGCCAATGGAGTGGTCTGTGCTACTAGAATAAAACCAAAACATTAAATTTAATCTACTCATAAAATCAGGGAAAAACTAACTAGTTCTCTTTGCTCTCTGCATGTGAAAGCCTTCTGTCTGTCCTCTAAAAATGCACTCGGATTCTTCCAGGGCAGAAAAACTGGAATTAAAATTGGGAAGAAATTATTGTTGAACAGAAAACTGCAGCATGTTGCATTTCTGAATAGATTTTAATCTTTGACTATGGGGGCACCTCTCAAGAGTGGTTCAGTTTTGGGTTTGTCGCTCTTCTGGGGAGGAATTGTCACCATCTGCAAAGGCAGCAAAAAGTCGTATAGAATATTTATAAGACTATGTTTCTGTTTTACTGTGTAACTCTGGCAAAATCATGTTCTTAATAGCACACAGCAGTTTTTGTAGGTAGGAGGTGACATCATAAAACCTTTTCATGAGAATTAGATGAAAGTATTTGGTAGAATCAGTCATTTTTTCTTAAATACTATGGAGAATAATGCACTTTTGATCATTCAACCAACAATCTGGTTTTTAGGGTTTATTTTTGAGTAAAATAGATGAAATCTTACATCTGGATGTTTTCAAAACATCATTAGATATGCTTTTATTTTTTCCTTGTATCATCTTAGGACATGCTCTAGGACTAACAACACAGGCTAATCATGGACAAGATGCACACACAGAGATAAATTCAGTCAAAAAGGGGTTATCAGCTGGTCACTGCTAAATTTGGATTGCACTAAAATGGAAATTCAAGTGTATCACGATTTTGT
Source organism: Ammospiza caudacuta (assembly GCF_027887145.1). Taxonomy (NCBI): domain Eukaryota; kingdom Metazoa; phylum Chordata; class Aves; order Passeriformes; family Passerellidae; genus Ammospiza; species Ammospiza caudacuta. The sequence goes on from NC_080601.1 coordinate 11,359,744, forward strand.
AATTTTGTTTTTCTTCATAAAGCAGTGAATATCAGTGTCCAGTGCAAAAGCTTTGCTTTACCCCTGTGTAACTGAGCTAAGAATTCTGAATGAAGGAAAAACTCCTGTGCAACTTTTTCACATGCTGAGACAGAGCTCTAATACAATCTTCATTAAACATGCCATAATATTTGCAACACAGGCATTCATTTTGGTAGTCTTTTAGAGAGGTTATAAGAAGTAAACTTAGAAACCTCATTATTCTTTACTTTCTTTCTGAATCTATTGCAGGTGATAATTTTTCTCCCAACAATAGACTGTAATTTTGTTATGGCTGCAGAAACTTCTTTATGAATGTGCTAACAGGCATAATTCTCTAATAGCATGATGGATCCATTACAGATTTAGTTAATCTTCTGCTGCATTGTCTCTGAGCTGTGCTCATTAATTACAGTGGAACAGCACAGGATTGTACAACTTGCCCTAAACTGCTGTGGCTGGGATCTGGCCTTGTGTTGGGGCTGCCCAGTGGAGTCGGATCACAGATCCCATTAATGTCACTGCACCAAAATCTGTGCCAAGCAGCTGCTTGGATGCTTCAGAAGGTTGGGAGGGTTTGTGTTCTGGCTTGCTGGTGATAGTGGAACCCTGGAAAAAGTTAAAGATAGAATCTAAAATGTTAGGCTTTGTGCTTTCCCAGATCAACTGCACCTGCGTAAGCAGTATGATAAGTTATATAATTGTTAGATGTGATGATTGTTTCGTAATTAAGTGTAATTATTATATAACCATAAGAAGAATAGTGAGAAACTATGTTAGAAATTTAGAGAGGGGCTAAATTTATGTATACAATAGAACAATATAAGTTTATTAATTAACATGAAAGTTATGTAACGATAGAGTATAAAACATGATCATTTCGGATGTATGGTCGGAGTCAGATTTGGGTTGAATATACCCCGATTCCCAGAGCTCTTAATAAAAAGCACCACATATAATCCCCCGTGATTATGTGTTTTTGAACGCTAACACTGGGATGGAGGGGAAGGATCCCTCAGGTCCCTGCCCCAAAGAACACACAGAATAAATAGCACAAGAAAATGGGCAGAAGCAATGTGGCAGGATCACCACTGAGAGGGCAATCAGATCCCCTGCCAAAAACTGCCAGAATTTCACATTGTCCTTCACATTTTAAAGGATTACATTTGGCTTAGAAGATACTAAAAATTGGTAAGAAATATGGAAATATTTAATTTCTTAGCATTTTAAATGCAAACAAATAATAAAACCCTCAGTATCATAAATTGGGTTAGGCTGGGGATATGGTTTATGGAAATATTTCCAGTTCACTTTGTTCAAAATCCCCCTGAGTGTCAGCTCACTCTCAAGTATCAGCATTGCTGTGTTTTAATACTCAATCTGCCTTTCTTGCAAAGATTTTTCAGATAACTTGCATGTATAAATTTCAATCAGCATTCTCTACAGGACTTTTTAAAAACACTACTGAGATCAATTTAAAATAACATTTCCAATGAAATTTTAAGCTTCCTAGAATTATTTTCAAAAAGCATTTCTCATATACAGTTATCTTATAAAATGGTTGTCCATATCATAAAAGGGAAGACAACAAAATTGCTGTTAAATGAAAATATAGAACCATTTTGTACTCATTAAAGAACAGGATTGCAGAAATGGGATTGTGATATGACACATCACTTTTAATTTCTATTAAAAAATGTTCCTACAGCATATTTTACTTTGTGTGCTTCCTAAGCTTTGAAACCCTTCAGGCTGTCTTTGTCTCCAGAAATGCATGAGTTAGGATGGCTGGAATGGGAATGGGAGACGTGTGTGGGGTGCAGGTGGATGTAAGGAAGGGATTCACCTAAACACCCCCCCCAGCATAAACATATTGGCAAGGAATGGATTGCAGATTATTGGGAAGAATAGATTACTTTGCTCTCCCTTCTTGGTTCCCTTTTCCTTATTTTGCTGCCCTCCTCCATCCATCCCCCCAGCTGCCAGGCAGTTACACCCTGCTCCTGAAGAAAAGTTTTTCCATCTCTCCTTGGCCTTTCCAAGCAGGGAGAGCCCCAAGCCCCTTGTACGAGTGGCTGTGATGCAGAGCTTGTGGCATGTGCCACAATAACCTGAACCTGGTTTAATTAACCCCAGATAATGAGGTTAATTAATAGGGTAACAGTTAGAAATAGAATGTGACAGGTTACTGGTGGCTTACCATGATCTTGTATTGTGTCAGAGATGACTCTGCATGTCAGGAGATGGGATTCCAAAGCAGGAACTCATTTAGGGTTCTCTCTCATCAGCAAGAAATCACTGTTTGATTATTTCAGTGCTGAGGAATCATTTGGGTGACAGTGATTACAAGATGAGTAGGAATGGAAGGAGTGAGAACAGCAGGACTAACTGTAAAAGTCCTCACGGAGAAAATTTTGGGAAATGGTTAATAACTTGGGTTTTTGAGATCACTTTGGGGATTGAAATGCACAAAGTGCTAAACCAAACAAAAAAAAATCCCAAAAATTGTTCTGAGCTGGCCTGGAGGTTCAGTCTGGCTCACTGGGTGACACCCAGCAGCCAAGCTCTGCCTGCCCTGGGCCCTCTCCTCCAGCCAAACACCATTCATGACCACTTGAAATGCTTCAGAGTTCTGCTTTCCTTTCAAACATCATCTAAATTGGTTTCCAGGTTTGGGGGCTGAGTCTCTGCCAGCTATTTTGCATAAGCATTGTCTCTTTAGGATAAAAAAAGAATTGGTAAAATTTTAAGTCTTAGTTGTAAAAAAATAGAAGAAAAAATAATTTAGTTAATTATTTAACTAAATAATTAGGAGGAATGACTTGCTGAGAAGTCTTCACTAGTCTTTTATTTAATCAAAACAGTGTCTAGATCAGCTGTGATGTGTTTTCCAGGTGCCTTCAATTGAACTGTGGGAAAATCTTCAATAAACCCCTGCTTGTGGGTTTTGCTGACAGCCCAAGAGACTTGTCCAGCAACAAGTATTTTAAGTAAAATTGCAAATATGCAAACCAAGCCTTGGGCTGGATAGATTGCAGCACTTCAGTGCAATCAGCATGATTTCTAAAACCTGTAGGCAAGCTGGAATTCCTTGTTTGTGCCAAAGCCATGGCTTTACTCAGTGAGGTCTCAGAAGCCTCAAGTGGTGCTGTCCTGCACAGCTGAGAGTGTGAGGCCAGCACACATCTTCCTGGAGAGGTTCCAGCTTGGTGTTCATGTTTTGTGAGGAGACAATTGCACTTCTCAAGCGCTGCTAATACACATGTGTGATCTGAAAGAGACCCAGAGCTGCTGCTGCCTGCTAATATCAGGCTTTTTCTCTGCTTGTAAAAGGAGTTATTCTCACAATAAGATGCAGTGCTTGCCAAAGGAATAAAAAAATGGCAGTTTTTACCTTAATGGGAGCAATTTGAGGAACTGCAGTTGTTTTAGGAATGCACTCCAACAGGGCTGGAAATGCATTAGAGGTGTTGGTGTCTTATTTTGCTGAACATGAGGAGGGCTGGCAGTAGCAGCAGCCAAGCTGAAAGTGAGTGCTGAAGGAGCTCCAGCAAACCTTGACCAGGGTCTGAGCAATGAGGGTAGTGCTGCATTTGTCCTTTCTAAGCAGTAATTTTTAATAAAATATGACTTCAAAGATCCATTCATGCCAACTCATGTGTGCATCTTTGCCATTCCCATCCAGCTCTGTCATTCCATGTTTAAGTATTGTTTTCTCTGGTGCTTGTGGGACAGCCCTGGTGAGTCAATGGCAGCAAGGGGCTGGTACTGGAATGATGTTTATCTGTGAATTATTGGAGTCATGCCTGGCAGAAAATCTCATTTTGGTGGTTGCAGACAGAGCTGGTGTCTTGGAGATACTGCTGGGAGTGCATTGTGGAGTGTTAGTACACTTTCCCTGCACAGAGATTGTCTGGCACTGCACAAATCTCAGCAGCAGCACAAGGAGTGCATGACAGCTCTGGAGACTCTGGCACAGGCACTGCCTAAGCAGCAGCTTTGAGTCCCTTCTCACTGTCCTTGTCATGAGATGCCTTTTTCTGCCTTGTGATGACTTGTTACCCTGTCCCATCCTTCCTGTGCCAGATCAGCAGCACAGCCATGGCTCTGGGGGTGATCATTGCCTGCACAGATCTGCTGAGGTGTGTTCTGCTACTGCAGTGTTATTATGAATGGTTCAAACAGCACATCACCTCTAAAGGACAGAACCAGTACATTTTAGAATCCATTAGCCCTTTAAAAATAATTGGATATCTTCTCATCTTTGTTAATTTGCAGCCTTTGGTAATTCACACTGGGTGATCTAGTCATTAGTGCAAATTATATTTAAGAAGTAGAACTTAAATATATTCTGTTCTACAAAACCTTCCAAGTATGGTAGGAAAACAATTGTGCTGCCAGTTTCTTGATTTGTGTGGTATTATATTAAAGAAACCCTGGTAGAATTTAATTTGGTGCTCTGGGTTTATGGTGTATCACAGTTTATGTTATCCTCAAAGAAGTAAAATTTAATTATAACTGAAACATTAAACCAAGTATTTTTTAAAAAATATTGCAAAAAATATTTTTCTCTTTCAATATCTTGCTGGAAAGAAGAAACCATTTCTCACTGATTTTTTTCCAGAGTAGAATAATAAATACACAGACAGACTTGCAACACTATTGTTAAAGACTGTAGAATTGTTGCCTCAAAGAACTCCTCAATTGCTACATTAAAAAAAAAAGAAAATCTATATATATCTTACAGCTCTGGTGCCAGTATAATTTCTTTTTGCCATACAAATAAACAGGTTTTTAGCTACAGAGTACATGTAATAAAGGTGTTGTCAGATCAGAAAAGAGGGGTTCTTCATTAACTGATTCTGATATTAGTTGGTGTTTTTCAAATGGACACAATCAAAAGAATGCTTCTACAGCTTTAAAAGCAGAGAGTGCTAATGGAGAAAAAGGAAACTGAAGTTACAAAATAAATTGAAGGAAAATAAGATATTGCAGAGTGTTTTTGTAGATACAGGGCTGACATGAGGACAAAAATGCATCTACAGATCTTTACTTTTGTGTGTGAATCATTTAATACAGGATCTCAAGCAAGGCTAGTGATAATAAAGTGTAAATTCAGAACATATTTCTTCAAAGTAGCAGACAGAAAATGACTGGTAAAAAAAGCAGCACTGATTTTGTCCAAAGTTTTTATTTGTTAGTGGTTTGGTAGCTCTAGGTCAGAGTCAGGGCAGGAACAGAGGCTACAAATTAAACCTGCAGTGTTTAGGATGCAAATCTCTATTCCGTGTTCTGGAGAGTAAAAGGACAATTTTCCTAAGTAATGGAACTGGCACAGCAGTGCAAATTCCTCTCTGTTGCTTGTCCTTCTGTTATTTATCAGGGAAATTAACAGCTGTATTTACAGCCTCTGAAGCGCGGTGCTGAGGAGGAGTCCTTGGAGACTGCAGAGAGCCTCCTGAAGGATGGCAGCTCACACACCACCTCTCTGTTAGCTCGGAGGAAATAAGACATGAAATGAGAGCAGATTATGGGCACAGCATCAGCATGGCAGCATCTGCAACAGTGTCTGCCACTGCTGCTGGGATGGGGGACCCAGCAGCATCCAGCAGCTCTGTCACCCTGGGTGCCTGCACCAGCTCCCACCAGCTCCCAAATTGTCACATTCCTTGCTCTTTATCTTTCAAGACTAAAGGGTTTTTTTCGCAGCTTTCTAAAAAGGTGGTGTGGAGAATCAATATCAATAATTATTGATATTGCTGGGTTTAAGCTGCCACAGGGGTTATTGGAGGTCACAGGGTTGACAAGGGAAGGAGGACACTAGTGACAGCAAATGTCAGGTTTTTTTCCACATAGAAGAAATGAGATAATTCACAAGGAGACCCACTACAAATTAACCAATGAATAGATGTATTATGGTCTCCCTTAGCAATCCTGAGTTTGTCTCTCTGAGAGATCAATCTTTCCTCTGCTTACTTTACTAGTGTGGAGTCTGAGGCTGCCCCTCACCACTGTCCCAAGGATTTACACAGCAAATTGCTCCTTTTGAACTCAGTAGGAAGCAGGTATTGGGCCTTCCCAGCTTGAATCTGTGAGGTGAAATGCCTTCCAGGATACTTCGGGGAATTTCACAGGGTCACAGAATATCCTGAGCGGGAAGGGACCCACAAGAATCCATAATATAAGAGGAAGGTAATCCTGCTTTTTAGCTGCAATTGGCAGATTAAATCTGTAGTAGCTATGGGCAGCTGGCCCTGATAAGGAGCATTTATAGCCCCTTTAACCTTTTCCAGGGGAAGCTCTGTGCTGGCACAGGAGAGGCTGTTCTAAAGGTGTTACAAGCAAGTGTCTCTATAAAGTGGGCAGGGGGGTCAGTAAATGAGTGGGAACTTTTGCAGAGACAATATAAATTTTGTGCTGGGCTCCCCTAAAGAGTCGCCTTCAGAAAAGACTAAGTTTTGTCATATAGCCCAGTAAAAAAAAGAAAAAAAAAGGATGAATTTGCCAAGTCAGAGACTGTCAGAGACAAGGGAACTCTGCTATACTGGGCAAAATAATACAGATTTATTCACACAGACGGGGGAGCAAATCCCATCAGCTTATTTATCATCAGCTAGTATTTGACTATGTGTTTTGGAATAGTTGTATTAGAAGATTGTAGACTTCAGCAGCTGATAGTTTGTACTAAATCTGCTTTTGCTAGCCATGGTAAGTCTGGCATAATTGTGTCAGACAACAAGCTGCCATTTTATGAGCATATGCTTAAGCCATTGCAATGAATTATGGCACAGCATATCCCCATTATCCTCAGTCTAACTTGTTGATTGAAAACAAAATAATAAAGTGTCTACTAAAATGGAGATGGAGGTCAGACTCTGACCCATATTTAATGTTGTTAAATTACCAAATGACATCAGTGGAGCGTGGGTTGTCATCTGCTGACATCCTGTTCAATAGAAAGCTGAAAATAGGGCTCTGGGCTGCTAGGAGTGTATGTCAGAGTCAGTGGGCACTTGTAGACATGCAGAGAGATAGATAAGACAAAACAAAAGTGCCCAGTGTGATTCAGGGGCCCAGAAGCTGCATTTTCACAGAAATGAAGCTGTGCATGTCTGTACTGGGGAGCTGTGGCTGCAAACAGCAGAATTGTCCAAACATGCAGCCTCATCCAACTGTGTGTGTGATCACTCAGGTGTGTGCTGGGGAGACCTGGGGAGCCTCTTCCAGCCCCAGCAGGCAGGAGAGACAATGAACTGGTGCCACAGAGTCAAAAACTGCAAGGGGCTGCAAGAACAGAGCAAAACCAGAACAGTGAAAATCAAAAGATAAAAAGGAATTTTTTTTTTTTTCTCAGGGACTCAATGAGCCCCAGTCTGACAGGGATGGCTGTGTGGTCCTGTGTCTGCACTGCTCTAGAAGCAGCTCCATGTCATTCCAGGAGGACCGTGGCCTGCTCCCATTAGGTGCATTCTCCCTCTGGCACTGGGAGTTATTTTGTCATTACTGGTGATGCTGCTCCTTACCTTCAGAGGAGCTCTGAATTGCAATGGCTGTTTCAGCTTGTAGGAAATGCATTTTCTTCTTTTTCTGTGGAGTCTGCTTTGTATAATGGAGAATCAAGCATTGAATTTAATCATGATATGTATTCCCTTGGATGCACGGGCTAGCCTGGTGTATTTAACTGTTCCACCATTTCCTTTTCTGCTCCTCCATTGTCCCCCAAAAAGAAAAGGAGATGCTCAGGCCTGTCATGGAGGTTGAATTGTCGTCTTGTGAAATCCTTAAGGTTAGATGATTCTTTGGGTTAAATTTTTCTCCATGGCTTCGTACTTTGGAATAATATGCTATATAAAATTTAGGGATGAAATTGAAACTTTAGGATGTAGTGATCATTCAGTAGATATTTCACTCCTTTCTCAAAAGCAAAGCCTTCAGGATATTCCTTGGGGGTTTTGTTGGTTTTGATTGGTTTTCTTTCGTTTTTTTATGCATATTTATTTGCAGTACCTGGAGATACACAAAAACAAAAAAAAGAGAAGGAAGGAGAGAAAGGCAATGTATGAGACAGATCTGAAGGCATACAAGCATGCAGCCCATGAGGTTAATGGATGCACCAGCATCCTGCCTAGCTGTGCTGGATCACTAACATGGTCTCAATGGTGCCATTTGAGAGCTCTTCTGGGCATCACCTTCCTTTAAGAAACACCCCACCTCACCACTGACCTTATTTTTTGAACATAATGTTAGAGGATAACCTACAGGATAGGAGGCAATGGATGGAAACCAATTTAATCTGAGCAGTTGTGAGTGTTGGATGAAGCTGTTCTGACTGCATGTTGACTTTCCAGGTAGTGTCAAGGTACAAAGTTTTGTTCAGATTTCAGAACTGCCATCAGTTCAAATTGCTGTGACAACACATCGAGTCAAGCAAGGATGTTCCAAGCCTCTCCCTTAGCCATCCTGACAAAGCTGCTACTTAGCATCCCCAAATGCTGGTGTTCATTTCTTGGTCAAATCAGTCTGAGTTTTAGATGTGACAGAAATGCCATGCAGGAACTGAAATTACTAATGTTTTTTGTTGCAGTTGGTTTTTCTTATTTCCCCTTCAAATTATGACTTTAGAGAAAATCTCTTTAAAAATGCAGCTGTGTTCTACTTCATGCCATGCTGGTGTAGCTTCATTAATTTAATGTTGTTCCTCCTTATTTCTGGGTTAGTATCAAAAGAATACAGCTAATTATTTTTGAACACAGAAACAACTCTGAACAGGCCACACTTGCCTCTAGCATATACTCTCAACTCAAGCTAAATATGTTTTGATATCTGAAAGAGTAATTAAGAAAAAGTTCCTTTGTTATATGTCTCCATTTTATTGGTGTTTGAAAATGCTAATGGTGAAGTAGATCATAACAAGAATAACCTAATTGTGCTTGGAGTCCAACAGAATATAAATAATACAGGTTTTCTCTACAAGATTAAGCAGTTGGTTAAAATATCAATTTATTAACCAGAGATCACCCAGTTGTTTTCTAGCTATTGTGGGAGAGAGCTGAGGGTTTATTGCTTAAATAATCAACTTTCTACAAATGATGACTGCTGCTCTTAGGAGGGAGAAGTATCATTAGAGAAAAATATCTTTTTTGGGTTTTTATGTATAATTTTTCCAGTGTGTGTAATTTGCTTTATAGCTCATAGTTATAAGTACTAGTGATTAAAAACATTGGGCTATAAAGACAGATTCTTTAAAAAGTAAGACACTTTCTGGGGTGGGAGCATATGTAAGCATATTTCACAATATCTGAAAAAAGGTGAAAATTTGTGAAGATACATTATTCAAGTAATTAAGATCTGAATTTTCATGTGCCTGTGATCTCTAGTGCCAACTGCTTGACAAACCTCATGTTATATAGATGATCCCATATGTAATATAATTGGTTTCAACTACAAACTGCCCACACAGGGAGTTAAACGTGCTCAGAGCTCTTTTGGAAGAGGCCCCATATTGCAGAGGTGATGGTTTTGGTCCAACAATTCAGTTTTTTGCTCATGCTTTCAGCCCACAAGAGAACCCCTACTCACGAGTGTAAGTCATGTCAAATACTTGGTTTTGAGCAAGGTTTCTTGTTTTAGGGCCTATCCCAAAAATATCTTGCAGCAACCACTAATTAGGGCCTCTCTCGCCCATCTAGTCCCCAGTTAGTAAATCTCTGAGTAGTTTTGGTTGTTTGTATTGTCAGGGAGAAAACTCCCACAGTGCTGGTTGTGTGCTCCTGTGAGCATCATTTCCCCTAAGCACTCTTTAGTGTTCCAATGTGTGCCCAGGAGTGCCACACACAGGTGACCACGGTGTTTCTCAGGCTCCCCTTCTCCTCAAAGGTTCTAAACTCTGCATTTCCCTCTCCAGCTTTCAGTCTGCATCTCTCTGGGCTCCTCAGCTCTCTCTAAGGAGCTGAGCTGGCTGGGGACTTTGTTTTCCAAGCTTTTGCTGGATGGCATCCTGCTGCTCACCTTCACTAGACTGCCACATCCAATGTCACTTCCTTGCTTGTCTCATGGTGACCGGGACGTGGAATCACCCTCACAGAGCATGTGGGGTGGAAGAATCACGGAGAGCTTCCTGGTCCTGTAGGGATAACACAAAATAAAAAAGATTTAACCTGGGGAGATTTATGTAGTGTGGCTTAGGGAATGGGAGAAGGCTCCAGGGCGCAGAGGGGAAAGCTGTCAGGCTGGAAATAATGGGGTTGCAAGAATAAGAAAAGATGAGCCTGATGTGACAGAGAAGGCTTGGATATACATTTCAGCTTTGAGTGCTTGGACAAGCAGAAATTTCTAATAGCTTTTGGCTTTTTCCATTAACAGCTTTTCAATGCAGCACTCTGAAAACAAGTGGTTAATCCAGCAGTGCAATAAATACTTTTCAAGCTACAGATGAGAATCTTCATCTTTCCAGGGCAGAGAGCCTCCTGCACTGAGTGGAACCATGGGATCTAAAAATAACAACTGCTTTGTTCCCTGCTGTTCTTGGAGAGAGCCAACAAGGAAAAGCTCTTTTACTTTGCCCAAAAACGGGTAGCAGGTCTCACAGTTGTCTAGGGAAGGGAGAGAAAAGAAGATGGCATTTGCATTTTAACTGCAGACAGGGGAAACAGATGTTGGCAGAGTTGAGTACTCAGAAGTACAGAGGCTGTTAAAGTTGCAGTGTTTTTTAGTCTTCTTAATTTTTTTTTTCTTTTCCCCAGAGAGGAAAGAAGGGCTCTTTGTTTTGTTTTTGTGTTTACTGAGAGGGGACAGCACTTGGGGGGATGGGGCAGGGAGAAGAGGGGGCTTTGAGATAGTACATGAAAAGGAACATGAGATGTGCCCTAGGGTTTGCTCTACCTCCTCTACCAACAAAAATTCATGCCTGGCTCAGGGTCTCCAGACTTTGTGTGTGAATACTTTCAGCAAGTTCGAAACAGCCTTGAGGGGTGTCAAGTGGGGTGGAGAGACTGTCACACACCACCATTTGATTACTTTGGATGCACAAGTGCCTTGAAACCTGTTGACTGTGAGCAAAGACATTTAAAAAAATTAGGATTTCTTCCCTGTTTAACTCTTGAAACCCATAGCTTTTTCTTTCCACCCTTTAACTGAGAATAAAGCAGCACACTGTTCTTTGAAATTTCACTGTAATCAGCCCTTCTTTGTCCTCTGCCCCTGTTTCTGGCTGGAATACAACCAGTGAAACTCTGTGGTACACCAAACCAGCTGCCAGCTACATAGCAAATTACTTTCTTGCAGACTTAGGATAAACAGAATACATTTTTTAAAAAAGTGAATAAAGGAAAAGGCAGAAGTAATGTTATGTATTGTATAAATTCCAGAGATTAAAGAAGTTCTTTTACAGTTAGGAAGCAGCAAAAAACTATCAGTGATAAAATTAGAAGAATTTTCATAGTACTACTACTAATTAATGTGTGAAATATTCTGAAAAAAGCTTTTGAATTATGTATGATAGCTCATTGCTTAACTAGAGACAAAGAAACTTGGCTCTGAAATCTGGCAAAGCCTTTATTATGCAGGTTTTGGTAAATCACTCCCTTCCAGTTTACCCTTTAGTGTCAATGGGGAGCAGGAAAGACAGAATTCAGATGAAGCCCCAGCTCTTGGCAGGGAGGTTGGACGAAGCTGATTCTTCAGTTCCCTTCCAGCTCAAGCTGCTCAGGGAGGAGATGAGGCAACACCTGACAGACATTTCTATCCCAGGTAGCAAAGTCACCTCCAAGTGACCAGCGAGATGCTCAGACTTGGCCCCTCGTCCTTCAAGCTGCTGCTTTTGCTGGCAGCAGAAGGTCCCAGCCACTCAACAGCTGTTTTCAGCAGCTGGAAACATGCTGAAGGAGTAGGGCTGGGGCAGCACTTTACCCATCCTGCAAACCCTGTGCTCCCTTCCCTGACAGAACAGCTCCCTGCCTGTCACCGGGATATTTTATGGAAAAACCCTTGGCGAGGAATTTTTCTCCTGGGAAGATGAGAAGCCTCAGCTTCTCCATGTTTTGCTCCTCTAGAATGTGATTTGGAGACTTGCTTACCTAGCATGTGAATTGCTTTTAATTAATGACCAATCCCAGTCCAGCTGTGTCAGACTTTCTTGTCACTCATGGGTTTTTATTATTCATCATTGTCTAGCCTTCTGATGTATCCTTTTAGTATAGTTTTAGTATATAATTTCTTTTAATATAATATAATAAAATATTAAATCAGCATTCTGAGAACTTAGAGTCAGATTCTCATCTCTCACTTTGTCCTGGGACCCACAACACCTGCCTAGTGCAGATTAGGGCATTCCTTGCTTGTCTTTGCAACATCTGTCTGCTATCACATTTGTGCCACAGACCAGACATGCCTGGATCTACAACTTATAAGAATAGCCTGTAAGGGAGGAATCAGCCACTAGCTACTCCAAAGTCTGTTCATTTGTGTGACAGGGGCAGTGATAAATCTCTTCTGGTCTTCCCATCTAAGCATAAAAAATTATATTTTGGTGGTTTCTAATTGGTGAAGGGTCACAAGACTGTGAGAGATACACATACATAGGCATTAATGGAGAACCTATTCCATAGCGTTGCATCTAAACCCATAAAAAGTTTTCCCAGCGCTTTGATTTTCCTATTTTTATTTACATAATTTCTTAACTCCGGTGCTTCTGGGCTCCTGCTGGAACAGAAGGTGCGTTGATGGCACTGGCGTTGGTCACCACAGTGACTGGCTGCTGCAGGGGGGAACACTGCTTCCGTCTCTGCAACTTTGGGGAAGTGAAATCGGACATATTATAACCCGAAAGAAACACGCGAAAGCGAGACGATCGAGGTTATGTTGCGCTGCTTTGTGTCTCGAATTACAAACGTCTTGCGGCTGACTCATGCGGCGGAGCGTCACTGGAAAGCGAGGTGGTGCTGATTAGCATTCATGGGCAGTAAGGAAGGCAGGAGAGAGCCTGTGCTCCTGGAGCAGGATGAGCTCGATGCTCCGCAGCCCGCACGGCACAGCCCCCGCAGCCAGAGCTGGGAGGATGCGCTCAGAGAAGCGGGGATGCTCTCGGCGCTGGGAGGATGCGCTCAGCGCTGGGATGCTGAACTATCCCGCCTGTAAAGGATTCTCGTCCCCGTTAAGCCCATCTGCTGCTTTAGGGGGTGGTTTCCGTGCCGGGGTAGGCTGGGGAGAGGGAGGATTGTGCTGCTGTGGGCTGTCCAGAGGTGCTGCTAAATTCAGGCGGTGCTGCCGCCTCTTTTGGCGAAAATGGAAATATTCACAAAGCCTGATATTCGGGCTGGTTTTTCTCAGCTTCCTCCTCTTCCTCCTCTGGAGTTGTGTGCTCTGAACGAGGCAGGAGCCCAATCTCATGTGCAAGGCACTTCCCACTCCAGCTGCTCCAACAGCCCCTCTGGCTGCTCCGTGCCTCCCAGCCCAAACTCTGGCTGCCGCCTGCAGGGTTGAGCGAGCCTGAGTTCTTCTAGAGACAGCACATGGGTGTCAGGTCAGGCCACCACGAGGGGAATGACTTTGCCTTTGTGCAGCTGGTCCATGGCCACTGGCCAGCACTGCTTCATATTCATTCCATTTTCCCTGGGCAAGTCTCCTTGCTGATATCACGGCTGAAGCAGAATTGTATCTGCAACTCCTTCTCTTCCCTATTCATGTTTTGATCTAACAATGCTATCTCCCACTATTTTAGGAGGGAAAATACTTTAACTTCTGCTCCTCTTACTCTGTCACTTCTGTTTTGCCAGCCTTGTAGGCAGCTCAAGAGGCATCTGAGCAGCCAGAGCCTGCTTCAGGCTACAGAAAGGCAAGAGAAAGCCAACATGGCTTTCAGAAGGGGATTTATTATTATTAATTTGAGCTTTTATTTTTTTTTTATTAATTTGAGCTTCATGTTTGAGTGGCAGGAAAAAAAATTCTAAGCAGAGTTAAAACTAAGTCAGGATTGCCCATATCCTGTGCATTTAGGAACAAAGTGTGACTGTATTTTCCCTGGTGGAGAAAATAGCGACCATTTGCTCTAATTAACTTCTGCTGAAAGGTACTCTTATCTAGAATTTCTGTCTTTTGGAAGTAACGGTTTAATTAACACCTTGAAGTCTTATCTGGTAAAATCTAGCAAAATTATTTCATTCTTGCTGCCTCTTTATTGCTAAAGGAATATTTTATATGGTACAAATACTAAAGCTTGTATGAGAGCACAATAACAAGCTGCTCCAGGTTATCAGACTCCTCTTTTGGTATTCCCCAAAGCACCTCACTGAGTCTGGGTCTGATTCACTCCTATTGACAAACTACCTCCACAGAGCAACCAATTTCTGTCAGTTCCTCGAGCAGAAATTTGAGGCTTTGCTGTACTGTGCAGCTGGAATGCTCAGTGTGCATCACCAGAGCTTTTTGGAATTAGTTTCAGCTGAAATTACACACAAAATGATGAGCTCTTTTCTTCCCAAATTCAAACACTTTGAAAGCTAAGGTAAATATTTCTGGATAGAGAGAAGAATGATGAAACCTCCAGGGACACTGACACCAAGATTTATGGCTGGAAAGAAAAAAAAAAAAGAAACTGCTTTGCTCCTGATAATGCAGAACATTGGGGTTTGCTTCAGTTGTCTTCATTACTGTGCTGACAGGAGGGGAAGTAACCAAAATTTCTCTTCTCTCACTTATATTATTTTTTTCCCCAATTAAAAAGGGCTTTCTAAGAAAACAAAAATATATTTAGCAATATAACAATTATCTATAATTTTTAAAGGGTGATGTATTAGGAAATTCTCAAACTTGAAATCACATTTTGTCCTCTTTTCATCTTCTAGCCTCTCCTTAGAAGTTTTCACTTAGTTCAAATGCACATTAACGAGAAAGGAAGAATAAGCATAACTTCCACCTTTAAAAGGTGAAATTATGTTGAAAAGCTAAGTACAAAAACGAATACAACCTCACTGAGATGTTTTTGGAGAGCAGGCTTTGGTCTCAGCTGGGTCTCAAGGCAGGGCTGGTCCCAGTGGTGCTGCTGAGGGCACAGGCAGCTGCTCTGCTCACAGGGAAACCCAGAGCTGGTGTGAGCACACAGAGAGCTCGCCCTTGGCATCCAGGGGGAGCCTGAAATGCTCTCCTTGCTGAACATGCAGCTCTGTAACTTCACGAGAAGCTATAGAGGGTTTGGCAGAGAAGATTATTTTCTGTACGTGTATCTTTCTATTCTTTTTAGTTTTGGTGTAAACAAGAAAAGAATATTTGTTTGTTTGCTGCTAAGCTATTGTAATTTGTCTTTAAGAATTGGAAAGCTACCAGAAACTTGTGTGCAAAACTGATTCCTGTTTCCCCCGAGACCTAAATGGCTCATCATTTTGTTGCTTATTGTTCTAGAATCATTCCTGTGCAGTTTTAAGACAGCTCTGGAGCCATTTAAACAGTCATGCTGTCCTCACTGCAGAAAGCCACATGCTGTGGCAGCTCCACCTGCAGCCCCAGTGACGGGGAGTCCCTCTGCTGCTCCTACAGGTCTGCCAAACACATCTGATCAATTTTTCTAACTGAATGGTATCAGCTTGGTAATGTTAAATGAGGCTATGGAATGTTGTCTAATGATTTTTTAATAATATTTTCTCCAAAGTGTCTAGATCAATGCTCAAAATACACTCTAAGAATTTTGTTGGCAACTGATGTTTTGTAGTTCACCTGTGAGACCTGATGGTTTTCTTCTAAAAGTACCTGTCTGTGCTCTGTACTACAGCATAGGATGAAACTGCAGGAAAACTCCAAACTCTTTCCTTTAAGAAATGAAATTCTTAACCTAGAGCTGGGAATTTTTAAAATTCACATTTAAAAAATGTGAAAATTAGACACATGGCAAAAGAGAGGCCAGTGTAGCCATGTCTTTTGTTAGCATCTAGTTTCAATGTGGAATTGATATCCATCATTCTAATCAGTGTATGACATCTAGATTATGAAATTTGTTCTTTTGCAGTTTTTGTAAATATTTTGGCAATATTTTGCTACCTTGCAGGATTTTGTGGGGTTCAGTGCCTTCTGCTGCTCCTGGTTTTTTCTCCTTCTTCTTACTCTCTTGTCACTCTGTTTTCCCACTTTGCTCATTCTTTGCCATCAGTAACTTGTGCCTTCACCCAACCCAAATCAGCCTTGACAATAAGAAAATAACAAGGCTGTTCCAATGACCCTGAGAAGACGTTCTCCAGGACAGCTGTGTTCCCAACCCTTTTGTGTGCTTGGTGACTTTTTCTTGTCTGTTTGGCTGTGAGCTCTTCAGAGCTCACCCCAGCTCTTACTCTGTGCTGCACACAGTGATTTTTGCATAACAGGGCCCTAGACTCATCCTGTCCCTGGGCATAACTGTAATAGATACAATAAACAAAATAACTTATCCACTTCCTTCCACTTGGCTGAGCTTTCTTTTTCACTGTCACTTCTCCATTTGTAGTACATGAAGACAGATCTGAGTGAAGAATGTGTTCTTTACTACCTTTAAATCTATCTTTATATAAAAAAAGGCCCAGATGGGATATTCCAATTGTACACAATAAACTGTGTTCAGAGGAGGCTTCACTGGGACTGTTACAAGCAGTATAACCCTCAATTCAGGACTGTCCTTCACTTCAAAGCACAAGTGACTGGAAAACAGTTCTTTTTATTACGTCTCCTGATTTTAACCTTCTTACACTTAATCATTATAGGTCTCGTGGATAAACATGCATTCTTTCACTTCCTTAGCATGGGCAATACTGGGAATATGACCCTGCTGTAGTATAAAAATAAGAATTGTGTCACAGAGGAATTCATCCTACAGCAGTGGATCTAGCACAGCCTAGGGTCTAACTGCATGCCATAAGAAAGTAGCAGCCTTTGAAATTTATTGTCAGGGGGCCTTAAAATGTCCCAGAGGAGCTTTTCCATTTTGATTTGTATCTCTTCCCTCCCTGTCAGCTGTGTTGGCTGCAGTTATTTACACATCTTTAGGGAGAAACAGATGTCAGCAATAAAGGCAATAATAGGGCTGATTCAGTTTTTAGGTGTTAGCCAAGATCTGCAAACACATCTCTTGATGTTACTCTGCATTTGCCATGATAAATGTGACAGCATTTAACCTGGAAAGCCTTCAAGACAATGCAGCTATTTCCAGAGGGATTTAATGTAACTGGACCATAGTCATCTTCAAAATCATCTTGTTCTGCCTTTGGCAAAGGTCCATCTTCATCCTTTGAGCAATGAGTGGCATTGCCTGGGGACAGCCACATCCAGGAATCCTCCCTTGGAGATAGTGCGACTTGCAAGATCTTTATCTTGTTTACAGAATTTTTATAAGGAGTGGAATTTCAGGGAGAAGAATTGGTTGAATTATTTATTCATTATTATTAATTATTATACTAGTAGTACATACCAGTGCTGTATTGCATGGGTTAAACACCACAGGAGGTGGTGATCAGCACATGGAAATATATTATTGGAAAGAAATTGAGTTTTAATACTGTGTTTATTCTCCTCTTGGGGCTCAAGGGCTCTGTGAAATGAGGTCTCTGAGCCAGCCCCAGCAGCGCCCAAGGCATTTACTGCTTGCATATGCAGTGGGGACAAGTGTGAGGCAGAGATGGGATGCAGAGCCAACCAGCTCTGCTGGCTGCTGAGGGCAAAGCCCAGGCCAAGCAGGAAAATCCAACTTTTCAGCACTTCCCATTGTTTTGGGTATAGGAGGTGCTGCTGCTGGTCCCTGCAAGGCAGCAATCACATGCACTCCCAACACGAAGCAAGGTAATCAACTGACAAAGTGAAATAATCTGAGAAACCATTAGCTTTCTAATGGCTCTTGGAAGTCTCATTAAAACTGGTCACTCACTGATTGTTCACATTACTGGAAATTTGAGCAAAACGTTGTGGGCTTTTTCCATGGCTGAAAAGTTAGGACAATTTGCTCTATTCTGCAAACAAAATTAAAAATAAAGAATAATGATTTTTTTTCTCAAGAGGTTTTAAGAGCTCCATTTGCAACCACTCCCTTTATTATTATGATAATCCCAGTGCCAATATGAACCTTTCTCTCTCAGTTCCTCCATTCCAAAACATTTCCCCTTCAAACCCAATCATGTTTAAGTGTAAGGTTTATTATCCATGCTTCTCTTGACCAAGGAACTTGACAGTTCCCTGATTTTCAGTTCATGCTCCCTGATCAAACTGTCTCCTGCTAATTACTTTTTCTGCCTAATCATCACCAGCCAGTTTTGCTGCCTGATATAAACTCCCTTCATGGATGGCAAATAATAGGGGAAAGTGAGTAAGAGAGGGCTCATTCTCTCCAATAGGCTCCATCAAGGAGAGAGAAAACCATTAGTGCAATGCAGAGTTTAAGAGTTTTATGTTTTGCTCGGAACTTAGGGAATCTCTACTCTTCTCTGGTTTAGACCTAACTCCTCAATGACTCAATTAGGATAAACTTTTTTTGCTGACATTTTGGTCTCTCTACTTTCATGACTGCACCTCTGTAAGTGCTCAAAACCTCTTTTCCTGGAGCGGAGGAGGAAGGTCTGTGATATTACAAACCAGAGCAGATTTAGCCCCACAGGGGAGCAGAATGGTCCCAGGACTGTCAGAAGAGTCTACTTTGAAATTTGGTAGCTAGATAAACAAATTGCCATATGTATTCCTGAAAAGACCTCTCAGTTTAATGCTTCAGTGCATTACCTGTCAATGCATCAATAATCAACCTAACGGGTGTATTTGTAATCTTCTTAAAAATAAGAGACATGCTTCTCAATTTTCACTATCATGGTTTTTATTTGTTTGATAATGGAGTGGAAAATTTTTTGAGCCTGGAAAATGCACTCTAATTTGCTTGAAATGCAGAGAATTACTTCTGTCCTTTTATACTGTGCAGCACTGAGTGATAGCATCCAGTTGACTTCCCCAGCTGTTAGATGAAATTTCACTTGCTCTGGCTTATCTGTGCTGTCTGGCCCCAAGCAGTTCTGTGGTTTGTTTTTGATAGTGTCCATCAAACTGAATCCATACTCCCAGGCAGCAAATGAAGCTTGATTTGTGCCAAATACATTGTACATTTACAGGTAGTGAGTGGCTGTCAATGCATGTTAATAATAGGGAATTGGTTGTTAGGGAGTAGGAATTTAATAATGCCTGGGAACTATCTGCTAGCAATACTGCTGGAAATAAATAACCACCTGAACTGCCTCTCCAGACAAGAACTGTCTGGCATGGTTTGCTAGAACTTTGCTACTGGGACTATAGAAATGGAAGTGTTGTGTGTTTTGTGATATATACAGCCTGTCTGAACATGTTATACCTGGTGGGACCAGTGAGCTACAATTCCTTCAATTGCTGTAACACTGAAAATTGGTGTGCAGCTATCTGCCCTATGGATGGATGCCACAGGATGTGTGACACAAACCCCACCAATGTGTGCCATCCATAGCCTGGCTCATGCACCATTCCCTGGGCACACTCAGACTCAACTCTGCTTTTTCTATCCACACCAAATAAAGCCTGAGCTTGCTGAATTGTTCTTTGACAAACAGTGCTGCTGCAGCCTGTGCTAGTGGTATCTCTTTGCCCACATGAATTCACTGCAGAAGGCTTTCCCAAGGACCAAAGCAGTGTAGTGATTTTTGTTAATGCAGCCTGAACCCTCAGTCAGTCTGGAGGCTTTATATTAAAGCAGTCTTTTTTTTACCACAGTAATGAAATGGAGTCACTGACTATTTTATCTCTACATGTAGTGTCAAATTTAATAAAAATGCAATGATTTCAGACAGGCAGCTTCCCCAGAAATCTGATTCAATACTCAGATAATCATATCCTGTCGTGTTTCATTGTCAAGTGACAACTGAAATCCTTGGTCTCACTCCTAAACCACAAAAAGATACAGACTGGATTTGGGATTCCAGATAGCCAGGGAAGCTCAGGTGTTGCCCTTGTTGTGACAGACTTGCTGCTAGTGTGCCCTCTTCAAAACAGCTCCAAATAACTCTTGAGGATGTGTCTTGATAAGAGAGACTGGGGAAACACACACCAGGCAGGGAGTCAGAGCATCCTGTCTGAGGGCTTTGTTGTGTATCTGGAATAAGGATTCTTCCTAGCATTTTGTTTTTCTGTTCAAGGTACTCTGAGTATTACATGAAAAAGAAATACAGGCTTTCAGTGATAGACTGCAACTGAATAATGTTTCCTTATTCAGCTTGAGCTATTTTTGTCACTAAAAATACGCTGTATGTAAGCATGGATACCAAAGTGACTGGATATTTATTGATATTTTATGGTGTAGCTTCAGTTACCGGGCTGATAAAAAACTTACAGAATTTGTGATTTAAAGGTGACTCTTGAATCTGAGCTCCTTAAGCAAGCCCAGAGCCTTGAAAAAGGGAGGATTTTCCTTGCTGATAAGTTTAATGGAAGTCCAGACAAAGCTTCCTATGCCAAAACCCTTTTTAGGGAAAAAGAGAAATCCTACAATAATTTCTACTACTGGAGTTTGAGTAAGCAGTTTCCTTTCAAATGCATTAGTTTAGTAGCACTCTAACAATTTCTAAAGTACTTTATCTGAATTCTACTACTTTTTCTTCAAAGAAAGATCTTGTTCTAGTTTGTTTCTTTTTCCTTTTTGCTACATTCTGTGAAATTCTGTTTGTCCAGTTCTCATTGATCCAAAGCAAAAAAATCCTCTTTTTATTTCTTTTAAGAAGTTTTTTTTTCCCCCATTCTTTAAAAAAAAATCTTCAGGAGCTATGTATGCACTCAGATAACTCAGAAATAGATTCTCTTAGAACTTCTGTCTTGCCATGAGCTTGCTCCTCAGTAGAGAAAAAGTGGCTTTGACTCGGGTGAAAAAAATGTCTCTCAGATGTTGCAAAGTCAGAATCTGAGCAGCTCATACTGTGCATGGGCAGCAGGTGATTTGCCACAAAATTAGAGCCCCTGGTGCAGAGGGAGCCCACCAGTGCAAGATAAATAATTCTGGGACCTTCTCTCTGGAGTAATCAGCTCTAAACCACAACTAAAACCTTTGCCAAAGTACAACAGGGTAATGCCAGAATACTGGAACTTGTTTTTCCTTTGGATGTGCACTGTGAATCTCAGATTTTTAGCTTGTCCCTTAGTGCTTCTTATAACCCACGGCTGAAGGCAGGACAGCAGACTGCTTTCTTCTTCTGCAGCTGCTTGTTTTTTGTGTTGTGTGACTGTCCCTGCCTCATTCTAAACTGCTGATATAAAAAGACAAAATAATCTTACTGCAGAATCTGTGGTAGATAGCATGTCCAAAATACACATAATGTGAGTTGGAGAAAGGAGAAAAATAGAAAAGCATTGGTAGCTTAATTCTTAAACCTCAAAGCCAGTTTGATTTAGTTCAGGATTCTAGTTGGCTTTGGCTTTATTTTGCATTTTTGCGTTGACTTTTTGTCTCACTCTTGCATGTATCACAATGCCATTTTATCTTTTAAAACATTTTAGAGGTATTCAGACATTTTTAGGTAGTAGACTATAGTACAGCCAAGAGCAACACCAGTGTACATTCGCTTTCAGAGTTCCATTTTTCCCTGGGATTTTAAGGCAATGTAAGATCTAAAAGTTGTTTGTTTATGTGCTGTGCAGTCTATGGCCTTGACTTTCAAAAGCAGTTTTGAAAGCTTCTTTTCTGCAGCAGTTTTGAGGGCTGAGAGCATGTCAGTCAAACACACAAAGGCTGTAGCTTGTCCTGATTGCTTCTGAGTGCACCAGCCTTGCCTCTGCTAGTCTGCCACTTGCCCCTCATGCACGAGCTTTTCATCAAAAAGATATATTTATCTGAAGGCTAATCACTGGTTTTATTTTAATATGTGTATGGTGGGGAGCTGGGAAGAGGAGCTGCAGCTTGTTGCTGCCGGAGATTCAGAAGAGAAGCTGGGTGAGGCTCTCAGATGTCCCTCCCTGCAGACAGAGACCTTGGGGAGGGGGAGCTGCAGGAGCAGCCCCAATGGCCACGAGGCACAGAGCCCCTCTCACACGTGAGCTTGGGGCTCTGCCTGGGGCTCTGCCTGCTCTGAGCCCCTGCTTCAGCCCTGGCAGCTCATTTTCCTGACTTCTGATGTCTTTACTTTCCACTCAACCCCTGGCAGCCACTCGGCAGCACTTCAGAGTGAAGCTTCCCTTTGGAACATATTATTAATTTAGTGCCCAGTGCCAAGGCTAGTTGTCATTCCTCCAACATAAATGTGATAGAGCCATGAATCTTGCCATTGTATTTTTACAGAGTTGTTATGGTTTGGCATTTCCAATCATGTCCTGGTGGTACAGTATAACAGAACAGAGACGAGATGTTTTCAAAAGCAAAGCCAGAGTTGTTAGCTGATAGTGCTTTCCTTTGGCTTGATGGTATTGTAAAGAATTTGAGAGCAACTGGAGATTAATAATGAAAAATATCTGTCCAGCCTTGCTTTTTCTATGATGATCCTTCCAAATGCAAGTGCATCCCATCCAGTGGGCTCAACACAGCCATCATCTCAGCTCTGGGCTCTAGATAGATTACATTTTATACAAAAATATTTTCTTTGATGCTCTTTATGTGTGTTCAGCCAATAAAAGTAGACATAAAATCGTATTATATTTCCCAGAATGCAAAGAAAGGTACCAAGAATGAATGAATGTGGAAAACATACTAGACTGGTTTTAATATGAAATTAACTTTTGCAACAAAGAGGTGGCCCATAAAAACTGAGAGTGTCTGAGATTGCTGGGTGTAATAAATTCATGTAGAGGAACACATTTAAGTTACTGGTCATCAGGTAGCAACAGACTGGGAATATCAGGATCAAAGGAATATTAACATCTTGATAAATACCTAAGTTTTTATGAGACCATCAAACAAATCAGTGATGACAGACAACTAAAGCTGATCAAAGATAATTTTAGAGGTAGCATTCAAATCAGTCTGTGCAGTGTGATGAACTGAGGAATTCAACAGGCTGACCCCAAAATGTATTTCTGGCAAAATCTGTTAATAGAAAGGTGATTTTTAACAAGTGAAGAACATGAAAATGTGGGACATAGTGTGTGTGAATGTTGGCACAAAGATTGCTTCTCTATCCACTCAGGTCTCCTCTCTGATTCTTAGGGATCCTTTTAACAGAGGCCTGATCAAAAAGTTGTCATTAGAAACATAAAAAGACAGGGCTTGGTTGATGAAAAGGAAATTTCAAATTTGTTATAGCAATTTCACCAAAAGAAATGAATAGACAAAAAGAAAATGAACAAGTTTAATACATTTTAAGGAACAGCAAATGCAGGATATTTCTTTTTTGATAAAATATCTGAAAATAGATGAAGTTTATGAAGGAAATTACAATTTTATTCCCATATTATTTTATAGCCAGATTTGCAAAACTTTATGCTTTTTATATAAGATGAAGTGTTTTCAAATCACTGGAAACTGAGGAAATTCCAAGTTTCTGCAGTTGGTAAATAAGGCAGGATCATGGGCCTGGCATTTGCTCCTGATTGTGTTACTTTGAACAACTTCAAGAAGAAAAATGCTGCTAAATGAATGAATCAATTTGGGAAATTAAGTCAAAATGTGCCATAAACACTTCAATAGTCAAATTCAGGAGGCAAGTGAGGACAGTGAAGTGTGGCTAGCTGGGTCTGAGAATCTAAACATGACTTTTGGGGGTGAAAGGAAGTAATAACTAGATATTCTAATATGGAGGTAGTCAAGATTGTTTTTTGTGTGAACTTAAAATTCAGGAAGAATCTCCCTCCCAAAATTAAAATTGGATATGCTGGACAAGTTTGTAATATTAAGTAAAATATCAATAATGTTTCTAGCCCAGCCTGCTTTCTCTTCTTCTATCTAAAACATAGAGGACTGTCAAGAAATGGTCAGAATCTTCATAAATTCTTTGTTTAATTTTAGTCCTGTAAATGAATTCATTATCTGTGGTGTAGATTTCTATAGCTAGAGGTGAGGCATGTATTGATTAACCTAGTGAAAATATTATCCATTGTGCCATTTGAGATGAAAATATAGATCCATAATGTTTAAAACTATGGATCTGGGCTTGTGAAAATGAAAGTCAAATATTTTCAAACCTCTTGACAGCTGCATTAGCATCAGTCATTTGAGAAGTTTTACATGAAGAGCTAACTAAAGAAGAACAATGCCACTGGAAAAAAAAATATCTTAAGCAGGCAAACTGGAGAAATAATTACTTGTATAGGAAAAACCCACAAGGACTGAATAATTTTAGAAGGATTGAATTAGTAAATGCAGAACTATTTTAAAAATTGCTCTGCAAGTTTAAATGATGTATGCTTTCCCAGGAATTTTTGTCATGGGGCCAGAAAAGAAAGAAGGAAAGCTTCCTATGGTAGAAGTAAAGTTTCTCTTTACATGCAAGGGCACTTTGTGACTCTTCTTGGGCCAAAATTAGGAAGTATTGGTTACTTGTGCTCTCTTGAGCCAGAAAGAAGATACATAATAATAATAGCATAATAATATAGATATAAATAATAAATATGAGAAGCCAGGTTTGACTTTTGTCAAATCTTTTATCAGCTGGCCTGGGGTTTACTGTGAAACTTGGTGTGAAAAAATAATGTCCTTTCTCAAGGCCAGTCTTTCAGAAAGTGCTAAAGGCCACCTTGCTCTGCACTTCCCATGGCACTGACCGAGGCCCAGGGGTGGCTCTGCTTGGCTTCCTCTCAGAGCCAGGCACACACCAGGGTCCCCAGGTTCCACAGGCACTGCCAGGGCCTGGCTGAAGGAATGCCAGCCAAGGCTCAGCCCTATTTATGGACATTATCAACAGGGTGTTGGATCTGTAAGGTACAGAAAAGCATATGGAATACAGAATTATTTCTATTCTGATTCGTACTGAAAATGTATTTGTGTCTTTCGTTTCACTCTGTTATTCTACAATTTTTCTCTTGCATGATTACACTTTTCTCTGTCTTTTCTCCTTATATTTAAATCCAATTTTAATCTTTCATTTTAATCTATGGGTCTCACAGTGATTCTCTATTGATGCATCTTTATATGGACTTGGACTACTGAATGACCCATCCTGGTAACTGGGATGGTTTTCTCCTCGAGGCAGATCCACACAGAGCTTTTAGGGCAGGTGCTTAGGTCACTTCTTTCCCAGCATCTCTTGTAAGCTGGTCCTGTCTGTGTGGCAGAGGGTGCTGCACACCAATCCAGGTTCTGTCCCCTGGCTGCTGTTCCAGGCTGGGGTACCTGAGGCACTTCACGTGCTGGGGGTGGCACGTGGCTGCTGGCTCCTAAACCTGGCTCTGCTGCTCCCTTTGAGCAGAAGCGTGTGTTCCTCCTTTGCTCACGAGTTCCAGCCTGGCACAGAGACAAGAGGCTGATTGGCAGCTTTGGGTCTCTTTGAGAGACAGCAGGCCCCCTCTCCTGCTGCCCTTCCCCAGCCAAACTTAGCTCCTGCTTTGGAACAGTGCAGTCCAGCTCCCTTCCCAGGAAAGCTTGAGAAATGCTGCGAAAATAAACAGGTTCAAGTGTTTTGTCAGAGTAGAAGTGCAGACCTGTCCTACTGCTGAGCCTGGGACAGCATTGCAGTTTGCTGGGACTCTGCAGAATTTCCTGGGGGTGTTGAGGGCAGCCCTGAGGCATGGCATTGATGCTGGAGGCTGCTCCAGGCTGGTTCCTGTGGGATCGCATCCATATTTTCCCCATGAGTCACTGCAGCAAACTCTGCTGTGTGCAGAGCAGTCCTGTGCCAAAGCAGGGCAGCCGTGGGAGGGGGCACCAGGGGCTGCTCCCTGTGCTGCTCCCAGTCCCTGAGTTATCCCTGGAAGCAGCACATTCCTGCCATCAGCAAGGGAAAAGCAAATGTTGTGCTGTGAGAGGAGGTTTCCACAGGTTCCTCTTGCTTAGTCACCCACAGGATGCTCATTTAAAAAGGAACAAATACAGACCCTGGAGATTACTGTAGGTAAAGCCTGCTCAGAAGCTGTGAGCTACAAAAATCAAATACACATCTTCAGCAGCCTCACACAGCACAAGCAGCCATCTTTTCACATGGATATATGGATCCTTTTTTTTTTTCCTCTTACATATAGAAAAATATTACATAAATATGTTTCTCCTCTGTTGGAGGAGGGAACTAGGGATTTTTACATTATTTTCAGCAAATAAAGCCAGTATGATCACTCTCTTTTTTTTGTACTATTTCCACTTACAGTCCTATACCCATTTACTTACCAGAGATCTGTCTTTATTAAGCTCTTCAGCATTAACCCTCATATGTAAAGATCTTGAGTGACCAATCTGTGAGTCAAAACGTACTGGAACATTTATAGCAAAGGCATCCCCTGTATTTAGGGAAAACTTTCAAACAAAAAAGAAAAGCTCTAAGCTTAACAAAACCCCAAGGAAGAGGCTGGCAGGGATGGAACAGCATGAGATCTGCCTCTTGTAGGCTGGATACTCTGTCTGGAGGCAGAGGAGCAGCATCAGGTGACTGATGGCCCTGGGCTCCATCAGGCAGCAGCATCTGCAGGAAAATGGTCAGGGACAAAGAGATGTCCCTGTGAGGAGGCAAGGGTCATGTATATCACACAAGTAAAAAAGTCTCCAATTTAGAAGATAATTTTACCTGCAGAGTGGCCTCTCACAGATGGAAACTTTTCAGCCAAATATGTGGTTCACTTTTATTTATAGGACATAGAACAATATTTGCCTTCATTTCACCCCACGATAACATGAAGGACAACAAAGCCAAGGACAAGAAATGTGTGAAATGAAGACTGGCTCTATGCAAATTCATCCATAGATTTCCAAGTCTCTCCTGGGTTCTTTATTTCCTCACTTCCTTTTGGCCACAGTGCACCTCCTTTGGGAAGGGCCTTGAAATTACTTAGCAAAATGGGATGCTTTCTTCAGTAATTTTTGCTGAATAAATGCTGCTTTCAGTTCTTAATGCCATCAGCTATCCAAGTTGCTACCAGCCAGTGTGACAGAGTTGGCAGAGGTCTGCTGTCCCACCAAAGGTGTGATGAGGGAATTGGGGCTGGCTGGTGTGGAGCAGAAGCTGTTTCCACACCTGCATTAGAGCAGCTCAACGAACACAACTGCTCTGCTTTCACACAAGAGGTGCAATTAATGCTTTTTAATGGAAATTAAATTCTATAGCAGCTGGTGATCCAAAATGTTGACCAGA
This sequence comes from Ammospiza caudacuta, assembly GCF_027887145.1. Lineage (NCBI taxonomy): Eukaryota > Metazoa > Chordata > Aves > Passeriformes > Passerellidae > Ammospiza > Ammospiza caudacuta. The sequence continues at coordinate 11,386,965 of NC_080601.1, forward strand.
AAAAATGGACCCTAATGAACTGTGCAATCCTCTTAATTCAGTTAGTTTACATAATTACATTTCTACCTCCTACTCAGCTCAATAATTGCACCAATGCCCTAACTTGAAAACCCATCTTTGTGCCTTAATGGAAAGGTTTAAATTATGCTGACCCAATCTGCTAATAACAGTGATCAATAGCACTGCTTCATCTCAGTTTGTTTTTAAAGAGCTATCAATGTTGCTGTGTTGTTGTCACAGTAATTGGGATCTGCAGTTACAATCAGCCTTTCCAGATGTTGCGGACATGGGGAGGATTGTTTCTGTTCTGGCTCTTTGGGACAGTTAGAAGTTGGTTTTCTTCCTCTTTCTTTTTGCTTCCTCAGTGTCTGAGAATGAGCAATCCGCTGTTGTTCTGTACAAAGCTCCTTGGGAGCAGCTGAAGTTTATAAAATAGTAGCTTGATGCCAACAGCTGGTGAGAGCAGCTCTTGTCATGCCACGTGCAGTCAATGTCAGGTCACTGCTCACACCAGCTGAGGGTCTGGCCCCACAAACCTCCTGATGCATCTCCCTACTTGGCCTCTCTCTCCTGGTGTCAGGCCCATGACCAGCATCAGTGCACAAGAACAGACAATGGCTCTGAGAGGTGCAAGGTCACAAAATTGTCCCTCCCATTAAACAAAAAAATATTTTCCTCCTGACCTTGGATATGTGTTTTGTTGGGTTTTGGTTTGTTTTTTTTTTTTTTCCCCGACTGTTTCAAGATGAGTGATTAAAATATGGAATCTAAAAAGCATTTATGAACCTGCAGACTTGATGTGCTCTGCAGGAAGTGTTTATAATTGTGTGTCTTCTTGGACCACTCTGCATTTATTATTGCTCTTGTTGCCTTCACAAACACCACCACCCCTTCTGCTCAAGCAGCACACACTCAGCAGTGGTCAGCTCATAGGCTGCAGTAGCTTTATCTCTTTATTTAATTGACAAATTAAAGGGATTTTATTGCTTATTATTTTTATTTATTATTTGTCATAATTTTTAGTGTTGCAAGGCTTTCAAAAACTAGACAATGATTGAGCTACAAGAAAAAGGACTTTTGCTCTTACACCCCAGAAGGGTTTTTCCTTAGTGCTATTTTTCATGGTTATCCCTGGTCATTCTGTGGTTTTATTGGACATATCACTCTAAAGGAAGCCAGAAAAAAATCCTGCTAATGATGAATCAGCATGCCATAAAGCCTGTCAAAGACCCTTCATATTAATGATGCCTTTGTCACTGGCACAAAGCTTTCTTTTGCTGCTGTTGTTTGGCCACTGTCCCTCTGTCTTTCAGGGGTCATTCCAAGTAATTCCCTTTTGACTTCTTCACCATGCATGGTGAGCCATGCAGAAGTATCTGCCAAAAATTCTGTCAGCTTTCTTGTTGGATGTGCCTGCAGCTGCCTGTGCAGGCTTTGGGCACAGTGGTTCAAGCAGTTCACACTCACTGTCTGAGAGATGTTTCAGTAGCACACTGAAATCTCATCAACCTAAACATGGCTCTGTGGGATACAGGGAATACTCTGGAAAAATACTGGCAAAATGGTTGAGGTTCAGGTTTTGGGTTTTCCTTTTCTGGAATAAATCCAGTGGTCACTACTGGACAGAATTTAGTGATGCTGCAGCTCCATGAGCGGCCATCAGTGCACACCTCACATGGTTTTGGGTTACCAAACCCACTGCAAATAGAGGGTGCCCAGTTTCAGAAGGAAAAACCTTTTCAGCAAGCTCTGGAACAGTCCAGGGTAGCTGCAGGCAGTGGCAATCACTTCTCTGGGAGAGGCAATGTACAACAGTATTTGGAGGCATGAGGAGCAGGCAGAGCTGCTAATTTGGAAAACAATTGCCGGGAGACATCCTCAGGAAAACCAACAGCTATTTTTTTAGTATTTCAATGGATGGAGAAGGACATGAGTGAGTTTTCTCTGGCTTTATTTGGTGTGACCAGGCAGTGTGCAGGAGATGCTGGCTTCTGCACAAATTATAATTCCTCAGATTTGAAGTATGAACCAGGAAGGCAGAACATGTCAGGGGCTCACCTTGGTGGTGCAAATGCCTGGAAACAGATTTAGTAAGGGTTCTATGAAAAAGGTGAAATAAAGAAGCTCCAAAACAACCCCACCTATGCTGGATGATCAGAAATATGCAAAGTATTTCATTTCAGGGGAAAGGAAAAAAATGTATATATTGTTCTCATTAGTAAGTGGAGCCCTGGTGGTATGAAGAGAATTGTGTTGACTTATTTTATAGGAGGATTTAGTTTTGCAGTATGTGTGCTTGGATGCTAAAAAAAGCAGTAGGTTTCTTCACAGAGTGCATAATTTTGCAAGTTTTATACTTACTTCAGGCTGATGATTTCCTGATTATACTGTGTCCTTTTGCTGCAGAAGCTGTTGATCTTTGCAGAAAAAAAAAAAAAAAAGACAAGACTGAAATGTAGAAACTGTAGTGCTGTTATTTTGCGGTGACAGGAAAGATGCACCAGCATGCAGGTTTATTCTTATGCCACACATAATTGCTCAGAAACTATTTTTAAAACCAGGCTGAAAGAAATCACAAGGATGGCATAGATAAGCTGTCATTTGACAAACCTGCTTAGGCTGCATGCAGGGGAAGTTTGAGGGGTGTGAGAGGGACCATGGCTGCAGCTACCAAGGGAGGAGGAGGAGGGAGGGGAGCAGAGCATCCCTGTCCAGCCTGCTCAGCTCCCATCAGTGACCACACCACCCATGGAATGTGCACTGCCTCCCCTCTGCAGCCTGGGATGGCCTCACCACCCCAGGAAAATTGTGGCTGAACAAAAGCTTTCTGGATGCTCTGCAAACCCATCTCATTTTTATCTAACTGCAGTTTGCTGGCACTGTAAGCATTTATAAATCTCCATAATGCCTCCACTTATGAACCTTCCATCACTAATGTTCTTAGACTCTTGTGACTGCAGCAGCGTTTTCCACACTGTATTTTCAGTTTTTGCCATGCTTTGTGCTAACAGGAAGTTGAGAATGCCCAGCTCTCAGAGAAGCCAAGCATGCTTTCTTTTATGCTTAAGAAACACTTTTCAGCTTTTCATCTGAATCGAGCACCCAGTTCATTGTGTTCCCCATTTCCTACAGAAACCCTTGATGTGCAGCTCCAGGTATGCAGGATCCAAAGGCATTCTACTTTATCTTTCAACCCCAACCCAGTCCTTCCTGCAGGTAGAATTGATAATATCTGATTAGGTTATTCCTGTGTCCTGTATTCTGTGGGTATTTGGCATGACAGCCAAATGTCCTCTCTGCCAGCCCCTTTGGCCCTCAAGAGAGTGAAATCTGTTCCCTCTCCAACAGAAGAACAAATTCCAGGTGCAGCTGAACGTTCAGGCTTGTGTCTGCTTGGGGTGAGAGTGAACAGCTTCACTCCAAGGGTCCCTGAGCACCCTGACAAGGATCTCCCCAGGACAAAACTCATTCCACTGAGTCTCGGTGCTGCCAAGAACAGAGGGATTTTGAACAAACCATTGATATGATATTTATAAAGAAAAGGTTTTGGGTATTGCACTATGTCCAGCCTGGTACTCAGAGTCCCTTTAAACAGTCCTGGAGGGCTTTAAACCACAAAGCACCCCAAGTGCAGCTGTGCCATTCACAGAGTGACCCTGCCCTGTCCACCCAGAGAGGCAAAAACCCAGCTTAGACTGAAAGCTGCAGTTCTTGAGCTGCAATATGGGACAAGAGACCTTTGCCAGAGGTGTGACATTCCTGGGGGAAGCTCATTCCATGGGCCACCTTGGTAACCACGCTGGTTCCATAGACACAGCACAAATAACATGTCCTGTTTCAGAATGATAAGGTGCATTAAATACTTATTAGCCTTTGTAGAAAGTAAAGATGCTTTAGAAGGGCTACCTTTAGCATATGTGCAGGTCTGCCCTGCTCAGTCAGCCAGGACAAACCATCCATCCTGGAGATCATCTGGCAGCCAGCAAGCTGAACAAATAAATATGTTTATACATAAGGCACAGAGCCTCGGTGATGTAACCAAGAAACTGAATTATTACTTCTGTCCCTGAAGGCTGTCTGTTGTTTAAAATTCCAAGTTATTGGGTTTTATACACTTTGAAATACAATTTATTCACTTATTCTCCTTGTAAATTTTCAAATACAAGTATCAGAACACAATCAAGGGTACTATGGAAACACACTGATTCAATTTAAAGAGCAAGCAACTAATCCTTATAGAGATGTGCTTCTATAATTATGTGCTTATAGTTTCAGAGAGTCACAAGTATACTTGTGGGAAAATGTTCAGTTCATGTGATTTTCTCTAATTTATCATTGGTAGTAGTAGGACAATCCCTAGAAACTGTGAAGGATAGGTGATAACTTAATGTGCTCTGCAGAAAATAGCAAGAGAATGCCCATCCAAAATATCTTGTCTCTGTAGCCAACACTCAAAGAAAAATGAATTGCAAATCATTATCCTATCTATCTTCAAATATGTTGCTGAGATGGAGAAATGACATGACTTGGCTGGAGACATTGACAAAATCTGAGGAAGAACTTTCCACTGAACTAAAGTCTTCTGAGAAATTTCCTTTTGGAACTACCTTGTACTAGAAAATGTGAAGGGAGTTTTGTTTGCATTTTTTCCCCCTCATAACAAAGGTGTCCTTTCCACATTTTATTTCCTATGAATTAAAAATGGCATAATTAGTGTGTCACCTAAAATGTTGCAGACACCCTTCTTGGAAAATTTACAGAAGAACTTACACAAGCTTTTTCCATGTCATGGACATTCTCTACTAAATATTGTTGATTTTCAGTTAGCTCTGGTATTGAGGACCCCAGCATTTCAGTAATCACCTTTTTGAATAGGCTTGTCTGTATGTTCCTTGAAAAGTAGCCACAGTTGCTTCACCAACAGCATCCATCCAAAAGCCAGAATGACTGAAACTTAATTCCTGCCCCATGTGTGTGATCTGTGAAACAACAGAGAATATTTGTGGAGTTCCTTCTGTGCAGTCTAAGGGAAATGACGTGCCTAAAGGTTATGTATCTATTTATTTTTTAATCTAGGTTGAACATCTCAATGTGGAATATGCAATCCACTAGGGGAGAGGAAAAAGAAAACCCACCTTGACCTTATAATTAGCACAAATGACTACAGTGGCCTAGGGACAAAAACACTGTGCCAAGCTCTTGTGCCAGTAAAGTTCCTGGCACAGGGACAGTTCTCCAAGAGAAGATGATGTTAAAAAAAATTAGAATATTTGTATCTCTGGGTGCAATCCTTTTCTCCTCAGAACAGTTAGCATCCCTTGCAGAGTGCAGCAAGCCAGTTTTCCCCAGCATGCAGATGAGTTATTCCAGCAGAGCTGGACATTCCCTGGAGCAGTGGGGACACAGCACTGGGCAGCTCCTCTTTGCTTTGTGCTGCCCAGCACTTGACCCAGTGCTGGAGGGGCTCTGCACAAGAGAAATGGCACAACAGGGGCTGGGCCACAATGGGAACTGGGCCAGCAGTGACCTGGAGCACACTCAGACAGAAACTGTCTGGTGTTGTGCTCATGTACAGCTGTTTCTTGTAGCTCTGGGAATTATAAAGTGTGCTCTGCTTTTGCTGTCAAAGACCTAATTTAAAACCATATTCTCTAGGACCTGGAGAAGCTGTAAAAATAAAAAAAAAAAAAACAAAACAAAAGGCAACAAACAAACCCAACCAACACCAAAAAAACCTAGACTAAGAGAAAGTAATTTGTGACCACATGTTTTGCTCATCAAGTTAATAACTCATTCTTGTAGTTCAAAATGACACGGCATCTCAGAGATCATAGCAAATAAGGATTTAAATGGCTAACTACAAGGGAGAGGGCTACACCTTGTCATGCAGTAGTTCACATTTAACAGGCCCTAGAAGATAATTTTCTCAGATTTGTAGGACTTTTCTGCATTTCTGAAGAGGCACAGGCAATGCCCCCATGTCCAATGACGCTGGACAAACCAACAGCCCATCAAGTTTCTCTTCCTCCAGAAAGGAATGCACAACAATAATTATTGTAATAATAAGTTCATTACAAGGATGCAAACATCAGAAGGCTTAGAAGAACAGGGTGACACAGGATATAATGCCCCCATTTAAAAATAATGTGAAAGAAGAGAGGATCTGTGCTTTTATGGGAAATGTATTTTGCATGCACAAAATTATCATTAAATGATTTAGTTCTTTTAATCAACTTATGCTTGCTATAAAAATCCAGCCTGCCTTTGGGCTTGTCATCTAGGAACTGGTGACAGAACAAAATGCTAACACAGAAAGAGTCAGGAGGGCAGAAACTCCAGCTTATATCAATTCCCATGCTGCTAACACACCAGAGGGGCAGTTCGTTGCCAGAAAAAGATAAGGTTTTAAGCAGAATTGAAGCTTTTTCCTCAAAACTGCCTAAAACTGAGTTGCATGCACATCCTGACAGGACTGAACACTTCTATTTCCTTTCATCTTCCTTGGTGCTGTTTCTTGTGAGACCAGTCCCTTCTGCAAGGTGGAGCAGGGGAGCCAGACTGTCCCCTGTGCTGACTCTGCATCAGCTCTTGGCCCTGCTGTGCTGACACCTCCTCAAAGATCTGCATGTGGTGGTTTCCAACACCTCACTGGTTGGACATGTGCTGCTTCTGTGCATTTGGAGGTGTCTGAGTAAAGAATTCTTTGTGTTTGTTACTTTCAGCCGAATTGGGTAGTTCTCCTATGGCTCTTCTTTGAGATGCATGGCGCAAGATTCTAGGGATTTCTTTTAAAATATGTGTTATTTTATTATTTACACTTTTGAGCCCAGATGCAGAAAAATTTGCCAGAACCTGATTGATGAGATGGAATTATGAGACAAATCTGGATTTTCTTTCAACAGCATGTAAAGTTCCATAAACAAAACAATGCTGGAGAGGAAACTTGTCCTGAGTGAGACTGCTGAGTTTGTTAATGCCTATTTAGCTCAAAATGATTAATGGCAAACCCAGTTTGGGCTAAAGAAGATGCTGATAAAGATTTATGTACTTGACATCTCAAGCTGGGCCTCGTGTTAAACACTGCTGAGGCCATCCTGAGCTTAGAAACCAAAGCTGCATTTGTGTGTCTGTTATTGCTTTCAGCCACAAGCTGTGACAAGCAAACAAAGCCACCACTTACCTCCAACATGAAAGGAGACCCAATTTCAGCAGTTTAGCATGGCTTATCCAAGTCAGCCTTAAATATCTTAGAAAGTGCTGCAACTTGAGGTATTTATGTTTTCACTGCTCACCTCAATTAACACGGTGATTGGCTGCAGAGAGCACCACAGCTGGCACAGCTTTGAGGAACATATGTTAGGAAAACATCAGTTTGACTGGGAGCTGGTTTTAATGGACTAGTTTTGTGCTGCTGGCATAATGGGGAATAGAGTGACAGCTCTCCTTTTTGGGGGCTATTTTTTGAATTGCAAAACAAATTTCCTGTTCTATGCTTTATAAAATGTAGATACAGCAGAGAAAAATGAAATTTAATAAAATTACTTAACGTTCTCTGTTAAGGTAAGAGAGAACTTGTAACAGTTTTATTCTTTGTCAGGCCTGTAAGGGAAGATTTAAGAGGTGTGAGAGGAAAACCAAAAAGACCAGGCAAATATACAGGCAATCTATCTACCTACAAATAAAGAAAAGTGATCACTTATTCTCAGTGAAAGGGAAAGGGTGACAACTGAAGCCTTAGAGGTGATAGACTGAAGACACTCCAGCAAAATATTTGGAGAAAATGTTATTTAGAAGTGAAAGAAACTGCAATGCCATTTATCAGCAATTTGTGGAACAGGTGGATCGTCTTTGTCTGCTGTAAGCTAACCCTTGATGAGGTGCTTTGTCTTTCTGAGAAAGAGTGGGTTGAACCTGTAGTGTCAGAGAGTTACAGGGAAGCACCAGCCCTTACTGAGAGATGTGTTTCTGACTCAGAAATGTGTGAGTTTTTTGAGTTGGTCTTTCTACTGACTTTTTTTTCCCCTACCCTGCTTTTGAACGTCCTCCTCCATCCCCATTGTTTTGTTTGTTTTGTTTTGTTTTTCACTGAAGTGTTGGTCCTTAAAAGCAGACACTGGTTGAAAGCCACTATCATCAGATATGGGCTTTCATTTTTACGTGATAGGGTATAAACTATGAGCATACACCCATTCTGAAATGAAAATGTGCTTTGTTCTTCTCAAGTAGCTTTACCTTTGCTGCCCCAAGGTTGCTGTTGGACAGGATAACAAGGATAGTTGTGTTTGCTAACCCACTCCATTCTGCTGCTGTAAAACCTGGCATTCTGGTTTAAAAGGACAAAAGATACTTTATTAATCATCAGTTAACACCAAGTGCTAAAATGAGAGCCAGAACTGAGGAACTGGTTACAAAAATGTGAGTCCTCTACTTTTAATTCCAGAGTTTGAATTCAGTTTTTAGCCATACATTAAACCCTCTTTCTGCTTGGCAAATGATTCAAAAAGTACCTTCCTGAACAAAAGTGATTCAAGGATATAAAAAGTTTCCAGATACATTTAGGAGATTGGGAGATTATTATTAAGTAAGGAACCTGAGCAGAATGCATGTGAATAGCCCTGGCGTGCGGTCACTTGTGCAGGGTAGGAGAGGGAACACTCTATCCCTGTGTGTCATTTAGCTTCTAGAAGGATCCTGGGTTCTCAGAAGTGTTTGCTGAGCCTACTGGCAGTGAAAACAGAAATAGACAGTGACTGATTTAATTAAATGATAAAAATCTATCACCACCACGCCAGAAAAACGTGCTGGAGGTGAAGAGCACTCTGAGGAGGAGGCAGATGGATAGCTGTCATTTCTGCCCTTGACAGGGCCCCTGGGTTCAGCCTGGGGCTCAGGGAAGGCTGCACCAAGGGGTGGCAGCATGAAGGCAAAAGTGATTGATTCCTCTTGCTCTGAAGAATTTGTCATTTGTGGAAACTGAGCCTCACAGGGACAATGAAGGGAGAGAGCTCCCCAGCACAGAGCTGGAAGGACAGCTCCTCCTGTGTGCTGTGGAGCCCATGGGCTGCTGCTGTGATCACACATGCTGCAGGGCTGTTGCTAAAGGACACGAAATAAAATGAGGAGGACACTGGAATCTTCAAGGTAAAAAGAAGGCAATTTAATACCTGACTCTAGCATTTATAGATTCTCAAAATTGACAGTGGATTGGAGGATGACAGTGCCACCTCTCCAGTGACACCGGACAAACCAACAGCCCATCAAGTTTCTCTTCCTCTAGGAAAGAATGCAAAACAATAATTATTGTAATAATAAGTTCGTTACAAGAATGCAAACATCAGAAGGCTTAGAAGATCTTAGAAGAGCAGGGTGACACAGGGTTATGACAGAACTTTTTACTTTCAGACAGGAGAGAGGAAAATAATCCTGACAAACCTAGGGCAAGCCTAAGGTTGTGGGTAGGCAAAACATAACTCTGGAAATACCTTGGTCCAGACTTCAGGCAAGCAAGAAATCAGGGGGATTCCAAAGCTGATGAGTGTGAGTGAAAAAGCCTCCACTAATCCATGAGGTGTTTCCAACCCTACAGTACAACATGAGGTGGTGCAGGCTGGGCTGCTCCATCACTGATGTGAGGATCCCATACTCAGGCTGGGGGTCCACTTACCTTGATAATCACACAGAAAAAGAAAATAATAATAAAAAAGTTAGTTAAGCAGCAGTACTTTTCAATATCTCATGAAGGTAGTCATTTACATGAACATATTTAATAACTGGGATGAAAACTGCAACTTGCTAGTTTCTGGCTGCAATCTAATATTATCCCTTTAAAATATTTTTGTGGAAGGTCAGTGTTCCAGTTAACTTTAGCTGTTTATTTTAACTTTTCCTCCTGAATAAATTTGACAGCACATGCACTGTTTTTTCTTGTAGAAATAGAATATATTTCTTTTCTTCCTCTGAAGAAAAGTAAAAGAAATATGATTACTGCAGTAAAATTGTATTATTGAGAAAAGTATGTCTTGACAAGAGACTTTAGAGTTTATCAATAGGTCTTGTGCAATCTAATTCCCTTCCATCCCACTGCTTTTAGAACTTGATTTTTAAGGTGACCTTACATTTGATTTGATATATATTTTTAAGGTGACCTTAGATTAAGGTCACCTTAAAAAAAAAAAAATATATATATATATAATGTGTATATATATATATGCATATATGTATGTATGTATACATATATGTGTATATACATACATATATATATATATATATACACACACATATATATATACACACACATATATATATATATGTGCATATACCTAGCCCAGAAACCTGGATTATCTTTTAGAGTTATTTTTCCAAAGGTGGCACTCTCAGGGTGTTGTAGGATTTTATCTGCGCGGCAAAATGGTTAAGAAAGGTTGGGCTGTGAAGAAATTAATAAGTAGAGTAAAGCAGTGTGAGATTTTACACCAGCTGAAGTGCAAGTTGACCCTTTGGGAGATTTCAGGAGAGCCAGAGTTATCTTTTCACTGAGCCTGTGTGTGGGGAAGCTGCAGTGATGAGCTCCAGCTGTCTCTCTCACTAGAGGCAATTACAGGTGTACTTCCCCACACTTGACATCTCATTTTCTGGATCTGTTCAGCTAGGATAGCACTTAGTTCATTAGCTCCCACTGGTAGTGTATGTGTATAATTTTTTAGGTTTTAATGAAAACCAACCATAAAGCCATAATACATTCTGAGCTTCTCCAGTGCAAGGAAACAGGAATGGTTTCTGACAGATCCCATGCCTGCTGTATTTTAATATACTGGGGTAAACACTGCTGTAGCCTAGATAAGCACTAAGAGGGAAAAAAGTTGGTATCTATGTAGGGAAGTATAGGATAATTTGGCTTTATAGGTTTATTGCACATTCATAAAGGAACCTGTCAGAATTTGTCTTGTTGTGTTAGACATGATATGCAAGGAATATCAAGAAGAAGGAGGGATGTCTTGTGAGAAGTGATCATCCTGTCTAGGTCACAGTGGCAAGAAGGAGGAGACAAAAAGACAATTCCCTTGGTACATCTGTTCAGTCTTTCTTTTCCCCCCTTTTTATTAAGTCTCCTCTTTGCTGTTACACAGTGGTTTTCCCCAAAGAGTAACAAAAATATGACATGCTCACTCATTCTCTTCTTGGCGAGATGCAATATTATTCACAATATATGGGGAAAAATTGGAACAGTGTTAGTTTCTTTTGTTTCCTTAACCTTTTTTGTTGTTTTTGTTTTGCTTTTGGGGGTTTTGTTGGTTTTGTTTTTTCCTTCTGCGAATTCAAAAAATTGATTAAAATAATTATTTTAGTATGCCTTTCTACAATGCTCACCTAGTCCTGGAAAAAGATCTGGTAAAAGGAACATGTAGGAAGACAAGAGACTAAAAATTAGAATAAAGAAAAGTAACTTTTCTTTACAGTTGGGACCTTCTTAGACCTTCTCTCAAACAGAATTTTTTAACTAGATTACAGAAAAGTTCAGTTCAGTTTGGTGAGGATTTTAAGGCTTCTTTTGTGGCAAGTGGTTTGTGGATGTCAAGGTTTCTTCCCAGTCAGAGAAATTGCAAACATGTTAATAGCACCAATTTAATCTCACACAGCTCAAATTGCCTCCAAAATTAGTAGTAAATTCTCCTATATGTTAAATAAATCCTCTGTATCACAATGAGCTTTTTATCAACCAGAAATGTTAAATTGTAGAAGCAGTGGGAAATTAGAATACAATAACAGAGCTGAGACTAAGGAAACATGTTCTTCAATTAGCGTACTCATGCATGTCCTGCTTTTCTACTAAAATGTTATTGATTGAAAAAACACTCTCCTCTGGAGGTTATTCTACACCTCAGTGAAGTTGTTCATGAGTCAGAGATTAAAACCTTAAAGGATGAGAGAGCAGCACAGTTCAAACCACTGCTGATGGATAGATCAGTCTCTGGGAATGCAGTTTGCTCTCTATCAATAACTCCACTTTAAGTAATGTGAAAATTGCATGTTATCCCAGTAGGTAGAGGTGAAACAAACAACTTCGGTGAATGTGTGACTGGGTTTCTGTGTTGAATAGCATGGAAGAGATTACACAGCAAACAGTGTAACATCCTCCTGGAATTCCAGCATCTCTGCCTGCTGGCAGCTGGCTCTAGCTGTACTGTGCCAGGAGTGGGTTAGTGCAGGAGATCAATAGCAGGCCAGGTAAATCCTTGGTATGGAATGTGCTCTGCACAGAGCTGTGTGCACTAAACCACAAACAAAGCCTGGAGACGGCACACACCTTCCTTTAGCTCTTCATGTCTTCCCAGTGCTTGGCATTGAGTTCCCATCCTGGTTTTATTCTCCAGCTGACATTTCTAGTTTACACACAGGCTGTGCCTGAGCTCTCACCTGCATCTTCCCATCTCTTTCTTCTGCCAGGAACCACTGCTCTCATCCCACACTCTCCACCCTGGCTTTGGTACTGACCACTGCTTTATCTGTGAAAGGTTGTTCTGTGTCTCCCAAAGAAATCTAGTTCTTCACTAGGAGAGTTGTAACCTCTTCACAGGACATTTTCTCCTCATAAATAGGGAAGGCATGTGTTCTTTCTACACCCAGGCCTCCACATCCTAGAACTTCTCTGGATATGTGAGGAGCAGCAGTTTTCCAGCCATTTAGAAAGTTCTTTTTCCCCTGTGCAGATCTTACTGTGCTACGTGCCATTGTACCTGGCAAAGTTCACACGGCGACCGCCGGAACACTCTTAAAATTTTTATTTTATCTGTAGCTGAGAACTCACTTGTATTGATTTTTGGGTCTCATCTTTGCAGCTTCTCTGCAGGTGTGGATGTGAATTCAGGTCGCTGGGAGAGTGGGGCTCAGTGCAGGGCTCAATGGTGTGTGCCCAGCTGGCCAGCTGTGCCAACCAGCAGCTGCTCGGCCCAGGGGAGACACCACTGACTCCAAGGGATGCAGGCACTGGCGCTCAGTGGGAAGGAGGAGCATGGAAACCAGTAACACTGAAAAGAGGAGATGGAAATAACCAGCAGTAAATTACATCTGATTTTGCTAGATGATGTGCTGGGGGGAAAAAAGCCCAGCAGGATTTTATGCTTCCAGTGTAGGCTTCTCAACACACAGCTGTGACATACTTACTCCTCTTTCTCTAGCTCTAGGGGTGGCAGTACCTAGAATAATTCTCTGTGTTCCCACAACAGAACAGGGAGAATATGCATATTTCCTGGAAAAAAAGGAAAAAGCAGACAGCCCTAAAGAGATCAGACATGGAGAAGTGCATTGCTCAGACAGCCTGCAAAATAAATAAAAGGCTAACAGAAGCCCATGGATTTGTAGTTGAATTACATGGATTTGTAGTTGAATTACATGTGGACAGAAAAAGGCTAAGGGATGAAAATGTAAATTTATGTCAGAAATGTGTGAAAACAGCTAATTAAGGGAAATGAGTAGAATAAAGTTGTTAGTCAAATAGGACTAGATCTTCTCAAAGTAAGTCAGCAAGCCCTAAGTGGAATTACTGGAAGTCTCCAATGCTTTAAAAGATTGGACAAATCTTTAATGTAGAGAAATACAGGGATGGACAAGCTACCAGAAAATCAGGCAAAGAGCTAAAGGTGTGATGCCCAGTTCCTTTGTCTTTGTCTGGTAAAACAGTAAGATGCAGTGATGCTTTGTTTTTCACACATATTCTGGGAGTGTTGTGTCATGAAGCAGTGCAGTAGCTCAGACCTCTGTGCCCAAGTTCCCAAATAAGTGTGCCTGGCTCCTGAAATTGCCAAATATGCTAATTTTCTCCTAAAGCATCAAAGTCTTTATAGCTGAGACTTAATAGTCCAGGAGCTACCACTAAAAGAAGAACTGTGAGATATACTTAGAGTTTAATCATCCAAGTAACCATTGCAAAGATGGTATTGCCCTGCCTGTACACAGACATGGCCTTCATCTTCTGTGCATGTTTAAATGACCAGGTTAAGGATGATGCCTGCTAAATGTCATCAAATGGAACAATTCAATGGCTGACAGAATAATTGAATAATTTAGATTGAATAGGATTTCAGAAGGACATCTTGTCTGTTTTCTTGCTTGAGCTATGGTCAACATCAAATTCAGACCTTAACAAATTTGGTTTTTTACAAATGCTTAAGTATAAAGTATCCAGACTACCAAGTACAAGTACCTTTGTAAACAATTGAGCAACAAGTCTCTAAAAAACCGTAAGAAATCTGATCTTAATAAAAGCATTCTCCTAAACTTGCAATTGTTTGATTTTAAATAGAAAGAGAAAGCATTTTTTAAAATTGTTAGCATTCATCTTTTCTTAAACCAGCACTTTTAGATACTATGCTCAGATAAGATGTTACTTTAGCATCCCTTGTGTTCAGATATATCCTTTTTCCTGAGGTGGGAGAACTTTGACCACATTTAAACATGGCTAGGCCTGTCTCTCATCCCTTAGGAAGAGTGTGTAAAACCACAGTTCAAGCTGTTATTCAGGAGTTTGCAAACCCCAGAATTTGCAGAAACAGAATCCGGGGAGTTTGTGTTTAGCCTGGTGCCTCTGCACCAATAACCTGCACTTCAATGTGCTCCCACTATAATGCTTTAAGACTTTCTCCTGTGTCCCCGGCTGCACTCTTCCTGGGTTTTGTATTGTTTGCCTTTTCTCTACCAGTTTTCTTCTTTCACTTTTCTTCTTGTCTTCTTACCCCTTTTTGTCCCTCAAGGCTAAGCGTTGCAGCTGCCAGCAGAGCCTGATTTGAGGCTCCCATAGTACAGTGAGCTGTTTAATTCTCCTAGACATTTCCCTATGGCAACTATCCATAAAAATTTGTTTTGCTGAGGGCAGTTCATGTCATCTAATATAGAACTGAAACAGGAAATCTTATTTAAGGTAAGAAGGCTGTGCGCTTCCCGTATCATAAGCATGATGCTAAACTCATTTTGACTATCACAGATTTTCAGTTTTTCTCAGTTTTTCTCCTTCTTGGCCCTTATTTGAACAGAAATAACTTCTCATATTCTCCCATCCATGAAGTGAGGTAGTCAGTTCAAAGGAGCCTTTTATCCTCCTGAGTGATGCTCAGCATCAATGCTCCTCTCCTCCTTGAGCTGGGGCTGTCAGGAAAACAGTTTGGAAATCCCCTCTGAGACAGCTGTCTCAGCAAGAGAGAGCAGAGCAAGGGCTTGCATTAATATTGTGAATGGATCCCAGAAATCTTCCAGAATAAGGGAATCTAGTGTTAATGAATTTGCAAGGCTGGTGAAATCAGGCTCCATTTACAACAGATCAAGCCACAGGAAAACCATTCCCAAATTCCCTGCACATGAATTCTTTTGCTTTTATTTTTGTTTGGTTTTTTCCCCCTTGGAATACTCAGTAGTTCCCAGGGGTATTGTCTGCAGAAAGCGAGGGCCACCATAATATTTATTATGTACTACCATAACTCCATACACCTACCATGTATCTCAGCTACCCATCCAGACTTTTATTTATAGCTACTGAAGATCAACATTTCCAAGGTATGATGTAGCTCATTCTATACAGAGAGCTTCAGCATCTGCTCTTGTGGGAAACTCTGTGCTCAAGGAGGTGTCATCTTATCTCAGAAGCACACATCCACCCTTATGGATGTGCTTTGAATCCTGCCCTGTGCAACTTAAAGCTGGTGATTTCCTTCAGTCTTAGGGTAAGAAAAAGCAGGCCATGAATTGTTTTTAAAATTTCTGTTTTACTTCTTGAGTCAGTGTGGTGTCATGCTGAATTTATGCATTTCAGAGCTCTGTGAAGAACTGCTTGGTTTGTGCAGTTAAGGAATCATGGCACTGGACAGGCAGCTCTTTGCAGTTTGTGTTTGGGAAAAGTTAACTTGTGAGCTGGGATACCACAGGAGCAAATGTTACAGTGTTCATTGCATAACAAATTAATCTTCTTTACAAGCCAATATTCCTTTACATGGACAGATTACAGGCATTTTTCTTCAGCTGGGTAAGAGGAACAAAAATGTAGAGCAGTTTCTTTCCTTCTTGCAAGAGAATGATCTGGAAACAAATCTGATATCATAGGAAATACACTTGTCCCTCAAACACATTATAATAACCTCATGGTCCTTTCTTAGATTTTTTTTTTTTTGAGAATTGGACCAAAAAGTCAGGAATTAATGATTTCACCCCTTCTAGTCTATGCATAAAATATATCCCAGCTGGCACAGCTTCCCTTGCTTGCCGCCTAAGCTTTTGAAATTGGGTGATTATCATGAACTCTGTGTCTGTTTATTTTTATTTAAGCAACACCCCTTGATCTCCCATCAAGGAGGATCTTTAAACTTTAAAGAAAGGCTTGGAAATATCAACCAGGCACGGTGGAAAGCAGCTGCCTGAGCTTGCAGATGACTGAAATGCAGCTCTGGAATATGCAGCAGGCTTCCCGGGCAAGACAACCAGTGCAGTGGTGCTGGGGAGTGCAAGGTGCTTAGGAGCAGTTCAGGACTATATCTTCTAATGCATGGCCCTGCTGGCTCCAAGATTTCCCTAAAATCAGACATTTCACTCACTGCAGCACACTCTGCTAGATTGTTACTGAGGCAGCAGCTGCATGACCTGTGTGAAGATGTGAGAATTATTTGAACTGAGTACATTTTTCCAATAGATAATGGATTTGATTAATGTGGCCTCTTCATCTTTGAATTGAGTGCAATGTCCATCTGCAGATCACTGATTGAGCTAAGTTCTTACATCGCTACCTATCATACACTGCATATACACATCATTTTCTCATTACTAAAATTTACTTGGCAATTTTTGTTAATATATTTTTCCATTTCCTTTGGCCTCATTATGAAGGAGTCATTGACTATACATAGCTTGTCTGGCCATGAGTTCTATTAGAAGCTGCTGAAGCTTTTTCAGACAAGATTTATAACCAAACAAAATAACAGATTCTTGATCTTATAAAAGGTCTTCTTTTTATCTCTATCCTCATGGATCTTGCAAAATACTGACCTGTACCAATATTGCAGCTATGGCACTATGTTAAGTGTATACATATCTATTTATATTGTCCTTGATTAATTGGGTTTTTGATTGTTTTATTGACATCTTGTTCGAGAATTTAACCCAAAGTTTAGCAAAAACATCCTTTTTAAATTAAACTGGCACCAAACAGTGTCAAATACACCATCACTTTCATTGCTCTGAAATAGCTGCAGTCATTAAGCACTCTAACAATATTGTGAATCCACCAGCACTCCAAAACATCTTTATCAGAGTGTTGCTGTGTTTGCCCAAGCGGATGGGTATGGAGAAAGGCACAAAGAAATAACCCAAATGGTGATATTAGGTGTTATATAACTGCTCACCCGCACATCCTCCAGCTCTGAAAAGCAAAGCTCTGTCTCTTCTTGTCATGCTTGATGTTTCATTTACAACTGACTTTCTGAAAATGCTCCCATCAACACTTTTGGAATTTGCTCTCTGCTGCTAATCGCGCAGTGGATAAATCATGCGTGGTTCCTGCGGGGCCAGTGTGGGTAGAGGGCACACACAGCAGAGTGTAATTGTGCTTCCCTGTGGAGCAGAGCTGCTCACCTGGCATAGGGAGCCTGGCTCAGTTGTGTCCACTAGAACAAACCTCCAATTTGTTTTGGGTTGGTTAACAAACATCCATTATAATCTTGTGCACATTAAGAGCTGTTTTCAGGTGCCATCTCCTGCTTATGACCCTTACATATGCAATTTATCTATTTTAAGCACAGAGCACTTTTGTATGAGGCATGTGCATATATTCTGTAAGATTTCCCATTAATCCACCTCTCCTACCATTAGGCATGAAGGGACAACGTTATTTCTGTCTCAGTATTAAAGATGTTTTGCATCTCAGTGTGTCCCCCAGTGTTGACTGGAAGGTGAAGGGTGTTTTCTGTGTGCTTTTCCTTTAATCTAGAAGGTAACATTACTAAGTACCCTTGTGCTCTGTGACACCCTAAAGATCTCCATTTGTGCAAGGTTGGGGGGCACAAATAACTTGTGATAAAATGCAAGTAGTTTACCAGACAGGTGATTGCTTTTAATGGTCTCTTTCATCTTAGCAATCTCATTAAAAGGGAAATGATGGTCAAAACCAGATTCCCTTTAAATACTAAAACTTGTCAGGTTATAATTTCTTTCACAGTGATGTACAAAATTAATGCCTTTCACTTAATGATATGTAGGCAAATTAAAAAAAAAAAGTATAAATTTCATCAATCTTTGGAAAATATTTAAGTACCAGAGAAAGTATCCCCTTCTGAAGAAATACAGTTTACATAAAGAGTCCTCAAAAAGCTTTGTTGGAACTTTTCCAGAGGTGCAAAAGTACATATTTAATGATACAATAAGAAAGTGAGAGGATATTGCATTAAAAAAATTAAATTCCCCTTTTCTTCTGTACCTTTCTTGACCTACAAGTCAGCAACCTGTCTTCTCAAGAAATATCTGAAAGCACTATGTAGTCAAACTGCTGAGGTACTGCATATAAAATTCAATAAATAGTTCTTGATAGCCACTGCTCTTGCTTTATAGGATATGCAGCACGAATTCTTAGGAAATCTTGCATTAACTGAACAAAGAAAAATGGCAAGTGATTTTATGCAATGCTACAGGACCATTAAAATGTTCTTATATTGGCTCAGGACCATTAAAATGTTCTTATATTGGCTCATATTTATGACACAGTAAATCTATTGGTCTCCTTCTGTCCTCCCTGCTTTTTATCTAATTTAAATCTCAATGTAACAACACGGTGTTTACATATCTGTACTTCCAGCAAAGCATGTATAAACATTGTCCTTGCTCCTTTCTCAGGAAGGATTTCTCAGTCTCTGGGGTATGATTACACCCTGTAGTGCGTGTCAGTTAAATTTGTCCAACCTCCAGAACAATGGCAACGTCCCTGTTTGTGTCTCCTTGCAAATCCTGAGTGGAAATAAAATTTCGGCAGCTCAGCTGGCAGGAATCAGCGCTGTGCCCTGCCAGGCTGAGGCTGTTCCAGGGCAGCCCTGAGCTACAGCTCCAGGAGCTGTGACTGCACCCACTGCAGGCTCTGGCTGTGCCCTGGGGAGCTCTGCGTGACCCCAGGGCTGGAGCAGAGCAGACTGAGAGCCCCTCAACCCCTGCTTTGGGCACTGACATCAGGCTCCTGAGGATGACACCAGAGGAAAGAAACAGCTCCTCCCAAGAGCATCCCAGGGCCTCAACTTAGAGCTTCAGCTCCTCTGGTGCCTTTCCAAGAGCTCCATCCCTGTGTTGGTTCCTCTGGTGCCTTTCCAAGAGCTCCATCCCTGTGTTGGCTCCTCTGGTGCCTTTCCAAGAGCTCCATCCCTGTGTTGTTTCCTCTGGGTGCCTTTCCCAGCAGCTCCATCCCTGTGTTGTTTCCTCTGGGTGCCTTTCCAAGAGCTCCATCCCTGTGTTGTTTCCTCTGGGTGCCTTTCCAAGAGCTCCATCCCTGTGTTGTTTCCTCTGGGTGCCTTTCCCAGCAGCTCCATCCCTGTGTTGTTTCCTCTGGGTGCCTTTCCAAGAGCTCCATCCCTGTGTTGGCTCCTCTGGCTGCCTTTCCAAGCAGCTCCATCCCTGTGGGTGCCTTTCCAAGGGCTCCATCCCTGTGTTGGCAGCAGCTGGAGCCTCCAGCACCGAGAGCCCTGTGTGGTTCCTCGCCTTACAAGCAAAGCAAACCCCTCTCACCTTCCATTTGCTTCTCTGCTTCCCTTTTGGCCAAGGTCAAGCAATAATTTGATGAGCAAAGGATGTGCTGCTGGCTTTCTTCTCTCATATCTGATGGAAATGTTTATCTGAAGGTTTCTTACTTAGATCTTACAGCAATGGCTTTAATCCATTATTTTTAAGTCCATCACTAACAAAGGGCTTACGAAGACTTCCATCTTTCCAAAAAACTTCCTGCCCCAAGGCTGCTAAAAATGCTGTCACTCTGCCAATGAATTCAGTTCTCTGCGTTTTCATTATTCTCCACTGTTGTCTTTAAGACATTAAAAGACATTTAAAACACTCCTCCAGTGGGAGTGCTTCTTTGTATTTTCACTTTTTTGTGTTTTGCTTTAGTTAAAAGGCTTGACAGCTTTAGGGCAGATGTCTTCAATATTTTTCATTCAAAATGTGACCCCCTAGTAGATAGCTTGTGATATTTTTTCCCCTATTTGACTTGGTTACTGCAAAGATCACATACTGTACCTAAAGAAAACTGCCCAAGACATGTTACCTATTAACTAAAGTGTCATGACAATGCTGAGACTTTACTATGAAAGTGTTTCTGCTACAGATCCCAAATGGAATTTAGCTTGCCCAGGGTCACTTTTTTTTTTTTTTTTTTTTTTTTTTTTTTTTTTTTTTTTTTTTTTTTTTTGTTTTTTGTTTTGTTTTTTTTTTTTTTGTTTTTGTTTTGTTTTTTGGTTTTTGTTTGGTTTTTTTTTTTTTTTAACAGCTAATAATTTTCATGTTCTCTGTGTTTTTAAATTCAAACCGGTATTAGAAACAGAACTGCTGTGATGCACAGAATGTAATTTAAATCTTGACATTTGAGGGTGTCTCAGGTGGTCATATCTAGCTCCTGGAGCCATCACCATGAGAGATGTACTTTTGTACTGAGTCTCTTGACCTGTGGAACAGGTACCACAGGGGGTGAGCAGCCTCCCTCTGCCCTGCTGAAAAAGCACCTGCAAACCAAGGCAGTGCTGCTCTCAATCCTCCCAGCTGGGGACAGATGGTTAAGAAGAGCCAAACCTCTGCAGAAAATAATTTCTTTGTGTTATATGAAATTAACAATTTCTGGAAAAGAAATAGAAGCAGATGACAAACCCCTCAGCTGATCAGTCCACCCCTGTCTTGTCTCTGTGATGCTGCTTTTTACAATTGTGTTTAGTGAGAGTACATTCAGCCACACAGTATGTGAAAACTAAATTTTTTGGTGTCTGGGAGCTGGATGTGCAGCTCCTCAGGCCTGAGCTCATCAGCTCAGAGGAAGTTCAGCCTCCCATTCCTCATGTCTGAGGTGAGAAGGAAATGGCTTGGTGAGTTTTGTTCTTACAGAGTTGAGTAGTCCTGGGGTAGACGTTTTGGGGTCCCTTTTTGGGTTGTGCATTGGAAGTCCTCAGCTGTTATTTATTTGTGTGTCAATTTTCCTTTTAGAATCCCTGAGTCACAGCTGGGAACTTGGGCAGAGGCAGCACTGCCTGTATTCAATACTTGGCAGTAAGTTAGTACTTTCTATGCAAGAATATTCTGGTGCTTTGCAAACATTAATTACATTTTACAGACCCTCTGAGGGAAGATGGAAATCTAACTCTGCTTTTGGAAGACATGCTGATTTTGTTGATTGACTGTATGCTGAAAGAAATGTAAAATCAACCTTTATGTTGCCCAAATATATAACCAATGTAAAGTTAAAAGAAAAAGCAGCAAGATTCCAAATCCTGCTGCTCCAGTGCCAGAGAGGAAAAAAATGAAAATCAGTTTGTGACTAGAAAGGAGTACTTTGATAACTGGGGATATCACTTTGCATATGCTACCTGATGAGTCTCTTTTTTGTCCATATATATGACACTGTTTTGCCTAATTATCCCTGACATTTCTTTTGAGCTTTATTTTTGTTTTGTGTATACATATTGGAGAAGAAAGATGTGCCAGTCCCTGGAAATCATGTATAATTCAGAATAGCTATTATCCCTTTGATGGATAGAATGCATATTTAAAACACGGGTACAGAGCAGCAAGCAAAATAAGAAAGGGGGGGGAAGAAATGCAATTAATGTTCTTAGCATATCACACACAGATCCATGTTGTCATGTTCAATAACTGTCTGAAAGCTTAAATATGCACTGGGGTGCTGGTCAGCATGAAGGAGAAGAGGAAGCTCACAGGAATCCCTTCAGGGAAGTGTGAGGTACCGCAGGATCCTGTCCAGACCCACTCTCACAGCCTCCTCTGTTCGGTTTGTGGTGTGGAATCGGCACTGAGCTCCTGCCCCTCTTCCCTGTGAGCCTGGAGCAGCTCAGCCCTTGCCTTGTCATGGTCCCCCTTCCCAGCCTGCCCAAGCCAGACACTCTGATCTTCAGTTTCCAAACACAACAGAGGAATTGCAGATGTTATTAAAACAGAAACAGGTTTTAAATTACAGTCTGTTTAGTCATTCTTTTACTCCAGTCCCTTTTGTGACACATTGCTCTCTTGTTATAGCTTAGGCATTTCTTCTAATGACAATAGAATCCTTCTGGGTTTTCAGCACCTGTGCAAAGGATGTGGTTACCAATTTGGAATAAGAGTCAAGCTGCTGGAAAACATCTCACTGGAGGGTAGATCCATGTTGTGGTTTTACAAAAAGAAACAGCCCTTGGTACTTTTATGCTTTTTACTCACAGGAAAAAGATGTTATAGAGCCAATGTACTATGATTTTATTCATTTAATAAGAGGTGGAATAGTGCATTGGACCAACTAAATTCTATAAACTCTGAATTAGTGAAACAGGTGCTTTGGATGGTACAAACACTAGTGTAACACAATATATGATCACTCTAAATGGGGAGCCTGCCAAACAAAATCATATTTTTTAGTTGGTTGTAGAATGGGAAGGTTATAAGAGAAATGGTGTTTTTTCTCAGTTTGTGACTGTATTTTTTGGGGGAAGGAGGGATGATTGAGCTTTGGTTGGGCCAATAATGTATGTGTGGCATGGGGCAGCAATCTGTGGAGGCATTTGCTTTGTACTGGGAAGCATTACTGAAATTACAGTGATCATAACTGACCAATGTATTCCTGTTGGTCTGACTCCTGACAATTCCTGCATGGCACTCACAGAGACTTGGCATTAATAGCCTAAGCAAGCACTAGCACTACAGCATTTGAAGCAAGTAATTCTTTGTGAAGTACAAGGTGTGTAGAGTAATACATGATAAATTATTACATCGACTTCCTTGGGAATCTAACCATTTCTAAATTGTTAAATTGGAATGAGTTCCTGTGCTGCTGTGTTTGTAAGCACAGCCTGAAGTTGGGAGTTCTTGCCCCTTCAGACTGGGCTTGTGAACTTCCCATCACCTGCCAGCCCTGGCCTGATCCAGGCTGAGTTCCATGCAGATTTTATTGTGCCTTTATGTACGTCCCAGAAGGAAGGGGAAACATTTTTGCAAATTAAGGTTAAAGTAGTGAGATGTTGTTGTGTTATAAGGAGCAGACTGAGTTCATGCAGTGGTTGAACATGATTGTGCAGCCTTGATGTTCTGCTGTGGCTTAGCTGTCCTATCAGCAGATTTTGTGAATCCTCATCCCATGGCCTCCAATTGCTGCTCACGGGACATAGAGCTCTTGATACCCTCTGAAGCAAAAGCTCTTGATTTTGAGTGTTTGTGAACCATGGGATGGAGTGGTTGTGGGGCTGAGAGAGCAAACCATGGGTTGTCCTTGCTAAATCTCTATTATTGAAGCACATAAAACTGAGCATTGGTTTTCTCAAAGTCAAAGCAGGCAGGGGATAGCTGCATGTTGTACAGAACAGCAGTCTCTCCCAACTTATTTGTAAGGCTGGAGATGATAATTAATGAAGAGAGTAACACTGAATTTTAATTGGGCTGTAATTATAATACAGCAATTTATAAAGTGAGACTTTCAAGACTGTTCATCCCCTACAGCATTTTGTTCCTCAGCTAAATCGAATTATAAAAGTTAGAGGGAGATAAATAATTGGTTCTGAAATGTACTTATCACAAGTGGGTCAAGTGTATTTGTGTGCATGGGCACCATTTATTATGATTTATGTGGAGGAATTACCTCCATGTCAGATCTGATAGCCTGAAGACCAGGCATTTGCTAATAAACAGGCAGAGCTGACACTGGAGCAGCACTGGACTTATCACAAGTCAGGAGACTTCCAGCTGATCCATGCCATGAGAATCATGGAGAATCTCAAATATGACTCCCAAAATTGCCAAGAATATGAGTGGGATAGATGCAGGGATTTCCTTCCCCAAAATGTTACAAGCTCTATCTAAAGGAAACTTCAGTGCAGCTAAACTTGGATTGGCCAAGACAGAAAACAATGAACCTGATGTAGCTCCACAGATAGCAGTCTTCTTAATTGAGCTTTAGATGTCAAGGAACTGCAGATCCAATCTCTTCCCCTCATTTGGATTTTTGTGTTAACATCATGAACAGTGGTGGCTTTTGCTGCTGAAAAAAGGTGTCAGAATTTATGAAAGGGAAAATCAAAAAATGTCCACTGCTGGGCTAGCTCAAGAGATAAGATGTTTATTTCAAATACCCAACCATTTGAACATCTTGATCTCAGCTTCTCCTGTGAGATCTCTAAGTTTCCTTGCCTCCAACTGGGCTGGAAGTGTTAGAAGGGTAGATTTTCCTGTGGTGTGGAAGAAAGATGCAAGAATGGTGCTATTACTTGTTTCTGCCTTTATTTGTAATATCCCATCTGCAAATGCTGTTTTTCCTCAAGTAAAGGCAGTCCCTAGGAGAAAAAAGATGGAAAGATGGCCAGCTGGTCACAGTAGGGGTCAGCATTAAGGATTCCTGCAGGAGGAAGGTAAAAAAAATTACCTGTTCTCAGGTAGAAAATATCCCAAGAAAAATTGTAATAGCAAAGTCCATAATCCAAGTTGAATTATGAAACAGGTCAGGTCTAGAAGGCTGTAAAGACCCCTGCCTTCAGCTAACTCATTAACAAGCCTCCCATCTCCCACAGGAAATTTCTCTTGTTTACTGAGTTTTCAACCCTGAGATTACAAATAATGGAGAAAAGTAAATTCCCAAGCATGTTGGAGCAGGCTTATAAACCTGAGCTTGTAAAAGCAAGTTGAGGAGTTCCATCACTGCAGATCTTCAGGAGTTTAGAAAAAAGTCTGGATTGGAATAGCAGATAAATTACAGAGGACATTGACAGACCTACTTCTCTATGATTTGTGGTTAACCAAAATTTTTCCATTTCTTGGGCTGTACTTTAAGATGTAACCATAATTTTCCAGCAATTGATAATGAAGGGATTACCAACTGAGTTTTTCTGGAAACCACTGTGGTTTAGTTTTGGTAATTTCTCAAAATGAGTGAGGAGAAAAAGGAAATATCTACAAATGTCTCAAGTTGAATAAAAAATGTCATTTTAAATTGTTGTCCTGGTAGGAATATAAGAGACCTTCATGAAAGACCTCCCTCTCTCTTCACTCACACACACATACAAACTTCCACCACTAATTCTGCATCAGCCATTTCTGCTTCACACAAGGAAACATCCCACTGGGAATCTTTGCATATAGCAAAAAATAAAGCAATATCGATGGTTATTGCAACTGTTATTCTGAATGGTTGCATTTTTTTGTTACTCCCATAGAAATTAATCATTTCAGTATAATGTGGAGTCAGAGGCATCTTTTCTGTGCAGGAATTGAGAATATCTGAAGTGACTGACACTTGGTGGAAGGAAAAAAGAACAATATAAATCTCTCAGAGCTGAAAGTTTCTATTCAATAAAGAAACCTGTTTTTAGGAAAGAAAAACATGTTTCTTTGGTGATGCTTGATTATGATTTCTTTTATTGTCAGCTGGCAGAGGGGAGTTGATGTGTATTGTTTTGTCTGGGAAGGGGTTCTGCCTCTTCTGTACCCACAAGAGCAAAATTGAGAATTATCTCAATTTACCATGGAGAACTTAATGAATTCAGACGGCACAAACGTGTAATTTCCAGCAAGGGCTTGTGTTTATTTCCATGGTTCATGGTGTCATGAAGCTGTGTCTATTCTGGAAACTATCAAGGCTATGCAATTTGGCTGCTGATAGAAAAATTTCCTTCCGTCATGTTTACTTTCTCTCATGTAGAAGCATTTAAAGTTATTGAAATTAGTAAAAATGCTTCAGTTTGTTTCTTCAGATGTGTCAGTTAGCAACAACTGAATTTGCAGCTGCCACTCATGTTTAACCAAGCAAGTGAGCTGAGAAAACAAAATTGTGGGTTTTTTGTGCTGACTGGTTAAAATTTATGTTCTTGGTGCAGTTTCCATTCTTTCAACTTCCACAGGAACTAGTTGAGCATGGACACTGTGATATTAGATGGGTTTTCCACCAAGAGGAAAAGCTTAATTAGGCTGGAAGTAGGAGCAGAATGTATTCTACAGCCCCTGAACCACTCTGAAGCTCTGGGTGAAAATTGGGACAAATTTCAGCTCACACTGTGTTTTATGGTAAGCACTTAATAAGTACACACTAAACACAGCCAGGTTTATCACATCCTCCCTTACTGAGGCTCCCAAAAATGATATCCAAGAACAGGGCTAGGTTGGATACTCTGATCTCAGTTAGTGCTGGGAAAAGCTTTAGCTCCCTGAAATGCCCCAGGACAGGCTATCTGCCTGTATGCTGCCAGGTTCAGGGGTGCTCTGTGAGTCTGTAGCCCCTGAAGAGCAGAGCCTTGATTGGCATGATAAAACAACATTACAGCATTGCCAGGAGATATTATTAAGAAATCCGAAAATACTGTTTGCAGGTGGTGTAAAATCAAACTTTAGAAAATGTTGGGCTATGGTTAAGTCAGACTGATGAGGATAAAGACCTTTTGTACAGAGGAAAAGCTAGGACAGGAAAGAAAAATATGATTTGGAGTTGTAGAGTGGGTGTCTGATGTCAGACTGCTGCTAACACAGCCTTGATCTTCCAGCTCTCCGTATCTCCCTGCTTTTGATCACCTCTAGCATAAAAAGGTCAGAATGTTGCACTATTAGAGCCTGCAGTGCCTATAAACACGGGAAAACTGTTACTTGTAAGCAATAATAATTTTGGTTATTGCAGAATAATACTGAACACCTTTCAAAATGCATATACATGTAAATCTGGCATGCATATGCATATTTGAAATCATTACTAATCAGCTTTAATTGCTCAGGTCTGTGCTTTTAGGGCGTTTCTTAATGTTCCTTCTTATTCTTTAAAATTCCACAACAATTTGTTGGAATACTATCGTCATCTTTGACTGGTTTAATGAGCATAGCCCATATGGAGAATCTAATATGCTGCACGTTCATGCAGGAGACAAAAGCCAGCAGTAAAACCCAACACCATGGCAACTTTTTAGCAACAGAATATCAGCAAGAATTTTCCAGGATTTTTTAGGACTCTGAAATGGTTAGTAAGGCAAAAATCTCCTCATGACAATGAGAATTTTTTCCCTGTTTCCCACAGATGTAATTTCTTTCTAAATTATTGTTTTTTTCTGAAAGGATTTATTTATTTATTTTTTTGACAACTAGACTATGAGAAAGTGATAGTCTACCTATTCTTATTAAAACAATATGGGGTAATGGATTTATTTTAGTCTGAAAACTTGAATAAAATGAAATTAATCCCTGGAGTTTTAGTAACAATATTTTAAATATCTTTCTTTTTACTATTACTTTCTCAGAAAATATTGTAGTGTCAATTTATTGAGGGTTTCCATATCTTCAAGAGAAATTCTTTTAAAAATGCACATAAGGAAAGCTTAGACATAGGTATTGGCTTATAACAGATTATATGTTAACATACTGAGATACTCTATAACTAAAAGTTTATAATGATCCTGTTAATTTAGAAATTTTAAGTTTCTTATTTTTTAATTGTTCAGATTGCTACCACAAGGTTTTTGTGTTTGTGCAAGTGTGCTTTCCTTTTTACTTTTTTGATTTTCTGTGGATTTTGTAATGAAGTGCAAGATCAATTTGCAGTAATTACTTGACAGTGATAATAAGTGCTGATAGTGGTTTGCCACAGGTGTAAAGGAAGGATTTGTGTTTCTAGAATTGGGAAACTTACTATGCAGATCACAAACAAGCTTGGAAGTACTTGAGAATGGAAATAATCTTGTAAAACTGAAGTTAGTAAAGAAAAGATACAAAGGCATGCATGAGGTAAACAAATTTTAAAGCTTTCCTCAGAGCAATGTTTTTGTCAGAAGACTTTCTTGCTGCGCCAGGCCATGCTGAAAGTAAAGAGGAATTTGTGTCAAAACCACGGTAGAAATGTGTTTTGATAATAGAAGATTAGTTTTGTCTTGTTCTTTTGCTGAAGAAGGGCCAAAATGATTTGTAATAATTTGAAGGGCGGGTCAGAATCAAAGTTGGTGAAAGGATCAGAGGCCATGTGTTGCACAGCCTGCCAGGATCTTACAGATTTCCCACATCTGGCTGGGGGCTCTGTGTTACAGGAACCTGGGGAGCCTCTTGGATGCTGCTGTTTCACTGGGCTGGCTGAACAGTCTGCAAATAATTAATGGTATAACCGGATTGGCGCTGAGTTGGAATCCTCACAGGAACACAGTCCACTTCCAAACAGATTGCTTCTGCCCCCAGAAGCTTTGTTTCCAGGTACAGCCCAGAAGTCAGCATATTTGCTTAGGAAATTATTTTATTTTTGAGTAGTTGTCACAAGGAGCTTGCTATAAAATTCTGCTGGGAGTTAATATTCTTGGGATTGAGTTTAAGATGCTGGTCTTGCCAGAAACTTGTTATGCAAATAATATCCTCCAGATGTGAAGTGTACTTTGGAAAATACTAAAGAATGCATCTTTATGAGTGCAGCAAGAATGTACAAAGCAATCTAAGCAATTGTCTTTTTATAACAAGAAACATAAAATAGAAACACACATTTAAACCCGAAAATGTACATTATATAGGTCTCACAAAGCTTTGACCCGGCCCAAATTTTCAACAGGGATTTTCCCTGGTACTTTTCCCAGAATCAGTTCCTTATAAAACAGTGTAAATTACTCAGGGATGGATTCACCTATAGAATCCATGCACTCTTACCAGGTGGGCACAAGAAATGAAGAAAGACAGACCTGGATACAAAAGAGCTCTTAATGTTCTGTTGGCTTGGTATTAGCCCATGGTGAGTTAGAGAGGTGTGAAAGCCTAGAAAATAGCAATGAGATTGTCTCTATTTCAAGATCATTTTTTTATAATTTGGAAACAGAAAAATAAAACTCTGATTATTTGTTTACATTGAAGGAGCAGTGCATTCCTCAGTGACAGGTTTTGTCTTGAAACAGGGTGGCAAGGACCCTGAAAATATATCCAGTGTAGCAATCAGCTTTGAAATCTTCAGTGCTCCTGTTGCAACCTATGAAAACCTTGATCACTTTTTGCAGCCATTATAATACTTTAGGAAAACAAGGAAAATAGCCCTGGACAGTAATAGGGCTTAAGGCTCAATCATGCTTCAGAAATTGTGGTGATTTCCACCCTCTGGTGTGCCACAAAGCCCCATCTCAAGTCAGGATGTAGTTGTGAGGCAAGAGGAGTGAATATGGTAGAGGCTGCCAGGACACAGGAGGAGTGGAAGGAAGAGTTGAGTGAGGGATGCTCGGTGCCAGCTCACAGCTTGTTTAACAAACACCAGCTCTCCATGCCCAGGGCTGCCCCAGCAGAATGGGATCCTCACCACCCCCTCTGCAGCCTCAGCCTCAGAGGTCGTGACTGAGAAACCTTTTTAAGAAGGCTGATGAGATGATGTCAGAAATAGTGCAAGTCCAAAACTGTTTATCAGCAATATTTTGCAGTTTTGACAGGTCCTTCAATGGGTCTCTAAACTGATCGTACATTTAACCAGAACTCATGATGCACTTTATACAAAATTCTGACCAAAGCTGCTCATACATAAGCCACTACCTGGAATATACCCTTGTCTACCTTAAGAGGGTTTTCTTCCTGTTCACATCATAATTGTAAGCATCTCCATTTGTTTCACCCTGGTTGATTTTATTATTTTAGCACAAAAAGGAAGGTAGTTGTAACTCAGTAAACACATTTTTATGCAAAGCTTTTATATCTATCCTATAAAGCTCTCATTTGTTTCTTTCTTCTGCAGGCATAAAACTTTGCTTATTAAATATAATAATAATAATAATAGAGTAGACATAAGCTCTTTCTCAGCTGGCATTACTTCAAATTCCAGTGTATTTTTCCCCAGCCTCACTTCATTATAGCTCAATTTCCCAGTGCATAACCAGCATGTGTCACACTGGATGAAGTCTGGCTTCAGAATAACATGTCAGTAAGATGATTGCTCTTGGAACACACAGTGACCTTATTCTATAATTAAATGCAAAACCTGTGTGGGAAAAATTGATGTTAAAAGTCTTAACTTATGCTCACCAGAGACTGGTAGTGCAGAGACAAATGCTGACATATTAACCTCACTTGTTTAGTTTTGGCACCAGAGGACTCTGCCAGGGGTTGGGAAACCATGGGCTGAAGAGAGGGTGGATCCTGTCAAAGAGAATATGTAATGGATAAAGCTTTATTTGACAAAACTTTTGTAATTAAATGATCATAAAGGACATCAAACCCTCAGATTACTAGAATGGCATTTTGAGATTAGTTCACTGGGGGGAAGTTTTTCTGATATAAGAAAAACAAAGGAGTGGACTGTGCCAGGATTTCTGGGCTCCAGAGCACATCTTGAGCTCTTTCATAATTCGTTTCAATCATGATGGAAGATACCCTAACAGAATCAGTCCAGTTTTAAGCTAAATGCAGAATATATTGCAATATTCCCCAGAGGTAAAATGTGTTTTAGGAAAGTTTGGAATTTTTTGTAATTTCTTTAGAATCACCTGAAAAAATCTGAAATTTGGTAAATAATTTTAAATAGTAGTTTCTAACCCAACTTTTTTAGTCACTACTTCATGAACATTTAGGTAAGTGAACTGGCTTTCTTCAAGGTGAACACGAATGAATGAAATTATTTTTAAAACCATTAAAAATATATAATGTTTTTCAATTTCCCTTCACTGTCCCCTGACCTTCTTAGTAGAAGTGAACAAAGTTTGTGTTCATCTGGGACAGCTTGTAGACTTCCAGACCTGAAGTTTCTGCCTTTCTTTATCTGTAATTATCTATTTTTTTATCTTGTAAGGTTACCTTCATCCCTACCATTTACTCAGTTCCCACATCAGTCGTAGCCACATCATCTTTCAAATCAGCCCAGCATTTCAAGGCTGTGAGTGCAAGCTCCTGAGACAGCCACAGGAGCTGTTTGTCTGATACCCTCTGTGTCCTCTTGTGAGCTGGCTCCCTCACTTCCACAGCCACGTTTTCGTTCTGTCTCCCGAGACAAGGTGTTCACTTTGATCTCATCTCTGTCTTCTTTCTTCACACACAGCTTTGGGTTTTCAGAAAGGCCACCTCAGACACCTGGCATTTGGAGGAGCCCACCTGATTTCCCTCTTGACCAAGAATTACACAGTAAAATAGCAAACAGCAAAAGGAGACACTTCAGTCCCCAACTCAGTCAAGATCACGGCCCTCTGAGATGTTCAGTGAGAGTTGTTGGGTTTTTTCTCCCACTACATTTCCAAATCCTTAATTTCTGCTCTGTGACTGCTTTAGGTTGAGGAAGCCTAGTTTTGTAGCAGGTTCAGCTTAGAATGCTGTATGTTGCTGAAGCACACAGTCAGTAGGGAGTGAATGGCTTTAGTCAACAGGTATTTTTGGCCAAGGAAAATAACAATGAAAAAAGAAGTGTGAAGCTTGGCTGAGCCTCACTGCTATCAGAGTTCATTGTGGTTTTGACATCAAAATGCTCTAAATGACCAAGAAAATGATCTGGGAGACACCAAGAAAATGTTATGAAATTTTCTGTGACCTTGCAAGCTTCTTTCACTCCCTTCCCTCACATCTCAGCAGAAATCTGAAGCTGTACCAATGGATGGACTCTGAGAGTCCTCTGGGGCAGGTTAGGTAAACCTGGAGGGTCAGATTTTGACTGGTCCATAAACTGCTGCTCACCGGTAGCAAACACTGCATTTGGTAGTCTTTTAAAACCCTAGCAAAGATTTTATAGTTTTCATTTTTTCCTTCCACTCCAGGCTATCAGCCAGGGGTGTCCTTGTCCTCCCTGCTGGACGCTGGCTGAATAGAGGAGGTCACTATGAGGGAGGGACACTGCTGTCACCCTGCCTTGCTCTGGGATGTTCCCTGAGCAGTGAACCCTCAGGTACTACAAAACCCAGCTGGTCTAGACCATATTCCAAAGGGTTTTACTTGGGTTTTCAGTAAAGGAGCTGGGTATGCAGCCCTGCCCTGGAAGTCAGCTGGCAGCTGCTGTGATCAGACTCACTCTCAGGAGTGAGTTTCTCACCTCACAAGCACAGTCAGGGTTTGATGGGCCACTTGAAGTTTCCTTGGGTTAAAACTCTGCCTCTCCCTATCCAGCCAGCAGCCAGTAGAGAGCAATATTGCACACACATGAGAAATTAGTTCACTAAACTCTATTAGTCTAAGGGGAATTAGCCACTATAATTATTGTTTTCCTTCTCAGTACTGCTGTAATAACTAAGCTATACATAAAGGGGTTTAAGCTTTGCTAATTTTTTCATTCTTCTCAATACTTGCTTTTTATCTTGTGTGTAGTCAATGGCATGTCAAACCTGAAGCTGGCTTATTTGGTATTACATATTTGAAATGATTTATTCACTAAGAACCCACTAATGGGATGTAACACATAAAAATTAGATTAAAGAAAAAATCCTTTAATCATCTAGTTGAATAAAGCTTTCTGCTTCTATGATGAATTTATATATGCTCTCTATTTTGTATAAATTGATATTATTTTCAGAATTCAGTTTGGATTAGTTACCACAAAGGAGTCACAAAATTGCAATGCATGTACATATTACATTAGTACTTCAAGATCTCCTTCAACTCGTGTTTTTGCCATCTCCTTTATCAAATTCAGTCCAAATTTTTCCCTGATGTAATATTTATGCTATAAATATACATGTTATATATATATGCACATATATAAATATATATATAAATATGTATATAAAAATGTACAAGGTGACTCAATTTCTGAAATAAAAAAATTATGTTATAATACTTGTCTGTAATGGCAGTTTTCAATCTGGAGCCTTTCAAGTAAAGAATGGATGATCAAAATTTAATAATTTATCCAGTATATCCTCAAGTCTCTGAACATGGTAAAGGAAAAAAAATACAGAACTAGATACACACTAAATGCATCTATATAGTTTTATAATTGAGCATTTGTTTGAGTCACCCTCAATAAAAAATAAAAATCCCAGACCATAAGCCACCACTGGTCTGTTCTGGAGCAGCAATGATTCTGAACCAGAAATGCCAACATCTCTCCTCACTTGTGTCCAGACTGGACATGCCCTCTGTCTCCCTGAGTATTTCAGGTCCAGCTTTAGGATGTGAGCATCTGCAGCAGGAGCTGGAAGCCCATCCCTCTCCTGACAGGAATACACTCACTGGAATAAAAGAGCACTAAGATCAGCTACATTACTCAAGATTATTACTTTGTGCCACATTGTGTATTCATACTATAATTTACCACCACAGGAGATCCTAGGAACAAACTCAGGGTTTCACAGAGGCCTTTGTGGAGTTGTGGCTGTAATCAGAGGCAGCTACACCATAATGAGGGCAATCAAATCCCACACTCCAGCATGCCTGGGGCCTGCACAGGGGACTGGAGGGGCTTCCCTCCTCTTCCCCACCCACCCACCCACCCAGGAGACAGTGCACAGCTGGTTGTGGCTTACATGGATTTAGGATTTCATTCATGAGTCAGCAGCCAGCGGCTCCTCAAGGCTAAGTTAAAGATGAATGGAATAAATGACCATCAAATCCATGACAAAATTTCCTTTGCTTTGGGAATTCCTCACAAATTGTTGAAGGTGTATTGATTAACTGATCATCTAGCAGAGAGAACATAGGAGTGGCCTTTGAAGCAGAGAGAGATACTGCAAAAGGGGGAAAAAAATTAAAATGTGGAAAAGAGCAAATTATGTCAACAGAAATAGACATTACCATATTTTTACTCTTCCCATGGAAATCTTTTACTGACTTCCAAGGCGTGCATTTTTTATCTCCAGATTTCAGGTGATTCCTTTCACCTTCCACACGTTAACTCTTATGCTGGCGTACAGTGCTGCCATCAGCTTAGGGATATCAGCATAAAGCTCACATATCCAAGAACATCTGGCTTGCTGGGAGTGGATGAGGATGTTTGTTTTTTATGGATTCAGTGCAGCTTGCCCAAAGGCTTGCAGGGTCATAGATGTGCACAACTGGCTGAAAAGAGCAGGGTGTCCTTGTTTGAATGCTCAGAGCTGGGCACAAAGCTCAGCTCACCATAATGACTTCCCCTGCTGCCCCCATGCCTGCTGGCCACCCCCCCCGGGCAGAACATCTGGTTTCTGGCCTCTGTTCCTTCAGTGTGCCTTGTCCTTCAGCAATCTCTATCATATTCTATGATATTCCTGAATAAAGGCAGCTCAGTCTTTTGCTCTATTTGCTCTATTATTCAGGATTTTCTTTTTCAGGCACTGATCTTTATTAAATTTTAATCTTCCGAGACATGATTGATACAATGACTGGAGAAAATAAAAGAAGCCTGCAGGGCTTCCTCCTCAGGTCAAAAAGCTGTGACAGGATAGCTGGGTAACGTGAAGCAGAAAAGAGCTAACAAATCTCACTCTCTCATTTCTCCTACTCTCTGATGAAATCCTTGCAAAAGCTCATTAGCTACGCCCACATTCTTATTGTCTTCATCAGCCTACCTAGGTGAAGGCCAGAGAGAGCCCCAGGAGGGCGTGTTGGACAGCAGAGTTTGGGATGGAATGAGTCTGCGCCATCTGCTAACGTTGGTGATAGCAGCATTTCCCAGGAGGGTGTGGGAGCTGAGAGGTGTCTGTGCAGTGGCTACACAGGGAAAAAAGGAAACCTGAAGTCTCCTCAGTGTTTTATTCTCAAAGTGAACCCTTTTGTAATGAGGGGTCCTGGCTTCTACCTGGCTTCTTTCTCTGCATTTCCTTCTATCAAAAAGAAAGAAATATGACAGGGAAGTATTTTCAATATGTAGCAAGACAAACGTGAATAGGAAAAGGAATAAAAGGGCATCTGGCCATCTTCTCTCCTACTCCC
Organism: Ammospiza caudacuta; assembly: GCF_027887145.1. Taxonomy (NCBI): domain Eukaryota; kingdom Metazoa; phylum Chordata; class Aves; order Passeriformes; family Passerellidae; genus Ammospiza; species Ammospiza caudacuta. Next base: position 11,421,951 of record NC_080601.1, read on the forward strand.
ACTGCAGAATTCTGGCTTTTCTCTCTTTCTGAAATGGTTTCACTATATTGTTCAGGAGAGGGATGATGAACCACTGAAAATAATTTAGGATGACTTTCTTATAAATCAGATTTATGAAGAGATCTAAGAGTAAATTAGGATGAATTTTTCAGGGAAAATTAATCTTGAAAAAAACTGTGGGAAAAATGTACCTTTCAAGAATTTTTGAGATTTTCTTCCAACAACAACCTTTTGTTGTCCTAGGTTCCATTCAGACCATTAATTAACTTTAAAAAGTAATAAAATAAGCGTCTTTAAAAACTCCTACAGCCAAACCTGATTTAAGATATATAGGTATGGAGATCCTTTTATTTGAGGAAAGGCCAGGTCCTGTGTGCTTTGAGTAGTCCCAATTCAAACTTCTTTCAGAGGAAGTGAAGGGTCCTGAGAACCAAAGAAAAGCCACCAGCACTCTCAGGAACCTTCCCTCCATTTAACATCATCTCTTGCTATTAGCCTGGCCTCAGTTTGCAGCCTGGAGCCTCCAGTCATTACTCCAACCCGATTGTTTTTAGACTGTTTGCACTCAGTCTGAATTTGTTGGGGCTCCAGATAGACACCCTTATGAGTTTGACACTCACAATGAGTTTGACAAACTCACCCTTGTGAGTTTGACACTCACAATGAATTCATTGAAGAGGAGATGGATGTTCCATGGCAGGGTGGGCATCAGCTGTGTTTTTCTGGCCTGCTTGGGATGCCTCCTGTGTCATGGATGTCTCCCAGCAAACCCTCCCACCCACTCTGTGCTGCTCAGGCACACTGTGATGGCTGTGTGCATCCATAAAGGCACAGAATTAGCTCACAATGCTCAGTTTAAAATAAATTGCTGTGCAAAAAGTCAGCTAGGCTCTGACCAGAGTCCAGGAGCTGCTTTGACAAGACAGCAAAGCAAGCAGCAGAAATACACTTGTTTCCTTCATGTTCTGCAGTCCTTTTTCCTTTGTATGGTTTTTGAATTGTGTTTAACAGTGGAACTGCATCCTGCTACAGCTTCTCTTTGCCTCTGAGGAAAGCTCCAGAGGCTTTACTTGGACAAAAGCTAAAGATTTGTACTGTGAAGGTCTAGGGAGAGATTCAGGGGACTGAAGTTGACACTAAGCACCTGCAGAGGTGAGAGAAACGAAGTTTGAGAGGCAGAGAAATCCTCAGCATAAAAAGAATGAGAAAAAGAGAGAGCTATTGTCCCCAGCAGGGATGATATGGGGATATGCTGGGTCAGGTAGAGAGGCAATCCTGAGCTAATTTCTCCTTTTAGCTTGTGGTATTATAAAAGGTTATTTTGAAGTCTTATTTCAGATTTACAGTAGTTAATCTAACCAAACTGGTTGAATAAATAGAACTGTGCTGCTTCATTTGCTGAACTAAAAATTCTTCCCAGTTTACTGTGCTGATCACCTCCATATTGGTGTGAGTAATAATCACTCACAATTAAAATCATAAACCAAATACCTAATCCATGTTAGCTGGCATTTATTTTCCTCATGCCCCCTCTCAGGCGTGGCAGTGCTCAGGGACAGAGCTGTGTGTGAGTGTCCCAGAGCACACAGAGTGGCAGGGCTCTGTCTGGCAGGGCTGTCCCTGTGCTCTCCCTCGCTGTCAGCATGGGACACTGCTTTCCCTACCTTGTGCATCCTCACTCCAGGCTACCATGGTGATTCCACAACATCAGCTCAGAGCCTTAATGCAATGAGAAGAGAAAGAAAAATAGATGTTTGTGCTGTCTGAAGGTTCAGAACAGCCACGTTATTTTAACTTAGCAGCACTATGAAGTCAGAAGCCACTTGGATTGCAAAACAATCTATGGGCTGGTACATGTTTCTGATGTACTTCGTGCACAGCCTTAATGTATAGCACAGATACATCATAAAATGACAAAATAGTTCGACACAGTGAATAGGCAAATGTCGTAGAGGAATTTCACATCGATCCCATTCCATTTACAGCTCATAAATTCACTTAACATTTCCACACACTTCTGACTTTGTCAGTGCACAGCACGAATGCTCTGATTCCGAGGAGATGCTCACAGACTCTCCCCTCAGCCTGCAGTTGTGGCAGTGGGGATGTGTCACTGTCATACTTTCTGAAAAATCCCTTCACCCAGGATTTTTCTCCTGGAAAGATGAGAAGCCTCAGAGAGAAATTAAAACAACATTAGCTCCTTTGCTTCTCCTGTGTTCTGCTGCTTGGGAATGTGCTTTGTTTGGAGATTGTTTTCCCAATATGTGAATTGTTTTTACTTAATGACCAATCACAGTCCAGCTGTGTTGGGACTCTGAGGAGTCAGTCATGAGTTTTTTGTTAGTATCTTGTTAAGCCTTTTGTAAGTGTCCTTTCTCTATTCTTTAGTATAGCATTCTTTAATATAATATCATAAAATAATAAATTAGCCTTCTAAGAACATGTGAATTGCTTTTACTTAATGATCAATCACATCTGGCTATGTTGGGACACTGAGGAGTCAATCACGAGTTTTTCATCAGTATCTTGTTTAGTCTTCTGTCTGTATCTTTTCTGTTCTTTAGTATAGTTTTAGTATAGCATTCTTTAATACAATATAATAACATAAAATATTAAATTAGCCTTCTAAGAACACAGAGTCAGATTCTTAATTCTTCCTTCAGTCCTGGGGACCCAGAAAATACCCCAGGGATGGAAATATGTAAATGGCTTTAATGCCTTCTTTTTGGGGACCCATAAAATACCCCAGGGATGGGAACATGTAAATGGCTTTAATGCCTTCTCTTTGGTCACCAGAGCACAGAGCTCAGGCAGGGAGCACCCAGGGACACAACCAAGGGACAGTGCAGGCACCACAGTCACCCCCGTGTCAGTGTTAACAGATGGGGCTGCAGTGGGTGTGCTGTCCTGGGAACGGGATGGCTCCTGCTGGCATTTGCAGCCCCCCTGTGCTGGAGGGAAAGCTGGCCACCCAAGGAGAGCCCCTGCCCTCTCAGTGAGCCACGGGCTGTGTGTCTCACACCCTGTGCTGCCAGGTGTCGCGGTGCAGCGCTGTACAAGCCGGTCTCTTGTTTTGGGAATGCCATTATCATTATCAGGGCTCTGGAAATGTGCGAGCTGCATATGTACAACCAGCTCAAAGCCAGACAAAGCAAAGGTTAATTGGATAAAGCTGTTAGTGGTCGTTGTGCAAGGCAGACAGGAACGTCAGGTTTCAGTATGTGCTTGTTCCCCTCAGCAGATGCAGAGGCTGGTCCTATCCCTGCTGGCTAATAGCTCATCTTGTTTCTTGTAGGAAGCATAACCCTGTCTTCCATTTAACAGCAAGGATGGAAATTGCCAGAGTGAGAGAAAAAAACACCACTATTTTGATGTTTTCTTTAGGAGGAAAATATAATTGTGTGAATGCACTAATTTATACAGAATTCTGTGTGCAAGGACAGCAGCAAAAACAAGATATATTTTCTTAAACCTCTGGGGAGCAGCGCATTATTTATTTAATATTGAATAACCCATAGAATAATCTGTGAAAAATTATTTGTGTTTAGTTCAAATGTCTCTTGCTCAAAATGCATCCTATACCACAATGTGAATGTTACATATTAGTATATTTTAATTAGTTAGAAAGGTTTACTTTAGAAAAAAATAGTTTGATGAAATAAACTTGTGTGATGGTTTTACATTGCAAATACATTTTGCTGTTTTATTAGGCCTGTAAATTCATCTCAGTGGCAGCTAAAGCAAACAACAGAGAAAAGTTACATGTTTATAGCTGCCAGAGCCAGTAATTTAGAAGAAGAAAGTTTTAAGCTCCTTATGTGGATGTAGTGAAGGCCATGATATTTCAAGGTGATTTTGAGGGCAAACACTTTTATAAAGATTTTGAAATGCCTTGATAGGCTAATCCAGCTCATGGGTGTTGCATATCAACAATAATCACTTTCCTTGGAGCTGTGTTCTTCCCACAGTTGGCATCCTTGCTGCACCTCCCTGCCAGGTCACTTTTGCAAAGAACCAATGTGGAGATAAAACTTTTCCACCTTCAGAGCTGTTTCTTACAGGTCAAAACTAAAGGATTTTATTGAAATGTTATGATGAAAAACAAACTACATGCTATGTAAATTCTTAGGTGTCGATAAGCAGAGGTTATCACTGGCTACTGCTGTGAAATCTGGCACCTTTTAAAGGAATATTTCTTTTTTAAAAGAAAAAAGCAAGAATTACAGTTAATTCTGTCCTGTACATTGCACTGGGAGTGATATATGAGTCTTATTACTATATAAAGATTTATGAGAGACCATACAACCCTTGAGAAGAAAAATCTCCCAAATTATTGCATTTTACCTCTCTAACCTTTGCTTTTATGCAAGGTTAGACTGCATATTTAAAAACAGTACTTGTCACATGCTTTCTTTAAAGATAAGACTGCTGAAGGCCAGGCTGAATTTGCCACCCTAAGCACCCTCAACACTGCAAGCAGCATGAAGAGTTTGTCAGGTCATGATTCCAATTTGCCTGAGAGAGGAGAAATGATTGCATTCTCTGGTACTCACATCCTTATTCAGGCAAAGAGAAACTTTTCCAGAGATGTTATTTATAAAACCTTTCTTAACCATTTAGTTAAGTAGCAAAGAAATAGCTAAATAATTGTTTATTGTACTGGTGGAAGAAGAAATTAAGTGTAGAGCTGCTAAAGAAAAGGAGACAGTGGAGGCAAAAGGGAAGGGTAGAAGGTGAAAGGAATGGAACTGAATTTCTTATTTTCTTCTCAGTAATTTGTCTGTTGTAGTTGTCCATTTCAGCATAAAATTTTGCAGTGTATTGAAAGTCATCAGCTATGGATGTGGGAGATTTAATAAAACTAATTTCTTTTTGACTGATAAAAAGAAATTTTCTGAATCTACAAGAAGGTTGATAGGGAGTGTGTCAAAAGACAAGGTTTACCTAAAACCTGATCATGAACAAATTGAGGCAGCTGGAGGTTTAATGAACAGGATTGCTTTTAAAATTCAGCTTTTCATAATAATTTTCATAAAGAAATGCTCAAGCATCGACCTCAGCAGTGAAATAAATCTTTCCCATGCAGTGAGAGGAATGTCAGCAGTGCCCAGTGCTCCTGGGCCTTGCTGGTACAGGACTCACTGCCCACAGGGGATGTTTGGTAAGGACACAAGGACAGGGGAATTAGTGATCTAGCAGAGATGACTCCATGATGATTCCTAGGAAATATTTTATTCCTTCATTTCAAGGAGTACAAATGAAGAAAGCTATTTCTTATAATTTTGACTAGTGCTTCTCTTTAATGATCAATTCATACTAAGGTTAGAACTAGACAGAAGGAAATTCAAGCTTAATCTCATTTTGACGCAGAGTAATTAGGCAGTCCCCAAGAGCAGATGGTTTTGTGTTGTAATTATAGTGCCCTCAGATAATCACTAAAACAATACTCACAATTACTCTGTGATGTGTCTTGACAGATTCATAAATTGAAGAAAACTTTCCTAGGTCCCTTACTTCTGCTGTGTTCTTAAGTTTCATTTAGGAAATGCACTCGTGTGTATATGTGAATGACTTGTGCCTGAATTCAGTTACCAGAAGTGCCTTGCAAGAGTAAAATCTGAGATTTGTCCTGCATGCAGGCACCTGGTTCTGCAAAGGCAGTGTGCAGGGGATTATGTGCACAGGACACAGTGCTCTGGTTTCCAAGGAGACACACACATCATCCTTGGGGTGACAGATACCTTGGCAGAGTGAGAGTGGCCACAACAATCCTCTGTTTATCAGTTTCCTTTCTGATTGGAACACAGAGCCAGAGCCTGGTAGCTCTCTAGTGCCTGCCCCCTGGCAGCCATGAGCTGTCAGCTTGACCATCTGAGTTATTTCTGTTAAGGAGCAACTCACGTGGGGGCTCCTGGAGTGATTAAAACCATCCAGGTGTTTGTCACCAATAACATGCAATAATTCAGGTGCTGTTTTCTCTGCTGGTCACCCCATGGCTGGCAGTGATGGGGCTCTTGTGCCACCCACCTGCTTCCAGCTGGAATAATCTCCAGCAGGGCTCAGATTAGGGAGGCAACACTGGGCTCTGCCATCAACAATCAGAATTATACCCCAGTGCAGACACTGCCTTTAGAGCAGCAAAAGCTTGTGGTGGAAACCCCCTGGATGAGTGCTGGAAGTGAACTTAGAATAATCTCACTGAAAATTAAATAGAAGTGCTGTCTAGACACCTTGTTCTGAAATAATCTTTTATTCTGTTGACAATTTAAGTGGATTTTCTAGTCAAATTGCATTAAGCCTGAGTTTAACTCTGTGCCTGTGAACATATATATGAAATAAGGCACCAGGCTGGAAAAATCAGTGTTTCAAATTGTATCCAGCAGAGATAGAGTATAACAACCCTGTGTCTTAATGGCTTCAGTGACAAGCCATACTAAGGTAAAGTGGAAGTTTTTTTATTCCTCCTCAAAAAGTGAAGTTATTTGTAGGTTATTTTGGTAGGTGTTCTGAATGGAGTGCACAAAACTGCAGTGATGTAGCTGACAGGTAATAGGAGGCAGATATGGACTATAAAAGCAATCACATTCCCATCACCAGGTAGGTTGTAAAATCTGGGTTTTTCCTCACACTGTTAATTCAAGCAGCAGCACCCTCTGGATCAGATCAGAAAGTAGCTGTAAAATACAAATTCACTATCAGGTGCTGCTTTTAATTCCTTGGATGTAGGATGTCTCTCAGCTTATCCATTCTTGTTGCCCTCTAGAATCCAGCTGTAGATAATGTGGATAGTCATGTTTTTGTTTTTTTCTAATTGTCTGTCAATAACAATGTATTTATTAAATTACTTATAAGATGCCAGACCTTTTAAATGCATTGTTTTAGTAAAGAAGGTGAGCACGATAACTCAGTTTCTTACATGTGCCCAGATGACAGTGCTGTGAATTCTCTTATCTCTCAGCTTAATTCAAAGATAATTTTCACAACTTGATTTAGGCTTGTAGCTTCTCCAGATGTGTTCATTGAGGTAATAGATGGGCAAAAGAAAAACAAATCAATGCTCACATCATAGTGCATGCTATATTTGGCTCAGGCTGAATTATATGTAATATGCTAAGTGCATCTTTCTTGCCCTGTAGAAAAATAAGTGGGAAAGACAACCCTTTTGGGGTTGAGTAATTGCATGGAGGATTTTCTGTAGGAGATTCTGCAGCTTCTTTTAAAATTCCACAGAAATTACTGTAAAGGAAAATCTACACATGGAATGAAAGTGTGAGAGTGCAAGGGAATGAAAAGCTCTTCTGATTAACTTGTGGGGGCTTGTGGTTGAACATTGGTGTGGTGTGTTCAGAGGGCACTCAGCACCCCAAGCAGAACGTGTGTGCAGCTGGGATGTTTGGGAGGCAGCTGTGCTGCATTGCTTGTGTTGATGCTGCCTGCCAGGAGCCTGATGGTAAATGCAGGGGGCATTTCTAATGCAGTAGTGGGGAAATGTCCCCTGGGGCAGACAGAGGCAGTGCCCTGAGGGAGGGGTGTGAGCAGTGCAGCAGGTGAATGTGACAGAGGAGCAAAGTGATCTTTCTGAATGAAGCACAGCAGAGCAGGATTTTGTTTTGCAGAGCTCATGTTCCTTTTGTAAACACACTGAGGCAGCTGAGCACGGTCAGAAACCCCCCAGCAGTTATTATTCTGTGTTTTACAAACCTGGTGGTTTGGAATGCATATGGTCATTTCAAAACCATGGCTTTGGCAGAGCACTGTGGCCACAGGAGGATGATCATTATTACATTTGCTGTTGTTACCATGCCAATGTGGGACTGTATGAGACAGAAATCCCAATGAAAATCTTTTATAGCCATACTGGAACAGCTAAATAAAAGGATTTTTTGAACATACGGAACATTACTGTTCCAAGGTATTTTGATAGAAAATGTCGTCTGATCATAATGAAACATATCATGACTACAGGTTGATTCCCTCAGAATTTCATTGAGAAAAAAAGGTAACATTCCTGCAAGACAAAACATTACGCTTTAGCATTGCAAAACAAACCATTTCAAATATAATTTAGAATGGGATAAAAATGAAATATTTACAACAGGCAGGAAAAGAGGCAACATCAGAAGGAAAAGCAAAATGGGATGCTTGGACGAGATGCAAACATTCCCTCATCGCTGCCCTTGCTCCCTTCATTGGGAAACATCCTCCTATTTGACCTGATTTTAGAAGAGAATGAGAAGTTACATATTCTAGCAAAAAAAACCCCAAAAAACAAAACCTCAAACCCTCTAGTTCATAGAACCCTTTAACAGGATTACTTGGCGTGCTTGTTTCCAGTCTCATCCTCACAGGTGGGGGTAAGCAGTGTACATCAGGTCGAGGCCATGTCACTGCAGTTGGATGTTCACCCTTTCAAGGCCAGCTGTCCATGGAGAGCTGGATCTCCTGCTCCTGACCAGCAGGGCTCTGAGCCAGTATTGGATGGGTGTCAGGGAGGGGGCCAAGGACATTCCCCTGGGCAGAGGCCGAGGGCTCAGAGCCAGCAGGGCACAGGGCAGGGCCAGCAGGGCACAGGGCAGGGCCAGCAGGGCACAGGCTAGGGCCAGCAGGGCACAGGGCCAGCAGGGCACAGGGCCAGCAGGGCACAGGGCCAGCAGGGCACAGGGCAAGGCCAGCAGGGCACAGGGCACAGGTCAGGGCCAGCAGGGCACAGGTCAGGGCCAGCAGGGCACAGGGCACAGGACAGGGCTCAGGGCAGGGCCAGCAGGGCACAGGGCACAGGTCAGGGCCAGCAGGGCACAGGTCAGGGCCAGCAGGGCACAGGGCACAGGTCAGGGCCAGCAGGGCACAGGGCAGGGCCAGCAGGGCACAGGACAGGGCCAGCAGGGCACAGGGCAAGGCCAGCAGGGCACAGGGCAAGGCCTGCAGGGCACAGGACAAAGGACAGGGCTCAGGGCAGGTCCTGCAGGGCACAGGGCACAGGACAGGGCCCAGGGCAGCCTCTCCCAGAGGGCAGGGCAGCACTACAGCAGTGAGTTCTGAGAGCCATCCCCGGTGTGCAGAGTTAATCAAGTTCTGGCCTAATTAAACCACGCTGCTGCTGTTATGTCTTTGTGCCCATGGTGTCCAAGACAATAAGCTGCAATAAAGGAGGCCTGGCAGTGTGGCTTTATGCATCTCTTAGCAGGTCAAATAACTGTGGTATATGTGTGCTGATCATGCAGAGAGACAAAAGGCTAAGATTTGTTAACTTTATCCCTCCTGCAAAGTTAAATTTGATACCTGTTTGACAGTGCTAATTAAACTATATTTCATTCTTTTCCATTCCATACTAAATAAATACTTACAAACAGAACTATTGAACAGCTGAATCCTATTTAAAATTACTTCTTTGTCATATATAAAATTTTGTGATGTGTAAAATACTGTAAGTCAAAAGAAAAGTTTCTCTTTAAAAGAGACTACAATGTATTTATGCTGTCAGTCTCTTTGAGATCTCTAATGATCACCTAAACACACTGAACTAGGCTTTATTTGTACTTCTGGCATTGTGGAGAAATTCAATAATGTTCAACGACACATGTAAAATTTTCCCTCGATGCCTTTCACGGTACTGTAGAAATAACCATACTAAGCTGTAAACAAGAACTGCAACAACATAAAAATATTTTAAGAAAGTGATGCAGTTTTGGACAAACATAGAACTGAAAGGCAGAAATCATTATTAAATAATACTTAATTCCTAGTTTATTGCTATTGAAATAAAATCCACAGCCCAAATTAATTTTTCTCTATATTATGAGAGAGTGCAAGGGTGTAATGATGGCACATGGTACAATTTTCTTGTGAGTTTTCCATACTGCTATTTCTTTGTAAGTTCAGAATTCATCCAGAACCCCAGTTTGGCTTTCTTTTTGGGTTGATTTTGAGTTTTGTTTTCGGTGTTTTGTTTTGTTTTCCACGCAAGTTTTCAGCTTGCTAAAGCAAAGAACTTGTAAACCAATTCTAATAATTCATCAGACTGTAAACTAAAGAATGAAAAGACTTTAGACTATAATAACTTTTTAGTACTGTGATCTCATGCTTTACAAATAATCTTCTTCATGAATTGTTGCTATTTACATTTCCAGTGTAACACATTCAGTGCAAGGCTAGACTATTTTTTCTTTTTCCATTGGTGGTAGACCATCTCTCTGCTTGGAATTCTTTTTCAGTTTTGCACCCAAAATGATCTTAGATAAAAATAGAAATGCTTTCAAAAATGGACCAAATAATGGTGTTGTAATAAAGCCATTCAGGTACAATTAGTCTAAAAGCAAGAGAACAAAAATTTTATTAGCTCTTATGAGATCATAATGTGGCTCTTTGTTTTTATTCTGTCTGTGGTATGCATAGTAAGTAATTCCTTATTTATGTAGTGCATTTTTTTAGTAACCACTATTACCTCCTAATTTGTACATCAAACACCATAACATCTGCTTACTAAAATCATTCTGATTTTCCCCCTAAGCTACTCTCCCCTTTCTCAGGAGAGCATCATAAAAAATACCCAAACCAAACCCAAAACAGAACTGAATGGCCTATTTTTTTTTATCTGAGAGTGCTGAGAATTTATGTTTTTTCTTCTTAGTCTCTCAAGGAGCAGTGAACCCCTTTAAATTCTCTTACTGCTGGAACCACAAAGCAGAACCAGCTGCCATCAGAGTGGCAGGAGATTTCTGGTTCCTTCCACTTTGGACTTCTGAGCCCTGGAGATTCCTGAGGGTTTTGTCTTTCACTCTGCAGCAGCTCAATACTTTGGGGAGCTGAAAAGCACCTACAAAGAATCTGAAACCTTGACACCTGAAAATAGGTACCCTCTGAGGAATGGGAACCCAAAACTGAAGGCTACCTAAATCAAGAGTCCCTTTTCCACAGCTCAGAATCCACTCAGCTACTTTAAATCTTTTGCCCTGGCAAGTCCATCTTTAATTTGTCCACAAATTTAGAAACACAGTGCATATATGAGAGTCTCTTGCAGGGTGACCATAACTGGAAACTGGTTTCACTGATGAAAGCAGTGAAATCTCCTCATAGGAGGGTCCAGTTTGGCTCCCCCTGAGCAGTTTGGACACCAGGGAATGTCTAGAATCTTTTTCTTGGTTCTGTAGCATTCTCCTAAATTTGTGTCATAGAAATGCTGCTCTCCATATCTCAGCATTGAACTGCTCTGAATCCAGGACCTGAAGCACACCAAGTACCCAGATGAGAGAGGGAGGGCAGGAAGAGAGATGGAATTTTGTTAATAACCATAAGGATTCCCATTTAAAAATCCCATTTTATGTTTGTTGGAACTACTGGAAGAGTATTGTTTTCTAATGAAAATAGTTTCATTGATTAAAAGGAGAATAATTGGAATATTTTTTACCAGCTAATTAGGCAAAAGGAGAGGCCACCAAATGTTGAGGAACCAATGTGCCAATGGGAAGGATTTGCATTAAAAGGTGCCCGAGTGACACAGTGGCAGAGAAACTCTATATGCAAGTCATGACAATTTAGCAGGTTAGCTCTAAGTATTCATGTGACACACATAATTTAGAAAGAAACATTTTATATCCATTGCTAACTGGTTTTATGATGATTTGCTAAAGAAATCTGCCATCTCTAGTTACACTAGAGGTCATTTCATCTGCCTGACAATTTCTCTATTAACCTGATCAGCCTGACAATGGGACAGACATCAGAAAACTCTTTTATTATCAACATACACAAAAATATGTGCCCAAATAATTTCCCAAATAATTTTTAATAGAGGGAAGTGCAATATCAGTTCAACCTTGCTGGGAGATTCCAGAGAACCAGCTCTTGAGAAACCTGTGGCAGAGCAGCCTTTGTAAATGCTGCTAAAACTGTGCTAAACCTGCCTTTTCCTTGTCCAGTTTGCTATCACTGATTAGTAGAAATGCATTCATCTCAGACTTGGGTGTTTTGCTAAGAAAGGGAGAAGGAAAATCAAAATCAACTGACCCCTCTGCTGTTTAGGTTATGACATCAAGAGGTTTCCAAGGCTTGGCACGTTTGCCATGCCAGCTGTGGGCACATTTTGATCAGATTGGTGGCTATCCTGACAAGTTATGCAAATCTTGCAATGACACAAGGGACTGGATATGTGTTGTCAGATGCTATTTTCTGTTCTATTTTCTCCCCTCTTACCCTGGTCCCTTCTCTCACTTCCAGGATTTTACAACATCTGAAATGACAATGTCAGAAATTGCACAAAACTGCATCACACAGGATGTTGCCACCGCAGGAAAAGATGACTGAGGCAAGCTCAGGCTGTCTGAACATCTACAGGAGCGCTGTCATGTCTCATTCATTCCCTGATCACAGCTGCAGGACCAATGATTTTTCCTAGCAGCGTGCTTTATTTCTTGAGAGGAGGCTTATTTGAATGAAAATACTAATACAAGCAAATTAGTTTTGGGCATGCTGAACTGAGATAGAACCTTTTTGCTTTCTGATTTATTTTCTGTTCAGGAATTCAGGAGATTTATATGCATTTTGTCTCTGATGGGACTCACAGGAGTGTGCATTTAGAATGGGTGGCCTCCTGTAGCCCTGAAACTCAGTTTCTCACAGCAGGGTGCTGTTATGCTGAAACCAGACACAATGATGTTCCTCTGCTCTCTCCTGTCCTCTGCAGAGTCTCTGGCATGGTCAGAAAGGCAGGAATCACCTTTCTGACCATGCAGCCTGACCTCAGGCATCCCACAAAACTCTTGCCTTCCCACAATTTCCTTTCTCTCCCTCGAGTTGTATTTGTTGCCTTGTCTCTTTGTTCTGTAACACATTTTCTCTCAGCCCTTTATCAGCTGTGGTTGCTGTGGCCTTTCATGGGCTACAGAAAAAAGAACACAATAGACACCAAGAGAGGTGTCCTGGGGCTCCCACACATTCACTCTCAGCACACTTCTGAGCAAGAGGTGGGCAAAGGGCCATGATCTGTACAGAAAATGCATATGGCAGGGGAGTGTTGCTGGAGCTGCCAGACTCAATAGCATTTACTCAGGGAACATTTATGAATTAAGTGGATCTCTGCATGCAATTCACAAGGGTACACATCTCAGGGGTGAAAGGAAAACTGCTGTTAGGGTCATCGTGTTGGTTTCCTTATCCAGAAAAGAGATAGCAAGTGTTGAAGGGGCAGAGGAAGTCCAGTAAATGTGGAATAATAGGTGTCTGGAAGTATTAGGTCAAGTCAAACCACTGGACAAGTTTTATAGTTATTTCTTATTCCTTGAGTTTACTGCTTCTGAAAATAGTTCAAGTCCTGTATCACACAAGGCAAGAGGCTGCTGTCATCTTAAATAGCCCGAGGGAATGTGAGAATTACAAAAATAAAAATTAAATTAGGAAAAGAAAGAGTAAGTAAGACAAGCTTGCATTCAGATCGGGGGTTTTTGCTTCCCTCTAGCTCTGACTGGGGAATAGCTCCAAGTGAAGTCAAGATATTGATAAAATTAAAGCAAGAAGGGGAGATTGAGTAATTTAATTTCATTTTCTAATTAGATATGTTCTTCTTGGAGGTAAAATATGTTAGTGGTTAAAGGAATAACAGGAAAGGTTATTCCTTTAACCACTAAGGTTATAGAAAGGTGTTGAAGCCCACATCATGATTCCAGAGAGTCTGGACAGTAGGTGACAAGGTCAGCAGTCTGTTGTAGGAGCTGGAACATGGGAGCACCCCTGCTCTTCCCTGCTCCCAAAGATGCAGTCAGAGCCAGATTCTGGCCAGCCATTTGTCTACCTGTGCTTTTCTTTCTTCCTCCATCCCCCTGCCTTCATCTGGTGAAGTTTCCATGGTTTCATTGTTGAAGGTTGAAGGCTGCTATATGGCTGCCATAAATCATAAGTAAATGTGTTTACAGTACTGCAGAAGTTTTAGTGGGAGCTTCTGCAGACAGCACTCCAGGAATAGAGGAAAATGAAATTATATAAGACTTAAAAATGGTTTTAAAAGAATTTATAAGAAGACTTGTATACAAAATTTTAAACAACAATTCCTTAAGCAGGAAAAAAATATCAGAGGCATTTATAACGAATCGTGAAAGATGTGGAGCCAACCAAGCAAGTTGAAAATGGCTTTTCAAGGGCTTGAATGAGTTAAACATATGGTATCTAAGTCTGATGCATTGGCTAAGGTTACCCAAGTATTGTTTTTTGGCTGATAGAAGATATTCTATAATCTAGCAGATACACTTTCATGTGTGCTCATACCTGTTGTGCTTCTAATCCTAATTTGTGTTCTCCCTTTGCTTTTTTAGCTAATGTCCCCATTGGCTACTGAGGGAATATTGTGAGGCTTCACGGCTTGTTCCTGACTTCTACAGGATAAATCTACACTGACTTTCCTCCAGAAGGTAAGTAATTTTATTTCTGCTTGACACAGTTACTAACTAGTATTTTTAGCGACTAGATATATTTGAAAGTTACCTCTGTCGAATTTGAATTGGAAATTGCCCACTTGCCAGAAATTGTTAGTGAATGGGCTGGAACAGACACACGGAGATATCGACAGTGCAAGTCCTGGTTTAGCTGGAAACCAGAATGCAAATGAAGTAAAAAAGATATCACTTCAAAGAAGGGTCATCTCGGGAGCTGCTGACTGTCTTTTCCCATGTGTTGTGAGTCAGGGCTTGCTTGTCCAAGGAAGAGAGACAGGTTGTTAAAGAGTTTGCTTTATCTTGCTCATCACATATCTGTTCTAGTTAGGGGCTGAGATTAAATATTCAAGGCACCAGGCCAGCAGGGCTGCCAGCGGGTTCCCCAGCAGGATTCCCGGCAGGTTTTGCTCTCACAGCTCGGTGAGACAGGCACAGACTCGGTGCCAGGGGGCTGCAGGACACACTGCTGCCTCCCAAAAGGCTGCAGGTACCTGCTGCCAGATGTGCTCATCATTTTGCTGTCCCTCTCCTTAAATAATACATGTGATCACTGTTTTTTCCTGGCCTACATGGCTGGGAGTGCTGGGCTTTCGTGTGAGTTGGGGATTTGAGCAGGCTGAGCTGGGGTTGATTGCAGTGAGAGCTTTGTGATCACCTGTTATGCTTATTCATATTGTCATGATGATCTGGCATCTTCCAAAGCCTATATATTAAATAAAATCATGGTACACATTCTTTTTGTCAAAGAAAAAAAATTACATGCTTTCAGGAATAATTTTTAAAAATCTAATTTATACTTTATCTCCTTTTTGTTGCTAATCATTTTGAAGTGAATGTAATACACTTATTCTAACTATAGGTTCAGTTGCTTCCATGAATAATTCTTGGTTTAGGGTTTGTTTTTTTTGTGAAATTCAAACAGACCAGGTAACTGTCTGTTCTCTGTCCAGCTAAACTGTTCAGAATGATCCTTCTGGCAAGTCCAGGAAAAAGTTCAAACACCTCTCTCTTTGAGCTCTTTGAGCTGAAAGAATTTAATTCACTAAGAAAAAATACAAGAGTTCACACGGGAGAACTAAACACAGTAGAAATAAACTAAAATCTGACTGGCATCGGCAAATATGAGGAAGTAAATTATTGTTAAAATAGTCAAATCAAGAACTGGATGGTTTGGGAGAGTTATTGCTGAGCTAAATACGAGGTACTGGGCTCTCTAAAAAATTAACTTGGCTAAATTAGGTCAGATCATTAGCTGATTCAGTGCTGTCTCTTTATTTAAAATATCTTGATATAGCTGTGGTACAGGAATGATATACACCTGAATATCTGAGGTGTGTCTTTCACTGCACTTCCCAATGGTACTTCAGCATTAAGGGGGAAAAAGCAGCTACATTTTAAAAAGGTTTCTACAAGGAGTGGCAATATCTATGCAGACTTGCAGGATGTCTATGTAGTACCTGTATATATAGATACCAAAATTCCTTATGTGTTGAAGGTAAGAGAAAAATTTCATGGCCTGCCATGATAAGGAAAAAAACCCTGAAATTTGAAGATACTTCAAGATATGGAGCATTAGCTTTAGTCCTGGGAGAGAAGGATTGCAATAAGGCAATTAGAGATGCATACTAAATTAATTAATCCCACAGCTTTATCACACAGCTGATATTTTTGAGAAATAATTTGCAGGAAAATGTTTCCTCATGTTCATCCACATGTGGGATTTTCTGTTCAGCAACATTGCTGAGCTGGGGGGTTCTGAGTGTGCTCAATACCATGAGAGGTGTGTTCCAGAGATGGAAAGCCACATGAATAGCCAGCCTGCTATTCTACAATTCCATGGTATGTTTTGCTTAGTGTCATGGATACAGAAGATTAAATTCTGGGATAAAATCTTGTCTATTTATACACTTAAACTTTTATTTTATTTTATACCTCTAAATTACAAAAGGCTTTTTTTCTTTTTTAGTTCAATGGACCTAATACCTTCTTTTGGTTGCAAATGACCACAGAAAATAGACTTTAAAATTGACAGTTTTCTCTCTATGAAACTAGCATGTTTAGGTGTATTGGTGGTTCTTTGCTGTGAAGTTATACAAAACTACAACTCAAATGACATTAGGCATCCAAATAGCAAGCATTTAATCCAGCCAAATGTAAGATGTGTAACTCTCAGTTAACTGCCTGGGAGAGAGATGAGAATGGCCCAAGCATCCCCTGTTTTCCACAGGGGGAGATGAGCCCCTCCTGTGATATTTGTGTTCTTCACTGCCTTGGAGGGAAGCCTAAGGACCTCCCTCAGGTACAAATCTGCCCCAGCTGAGGGAAAAGGATAGTTCACATTAAAGCTATTAAACTTCCTTCCACCAGGGAGAAAAGGAAACCCCAGGATCATTTATGAGTCCTGTGCCTGCATATTTGCAGAGAGGCACATGTGTGCCTCTGATGTTTGCCAGGCTCTGAACCAATTTACAGTAATTGTACTTTACAGAGTGGCAGGGCTGGGCTGGTACTTGGGGTTATGGCGTACTGGCACTTCTCCCAAGCCTGTCAACATGTACAATTGAATCTTATTTTTCATTCCTGCTCCTGCTGTGAAAAATAAGCCTTAAAAACATTTATTGAAGAGCAGAGCGATGCAGCAGTGTCCGCCCACATCTGCAACCTGAGCCAGAGCCAGTGAGAGATGTGAGCTGGCCCTTCCATTTCCACACTTATTGTGGGGGCTATGAGACAGCAGTACAGGAGTCAATATTAAGTGCTGCTTTGCAAAAGAGTGGGGAGGAATCACAGCAGGAAGATTTACACATCTATCTCTGAGTGGCCCTTCATTGCCATGCAGATGGAGCTGGGTAACAGCACATCTCCCTCTTCTTGGAGCCAGAAATAGCATCCGTGCCTGCCAGTGCATATCCCACTCATCTTACACTTAATTTTTAGCTTATAAATAGATGTAAAGCCCAGATTTATGGTTTGTTACACTGTTTATATCATTTCTGCATCTGCTTAATATGAACAACATTTTTACTACCTTTTGTGTTAGATTTTCTCCTAGCAGAAACTTATCTTTACTGTGTTCTAAATTAAACTTTCATGCCTTTTCAGCCTGCATACATTTTTTTAGTCAAGGATTATACTGGAAATATTAAGGAGTTATTAGAAATTATGATTAATCAATTTTATTACAATAGCACTTAGAAGTCCCTGCTGAGACAGGAGACCTATTGCAGTGGGCACTGTAGGGACACATAAAAGACTGAGTTTCTGCTTCAAAGAGCTGAAAATTGGACCAGAAAAGACATGTTTCTCTTGGCTTCAAGGGAAACTGAATAAGGGTTTTTGCAGTATTCTTGAGCAAGCTGGAAGCCCCATGTTTCATTGAAGCCTTTTCTTTTTAATTCCACTGTTTCATAAAAAATAGATAATGAATGAAGCTGTATTGAATTTTTAGTTAAAAGAATCTCAGTCTGTCTCTGCTCTGTCCCCCCACAGCCTGCTCCTTTTGCTCTCTTCATTCTTCCTGTGCAGGAGCTGTACAACAGCCCTGTGTTCTCTGTTCAGCAAACCTTTTCAAACAGCTACATTTGTGTCTTCTCATTACATTTCTAATATTGAATTTTCACGTTTCAAAAGCCATTTTACTGCTCATTCTTGTTAGCTCTGTAGTTATGGGAAAATAGTCAAAACTTTGAAAGTAGCAAAGAAAAGGAGCAAGAAGGGAATGTCCTCCCTTCTGTCATTCTCCTCTCTATCAGCTCTGTTAGCAGAGGAGTTATCAAAATGCTGCAGGAGAACTGCTATGGTTAAAGACTATGCTCTCTCTTACCACTAACCTTAAATCAGTTTTCTTCATTGTACAACAAGAGGAGAAAAAAGGCTGCAGGTTATTGGCTCTGTTGATGCAAAGGCAGAGAGAAATCTACGTTGGGAGACAGAGTAGAATAGCCAAGTTCACCAAGTAAATTCCCCTTTGTGCTTGGGTTTATCCTCATGCTCCCAAGGCTCCTGCTCTGCATCTGGTGACTCGTCCCTCTAAGCTCTGTCCCAGCACTCTCAGAAGCTGGGAAGAAGCTGAAATGAGAAGGTAAGAAGAGGCTACATGTAGGGGGCAGCCCCAGAGGGGGCCAGGCAAACTTTGAAGGGACTGATTAGTGCAGACAGTGACAGAGCAAGTTCCAGCCAAGCGTGATTGCTGCAAAGAAGGAACAGCCTTGTTTTAACTTGACTATTGCTCCCTGATAATCTGTGAAACTGGAGTGGAATTCAAAGCAGCATTGGTCTGGGCATTAATCTGAGCACAGTGGTTCCTTGCAAGTTGCTCTGATCTCCAGTGCCTTTAATCCTGCAGTAAATTTTTATTTGATTCTCACTATGATATACCTCCCCATGGAGGGGGACAAAGGAGAGCTGAGGGAAACTGCCCAGGCCAGTGAAGTATTGGAGGACCTGCTTGAAGCCATTGTGAAGAAAAAAAAATACAGCTTCTCAGGCTCTGTAATCTATTTTCTCTTGTGAATAACAAGCTGAAGGTTTTAAATTGAGTAAAACAAGTGGCTAAATCACCTTCTGAAAATGAACTACTGAACAGGAACGCAATCTCTCCCATGAATCTCCGCAGACAACAACCGAGCTCCCTGCAGTCTCTACGACACAAAATCCTGTTATTATCTTTCTGTGGAATCTGGTGAGTTATATTAGCTGTCTCAAAAACTCCATCAGGACTCTTTCTGTCTGTTTCAAGGCAGCTGGCTTTCAGGGTGCGAGCAGCATCTCCCCTCTGAGTGTGAGTGTCTCAGTCCCAAGCTGGTTGCAAGGCTCATGGTGCTCTCAGGCAGACCAGGGCTGGGTTATCCAAACCCAGGCAGCAGGACTGGGAGCCAGCTCCTTCCCCACCTTCCTTGCTGCCAACATTTTCCTGCTTCTCCTGGGGGAGGAAAGCTGCAGCCTTCCACGTGCAGCTGTGCCAGGCTCTGGCAGAACTTTGTTCTAGCAGGGATAGCCCAGGTTGGCCTCAGCTGGGCAATGCTGCCCAGTGGCAGAAATGTGTTTGTGCCCCTCTTCCCTTCGATTCAGCACATGCTGTTAACAGCCTTGTCTTTTACTCAGTCTAGTGAAAACTTGGCATCACTGTGGTTCTGCCACTTCAGTGCTTTTTTGGGAAATACAACCAGGCAGCCTCTTGCCAGCTGCTCAGCTACAGAGCCAAATGGAGCCTCTGAAAAGATTTTAGACAGTGTATGTTTCTTCCCCATCCACAAATTCTAGGAAGGTTAAAAAAAAATTTAAAACCTTTGTAAATTAAATTTTGCTGCTGTGATAATTTTGTAACCTTCTATTCTCATTCTGTACAATTTCCAAACAATGAGCAATTCTTTAATGGAAAATTAATTAGAATCTTTCAACACTTTTAAAATGCTTTCACTCTTTTTCTCCCTTCTGTATCAGGAATTTTATTATAATTTATATTTCCCACTTGTGTTGGGTGAATTCACATGTCTTTTTCAAAAAAATTAAACCAAAATGAGTGGGATTATTTCTTAGTGATAAGCATGCCTGAGGTGAACCTGTTACTATTATGCTTATGGATTATGTAGGAACTAGCACAACAGGAGGGTGGACTGCTCTCAGCCACTCAGCCAAACTGGCAGCAGCAGAGGAGCCCTTGGTGCCAGGGTCCTGGCAGGGGCTAGAGAGCCATTTCTGTGCCCTGCACACCAGCTGCAGCTCTGCTCTCCTGCCCTGGGGCCACATCAAGGCACTCCAGGTAGCTGAACTGTCAGTAATGGGATATTCAACAGCAAGTTTTAATAAACAGGGTAGTTCAAGACAGATGTCTGGATTGAACCTGAAGCCCAGGTGAAAGCAGGAGGTGTCTTTCAGGCACAGGAGATTTACAGAGGAAGAAGGACAGTAAGCACAATAGGATTTAATTTATTTTGTTCATTTATTTGATGCCTTAGAGTATCTGTGTTCTGCTGTTTGCAGGTTCTTGGTACGTGCCTCCAGTTAAATTTTCATGGTACTCCTCTCCCCACTTAGCCCTGCTGTGTTTCCTTGCCCTGTAGCACCAGGCAACAAAACTTAATAATGGAACAAACACAGCAATCACTTTAAACTAATGCTGCCCCTCTTTCATTATTCAGTGAGTTACATCCTGGGCTGCTGACAAGGGTGATCTTAAAAATAAGTTTAAATGCATATTTACATTAAATCCACACTCTGTGTGTGTGTATTTAAGTTAGTAATTTCAGTGCTCTTCTGTGCACTCAGTTCTCCTCTTAGGATAAAAAAGTCCTCATTCAGTGAGGACATGAATAAAAGGAAGAGAGAACAGGCACAAGCATGAATTCTTGAAGAAGAACTTTATACACATAATATAAATCTTTAAGCTCAGCTTCTTGCATTTTTTGGAAGGTTTGCATCAGCCTTATGCTTATTATTGTCTTAATTTTCAGCTGCAATTTGTAATATTATCCTACCTTCAAAACCAAAGTATCTTGAGGAAAAGTTAATCAAGATAGTGCTATTATTGTTTGGTGAAATATTTATAATTAGTTGGTGTAATGACTTAAGAAAATAGCAAGATAATCCTAGTATTCTTTTCTTTCTTCCCACAAATGCTGGGAGAATGAGTGTGAATGGCAGAATTGGCAAAATATTGAGCTTTCAAATGAACACAGTAATGAAATAAACAGGCAAGCTGATCACAGTATGAAGACATACTGATCATTCCCTTGGCATGTCTGGATTTAGTACTAATTATTTATGATACTTCATACTGTGATAATGAATGTTCTTTGGTATGCTTTGGAAAGCTAATGAAGTTCTACTGCCAGATTCTGACACCTTTCTTTTTAATTATCTAGCAGTTGTCATGTGCATGGCTTCCATGATTTAAGAAGGAGAACCATGTCTCTCAACATGGAAAAGAGGGAAAAAAGCTTTGGTTGTTCAAAAAAATTGGATAAATACATGACACGGGACAATCTGGCTCAAAGAAAGGGTTTGCACTGGTGT
This sequence comes from Ammospiza caudacuta, assembly GCF_027887145.1. Taxonomy (NCBI): domain Eukaryota; kingdom Metazoa; phylum Chordata; class Aves; order Passeriformes; family Passerellidae; genus Ammospiza; species Ammospiza caudacuta. Next base: position 11,443,388 of record NC_080601.1, read on the forward strand.
TCTGTGAAGGCAAGGAACAGACCTATTTTGATTCAAGAGAAGTCTTTCTGGAAGAGTTAATCAAAAAGAGCTCCAGCAGAGGACACAAAAGCATTTAGAAGAGGCACAATGAATTTTGACTGCCTTTGAATCTATTTATCAAAGCCAGAGCTGTTCCCATTTCAACGCAGGTGGAACAATAATAAATATCGAACAAAGCAACTCAATCTGTATTCAGAGCATTTCAATACATGGAAAGTTAACTGCAAAAAGAAAGCAAGCTTGCAGAGTCAGACCTATTGACTCCTGCTACTTCTATTTCTCACTGAAAATGAGTGGTGAATGGCACACAGAGATCTGCAAGATATTTTCATTATTGCCATTAACATACAACAAGAAGCACATTCAGTAATGTGACTTTATTATTTAACAGAATCAATAATCTTGTACATCATAGGAACCTAATTCAACTGTAAAACTTGTCACTTTCTTTCATTCTGAGTGACTAACTTTACATGTCAAATTTCAGGCTCAGTAGGGCCATGGTATTTTCCTACCTGACACTTATCCCTCTAGGAGGGACTTTTTTGCCATGAGCCCTGTATGATTACAAACTGCTTCTCCTGTGGAGGACAGGCAGCAGGAAGACTCTAGTTTGAAGTGGTGAGTTCTGGCTGACACAGGCACCATCCCCTGTCAGCAGGCAAGTGTGGCACCAGCGACTCTTCCCGGCAGTCCTCATTCACAATCTTTTTAAGACCACACTGTCTGCACACCCTTCCTCCCTTGGATTTTTCTCCCACTGTCACTATAGTAGATAGTTACAGAAAATCACTGGAGAGAATTCCACCTGCCTCAGGCAGGGCACAGCTGAGGCTGATGCCTGCCAGGTACTCAGCAGAGATTGTCCTAGAGAACTCTCCTTTAGAGGCAGCCTGGGGTCTGCATAATACCTGCTTCAGCCACAAACCCAAAGCAGGTCCTTGATGACATAAAGGGAAAGCAAATGAACAAAACCTGGATATATTGGGTCATTATAAAATGCAGTTAAATGCCTAAAGGACATCATCAGATCACTGACAAAAATAACTAATGTTGAGCAGTTCACTGCTGCTGCTGTCTGGACAAAAACCAAACCACAACAGCTCTCTCCCCACCTCTCCAAAAAAAGCCCAAACCCAAATACACTACCTCCCCCTCAAGAGAATCCAAATTTGTAGTGTATATGTCTTCTGGCCAGATCTAAAGTGCTCTGAGACCTATGGCAGTGACTTCATTGCCTTCAATGCCTCCTCTGGCTTTTGGGTCAAGTCAGCCAGTCTAAATGAGTCTTTTATCTCCATGATTAGTGCCTTGCAACAGATGTTAAAAATTCAGTCTCTCTCTTTTGTCTTGAAATTTCCAAGGCTTATGGGTTTTGTCTGATTTCACCTGAGTGTTCAGCAAACAGCTTGGCACATCACTGTTTGCTTTTGGTGATTTGATCTGTCCTGTGGGCAGCTGCTCAGACACTTTTTCATTTCAGATGTCCTCATTCACAGTGCGTTGCAGCATTCCTCAAAGCTGGTTCAGACCCTGAGAGCAAAGCAAAGCAGTGGATTTTAATTTTGAGTTGCAGCTGCTGTTGTCAAAGTTCACTGCATTAAGCATGGATTTCATTTTTACTGCTCTCTCACAACACCAGGAACTACATTAACTACAAAACCCATGTGCTTAAAGTAAGTAAAGTAATGGAGAAATATATTGTTCTGGTTATTTGAAATGTCGCACAAGATCTTGGGCTCATTTCAGTAGCACAATGAAGCCAAGCTGCACTTTCCACAAAGGCATAGTTAGGGATGCTTAAAGTGAATAGATTAAATGTTCTTTCATTTTCTTTTGTTGTTGCTTCACAGCAGCACAGCAAACAACTGCCTCCATGTTGTAGCTATGAAGTTATGAAGCATTTTTCTTGCTGCCTTCCATTTTGCGGGAGTTCAGGAGAGAGGATGTGATGATCCCCTGCCTTGTTTGCAGCCATATCCCCTCTATTCAAATTGACCAGCTCTGTATCCTCCTCTACTCATCAATTTTCTCAGCTCAAAAGCCATTACACTGCAGCTAATTGCCATATTAAACTGTAACTTGAATAAAACAGGAAATGGGAAATGGAATGGGTTGGAGAAGAGCCCACAGTCTCTGTAAAGGGTGGCTTGGACACCAAATGTACAAATGTTAAGGTGTAAGATCCCCAGCTGGCTAACTCAGAAAGAAAGGGCTGCACAGCCTTGTGGGGCTGTCATGGGTAAAGGTATGCAGGCTGTAATCTCAGTTTCTTCTCCCTTCCCAGCCTTCTCCAAATGCTTTTGTTCCACTGGCAATGCTTTTCATCTTTCCTGCTCTGCTTTTGGAGGCCTTTTCTAACCCTTTTCATTCCCTAGCTGTGTCATTGAATAGGTGAGACAATGCCCAAGACAGCCTCAGTGCCTGGCTGGCAGAAAGGAGAAGCGAAGATTGGTGTTGCCATGGAGCAATGTGAAGGTTACTTCAATCCCTTTATATCATTTTGGCTGCAAAAGTGTTGCAGGGGAAATCTGCAATAATCCTATTAGTTCTTCTAATTTTTTTTCCACCCTTGACTTTAAAAAATTAGTTCTCTAGTAAAAAAACCAAAACATTACAGAACAATAATGTAAAGTGTTGTAAAGCTCATCCTGTATATCTGATTGCTCTATTCCACAGGCATACTCAGTACATCTCTTTCTGTGGCCATCTCTACAACCAGAGCTGTAATACACATCAAAAGTTGTTCAGCTCCACCCATCTCTAGGCCCCATATTTAAGAGATTAATATTATAGAGACCATTTTCAAGTTTGAGGTGTGATCCGGAGCATTTCAGCCCTGGAATCTCATGTGATTACTTATCTAAATCTTGTTAGTGGTGGATTCCTATGTTGCCAAAAAAAACCCCAAAAACCCAAACCCAAACAAACACTATTTGAACTGCTGGCTACAAATGATGAATTGATATTATCATATTCCCAAGCAGAGATATGTAATACAACGATAGTTCTTTTTATATACTTCATTTTTTATAGTTCCTTTTCTTCTTGTTAAAGAGGATCTTAAGGCATCAAAACAGTTCCCAATAAGCAGATGTTCATGATGCAAGAGAGAAAAAACATTTTTGTTCTTGTCACCTTTGTTGGAAGTCTCAGTCCAAAAGGCAAGGAACTAATAGAGAAGGCAGAACCAGTGGAACTGTGGCACTCACTAGTTCCTCCAGCATTTCTGAACTAAGTTTTCAACCTCTGCTGCCTCTCTGCAGGAAGTTTCCTTGGTTGCAGTGGAGACTTCTCCACATTGCCCTGTGCAGCTTTTGCTCAGGACTTGTTGCTGTCAAACAGGCAATGCAAACCAGCCTGGGAGATCCCTCACTAATCAATTAACACAATGATGAGTTAAATAAGATGAAAAGGTTGGCCAAATATGAAACAGCCTTGTGTTCCCACTTACTGACTTCTCATCTCCACTTACTGACCTGATTGCATGAAGTACAGAAAGCATCCTTCAGATTTCAGGGAACCAAAGAGATGAGTTTCTTCCTTGCAGCAGATTTTGAATGCCCTTGCCATGGGGTTGAGTTCTTGATGTTTTCATGTACATCTGTTCCAAACATGAAAGTTTATTCTCTCCTTAAGGGTTTAGAGACTTTTATTTTGTTTTGAAAGCTCCCTATTTCATATATTTGTTTGGCTTTTCATTTTTTTGCTTTTTTTTTCCCCCTTTGTTTCTGAAACCCTTCAGAAGCACTGTAAACCAAAAAGCACTGAAGGCCATAACTGACTATAAACTATAACCTCCCCTCAGCAGTGTATGGACTTCCCTTGAGCTGACTGCAAGAGAGCTTTCAATGAATGATCTCATTGCCCTTCACTAGCCTTTTCCAGAGATGGAATTCTGAATGCTATACTTTTAATCTGTTCCTGGGATTTCCTTTAATTCTGTCTGTGTGCATCCTGTGGGAGTCTGTCAGTGTGCAGAAGTTTTTTTCCCTCTCTTGCCACCTATTACAGACAATCCCAACTGGAAACTCATTTAGGTGGCTTGAAACTGCAGAGATGTGAGTAGCACCTGAGACTTGTCCCATATTTGCTGTGAACTGGTCTGGCTGAAATGCAGATGCAAGCAATTAGAAAAAGATGTACAGGCTTAACATCCTGCTTTGCAGAGCACAGACAGACACATATGAAATATGAAGGATGTATCCTTGCCAACTTCTGAATAAATTATTGGTTACTCAACCAAATTATTGGTTTGATGCAATTTTGGATTCGTTCTCTCAAGACATGTTACATCAAAACTTAAAGTCTGAAGCCCCAAAGTACTGATGTTCAGGTTTTCAATACAGCCCAAGGCAGAAGTTTACAGACTTTTCAACTCTGAAATTTGGTGTCTTGGGATTGGGAGGTTTGTTTTATATAAAACAGGCTTTGGAAGCCTGAATTCACAGGTAATGATATACCCAGAAAATGCCAGGGAGTTAAACTATTCCAGAGTAGATTTTCCATAGAATTAATAGCAGAAAATCACATTTGTGGTATGATGCAATTGTCTCAACTAGAATCCCTCAGTGTGAGACAGATGATGCATGGAGAGAGTTGGGAACTGCATAATGCATGAGTTGAGAAAGAATAGTTTTGCTTAAATGTAAGGCTGAGAAAAACTGCACAAAATTTAAGAGATAATGAAACAAGACAAAGCTGGTTTTTAAGGCTTTACTTTTTACATATTTCCTACCCAAATTAATATACAGACACAAGTAAAGTCGGTGTAACATGGAGCCACTGTGCATTGTGAAACCTGGCAAAAATGATGGCAATTCATCACTTCATGCTTCATGGTGTTTCCCAGCTCAGAGTGACATTTCACATCACTGACAGAAACTGCTGTGCTCTCTGCCTGAAAAATCTAGAAAACTGTCCTCATAGAGGAGGAAGGACTTTTGCTTCAGCTGCACACTTAACATGAGCACGCAGAGTCAATTTGTGCCTAACAAGTAGCATTTATTTGTTATGGAAAGATAATCCAAGATATACATTGAAGTATAAGCATTGCTTTTTTTTGCCTTTTTTTTTTTTCCCTCAAATTTAGGGTCATTGTTGTATTATTGAATCTTTCCTTTTCACTGTGATAAATAACACCACTAGTAACAAGTTGAATGTGCAGCTGTTGCCATAAATGGGTCACTATATTGCTAGCAGGAAAATATGACAGACTTAAAAGCTGAGGGTGAGGAAACACAAAATAAAACATCAGATGATTCCAAAGGCTTTTGCAATGTTGGCCACTCTTTCAAACACCATATGTTCAATATCATCTGTACCCACAAAAATTTCTGATATTTCAAAAGCTGTCTGCAAGCTTTGCAGCACAGATGCTGTATTTTCCCTTGGTATTACCATGGAAATGGATAAGTTTGAAGGCAGAGTAGCAGCTCAGAATCTCAGCAAACTTGGATAGTCTTTTCCCTTCCCCTTCTTACTTTTTCCCAGTCAAGAACTGGAATTTGTTCTCCTGCTGATGAATCTGTAGGAAAGGAAATCTTAGATGGAGACCAAGAGAAGGTATCTCCTTCATATCTCCTTGACAAGGACAATGACAGACCTGATCATACTGCCCATAAAATCTAAAAAACTTCATGAGTTAATCATATAACTGTCATGAAATATTTAACTTGCAGTCCACAGACTGCATTCATTATCCCAGAAGTAGTTGGACAAAGAAGTTACTATTCATGTGTTTGAATTTTGGGATAGTCCTGCACTGTTATAATTTATTATATAAATAAATTATGTGTATTCACTGCCACACAATGATGGCAAAGAGGTAGTAGCAACCTTGGTAGCACAGTTTGTAAAAGCACATCTTCCAATAATAATGGTGTGCATGTGTGTATGAAGAAGGAAACTTTGGGGTGAAGGGAAGATGTCAGGGAGTTAATGAACACTTTTCCAATTCAAGTCAAAAGACAGTAATTCTAGACATGGATGATAAACAGGTTTCCACAGCAATAAGTAAAGTTATCCCCCTCTTAGTCTTTCATCACCTGAACTCTGCAAAACTGCAAGTGGCACAGGAGGTTTATATGGTAATATATGTGAGAAAAATCCTGACTGAGCAATCTGCCCTGAGTGGAGCCATAAATGCTCTGTTGCTGTGTAGTCTGCCATAATAATTCAACATTTTTCTTCACAGTTATGACTGTTCCTTTAGCAATGCAATAATTTTTTATTCCATCATAAATGCAGTTTTGGTAGGACAGAATACTGAAAGTGTATTCATATTTATTCTACACCTTACAAGCTCTATTGGAATTATTTTAGTTTTAGATTCATCTCTTTCTCATGTATGCCACAGCTTTCTTTATGGCACCAAACTTAGAAGGGACTTTTTCCTTGGGTTTCTTTCTGCTTTATGTCACTCACCAAATCATCAAAATTGAGCATGAATGACTATGAATCCCCTCACCCCATCCCATATGTCTCAAAATCCCTCAAAAATGAGTAGAATCTTTATGAGTAGTTTACAACTGAGAAAACAGAAAACAAAGAGGAAATATTAAGCCTGTGGTCACAGAGTGAATAACAGAGTTTGGACTAAAACCCTAATTTTTCAAATCTGTAAGAAGACTTAATGAGTTCAGGGCCGTGTTGTGTAGACATAACCACTGTGCTGGAGTGGGCACTTTGGCAGGGCAGCTTTCATCAGCACTAGACCTCCTCCCTAATGCACAATCCCTGTGTTTGACCCAGTATTGGATAACAAACACTCTAACTAATCTCTCATGCCTTGCCCACTTGTATGAATTTTACAAAAACATGTTTATACTATGAATAATATTTGCAGAACTGGTTACAGAATAGGCAAGCATTAAAATGTGCTTGGTAAAATAAAGGGATAAATGTAGGGGTGAAAAGGAAAGAAAATTAAATGGTTAGGAGAAGGTTGTTTTTTGGAAAGCAATTTAGATGTTTTATTTACATTTGTTATTGTTAGATTGTTATTTATTGTGTCACAGTTAGTCTTGGCCAGCATAGACATCTATACATACTTCATGCCTAGAACTGAGAACACCAGTGCCCCTCTCTGTGATGATTTAAGGTCTGCCAATATTTGCCTTCATGCATGAACAAACTCAGCCAAAATGGGCTATCTGGAAGAGGATGTTTAATCTCACTTGAGATATTACCTTTGGGAAAGCAGAAAAGAAAAGAGATGGCCCAGCTGAGTCAGATCTGATATAGAAAATAATGGAGGGTGTCTTTATAGAGGGCTTTCTCACAAAGGCATGTATTAAAAATAACAAAAAGAGAGAGGGAGATTGGTCCAAAACAAGAGGGAGAAATGGAAGAGGAAATAGTCCAGTGCTTTCCACTTGAATCCTGCTATGGTCAGGACTCATAAGAAGTGTATCCTTGGTCATTAACTTTTATGAAGTGCTGATTTCCCTTGTGGCTTCCACCCGTCCATCAGCCCTGCAGCAAGGGCTGCCATTCTCACACAGCTCAGCCAAGCAATTGCTCAGAGTGATCCTCCAGTACAACATTTTCTGTCTACCAACCTCTCCCCTCTCCCTAACAGCCCTGAGACAGCCGGGCTCTGTCTGACTGAATGGCCACTAATGGCCCAACTGCTCTTAGCAGGGCTTGGCAGGTTTGTGTGCCTGGACTTTAAATGTTGCTGTTGTGTTGAGCACTGTTGGGTATACAGCGCAGGGGAAAGGAGCACAGAGCAGCTGGGTGCTCTCAAGCATTTTCCCTTCCTTGTGTAAGTAGCTTCTTTACTCACTGTAAATCACCTGAGGCTTGTGTATACAGCACTCTGCCAGGTGCAAGTCAGGGCTGGTGGGGGTCTCTAGGGCCATTTAGAACAGTTTCTGTGTTGATTTTCAAAAAACAAAATAATTCTGACATGAGAAAACTTTGACCATCCCATGTTAGGTGTTTTCTGCTTTTTACAGAAGAGCACAGGTGGGTTTGAAATTATATAAATCACAATTTCCTTCATAACCTCACCATTTTTCCACAATCCGCACAATTTAAAGTGTCAGACCGAAAAAGCCTCATGCTATGTGTTTTATAAACATTCAGGGAAAGAAAAAGATATCCCTATAAACTGTATTCTATACAGAAGGGGTTTTGACACTCCTCCTAAATGACTAAGGAACAGGGAAAAAAAATTGCATGATAGAAGTAGTCAAGGGATTCTATTTAAAAAAAAAAAAAGGCAAACAAAACTGAATCCCCCCCAAACTAAAATGGCACTCATCTGATGGTTGCTGGAGGGAATGTGGGTCTGTGTGTGGGACCTTATATTCCCAAACTGGTCATGAAATGGGGTGTCCAAGGAAAGCAGACATTCCTAGAAAGGAAGTCTGGGATTGTTCAAAGTATCTGTATATCCTTAAACGACTCTTAGACAGTCACCAGACCTTTTATTGTCTTTGTTTTTGTCACACCAGGAGGTTTAAAATCACACTTGCATGAGAACCAGAAGGATAACGGGTAGAAGCAGACTGGGAATTGAAAATAAGGCTGCCATCCTCAATGGCCAGAGTGCACAAAAGTGCTGCTAATATTCAGCAACTAAAAACAGAACTTTGACTGAACAATTTTCTCTCAGGAAAACACTCAGTAGTTTTTCATCAAATGTTGTAAAGAAACACAGATTAAAAAATAGGTACAGCAAATAGAGAGATAGTTTTATAAAAAGGCATTTTTATTTGTCTGCCCAAGAACAAACTGGGAAAATCAGGAGGAGGATATGTTTTCATACTACAGAAATCAAATGACACCCATGGAAGAGATTAGGTTTTTAAAGATTCAAATGCATATCCTCTCACATATACTTTTCTCTCAAAAAACCCAAAGAAAACACTTTAATTAGGTATTCTTTTTCAGATTCTCCTTCTTAAATAAGAAAGTCTCCCTTTTTAGACAGAACTATTTTTGCATCTTAAGTGATAAATTGGCTTCTGTAGCCTGAATTCTAAATCTCTGCACTGAAAATCCAGATATGTTTTGGGTTTTATGAATTAAAGAAATGAGTAAAGAAAAAAAGTAGTGCATTAAGACTTAAACTAAATACTTTATCCTGCAATACATTATATGGAGCCATTTGTGATACTTAAGACATAATATGAGCCAATTTATACTCATTCAGCACCATTTGAGTGTGTCATTTCTGGGTCACTTCATTGCTAGATGTCACTGTATATGACCATCGCATCATCCTCACTTTTCCCCTTTAACAGTGCTGTGCTTCTGTGTGTTTGTACACAGCAGCACAGTGTATGAAATGCAGCAGTAAATTTGCCTTTCTTCCTGAGAAGATATTTCTCCAGGCTGTACCAGCCTGATTTTTAGGAAGGAGGAAATTAACCTTGTGCTTCAAGTGAAGACCTCAGTGGCCCTGTGTGGAAAAGGGCGTACTTCTGTCACCCACCTCATCAGGAAACCCAGCACCTCTTTTTTTCCTCTTTGCGGCTCTGTTCTTACAGAAAGCACAAACTTCCCAGTGAGTCACTGTCAAGGAGCAGCAGCCACACAAGTCCTTCCCTGAGAAATCTGGCAATAGGTTGTTGGAACAGAGAAGGAAGTCAGTGATGCTAATAATCCTCCTGCAGCAGGCAGGAGCTGATATTTTAATAAACATTGCCTTTTAATATGAACTTTTTCCCTCTCATGTTAAGAGAATTGTTTATATATAATAAGGGGAAAAAATCCAATTCCCATGTTGCAAAAAAAATTTTCTTCTGTGGGTCATTGGAGCTGAAAATAAACCAAGCTGGCTGCCTCTGGGGATTTATTGAACTTCAAGTGCCCATGACTTATTCCATGATTACAAAAAGCAGAATAACTTTCAAATTTGCTACATGACAGACTGAAACAAGGTCCTCAATGCTGTTGCATGCTGGGGAGAGAAAAAATGGAAAGACCATATCAACTCTAGTACAAAACATGGCTCTGTTTTACTTCCCTAGCATGCAGTGCCTACTGAAGCCAATGGAAAAAGGCTTAAAAAAATTATATCTGATTTAAAGAGGAGGGATTTAGAAGTAGCTGTGCATGCACTTCACAAGGTTTGCCATCAGGAAGCAAATGAACTTTTTGTGCATTGAATGTAGTGGATGCAGAAACAAGCATGTTGTTAAGAAGTGGTTTTTTGAATATATAAAGACCAAAATGTATGGCAGGGCTCTTTTATCCTGATTCTGTTGAGGGTGGAAGAGAAAAACCATTGCCGCAAGTAGAATGGAGATTGAATAATACTCTGGGAGCATTTCCAAATGTAATGGTAAAAAGTTCTCAGAAACAAGGAATACTCTGAGCATCACACCTTTCCCTACTCTTTCTGAGACAGCTACTGAAGAGTTAATGGTGCCTCTCCCCTCCCAAGGTGGGTAATTAGAATAAAAGGTTGCAGCTGTAGGCCCTTTTAACTATCTCCAGTCCTAGATGAACTGCAAATGGTGTCTATGTAAGCTGGGGCTGTGCTTGGTTTGTGCCTGTGCAGCTCTTTGTCCTTAAGGGTTGCACAATTTTTTTTTTTTTTATTTGTTGCAATCAGTAGATCTCTGCTCCTGACTAAGGACTTGTTGTGACATGATAAACACATATTATAGCTTTGTCTTTTGCAAATATTAAAGTGGATGCTATGTGTTGTGCATTATAATATAGTGTTAGCTTTTGCAGAAGTAGCTATAGTTGTGAAATGATAATGAATGCTTTTATTTTTGTAGCTAAATGGCAGTAGTTAAAATATATCAAACATTTAAGTATATGAAAATATATAGAAAATATATAGACATATGAAGTATGTCTATACTTCTATGTGAAGTAGGTGATGTTGATTTAGAGTACTTGAGGTTAACTTGCAATAACTGAACTAAAGTGTCTGCATGGTCAGGTAACATCTGAGGAATGGGTGTGACCCCTGCCACTGACACTTGGACTGTCACCTGCTGAAACCATGGAACAGGGGCTCTTGTGAGGAGGTGACACCAGACCCTCAAAACCACAACCAAGATTGCTGCACAGGATCTAAAAGGCAGATCAGAGGAGGGGCCATGCTAAGAACTTCCTGAAACAGGTAAAGGAGTTTAAAAAATGTTTGAATATGCATCATTATACATATTCAAACATTTTTTTAATTTATGAATGTGTTTTTGACTGGTGCAATAGAAAGAAGGGTTGCTGTTATTAGCTAGGGTCCCTCTGGCTACAGCTACTCACCCAGCTCTGTGACTTCTGCTTTCTTGACTTTGTCCCCTATTGTCCTTACATTTTTAGAAATTCAGCTGAGGACTGGGCTTCATTTCTCACATGTGATGATGTCCTTCAGCTGCTTGGAAGCTGCAGGTGAATTCTGTAAGTACCTCCTAACTTTCCATAGTTCTGCAGGCCATAGAGGGAACACTGCAACACCTCATTTACACCCCAGATACTGGAAATGTGGGGCACATCTACAAGAGAGTGGGAGGGTGCTGCAGCTTGAGAAGAGGACAAATCAGAGGATAAGAGCAATGTACTTGTCTGTGGGGCATCTATCTGTAGTTGCTCACACATGAGATGGTCCCTTTATAAATTTCAAAGTCTCAAAATCAATGCACTGGTAAAAAGGATAATGGAGGCTAAGGCTGCTTTCATCCAGTCCCTGTTCCACCAGTCTTATTTCATTCATTGCACCTTACTGAAAAAGCTGAAAGAATTAAGTGAAAAAAATTTGAGGGTATCAAAATAATGATATTCTTCTTCAAGAATGAAGATGAAAAAGAATGGCTGATATTTTATACACTTTTTATGCATTTTTGTCTTTCTGGGAGAATAATGAAGATTGATTACTCACAATCAGTTCTTAAGGGAATTAATAATTAATTAGTAGCATGATGCCCATCTGTTTCTGTATTTGATGGCTGTGTGCCACGGTGCCAACCTCTGCAGTGGTGCCCTAGAATCCAAAACAGTGGAATTGAGGTATCTGGCCCTGGAGAAGTGGGGTCAGTGGGGGAAGGTGCTGATAAAGTCCCTGTCCTGGTCAGGTGTGAGAGCTGGTGGGTGGCTGCAGTTCAAGAGCTGGCTCAGAGCACAGGTGAACGTGGCTCCCTTCAAAAGAGGCTCAAGTGATTCCTCTTCTGTGTAGTCACAGCTGTAAAGTCATTTGACTTCCCTGTGCAACCTTGGACTTGTTAAAATAAAATAGAGAGGGAAATGGAACATTTACAGAGTAGGAAGAGATGTTAGTGGTAATGGTCTGAGTTTCTTGCCTTTTTTTTTTTAAGTGTTCTTGATTGCTAAATTGCTGTGCTTGATGGAGGAAAGGGAAGAATTTTCTTTCTGCTCCTTCTGCTAGAAAGAATTAGAGGAATGGGAAAGGAGTGAGGAGCAGGGAGCCAAATATTCTGTCTAGTGAAGGTGGTAGTGTCCATGATTGTGGGTATCCTCTATAAAAGACTGTTCAAGGAAGATGGGAAGGACTGAAAGAGAAAAGGAAGAGGTGGAGGTGTTAGAACTGAAGTATCATCTTTCTCACCTCAGCCCAGTTAGTGAAAATCTGACTTTTAACTTTACCTTCTCAACTGTGTCTTTATTTTGAAAACCTCACCTTTAATAGAAGATATGATACCATTTGTTAATGGCTTCTCCAATGGATTTCTCCTTCATGCAGTCAGATCTCTCACACCTGCCAGTCTGCACTGAACACAGCAACTTTGGGAAAAGCATTCCCCAGAAAGCAGTCTGGCTTCCCTCTGAAGACATTAGGAGTTGTCTACTCATTCTCTGAGTAATCTCATTTCTAACCTAAATAAGATCTGTAGAATCGGCTATGTAAGACACTGTGCATCTGGTGTTTGTAAGAAATCCCAGTTTCTGTACAATTTCAGAGTAAAATGCAAAGTAGTGTGAAGAGTAGACTGAAAAAAATAATTAAATGGAATTAAGATTCAGGTCTAGCTTTTTCCACACTTATTTCAAAGTCTGTTGTCATAGCTACTGCAGCATAAGGCTGGCTTAGTTTGTTCACTTTTTCTTTAAAGACATGTTCACCTTTTTAAGAAAATTGAAGTAACTAAGCAAATACCTGGAGAGAAAAAATCAAAGTTGTCCTTTGTACAACCATAATTTTATCATGATTTATTATTTGGATCAGGGATATTCAGCCTTTATCAGATAGGAGCCCTTTGTTCCTCAGGCCACAAAGTCAGAAAATAGTTCAATGAATATTAAAGTAGTCCGTAGAGCAAAACAGTTGCAAACTTCAAAAGGGTCAAAATTCAGCATGGCTTTGTCCCCTCAGTCTCACTTGCTAACATAAGTTATCTAAATATATTATCATGGCCTCAAACTTTTGGCTTCTAGGAACAAAATACCATTTTTATTTCTAAACTCAGGAGGTACCCAAGGTTTAGACATATCTGAAAACATGAACCTTTGAAATTTGACTTAAGCTATGGCAGACACATGGCATTACTTAGCTCTTTATTTATATTGCTCACCTTATATCAATTTTTTACTCTAGAATTAATTTTTTACATCCCATTATTGGACAATTAAGATGAAGCATTTTTGCTTAGGTAAAATTGTGGTCTTTAGATTGGAGTGGAAGTTGGAAGTCAATGATTATGTTATGGCAGGTCAGGCATTATTTCTGTCCCCTGTCTGAGTCAGGTGCTGTGAGTGGCCTGTGAGCTGGCTGCTGTCCCCTTTGTCCCCCTGTCCTGTGGCCCTGTCCCTGTGCATGGCTCATTTCTTGGGCCAGGTTCCTCAAGCCCAGGGCACCTGGGCCCTGAGCTGAGCTGGACCCTGGCTTACACATCTGGGGAACTCCCTCTGGCCAAGAACTGCTTCTTATACACAATATGTCAAATAATGGGCACTGGCAGAGATCTTATCTCTCATTGCTGTAATGATCTGACAGATGGGTGTCTTATCTCAAGAAAAGATGGAGAAAGGAATGTCTTGCTGTGCAGATAGGGAATATCTCTAAACTCCATGTGTCATCCACAACTTGATAACTTTGTTTCTGCTTTGCCTAGTGGCAAGTAGTTCTTTTCCTTGCCTAGTGTTTTTGACCTATCATGTGAATACTTTGAATCATACTTTAGTCAGATTTCTTAATGTTCCTAAATCTATAATTTCATATAAGTCATTTCCTAAACTCTGCAGTGCCAATAGCTGCTTTATTCCTTTACAGGGAAACTTTTTTTCTATAAAAGTGAGTGAGAAATGAGGAGGAATCAAATAGGGTGTTAATCAGTTTCAAGACAGTTTTCTAGAACTTTCAACCAGGCAACTGTCTGACAAGAGGCAAAGCATTGACTGTGCAAAATGCTTGAGCTTGCAGATAATCCTGAACCTATGAGATATCATTTGTAAGAACTGAAATCCATGCCATATTTAGCTTTCTGTTCTCTTCCAACATGGTTATTTAACTTGTTTGCTGTCCATAGGCTCTCTTGCTGGCTTACAGATATGTATATACTTCACTGGATCTGGACCTAATTAAGCAAATTCCATCTGTTTTTGCCCCTGGCTTTTCTGGCTGATAGTGATGCAGTAATTCATAGGGACTGTATTTTCCCAGTTTTTACCCAGTTCTAAAAATTGAGATTATTAACTGTGTTTTCTTGTGCACTCTTTCAAGGCACACAGAGTGGTTCTTCACACGATATACAGAGAAATAAATAAAGGTTTAATGCAGTATTTTACATATGGCAATAGTTACATGCTGTATATTGCTAGCTCTGAAATTACTGACTCCAAGTGAAAGTTCTTTCATTTTCTTAATTGTAATGTTCTCCTGTTCTGGAGCTTGACTCTCCTTAAGCACAATCCTGGAAAGAAACAAACTGTTGGTTAACTGGCTAGGCTGTGCTCCTGCTATTTTGATGTGTTTTTTTTCCATTATAAAGCTGAATGTGGCCTGTTTCTTGATATTTTATGTTTTAAAAAATGAAGATTCCTATGGCAATAACAACAAGCATGGGTGGGTTTGTGTGTTTTGGTGTAAGGGTTGGTTGCTGAAATGCCTAATTATCAAGCTTTAAGAGAATTGGATGCTGTGCTGGGGATGGGAGGGGCAATATGCAAATACAGGTAAGCAAGCATGCAATTACCTATTGATGTCAAAGGGAAATTTTGTGGAAAAATCAGAGTTTTTGTCGAGCAATCACTTTTTAAAGAAACTAATTGAGCCATGTTTTGATGTGAAGCTAAAAATACTAAATGTACACCTGCTCTTTCTTCCTCCTAGACACTTCTTGTGCCTAGCATAGCACGGATGGATTGGTTTCCCTTACACCTGGCTGCTTGAGGGGTGGGCAGGGAGATGGATTTAGCAGTGGCTATCCCCTTTCATGTTAGGCAACATTTCTTTAGTATTTAAAGAGCTGTTTCAGCTTTTCCTGTGCTCCCTTTGGCTGGCTGGAAGGCTCTCCTGGCAGACTGAGATGCCGTGTGAGTGAGAGGCTGTGAGAATCTACAAAATTAGAAGGTTTTGGGAAAACTGCATAATGCAGGCCCCAGAGACAGCAGAACTGTGATTAGAGCTAAACAGCAGTCATGAGATAGGTCAGCAGAAAAAGAATTTAAACTGCAGAAAACCAAGGACAAATAGAACAATGGTCTGTGTATTAACGCTCATTTAGAATAACTCTCTAAGCTACAGAAAAGTTTATCTAGCAAGATATTAGGAAGGCGAAAGCTTAATAATGGAGCTCTGTGCATTGTGTTTTAAGGCTTACAAGTAGGTATTGTATTCAAAATAAGCAAGCATTGTTTAAACAAAGGTACGTGTGCTTATTGTGGTTGGATAGAACTACTGTCCATGTGCTTTTGCTTTGTGTGATTGGTCAAGAAGTTTATAAAGTAAGTTGTAACATTAAGTTCTGTGTCTGCTGCCTGGGATGTGAGCTGGTGGTGTCTTCCCATTGTCATAATCGTGTAATGAGAGTGATGCTGGAAAATGAAACAGCTCAAGGCGCGTTCCCAGCAGCCCCATCTCGTTTGTGGTCTGTAAATAGCCCCCCTTGCCGGGCTCCCAGGAGGATGGGGTTAATGGCAGCCCAGACATTAACCTCAGGAGGATGGGGTTAATGGCAGCCCAGCCCACCCAGAGGGCAGCTCCATGTACACCCCTGTACAGCACAAAGTGCTTTCCCCTCACCTGCTCTTGGGGCTGTGTATGCTTGACTGGTGCAGGTGACACTGGCAAGAGAGACGAGTGTGCGCCAGGGCCCCCTGGGCACAGCATTGCAGCCTCCTCTCCTTCTGCAAGCATCAGGGCCAGCCCACAGTCAGCAACACTGCTGTGCCCCAAGTGTCTTAATTCAGCTTGTCATAACAACTTGTGCTTCACAAAATCTCTAATTTCACTGGAAAAAAGGTTTGGGGTCAGCAGTAATGAGAAATTTTGCTTCTCAGCTGTCTCTGTGTTGCTATAATGTTAATGTGGCCAGATATAAAAAAATGCTGGGCAGCTGATCAGGTCTGGAAAGACAAATTTTGGATCTGTCTCCCTTTGCTTTCTCTAAAGAGTCAGTGTTCCCCATTGCTGCTCCAAAAAGGCTCCTGGGAACATCTCCCTCAGCAGATTGGTCCATGAGATGAAGAAATCCCTCTTGAGAGTGTAGATCTAAATGGTGATATGACTCTAGGATAGATTCCTACTATTTTATTTCTTCTCCCTCTCTGCCATAACAAGATGACCAGAGAAAATTTGGGCTGCAGCATCATGGCCGATATTTTGCCCAAGCTGTGCTTTAAGCAAAATAGAATTACTGCAATAGCTTCTGTGCCCTGATTTAGTAGAACTAAAGCTTGCTTGGTTTTATGAGAATAAATGAGTAGTCTGGAGTAGCTTTGGAAGGAGCAAGACAAAGCTGTCTTTGCTAGTAACAGAACTGGATGAAACATGCTGTATTTGAAGTTTTAGATGATTCCTGGAGTCATGGCAATAACACTTTAGGCAGTTGAACTGTATTTTTCTGATCAGATTTGTAGATATTGAAGGTTTAATATTTCATTTGATGATTTAGCTTTAAAAAACAATCTACCTCCCAATGAACATGACTTTTCTTTGGTAGCAAAAAAATCTAGCTGCTTTCTCCTCACTTTGAAAGCTCAGTCATGGTCTACCATTTATGAGGAAAATTCTTAGTTGGCCCAGGTAGCAGGGGAGCTCTAAAATCATCTATCAAGTATCAAGAAGGAGGAACAAGGAGATTTCAAACTCGCTTTAAAATATCCCATTAAAACTAGAAAAATCATAAGTTCAGAGTCTTAAGCTGAGATAATATTTCTGGTTTGGAACTTTTATTAAGATGTTGAAAACAGAATATCTTCATATATAAGAAGATAGGCTGTATATATAGAAGATAAGGCTGTAACTGGTTTTTACAAGCTGCTGTGCCCTCTTGGAGGGGAAAAATGGTGAGAAATCTACCAGAAAAATAATAGTATCAGTCATCATGAAGGTGGTTAATGATGAACTTTTACAGGGTAAACCTCAAGATTTCTGGTTAGTTGGTGACAAAGACTCATCTTTTATCTGAGGTGTTCTGAATGACCACTTGGCAAACATACCTGAGAGCACAGAGTATAGGCTGATGATTTAAGTGCATAAGTTAAACAGCAACACCTCAGAAAATGCTCCTTGAGTCTTTTCAGCAATAAAATATTTGGGTGATTTTATGTGGGATATTTTTTAGGTAAAGTGACTTGTTCTGTCCCAGAAATATCTCAGTAGGTGCTCATCAATTTTAAGAGATATTTCTAACTGTATTAATATTTCGTGTGGTTGTTCCCATAAATTCAAATTCCTTTTCTAAATGGCATGTCTCATCCTTTTCATTTTTAATCCTTGAATATTTTGTCAAGGCATTGTGTTTTGACCTTGTGCCCCCATTAACTGCTGAGAGCAGTTATCACAGGTGGGAATCTTCACCTCCTGTGATCCCTGAGCAGTGTAAAGCACTTGTTCAGGATCACTGCTTGTGTCTCTCTTTGATCTGCATGTGTAGGCACACCTACTCTTCCAAACAGAGCAATAGTGCTCCATCTGTAGCTCAGCAAATCCCATCTCTGTGTCCCCAGGCTGATCTCAGTTCAGCAGTTCCCACCTCAAGGTGCCCAAGTATGGGGGCTGCAGCAATCCAATGAACCATCTCAATGTCATAAATTCAACATTCAATATAAATTCAGTTAAACAAATTCAGGATAAATTCAATAAATTCAAACATTAGTCAGGTGTGGCCAGCCCCTGCACTGGCATTTTGTTTCTTTAACAGATAAAAAGGTTTCACAGCTTGGGCACTCTGTAGGTGGGCAGTGAGCAGTGTGGATGTCATGGAAGTCTTAAAGAAGGTTATAACAAAAGTCAGCTTAGATCATCCCATCCTCTGTTAATTTCTAGTGCTGGCAGGTACCTCAACCAAAAGTGTGGTGTGAGGAGGAAAAGGAGACTGTGGTATTCACATAAACGAGGGCAGGCTGTGGGTGTTTAACCAAAAATACTGCAGAGAGCACAGCTGTGCACAAGGACCCATCTGGAGGCTCCTGAAGAAATCTGCTCAGTTTCTGAACTAATTGGAAGGGACGAAACAGAACATGGGTGCTTTCTGGCACTCTCATGTGAACAGGAGGAAAGCAGATATGTTGTTGATTACTTGAGCTTATTTTTTTCTTTCTAAAGAATAATAGCTTCACAGAAAATCAATTTTCCCAAGGAAGCAGCCAAGGGATATCCAAGACAACAAATAAAAAATGTGTTTTGCAGGTAGAATTAGTACACTGGGGGATGGGATCTTAATGGGAAATTTGATGTTAGAAAAAAGCCCATCAGAATAGCTGAAGAAAATATGTGAAGAAAGCAGATATAAAGAAGTTCTATAAAAAGCAGTTTGGACATAGATGGTAATCCCAAAAACCTGTAAATAGGAAACCAACCAACCTCTGTGCACCCCACTGCTTCTGGGTGCAGGGAAAGCCAGGTGTGCTGTTCAGACAAGCTCAAATAGATAAAAAATAAAAAAAGAAATTTCTTACTGGTCTATAAAATCCTCAGCTAATGTCAAGGCAAAACTGCATGGCAGAGGTGAAAGAGAGGGACAATCCAGCTTGTAGCACAAATACCTGTTTGAGATGTGGTAGAGAAGCTGTTTCCTCTGCACAGCAGGGACCAGCACTGATATGCACAAGAGAAAATGTTGCCAGCTAGGTGCTGTGTGACACAAACATCACAGAAAAAGGCACAGGGAGAAATAACCCTGTGATTTTTCTAGATGTGTGTTTACTCAGGGTAATCTGCTTGCCCACTGCAAAAGCTTCAAGCACAAAGCTGATTCCCATTAGGAGTAATGCCAAAAGTGATGGATGATAATGAAATGAAGGAATTTTTGCCAGGTGATGTGTGGCTATTTTAAGAAATGATAGATGTGACCAAGACATGTGAAAATTATCAAAAGGATGATACAGAAATTACCCAATTTACCCAAACAAATGGAAACTCTTTTGTGCTGGCTTTGAATGGGATAGTTTTTCCTTCACTGCAGCTAGTACAAAACTGTGTTTTGGATTTGTGCTGGAAACAGTGTTGATAAAGCAGAGATATTTTAATTAATCCTGGTCAGCACTTCCAGCCAGGGCCTTTTTTGCTCCTCACCCCACCAGTGAGGGTCTGGGGGTGCACAAGGAGCTGGGAGGGGACACAGCCAGGACAGCTGATGCCAAGTGACCCAAAGGATTGCTCATATTCCATATGACATCATGCTCAGCTCATAAAGCTGGGGAAAGAAAGGATATTTGGAGTGATGGTATTTGTCTTTTCAAGTGACCATTGTGCACAATGAAGCCCAGATTTCCTGGGGGTGGCTGAAGCCCTGGCTGCCCATGGGAAGTGGGGAATGAGCTCCTTGTTTTCCTTTGCTTGCTTTGCTTTCCTTTTGCCTGTTAAACTGCCTTTAACATAACCCTTGTGTTTTCTCCCTTTTACCCTTTGGATTCCCTTCCCCATCCCATCCAGGCGTGAGTGAATGAATGGCTGGGTCATGCTTAGTTTTTAAACCATAACTTTTGTACAAAACTGTAAAAATATGCTTATTCCAGACTTGGTTAGACAACTGGAAGTCTACCATTTCATTTGGTTCAGCTGGGCAAAAAAGAAAGAGAATTTATTGTTTTCAAAGCTCTATTTGGTAGATGATATTTCAAGGGCTGTCTGTTGAGCAAAAGAGAGATTCCAGAGATGATACCATGTAGATTTTGCATATGGCAGGGTCTGAGAGAAGCACAGGATAAAACTGCTTGCATGGCTACAAAGGAAGGGAAGTGAAATGTTGAAAGTGATTAGAACAAGAGTTCTTTCTACCTCTTCTTTCTGACCTTTGGAAATCAGCCTAGGAGTGATTAGACACTGCTGATGTCACTCCAGCTAAGGAGAAAACAAAGCACTTGTGTAACACATCAGGGACCTGTTGGGTGTGTCTCTAAGGAGCAACTGAGACATAGACAAGATTTTCTGAAGATAACTAAGTTTAGAGAACAGAATGCTAACAACCAGGTGCTGTAGCTGGAGAAGTTATTGTTGCAGAAAACCTCTCTGGTGGGGTTAGGCTCTAGGGTGGAGAGGTGAGCTCTGCTGTCCTTAGCTCTTTTCACTGGCTGTAATAAACAGTAATAATAATAATAATAATAAACAACTGGCTGTAATAAGTTGCGTGTTGCAGGAGGAGTGCGCATGTGGAGCTGTGTGGTTAAAGTATGTAACAAAATACAAAAAAAGGTGTTCTCAACATAGCTGCAGCTTTTACATTGCTGAGGTTGCTGTGTTTGATCTTGAGCCCACAAAGGTGAAGCCTAAGGAGCAATATAATCCTGGAAAGAATTTCCAGTGGCCAATCAGTTCCTGCACTTTTTCAGAGAGATTGAAATAAAGCCAACAAGAACAAAAGATAAAATGTGGATGACTCAAAGGAACAAATGAATGAAATACAATAACTGTTCTGAAAAAAGATGTCAAAAATAACAAAAAAAAAAAAAGGTGAATGTTTATGTAATTGTCCTGAAAGCATCAATGCAGGCAAGATTTCCTGTAATGAATTCAGGGCAAGGTAATATCCACCTGATGCTGTTCCATCTTCACTGTGATTAGTGGATCTGCATGTGCTACTTAAAAATTTCAGTGGTTTTCACTTCATCTTCTATGGGCAGGCAGAAAAAAAATCTCATGGCCCAGTAAAGCAAGTGAGCAAGGCTGGAGGAAAGGCTCCAAGCTTTTTGGTTTTGCAGAGCGTTCAAACATCATCTTTGTGGCCAGAGTTTCACCTTGAAATTTGACATCCTGAGCATGGTGCTGTAGTAAATAACCCCTGCAAGCATCTCTCCTGATCCCCAGCATTACCAGCCATGGCAAAAAGAAAGATGCTTGTATGGAGGAAGGCAGCAATAATAATAATAATAACATTATAATAAAGTGCCATAGGTTGGGAAGCTCTGAAAAGAAAATTCATAGCAGGAATGGGAAGCTGATGTATCTGGACTTCAGTGGCAAAGTGACTGAGTCCACGTGAATTTAGGGAACAAGCATCTGTCTAAGTGACAGGTCAGACACCTGAGGACTGGGCTCCTGAGAAACCATGAGCAAGCACCCAGTGGGCAGAGAGGACACTCTGCAATTACTCTGCCACCACCCAGTCCTTGCATGCTGCTGATGGCCATGTGCTGCCTGCACAGGCCTGCTCAAGGAGTGAAAGCCTTGTGGTGCTGCTGCATGAGATGAACATGCAGCTTTGTTAGTGATAACACCTCCTCCCTGCCTGGGTGCCTGAAGTTATACACTGTACTCATGTCCACAGTGCCCAAATTAATGTAATCAGGTCCTTGCTCTTCTGCCCCTGCTTTAGGTCAGCCTTATTTCATTCACTACTCTGACATCAGCTCACTAACAATGCTTAAGAATCCTGTGAGCTCCCACACAGCTGGTTTTTTTTTTTTTTTAAATCAAAACTAATCCTTACCTGCAGATGGCAATGGTTGATTCTGTGGGAGGAAGGCAATCCATGGCTCAGGAAAAGATCAAAGCATCAGCACGTCATTGCTGACAGGCTCTGTGCATTGAGTGTCCTTCCCAGTCCCTTGGAAGTTCCTGGAAAGCATTTCTGCAATGCTTTCAAGGCAGTAAAAAATTGCAGGGCAAATGGGGTAGAATGGGAAGAAAATGGAAATAATGATGAAGAGAGCATAGTAATCCAAATAGTGAAAATGCTACTATTGAAAAGATTAAGGAAAAATAAGGGGTTTTTTTTGTTTTTTTTTTTTTAATTGAAGAAATTTCATTCAGAAGGTGATTGCATATATCAATGTTTGCCTGATACTTCACAGGACATGTAATACAGTTTTTCAGTAGTGATGGCCAGGAAAGCAAATGCTGTCATTAGGGATAGCTTGGGTGGAGAGCAGATAAAAATATTGAATTATGAAAATTTAGAATTTTTGAAGATCTCAGAGATTAAATTAATAGGTTTATGAATATTTGTTCACAGCCTAAAAGATAAAATCAACATTTAGCTGCTATGCTATGGGAAATTTAATTTGAAAGATTCTCTTCCTTCTTTCCTGCAGGCATTCATTTGTACTGAAATCAACTTCCCAGCCCATAAATAAGCAAGTAAATAACAGGGCTTTCCACATAACCAGAGGGGGGTGCTGGCAGAGGTACTGTGAGCAAAGGAGAAAGGACACTTTAGAGACAAAAGCCACATTCTCCAAGTCTGATTGCAAGGAGAGAGGACTTGCAAGTGCTCTTTCCCTTGTATTTGGCCAGCTTGTGCTGAGAAGTTCAAAACCAGGTTGAAAAGGAGAAGGGAAATGTTGAGAAGCTGGTGGGGAAGGGGTTTGGAGTGGCTGAGGGGTGACAGCTGGACCCACATGAGAGAGATCAGCCCCAGCTGCATCTCCTGCAGGGTTTGGGTCTCTGTGCTGGGATCAAGTGCTTCCCTCTGCTCCTGATGGGCTGCCCTGCTGAGACACGTCAGACTCACTCTGTCCTGTTCCTTGCCTGCCTTTGAACAGAGCCCTCATCACCTACTAAAACACCTCTGGACAGTAAAATCCCTATTTTTAAGCTAGTGCCTACAAAACTTTCCAGACTGTGTGCTCTGTAAACAGCAAGGTGATTTGAGCATAGAAATTAAGGAATCTCTATCACACACAGGAGTGGATTGCAATTCTGACTTGGAGTGTTATACCTTGACTTTGTCTTTTCTCTGTACCTAATGCACTTATTTCATACTCACACGCATTTCACTCTCTCAATTTTTCTGCTAGAGAATAATTCATTGTCTCAGTTGCAGTTCTGTAATTCCTCAAAGCCAAGGAAGTTTTCTTCCTTCAGTGCCTGCTTCTATCCAGCCCATGTTGTGTATCTGAGCTAGTGAATTGCACAGAAGCTGAGTTAACTGCTTTGTGTCACTTTATTTAAGCTCTAATACTTTACACACAAACTGAGTATGATATTGGAGGCAATCAATCTGAAGATAACACCAGTGGTTTCAAATAAGCACCCTATTAAGAAGAGTTTTTAGCAGTGTCCTGGTATTTGTTCTGAGATGAGGACAGGGGAGCCTTTGGGCAACAACGTTATTGTTAGAAAGTGATTGTCTTGGTTTCAGTTCTGTCTTTTCTCAGGGCTCAGTTATCTTAGTTTTGTGGTTGTTTGTTTGTTTGTTTTTCCTTTCTCCTTTTTGTTTGGTTTTGTTTTGTTTTTCTTCCTAGCTAAGTCTTTTTCAGCTCATTACCTGCACATGCCTCCCTTTCAAAATGTGAGGTAGAACAGCAGAACTCTCATCTGATGTTACAGGTGCTTTCAACCATTGTTTCCCCTTAGCATCCCCCATGGAATCCTTTTCATTGAGTCTCTGGGCTGGTGGTATTCACTGCACAGGCTACTGCCAATTGTGCACATCTTCACTTTGAGCTTTGTAGGTGACTTCTTGAAATCTCTTTGGAAAAACTTAAATGAGTCCTGTGCTCATGGCTGAGAAATTGTTCCATTCTAACAGTACAGACAATTTTCTTATTAGGGATTTGTGTAGGTTCCCAAATTCATAAGATGGTTTTCTCAACTCTAAATCAACTGTAAGTTTGAAAAACCCCAACATAGGCAAACACTTCTCCTCTTCCCCCCGCAAAAACCAAACCACCCCTCTCTTATCTCTTTTGTATGCACAGTAGTCCCCCAGACATGGTAGTACAGTGTGTTAGGCCCCTAAACACTATCAGGTCAGATCTTTTATGTGCATGATGTTCCTTTTCTCTGCCATGAAGTTTGCACTTCAGCCTTGTTAGAGGGCTTGAACTTTCTCTACTCATGGTTCTCACTGATGAAAATCTTGTCTCTTGCTATCTTTCATCTTTTCTTCTTTTTTTTTCTTTCTTTTGTGTTTCTTCCCCAGCCTCCTCCCCACCTCCTCCTCCCCCTTTTTTCCCAGCTTTTCCCAAGCTGTTGACTGTCCTGAGGGGTTTTTCATGTTTGTTTCCATTTGGAATGCTTTCCCCTGTCACACTCCCAGTATAGACCCAAGGTGCACACTGGGTCTGCTTCACCCATTGTCGGCTCAGCAATGCCCAAATGTCCCTGCAGTAAAACACCAGCATTCCCAGCTGCCTTTTGCCAGGGCTTTTTAAAACCCCATCATCCCCAGCTGCCTTTTGCCAGGGCTGTTTAAAGCACAGCTCTCTGCAGCTGGCACTGAGAGTTTGGTAAAGAGGCAAAGCCAAGCCCTAAGGGAGTTAGGGGAACTGGGAGCTTTTGCACGGAGAAGCAGCAGTTTTTCTTGGAAAACTCTGGAGCTGATGGACTCTGTGGGAAGCCTGTGGGCCCTGCAGCAGTTAGTGGCCATACAGACTCATCACTTCTTTGGTGACCTGAAGCCATTTATCAGCTCAGCATTTCATTGCAGCCTATTTAGGCTGACAGTGATTTAGCTCAATAACTAAAATTAGCCAGTGTCACTGTCACAAATATCTTGGTACTTTCAGCCTAGCAGAATTTCAAAAGACACTTTTCCTACCCTGTCAGGAAGGCCTTGTTCTCCTAAGAGACTCCTGAGTTTCTGAGAACCAGGATCCCAAGCTGGCATGAAGCCAAAGCAATCAATTATATCTCAGGTAACCACAACTTCTCAGGTGCCTTCTCTAAAGGCATCCTTGTCTTTGGATCTTCAGTACAGGTCTCAAACTACTGAAAACAGCTTGTTTTATGATGGGGAGTAAAACAATATCAGTACCTTAAGCCAAAGAGCCAAGGATTGAATTACCATCAATATGATTTGCCTTCCAGAGAAGGGCTGAGGCACATTGGCAAGAGAGTGTGCAGAGACCTGGCTTGCAGTCTCCCAGCTTGGCTTGTGCACTGCTTGAAGTGCATGCCCACTGCACATTTAGCACTCTCTCATCTGCCAAATGCTACTATTAGATTTTTTTCTTTATTTCTTTTTCTCTTAAAGCTGCTCTCAGTTTATATATTCCAATCTGTAGCCTGAACCTCAGCTGATCACACTACAAATTGCCTCTTGTTGATGGTATCTATTGTGCCTTTCCTAACTCACAACCTGGAAAGGATTGGAACCAGTGCCCTCAGGCCAGGCCTTAGAGTGAAACTGTTTTGCAATAGAGTTTTAACTGGACTCTTCAGACAACAAAAATGCTTTTATTGCCACAAGGATCCCTTAGCTAGTGCCCAAAGTTTTTTTCTGTCTCTTTGCATTGTTTTGTCTCACTCTAATGGGGAAAAAGGAAATGCATGTTTTCTTTGTTAGGAAATGAGAAGTGACAAACATTAAAAAATTATATTGTTGTATAACATCTTAAAATATTTCACATTTAACAATGTTTACGAAGAATAACATTATCAACTGCATATTTTTGAAGAGCATAATTACTTGTGCATGTTTGATGAAAAATCAAACAGGAATATATAGTGATTCAACCAAATAAGCATTCAAGCATCATGGATGCACACAGGATTAATAATAACATAGAAAAATATTTCCTTTAGGGAAAGTATGGAAAGCTGCCATGTTGTTTCCTCTTTCTATTTTCACTTCCTGAAACACTAAACTCTTCCAGTTCTGCTTTGCAAGAAGGCACATTACACTTGGAATCTGCATGCAGTCAGAGGGAAAACCCTGATGGGGAGACAAGCACTTGCCATAAATTAGCAGCTTTATGAATATTTGAGTTGGTTGCACTCCTGGAGCATCCTGGTGGGTCAGCTCTGCTGTGGCTGCACAAATGTGCTTCTCTGTGGTGGCAAGCACTGTGAGAATGGATCCAGGCTGACTGGAGGCAGGCTCTCTGTACACTGATTAACATCTGAGCATGATGTAGGGGAAGACTAAAATGAGGATAAAGGGTATTTTGTGTTAAATTATAAAAGAACATGCGGTATGAATTGCTCTCCTGTAGTTTTCATTGTGTATGTATGTAATGGGATAATGCATGTAAATCCTCATTAATCAACCAGAAATATGTTAAAAAAAAAGTTTAGCTAATTTCTTCCTCTTGTGGGTGACATTTATAAAGGTTCCAAATACCCTGGACATGCTCCTTTCAAGTAAGACTTGAAAGTGTAATACCTGTGAACTCAACAGTGTGTTTCACCTCAGAAGCTCTGAGTAATTTACAAGCAGCCTATTCCTAAGGTGTGAAAGTGTTACTACATCACCTACAACTACATGAGGAACCAGCAAGGCACACTGGTCACTGTCTGTTTTGTGTTGTTGTTGTTGTTTCCTATTGTGTAGACAGAAATTTTTGGGTTTAGAATGAGAGAGATGACCTGAGAAAATCAGTGTAAGAAGTCAGTGTCGAGTTCCAGGGAACAAGGGTAATTCATAGAAGATTGATTAAGTAATGAAGGGCTAAAGCTCTGTGCAGAGGAGCTTGGATGACATCATGAACTTGAAATGCAGAACAGCAGAGACTTTCATTTTATTAGATGCAAGAGCCCTGACTTAGAATTTTCCTTCCCTGAACACTGAATTTTTACTAATAAAGCATTAGCGTGTGTAGGCAGCCTATTCCTGTCTCCATTGTTATGCTGTGCTGAAAATACAGCAAGTCCCAGCCAGGGCTGATGTTGTTGGTGAAAGGAGCTGTTGTGAGAGAATTGTGGTTTTTTTGGTCACACTTCTAACAAAATAGCTGCTACCTTTGTTAGTCTTTTAAGTCTGGCAGATGATTTTACCCTTCCTCCCTAAAGCTGCTTTGGTTGCATTCTCTTTATTAGATAGGGACATATATCATTCCAAAGACATAATTAGAAAATCGAATATAAACACTTTGTGATAACTGTATTATGAATGCTGTGACTGTTATTGTAACTGCATGAAGCTGCATTCAGTTTGCTTTTCCATGTTGGTGGTTTAAACAAGAGAAATGGGCTGCCCAGCTTTAAACACTAGTCAGACCTGGGACTTCCCATGGCATCAGCCTGAGAGCAGTGTTGCAGCCTGCTTCTGGTAGGCATTTACAGGCAACTCTCTAAAGAGGGAGGAGAAAAAGCCAAAATACACAGAATTGCTACCACGATTTTCTTAAAAGGAAGCATGTATAAGTTTATGAAACACACAGGTATTTGCTTTCTGGAAGAGGTTTTCTTGTTAGACACTCTCCCCACCCTTTAAAGCTCTCAGATCAATCCTGATGCAAAACAGCACAACCTATTAATTATCAACAAAACCCTTCACAGGATGGAAAACTCATTTTACATAAATCCTTATTAGCCATATCTCCTCAGTGTAGCAGAACTTTACTTTTCATGTCTCTTGACAGCTCCCAGTTTGACAAAGGAAGCTTAGCTTCACTAAAAAAAAGCAAATCCATTTTTTTGGGATTCCAATTAACACGTTGACATTGTGTTATAGAGCTGGAGGTGTATGAAATTATTCCCTGGGACTTTACCACCACTGGGAAAGGTGATTGATTCTGCTACCTGGAGGAAGTAATAGATAATGTATTAAGTAACACAGGGATGGTTTGTTTTGTTCCCCCTAAGCAAAAGATAAATTTCATCTTCATTTTAATTTTTACATGAGAGGCAGCACCACACAGAGGCACAGCTGCAAAGCTCAAACTTCTGCTGCTCCATATTGGGACCCCAGTGAAGCAGAACATTAATCTGTACAGCAAACAAATGACTATCATTTACATAATTACATTTAGTCACAATTTATAACATATTCATAAGTGCATGAGTGAGAATGATGCATTTGCTATGTGAGGGATGGAAATTGTGGATCAGCCTGGGCTTTGCCAGGACAGGAGGAGTAACAAAAAGAGGTGATTTTCCAGTATGTTAGAAAATTCACAATTTTGATTTTGAGTCCAGCTGTCCTTGCCTGTCCTTTCTGGTCTATTTGTCCTGAGGGGTTTTATTTTTGTGAGTGACAGTGGGCTGAGGCTCTTTTGTATAAACCTATGGTAATTCTTACAGTAACCTTTGGGAAAAAGGGCAAAAATATGTTTTTCTCCAGATATGTTTCCATTAAAAACTCATTATTTACTTGGAAGTGAAAAAGAGTGACTAGAAATCAAAGGGACTTCCAATAAATGTCTTTTATCTTTGACTATGGCCCCTATGATTACCATAGTTGTACTACATGAGAAATTATATAGCAGAGTCAAGCTTTCATAAAATTTAAGTCCTCTTTCCCTAAAAGAGTATCAAATAATAATCATAGACATCACTTTTATCCCTACCAATGTTTGCTTTCTCCACTCTTACTTTTTTTTTTTTGTTTTTTTTTTTTTGGTTTTACCTCTTGTTTTCTTCTTTACTCTCCATTTTTTCCCTCTTGATTTTTACAAGTCAAAAGGGAAGCAATCATACCACCAAGTGATAGAACTGGTAGCAATCCTGTAACAGTTGCTTGTATTTGTCTCCATATTTCACGTTTTCCTGTAATTCTGCCACTGTTTGAGCAATTGGAAAACTATTTCTGAGATTTTTATGTTTTGTTTTGTCTTTAACTTCAATTATTTGTCTGAGTTTTAGAGTTCTCACATAAATGCGTCACTCTGTAATTCTGAAGAACATACAACTACAACTCAGATTTTGGTGAAAACAGAAAATTAGATGATTTAAAAAGCATCTCATCTGATAGAATCAATTAAAAAAAAAGGCAACATTCCGCTAAAACTATTTTTTTTTGTTTTTCTCATGGAAATTAGAGCCCTGACAGATAATTCTCTGTCCAGAAAGGATCAGTTTCCTAATCAGTATTTGTGTATGTATATGCTGGGGTTTTTTTGATTATTGGATATGCTGGTTTACTGGATATTGGTTTGCTTTGGCTTTTTTCCACCCAGCAACTTGCTGAGGGGATTATCACCTTCTCAGAGCAGATCAATAGCACAGCCAGGAGTGGCAGGTTGGAGATTTTGCTCCCTTCTTGTGGCTTTGCCATGACACTTGGCTAACAGGGTGCTCAGAGGTTGCATCTTCAGCTCTGGGGGCCTGAAGGGTTCAGTAGCAAAGGAAAGGATGGGATCACAAAGAGGTGACCCTTTAGTGAATGGGATGAAGAAAAATGTCTTGGTTTAGGCTGTACATGGTTTCACTTGTCCACTTTGCAAACCAGCAAAGAGCCTTAGATGCAAATCTGTCCCCTGTGTGCAGTGCTGCATTTAAACACGAGGTGAGCAAGAGGGCTGACAGTTTTCCTTTTGAATCAAAACCTTGGTCTAAATTCAGCTCTGGGAAGGTTGCCTGCCAGGAGTGCTAATATTCCTACAACTCCAAGTTACTCATATCTTTTCAGACTGTTGTGTAGGGAAGAGATGCAGTCAAAGAAATCCCAAAGAGAGCTTTTAAATGCAATAGCACTGTTCATTTCCAACTCCCACACATTTTATAAAAATTATATGTAATAGTTTCTAGAGTAATTTTCATGCAAATCTATTGCATTCTTCATAAAATCCAAACACGATGCATCTCAGTTGCACTTCACATGACCTCTCTGTTTTCAGAGATTTAAAATCCCCAAATCCCATAACTCCTCAGGCATTCCTTAGCACTGGCTTTGGTTGGGGCTTTTTTTTTGTTGGAGGGGGTTGTGGTGCAATTTTTTTCTTTTTAGTATATTGTGAGAAGAAAAACTACTTCTCAATCCTTTTTTTTTAAATGATCCTGGAAACTAAACTTAATAATTTAAAAAGACATACCTTGGAAATGAATTTGCAATTGGTGTACATTTTAGCTATTGATACTGTGGGCTTCTAATGCAAGTAGATAATCTGTGGGGGAACATGAGAAAAGTTCTGTGACCTCTGGGCTATTTCTGACTTCATCCCTTTTTGCTTAAATAAATCTTTTGCCTTTGTGCAACTCTTATTAACTCTCTAGTAGTTCCCATGATATAATGCCACTTTATGCAAAGCAGGACATTATTTTTCCTTTCAGTGGGATATCTTGTATTGGTTTCTCTTGTGGTCAGTCTGTGGCCAAAGGCAAGGAAGGAGGTGGTTCCACACTGAGTTACTGCAGTCTGCTGTAAATGGGGTTTCATTGAAGGATTTGGTACCTGCCTCTGGAGTTTTTGTAGGGTGCTCCTATCTATCCTTTTGTTTCATTCTGATCTTGGGAATTGCAGCCATTCCTTTTGACTGGCCACCTGGCTGTATGACTGACCAGGACAGCTGAAATTTGAACCATGAGATGAAGATCATGAAAATTCAGACCAATCTTTGAAAGCATGTTTTCCTTATTTAGTTCTCAATGAGAGGTCAGATGACTCCAGGCTTTCCTTTTTTGAATATTGTCCCAAGAAGCCTCAGACAAATATTTCTAGAAGTCCAAACTTGGTTAAAGATCATTGCAAAATAAGTACATTGCATAACATCTATTCTCTCTGGACTCAGTCCTTCCAGTCATATGTGACTGATGCTTGATACAGAGGAAATAAACATCACAGAGATATCAGGGCACCAATGGAAAATGTCAGGATTTAGAAAACAATAATCAAACAAGGGAAGAGAATGAAAATGAGGTATTGAAGGGTAAGAATGGACCATGAAGAAGGCTGAAGGATTGGGGAAGACAGAACATTACAAATATATAAAAGGCTTCTCTATATGAAGAAAAAAGCCTATGGAGAGATGAGTTATATTGTGGGAATCGTCTGAAGGAAATGGTAGAAATTTCATCACTGAAAATCCTTTTAGGGAAGGTTAGTAGCAACTAACAAGGTTTTGAAATGACAATCCTACAATTCAGTTTGTTATGGACCCCTTTATCCCACTGCAGCAATTTCTTTTCTTTTGTCCTTGCATCAGGTGCTGCATCTGTGTCTGGGCTGTGCTTGGTCTCAGAGTTGTGGTGAAAAAGGACTCACCATTATTATGAGAGGGGGAGGTATTACTGTGAGTTCCTTAAGTAATAGGAAGGTATCTAATGGGAATTAGTAAAAGTTAAAATTAGTAAAATTAAAATGGAAGTTCCCCTCAGTACTGCTCTACTGTGAAATGTTTCTTTCAGAGAATCTTAGAACCATAGATTAAATAATTATATGTAATTTTTCATCTTACTGAGTTTAAGTAAAATTTAAAAACTAGGTAAATACTTTTTTGGTGGGAGTAGTAGAACTGAGATATAATAGAGGCATATGCCAAATGATCAGTAATGTTATAGCTCAATATTGGGTAGTGAGTTGTTTTACTACATGTAGTAATGTGTTATTGGAAAATAGAGATGCCTTTCAGCATATGCCTGTGTCAATGAAATTGTATAGAGATCCCTAATGCCAATCAGCCTGATCATTTAGTGCTAATAAAAAGCTATCTTCTCGTTTTTATTCACTCTGCAATTACTGAACTGTGTTTCAATAGGAAGCTGACAAGCCCCTTGGAAGCAATAAAATAGAGTGGTTCTTGGAGATCACAATCCAGGCCAGCCTTCTATGTCTCTATAACCTTTAACAGGTTTTAGATCCTATGGGATTTCTAACTGACTCTCATAAAATTGATCCAGAGTTGTGAGGATTAAATAACACTCAGGAAGAAACCTGTTCTCAATCCAAAAATGGCCAGATCTGGAATGGTGGTGATATTTATCAAAGAAATAAGAGGAAAAAGAGCAATGAAAACTTATTTTCTAGCCATTATGAAAGCTCTCCATGCTGAAGAGACAGCATCTGTACTGCACAAGACAAATCCAGGCACATAATTTCCTTCTGTACATCAGCATGCTCAGCTCTGCCAAGAGCCCAGTTGAGGCTCTCTGGGAGGATAAGAGTGAGAGGAGGAAGGAGAGCACAGTTTATAAGACTGCTTAAGAGGATTTAGTCTTCATTTCCTGATGACAAGATAAATATTGTCTTGGGCAATTCCTAAAACCTAAAGTTTCTTGAAGTATCCCAGCCCACTGATAACCAATTCACAGATGTAACAAATACTGTGGGATGGCTTTTGGTTTTGTTTGTGGTATTTGGGACTTGGCAAAAAATAATTAAATCCCCCTAAACGTGAAAATTACTAGGAAAGGCTGCAACTTCCTGTGGTATACATGGGGGAGCAGAAAAAAAGAATGAATTTATCACACAGCAGAGTGATTAATAATATCATGATTCAGTCATAATTTATGCAAGTGCCGTGGCAACTCCTTGCCTCTGAGATTTGTGAACACAGTCCAAGCTCAGCAAGGGAAATGAGCTGCTCATCAGTCAATGCAGAGCGGGTTTCAGCTTTATCAAATCTCTGGGAGTCACATGGCAGTTTTATAATCCAGTCCAACCTGCTGCAAGAGGCATTCTAGGAGGTTGCCTAGGCCTCCCTTTCTTGTAGCTTTGAGGAAGGATAATCTGTTTTGCACATTTCTCTCAGCACTGTTGTAGTTGCATTTTTTGATGTGGTTATGGTGCCCATCTCAAAATCCAGGGTCCTTTTTCTCTAATTTACACAGGTGGTTCAGGTATTCTTACTGTACAGCAACCCTTGTTTCCTTACCCCTATTCCACTGTTGTATTCTAGCAAATAGAGGGCTATGGAAAATGAGTAGAACTTCAAAATTTTCCTGATATTCAAGTGCTGTCTATCTGTCCTACAATAACCCATGAAGAGAATAGGGCCTGATGATTGTTCCTTTTGAAGTAACACAGCTCAGAGCATATCTGCTTCCCCTCAGAATGAAGTTACAATGTGATTACTGTGCTTGATAGCAGTCTAAAATTAATCTGCAAGAAATCCTGACTTGAAGTGCTGTGCAGCTGCAGTTGAGCCCTGGCCTGGCAGAGCTTGGCCTCTGAGCTGTTTCTGTTTGTCCATCCACTCTGTGCCCACCTCAGACACAGCACAAAATCCAACACATTCATCTCAGGATTGGTATCCCTTTGTTGTCTTTTGACTTCAGACTCTGCCCATATCCTGCTCTCTATATTGAAATATTTCCATTTCAGATCCTAGGACTGAGAAATACATGAATTATTCAAGGAACAAGTGTATGCATTTGGAGTAATCACAAAACTCTTCAGAAGTGGAATACCTTTTTTTACTTTTTTTGAGCTTCAGTAAACTCTAAAAAAGGTCTTTTCTAACAAGCTGGCATAAATGTATGCATCATTGAAAGAAAGTAGTAATTCAGCAACAGTATGATAATACAAATTAGAAGCTTTCTTTCATAGTACATTTCTGTAAATTATGAACCTTAAAGGTCACATGACAGGCAGATGGAAGCTGATATAGTAAATCAAGTGAATGTTTACTGCTCTGGAAGCTCACATCTCTTCTCATCATTGAGGCTTTCTTCAGCCCCAACACACAGTAATTACCATTTTCACCAAGTCCAGTTTATTAGAGTATCTGAATGTGTCAGGGCAATGGAGGGCACATTGCAGCTGAAAGATCAGAGAGAAAACAGCTTCCCAGGAGAAGTACCCTGTAATTGAAAAGAATGCCTAGTTACAAATTAATAATTTGCCGTCCCTGGAAATTACTGGGTGTGATTACACTTCAGGCCTGTAGTCATTCCACTTGCTGTTGGCCAACATTTCGTGTTTGCACACCATGATCCCATTAAACCAGAAAGAAGCTGACAGCAGACTCCTGTGATGCTACTTGGTGTGCTTTTCGGAAAGGGGATGGCCAGGCTCTTATGGAAATCAGTTTTGAATGCTGCAAAAAGATTGATCCACCATGGCTCATCACATTATTTTTGCATGTGGGCAGTAAATGAAATCAGTAACAAACAAGTCTGAAGCAGTGTGCCTGTGTGAGTGTCAGGATGAGCAGAGCACATTACAGTTCCACTTGAGTTCCACACAAGTGGAAAAGTGGACAAGTTTCCTTGGGGCATTGCCTGGGGATCATCAGGCTCTGTGAAAGTTTTGCCAAGTCTCCACAGCACTGGGCAGTTTGAGGTGCTGTCTGTAAGGCACTCTTCAAATCTTTTACATTCTGAAGCTCGATATCCATCTATGTTTTGTTGCCAAGGTCTGGAGACAGACATGGTGCAGTTTACTGAGCAACTTTCCAGCCTTGAAGCTGTTATCCTAAGCCCTCCCCCTCATTCCCAAACCTTCAGTGCCTTTTGTAAGACACCACTAAGAGCTGCAATAAAAATACATTGCTGTTCAGCAGACTTTGAGAAAACTCAGCAGTGAAGGTGCAGTGTGTCTGTCCTTGAAGCAGATGCTGCCTTTAGTATGGAAAGGATTTGAAAGCTTCAATTAGGTGTTTGTTTCCTTGCTTTTCCCATAGGGCTCCAAGCCCCCTGCCAACACAAGAGAGTTAGAAATAGAGAAGGTGGATTAAAGTCTCCTACACAAATTCTACAGGAACTTCTTCAGGCCTTAGTTTGGAAATCCCAAAAGTCCAACGACAGTTCAGTGTGGTTGGCATACTAAATTGACATTATGAACTCTCAATATAAAGGTTTTGATTACCAATAATTTTAATTGCATTTAAACTCACTAATGCAAGTTAGGTGGTAAAACCAGTGTGTTAAACTTCAGGGCCTGGAAGCTGAAAGGAAATTCAAAGTAGAAGTAATTTCAATCAAAGGGGCGTTTTTCCTGGGAGTCCCTGCACAAAGGAGGAGGCAGCAATACTCTCTCTTAAAGGTTTCTGAACAAGAGAGGAAGAAATGCTTTAGCTGATTAGAGGCTGTTCTTCTCACTGTGGGAGGAAAATCTGCCTCAGACTGATGTTTAGTTGCAAGGACAGGGTGACCCAGTCCAATCTCAAGTCCGTAAACCTTTTATCTGTTCAAGAATGCTTGCTGCTGAATCATAGAAAAATAGAGTGGTTTGGGTTGGAAGGGAACTTAGAGATCATCTGATTGCAGCCCTGCTGCCATGGGCAGGGGACATTCCACAAGCTTCAGTGCCAAGGGAGATAAGGAATGCACAAAGAATTGACCAGCCAGTGCTGAAGTGTGTAGGCCAGGGAACCCTCGTTTGTCAAGTGAGCTTTCCTTGACTGAGCAGAGTCCAAATTCCCTCAGGATTTTTTTCAACAGTGCTTGAAAACAGCTCCAAACACTGCAATGTGCTTCCTCTGGGGCTGAGCGTAGAGCCTGTGCCACTTTGCCTCTGCCGGGCTGGGAGCACAGCCAACAAGACAGGGAGGCATTTAGTTTAAATATTCCTCTGCAAACTAGAGTCATTAAAAATGCTTCTCAAAGCACCTTCCCCTGATTGCCTTGCTGCAGCTGAAGCCATCAAACTGCAGCATGAAGCCTGTGGCACAGCCCAAACTCTCATTCAAATCTCTGTTGGCTTGGCACAGAGCATGGATCTCTATTGCTACCTACCCAGTGGTGCTGCCTTGCATCCCACCTGCTTCCCAGGAGGATTTGAATGACCTCTTCACCACCTTCCTGCAGGGATCAGCACAGGAACAGCCTCTGATTTCCCTCAGATTTATTTTTTTGAGGAATAAGAGGGGAATATTGCAGTGTGGCTTGGGTACCTGGGCTGTCGACAGTGCTTTTGTGTATGCTGCCTGTTTGCTCATCTTCTGTTGGAAAATTGGGTAAAAACTCTTGGCTGTGACTTGGAGCACGTCATAAAGTCAGAGGGAACTCTCCCTAGACAGCCTTACCCTTATGCACTCTCAGCTGTACATGAAATGCACAGATATTTCAGCACTGTCACCAGCTTCTGTCCCTACCCCACCAAAAGGCTTTTGTTTAAGGAACTTGCTGTTTCTCTTCCTTCCACTACAAGCAAAACTCAAGGATATGCAATAAGGGGAAATCTGTCTGAAGTAATAGCAGAACCTCTGTTGAAGCTGGTTCTTTCCTTCATTACCTTCTGCTGAAGCTGTGATGAGTAGGACTTAACTCATACTCTCACAGCTCTGTATTTTTTCCTTTTTTTCCCCCTTCTCAGTTATTTATCACATTGAACTGAAGCTTTGCTGAATGTTATTTTGTGGGAAAAGTGTTTAATATTTCTATAGTTCCCACTAGATGAGAAGGCCTTCAAAAGGTTAACAATATAGTTTATTACTTTAGATCATTCCTGCTCCTAATGGTTTTCTTTTTGTCCTCAGCATCCCAAATTCTGTGCTTTATAAATTCTTTATTAGATATCCAACTGTATTATGTGTTACAGTACATTAATTTCTCATTTTTAACCAGTAACTTGCTAATTAAGTAAGTACATCTTATAAAAAGCATAGAAATGTGTCTGATAAACAGGCATATTCTATTGAGCAGCACCCAAGCCCTGTGTACACAGTCCTTTCTTTCAGACCTGGGCAAATTTTAAGACTTTGGACTTGTATTGTGATGCAGACTTCTAGTATCTTTTTTGTGTTTTTGAGATCATTGTTTCCTCTTGAAAGCCTTTCCCTGCTTATCCATTTATCCATTCCTTTTTTTAAATTTTTAAATACTGTATTTATTTAGTTGCCAAGCCATATTTATCATTTTGGTTCTGTTTTCATTATTTACTACATTAGCAGCTGCTTGGTTAAAATCTTCCCACACATCAAAGTGCAAGTCAAAATATTCGAGTGAAAATGCAGCTCGGATTTTTTCTATTTATGTTATGAAGAATTAAGCCTTGAAGGCAGGAGGTAAATTATATGAGTAGGTTACTTAATCATTGCCTCCTAAATATAATTAACATTAACATGGTAGTTAACTTTCATGGTCAATTTTTAGTGCTAGAAGATCAGTGTTAGCACAATTGGAGCTTTTTCTTGCAAAATGTCTGTTATTGCATCTTCCCACTGTTCTTATGCTCAAGAAACCAAGTTTGAGCCAGATGACCAGATAAAATAATACAGATTTCCTTACTGGACACCTTAGGAAGATATAGTGAGTGATTACAAATATTTACTGTTGAAATTTCTCCTGACCTTCTGTTGATCACTCTCTGCAATCATTCTAACCCAGATAAAATCTCCATTGTCCCTGTGCAATTTGAGTGATAAAGCAGACTCCCCTTCCCTGCAGGCTACACCGTGGATATTATTTCTGGGATTTCTTTCTAATCACATTTTACTTTTCTTTCACACTCTTAGCTTGCATTGTGTTAAACTCCACTGAGAAATGCTTTGAAAACAAACAAAAGTCCTCTGTCTTTCTTTTACAAATATAAATACATATATATGTATATATATACACATATTTTAACTGGGGAGACTGCTCACATAGGAGACTTCAGTGTTTATATAGTTTCTGGAAGGGAAAGCCACCCATTCTGTGTGGTTGCACATTTTTATAGAGCATTATTGGCTTTCTGTTAATACAATTTAAAGGCTCAATGGTTTGCTTTTTGAAATAAGTACTTTGAATAAACACTTCTCACCCTTGTAAGTTTTCCACTCCTTTGACAAACCAGACACAATTAATAGGAAGGAAATTTTTCTTCAAGTGAAGGGGAAAAATACATTCTATGCAGTTTTTAAATCAGTAGAAGGGAATTTGTCAAAACAATAGAACAATTTTTTTTTTTTTTTGTTTTTTTAAAGAAAAAAAAAAAAAAAAAGGAAAGAAGCCCAAACCTCTATGCTCTGCAGTTTTTTATTATAAATAAATAATAAATTCTGTGCTAGAATACTACAATTTTTTCATGCGCTTGTCCCTTCAGCTGTCATTGTGGATTTTGCCTTATGATAGCACAAAGTTGATAGCCCTCTCCCCTGTATTTGCATCGATTTATTTTCACATGTTCTGAGATAACATGTGAAACTTCTCCTACTTTTTTACTTAGTTAGCAAATACAGTGCTCTAGAATTCAAATAAGTAACACCTCTCCTCTGACAGCTTTCCAGTTCACTGCAAGTACCCACCACTGCAAAAATGAGAGCACAGGGGGCTTGGTTTGTTTGCTTTTACATAAAGCTGAGAGTTCTATGTATATATCCTGTGCATAACCCTGCCAGTTATAACAACAACAACCTGCTTTTCATTTGGCATTTGTTTGCTTCTTCCAGAAAGTGGAAAATGCTGAAATAGGTCACAAAGGTGGGGACACCCTTTCCCTGCCCCATCAGTGGCCAGAAGGACGTGGCTTTGTTTGTCACTTGGTTGGCCTCAGAGCACATGGGGTTTGGGCAGCAAGTTGGAATGTGCCTCTTGTTCCTTTCTAGTTGAAGTCCAAGAGGTGGCTCAGGTTGGAGTAAGGTG
Organism: Ammospiza caudacuta; assembly: GCF_027887145.1. Lineage (NCBI taxonomy): Eukaryota > Metazoa > Chordata > Aves > Passeriformes > Passerellidae > Ammospiza > Ammospiza caudacuta. Next base: position 11,482,041 of record NC_080601.1, read on the forward strand.
ACACAGGAGTGAAATCCATATAGAAACAGGGCTCAGGCTCCCACTAGCTGGGCAGCAATGCAGTTCCCCCCCAAAAAGTGAATGTTTCTGTGCTGCAGCACACAAACTCTTTCTGTGTGTTGCCTCTGAGTGACTCCTAAAGGAAGAGGTTCTGTAAATGTTCAGTGGATAAGGCTGAAAACAAAAAAAAGGAGAATACATGCAACATTCTTGGAATGGAGCCTTGTGTCTGTCTCCCACAGTCTCCCCCCAGATTGCAGTGGGACAGGGTGGGTGAAATCTGCACTGCCTTTGTTCAGCTGGTTCAGGGGGTGCTGCAGAATACCGAAAGTGTGAGTTTTGGAGCTGCCCCCTCATTAAATTCACCTTTTTGTTGTTGAACAAAAGACAGCTGGAAGTTTTCTCCGTTTTGTACGTGCAGGAATGGAGAGAGAAGGAAAATTTTGTTTTCAAAGAAAAAAAAATGCATAGGGCAGTGTTTTTCAGCTTGGTGAGATTTGCACACATACAGAGAGACATGTACATGCACAAGATATTACATACTTTACACTTCTATGTGACATAACACTGCATCACCTGAGCACCTATAAAATATTTTTTTATTACAGTAAACTTGTTAGAGAGCTTTTTCATTCTCTTGGGGAAGTGAGGCTGGAAACACTAAGGGCCACAGATCTACTATATACTATTAAGGCAATTCTGTTACCCTCCTTTCATGTACTTTTTTAGCAGCAATTTCTTGGGTTTAAGGGGAGGTTAATGTTGATTTCTTTGTTTGGCATTTTTTTAAATCATAGAAAGGAATTTAATTTTCAGAGCTAGAAACTGAGAGATTAAACTCCACGCACATTTGCACTTTAAAGATCTATCTGCAGCTGACAAACTAATTCTGCAATAAAAGGTGGGTTTTGGTGCATCTCTTATGCTAATCCTGCCTAAAATTTAGTTTCTCATGGAACCTGAAGGCAGGTGGAACTGTGCAACGCAGTGTAAGAGGATAGCTGGTCAGGGTGGAATTCATTCTGGGTTTATATCCTTTCTCCATCTATGTAACCCCTTTGATGGCAGCAGTCATGGCAGCATGTGACTAGAGGAACATGTTTGTATAAATTGGATTATGTAAAGTAAGAATTCTGGGGCATGAATTTGTATGGATTATTGCCAGAGTGAGATCAAAAACTCCCACTCTTGTACCTCCTTGTGTTCTTATAGGAAGTGTCATTTTGGCAGTTCTGGATGTATAGGATAACAGAAAATGTATATTTATATAAAAGCTCTGTACATTCTTGTGGCTTCAGCCTGTTGCCTAGCCCTGGCAAACAGATTTATTTCAGATTTGTTCTGGAAAGTCTGTAGCTGGAAGAGGGCTGAGTAGTGTGGTCTTGGCCCATTTGTCACAGCTCCTCAGGATAAGTGACTGTCACAGCCTCTCGTGGACACCTGCCTCTGGCTCCTCACCAGGGTCATTCCGTGTGTCATTCCAAAGAAACCTTTCCTGTGACACTGTCGCAAGAGAGGGATGGCACTTTGGACAGGCACTCACATCTGGGACAGCACCCAAAATTTTTAGTTTGTAAGTGCATTGACAGGACAGTGGATGTCTCTGAATTATGCTAAATTTTTATTCAATTTTGTTAACTATGCACAGCCTACATAAATTTATGGGAATTTTTTTTTCTTTTAATTTAACAAAGTGGGAGTTTGCTTTTTTCATTCCACAGACAAGTAGATGTGGGTGGATTTCAATATGTGGGCAGTTTTCAAGAGTAATAGAGGCACAAGAAGTGAACCAGGGGAAGATAAGGACATCACCAGTACATACTGATCCAAGAAATTTTGACCATGCCATGGTGGCCACAGCACCTGGGTTTGAGCAGAGGGCAGTGACCTTGTCTCACCACATTGCTAATTATTCCTTATATTTACTATGCCAACTTCAGTACCTGATGGATATCAAACTTTTCACTTACCAGCTTGTTAGATCACCCTGAATTATATTTTATCATAGCCCCGGGGAATAATAATCACCATTTTATTACATTTGTCTGAAGAAGCTGGAATTCATTATTGCAGTTTTCAGCTAAACATTATGGAGCAACAATGAGGTTGAACTAACATATACTTACTAATTAGCACTAATGGTAATTAGGAGGAGAGAAAAAGAATTGCCAGTAATAGATTTTCCCACATGATTCTGAACAGGGTAGCACAGAGCCATCTGAACTACCTTACTTTTAATACTTTCTAAAAATCATTGCTCAGCATTTCAGAAGCGCAAGTTCTTTCCTTGTGAAATACAGGTCAGATTGTATTAGACTGGGATCTAATTTAATGTAGCTCCTACTACTCCCTTAATTTCCCAAAGCACTTTACAAAGCAATAACAGGAACTAGTAGTGTGATACAGAAGCAGGTAAATCTATAACTTATTTGCAGTCAGCTGGTTCCAGGCTTGTTTTTAGCTTGTGTAGCTCCACTACCTGTGGTGTGAGACTGATTTACACTAGTTAGGGTTTGGTCCAAAGCCAAAGATGTGTACATAAAATGGCCAAGCATATGAAGAGCTATTTTAAAGAAAAATGAATGGTCAGCCAGGAGAACCCATTTATTCCTATTACTTTTTAGAGCCTTGTGATCCAATACCCACAGAATTTAATAAGAGGTTTTGGCTCAAGTCCCATGTGAGCAATAAGATCCTAAATTTTTCTCTGAAGGACACTAGCAAAGGAGATTTCATTAAATGTCCCATCCACTACAAGCCACTTTTGTAAGTGAAAGTGTGTTGCAAGTACTGAAAGTCATGTGGAAGAACATGTGTGATTATGTGCTCAGAAGAGAAAGAGGAAAACAGAGGATTGTTTTTAAAATGATTTATTGTTTGTCACTGGCACTCTGCACTCCAAGTGAGAAGCAAATTTGAGGACAAGAAGTTGATGTACCCAGGTAGTTGTCTGAAGTACTTGCGGAGTATCTGCAGTCTCACTGTCTTTGCATATCCTCCCTTGACAGAGATCAAGGCTTGAATGAGGAGTTGTTCTTGACACCACAATTAATTTCATTTTTTTTGCCTCTCTGTTTTTCAAACTCCTTTTCCCAAGGAGGGCAGCGGCTGCACATCTTTACATCAGGTGTCTTTGGTGTCTACAATCCCAGGGCTCCAGCTTGGTTTTTCTTTTAAACTCTCCTATCTTTTTCACTGACTGAAAGGCTCACAGAGCACAACTCTGCCTTCCAATCTTAAAGCAAATCCAGTGGCCACTGCAGGTAACCTGGAGTTAATGAATTACTTGTACATTCTTTTGGCCATTAGATATGTCAGGTCTGTTTGCTTCTCACCTTCTGAGAATCTTGTCCTTGACCCCTGGTGCTGTTGATATCTGAATCAAATGTCTTCCTTTTACTGTTTGCACATTTTATTTCTTGATGGGACAGCATGACCATAAGGGTACCACAGGAAGGAAATGTGAGCCTTGTTTAGGGATTATGTATGAAATTTGTTTTGTCATGGATTTCTTCGTATTATGTGTACATAACAATTTCCCTTCAGCTGTACTTGAGTTTGACCTTTCTGGCTTGAAAATAAGGTTGATATTATTTCATTGTACAATTCATGTTTTGCTTTTTCATGTTTTAAATTTCTTGGGAAGGGGAATTGCTCTTTCTGGTGTTTTTGTCCCAATAGTATTGTTCATTTTCTACACTAAAGCATTGACTCAAAACATCTTTCTTTTTTAGAAGAACAAATCTTTTCATTACTTTTCCCTTTCATATATGCAAAATCTGCTTGATAATCCTTTGTCCAGCTCTCCAAGAGTGTTCTCTTAGTACCTATCTTTAGCAAATTGGGAAAGCTGACTGACTCTTCCCACATTTCAGCTGGAGGCTTTGAGATTTTGGAAGTACTGATTATTCCAGCCTCAGTTTTATCAAAATGTCTATACATTCAGTCAAAAATATGCAGCACTGGGATCTACAACACTGTTAGGTCTCCAGAGAAATGGGAAGGGAAGGAATCTCCTGTGGGAATTCTTCATGAGCAGACAACAGCAGCAAATCAGCTATTTTAGCTGCTTCTTTGCAGACATTTTGACAATCTGTTGCAAGTTATACCCCAAAATGCAGCCTTCCTTCTCTGCTTTTCTTCAAGTGATGATGTCTCCAGATATCTAGCTCTAAAGCATATTCCCCCTCGATCCACTTCAAATGACACTTCTTGTGTGATGAGCTTTCTGCAGATGCCCACTGATCAGCGGGATGGCTCCAAATCCTATTATAATCTGCCAGGTAGAAATAGATAAATCTATTAGCCCAGACTGGGCTTGTTTAATCATCGTGACAGCTTCCCATGAGCCTGCATTCATCAGATTCCCTCAAAACAGCCAGCTTCCACATCATCTGACAGTTACATTCCCATGGCTGGACTCTGGGTTCCTACATCTTTAATCTGCATTCATTTACTCATGAATAATCCAGGTGCTTATCCACCCCCACCCCCTCTTTTTTCCTCTTTTTTTTTTCATTTTAAATTGGTTACTGGATACCGAACTGATGGCTAAAATTGCTGCCATTATTTTTTGATGTAAACTTTCTGAATATTTTGTCAATCAAAATAAAGTGAGCAGCTGAACACCTTTTTCTGTATACCAATAGACACTGGGCAATCTAGTTGAGCACATGCTGCCAGAGCCACTCTGGAGATCACATCAAACACATGGATAAGCACTCTCTCTGCAGAATTACTGCAGCTTTACCTCCTCTGTTAAAAGAAGGAAAAATAAAAAGGTCAGAAAACAATGAGAGGGAAAACATTACTTATAACTGAATAATTGGCACGTTGTCAGAATTTTACTTGGTAAAATACATAAATTACATGTATTGTGTGTGGGACATGAAACTTTTGATTCAGTCATGTGAGGGGACAAGTGACACAAATCAGGTTTCTGCATGGCATCCATGAGAGCTTTCCTGGCACCAGTGGATTTCACTGAGATGTGTAGCAGCTTTAATAAGGCCAATTCCTTATTAGTCCTTCATAACTTTCTGTCTCACCCAAGTCAGAGTCATGAGCCGTTTTCTGCCTCCTTTTCTACTATTCTGGTCACTGGGGTTTGTTTTGTACCTTCAAATCACTCTGTTGAATAATTATAAAAGCTAAAATAAAATTAGTTCCTTTAGTTCTTTGCAGATGGAAAAATGAGAGGCACTGCTGACCAAAGCATTGGTGTGGCTCTTCTCTAGAAATGTGTGTTTGGTAGAATGGCTTTAATCCCACAGCCAACATCAGCAACAGTGGGTTCTGTCACAGTAAAATCCCCACAGCTGTGTGTCAGCTTTGCAGCTCTCTGTGGCTGCAAATCTGTTAATAATGACATGAGGTGATTGCTTCAGGCCAGCTTGAAAGTATATCAAGGCAAGAAATTTTACCTCCTGCAGAAGACAGCAGTAGATATCTAAGAGTCACATTTCCAAGGTATGCTCTCCAAAACTCCTCTGAGTTGTAGTTTAAACCTTGAGATGTGTAGAGTCCCTGCATGGAGAAGAGTCTCAGTGGGTTTTTTCCCAGTATGTTGCTCCCAGAACTCACATAAACTTTTAGCATCTCCAGCATCCTGTGGTAATGAGCTTCACAGTTTTAATTGCATTTTCTGTGAACTTTTTAATATGCTTTCTAAAATCTGTGATCTCTTCATTTAACTCCCCTTAATCCTTGCATTAGAAGAAAAGTGAATAATTGTCTTCTGTGCACTTTTCCATTGCTCCATTGATTTTATAGATCTGTGTCATTTCTTCCTTACTTATCTGTACTCCAAATTGAAAAGTCTTAATCTGCTTAGCCCTTCCTCACATAGGAGAGCTGTTCCTTACCCTGGTAAGGTAAGATCAGCATCCTAGCTAGTTATGTAAAAATAGGAATAAGTCTAAACCATTGAAAGATTTTTAATTTTTTTTCTAGGTTGGCTGTAAAGTTATACAAGAGGTAACAGCTCTGTAGTAAATACTTGTCTTGAAAGATTTTTTAGTAATCAATGCCTCTTAATTTTTTTTCTTGGTGAGGGGAAGTAGTGCTCCTAGTCTCCAGCTGTTGCATAAATATTTGTCAGCCCCAGGATCCTGAACTGATTGAAGGTATAGCTCAGTGCCTATTGCTCTCTGTATTAATCCACAGATCTCATCAGCCATCACAGTCCTCAGGCAGGAGACCTCCATGGAAGGCAGAGGATGTGGAAGAGGCATTGTAGCTAATTAGCTGAATGACAAGAATATCAATTACTTCATTATTAGAGCCCACTGCTTCTTCATAGCAGCAGAGGGAATTGCCTCATGAGCAGCAAAATCTGATTCATGGTTTCTGGCTTTCATCCTCTCTTCCACCCTCCCAGGCCAGCAGATCCTTCAGCTGTGCTTGGTCTCCTCAGGGCAGCTTCTCAGATGAAGTTCATCCTCTCCATAGGTCTCCAGAAATTTATCTGGGCCTTTTGAGCCACAGTGTCTTTAAATGAGGTCTACACACCTTCCAAAATGCAAACTTTGCTCTTTCAGAGGGTTTCTGATCTGTTCCAAGGGAAGGTGTGATACTAACACACGACAGCATTCCTCACACTCGTAGCCCACCATAAACATGGGACAATAATTGTGGGGTTTGAACCCAAACTCACAGGTCTGTGTGGGAATCCATCTACTGGGAGCAACAGGGCTGCACCAGCTTTCTAGGCAGTCACTACACAGCAAAATTTTTGTAACTCTTCATTCAGATTCCACCTCAGGAAGGCACTGTGTGGAGGCAAAGATGACACCAAAACCATGGCTCTACAGGAAGGTGCAGAGCAATCCTCTCCAGCATGGAGCTCCTGGGCTGGAGCAACATTGCTCCAATGGACAGCAGTTTTTCCCCAGCTGTCATGTATTCCCAAATGTTGGGATACACAGGCACCAAACTGTTAAAGCACTGGGTGCTCTCTGATTTGTGTTTCTTGAGGAAATTTCCAGTGAATTTCCCTTGCTGTGCTTGGCATGTGAGGACATTGAGGAGCAGCGTGGCAGGGAAAGGGCATACACAGTCAGTCACACACAGGGTGTCACACATGGCAGCTTGTGAGTGCATTCCCTGTTTTTTACCAAATAAAAATAAAAGAACGTAAAAGTCCATGTAAAACTGAAAAGTCCAAGTGAAATAACTTAAAAGGCTGTGACTCGCGGCTAGTCATGACAAGTGCGTTTGTCTTCTGAACATAGTCCATCGGCCCATGAGTAGCTGGATGTTGGAGCGGTAGCCCCCTCCTCCTCTGCGGCTTGCCTCCGAAGAGAGGTTGAAGGAGAGGGGTCGCTCCTTTCCATGGGCTTGTTGCAAGGCACAGTGGCACCCGGCGCTGTCAGTTTTCTCCGGACTAGCTCGCGAATCAGGGGGGTGAAAATCAAAAGTGAGTTGGGGAAATGTACTAAAAGACAAAAAGGGAACAGTTAGACACAAAATACTTAAACAGATGGTTCTGCCTCAAATAAAAAGTTCAAATCAGAAGCAAATGGTGAGGAGACTGGAGAGGGGGGTCTGGATTCATAAATCAGAGGTAGTTCAGTGAGGAGAGGGGTAGCAGGAGGAGTCTCAGCATTGGGGAGGAACTGGACATCTGAGGAAACTGATAGTGTTTGGGAGGGTTTTCTCCGCCGCCGCCAGCACGCCACCTGAACCTGTGACACAGCCTCCTTCTGCGTCCTCTGCTTCGGGGCGAAAGGCCTGACCCATTGGGATGGTATCCAGCGGGGGCCTGAGGGCGTGGACACGCAAGCGTATCCCCTCCCCCAGGTCACCAGGTCAAAGGGCCCCCCCGTCTGCCAGGTCTCCGGGTCCTTAATACAGACCGGCGGCCTGGCTTTAGGCTGCAGCTGCTGGTGACTGCCGAAGCGTTGGACTATTGGATGGTTATGGTTGTCAAAAGAGCAAGTAAGGAAGTTGAGAGTGTAAAGTGCTCTTGACAACCGGATGTGGGGGGTCTCCACCTTCACAGCAGCTTGCTGTCGAGCTAAGGTCTTCTTCAGGCTCTGGTGGGCCCTCTCCACCATGGCTTGGCCTGTCGGGGAATAGGGGATGCCGGTCTTATGCACTATTCCCCATTGCTGCAGGAAGCTCCACAGTTCCTTGGACGTGTACGCTGGGCCATTGTCAGTTTTAATGGCCCTAGGGATGCCCAAAACAGCGAATGCCAGAAGCAGATGCTTCTGAACATCCGCAGCCTTCTCACCTGTGTGGGCAGAGGCATAGATGGCACTGGAGAAGGTGTCCACTGAGACATGGACGTAACACAATCAACCGAAAGAAGGGATGTGCGCTACATCCATTTGCCACACCTCGCAAGTCGCCAAGCCCCTGGGATTAGCCCCCAAGGCAATGGTGGGCATCTGGTCGCGCTGGCATTGGGGACATGTGGCTACGATCGCCTTGGCCTGGTCCTGGGTCAGATGGAATTGCCGGACCAGGCCAGGCGCGTTCTGATGGAAGAGCTGGTGGCTGATCTTAGCCTGGCCGAACACATCTGGGAGTGGGCCCTCCGTGACAGCAGCCGTGGCCAGGGAATCGGCACGACCATTGCCCTCAACAATGAACCCTGGCAGCTCGGTGTACGATCTCACATGCATTACGAAAAACGGAAGCTCGCGGTGGGAGACCAAATCGACGAGCCTAGTAAGTAATTCAAATAATTTTTGGTTAGAGACCTCCTGCAGAACTGCTGATTGAGCTCTGGACACTACACCAGCAACGTATGCAGAATCTGTTACCAAATTGAAAGGTCCTGGGAACCTCTGGAATGCCCTGACTACTGCGTCCAACTCAGCAATTTGTGGAGAACCTTCCACAACAGCAACATCTGTCTCCCACTGCTGAGTCTGAGGATCCTTCCAAGTCATCACTGACTTGTGGGATGCTCCAGACGCGTCTGTAAAAACTGTCACTGCATCCAGGGTCTCCTTGCTTTGGACCTTCTTGAGTAATAATTTAAATTCCGAACTAAATAATTTGTAGCCCGGCCGATTTACTGCAATCCGCCCAGTGTAGCTGTCCAACGCAAACTGAAGGTTTTCATTAGTTTGCAGCAGTTCATTGAACATCTTCATTTTTAACTGGCCTGATTCCAATTCAATTGGTATGTAAATGCATTCGAAATTGCATCCTGCCAACTCCCTGATCCTCGATCTTGCTTTGAGGATCAGTTTGGCTACCAGCTCCTGTGGCCTTGTCATTCTTTTGGACCGACGGTGGCTGAGGAAGACCCACTCTATGATTAAGAGCTTATCTCTCCAGCCTTGGTCCTTCAGAGTCTCGTCCCACTGGTGGATTATGCCATGGAGGTGTGGTAATTTTCCCAGTACTATGAATTTAACTGGCAGGCCCGGATGGTAACAGTGGGCCTGCCTGGCCGAAAGAGCCTTTTGGATCCTTTCCAGCGCCCCCTGAGCCTCTGGGGTGAGAGTCCTAGGGGAACTAAGCCCCTCTCCCGCTTTCAACAAATTGAAAAGGGGGGCCAGGTCCTCGGTAGAAATGCCCAGCCAGGGTCTCACCCAATTTAAAGACCCACACAGTTGATGGACCTCCGCAAGAGTCCGGACATTAGTCCTTACAGCCAATTTTTGCGGCACAATGGTCCACTTTGTAATTTCAAGGCCCAGGTACCTCCAAGGTGGCATCCGTTCAATCTTGTCCTGCTGGAGCTCGAACCCTGCAGCAACCAATGCCTTGGTTGTCAGGTCAAGCGCATGGGCAAGCAAACTGTTGTCGGCTGCACACACGAGGATGTCATCCATATAATGATGTAAAATGACGGCATCCCCGAGGGCTGTACGTACTGGGGACAGCAGAGAAGCAACGTACCACTGGCAGATCACTGGGCTGTTCTTCATTCCTTGCCGAAGGCATCGCCAGTGGTAGCACTTGTCCGGGGACTCACGGTTGATGGAAGGAACTGTGAAGGCAAAACACGGGGCATCATCTGGGTGTGAAGGAATTTGGAAGAAGCAGTCCTTTATGTCAATCATGGCCAAATTCCAATTTCGGGGGAGCATTGCAGGGGATGGCATCCCTGGTTGGAGAGACCCCATATCTACGATTCTCTCATTAATTTGGCGGGGGTCGGTCAGGAGCCGCCACTTGTCCTTATTGGGCTTTTTGATGACAAATACAGGGGAGTTCCACAGAGACATGATCTCCTCAATATTGCCCTTAAGCAGCTGCTCCCGAACGAGCTCGTGGAGCGCCTTCAACTTTTGTTTGTTAAGTGGCCACTGTTTGACCTGTACTGGTTCATCAGACAGCCAATCCAGCTTCCAGGTCCGGCGCTCTTCAGTGGCCACTGCCCGAAAAACCTGGGGAGCCTTTGGAAGGTCAATTTTGGCTCCCCACTGGGCTAGAAGATCTCTCCCCCAGAGAGGCTCGGTGTAATCCAAAACAAACGGGCGCACCAAAGTCAATTGCCCGTCTGGCCCCGTAATTTGTACAATGCTCCTTGATTGCTTAGCTAATTGGAGCCCTCCTACACCTTGAATCACGCCAGCTGCGTTTTGCAAGCCCCAATGTGACAGCCACTCCCGAGAGGGAATGATCGTCACATCTGCCCCTGTGACGATTTTGTGGTCCCCGCCCAACGAGAGTTGACATGTCAGGTGGGGCTTCTCCCTCCCCACTACTTGCGCCCAGGCCACCGTTGGAGGTGAGGAGTCTCCCGATGTCTTCTTCCAATGGTCCTTGTCAGGAAACGGAATGGCCTGGGCAACGATTTGTCCCTTGGGGAGGAAGAGTGGGGGTCGGACACAGTACAGCCCTACCGCAAAACGGTCCCGGTCCATAGTGACCAACCCTGGGACGATGTAAAGGTCTTGCGGCGTGTGCTTAGTGTCTCCGACGACAGTCCACCTGCAACGTCCTAAACCCCTCCATCAACCTGGATGTTGGAGGTCGACAGACACCAGTTGTAAATCACTACTGGGGAGGTGTATGTCCCTAGTGAGCTGCAGCCTGTATGGGGAAGCAGAGGACAAGGTGTTAAACACAGGTTGAGACTGTAAACCACGGTTGTTAAATGTCACATCAGGTATAGATAAGAAATAAGACAAGTCCGGTAATGTGAATGACAGGTTTCCCTTTGTTCCTCCCTCCCTGCTAGATGTTACATCACCCGCCACATTTCTATCTTGGCACAGGGAGAGGCTGCGCTCCTGATCTAGTTTTTTTGCTCTTTTTCCTTCTCCTCGTTCCTCCTCCTATATTCTAAGTAATCTTGTCTCATAGGGCACTGGGGCATCCAGTGGCCCACTTTGCCACAGAGGTGGCAGGGGTGAGTCGCCGTCATCCTTCTCCCGGACCCAGGTGTCATCGGTCTGGTAGCGGCGGCAGCTTCGGCGTCTGTGTCCTCCGGCGTCGGATACTCTGTGAAGGCTACGGAGGCTCTTTTGGGGCACGCTTTCAGGTCTTGTAAAGGAACCCCCCTGGCACACACTTCAATCATCATTTCCACGATGGGTCAGGGGTTTCGAGGGAGAGATCAGATAGCCCACCTGCACACTGTGTTGGCATTGTAATAGGCCATCTGCCTAAGCATCTTCTCTCTCTCCCTCTCCCCCGGAACCTGCGCCTCAACAAACCGGTAGAGTCTTTCCATAAATGCCAAGTATGGTTCCTGCGCGCCCTGCCTTATTTCTTCCTCCTCTAGCTGGGAGGTGGTAATAGCTAGTTTATAAAAAGCACGCTCCACAGCTTTCCCTGTTTCCACAAGTTGTTCTGTGAACGCCTTTGCCTGAGCTGCCCCGCTCACCCACTGCCCGGTGCCCACAAGATGGTCCTCAGAAATTACCAAGCCCTCGGTGTCATGAGATGTGGAGCCACAGAAGGAGTCTCTCCAGTATCTTCACAGGACACTTTTTTTTTCTTAGTTTGAGGGATTGAGTTCTCAATAAAATAAAATATGACTGAAGAGGAAAAAAGCAAACAAGCAAATAAACCAAACACCAGTCAAACAAGACAAATAGGAAACTGATTGTTCAGACTTTAAAAAAAAATTTAAAAAAAGAAAATGCGAAGGATTTCTATCAGCCTAGCAGTGGGGGCAGTACTTTGAGATGTGCTGTCCATATTTGATCACCTTGCCTTGAACTTCTCCTTCCTGGCTCCCCAGGTGTCCACTAGAACAGTCCAGTGCTGATATGAAATGCTAGAGACTGAAATCCTGGGTGCTCCCTTGCATTGATCATACTTTTGGTGAGGAGTACATTTAGTGATTAAAGCATCTGCACTCATTTTCACTTGTGACTCGAGTTGGAATATTCAATTTAAATCTTTAAAATCTGGCAGTTCAAAGCTGTCAGTAATTGATTCAGTACTCAGAATGGTTTCCCTTTAATTTCCAAGCAAGGGTTCAGATTGATTTTTATTTTTAAATCCACATCACCGTGTCTGCCTTTATGAATTACAAAGAACCTTCTTGGCTGGTTTCAATCCATTCTAATCTGTCAGTCTTTGGAAAAGACATAAAACCATACACAGTTGAAATTAGGTTAATTTATACTAAGGAGAAAAGAAATTACTGTTTAATGTTAGCATCCATGTCAGAACTTGGCTTTCTGAGCACCACTCAGGTACAGAGTTACCACTCTCACACCTCTGGGCCAACACTGACCATCAGTGCCACAAATTTACCCCAGCTCAGGTCATGTCTGACTAACAGCAGGGTTGGATCAATGCATTTTGCATTGTGGTTAGAGGCTGTGTCAATATTTGACCAGTTATCATGTACTGACCATGGCTCAGGCAGCATTGCAGCTGCCTGGGGTCTCTGTGGCTCTCTGTCCTGCTGCTGAGGACAGGATGGGACTGTGGGGTTGGATCCTGCTCTGGGCAGCCTTTGATGGTGCTCCCCAGCCCCTGGAAACACCCATTGCCAGCCACCCCTGTGTCCTTGTGGGTCACCTGGGGTGTGACCCTGAGAGTCTTAGCCTTTTGTCACCTGTGGTTTGTGGTGGGATGGATGGCTCTGCTCTGGATGCCTAAATCACATGGCTTGTGCTCTTCTTTTGCTGCCTGGTAAATCTCTCGGTTTTAAATCTATGACTGCTCAATCAAGGGAACAAAGGAGAAAATGCTGACTGCATTGTAAAACTCTCTGGGCTGTGAGGCTCATAGATCAGCTTTATTTGAGCAGTAACACTTTTTGGAAACGCTACTGGCAGTGTGTCCCTGGCTTAGATGTGTGTTGAATGTGTAATTTCCTCTCTACCTCTTCCAAAAGGATGCAGATAGAATAGCAACCCAACACTGTTAATAAGCCCTTTCTTCTGTAAAGACAAGTTGTTCTCTTCCTCATGCTGGAGAGTGGCTTTTTTGTACTGGTGTCCCTTTCAGTTTCAGGAGGATTTTTGGGAGTGAAAGGCACAAAAAGGTAGTGCAACAGGAATTAGCATAGAGATGGCAAAGGTTATGTGCCTGGTCAGAGGCCAAATTAATTACCTTCATATTTCACGTTTCACCGGCTTTTCTGCTCACCTTCAGGTTAAGCTGGCATGGTATATATTAAAAAAAAAAATAGAAGAAAAGTAAAAGCAGAAAATAAAACTACACCATGTAGTTGTGTGCAAACTCATTCATTTGCCTCTGTAGGAGATTCTCACACCTGCTTGATGACAGGCAGCCATCAGAAGGAAAATCAATATATCTGAATCTATTTTTTTTCATATGGCTGGACCTGTGAAATACAGGGAGGAAAGCTGAGCAGAAAGGTGGCAAGCCAAACTAAATTTTTTCTGGATGAAAACTAGTTTTCTGTGAACAAATGAAAATAATCCCTTTAGCACTTTCTCACTGGAAATGATGGTTATTCAGGTTAAGGCACTGTTGTAAATTGGGGTTCCACTGAATTTTAAGGTAGTAGGAGCTAAGAGCTAACTGGAACAGTACACATAACCTAACAATAAAGAGTTCTATCTAAATAAGATTTTTTGCTTCTATTAAACTTAATTCTCACTATGTGAGGTAAATTTCATATAGTGGGAGAAAATGTCAGGAAAATTTTAATGGGGTCTATTTATGTTTCACTCCTATTAGACATTTCGTATCCATAAAAATCATTATGCAGTGTTCTTTCCATGGTCTAGGATGTGGAAGAACATTTATGGCTCACGGAAAACAGAAAAAAAATCTCTGCTATTTGTTAGGTAGCTGTTTTTCTGCATGGCACATTTGGGAAATATGAGGTAATCGTTTAGGAGCAAAAGGTTTTTACAAGTATTTTATTACTTGCTGAATTTCACTGCTGCACCCAAGTAGTCCATTTAATAAATATTTAGTGAACAGTAAAGTACATTCAGAGTGAGTTCAAAATAAGGAACTGCATTGAAATCTGAAGCAGATGAACATGCTAAGGGTTGATCCAGTCCTGGACCTATATGAAAGTTCTTTGTTTAAGCACATCAGAAGAGAATTTGCATTAGTGAAATGCAAAATAGAGAAATTAATCAGGAAACATATTTCCTGAACAATGTTCCAACAGCTCAACTCATGATGGATTTGTTGTTGACAATAATGTAAGATTAGCATAGGCAACAATTCCACCTCCCTGCAGCAGCTCCATGAAGGGTTGGAGCAGGAGCATCTGGCAGGGAAGAGTCTGTGGCAAATCAGAAGGGTGCAATTACTGGGAAACTGTTTGAGTAGAGGTGGACTCTAACATGCACATCAATCAGGGAACTCTGGAGATGAAAACAATGTCTTGGGAAAAGCCCGAGTGAATCTCCGTCAACATCTTGGATAAAGATGGATTTATAATTTCAGGGCTTTACATCTCAGTGAGTTCTATTTCTGTGATATTTATGAAGCGCAATGAAAAATTGAAATCAAAGTGGTTTTTTTTTTTTTAATTCACTGTTATCAAAACATCCCTTCCACTCTTCTTTTCTTAACTTGCAACCCAATTTCTCTCTCCAGATGTTGAGTCTTGTAACTCTTCTTGTTAGACAAAAGTGCCACACTGAAAATAAATAACTAAACACCTCTTATTGCTACCTGAAAGTTCAATTAACTTTCTAATTATCATTCAAGTTGGTGACATCACTCTATATTTTGCATATCTCCACCTGGGGATCAAATTCTGATCTAAGGTATTGTGGCTTACTTTGACCAGCAATGCTGCAGCTCATGTTCTGCACTCTGCTCTCACCAACTGGAACATTTAGGAAATAAAAAAAAAGAAAAAAAATCCATGACAATGAATTTCCAAAGAGACCCTGGGAAAGTCTTCTGGCTAGAGAAAGTACAATAGAAGGATCAGAGTATAATCCAAATTGTTGGTTGTATCAGCAAGGCTGAATTTTTCCAAGGACATCTTGCGCTCTATTTTCAATGCTAGTGTTGTGCTTTGGCCATATTTTTTAAATTTTGAATATTAGTTATTTATTTTGCAGATAAGCACCAAAAATACCAATTCTGGGCACTATTGCCAGGTTGTACATGTACCAATGGTGGTTAGAAGTGGGGAAAAACATGTCTACCTTTAGCTGTATGGAAGTCTAAGTCACCTCACTCAAAACAAGTGTTACCCTTTGTCTCAGCTATTCCTACGGTCAGAGGCAGAAGGGAGGTGCCCAGAAGAGAGTTTCATACCCCCAGGGAGCGGGTGTGACAGCAGGCAATGACTTTAGGCAGATATTTAGCTTTCCAAGAGGTAAGATTAGCCCTTCTCCAGGTATGCAAGGGCTGGCACACAGCCTAAGAGCACCTCTCCTGAATATTTTTATCCAAGTGAGGGGAGACATAACATCCTCAAATCCTACAGCAGAAGGGACTCGTGTTAGAAAGCAGAGCTAACAGCTGCTGTAATCTTTTCCTAGTCAAATTAATCCCCACAAAGAACTCCAGCAAAGCTCGATTCACAACCTGTACTCTTCTCACATCCTCTCAACAGGATTGAGCAGACATTGAGTGGTGCTCTCTCCAGCAGTTTGGCTGGCATCCTTGGCAGGTAAATAATTTCATCAGTAAATTGAAGGATCTTGTGATTTCTTTAGAATCCATGGCACAAGGAGGTGAAGTGTGGAAAGATAAGACTGCTAATAAGAATCTGTGATGAGATAAGGAAGAAGCAGTTTGTGGTCTGCGGGGTGGTAAGAAGGAGTTCCTTGGCTTTTGGTGTATCTTCTTGGATTAGTGTTTCATCATCTTAATGTGGATTAAGTCCATTAAACCCTCGCAAACCTGAGAGAAAACAACAGCATTTCCACAGATTGTCACTGTAACCCTTGTAGCACAAAGGTTGCTGGTTACATATAGAATATGTGAGGTTTTACCTCACAGTGAAAATTCTGAGTAAAACTGCAGTGAAGGCAGAATCCTGCCTCCTTTCCTTTCCTACTCCCTTTATTTCCTTTCCTCCTCCCTTTCTTTCTTTTCTCTTTCTTCCTTTCTTTTTCGCTTTGCCTTCCTGCTATATTTTTTTTCAGCTACTCTGATCTCCCAATGTCAGACCTCACACAAGAGAGGCAGTGGACATGATAGGGATAAATGAAGCCAATAATTCCAGAGACAGGAAAACAATCCCACACACATCACACATATGCTCCAAAACAGCAAAGAATTGACTGCACTAAGACAAAGAGACAATCTAAGATTAAAAAGTCAAAAGTTATAAATAGAATGTAAACACCCAGTTTAAAGATAAAAATATCTGGAGTCAAATCGTGTGTGTTGATTGGGATGTGAACATTTTTAGTTTTTTTGGGAAAAACGAAAAATATATAATTCAGAATTCTAAAAAACATAAAGTAACTTTCCTACTTTGTCTTACAAAACTCATTATTTTGACTGTGGTTCATAAAATGAGACAAAAAAAAAAAAAAAAGCACTAAAGATAAAGCAAGACAAAGAGAGCCTCCAGCCCATGACATGCTCTTTCACCCATGACACCAAGGTGTCCAGCTAAACACATCTTCACTTCCTCTGATGCACCTGAATTTTCTTCAGCTTTTCTGGGAATGCAATGGATATTTCAGATGATAGGATATTCTTCACATGATGCAAGTTGGAGACTGTACTAAGACGACTTTCCAACCAAAATCATCTGACTGGAAGGTCAAAGCGTAGGCTGCAAAACATTGCTTGCTCAACTTGTTACCTAAAGGCCTAAAAAAAAGGTCAGAGACAGTTCAGCTACACATAGAGAAGGTGTATGCCCCAGGCAGCAGCAGAATCTTCTATTTTTCATGCTCGAGAAAAAATAATTACATGATATATATAATTTTTACCTTGTAACAAGTTGGGGTTTTTTTTCCCCTGTATCTTTTTCTTTACTATACCTTTAGAAAGTCAATTAAGTAATAAAATGTATTTAAAAGTAAGAGTGACCCCCTATTAGCCAGACATTTTCTAATAAAAACCAAATTTTCTCCTACTGAGTATCACACGAATACACCTGCTTTGTCTGGGAAAATTTACATTAATATAGATAATTCTACCTTGACTTGAGGTAAAAAATGAAAGAATATTTTCAGCTTCTGATAACTATCTTTTTCAAATTTTAATAGGTAGGAAAGAGAAAGGTGTAGTTATAAACTCTTATCCCAAATGAAAAATAGATGAGACTGCACTGAAATTTGAAACCCTGAAATCTACATGAGGAAAATTATCATAGACTATTGAAATCATAATAAAACTTGGATTTTAAGTGCAAATACCAGTAATTTCAATTCAGAAATATTAATATTTAATTCCCAACTGGTGTTCATATTGTCTAAAATGGAATATTCAGAGATTACACAAACAGAATCTAAGGTATTTTTCCTCTCTCTAGGGACATTGAGGATTTAACTGTAACAGAGACACATTTTACTTGCAACAAAATAATGAGCAGTGCCTTGATCTTCATAATATAGCTCTTTCTGTAACCCAGTTATTCTTTCTGTCCTTTCTCTTCTATTATAATGTAATTCCAGATTCTTTAAATGGCATTCATAAAGGTTGCCCAGAGAAGTTGTGGATGCCCCATCCCTGGCAGTGTTCAAGGCCAGGCTGGATGGGGCTCTGAGCAACCTGGGACAGGGAAAGGTGTCCCTGCCCATGGCAGGGGGTTGGAAATAAAGGATCTTTAATGTCCCTTCCAACCCAAACATTTCTATAATTCTGTGATGTCACCAGTGTCACTTCATGTTCAGATGGAGTGCAAAACCTGCAGTCTTAAAAATAAGGAACATCACAAAATTAAAATGAAGGGTGGGTGCACTTTTAAAAGAGTTGGTTTGTGATTAGTGAAATTCAGTGTATGTGCAGAGGTTTCCAGGTGTGAGGCACCTGTATCTCTCCTCTTGTGGGGTTTCTGGGACATCACTGAAGTCCTCCCTTCACTCTATTGCACAAGTGTGCAGTAACAGTGACACAAACATAATACACGCTTGGTATTTATATTTTACCCTGCCTTGTGTAGTGACTGTCCCACTGCAGTTCAGGGAAATCCTGGCTCTCCAATTACTGATGTCAGTCTTTTGTCAGAAAATTGTGGCTTCCCCTCTGGAAATTCATCTAGCTGCAGCATTGTAAAACACTTGAAAAAAACATAGTTTTAAAAACAAGTGGCTATGGATTTTTTTCAAAGACTGTTCAATAGTTTATATAGCTCTAAACCATAAAAATAGCATTGTTTTATTACTAGCAATATGGCAACAGAAGTTCTAAAAAGGACTGGGGAAGGGGGAGAGAAGAAATGTGTACTGAATGACAGGAAGCTGCACACTTTAAATGCTGCCTAACAGCCACCTTCTGTGGCTGTGCAGCACTGATTTGGAAGTTCAAAGATTGATTAATCATCTCTCAGATGCACCATAAAGTTTTAGAGTTTTTCCCTTGGTAGATGTCTGGAACATGTGGGGAGAAAAAAAAAAAAAAAAAAGTAGGCAATTTACAAACAAGGACAAGGAAAATCTGAATAGCTGTTATGATTTAAAACCAAGCATTTACTGATAAAAGCTGCCTACTCACTTTCAAGTACTTTGA
Source organism: Ammospiza caudacuta (assembly GCF_027887145.1). Lineage (NCBI taxonomy): Eukaryota > Metazoa > Chordata > Aves > Passeriformes > Passerellidae > Ammospiza > Ammospiza caudacuta. The sequence continues at coordinate 11,501,052 of NC_080601.1, forward strand.
TCACAGAGAATTGGGGGAGTTGACTGCAGTGTGTCTTTCCTCACTGAAGACATCTCTAAACTGGGGCATGCCAGTCCTGTGAGCCATTAAGTGTTTCTTGACATGATGTGAAATTTCAGGATCTGTTGATTTAGTAAATGATGCACTCTCATACTCAAGAGTGCTAAGGAAAAAAAAAAGAGAAAAATAAAACACAAAAGGGAGAAATTAGACCTATGCTAATTCAGACTAAAGCAACACAGCTGAAAAGCTGTAGGAGAGTATTTTAAGGAAGTTATATCCTATTGTTGTGCTGTCAGTGAGGACAATTTTCAGGTGTTAGGAAGAACTGCAATAGATTTGTGCTCTTGAGTCCTAGACATCACTGTCCTGAAGGCCAGCACCTGGACATTGGTCATAATCATCCTCTCCATCCTCTTGTTCACTGGGAATCTTACATGGGAAATCTAATTTTAAGTGCATCCTTGACATTTTCTCCCTCAACAATAATTTGACATTTTCCACATCTTACTACTTATAAAACCTGACATCATGTCAGTCTTTTAGCATGAACCTTCAGCCACTGCAGTTTTCCTCCTCCCTAATTACAGCCATGATTGAAGGAAAGTTGTCAGCTGCTCTTGTACAGCACTCACACTTATGGGTAAATGATGACATTTTCAGATCATTCTTCTAAATTTATTAGCTTATTAATACAATAATGAAAATATATGTATATTTTTGTGTATATCCAGTTGTGCATGCATACAGGTTTATCTGAATGTTTTGCAGCATACACATCTTTGACAGAGAAAAACTGTTCTATTTTCTTGTTAAGGCAAACACTTCCAAAGCCATCTCCATCAGCACTTTGCAAACACCTCTGGTGTTCAGTTTCCACAGGTTACCTGTGGCTTGGTTACCCCTTGCAGGCAAGCATTTACCCAAAAGAAAACTGCCCTAAATAGAAGTGAAAGCAGTGTGACTAATTTATAAGAGATCCTTTTAACTGTTGTGCTTTGATACAGCATTATCAGAAAGACACAAAAAACCCCTCTCTTGTGGCTGTGTGATATCTAGGATTTCAGTCTTTGCACCTGCAGCTCTTGGTGTGGCTTGTGGCTGTTTGGAAAGCATTAAGTAGTAATGAATTTAAAGACATGTTTTCTGACTTGTTTTTTACATGAAGCAGAACTTACATAAATGAGCTGATAGTAAGGCAGTGATGAAAAAAAATGTATAGAGTGAAAATTCCTACTGCTTCTCTGTAGAAAAAGCCAGGAAATCTTCAGGAGTTTCCCAGGGATAAAAATCTGTGGCCAGAGGTACCCTGATGGGCCATGGTGGCTGAGCCACACTCAGGGCAGGGATAGCAAATCCTGTCCTCACCCTGCTGCTCCCAAGGTTGCTGAATGCTGGATGAGACCCCAGGGGCTTTGGGACAGCTTGGCTGAGCTACCCAACGTGGCTGGAGGAGCAGTTTCGTCACTTTGTGCCCCTTTCCCTGACTCCAAAACTCCTCTGCTTCCTAGCAATGGTGTGAACCCTCTGGCACATCACAGGCAGCACATCACACTGCACGTAGCTTATTCTCCTGTTTTGCTTTCCCAGAAAATCCAAACCCTGGTGGATTTACCTCCCAGAACAGATATTTTATTCTGCTGATTGAGGAATTTCAAGTTTACTCATGCTCTGTATTCAGGCAGCAGCACATCCCCACTAGCCAGAGGTGAAACAACACATGCTGCTCAAGCGTTTTGGGATGGGGAACTGGCAAGGCAGTCCCAAACTTCAGGGACAGGCTGGTTGGCTGGCATGGCTGTGCTCTTACCCATCTGCTGAAGTGGCAGAGTGCCTGCTTAAAAATTACTCAGCTCTGCAGAAGTGCATTGTGCACTGCAGGTGAAAATGGCAACTTAAACATTCCTATTTGTCTTGTGTTTCTCAGGAATTTTCAGCTGAATCCCTTTACATGTCTATATGTGGGTGCAGATGTATATATTTATGTTACACATATATTTGTGTGTGCATGTGTGCGCACAGAGATGTGTGTCTCTTGTTTCTTCCAAGAAGAGAACATTTCCAACATTTATCTCCTTAAAATTTTAGATTTCTCTGCCCTTCACATGTATCTCATTGCAGAGAATGAGGAATGTTCCATTCCACACCTTAGCTGGGAAAGGCACCTCTCCCCCTTCCCCTTTCTCCCAGCTGGCTCCTGAAATCTGTACTGTGCTGTTACTACAGTGTGCAAAACAAATCCTTTGAAGCTGTTGAGCTCCAGGATCCAACTCTCATATGGGCATAGTAATTGAGGAGTTTGGGGTTTTCATGCTTGCAGCTCTGCTCTCCCTGCTGATTGAACAGAAGCAGCTGAGACTGATTTCTTTCCCTCACTACCATCACTCACTTTTCATCTAAAAATGTCAGCTGACTTTCAGGGTGAAGTCTGGATTCATCTGGTCAAATTAACCTTCTCAATAGTCTAAAAGGGAGAGCTGACCTTTGCTGAGGTATAACTTATGTCTAAGCCTTTAAGGAAATCTTTAGAACTTACAGATGGTTCTGTGAGTGAGCTGCTGTCTTGCAATTAGGAACACTATTTGATATATACAGAACTTTTGTCAAAACAAAACACAAAAAACCCTAATAATTTTCTTTGCATCCTGAAACAACCTTTAAATAGAGCCTCAATTTCCACTGTAACAAAAAATTTCAAACTGTGAACCTGTTTTTTCATCTTATATGATTGATATAATATGCAGTAGATTTTAGATTTTGAAGCATATAATTTTTACCTCTGTCTATGAAGAATTAATCTTGAGTATGATCTTATTTCTTGACTTTATTTTGGGAGGAAAAGGAAAGCTGAGAAGAATCTGTGTGCCCTAGAACAGGGAAAGGAAAAAATCTATAACTGACATCCATGGCTTTTGCAAGCTCGCTGTTGGATTGTATTTTATACAGCAAAAGAAAATGGGAAAAAATACTGGTGGAAATGAAAGAAAAGCTAAATTTGATACAATTGTGCCAGGGTTTTAGATTTGGGGTGCTTTTCTAGTCCTTACAACACTCAGGGCAGCCTGCCATGTGTCCCAAATCACAGCCTGTTCAATGGCAATTTGCTGCTTTGCCCTTTTTGGTTTGGAATCTGACTCAATGTTGATCATTGACTCACCTTGATCAGTATCTTTTGTTATAGGGCGGTGTAAGGAAAACACACCCAGGGTCAGCTGCAAGAATTCATTTAGATTAAACCTTGCACATGAGACATTTTTTTTGCAAGCATGAATCACAGGAGTTGCAGGTTCTCTGCTGTTCACAAACATCCTTCCCACTTTTCCTCCCAGACTACAAGGAACTGCTTAAAAAGGTCCAGGGGAACAGAAGTGCATCTCTGAGCTCAAAAGTGGTCTTGGCATTTTCCTTTTACTGCAAATCTTGAATAGATAAGGTTATTTCAGCAACCTAAAACCAGGGGGATGATGCTGAAGTTGTCCCTTTGACAACTTGAGCTGGGAGTAAAGTCACAAAGCAGAAATAGAAAATAATCTGAGAAAACTATACTACTGTATTTCCATGCATTAATCAAAGAAACTTTACTCCAAGTGCAAAACAGCTTTGGGAAGTGGATAGTGGCAAAAAAGAGCTATCAGTAGCAGATTTTAGTATCAGCTTGAAATTTAGGTTCCACAGAGATGGACAGAGAATCACAAAGAAATGAGCATCTGTTCAGCTTCCAGTGATGCTAAGCAATCTTATTCCTCTGGCACAGTTTTATTTATATGAAGTGAGGCACTGAAACAAAATGTTGGCTTAGCCTCAATCTGTTTTATATTTTTAATTTTTTTTTCCAGTCCAGTGTCATGAAAACCATTTTGTTTTGCTGCAATTGTAAATTATGTTTCCATTTTCATTTTTGGCATTGTGGAAAATTGCTCTTGCCAGGTAAATATTGACAATTTAAAAACTCTCACGTGAAAGTGAATGGAAATTGTGTGGAAATTCAGGGGCTGTCCTTAATTTACAAACTTTTCCTGCCACAATCCTCCAGGAAAATAATATGGAGCTACGCCTGCATTTTCAAGTTCTTCTGTATGTGAACTCAAAAGCCCAAGGTATATTTCAAATGCATAGTTTTTGGTCAACTTAGAAATTGAAAAGCAGCTGTGTTTCAGATCAAATAAGTCCCCCAAGGTAAAATACTTGGTTTAAAAGTAGGTTGTTTTGGATCTGCCTATAGCCCAAGGATTTCAACAGAGAGATTCAAAGGTCTTAATGAAAATTTGATCATTGTCTCCTGAGAGAGCAGGGTTTTGTGTGAGAATTCAGCCTGTCTGCTTGGGTTGGAACAGCCCTTACAGCTGCGTTTCAGCACCTAGCCAAAACAAAAATGAACACATAACTTAGTTTTTCTGCAGCCTCATTAAAATTGAACTAATTTTTGAGAACATTATGCTGTAGTTCCATACTTCATATTAAACTGTTTATTTTTTTCCCATATAAATGAGTGTGAACCATTAAGCTTTCAACAACAGCACCTAAATAATGAGGAGGAACACATTTTTATAATGAGGATAATTGTAATTGCAGAACTTTCCAAGTGATGCAGTAAATTTTCTCTCAGCTGTAAGATTGGCCTTTCTGTAAAATAAATGCTTTAGTTTATCTTTAAGTTATTAAGCTCATTACAGAAACGACTGTACAAAGTTTGCTGGCCTAAATTTTCTAGAACAAACTGACTAAAGTTTATCCTGTGCTTAAAAATCTTTGAGTCTTTGGAAGTATCATTTGTATTATTGAAATACAATAATTTTTTTGCCATTTTTGACGCACAGATTTTTCTCTGCTGCCTGCCATGTTACTGCTAGTTAATATACATTAAAATTATTTATGAGGACAAACAAGAATCAAAATTTTCTGCACAGGAGAAAAAGCCCCTGGTGTCCAGGAGATGCTAACCCACTCTCACTAGCTGCTGTCTTCATCAGGGATTCCCTGCTGCATTCCCTATTTCCAGCCACATCAAATGTCAAAACTCAGGTTTTTCTGGGGTGTGGGATAAAAGTCACATAACTGCCATTGAGTCATTACCTGGAACAACGTTTTATTTCCTGCTTTTTTTACCTCCTGGCCACAGGGTTAGAGGCAGCCAATTAGACAGGGTCTGGTCTGGTTCTTCATGAAGAGGGGAAGAGAATTAGTGAGAGCACCTTCCTGCCCACTCCTGCTGCACAGGAGTCACATTCACTCCTTTCTTTAGGGTTTGGGTCATAAAGGCTTGAGAAAAGCTCCAGTTCTCCCTCACCTCCCATTGTCCTTTAAGTTACTCAACAGAGCTCCACAGAATAGGTGGGTGTTATCCTCGGAGGGGGAATGGATGTGTCTTCTTCTATTTGTTCCTAAGGATATATTTGATTTCCCTTTTGAGGTCAAGGCACGTAAGTGATCATACAGCATTTGGTGCTTCCAATTAGTAGCCCTTCTGGTCCAAAATCCAATATCAGAACCTAATGAATGGCCCTTCTGGGTTTAACTGAATTGCCAGAATAAAGGAACAAATCTTCCTGCACTCTATGAGAAATTTATTCTCTGTCCCCTTCTTTTTTCCACAGCTTTCAGGAGCACAGATGCATAGGGCTTAGCTGCTCAGAGTAGCAGGCAGATTGATTTGTTCATGTGTCACCTTAACAAAACAAACTGAATGGACAGCTCGAGAAGAAATATCAGAGGGAGCTGAAGAGATGATGAAAAACACTAAGTGATGATACACAAAATGATGTGATTATTTATCTAAGGGCTTTCACCCTCCAAAACCATCTACCCACTGCAGTTCAAACAGGTTTTTCCTTTGAATCACTTCATCATATAAAATATGAATCAGGATCCAGTGAAATGTTTATTTAATTAACTGTCACCAGGCTGAGACAAAAAGGAAAAGTCTATCCTATCAAAATATGCTAAAAATAAGTGTGGCAGCACAACAAAGTGATTGTCTCGAGGATCTGAGCTTTTGTGCAGAGCTCTCCTGAATATTGGTTTGCTTTTTCTGTTTGAGTGCTTTGCTGTGGTGTTGAGCAGTCAAACTGCAGCCCCAAGGCCCGAGGCAATGGATGTTCATTTCCAGCAGACACCCAGCCCAGCTCTGTGATTAGCACCTCCACACTGAGGCTTTGCAGTTTGGGCTGCTAACACCCTTTGGGGCTGCCAGCTCTGATGTGGGCATTAGTCTGTGCATCGTCCCCTTTAATGTCATTTTTAAATGTTTAATATTCTGATTGGGGTAAATGGTCTGGATATTTATCTCCTTCCTCTCAGAGAGGGATCCTGTTAGTGAATTCAATAATTTCAAGAGGGTCAGGCTTGCTTGCCAGAGGCTCAGGTTGAATTTAGCGCAGGATTCATTTTGTTCCATGCACTGTGCTCTCACCAGAGGTATCATAGGGGTCCATTTTTTCACCATAAAATGGAGTGCAAGGTGCCAAATGTCAGTGTAAAAACCAGTCCTGCTGAAAGGATGCCCAGCAACCCTGAGGCCCTTCAGCCCAGCTAACCCTTTGTTTCCCCTGGCACTCTGGATGGTTGAGCATTGATTTACTTTTTCCTGCCTAGGAGAGAAATGCACCTTTTTCTTCAGAAGGACACCTATTTCTGCTTGTCTCATGGAAGAGAAATTCCATTTAAGTCAACAGAGAGATTTCAAATACAACAGAGTGCAGCTAATAGACTTTTCTTGTAAGGTACCACTGCAAAAACTAAAAAAAGCTTTGTTGGTTATGTAAAAAGTGCTAAATTACTTTTGTATTATGTGACTCTTTCTTCTTGCCATCCATCCATTTGTCCGAAAAATAAAATTTGGCACATGTTTAGATTACAATTAAATCACTCTCAACTATTTATTGCTCATGCCAAAGTAGTAGCTCTAGGTTTGAAAAAATTCTCTGATGCAGGCAAGTTTTGAAAGTCCATCCTCAGACTGCCAGCACACACTTCACTGAATCCCATTGATTTAGCCTAAAGAAATTCCCATTTGCAGGTGGCTCGGGGCACACTGGCCCTCTCCAAGTGCTGTTTTAATGAGTTACTGGGATTTGATTATGGTGAGTCAGAGATCATTAAGAGGGTGAGGAACTGCCAGGCCATATCCTGGACCTAAACTGAGATATCATGAGGACTCTGTGTCCCAGCTTGTTGTGACGTCTGTCTGCTGCTGTCAGTTTTCCTGTACTGCTAAATCAGTCTTCTAACACTGATCTGTCTTGCAGATTTTAGTCAGCTGATTTAATATCACTGACTTTTAACTAGGTGGTTTTTATTCTTTTGTGAATTCATACAGTGAAATCCTTCTGGAGCACTGGCTTGTGTCCTAGACTTCCTCCTCTGCTGATGTTAATTTCCCCTCTGCTGATGTTAAGAAAGTATGAATGATCCCCATAATTTTTCTTTTTGTGGACAGGAATGGTATTAAAATATAATGTAGAAAATGACTGACAGAGCAGGAGTAATGAATGACAGCTTTTGTCTGCTCTGAGATTTACCATGTGGTTCCAAACTCATCAATGTATCACAGACAAATATTTTGCCCCATGTGCACACACGCATTCACTTTTTATTTTTTACCTGGTGCCTGTCATGAGGAGGGGCTGTAAGTTCCCAAGGACAGAGAGACCCTGTGAGGAATGAGATCAGATATTTGATGCAGTACCCTGGGCTGTCTCCTAAATAGGAAAAACCTTGCAGAAGACACTATACATGGTACCTAGTAAAGACAAAACTCTCATAGAGGAAATCCCAGTGGGAGAGGATAGGTTTCTTTGTGCCAATGGTGCTTGTGTTTTCATGAGACAGATGCTTCATTCACATTCACGTAAACACAAAGAAAAGCCCAGCCTTTCTAGTGTGTAAGGTTAGAAACATGAACTTGGACAAAAAGAGCAGGGCAGATGTTCCCAGCTGCATCTCCAGAGCACTTCCCTCTGCAGCCTGCCGTGTGCCTGAGGGCTGGCGCTGCTGAAGCCTCTCTCCAGAGAGCACATCCCTGCTGCTCTGAGTGCCAGAGGGAGAGGACACCAAAGAAAATGGGGGTTTGCTTCCTCCCTCCCCAGAGGGCAGAGTGGGCAGCACCCTTCCCTTCCCTCCCCTGCGCTGGGCACATCCACAGGGCTCCATCCCTGCTGCGAACAGCAGAGCTGCTCCCTTGCCTCCTTGCAACCCAACCAGAGCCTGCCAGTGGCACTGACATCCTGGAAATCACCATTTGAGAGCACAGACAGGCAGGCAGGCAATCAAGACAGACAACACTAGACACAACTTGATTCCCCCAGGATATTCAGGGTACAAGTTGGATCCACAGAGGCTTTTTTTAGCTATGACCATCTTTCTGTGCTGAAAGTTGCCTAGTTCTTTTTACTTTCTCTTTTTTTTTTTTCCTACCCTGCAGTTAGACACAGGTTCAAAGACATTTACAAAATAGATCTGAACTAATGTAATGCTTATTACTATGGACAAGCACAGGCTTACATCTGGGAAGTGTTTAGCCCACAGGACTTGCATTTTCCCTCTGCTATTCCTGAAATTGAAACACATACAGCAATGCAAGTTATCTTCCACCAGTGTGAAAATTCTGACTCCATTTCAGCTTACAGTCTGAGAGCTGCTGAAGGCACTCAGTGAACCTTGTTCCTGGAATTTTTCATGCCTATCTTGAGGCATCTTGTTGAGCTGTCTCAGTACCTTGGGTTCCTTCTCTGGGTGGAGGGTCTATGCTTGGTTTCTATTCCTAGCTTTTTCTTCTTTCTTTTCACAGAACTGAATGCTTAAGTGACTCTTAGAGAAATCAAGGCCTTTTTACTTGTTTATTTTTAAATGGTGGACAGAGATTTGTGTCGTGTTGGAGTGTTTTGTTGTTTTCCTAGTTTGTATGCTGCCAACATCTGTGCTTCTATCTGATTTGAGTTTTTTATGTGGCTGTGACCACCTTATTTTCTACTTTCCTATCAGAAAATGATGACTGAGCCTTTGAGAAGCCTGTGCTGAAACTCACCCCAAATGCTCTCACTAGGATGAGTTGTTCCCTGTTAGAAAGTGTTAGCAACTCCTGCAGGGGAGTTTCCTCTATTTTTTTTTTTTTAAAGAAACCTTTGATGTTTCACTCGGCTCCAAGTTACCATCATCTACAACACCTCATGTCTCACATGTAAGAAAAAAGTGATGCAGGTGTCCTATATAAAGAACATATTTCTGAGGTGAAGGGATGATTTCTTGACATCAGGGAAGCATTCTCCAGTTGCAATTTTATTTAAAATAGAAGGAGCACCCTTTATAACCCATTGAAGCAGCTGCAGAATATCTTCATTAGCTAAACCAGCTTGGATTGTTTTCATGGGAATGCAGTAAGGGGTGCAGTGTGAGTCTATGTGCCTTAACTCAGATATGGACCTTGGTATCCACCACACTCAAATTGTCTTGGGCTAGGGGAAAAAAAAAATTAAATAAAAAGGAGTTAAGAGAAGAGTGCCCTGGCTCTCAGCGCATCCTGTGCAGGCTCAGGGGTGGGCTGGGGAGGGGACAGGTCCCTCAGCAGCCCCTGGAGCTGTGCTGTGTCACATCCCTTTGGAGGAGAAACAATGGCAGGGAATGGGTGTAAATATCCTCTGTGTTAAATGGTGCTGGCCTGAGTCAAAAGTACATTTCTTTCATCACCCACATTTTTTCTTTCTTAAAGAAGTACAAATGGCACTGCCATTGATCTTTTAAACAAAAATATAACCAGGTGATTCCTTGGAAATGGAAACATTTGTGTTAGATATCTGTGTTCATGAACATATAGGCAGTTACTGTGAGCCTAGAGAAGCCATTGCCATTTCATGTCAATTTTATGTAGGTTTTATAAGTCCGTTTAACTCTCCTGTTTCCCCCAAATGATTGTTACCTTAGCAACTGCCAAGTTGCATACACAAGCTTGCTTGGAGAAGCAGAGCTTAACTTAAAGTATCAGTGTTTAAGGAGTCATCAGGAACACTGTTTATTGTGGGCTTTTAACTCTTATATACTTGTCTACATGGGTGGTGCATTCTTTCATTTTGAGTTTTCCAAAACCTGAAATTAAAAAAAATAAAAGTACACCACCACCTCCCAAAGCTCTTAGCAGCTAGTCAGCCATAGCATCAATTTTGTCCTTTCCTCTTCTTTCAGCTCCCCAGCTCTTTTCAAAAACTAATATTTCATTCATAAGAAGGGTGATCAAGGCTGCAGGATCAGTGATGTGTGGATTGGGTAAAACAGGAGGCAAGGCTTTGTGTGCCAGGTGATTCATATTCACTTCTTGTGTCCATCCCATCCACATACAGACTATACCATTTAGCATGGAGGAACATGTTGGGATAAATTCAGATTAATTTTGAACTTTTAACCAACCACTCTAAATCTAATTATTATTTTTGTAGGATTTGAAAAAAAATAAGTTAGAAAATAATCTTTTGCTGTCTTATCCTCTGTAGTGTTTAATTTAAATGTGCAGGAACTTCAACCTTTTATGCAGTAAATATTACAGGTGCATTTTGCATTTGTCATGTTGGATTGTTCTCCCCCTTCCCCCACATGGTACCTATCAGGAAATCCTCCATCTAAAGAAATACTTGCCCCGACACAAGAGCACGTCTCAGTTTGTTCCAAGCAGCTTGTCAGAGAGGCCAGGCTTTTATGCTTCTTTTACAGCTGATTTCCTGAGGTGTAATCAGACAAGTGATTTATCCAAGGTTTTACACCAAGTGATTGGCTAAGCCAAGACTGTGGGATCTTGGAATTCTTCCCTTTCACACATGTTTGTTTTCTTTACTTCTGCCACAACACTCCATTGCTGTGCTGAAGTCCCAAGACAGTGATCTTAGAATTGAATGTTATTGATATCAATGAAGTCTTTATCTGTCCAGAGTCATCAGGGTTGTTTTTTTGTTGGTTTATTTGGTTGGTTGTTTTACAGAAATTGTCTTCCTAGATTTGCTTTCAGCTCGACGCTTGAATGGAAAAAATCAATTCCTTCAATTTGAATGTCCTGCTGAACACACAATATTTCTTACTTCATCTTGTTCTGAATCCAATAGAGACCACTTCTGTGGGACATTATACCTGTAATACAAAGCATGAGCCACTAAGACATCAGGAAATTACACCAAGTGTAATGACTTTAATTTGAAATCTATTTCAAATTGGTTTTCCTATACAATGAATGAAGATTATCAATTCAAGTCAGTTTTCTGGAGGAGTCACATAGCCACACCATTGGTACTTGCAGACAACCTGTTCTTGGGACTAGTGAGGCTTTTATGGATAGAGTTACATGGGCAAATAAAGAAGCAGGCAAGGCTAAGCCTTTTACTTCTGCACAAGCCTTTAAATTTTGTGTGTGCCTGAGTCACAGCCATCCAATTCTGTGTTAGCCAAGGGAGGGGAGAAAAACAGGAAGGGAAAAGAAGAAGAGGAAGAGAGAGATTAAAATTCAAAGCTTCACTCCATTATTACTCTCTCTTACAGATTGTCCCATCACAGACAAAAAGTCAAAATCAGCACTTTAATGAAGTGCATTAGGAAGAATTTGTTTCCCTCTCCTGCAGGTGAAACAGAACTGACTCCTCCATTTATCACAGCACCTCAGCATTCCAACACGGTTTCAACCAGAGCTTTATTTTATTGGAACACAAAGTTAAGGCATTTCTTTTAAATCCTGTTCTCTTTCAGTTTTATAGCTCTGGTCTCTTGCAAATATTTATATCAAAGTCTTTTGTGTGGTTGAACATTCCAATCATGTTTCTTGGTCCTGTGTGCTTCTTTCTGAGCAGGCTGTAAAGGAGTGTAGGGCCTCAGAGCTCAGCATTGAAATGGGCTAGGTGGGAATACAGTCATTCTCTTGAAAAAGATTTTTTAACAAAAAAAAATGTAAAGAAAAAATAGATTTAAGTCTGATACCACTGATGGTTTGCATTGCAGGGTGCTGCAATTCTTCCAGCCTGTCATAAATCTGTTTGGGGTGTCAGGGGTTGAAGTACCTGTGCAAAGATGGCACAGAACTAAAGCCAGAGGAGAATAAAACAGCAAAGGATTGTGTATTTCCATTAAATGTGAGAAAAGAAGGAAAAAAGGCCTAACTTGACAGCCTGCAACCAAAAATATTATCAGACAGTGAGCAGAGAGCAATAAACTGCAGCTGAAGTTGGTGCAAGACAAGGTGTCCAGCCATGTTGTTTCAAGGAAAAATTTAATTGAAAAATGATGAAAAACATGTCAGCATGAATCATTATTTGAAAATTTTCTTTTGTTTCTGCTCTCTCTCCCCAATTCCCAAAAATACAATTAACATTACTATATGCATGAATCAACACTTTATCTCTTTATCTTCTTTTTCTGTCTTCACCAATGGTCTCCAAAATGTGACTTATCAAGTATGAGGTCAAAGGTGAAAGTTGTATCTTAATATAAAAAAAAAAAAAAAAAAAAATCCCCAGATAACTGAGTTAGTTTTCTTGTGTGGATAACAGCAGAAGCTTGTGTACTGTACTGATGTAATGATGAATCTCACTAATGAACTAATTAGCCTGCCTGCACACACTGTTGTTCCTCAGTGCTGTATCTGATAAAGACATTTGAAAATAAAAGAATTGTCATGGGACAGAAGAGCACCAATCCTCTGTTGCCTGCCAAGCTCCAGTTCAGCAGTAGTTTGCCTCACTTAGATTTTCCTTTTATTCTGCCACACAGAAACAACTTTGGTTTGTATTTTCTACCTCCAGGTTTTCATTGCTTCCTGAAAGTCAAGAAAAGATTATGGTTATCAGGAAGGACAATAAGCTAGAAAATATCTGATATCTCAGTGAGAAACTTGTGAAGAAATTGTTATATTTGGCATTCACATTCTTCACAGGTATGATAACATTTTCCAGACTTGGAGCTGAGTAAGGGTTAAAATTTGTCAAGCTTTTAAAAATACTTAAATACAGGCTATGCTGAAGCTGAAGAATATTTTTTTATTGTTATTAATGTAAATAATGGATGAACTAACCACTGTGACAGTAGCTCTGTGTTAGCAAAATTTGAATACATATGAGTGGAATATATATTTACTTAAAGTACATTTAAATAGTGCCTGATAGCTTATGAAATGAGAGGTGCTAGTCATAAATTAATAATCTCAGCACTGAAAAACTTATTTTAGCATACTTTGCTTCTGGAGGGGGTACACAGAAGATGAATGGTCTAATTCTTAAAAAAGGGCTTGCATTAGATTGAATCCAGAAAAGCTCAGTTGCCACCTCTTCATATGCGCTTCATTCTAAATCTATTAAACCTTCTGGCACAAATGCAGCAGCTGCCCTTTGGGAAATGGGCTTGAAGGAAGTCTCTGTGGCTCTCAGCATCCATTTCCATGGCTCTTCTGAGGAAAGGAAGTAGATCTTCTGAAGTGCCATAGGTGATCTTCCTATCTCATATCTTTGGGGTCATTATAGTTTATGTGGAAGAAAAGAGATGAAAGTAGAGCAAGATTTTAGCCCAAGCCCACGGCAGAGTTCACTTCAGATCCAGTTGTCATAAATGAAGCCTTTTTTTTGAGGTTGGGGTAAATCACACATTCCTTTAGTTCTGCTGGCAAATCATTGAGGATTTGAGGTGTAAAAGATCTATATTCAGCCCAGCTTCACTCCCACTGCCATCCCAACCTTCCCTATTTTTGTGCTCTGGGCCCCAGTGCCCAAGGGTGTGGATTAACAGCTCTCTGCCATTCGACAGAGCTGGTGCCACTTTTGAACTGCAGTCCTCTGTGCAGCCAAAATGCAACAAAACAATCATCCCAAAGAGTGAAAAGGCAGAGGGGAAACTCGACTTTGTATTTCTGAAGTGTCAGAAGAGCTGCAGGGTAATAAAGAGTCTCTTTGGAGAGCAAAGCACCTTTAAATTCATTGGTTCCTCTTCAGTTGAAGGCGCACAGGCTGAGCAGCAGCCACTCTAGCTCAGACAGCAGAAATCTGCCAATCAATCATCCCATAATACTGTGTTCAGCACTAGCAGAACATTTTGTCAGATCAGTGCTGAGGCAAGTGGGGATTAAAAAGGTTTAAAGTAATATGGGGCTTGAGGGCTTTTTCCAGAGCCCGCTGTTTCAAGAGAAAGGTTTAAGCTGACTTCGGGATAGTGATGATGTCATATCTCATGTCAGATGTGACTTTTGTATCTGATCCTTTTTATACTGCTTTTAAAAGTTGGGGTTTTTTCACTTTCTGGTACTATACTGAAAGAGAAAACCCAAGCACCATATAAGTAAGGAAGGGGAAAAGTAAGGAGTAGGAGTGTGAATTGAAGCAAAGAGGGTTAACATGTCAAAATAGGATTTATTAACTGAGTCAGCTGATGCAAATAACCTTTGGTGGTTTTCTCTTCCTTCCTAAAGCCTTGACTAAAAAAATTAACTAAAGACAAATCAAATGATCTTCCCAGACTTTTCCTGAGGGAGGTGTGAAATTTGAGGTATAAAGTTACAAAACAGTATGAAACCCAAGGCACTGGAAGCAGTGAGACTTCCCCACAAAATGGGGCCACAAAGTCACTGGAAGCAGTGAGATTTCCCGACAAAATGAAGCCAAATGACCCAACAAGTTCTGCCTGTGGTTCCCAAATCCCTCCCTCTGCTCTCCAACATCTTCCCTGGGCAGTTGAGAGATGGAATAAGAAGCTCCTGGAAGCAGAGTCAGAGCAGTGCAACAGGGAGGTGGAGGTGATGCTGGCAGTGCTGAGTGTTTCCTTTATTGCCAGATGTTGGAACAACAGGTTTCCAAAGGAAAGGGGGACAGAGAAAGGAACACAGTAATTATCCCCACCAATGACTACAGCAGGGATGGAAACAAGCAGAATCTAACACCTTATTATAGTCTAAACTGCTACTGTGTGCCAACAGAACACAGCATGTAAGGCTAAAACAAAGCTATGTAAATCGAGGGAAATCCATATGATGAGCTCTGTGGGGAGGTCAGAAAATCCAGAATAAATTCCTACTGTGAAAATGGCTGGAATAACTTGTGGCAGTTGGGGGGAGTGAGGATTATTGCTGCTGCTTTACTTAGACATCCTCTTGTCTGCACCACATTTTAACAAAGAAAAGTGAACAAGATAATTTCTTAGCCAAGGGTTTCTTTTGTACACACACATCCATGCATTGCAATCTTCTAAACATTTCAGTTTTTGCTCTTCTTTCTAAATCTTCCAGGTTACAGATATGACAGGCAAGGTATGATTATTGTATTTTTCCTCTATTGCCTTCTCTCAAAAACCCTATGAAATGAAACATTACATAGGTAAGCTATCTGCATGCTTGATAATTTCACTCTATAAATGGAAAAATGAAAATAAAGCAGAGGAAATTGTGATTCATGGAATGTCTTTGTTCTGCTGATCTTCTTATTCCTTGAGTAGTTCTTCTCTCAGTTCAGGGGAAAAATCACTTCTCATTCTGTTTCTTCAAGTATGCAGCTATTTTATTGTAGGAGTGAGACATCTCTTGAATACTGGTGATTTTTCCAGCTCCCAAATCTAGATTTGTGTACTGCTGTTAGTGACTGAGCAATTCGCAAGAACCACACCACCTCTTTTCACAATTATTTGAGATTTTTTTTTTTTCTCTTATCTGCTTCTGTTTAATCATCAGGGTTGTAGTGGAGAAGAGGAGCAGATGATGTGCTGGAAGGAGGGGGTTGGATTGGATTGCCTGAAGAAGAATCATGGAAATGTAGTAATGATGGACCCAACCTCAAGTATTTTCTCTTTCAAAATGTTTTCCATGATAAGTGTTCAGCCAGGTATATCCAAGAATTACTACCCAGCTAATGAACACTGCAGTAAATACCTTTTTTACAAAAACTATATTGATATTTATATACTACCTTATAATGAAAACTTAATTCAAAATTCATATTCTTTACCTTTAATTTTTTTTTTCTGGTAACTATCAATTTATGTAGCCATACTTATAATCATACTTCTATCTCTCTGAACTGTGCCTCATTTCTGTTCAAGTATTTTTCAATTAAGACATCTGGAGCTAGAAATCACCTACACCAGGCTTCTTTGGCAGGTGAGAGTGTGATGAGTTTACATTCATTGTCAAGGGCAATGTGTGATAATCCAGCACTGAAGGGCTCACAATTTCTTCTCATGAGAACTTCCTCCAAATACCATCCAAACATGAGCACATTTAGCAATAAATTAAAGTTATGAGATCCCTTGGGAGAGTCCTTTTGTCCCATGTGCCTGAACCATCATTTCTGCCTCATTCTTGAGTAGAATGGGAAGCCTTATTTCCGAGGAGCTGCTGGAAGTGTGGAGTGATGCTGTGGTTTTTTGTTTTTTTTTTTTTTTTGTGGGGGGCTATTCTTATATCAATCACTGCTTCTCTGAGACAAGGCAAGGCCAGTCCTGTGAAAAAGTTCTGCCTGTTCCCTCCTTAGGTTTGCTCAGCCTTTTGTGGAGCTGAGTAACCAGCTCATTGCTCATAAAACTGAACAAAACTACTTTAGCATTTGCAGTACAGTAAGGATGGATCCGTGGGAGATGGAAAGTCACCTCTATCTTTTCTTGCACTGTGAGATAGAATCTGCCTTACATTTATTTTCTGCCTTTTCACCTGTTTAAATCTGCACATCTCTAAACAGTGCTCATTCAGGTGTTTCATAAAACTATGTTTATTAAATTTAGGGAAACAATTCCCCAAGCATTTCTATCAACAGCTAGGATGCTGATAAATATCTGTAGTACCTGACAATTTATGGATGTTTAAGGGAACTCAATTACATCATACAGGACAAAATGAACAGTACTCATAACCAAAATGTTTATCATGAGAGCACTGAAATACTTTCCTGGTCTAGCAGATAATGGTGGGTGTTGTAATGACAAAGCATGACTGGTTCTGAACATTTCAAAGTGGCAGACCAAGCAGCTGCAGTATTTCTTATTTTGGAGGATGATAAACAGAGCTATGTTATGAACCCTTCTCCTTCTGATGGAAAATAATTTGTTTCTACTAAGGGTGCTGCTTCCATCACCTCAGTAGGAAAAAAATAAAAAGAAATGTTCTCAGTTAATCCTGAAGTCTTTCAAGATGAAAGTCAGCAAGATGAATGAGCACAGAAAAACCACCTAATATGTGGGCTTACTTTTTCCATGCTGCGAAATGGAAATTAATCCCTACCCCGAGTATTGGAAGATGACCATGTAAAGGGTGAAAGAGAGGCTGGAAATGTGCGATTTTCAAAAATTTTATTTCTGTATTAATTATTCAGATAGCTGCTTTCATAATAGGAGAGTTGTGGAAGAGTAACTGCAGGTCTTTGTCCGGAACATATTTTTTCTCAGATACATGTAGTTTCCTAAAGAACAAATTCAGCAACAAATTCTGAAATGCACAGAGCCCCTCCCCATGATGCCTCATGTTTGCTTTTACTGCTAGGTCTTTTAGTTCTCTTATAAATATCACCTCTGGGAGTAGATCAGGTGGTTTAAAAATAAATAAAAATTACCATGAGGAAAGGGTTACCATGAATAAGAGGAGTAAGGAGAGACCCAAAAGGCTGCTGTGATATACATCCCAGACCCCAGGGTGGAGGTCACTTTGCCATTGAACTGTGAGGACAAAAGAGGAATGTTAAAAAGAGAAAGAAAAGATCTGGAAAATACCAGAGGACATTTAGGAAATTGTACTAGTATAAATCTATAAAGACATGTGAAGAAACAATTGTCTGTATTATTGAGGTTTAATTTGATCTTGAGCAAGGTTTCAGAGAAGGGAAGGGGATGGAAATGGGAGGTGAGAAGACATCAGTCTTGGAGTACCTGGCTGTTGTTCTCGAAGTGGAAAGCAAACAATGGGAACACCATGAGCTCGAGGGATGGCTCTCCTCTATCCATTTGAGATGGTCTGGAAGTATTTTAGAAGCCTAACCTTCAGGAACTTGATGTGGGTCACAAATTGGTCTCCTTAGGACAAATCACTGGTACAGATCTGCGAGGATATGTTACGTGAGTTAGGAGGAAAATGACAAGATATAAATCTCTTGGAGACAACCATTAGAGATAATTGAGAAATGGATGATACAAGGAATGATGAACTCACGAGCTGATACTGAATTCACATTCATCTGTCTCATCAAGATCTATAATTATACAAAATTACAAATTAAGTGTACTTTCATTAGGCTCACACGTAAAAGGAAATGGCTTTTCTAATGATACGAGTAAATCTGCACTGGGGGCCCCTCAGTGCAAGAGCCAAATCTTTTCTGGCAGCTTAGAAGGGCCCCATTACCTTTTTAAGGTGAGCTGGAAGAGCTGAGCCCCACACTAAATTTGGAAGTACATTAAGCATAACTAATTACACTGAAACCTCCCCTCAGCCCATCTCCTGTTTTGTCTCTGCTGCTGGGGCTCTTGTGTCTCATTTGTGAAGTAAATTAAGGCCATTGTTCTGAGACCACTTGTTTCACCTCTTGAGTTGTCTTATGTAAAAACATCGCAGACTAAAATTTAAATAAATAAATGGGATTGTTTTGTCTCTGGTTTTGCATAATAATATTGTAATTCTCTGTGGAACACTTATTCTCCTGTCCCCACTATCTCATATTATTTAGCCAAATAGTGTAAAGAGAAGAGAAAGGAGAGAAATAGAAGTATTCCTCCGAGTTACCTGGATCCTTTTCTTTGTGTGAAATAGGTGCAGGACCCTTATCTGGTTGGCAAATCCATCAATTAACACAGAACTAATTGCAGTCAGTTTGAGTTTGTGTTTGGTGTTCCCACAGACATTCTTAGTGGGAAATCCTTTGGAAATCCCTTACCCGGACTAGCCTGCTGTCTAAAGAGGCGCCAGGGCTGGGCTCAGCTGGATTGGCATGGATGTGTTATCTTCCTGTTGGAATGGCTGGAGTTAGGCAGCCTTCAAATCCTCCTACAACAGCTTTCCTTGGACCTTAATGGAAATCAATGGCAGCTCTAGGAAAACTTCCATGTTGCAGAAGGAAACATCTGAATCCAGAGAAGTGGCAAAGTTAACAAAGGCAGCAACCACTCCAGGGCCTTGCCAGGGCCTTGCCAGGGCCTTGTCAGAAGCTCTGACTTGTGTGTCCCCACAAACTGCAGTCATGGGGACCCATCCAGCAGGACAAGCCCTTCATGGAGAGCTGTCCAGTGGGACACCACACTTCCTCTTTTAGCTGTATGCAGAGCATGAGCAAAGCTGAGAAAAAGTGCCTGAGTCAGTGCTGAGACTATTAAAGCATTACTGAGAGAGATGGGAAATTAAGGGATTGTAATTTTCCACCTGTCTTCACCAGAGTCAAGATCTCAACCAGGATATCTAAGTCAATTTAAATATAAGTCTATAGTGAATTAAAATAATTATATTAAAACATAAATTATGCCAATGAGATCACTGTAGATTTAAAAGAAACATAAATTCTGATAAAATATGTGAGTCTCATGTATAAGAGAAAGTTCAGCACTTCCTTGGATGTTGCAACTGTAGGCTGCAATGATGAGTAAAAAGAAAAAAAAGGGGATATTTATAAAGCCTTATGATCAGTATTTTCTGATTTCTTGACATCTTTTCACAGCTCTAAAATATCCTACTTTCCCATGGAATTTACCCTGAAATAAAACAAATGTCATAGCTGCAGCATCCTTTAGAGCACAGAGTTATCATAGGCAGGCAAGGGTCTGTAAAAGGTTGCTGAAATCAAATATGTATCAGACATCTCTCTAATCCCATTAAAACAGAGCTTTAGAAAAGATGACTTTAAAATGATCCCTCAGGATCAATTTGCAGCAAGTCTCCTTTTGCCACACCCTGCACAGGTTGCCTTATGCTGCTCATTTTCTCCCTGTAATCCTGCCAGCCTCCTCTGTGCTGCAGATCAAACAAAATGGAGAATTAGGAAAGCAAGGAGATAAAACTAAATAGACAATTTACAAATGTGTACTAAATCAGGGACAGCATATTGCTTCAACTGAGGAAACATTCATTTACCTTGCTTCTTAAATTTACAGAAACATAGTGAAGAAAAGCAAAATTTAGGTAGGAAAGGATAAAGGGAGAATAAAGAATGTGTCCCCCTTACTCCTCATTCAGAACATAAGAAATACTGTCAATATTTAAACCCTCTTCTTCCTATTGCTAGGAACAGAGTGCTCTCAGCAGCTGATCTGGAAAGAAGGCATTTCATTTTTCAGCAGAAACCCAAATTTTCCCCTTCCTAAGTGCCAGAGAAGCTCTATGCAAATACTCTTTGCTCTCAGCAGAGCCCAGGTGAGCAGCAGGCAGCTCCCTGTCTCTGTGTCCCGTGGCTCACAAAGTCATCATTTATTAACAGCTCTGTTGGCAGAGTCACCTGAGCCCCTTAAATCCAGATTTGTCCGATGGTGCCTACAATTAGAGAAGCAAACCTGGATTCTAGCCTTTCTCTAAGGATTCATGTTTAGGGCTCACATTTTTGCAGCTCCTCCACAGCAGTATCAGTTTTGGTTTTCCTCTCCAGAAAGACCTCATGTCCTTTTTCCATCTGAGGAGAGGAAGGATCAGGCCAGGCCATCAGCAGAGAGCACCTTCCTCTTCTCAGGGCTGGAGCAGGGTGGACAAGGGTGCAGTGGTCACCCTTTTATTGTGAGGAGCTGCAATTCTGCCTCTGCTCAGAGTTCAGAGATGCTGGGTGGCAAAAAGGAGAAAAGTCCATTTTACTACTTCTGTTGGAAAATTACGAAGTGATAAATCATGGAAGGGCTTCTCCAGAGCTTTAAAGAATTTAGGGGTGTCAATTTAATCAGATGAAGCGTATTCAAAGCCAAAATATTCTAAAAAAACATTTTAAATTCACATCTAAGTTCATAACATAGAGGAGGCTGATGAGTAATAGCTTTTACATAGTTAGAAAACCTAACTATAGGCTGCAACAGGCACATATGTTTTAATTGCTCACACTTCTGTGGGAAAGGAGTGTTTAAAAAGTTTTTTTTCACCTGTCTGCCAGTGAGTTTGCCCTACCTGGACATCAAGGACAAATCAGTCCTTGAAGAATTTCCTTGAAGAAAAAAAGAATTTGACAATTTTTACCTTTGCCTTTTTTCTCTATCTGAACCATCTACGTCATAGCCAGTGGTTTTAGTGATCTTTTTATCATGCAAGAAAAATGGCAGCACAGTTTTATAGCTACACCTGTTTCTTTAAATGCTGGCAAGCTGTCCAGGGCTCTTTTCATACCTGTATGATGTTGGAATCACCATTAGTGTGACTGATCCTTCATTACCCAGTCAGCTTTTTGTTGTTTTGATATCTTCACATTGATAAACAGAAATGGTACCCCAGATAAGAAAATGTTATAGAAAAAGATGTGTTAAGAAATTAATATTACCTTTCCATATTGTGATGTCTTCAATGAGAAATATACTTCTATGTATACAACTGAGGGAAGTTTCAGATCAGATTTTGGGTTGGGTTGACAGACATTCAGATGCAACTGATTGCTGAAAAGTGAACGTGAAAATATTTGTTTTGAATGATCTTTTTTTCTTTGAACCCAAGCTCAGACTTCCAAAAGGATTGAATTTTACTGCCAGTTAATTTTCAAATAGTCTATATTGAATAACACTAAAGGCAAAAAGAAGAACTAAGTCCTGGAGAGTCAATGAGAAACTGATTTTTCAGTTCTTCTCTTCTGCTGATTCATCCAATAGCTATTGAGATTTGTATGGTATTGGAGAGAGAAAGGAAAGACCATTGATCCATTTGTACATGCATCAGGCACCCTTGCCAACTGCAGTTAACTCCTTCACAAAAATAGAGTTATTTTTACAGCTTTAACCTCAATCATGGCAGTTCCCACCTGGTTAAGTGCACCCACCTCTATGGATTTCAGTCAAACTGAGCAGCAGGCAAAGTTCCAGTTCTATTCCTTCAGCCAGCTAATAATTCCATTATCTCTCCTGGAACTGATGCTTCTCACTGAAGATGCTCTGCTCCCTTAGTGCTTTCTTACTACTGTCAATATCTCCTCTGTTATCCAAAATCTGCATTGAACTCTGGGGTTTTATAATCCAGTGTATCACCAGCACTTGTGCATTGAACTTAACATCATACATCTGCAAAGCATGGTTGGGTTATCTCACATATTTAATTTCTTCTCTTGGTCCCCATCTCCTTCTTGCACCTTTTTAAATTGTGCATTAAAATAAATCAATATCCTGTTTCACAGGAACTATCACAAAATGCAAATAAACTGCAGGGAAAGGATTCAGGAGGAGAATTAAGATGAGAGAAACCCTCAGGTTATAACAACATCTTGTTTTTATCACAGTCCCTTTTGAAAAAAAAAAAGAAAAAAGGAAAAATCATGAACTTTCCTGTGGTTGTGGGGAAAACCTCCACCTTCCCTAGGCTTTCCTCAAGGAAAAGGACCTG
This sequence comes from Ammospiza caudacuta, assembly GCF_027887145.1. Classification (NCBI taxonomy): domain Eukaryota; kingdom Metazoa; phylum Chordata; class Aves; order Passeriformes; family Passerellidae; genus Ammospiza; species Ammospiza caudacuta. The sequence continues at coordinate 11,523,514 of NC_080601.1, forward strand.
AATGAAGACATAAGAAACATGGCAGTATTATTGCAGTTGAAGCCAAGCATGTGCTTTCTGTGCTTTGCAGCTGTCTCTGGCAATATAAAAGGCAAAAAGTATTTAAATTAATATTTATGAAGAAGTCTGAAATAAGTTTTGGTTTTCCTTTTCAATGCTTTATTATTACATACTACTAAAGCACAGTATATAAAGATACATTGAGAAGAATTATCAAACCATGGATTCTTGAGAATCATTTAAAAAATCTTGAGAGAAAAATGTCAAGATACAGAAGCTGAAGTATGGTGGCAGTTGGAAAACTAAAGTTTTAGACTGTGGTTGAAAGGAAAGCCAAGAAATCAATCACAATTGTTAAAAGTTGCTGCAAGAAAGCAGTGCATATGACAAAAGAAAGGGCACACTCAGAATACATCAAAGAAAAGAAAAGCACGATCAAGACATCTTAGAAGGGATGTGATGTCCTCCAAATCTTATTTTACTGCAGAGCAGAAATAAAGAGATGACAAATGGGGAGCATTTAGTTCACTTCAAGCATGTACAAAAAATTTTAAAAAGAGAAAATTAAAAAAATTAAATATGATTCGTATCACAATTAGAGCTGAACAAATGACAAAATAAAGTTACAGATCATAGTAGTAAAATGCCTTTCACAATGGCATGACCCTTAGGGATGAAATTGAAATGCTCTAGATATTTCACTGTTTTCTGACCAGCCAGTAATGATGAGGAAAATCACTCCCATGAGAAAAAATAAGGCAAAAAATAAATGGGAAAGAGAAAGGAGAAATTAAATTTCATCTTTCTCATGAAAGGCTTTTTATGTTTAGATGTATGCCTGGGCCACAGTTGAAATTTCCCTCTGTAGCTCTGGCTCCTTCTGTGCCAGATGGAGCACTGATCTCCCCCAGCTGGGTTTCTGCAGAGCAGAAATGACATCCAGTGACTCTCTGTGAGCTGGATCCGTGCAGGCAGCCCACCTGTTGCTGCTTCTCAGGAGCAGCCCCTTCTTCCTCAGCTCAATTTCCTCATCCCAGACAAATGCTCATAAATACATTGATGTGTCCCTTGCTTTGATACATCTGTCCCCTCTCCTGTGGACTCCCTCCCTTCTGCAGTAGTTTTGCTCCTTTTAATTCCTTCTGTTCCAACGCAAGCCCTTGTCCATGTGCCTTTTCAGGACTTTGTGCATTAAGCATTCAAGATTACACTGGCTGCTTAGAATGACATAATTGCTGCCATGTGCTGCAGGGTGAGGGTGGCAGAGTCATCTCCCAGCCACACAAATTGATTTGCTTTATGAATGCTAAGGAGGGTTTTAAGGAATCCAAGGGGGACCTCACAGAGCTGAGGTGATTAGAGGAGGTGATGATGCAGACGTCAATTGGGGAGAATGAAAATGCAGCAGGAACTGCAAAGCAATGAGTCATGTGAAGGAAGCCCTGCCACAGGCAGTGACTCAGCAGAGGTGTCAGCTCTGTGCACTGAGGGAGCAGAACCATCATTATTGACAATATATGCTCCTTTGTTCCAGTGAAGGATGCTCCTGTGAACAAAACAAATTCGACTCTAATGTTCTCCCCACAGAAAACCATATGGCAGCAGAGCTAGGAAGCCTTGAGGAATGATTACTGGATCAGTACAGGAACTTGTAGAGACAAATTCATTTGATGTTGTCTCTAAACAAGTTCTGTTTGCTTTAGTGAGAACTATGCATGTGAAGTGTTTTAGAAAACAGTTGTATATGTTGGTAAACATGGATTTATTACTATTGAAAAGATGATGCATATTTGGACAGCTGGATGAGTGTTCCCATTTAAGCTTCTGCATTTTAATTTTACTGTCTTTATCAAGAACACTTATGGGTGAAAAACGTTAATAGAAGCTGTCTCACAATCTACAAAACAGAGGGTATTCAGGCATTTGATCCTTAAATTAAGATTACATATATTTAGATCTTTAAATTTAGATTACATATATTTCTTTCTATTTCAGGCAAACAATACTGAACTACGAAATTTCAGCCAAAAGTTTCTGCATGCAAGTTGACTGTGACAGGTGTAAAGATTTGAGAGGTACATTTACAGGAAGTACTGACTAATAATAAGAAACTGTGATTTAATATAGATGCTGGAGACACATCTGTATGTATGGAGTTTGTACTCCAGTGCAGTACTGAATGGACATTCAAACAAATCAAGAAATTAAACTCAACCCATTTTACTGCATTATGTTCCTTGCCTCAAGACATTAATAAGGCAGGCAGTGAAGTTTTTTTAAAAACACTAGATATGTATCTGAATAAGGAAAAAGAGCAGCCTGGCTCTGTTGTGCTCAGATGATATTCTGTAAGTTTCTTAACTTTTAAGAAACTTACACAGCAACTTAATGATATCTCAAGGCAGTAATGAATGCCTTGATTCAAGTCAAGTTGAAATCAATGATAAAGTCAATGTAACTTCAGTGAATATTCAGTCAGGTTCAAAATTCTGGCAGGTAATTGCTCCTGTACAAACTGCTGGATTGTGTCATCCTTATTCTGATTTACTTCATAAAGTAAACACATACTGAAATCCACCTAGGGGCCTGTAGTTTTAATTCAATCTAAACTACTTGGACTGAAAAGGGGGGAAGATTTTCAAAACTCATGCATCCCTTGACCACACTTAGTCATCAGAATAATCATCTCTCTCACTGACTCACTCATTTACAAACAATCTGTCCTTCTTTCAATGGGGTATGCTCATGAAAAAAGCAGCTAGCATGGGGCAAAAGACATTTTCAGGAGATTAATTATACTTCATAAATTTCAACCAAAGGTTTTGTGCTTCAGCCCGTGTGAAAGATAACTCCATCAGGTAAGTAAGACTTCTTTCAGGTTGAAAGTGTTGCAGATTTAGTTTTGGAATTTTGTTCCATTTATTTAAGGTAGCACATGCCTAAGAGATTAAACAGCACAGAGTATAGTGTATAGTTGAGAGCACTCCTTTGTGCAGCAGTGGGATACAAGAGAAGATATCTGCCTGTTATAATTGAAGCTCCAGCAGTATCTCTGAAAGGAAAACAAAGAAAACAAAAAAAGAGAGTGAAGAAAGATTAGAATCATAACACTATACTTGTACAATTTCTTGTTCCTTCAAAATTAGCAGAAGCCAGAGTAAAGATAAATGATCATGTTACAATTATATCTTCAAACTGTAACAACTCACTAAGATAATGAAAGAAAGTAGCTTATTTGGGTAGACATTCCCACACTGGCTTTGCAGATTGAAAGTGATTTTTTTTTTTGCTGATGTTTATGACATTACCAGGGACATAATGAAACAGTCAGAGTTTCAGGGGAGATTGTGGAAAAGGAACCTAGAAGAGGTTGTGGTTACAACTATACCAGCAGCAATTCAGTTTCAGAGGAGAGGGCTGGTTGACAAAAACAACTTATGCAGAGCTGCTGTCCACTGGTATTTTGCATTTCTTGGGGGGAAATTGAGAGATAATCTGGTCCTGGAGCATAACTGCCTGTAGGGTTTGTGTTTTGAAGCTTTGTGCAAGAAAGAAGCATCAGGGATGCACTGAGGGAGCCTTGGTGAGGGGACAGGGCCACCTGGGCTGTGTGTCTTGTGACACAGAGCCACCACATGGGCTCCTTCCACAAGGAACCCACCCTGGGAGCATCAGGGCACCCCAAGAACAGAACCAAGGGCCTGTCAGGGGTTTCCCTTCACAGCTGCCCACTGGTTTTCAGCAAACCACTTGTTTGAACACAGCCAGGCATCCCCAGTCTGTCCTTGGACACTGCAGGGATTTGTAATTTTCCATAAATAATGGCATAATAGGGCATTTTGATGCAAATTAGTTTTGAACATCTCTGCAGAACAATGATAAAAGAAAAAGTAATAAAGCAACTGAGTGCGAAATAATAGGGAATCTGTCTAGAAATGTCACTAAGAGGCTTCACATTATCAAATAGAACTGGAGTTACCAGTGAGATATCACAGAAAGAGCCAGCCCTAAAATTCCCTGCATGTCACACCTCAAAGCAATGCCAACAGTATTGCTCACAGTAGCTCTGTGTTCCAGTTCTTGATTTTTATCTCATTTATCCCAATGGATCAGCATGGGGCTGAGTTGTAGGAATCCTTACTTCCACCATTAGTAAGACCCAGACCTTGTTTGCAAATGAGGGAAATCTGACATTTGGGGCTGTGCAAAGAGCAGTCAGTGGGCTTGTGCTCTCTGTCAGCTTTTATATGTGCACCTAATGAAGGGTGGAAAATGATTACAGTGGGGGCATGGAAGGAAGCATGGGTGCTATAACAATAAATATGAGCTGATATAAATCAGTGGCATTTTATCGACTCCAGTTCTGCTGGTCTGATTTAAATCAAAAATTAATTTGGCCCTAGGGCCTTGCAGAGAAATCTCTGGGACTGAATCCTGCTGTCTTGGCTCAGATGATCTTTTCCTAAATTTCAGTGAGAGTCATGGTTGAACAAGGATCTTGGGATTCTGCTGTCACATGACACAAAAAACAGCTCTCATCAGCAGCTCATTTGAAATGTATCTAAATGTTTTATGGAAATTATAAGCTTTAAAATAATTCTCTTTGTGTTTTTAATGCTGAGGCATTTCTACTCAGAATTATAAGTCACATTCTCCAGTTAAAAAAATCAGAAGCATTTATCAAAAAGAACTCCAAACAAAAGAACTCCAACAAAATAAATTACTTTTTTTTTTGGTGTTTTATCTAAAATGTAGAATTTGCATATTGAATAGAAACAAGTAAAATAACAGTGGACTCATAGGCACACTGCACTGCAGGTGGGGAAGCCAAGTAATATGAGGTTTATTCATTTTCCTTTCTTGTTGCTTTTCTTTTAGTGTTTTCAATGCACACCCATCAACTTTACAGGACTGTCAGACTCTAAACAGAACCACATTTTAAGATTATTACTAATTGTGGAGAAAGGAAAAAGGCATGAAAAACAACATGAATTTTTTTAAGAGACCTGGTCATCTCCAGGTTTTCTACTAGCCAAGGAAAAGCAATTGAATTGCTTTTCAAACCTAAGGCCTGAGTATAATTCCATATTGCTGTAAATCAGATCTACATTTTTATGATCTTCTGCCTCATTTTCAGGAGGACACTCCTGTTCTGTGTGCAAGAGAAGGCTCAAAACTTGCAGCACCCATAACCCAACCATAACCCAGCATGGCAGCACTCACTCCTGGCATGGCAACACCTGCCAGGGCACAGGGGCTGCCCCACACCTGGGCCTTGTGAGCCCGAATTGGGCTCAGCTCAGAGCACCAGTCAGCCCTAACGAGGGAACAGGGTGTGAGGGCAGCAGGGACATGAATGCCTGAGCCTCCAGCTGCTCTGCTTTGCTGTGCTGGGACTCCTCTCCTTGCTGCAAGGAAGATTATTTCTCCCCAGAGTGAGCCAGAAAAGGTATTGTCTCATTTGGTTTATGAAATATATGGCTGTAAGTAGGCATTTGAGGGTGGTGGGGTTGGGTTGTTTTTGTCAGAGTTGCTCAGAATAGATATACAGTTCAGGTTAAATAAGAGTGAAGTTTCTCTTTGTTTTATTTTTGGGGTAGATGGAGAGAAAGGAGAAAGACAACCACTGTAAATAACTAGCCAGTTTAATATAATCCCCAAATAAGCCTTTCATTTTCTGTGGGGGGCAGGATGTTGTATTAAAAAATAAGCTTGCATGAATTTCATAACAAAAATTGTTACTCCCCTAAGAGAAAAGCAGAGACTTTATTTTTAAGCAATTGCCTTGTTTCCTTGCTGGTTTGATCTGTTGAAATTTCTTGACCAGTTATTGTAGAGTCACATATTAAATCAGGTAAATGTGTGTGAGAGGTCTTTTTAATGCAAACAAAGTAGTCTCCTGTAATATTTTCCTGTTTCCTCTTCAAAGCACATATGAAAGATTCTCAATTTGATCTTTGACTGGATAAGGGGCTCTGAAGAGGTCTGAGTGTCCAGTTTCCACTGAAGCCATGCTCAATATTCTGAGGGCATGTAGCATTTCTCAGCTCCTGCTGAAACCCTTGTATGTGTTTTAGCTGCTCCCATAACAGCATGGCTCTGAAATGTCTGTCCCACTCCAGAGTGTGCTGCTTCCATGGGTGTGAGCAAATTCCCTGGTTTTACATGGCAATATCTGTAGGCAGGGCTCTTTTTTTTTCTAGTAGATAGCTTTGTAGTTGGGGTTAGGGGCGAGTAGCTCAAGGAAAATGGTGAGAATATTTAGAGTATTTAAACCTTATTTCTTAAAGATGCTGTGAAGGGGTCCCTCTCAGTCAGAAACCTGGCCCTTTGTGAATGGTGATGTGCTGTCCTCACCCTTTCCTTTGCCTGGGAAAATTTGTCTATCTTTTGAGATGTGGTTATTCAGACCTTGAATAGAAAGAGGGAAAAGAAAAAGAGAAAGAGAAAACCCCTGTTTAATTTACTTTAAATGAAGACTATGACACAACTCCCCCTAGGGCTAAGCTCCAGTTTTCCTCAATTCCATTGGAGCTTTTGTATAATATCCTTGGAGTTCCAGATTGCCCTTTATCTACCAGATAAGCTATCCTTGGCTTTTACCATTTGCTTGGCCCTTGAGTAAAAATGTATTGAAGAGATGAGCAAAAGTCAGTGACATTTATCAGAGTGGAATGATTAATCCTGAATTATGTGGCTTAGGCATGGATATACATGAGTAATGTTGCAGCTGAGGGAGGGGAGGAAAGCTAAGCCAGTCTAAACTGCCCAGGAGAAGCAGAAGGTTGTACAGGGAGAGGATGTGTTTGCTAAGTGGGGTAAGGCAGCTTTGGGAACAAACATGAGAGCAGAAGAGGATTCTGCAAAACCAACTGATAAAAGAAAGAGCATATACATCAAAAGAAATACCATGTGATGGTGGTCTTCCTGTTCCCTTCAGCTTTAAACAAATATCTTTATTCCCTGCAGTGTCTGGGTGAAGGTGGGATGCTGTGCCTGTGATCTCAGCCCAGTTTTGCAGATGAGGCAGGTGCACATTTCCATGTGTGTGGATGATTGAGCTGTAGCAAACTTCAGACTCTGCTGAGAATGATCCATGTGCTAAGCCTGGGAGGCCCTGAGATGACAATTTCTGTGACTTTTCACTTCAGTAACAGAAACCTGTGGATTACACAGTGCTCCTGATTTATAGCCACGTACCTCCATTGTGAGGATACATAAGATTCATCAATATGAAAGGGTTAGAACACTTATCTAAAACCCCAACTGTGAGCTGGGGAGAAGATTCTGATGTCAGTGTGGGTAGTTAGCAAAATGCTGGGGATTTGGGTGTTTTAAGCCTTAGTACACAACTGCACTTCGGTGTTCTTTGAACCACTCTTTCTGTATTCTCCAAGGGAAAACATTAGATGATCTATGGACCACAAATCACTCTCTTGAAGAAGATTTAAATGTTTTTAGTGGCAGAAATAGTGAGGGACTGTTCTTGCTGAAATATTTGTCCATGCTTTGAGGGTAGAACCTCCTGGCACCCTCCAGCTCCCTGGGATGGGAAGGTGGGACATGCCTAAGGACACAGCAGGCTCATGAGAAAGGTGTGACACTCCCACATAAGGCAGAAGGATGCTCTGGATTGCAATGGGATGGGAAGTCCCTAGTTGCAGGCAAGCACAGAGATACTGACAAAATGTGGAGGTCAGCATGAGACACCAGATCAATGTCCCTTAGCTGCATGGATTAAATATCTTAAGGACAGGGTCTAAGGTGAAAGTGGAAGTGAGGAAGAAGACATCCTTCTCTTGGTATGTGGAATTTAGTCCACAGCCATCATGCAGGGACACCAGCTTGCCAGTGCTTTTGATTTTTGCATTGTCTTGATGCTTTTTGATAGGTCAGGCCTGTTTCTCTTAAGGGCCATAATCTGCTGTTAAAATGGAAAACTTTTATTATTTTTTTTTCCTGCAGTGGGACTGCTGCCAGATGTGTGTGGCTCTTTACATTTAGAGCTGCAAAATTCTAATGTCACTGCCACGGGTTTGTTAATCTAGATGCACATGAGATAACCCCATCTGAGCTTAGGCAAATTTCATTCAGCAACTGAACTGTGTTATGTTGGCACCAGTGCTCTGAAGAGCTCGCTGATGGGTTTTGAATGATTTTGTATTTATCAACCTCAGCCATGATTTATTGTAAAAACTTTACTGTTAATGTCTGTTTTCTGGGATGTGTGAGCGCTGAAAAATGAAGAGTTAAAAAAGCTGCATTTATCTCTTAGCATTTTTAAGAGTTTATAAAGCTCTGAAATATCTAAGTTGTCCTCAGTTTCAGTTCCAAGCAGCCCTAGAAGACCTCAGACAATAGCTTTTAAAGAAAACACTGACAAATTTACTATCCTGTTGTTTTATGCTAAAACCACAAACACATGTAGTATTTAGAGTAGTCTTGCTGTAGGTTTAGCTACCAATAAGGGGAAGCAGATGAAGAAATGTCCCTGAAAGAGCAATCTGAGAATTTCTCCTTTTAGCAAGCCACACTTTGAGTGTTTGCCAGGCTGCCTCCAGCTGAAGTGTGCCACTGCTGTTGTAGAGGAATGAAATATAGGGGAAAAAAAAGAAAAGACCCACAACAAGAAATCCTGTGGCTTACAACATTTACATGTGCAGGGTTTTCACTTTCTTTTCAACTTAGTTGTTTTTTTAGTTTGCAAATACATGGTAGATTGCAAATTGTGTTCATTTTGTTTTGTTGGACTAATGCTCCTTGTGGTTTGGAAATTTTTTATTTTATTTCAGTTGAACTACAAAAGTCAAAGCAAGTTAAGACCTAAAGAAAATACCACTTCAAAATTGTATTTTATGATTAGTATTAAGAAAGATAATTGTGGAAACAACAAGGAGATACTGATGCTGATATTTGAGCCTTTGTTCAGCATGCCTCAAGAGACTAAATTTTTTGCTTAAATTGATATCAGAAAGATAGAGTAATTAAATAATAGTATTTGCAAATTAGGCTGAAGATATTTCATGGATTTAGTTGGTTTAAAGTTAATGCTATTTGAATATGGTTATTGTAATTAAATTTAATTTCTGCTACTGAGTAAGCTAGAACCTCTGAATACATCCTTTTGCATCACAGCACTGTTTTTTAAACCCTCTCCCTTATCCTTCATAAGATTTGAACAGTGGGAGTTTAATCCCCTGTGTTTCTGCCTTTGCACCAGCTGAAAGTCACCAGTGTCACAGAGCCTCATGGAAAATCCCATCAGTCCTCCCCACAGACTTTGCATTCTCTGCAGAGCCTCATGGAGCGAGGAGAGGCAAGGAGCCATCATATCCAGCAGCTGGTGGGAGCTTCCCCCGAGCTGGGCAGGGACAGGCTGTCCAAAGGTGGCTGTTTCCACAGCAGGCTGCTGGGCTGCTCCCAGAGTTACCGGGTTAGGTGATATCTGAGGAGGGTGTGAGCATCTGTGTTACCCCTGTGTCCCTCCAGGAGCTGGGATGGGAGGTTGGGATGTCCCTTATGAGCTCCAGTATGTGCCTGCCAAGGCCCTGCAGCTCCCCACAGCACAGCCCAGGGCCCTCCAGCCCATCCTTGCTCTCCCAGCAGCCCAAAATCCACCCTCCTCTGCCTCTGTGCAGCAAATACATCCCCTGACCTGCTCTCCTCAGAGCTTCTCCCAGGTGCGAGCAATCCCAAAGGCAAAGTGGGATCCTTAGTGCTGCATCTTCCCTCTTTGTTTTACCTCTTTGGCTGTGTTGTTAAAACGCTTGCCTATTTTAGGGTTTTGTGAGAAATGCCTAAAGGTAATTTTGGTAATTTAATTGATGTTTTCACTGCCTCATGGGTTGGTTATGGTGGGAATGGAGGCAGATAAGATTGCTAGCACAGAGAGTGACTTCAGCTATTCCACAGCTAAGTCAGCTCTTTCATCTAGCCAGTGGGAGGTTACATTTAAAACTCATGGAGATAACCCTGAAAAGACTAGATTAGTTCTGATGTGTTATTCCAGCCTTTACCCATTATACAAGCAGCAGATGGTTCATCCTGTTATATTTTATTGACCTACAGGAAGTGAGAGAAGAGGTGTTTTTGTCACTCCTACTTGCTACAAAGCCTACAAAAGTTGCTTTTAGCTGTTAACCAGTGACTTCAAATTGGGTATCTGTCTTGTTTAATGAGGAGAGGAAAGAGTAAAAAAAAAAAAAAAAAATCAATGAAAGTAGGGTTTGTAAATATATTATCTGAATCCCCTGGGCTTATTAGGTAGGATAGGCTTGTAGACAGCAAGATCCATATGGAAATCCTTGAGGTAATTTCATGCAGTGTTGTTCCATACTTGTAATTCTTTGGCTGTGCAGATGATTTCCTATCTGACCAGACTAAGTAAACTGGGTGAGTCACCCATTAAGAGGATTAAATGCTTCTGGCTAGAAGAAAGCAGAGACCAAGCTTTCATGTGTGGCGTGCAATAGAGCTGCTGTGATAAAAGGAATGCAAAAAACAATCTAATTTTCATTTCTGACATGCTTAGATAACAGAAGAATTTGTAGCTGCTCTATTTTAAATGGGAAACATAAATGGCTTACAAAGGACCATTCAGGGGTAAATCAATTTCAGAATATAAACTAGATGCCTAAAAGCAACCTTAGTAACTTTTCTGGTAGTTATTCTCCTGAAACAAATGACAGTCTGGAGCTGTCAGTCTCTTGAATGTTTTATAGCCTTAAAAAGTTATGTCAAAAATCTGTGCTTTGACAAAACTCTGACCTTAGGGCATAGGAACTCCACTTTTTTAACTTGTACAGAGAAGTGGTTCTGTCCAAGCCAAATTTGGACAAATGGAGACTGGGAGACGTGTAGGCAAAACCCATCAGATGTTCAAGTGGCATAGTTCAGTAAAGTCTGCAGATCAGCCATAAAGCTGGAAGGGAGTTATGGATATATTCATTTCAATCAGCAGGGCACAGGTGGCATTTACATGTCAAGGATTGAAGCCACAGGGATGAACAGACAGAGAAGGGGACTCACAACTGCTAACAATCCTGATTCAAATCCAGCTTTGATCTGTTGGGATGCCTGGAACCTTCAGTGGGAAGTTGCATATATTTAATGTAAATAATTTCTAATGTAAATAATTTCTGAATGATTAAGACTCATAGAGGTGGCTCTAGTCTGCAAATTGCTTGAAAGGTTATATCCCCAAGGAAAATTTTTGAAAACTAAGAGTTATGAGATATTTAATTTCTTTGGGGTGGGTTTTGAGAGCCTGTCTTGCTGTCCAACTCTACTGTTCCTCTGTGTGCCTTGAATGGGTCACCTTTGTGTGCTCCCTGCTTCAAACCTCACAGTTTGCAGGAGCACTGCTGGAGATGACTTCTGCTTCCTTCCTGTTGTAAACAAGCCAGATGCTCTCATTCCACACACACAAAAAAATGAGAGCACATTTAACCAACCCAGAAAAGACTGATCATTTGAAAATCCTCCTGAATTATGGTTGGTACTTAGGGCAAGATGCCTTAAAAGCAGGCAAACATGGTTGGAGGCCAAGGCAAATGTGGGCCTGTTGGAGACCTCATGGCTCAGTCTCTCATCTCCACTGTGAAGAGGCACAGTGGCTCCCTGATGGAATAAACTCCCTCAGCGAGTTTCCACTGGCACTCGGGGTGTTTTCCAGCTGGGAAATTTCTTGTCAGCTCTCTAACAGCTTTCATTGACTGAGCAGAGAAGTCCAACCCAGTCAAAGACAATGAAGCAAAAAATAATTGACTTAGAGTAATGTCCATGTCTTGTGAAAGCCTGATGTAGTAGACCGGTGCAAATTTGCTTAAACATTTTTCCTACTTAAGTACATTTTGAGTTGCTGAAGAAATGTAAGCAAACAGCAATAAATCAGGAACTGAATGAAATGTGCATTTGAGCCAATTTTCCTGTGCATCCCAGCAGCTTTACTAAAACAGTTTGGCATCTATCTCTTTCATCCAACAAAGCTTTGCCTTCTACCTTTATTTTTTTTAACAAAATGAATAAATCACTCTACATCAAGATTTTTCTCTAGCAAACCCAGCTGGTCTATTAAAAAAACAGCTTATTGTACATCCCATGATGCAGGCTTGGATAGGGAGCAGAATGAAGCCCTCCTCTGCTGTTGTGGCACCTTTGTGCTACCCACAAAAACTGTGGCTCTCCCATCCCTGGAAGTGTTCTGGGCCAGGCTGGATGGGGCTTAGAGCAACTTAGATCAAGTGAATGGCAAATAACTGAACGAAATGACAAAATTCTGGTGGTCAGAGACCAAACTGCAGTTTCTTGGAGTAGGGAGTTATTCATGTCGGGAAATCCAGCCTGCTTGGGTTGTATTTCTTCTCATACACTGCAGGCACATCCCAGAGTCCTTGAGGTGGATCCCCTTGCAGCTAACCCCATTCCATCTGCCTTGCCTGCAGCACTGGGGGTGATGCCCAGCCCACTGGGCTCTGGGCTCTGCTGTGGTGTGAGTTATCCACAGCCCCGCTGAACTCAATACAGGAATGGAGAGATTCCAGCTCGGAAGGTGTCCATAAATGTGTTAGCTCTGTAGCATGCCTGGACTTGAAATGCAATACTGGGGAGAAAAATAACTCTGATTTACCCACTGAAGGTCAGAAAGGGGGAGCAAATAGTGAAAAATAGCAGAGTGGTGGCTATAGGAGGCACTTTATCTGGTACTCTTAGAGAAAAGCCCTGCAGAGCTGTGGGTATGCTGAGTTCAAGCCAGTCATTTTTTGATTTTTTTTCTAAACTGTGAGGTTAACTGCAAAGCTGTGTGAAGTCACCCTGCACTCAAGAGCAGTGGCTTGAGGCCTGGGAGCTCAGGGCATGCCAGGCTCCCTCCAAACTGTCCTGCTTCATTTTCCCTTCTCAGCAGGCAGGTCCCAGCCACCTTATTCACTAATGACAGCTTGGGACAAACCATGGCAATTTTCTCCATGAGCTTTGCTTTCAGCAACCTGTGCATGGCATGAAAAATACCTGGCATTGCTCAAGTGTTTTTCCTAAATTGCAAACATGCAGCCATACTGAGAGCATATTTCCTGTTTGAGAGCTGGATATGCACACAAATGGTTTGGAAAATGTGTTCTGAATAATGAACAAGCAGTTGAAAGACCCTGTGTACCTTGGCCACACACACAGAGCACAGGTATGGTATGGTATGTGAGCCATGGAAGGTTTTACAGATTTTTCAACCATATCTAATATGCTTTCTCTCCTTATTTTGAAGGGAGACCAGGGAATATGTTCTACTGTGTATTTCTGTTTGATTTCTTCTCTCACTGAATTGGGTTTACATTTGAAAATGATCTGCTGCAGATAAACTTTGTGAAAATGGCCCATTCCCTGACCTCATTTTTCTCTCTCCTTATGGTATCCCTTTTTTTTTCCAACCTTCAAAGAGTAGAATAGAATTTCCAAATTCCCAAGCTACAACACCTTACCCTAGGAGCATCTCACAGCCAGAGCTCTGCAAGGTGAGGCACGGAGGGGAATTCCCACTGCTGTTGGAGCACAACAGATAGAAAAGCAGCTATGTTGTTATTTTAAACAGCTGTGTCTTCTCTTTACTAAAGTTAATAGACCTGTGCAGGATCAACTTCAGTGAAAAGATGGTTTCTTCACTCTATTATTGCCAGAAAAATGTTATTTTCTCTTTTTGAATAAATGGCTTTAAATCCTTTCCTCCCAGAGCAGTGGGAGCTGGGGAAGTGGAGAATAGTGCACCTTGAAGGTTGTCAGAATTAGGATTTGCTCACCTCTCAGTGCTGAACACTCAGTGGCGGTGGGCTGTGCTCCATCCAGGTGTTGGCAGAACCCTCACAGCCCATGCAGGCCATGAGTTGAGTTCCTTCAACTCCAGAACTTAGATGATTCAGTAGCATTTGCTCTTTCTGGTAGCTCTGCACTCAACAGCAAGAGCTGAACCTCAAAACAAGCTGCTGCCATCAAGGTGCCTGTATGGGCAGAGTGTGTGGTTATTGTTAGGTGTCCATGGAGCAGAGTGCGTGGTTATTGTTAGGTGGCCATGGAGCAGAGTGTGTGGTTATTTCCGGGTGGCCATGGAGCAGAGTGCGTGGTTATTGTCAGGTGTCCATGGAGCAGAGTGTGTGGTTATTTCCAGGTGTCCATGGAGCAGAGTGCGTGGTTATTGTCAGGTGTCCATGGAGCAGAGTGCGTGGTTATTGTCAGGTGTCCATGGAGCAGAGTGTGTGGTTATTGTCAGGTGGACATGGAGCAGAGTGCGTGGTTATTGTCAGGTGTCCATGGAGCAGAGTGTGTGGTTATTGTCAGGTGTCCATGGAGCAGAGTGTGTGGTTATTGTCAGGTGGACATGGAGCAGAGTGCGTGGTTATTGTCAGGTGGCCATGGAGCAGAGTGCGTGGTTATTTCCCAGGTGGACATGGAGCAGAGTGTGTGGTTATTGTCAGGTGGACATGGAGCAGAGTGCGTGGTTATTGTCAGGTGGACATGGAGCAGAGTGCGTGGTTATTGTCAGGTGTCCATGGAGCAGAGTGCGTGGTTATTTCCCAGGTGGACATGGAGCAGTGTGGTTATTGTTAGGTGGCCATGGAGCAGAGTGTGTGGTTATTTCCGGGTGGCCATGGAGCAGAGTGCGTGGTTATTGTCAGGTGTCCATGGAGCAGAGTGTGTGGTTATTGTCAGGTGTCCATGGAGCAGAGTGTGTGGTTATTTCCCAGGTGGACATGGAGCAGTGTGGTTATTGTTAGGTGGACATGGAGCAGAGTGTGTGGTTATTGTCAGGTGTCCATGGAGCAGAGTGTGTGGTTATTGTTAGGTGGACATGGAGCAGTGTGTGGTTATTGTCAGGTGTCCATGGAGCAGAGTGTGTGGTTATTGTTAGGTGTCCATGGAGCAGAGTGTGTGGTTATTGTTAGGTGGACATGGAGCAGAGTGTGTGGTTATTGTTAGGTGGACATGGAGCAGAGTGTGTGGTTATTGTCAGGTGTCCATGGAGCAGAGTGTGTGGTTATTGTTAGGTGTCCATGGAGCAGAGTGTGTGGTTATTGTTAGGTGGACATGGAGCAGAGTGTGTGGTTATTGTTAGGTGGACATGGAGCAGAGTGTGTGGGAGTGCTGGAATGGATCTGGGGGCCAGCAGACCTGTGCTTATCTCCTGCCCTGGCTTTGGAGGAGAAGGCAAACCAGGCACCTTGGTTTGGCTGCTGGAAACAACAGCAGGGACCCACCCCAAGATCCCAAGGTCCTTCCACAAGTGGTGACACTTCTCTGCCCTGCTCACCTTCCACCCAGGAGCTTGAGGCTGTTACCATTTTGAGATATTTGAATTAGACAATTCTTGTGATTATTTTTTGGGGTGCTTTCTTCTCCTCTCCTCCTTTTTTTTTTCTTTTCTTTTTTTTTTTTTTTTTTTTTTGTGTGTGTCTTTCTCAACATGATATTTGAAATTATATCTTGAGGTGCTTCAATATTGAATGCTTTCCTTGCAGGAAACCTTGGCAAGGCATAGGCACAAATATACGCATTTTCTATTTTGATGTTGTGTGCAGTAAGTGATATCTATGCTTCCTCATTGCTTATTTTTATCCACTTACCCATTTTCATCCTCTGTTGCTACATTGCAGCTTTCCTAACCCTTCTCCCTTTCTGTAGCAAAAAAGGACATTCAGATGAAGAGATCTTTTTCAGCTTTTGGAAAGTTTACATTTTTTGGTTATCCTTTTCAAAAATGAGATTAGTAAAGGTAAAAAAAGAAGAAAAAAGCATGAATGATTACATGCAGTGAAAACTTGAAGGTGTAGGTTTTTAAGCTCTCTGCTGTGGTATTTTCTGGTGGGGGGAGTGGGAGTGTATTAAAAAAAACTATTGAAGAAATGAGCTGTTAAAGAAATTTGCTGTTAAAGATATAACTGAGAATTCAGTATTCCCCAGCACCAGCATTTGGATGATCAGCAAGGAAACAGTTTGAGTATTCTTGTGAATACCATAGAGGTGATCATGCAGAATTTGGCTTATAGATACTTCTGTAATTAATGAAACTCTATTCCTATTGCACAGATTACATTAGTTTGGGGTCAGAGCTTACCAAGGATCAGGAACAATCAGCACTCTGGGATTCTTGCTTTCCAGAGCTGTTTTTATTACCATGGGCAGGGCATTAATTTTTCATGTTTTTGGATAGGAGACACTTTATTGTTTCCTGAATCATTCAGCAGCTGAAGGTCTGAGCCAAATGTGTCCACCACACAGTACCCATGGGGGAAAAGAGGATTTCAGCTCTGTGTCTCTCTGTGACAAGGAAGGTTTATTTTCCTGCTGAAACTGGTGATGTTTGGCTTTGGAGGAACTGATGAGGTTGCTAAGGAATGGTTTGCTCCTCCAAAGGCAGGGCAGTTTCATGGGATGAAATCAAGCTCATAACAAGGATTTTTTTGTGAGGATTTTCACATCCCAGCACCCCAGAATACTGCTTTGTACTGGTGTCTCCATTTGCTCCTCCCCTACAGACTTAGCCAGCTAGGTGAAGCAATGCAGCATTTTCATTTTGTGCGGTAGGGCTTGAGAAATTCATGACCAGGTACTGATGCTTATTTATATTTGGATGTAAACACTATATCAAATGTGCTTTTATTGCCATTTGTTCCAATAAAAAGGTAAAAATGCATAATCTAAATGTAAATTTGTCAGTGAATAAAAGCAGGCCACAAAAAATAGCAAGAAAGTTATCAGTCTTACTGAACATGAAATAGTATGGAAAAATATCGTAAATGCATATAGAAGAAGAAATGGAAGAAAATACATTTATTTTGGAAAAAAAATTGCAAAGAGGGAGACAATTGTACTCCATTCTGTCAGAACACATTATAATAAGCTCTCTTGATTCTTCAGGGAAGACTTTCAAGGTAATTTTCTGTTGCTTTTAAAACAGTAAAAAATAAAAAAACTAAGAATGAAACATGGATTGCTCCTCTCAGGAGTGCCTGCAACTTTAGGCTTTCTCAAAGCCCTTGTCAGGAGAACTTCTTGGCCATTATGTTAGAAACAAAAAATGTATTTTCCATTAAGATAGAAGAGCAAAGCAAGGCACTAAGAAGATACTTGAAAGGAAAGGTGGCTTTTCAGCAGCATAGAGTGTTCCAGCATGCTGCTTCTAAAACTCTGCATGGCTGGTGTGCAGACCAGAATTTACCTACATATAAATTCATTCAGAACTTCAAAAAGGAGCCCACAAAACCTGTGTGTTAAAGCTGTGTCTCTGCTGTGCTGATGCAGGCTGGATGGTGCTGCAGGTGTCTGCTCTGCTGCATGTGCAGGAGACCCAGGGTATTCCAGAGGAATGGGTATTCCAGAGGAATGGGTCTCCCCTGCTGCCAGAGGGAACTCCTGAGCAAGCACAACTGAGGAAACTGCTTTCTTCTTGACTTGTGTCACTTGGGTCAATGCATTTTTAAACTCGGTTCTGGGTGGAGTGTTTTGCTGATTCTGCACACACCAAAATGATTTCTAAGCTTTTTTCCTCTTGCAGCCTTTCCCCTTTTCCCCACACTGAGTATTTGGCAGGATTCACCTGCAGAAAACAGCTGTGGCTGTTTCCATTATCTGGGATTTTTAAAGTGCCAGCCTTTGTTCTTTAACTCCCTATTTCTGTAAAAAGCGAATTCCTGACCTTTGAGAGGCAGGAAATATGGACATGCTTCATGTAGCATTTTTGTGTGGCTCCTGTACCAATAAAATCCCTTGCCTTTTTCCTGCTCCTGCATGGATAGCAGGTGGGCTCAGCGGTAATTTGAGGATTTGCAGTTTGGGTGTATCTGAGTGTGCTGTGTGCCAGGTGAGCTGCATCTCAGAAATAAACTCAGGGAACCTGTGCAGAGCCCCTGTACCTTGTCAGTCCCAGGCCAGCACTTTGCAAAAGCACAGCTGTTGTCTCTTTTGGACCTTAAAATGACTGTTTTTCAACTTTGAAATCATTAGTAACTGGGAGTTATAGAGCTGCTTTCTAGAAGCTTTCATGACACCTGGAAATGCACCTCTGTACTTAACTCCTCTCTGAGGGGACAAACCAGGCTTGATTCATGGGATTTTACATGCAGTAGTATTAATTTTGGAGGGTGAAAGTTCTCACAATCTAATCTGAGGATAAAGAAGTATTTATCCTATCTGCTGGCATTTCAGAGTGGGTTTTGGTCCTTAGCACATGGTGGTAGTTGTGCTGCTCCAATGTGAGTTAGGGGATAGTGCTCAGATTTAAAAGTTCTGAGCTGTTTGAAATGCAGGTTATAATAAAGACATAAATTACTTTTATTCTAGATTGGAATAGCAGATTAGAACAATGTTTTATTAGTAATTTATTATAAATAATTGGCTTTTATTGTGATATTCACATTTTCTGAAAAATCCCTTTGCCCAGGATTCTCTCCTGGGAAGATGAGAGGCCTCAGAGAAAAAAGAAAACAAATTCTTACCCTCATTTGCTTCTCACATGTGGAATATGTTTGGGGATTGTTTACCCACAGGTGATTATTTCATTGGTTTCATGTGAGTTGTTTTGACTTATTGGCCAATCAGGGTCAAGCTGTGCTGGGGCACTGGAAAGAGTCACAAACTTTCATTATTATCTTTTTAGCCTTCTGTAAGTATCCTTTCTGTATTCTTTAGTATAGTTTAGTTTAGTATTCTTTAATATAATATAGTATCATAAAACAATAAATTAGCCTTCTGAGAACATGGAGTGAGATTCATCATTCCTCTCTGCCACGGGGCACCCCGAAAATACAATACTTTTATTACTTGTAAAAATATTCAGAGGATGCACCAAAGACTTTAAAACAGAACAAATACCAAAGCCAAAAGGGAGATCTAGCTGATAGTATTACATTTGAGTAAAAGTCCTTTGTTTTACACCAGTTGTTAATCTTCTTGGTTTTATGTTGCAAGTCTTGTATTTGGATAAATGACCTTTCCTTCCTCCGTAAGTTTTTTTTTTTCTAAATTCTCCCTCATCCAACTGCAGAGCAGTGTGACCTAAGATCACCTAAGGTGCTGCCATGTCAGAGCAAAGGTTTTCAGGATTTAGTCACTGCTGACATGGCTGCTGCCCTCCCAGCCCCTCAGCCTCAGCTCTGGGGACCAAACACTTGCGTGAATTGTGAGGGTGGCATTGAGACAACCGGGCAGGGTCAGACCAGGCTGCTGAATGTTATTGTCCCTTCTTTTCCTGGGAAGATACTTACAGTGCCTTTCCTTCAAGGAGAGCATTTAATTTTGATTTGTGTGGGACAGCATGGAAATGGGATTGAAGGGACCAGCTACTGAATTGTGTGTCCTTTACCTTTCATTAGAGGTGTTAGTTCACATCTCGATGAAGGATGCATTATGTTATCACAGAAATAGAACAGATTTAACTCTTTTTAAATGCCTTTTATCAATTTCCTCTTGCCATAAAGTGTGAATTATTGACAAACCCCAGGCCTTCCGTCACACCTACTCCTCTGGTTTCACAGCCCTCTCCTTGTTGCCCTTGTTGCCATGGTACTCCATTGCACTGCTGCAGTGCCTTATACATTGTAATAAGTGACATATGCAGCCCAAAAAAGTCAGCACACTGGCAATCCATAACTTTGAATTCTTTACTAAAGCAAAAAAAAAAAAAAAATAAAATTGAGGGTGTAGGGCAACCAAAGGCTTGACACTACTGAAAAAAGTGCTCAGGAGATTATGCCTGTGCTACGTTCTTCTTGAAAATTCATTATGGGATGAGGGATTTGCCTAGAAGTGAGTAAAAACAGAATTTTCTTAGATATAGACTATCATATTTTATTGACGTTTTTAGTTAAAAGCAAATAAACAAACCTATTTCCTATGCTGGTTTCCTTCTGTCTTCTGAGTAAATATTGGCAGGAAGAGTGATGATGTCTTTAATGTGTGAGATCTCAGATGTTTTTGTGTAGCAATTTGAAATGAAAAAACCTGGAATTTTTCAAATAGGAAAAAACTCCAAGAAATTTTTAATTACCTCTTTCCTTACCAGAACAACTTATATTCTGCACTTTATTTTGCACAGAACACCCAGGATTATTTTAAAAATAAGAAAAAAAAAAAAAAGGAAAGCAAAATGCAAAATTTTTGTCTTGGGAATTGGATCTTTAGTGTTGTTCTGGGTAAGTTTTTGAGGGGGTGCTACCCTTGTTTCAAAAGCATAGGCTGCTGTCTATTAGGACAGCTGTCCATCTAAAAAATTGCAATCATATGAACATGTACATCCAGTGTAGTAATATACATGTTCCTATAATTAATGAAAAATTTAGTAAAGCCACATTTATTCAGTGAATACAAAGGCTGTTAATAACAAAGTATGCATTATTAATGCAGAATAAAGTGAAAAAATATAAACAAAAAGCAGAATTTGACAGGAACTTCTAGAAGGTGTCCAAAAGAAATGGGTCTGGGTGTAAATCAATCCTTGCTGTGTTAAAACACAGCTGTGAGGGGCCTTTCTAGATGAATGTTAATGCGAACACCATGCTGAAGCAAAAATATATTTTCCAATTTACTTTTTCTTAAACTTTAATATATAGGCTATAAAATTGGGAAATAAGCACTATCCTAAAGATCCAGTTCTCCCAAATTAATGGAGCGGAAGCACAGCCCAGCAGCTCTGATGCTTGTCTGGGCAGGCTCTGTGATGGGCTGCCCATGCTGCTGGCAGCCTGAATGGGAGCACTGGGCTTGAGGTGCCCTAGACACATTTTAGAGCAAGTGTTGGGTGTCCAGACTAGGTGGACATGGAATTTTGTGGCATTGGTGACTCCCCTGCAGGGCATAACCCACTGAGGGTGTCCTCCAGAAGGAGGGGTTTGTGCCACACCTGCCAAGTCGTCTCATGCCTGTTTTTTGAGGTTGAATTTCCCATCCCTTCCTTCTCAGGTGCTTGTTGTGGCTCTCAGCTATGCCAGGCAGGTGCTGCTGTGGCTGGCACCCCTGCCTGGCAGGGAGGGCAGGCAGGTGGTGGCACCACAGCACCCCAGGGTGACAATGCTGCTGCCACTGTCCCAGCCAGGAGCTGTCCCCTGCTGCCAGCTCAGAGGGAAGCAGGCATCCACGTCTCCCCTGCTTTTTCCCTTGTGTCAGCTCGTGATGTTCAGCTGGTGAGCAGGAGTAACCTTAAAAATAACCCTGGGGAACAAGTCTAACTCTGCCTTTGTTCTGTCTTTAACCTCAGGCAGACTGTGTCAGCAAGAGACTTTGAAATGTTTTTTTTCCCCTCACACCAGCTTTTTTCTAACAGAGCACTGTACTGAGAGCCAGAGACACAGAGTGTATTCCCAGCTCTGATGTTGTTGGTACCTCTCTTTATCCCTTTCCAAACCTTCCACCGTGTATCTGGCTTGTCATACACCACCCCTCTTGGGCATCAATTCTCTGCTCTTTGCTGCACAATTTTACACCACCTGCCAAGTCTCTGCTGGGGTCTTGTGGTTGCATGCAAAAGATAAATAACAGAACTAAAGGGAAATTGCTAATTGGACTAATCTCAATTTTTTAAAAATAAATATCCTACTGAAAAACCTTAATAAAAGGCCAAAGGGGTAGAGAGTGAAAAACACAAGCTTTATTTTAGCAAGAGTCAAAGTGATGTGTGTGCATGCACAGGAGTTGCAGGCAGAGCTCCATGGAAATTTCTGATCTTTTAAAATGTGTTTTTAACCCAAAATGGACAAAGGCTGCACTTTGAGAACCTTAGAACTGAAATGTTTCTAGTTTTTCATATGTTCAGAGTACACAAGATAATTCCTTGCAGGGAAGCAAAACAAATCTTTTTGTAATAGGGTCAAGGCTCTATGATATAAACATCAAATATCCATTATTAAGCAGGCTGTATAAATAACAATTACCGCTAAGTTCTTTCACTTATTAAATCATTGAATAATTTAGGTTAGAAGGGGCCACGGGGGGGTTGAGCAGTCTGAGGGGCTCACACAGTCCTGCCCACCTTTGTGATGGAGGCTCCACGGACATTTTGGACAACCTCTGTAAGGCTTAACCTTTTCACGCTGTTCTCTTTGGCTTTTTTCCCCTCTCACCTTATACCCAGCTGTGATTTATGAACATTTCTTCAATCTTTTGCTGACCACTGCTGAGAAAGGTCAGGCTCCATCTCCTCTGGCTGGCTCTCCAGGTGCTGAGGGCTGTGGCAGGTCCCCCTTTCTCCTCTCCTGGGGCCCTCCTGGGCTCCATCCTCCTCCATGGGGGGATCAATGCCATGGGGGGATCATTCCTGCCCCCTCTCCTGGGGAGGGACAGCGTTTTGGGCACTGAACATGGGATTGAACCTTCCTGATGCCCAGTGGTAGGAAATTATTAATTTGCTTCTGCTTACTTCTCCTTTGCTAAAGCTGCCCAGGATGAGGGTGCAGGGCTTGCATTTCCCTTTGTTCAGCTCCTTGAGGCTCCCCTGGGTTTTTTTCCCAGTTATTTGGTCCCTGGTGGAGGTGCCCCCTGTATTGATTCCTTAGGATGTCACTGTTTTGAACCACTGCCCACCCAAACACTTCAGCCCCATCCAGACTTTTAATCATGCCTGGAGACAAGTAATCATTACAGTGATTATAAGAATTATTCTTTCTAATTTAATTAAAAGTGGAGGCAAACAGAATGGAAATGGGAACACTGGCATGTTTTCCAGAACTGAAATGGTGTTTCAGAGTGCTTTAAACCTGGTGTAACTTATTTTGATATAATCATCTTTCTTGTCTCTGCTTTTCATTTAAAATTCAGATATTGCTAGAATCAACTTCTGAATTATTGAATTTTTAAACAAAATTAAGTAGGCACTGTCTTGGCTGTTCTGAAAGTAAAATTAAGACATAGGAATGATTATTTGAATTTTTAAAGGGGAATTTCAACATGCCTATATATATTTTTTTTATTATTTTTTTTTAATTCAAGAAAAAGACAGATATAGTTGCCAGCTTGGATCTGAAATTATGAACACCGAAGGATAATACACTGTTGCTCAGTTTCCTGCTTTTTATTGGCTTGCTTGAGTGTTATGGCTGCTGTAGGGTATCAGTTCTGCTGAGAATGTGACAGCAGCCAGACAGGTCCCTCTGCAGGAGCGGCACGAGGCCGGCGCTGCCACTGCTTGGAATTGGGCAAGGCATCTCTCCAAAGGTTCTGATGGCCAAGATTTATCTTGGTAATTTTAGTCTCAGCCCACTGGAAGTGTTTTTTAGCCTTCAGGCACGCTGCTGGTCAAAGCTTTCCAATGGGATGTGAGCCACAGACTTTCTCAGTCGTCATAGCTGAGTTATTTTGCTACTCAGCTATGCAGAAGCAGCAGGCCTTTAGGCTAATTAATAAATCATCAACGCATTTGTGGTGTGAAAAATGAAATATTTATGCTTGCCAGAGTAATGTTTCTGTCTTGCAGCCCCATGCTCTGTTGATGCCTGATGGAGGATGAAGTAAATACCAGCTGGTGTAGAATGAGCAGAATATAATTACTTTCTACAAAGTTAACTGAATATTAAAAATAGAATTCGGAGGAGCTGGCAGAAAGGGAAAAATATCTAGATACATGCCTGTAAGGCAGGACACAGCCAGTACATGAAGGGAACTCTTGCCTAACTGGAACCATGGGGCTGGAACCCTGCAGGATCCACATTGTGTACAAATGTGTCACACAGAGGCCTTTTCAGAGAGCACTTAGTGGCCAGCTGGAGTGGTTAAAGGGCCTGAAGGGAAGCCAAGGATGCTCTGCTTTTCTGGTTGGTCATCATTAGGGGACCAGTGAAGGACTTAAAGCATCAGCTGTTGTTGCTTTTCAGAAATGTGTCCACTAATAAAAGAAAGAAAATATTACTTCTAGGTTTTTAGGCAACCAGGAGCTAGTTTTGTTCTTTGTGTTCTCACACAATAGCAGATTTACTGGGGCTGTGCTGGGTGTCATTTTTGCAATCACTGCCCTAGTCCTTCTCCACAGAGTGAATGTGTGAGCACCAGGCCAATCAAACCCCTTGAAGAAAAAACATTATCATGTAACAGAAAGGGGATTTAACCCCTTATTTGAAGTGGAGCCTCTTTAAAATAATCAGCTAGAAGTGATTCAGACAAGTGGCTGATTTTACGTGCTGGCAGTTGCAATCAGAGTGATTGAAGGGGTGAGCCATCAGAAAGGGTTTTCAGGCAGGTGGAGAAGGAGGCATTGTGCAGGTCAGGCATCAGCCTTTGCCCATCTCCCAGTTCTAATTTCAGGGCTGTTTTTTTCTTTCTCCTGAGCAATTTAGTCTGACTTTTCCCCCTTTGTTTTGTGTGTACAGTCTGAGGTTGCGGTAGAATCCCAGTGTTCAAAATCCAGGAAGAACATTCTATTCCTGTCGTTGTTTTCATTTACTTTCACAACCTTGTCAGAGTGCTTTGTTCAAGGGTTCAATCCTGTTGTGCAAAGGAGCTTCTGAGCCTGTCCAGGCCAAACTCAGTGCCAAACCCTTCAGACTGCCTGGATATGTTTGAGTCTGATGATTTGTAGCTGAATCAGTATGGAAGAATCGACTTCTGATGGAGATTATTGCTTTAGTTAGTGAATAATTTCTTCTAAAATAGCAAAGAAACCTACTTTTCCCTTTTGGTTGTGACATTTCTGAAAGCCGGCAATGGCCTGAGGTGAGCACACAAGTCAGTGGACAGCTGATCAAGCTGTTCCTCTAAGGCATCAAGAGGATGAAAAAGCATTTGTAATTTGTGGGGTTTGGTCTGGTGCTTGGTTGGGGTTTTTTGGGATTTTTCCCCTGGTAAAGATTTGTGGTAGCATATCCTTACAGCATCCCTGCAGCTGTTAGCAGTGCAGGTGCCCCTGATGTCTCCTCAGGGCTGAGCTGTGATCCATTCCCATGGAATAAAGCTGTCCCTCCCTGCCCTCGAGCACCTTGCTGCTGGAGGCTTGTCCCTTTCCTGCTCATCTCTGTGAGTGTGTGAGCACCAGGGCAGGCATGCAGAGAGGGAAGGGGACACACAGGGAGCTGGAAATCCCATTCCCATGAGGCAGCAACAAACAGGCTGCAGCCAGGTCCCCTCCATCACCACCACACTGCCTGCTAATTAGGGATTGAAGGAGCCAGTGGTACAGGAGCAGAGAGGGATGAATGGACCCTTTTGCACTTGTCTGACGGAATAAAATCAACTGCATTCAAGGAATTTGAGAAAGATATAAATATTTCAGGAAGAAGTAAATTTAAGATCTTCAAATGCTGCTTTAAAAGGATGCTGGACCATTTGAGAATACTCATTTTAAATAGAAGAATTACAGAAGCAGCAAATGATCTCTCTTCTCTATTTGCAGCAGGGATTAGAACTAAATGTCATATTTTAGGTCCATGCCTCATGTTTGCTTCTATGAGAACAGACAATTTAAATGTCAGTTATTATAGCTTGTCAATAAATTTCAGAATCTAAGCAAATCTGGAAAACATGACTGACAGCTACAAATTAATTTATCTTTGTTAAATAATCAGCCAGCACTTCACTGCTGTTGCTGACATGCATCAGAGTATAACACTACTAATTCAGAGTGTGAGCAGTTGTTTTGTCATGAAGTACAAATTATGCAGATTCTACTCATCTCCTAGGAAGAGAGAAATCTCTGAAGCTGTGATGCCCTTCAGGAGAAGTAATCAGTTATCCCAAAAGTTCTGTGGTGGTTTTATACTCACAGAGCAGTGGTATGGTTTAAAACAAAGCAGGCTCTCATCAATGCATAAAATTATAACTACTAGTGTGGATGGCAAAAATTAGTATTTGCTGCTTAGAAAGAAAAGAAACAGTCTGGAAATAAAGGCCTTCACCAAGTTGGAAGTGAGTTAAAAGCCAGCATGAGCTACTGCTAGGTAATCAGAACTTCTAAATATGAAGCCATTAATTTAAGCACTTAAATAAAGACACAAGCAGACTAAATACAGGGGGGTGTGTGAGAAACAACAGGCTCTATCCACACTGGGGTGTTGTACCTGAAAATAATACTGAGATTAATGCCAATTGTTGGGGTTAGAATTGCCGTATGGTTTTGTTGCAGATTGTAAAAGAAACACTTTCCTTGACAGCAGTCTTATAACATAGAACAGAAACTGTGCCAGAAGGTGTTTTTTTCAGAGCCAGTGGCCAAACAGGGATGATCTAGAAAAGTGATCTAGAAATTCCCAAGTTTCTTCAGAGAGTCTTAGAGCAGTTAGGGTTGGAAGGGACGTTAAAGACCATCAAGATCCCACCCCCAGCCATGGGGAGGGTCACCTTTCCCTAGGCTGGGATGCTCAGAGCTCCATCTGGCCTCCAACACTTCCAGGGATGGGGCACCCATCACTTATCTGTGGCTGGAGCATCTTCTGGTGAAAACTCAGCAGGAAGGTTATTGAGTGCCTCAGCTCTCTCTCTATGGCACTCTGTGTGTGCTGCCCAAACTCTCTACAAATACTTGATTTTTTTGGGTTTTCTTCAACTTTTTTCTATGTTTAGTTGGGTGGGCTTTTTCATAATTTTTCACTGTTTAGCAAAATGTTACAAAGAGGAAAAATAAATTTTGGCTGTGTTTATCATGAAGCTGCTTCTCCATCTGCAGAAGGATTCAGCCTGATATGTCTTCCCCTATCAAAAGTCTTAAATCACTAATCTACAGAAATGATAAAAAATGCTCAGTTATCTCAGCCAGCTGTTAACCCTGAGATGATGCAAATTTCAGCACTATTAATTATTTCATAGAGATGTCTAGAAATGTTTCTGTGCTTTGAAGCCTTTTAGGAGGCCAGTCAACAAAAGTTAATTTTGGGGCTATAAAGGATCAAATAATAATCCAGTTAAAGATTTTTGTACTTCATTAGAAAGCCTGAGAGGAAAGCAGAGGGAGGTGTGATTTGTAAAGCTCAGAGGGGAAATATTCTATGAGATTGGATAATTTTAATGGTCGATTTTATTTAAAATAATTCCTCCACAGTATGACTGCTGTACTCTATAATTTATGTGGAATTTGAGAGGTGTTGTGAGACCAGGTTTGAAAGCCCCTGAGCATATTCTGAGGGGAGAACATGGCAAAGTGGATACAATTTCTGTCTCTGCTCTAGCAACCCACTGGTAATTTAGCAGTCATCACGTAATTTAGAGTAACCCTTTCTTGTTATTTGCCTTTTTTCTGGCTCAGTCTGATTACCACGGGTCTGTGGTACCCTTTGGATCTACCTGGTGCTGAGCATTTTGAAAGTCCAGCTGTTTTCTGAGGGCCCAAAATAAGAGGTGGTCTTTGTTTGGATGAAGCCTGCCATGTGCCACTCCTAGGCTGTGACATCCTTGCAAGTCAGGAAGAGTTTTGAAAATTTCAGTGCTTGCTTAGGCCATTTTTGCTGGCTGTTGCCTTATAAATTCAAGTTTTCTATTACTGGCAGTGTTTTCAAGCTACAGGCATCCCTGTGATGTCTTGACCACTGGAGCCTTATCTCCTCATGCATTAAATGAATGTTTTATGCCAACTAAGTCAATATTTAACACTGTGAACCTGTTGGGTTGGGAGGTTCAGAGCTTTGTCTCCTCTGTCCTAGGGCCCAGAGGTTCTGTTCATTTATAATCACTGTAGTTAGCTGATCAAATTTCTATGCCATGAGCATGTCAGGTTTGGGTGGCACTTTTTTGGTGTGTGTGTTTTTTATTTTTTGGCTATATTTTTTTTTCCTCTCCTGTCAGTCCAGGGGGAAAATAAAAAGGTGATATAAATAGAACATGTAATGAAATCAGTCTGAGTAGGAAACTCATCAGTCTGGAACTCATAGGTGCTGCAAACCCAACAGGTAATAGATAAAAGGTCATCCTATTTCATGGACATTGCTTTAGATAAAATACCTGTTAGAGTTAATAATTCTCACAATAAATCTTGCTAACATAAAGAGCTCAGTTATACAACTGTAGTTATTTTTACATCAATGAATGTAATGTGAATTAATTAATATGAACTGTTCACTGTACCAGATTTTGCTCTATTAACTGAGCGTGGAGGTCCCCAAAATGACCACTAGGGAAAGGAGTCTGTATTAGTGCAGTATTTAATTTGTATCTGGTACCTTACCATCTGTGTTCCTTTAATTTACAGTGAACCCTATCAGATGGATCAGTAATTAGGTTCAGCATCAAACACAACATTGGCAAGGAGCCTTATAAAGCACAATCAGTGTGGGGTCACAGGCTGGTTTGGACTTCAGCTGACCTCAAAAAGAGGTTTTGGACCTGAAAAAGGACCTCTAGGTTTTTCTGTGCTTTCAGATGATACAAATTGGCCTAATAAGAGGTACCACCTCCCATTGTGAACTTGTCTTGCATATATATCACACTCGTTCAAGTTAAATTTGTTAGTTAAGCATACAATTAGGCTTGAGCACATCTCTGGTCAACCCTTCATAAGAGGTCATGTTTATCCTGCCTGCAATACTGGAGTTTTCATGTCAAACATGACCTTCTCTCTCTCTGAACCATAGAACCAGACTCTGAGGAACAGCGTAGCAAAGGGATGAGGTGGTCAATATTTAGTCTGAATTTAAGTGGCTCTGGTACTGTGTTGTTTGTCAGCATGATGTGCAAATGCAGAATTATATTCTGATTTATGGAAAGCTTGGTACATATCTACACTGTCTTGTGAAAGAGCTGGAAGTTTTCTGCTTTCACAGAGGGAAACTGAGAACCATGCAGGGGGGATCAGGGGTTGACTGTCAGGATTTTGTTTTAAAAGGATGCCGGCCTTCAAAATGAGCTTGCTGGGGAACTAACCACAAATATAAAGCATGTTTCCTGCAAAAATTATCCATCTCTTTTCATGAAAACAAAAACCTGGGAATTACAGGGAAGATTTCAGGTAATCTCCAGGTTATTGCCTTGCTGGCTGTGACCTTGTTCTGGTATTTCACTTGTGTTTTCTGTTCAGAGATAAACCTCCCTTCCCTCTTTGGTCCGCAGCCTGGTTGATGGCATCAGACACATCCTGCTCTGGGTGTCACAGCAGGTGTTTGTTCCAGGGCTGGCAAACACTTCTGCTGCTGTTTGTGAGAGAGAGGAAGATTTGGAATTAGTTTTTGAGGCTCCAGGACTTAGATTAATTGGTCAAGAGGTCTGATTCAAACTGCTGTAATTGTGCAAGCCAGCAAGTGTCCACCACATGTGTCTATTCTTTCCCACTTTCAGCCAGAGGGCTGAGATCAAGGTTCTTAATTAGTTTCTGAAAATAGGAAGAAACTGTTGTTCAATCACTTCCCACAGTAGTGAGGCACGCTGCATATGAAACAGGGCGCGGGGCACAAAATCTGCTAATAGATGAAGGACAAAGAATGTGCTCACTTAGGTATTGGCTGATACTTGTGCTGTCAGTGATGGCTTAAGGGTGTGAAGATGTAAATCAAGTTCTATTTCTGGCAGCCTGTAATTTCTATTATTGTTTTTTGTTGTTGTTGCAAGACAATTCTTGCTTTCTGACTAAAAAATAACAAGGAGAGAGGATTTCAGTAAATTACAGTAGGGTACTTATGTGCAAAGTACCTAAGAAGACTTTGTAATGAAAAGTAAATGAAAGATAACTTATAAAGTGTTCTTCAGCAGCATATGAGATTTTGTGGTGTTTAAAGGCAGAACTATGTGAATGGTTATGCTTTATTAAGTGACATTAGTAGGAAAGGAACTATGGGAAGTACAAGCAAAAAAGTTGTAAGGAGCTAATAGTTACTTGCAAATTTAATATGGAACATTTCAAGTTTCCTGAAGTAGAGATAATCAGACCTTGCTAATCTGTTTTACAAATTCTCATCACGTAGGGATGATTATATTAAAATTACTTCTTGGTATAAAGCAGGATTCACTACCCATGCTAATATGATAGATCTCTCAAACTGTTTGCCTCAATGAGTGTTCCTTTAGAATGGTTCAAGGCATTCCAAAAGCTTGCAGTGAACTGACAAAGGTGCCTTTGAATACTTTAATCATGCATAGCCATCTTTACCCTCTTTAGACTGAGACTTATCTAGATTACATGATTGGTTAGCCTCTCAGAGTAAGTTGACCCTTAAATTAAAATGTTGCCTCTTTGAAGATTACCTATCAAATTAAAACAACCAGTCACACTTTAACCTCTAAAATAAATTGAGCTTTTTTAAGTGTTCTCTTTTAATGATCAGTTCCTATAAAATAATTTATAATTGTCAGAGCTCCACACTACAGAAAT
This sequence comes from Ammospiza caudacuta, assembly GCF_027887145.1. Lineage (NCBI taxonomy): Eukaryota > Metazoa > Chordata > Aves > Passeriformes > Passerellidae > Ammospiza > Ammospiza caudacuta. The sequence goes on from NC_080601.1 coordinate 11,553,761, forward strand.
TTAAGCTCATTGGAAGAGTAGGACTGCAATGGGCCCTTTATCGAGCACTTTTTTGTCTTTAGAGCTATGGTTTTGGTAAGATCAGAGAACAAATTAAAGTAACACCACTCTCTAAATTCGGTTCCTGATTGAGATGAACTAAATAGAAGGCCTGGAAAGCAGTTCTCTTCTGAGCACCACGTTGGGAATTCAAACTGCCGAGTCAAGAGCACGTTGAAGGACTTTCCAGCACACACCCAGTCCAAAGCCTTTTGAAAAGTTTCTGCTTTTCCACCATGCCTCTGAAGCTTTGTGATCCCAATGCTGTCAAGCTCCCTCCTCCTTGTAAGTGTTTTTCAGGTGGAATCACCACAGTGGAGGAGGCTCCCTGAGCCTGGTGTGTTCTGCGACTCCAGAGACCAATGTCTCTTCCTCCTGCTCTTTCCAAATTTGTTCATCAAGATAGCAGATAAATCAAGGAGAACATACTTTTTTTTTTCTATTTTTTTTCAATTTATCTTTCTATAAAATTCTTTAAACTATTCTGTGAAGTACTCTTACAGTGAGCTAGCTGGCAACAGCTATTTTGTATTTTTTTAGTATTTCACACGCACTTCTCAAAAACACTTGACTGTAAGACAAGTTCCTGTCTCTGTTGACAAAACTGGTAATTAAGAGCTGATGTGAAATTCTTGCACAAAACTTCCACATCACTCCTTCAGTGTTATGATAATAATGATTATTACTCATATTGATTTAAGCCTCAACATTGACAATCTGAGTTTGCATCCAAAAAATGTGATGCTTGATTTAAAACTTTGTTTTTCAAGTATGCTTGCAGAAGTTGTTAACTTGGGGGATATGCTGGGTGCTCCTACAAAACATTTAATTCAACTTTGTTTTTACACAAAGTTATCAGTATCTTTAAAATAGTGCAATATTTCAAAATAGCTTTAAGCTGGAAATGGGTTTTCACAATAAAATGTGTGTGTCATTATGCCATACAGGAGATTGGGGCGTGTGGGTGGTGTCTGCTGGACCTTCATTCTGGTTGCTTTCCTCTTTTTCCAGGAAGAAAACTGTCACTTTCTGTCACTTTAAGATATTTTATTGTACACATCATGCACATGAGTTTATGTCCACTCTAGTCAGTATCATGTATATCATTCCATTAATGGCTAAATAACCATAAATTAATATTATGTAATATATAAATAACTGTTTCCATCATACAGAGTCACAGATGTGATTGTGTTCTTGGGTGTATTATTATTTTAACTCTGAGTTATTATGTCTTGAACTTGAACATATTAAGCAGAGACCTCATGAACAAGCCTTTGTGCAAAAGCTGCAAGCACAAGCATGTCCTGGTGGCTGTGGCTCTACTTAATTTCAAATGAATTCAGCTGAGCTGTTTTAGATGTTTAGCAAAACTTAATCAGGATGTGCTCATCTGGGTGCATTTCTTCTTAGTAAAAGCACGAGAAAACAGCACATGAGAAAACAGAGCATCAGTATATACAGAAACAAAAACATCAATAATTATAAATAATAGAAGGTACTGCAGCAATGGAATTGCCTTTAATGCCAGTTCTCTATCCACTTCTATAAACTTCTGAGAAGGTTTTTTAACTGCAGCTTCCCTCTTTGCCATCTCCCACACCGTATGTGGGGTTATACACAGTATTTTATTAATGGACCCAAAAAGCCAATAATACAAGAAATGTAGACAGAAAGGCTTTTCCTTCCCACTTGACAGAGAGATTCAGAGGCTCTGCTGCCTAGCCCAGTGTATTGATCTCTGCTTTCTACATCTGAAGTAGGAAATTCTCTCCAGAGTTTATTTGTACTGGCTCTTTGTTGCTTTGAGGTTTCAGTAAATAGCAACAGTTCACTAAGCTTATTCTTTGTAAAAATATTCCTTTTGAAGAAACTGAATAAACAGCAAACAGGTGAAAAGGTGTTTATTGCTTTGCAGTTGCATGTTTTCATGGAGCTTCCCACTTTTTATTAATATGACTTTAGACTTGGAGCTCTGGAGAAAACTCAGAGTGAGACTGAGTAGAAAGTTTGTGTCAATGAACATGTATTTTCATCTCTTTCCTGGTGCATCTTGGCACAATCTTCTCCCCCTTTTTCTCCCTGGTCATCAAAAAAAGTGAGAATTGAGTCTTCTTCTAAAGGTTCCTTGTGCTCTGTGATTTTGTGGACTCTGCAAGTTTCATTGGTGTAAACTGAAGTTGCTTTCAAAAGGTTTTAATTGGTCTGTCCTGCCTTAACACATGACTTGTAGTGGTTTTGCAGATTTTGTTTGGTTGTTTGCCCAATCCTCCCATAACTGTCTGGTTGATCTAGGACACTTTAGATCAAGTGTTGCAAAAATGGCATTGTGACATTCTATGCCTCTTTGTTTGAGATAAAACCCTTCTGCCTGGAGTCTCCAGGGGTTCACCAGCCACTTCTAAGAGATCATGTAGTGATTTAATCTCTGGATTCTACTTAGGGTCTACAGGTGCATGTGTGTCTTCTCTGGCTCATGGCAAATAATTTACAGCACTTTGAGGAGAAAAATATATAAATCTGCACACACACACGAAAACCCCAAACAATATTACAGGTGCTTTGATTTTTCTACTGTTTTTACTCAACTGCTTGGGTATACAAGCAGAGTAAAATTTAAACGCTATTAGATGACATTAACATTGACCACAAAGCAACTGCTTTCAGAACACAATGCTTGTGGGCATTATTCTCATATAATTATTTGCAAAATGGTTTGATTGTGTTATGGACTTTTCTCTTTTATTGTTTGAGGCCTACCCAAATGTATGTATTTTTTTTTTTCCTTTGTGCCATACTGTGTTGGGGAACTTCTCCAGAGACCTATAAGCCTTGCCTGCATTATACATTTTTCTTTTTGTAACCTATGGCCATTGCAGTTTGGAACCTCTGGACAGGGAGTTTCAAATGTGAATTGAAAGTGTTTGACCTGGTCAAAAGAGAGTTTTGACTGACTGTACAGCAAATTCCTCATACAGTTTCCTGTGCACAAGGATGATTATTGGTATTGGTGCCAATGCACATGGAAACCTCACCTTCTTCAAAAACAGCAATTTTAGGGACACGCCTGAAGTGTTCTTTCCTGCTGGTGTGCAGTCCAGCCATATGCTTGGGGAAAATGGGAATGCTACCTGGGAAGATCAATCCTTGGCACACAGCCCTGAAAGCAGCCAAATCTGGGAGGGATTGTGACTGAAATTTGTCTTGATTCAAGTTCCTCTAACCTCAGTAAAGCATGGAGAACACAGCAGAGCTCCACAACTCCGTGGGTAATGCCCCTAGCAGGAACAGTTTATCACTTCCTGTGTTTGTTCAGTTTGAAGTCAATGGCCTTTAAAAAGAAATAAAAAGAAGTTTTAAAACACCCCTTTCCAAGCCATGTCAGAGCACAGTAAATGAAAAAATACATTTCAAGTGTGCTCCTTGCATGATTAAAAAAAAAAGGTCTTTTAGGAAAGCAGTTTCAGATATATATTTCAAGGGTTGGACATCTTTTCCAATTCTTCAGTAAAGTCACAGGCACTGCAGGAGATCTCAGAAATTATGTTTGGGGTTTTTTTCACTTCATGCTTGAGAAGCCAACGTTAGGATGTGGTTAATTTTGTTGGTGCTTTGGAAAAAAGTCTTCTAATTGTGTGTAAAGACCTTGTTGAGTGTAAGGTTAAGAACATTTGTCATTATCCTTTAGGCAGAAGTTGTTAGAGCTAAGGTTCTAATCTCTTACCTAGTTTGTCTATATCAGGCTGAATTTTATTCACAACAGAAGCTGAAAAGTGCAAAGTATCATTTCTCCATCTACTGCAGAAAATTGCTCATGATTTTTTCATAGCCATTTAGTCTTGATAAGGTCACATCTTCCAGCTAAACTAGGCTTAGACATATTTATTTGTATTTAAGGGTCATAAGAAACATTATTTAAATTTTAACAAGTATTTATAGTCCAGGGTGTGCACTGCAGTTGCCACCAGGGCTGTGGCTGATTCCTGGAAGGTGTGAGCTCACCTGCATTCAGGAAAGTACTGCAGGATGAGTGATGCCTTTGTAGAGGGATCCCAGGAACATGTGTCCATGTACTCATCTCAGAGAGAAAACAGTTTATGGACAGTTACTTGGATGTGCACTGATGAGTTTGGTTGGCTATGTTTAATTGGTGCTTGAGATCCTATATAAAATAGAATTGAAAACACAAAAACCAAGTGAGAAACACAAGCTCCTGTCAGTAACAGGTGATCTTTTATGTTTGCTGTCCTTGGAGGGGAAAAAGGTCCAGTATGTTACAGAATGATTTTATTGAAAGGCATAATAGATTCCACATTTCAAAAGCTTCCAAGTAGTTTACCAGTTTGCAATTCATCAAGGAATGCATTTGATGTTCCTCCAAAAGGCACTTTCATCACTTGTTCTTTCTCTGAGAACTTAACTGAATGTAAAGTCAAACATCCAATTGTTAATAAGCTGATAGGACCAAGGGTTATTTCCTAGGGGAAGAGCACAGAAATAATTCCTGAGGCAGCTTTGCCAAGTGCCTGGGGACAGCAGTGCTGCCTGGGGTGCAGTGTTCATGAGCTGTCCATAGCAGCAGCAGGGAGAGAAGCAGCCTCTATCCCCTTTCAGTGATTGCAGCCTGCACTTTTCCAGGGCAGGACATGGATGGCAGTGCTGGAGCAGAGAGCCCCAACAGGCAGGGAAAGCAGTGCCAGCCTTGGTGCACATCTGAGCCCCAGAGAGCCTCCTGGGAATCCTGACAGCTTCGCAGCAAGGTGAGGAATACAAGAACCAGCATAGGTGCTAGAGGTCTATTCCCCTAATCAAACAGATGTAAATGAAGTAAATGAGATTGAGACTGCCAACAACACTGTTTTGACTATTGAAAGTTAATAGGTTTAGCATATAAAATCAAATTTTAGATTAAATTAGGATTTTTATCAAAAGTGCAGTATCTCAATGCATTAGATAACTTAGCTGTGGAGGTCAGGGCTTTGCTTTTGTTGTGACATTTGATCCAAAAGCCAGTATTTCAAATGGGGGCACAAAAGCTCTCCTTCAGGCCTGCAGGTAGCTAAAGTGACAGTTCTGTGCCCAAGTCACAGCAGAGGTTCAAATTTCTGCACAGCCAATGTAACCTGGGGTGTTTTCCTTCACAAAAGCTAAGTGATCATGATCCTGGATATTATTTACCTACTTGGGAGTAGTTATTTAAGAAATAATAATTAGGCACATTGAAATAGTTAAGATATATAAGTAGTTTATGTTAATGTAATACTTTTAAACTGACATCAACAATGTTCATATCAAGCCCATTTTCGACTGCTAATTATTTGAGTCTGAGTGTATTTTTGTGTGTGTAGGTGTGGGGAGAAGTGACTGGAGCTAACAACTGCAGGTGCTCCTGTAGTGAACGTGCACTACAGAACGTGATGTCAGACAGAATTAAACCCTTCTGGTACTGTGGGGCTTGTCTCAGTGTTCCTTTGAATTTAATTATTTAAATGACCTACTGTTGTTCCTAAATGAAATATTTAAGCTTTCTAAATGGCTGCCATCCTGGTTTAGTTGTCGAGGTAAAGGTGATTGGCACTGACAGAAGAGCTGAGTTGGATGCTGGTGTTGGGGGGGCTCTCAACTCCTGTTTTTTAGAGATTTTCTCTATCTCACTGTTTTCTTAGTGCTGCCACCACTGTGAGGGCCAGCCCAGCACCCCAGTACTGCACAGGCATTTCCATGGACATTGGTTTGCAGTGTCCTGGCTGGGCAGAAGAGTTCCTGGGGCCATCTACCACCTCTGGAGGCACCACAAAAATGAGTATGTTTTCTACATTACCTGAAATTTCTCAGTCTGTGTTTTTTGCTTCTCTAATGTTTAATGAGATAATGAAGGAAAGTCACTAGGTGAAGAGAGGCAACCAAAGTAATGCATCCTTTCTTTGATTTGCATGGAGCTAGGTGTGAATTTTATGCATCTTTTCTTCCAATTACAGGGGGGTTGTGTAGGTAATTTCAGAGTCCTGAGGCACTAAGGTTACCCTGCATGCAAGAACTTAAATTTTAAATGAGGAACTAATAAAATTGAGAACCAATTTATTGCCACCACAGTGCTGAACAGAAAGGGCTGGGAATGTCAGAAGCACGTTTGTTGCAAGCCTTTAGTTTTTAAAAGACAGATATTTACGTTCTAGATACAGGTTTTCTGATTTGGGGTTTTTGGGGTGTCTCTTGCATGCACCTTAAAACTTTTGAGAGCATGTAGGAAAGAAAGCAATTATTTTAAAAATGATTTCTTAAAAATGAAGACAGTCGCATTTTCTTGAGTATAACATGAGAAATTCTAGTGAATAACATGAAAAAAATCTAGAAATTATTTAGGCTTTATGAATCATTTTAGTTATTCATAAAGCCTAAATAATTAGTCACTCTTGTTTGCAAGCAGACTGGGAGGCAACACACACTGCATAACTAAGGTTAGAATTCTGTTGTAGGTATTAAGTAGCATGAACACATTTGTGAAATGTTTTCTTAAAAGTCCACCTTGTGCTTTTAACAGCACACACACATCACATATTTCTTCTCAAATCTTGTATCATCAAGCACAGATTACATGATAGCAGAATTTAATAGTAAGAGCAAATGAATATTTTTAAGCCCTTTCATTTGCTGGCCACGCTGCTTTAGCCCATGTTCCTCGTCAGATCTTCAGCAGACACCTGAGTGTGAGCTCAGGAACAAGGCAAGGACAGACTGATGTCCCCGAGTACTCTACCATCCATTAGGGATTTATGGCAGCTAATTTCTGAGCACACCTGCCATCTTTTGGCTTCTGTGTCCTCTGTGGTTTTTGTTTTTCTCCATGGCTGTGCCTTTTGCTTTTGACTCTCTGCGGCCTTTCGGCTGCAGCTTTTGAAAAGCAGAGCTTTTTCTCAGTGCAAATTCACCACACCAGGAGAAGAAATACTTTTGTTTGTTTTGAAACTAGCAACCATCTGCTTATATTCTTCTTCTATTGTTCTTAACCACTGCTTTAGAGATAGGGATGACTGATCCTGACACACACCTTGGCCAAGGCCCAGATTTTGCCATCCTCTTCCAAGTCCTGTTCAGCCACACGAGTGGTCTTGTTAACTCAGTCCATCAAGGTGGATTTCTGATCATCCTTTTAGCCACCTTTTGTTTCTCTACACCCTTTTATGAGATGATAAAGAAGGAGGAAAGCAGTAAAGCAAGCAGCAAATCTCTGCTTCACTTGATGTAAGTGAAGCAGAGATTTATGTGCTGCCTAATGATGGCTTGTCTCTGTGCTCTGTGCCCAGCACAGGATTGCTCGTGTCAGTTTTCCTTTATTCTGTTGTTGTTTCTCTGTTAGCAGTGTGCTGAAGCTGCCCTAAAGATGGCTTTTCCTGGTCATTACAGAGGTTACAGAGGGAGCCTTTCCATATGAAAAGCTGTCTGGAGGCTGAGGGTAAAGGTTTCCCATGCTCATTTCTGCCGCTGAATTTCCTCAGCCATTCTTTTTTATATCTGAAAAATAATTGTCTTTTAATCATTTAGGAGTCACCAAGTCTGTGGTTCTTTCTGTGGTCCTGAACATGTGCTCCTCTCCTTTGAGAACAGCATTTACTGGTGTGAGCAGTTGTCATCGCCTCCCTGTTAAGCCCCTTGAGCCTGTTCTCCAAGATCTGGCCTGGAACTGGTAAAAAATCAGAATGGCACAGAGCCTGGCATTTTCCAGTTTGGGATTTTTCCAGTTTGGGATTTTTCCAGTTTCTGTTCCCTGGGCAGTGTTTAGGGCAGGGCTGGCTGCTGAGGCCCTTTCCCTTTTCCTCTGGGTCTGAGCAATTGGTGTCCAGCTCTTGGTCCCACCTCCAACAGCTGTGTCAGTGTCTTTGTTCTTTCCCCAGTCCCCACCCCAGGTTAGTGCTTCCAGCACAGAACCTCATTAACATTCTCCCATATCATCAGAGATACCAAGTAAGAATTTATTTTTCTGGTGGGAAGTCAAATATGCGCTAAAAAGAGATGAGAACCAATTGTGAGTATTTTAAATCAAAAAACCTGCTAGAAATGGGACAGCAGTATCCTGTTGCCCACTTTATGGGAATTAAATATGACTCCTGACTTGTAGGTACTATTTGAGTATTTCCCTGTGCAATATGCTTGGTAATGCAACACGGACTGGAGCTCAAATACATTTTCACAGGTAAAGATTGTCAGGGAATTTTCTCTGAGAACTAAAAAATATGAGGTGCTGAAGAGCAGAGCAGCCTGTAAACCATGCAGAGACACAGCTCAAAAGTGACCAGTTTTGAAATAAAGGCCTTGCTTATTTTCATGAAATGGTTTTGTATTTATTTCAAATCTGAGGAATAGGGACACATGTGACAAATGAATGTCTTAGTAGTGTTGGGCAGGAGAATTTAATCAAACCAGAAGTACTCACCAAACTTTATAATTATGGCATCATAGTACCTTCTTTTGTTCTTAATAAACCTGGCATCTATCAGCATTTTTACACTAGGCCTTTGATTTATTGAAAATTATTTTAAATGTCGCATACTCTCAGTACAGAAGGAACAATTTCTAGTAAGACACCAAGATTGAATCACTCTGTAATTATAATAATTGTATTTACAGAGGAACAAGCTTCTCTCATAGGGAGAATATTTTAATTTGTTATGTTGTTTGTGATGTCTCATTTTTTTTCCGTTTTTCTTTTTGTTTTTTTTTTTTTTTTTTATTACTCTTAGTGAGTAGCTTAAAAAGTAAAAAGACAGAATTTTTCCCAGGAGACTGATTCTCCTCAGGCAGAATCCATATTTTAAAATGACTACCATAAATGTGATGCAGTAATAGACCTTCATCCCTAATGCAAGCACTGGCAACAACTGAGGCATCCAAGGCATCATTTACTATAATATATCTGCAGATGACTTTTTGTGGCTTTTTGTAGCAATCTGACTTCAATTCAAACCATAATCAGCTAATCACTGGCAATTTTCAGATATGACTCAAGCTAATTTTAAGACAATCTGCCTTAGTTTCATTGAACTGCCCTGGAGATGATGTTTATGTTGATGTCCATTAGTATTCCAACTGACAGTAATGTAAGCTCAACAAAAAGAAAAACCCAAAAAACCAAAACCAAACAAAAAACCCACACCCACAATAAAAAAAAAGCCTCTCTAAAATGAACAATAACAGAAAGTCTGCCAGGCTGATGTGCAGAAAATGGAAGTTTGTTTTTTGCCACCTGTGTCCCCCAGCAGGTGAGCAGCAGGATGGAGCTGTGTAAGAAGCAATGGGTCCTACAGAATGTTTACCCTGACTGGAAGGGGTACCTCAGCTCCTCTTCAGCACTGAATGCCAAAACATTTGCTGTGCCTAAAATCATGGAAACTAATAACTTACAATGTGCCTGTGATTTTTTGAAAGATCTTTAGCTTCAAACCGCAGACAACTTCCCTGCTATGCATCACTGAGGAATGTAAATGAGTTTAGAACTTGCTTGATTGAGGAGTCTTTTTCCTTGTTTTTTGCCTTTTAACCATATACTTGATTTTTTCCTCTCTTTGCATCATATAGATTTAGATATACACAACACCCCATTTGCAGAGAAATAACCCCCACAACACAGAGAGATGGGTCCTTCAGTCAAGCAGCCAGAGTGAGGTGCTGAGAGGCTGAAGTGGGCAACTAAACCAAATGAGCAGATTTCTTTCATTAAAACACTCTGTAAGTACATTAGAATGGGTAAAGCCTGTTTCTGACACTTCTAAAAATATAGGGGATGTTTTTGGCATCAGTTGCAGGGAAGGTAAACACTGAGGTCCATTTCTTGACTATTGTTAGTGCAGCAGTAACCTCACTAAGAATCAGTGGTTTGATTTCGCCACTGTGGTCAGCAAAAGCTGTTGCCATTGCTTCCTTTGCCCTCTGCGTGCCAGTAATAGGAAATTCAAGGGCTGTGGGGTCCCTTGGCCTCTGCTTGGGAGCTGGGGAGAGAAATCTCTCAGTGCCAGAGACACACAGGGTCTGTCCCTCCCAGCTCAGAGACCTCGGTGGTCTTGGCACCTCACTGTAGAGGAGGAACAAGATGGAATTATCACCTAAACCTTCACGGAATCCACAGAGAGAGGGACAGGAGAATCTTAGTGAGGTTAATGACACTTGATCAAATTTGAAAACAGCATATCACACAAAAGCCCATGAAATATGGGCTTTCAAATTTCAAATCAATCGTCACTTAAGCGGACTGAAATGAACAATAAAAAATATGACCCCAATGTGTTGGGCAATCAGATATTCAGTGCTTCATCCTGAGCAACACCAGGCACGAAACACTTCTGTGGCCATCTCCTGTTTGTATCTCCATTAACTGTGATCACTGAGGAAGTGGACCTGGAGTCATAAACAATTTTGCTCAGTGCACGAGGGTGGTGGGATGGCAACCAGAGCAATAATGCAGCTAAAAAGTGACTACAGATTAACAGAAAAATTTCAGAATGTATTTCAGAAATCAGTGGTCCTTCACCCTCAATAGTGTGTTCTGCTGGCTGCATCTCAAAAATATGAACAGCAGAAACAGGTCCACAGTAATAAAACGATTGGTTCTGTAGGAAAACTTTCATAAGGAGAGAATGTGAAATGATCCTACCTGTTTATCATGGATGAGAGAAATCAGACAGAACAAGCTCCTGCTAGACAAAGTAATTAACAGCATACTTGTTCTCAGAAAGGTCTTCTTTAACAAGATTTTAAAAAATAAAACATGATTTAATTATGGTAGGTAACTGCAGCTGTGAGGCTTGCACTGATCATATATGAGAAACACCATATTACATGATGTGTGTTGCAGGTAACATATTACACACTGTAACATAACAATTTACAGAATGCTATCTAAAATATATGTGATGTAGCATATGGCATAGAATATTCTGATGTATGATATTGGACCAAATTAATGTTTTGCAATTTTACATTGTAATTCATTATAGATGTATGTATATCCACATTACAGTACATTATGTATAATATTTACAATGAATGCACATGTAATGCTATAGGTACATGTGTGTATAAAACAAAATTTTAAATGTAATCAAATACAGACTTAATAAATTAACACCAAATTTATTTCTGCTCACAGGTAGCAAATATATAGAAGAGAAATAAAAGAAAGGAATTTGAGGTGAATGAGAAGAAACTCCATAGGTATATTAGATAAAATTAGGTAACCTCGATATGACTTTAGATTATGTATGCATATTTTTATAGGGTGCAGATGTTGAACTGTCTAATGATGCATATTTCAAAAATAGATGCACAAATAAAGCATGTTATTTTTGTATTTATAAAATATAAAAATCCTACACACACACAGATATCTCCATATATGACATATATAGAATAAGAGATGCCATCATGCTCTACAGATATTTGACTTGATATAAAAAGCAATTTTTCCCACACAGGTCATTCCATGACTGCCCATTAGGAAGGAGTTTCCTGGATAACAAGATGGAGTAGCAGCAAAAATTACTGGGTTGAACAAAACTTTTTCTGTGTGTCTGAGACACACTTGAGGTAGTTTTACATTGCCACTGTCATAAAGCAGTTACAGAAGAAAGAAAGCTTCTAAGGCTCTTTTTGGGGCAGATCCCAACACTCCCAGTCCCAGCTCATGTCTGAGTGCAATGTTCTGAACGTCACTCCTTTGTCACTGCATGCTGATGCTGCAGCCAGAGGGGCAGCCTTGGTGCTGTCTGCCAGGGCATGTGGACTTGTTAAGAACATTTTTGTGCATTTGACAAGAAACTTCTGCTGCCCAAGGAGGCTCCCAGCTCCCCCATGAGCTGTGCTGTTCCCACAAAGCCCCTCCTGCCCTGGCCTGATGGGGAGGGAGGGACACTGTAGGGCCAGTGTGACTGGCCCAGGGAGTAATTTAAAATACCTTCCCTGCACATTTTGCACAGCAGCACTGCCACCTCCATAAATATTGATGGGCAGCAAATACAAGAGGAATTTGTGCAAAATGAATACATTTTAAAAGGGCTGTATAAAATATTCAGAGGAAATATGTCCAGCATGAGCTAGAGGCCCAAATCTGGGAGTTACTGGCACATTCCCTGAGCACCAAGCACCTGAGACAGGCCTTGGTGTGCAGCAGAACCAGTGCCCATAGTTCAGCACTTTGTGCTTTACAGCCCTGCCAGACTGCTTGGACCAGAGATACCCTGCTGGAAGCTCTTAAAGCACTCTCTGACTTCTGGTACTGCCATAGGTCAAAGTCAGGTATTCAATGAGACTAATGTGGAACTCCCCTGGTTAAATGGAAGAATATGAATACAGTTTTACTATTAAAATGAGAATTTTGTTCCACACTTAAGTAATTCTTCATTAAAAACACAGCCCAAGTACTAGATCAAGTACAACGGTAAAAGAGAAAGATAATCTCATGTCTGGCTCCAGTAATGCTAAGCTGTATTTTTCTGGTCTCAGCACTATCTTTTAGCAGAATTAAGATTTATTGAGCCTTGTTTGTTTCAGACAAACAATGGCTTCCCTTTCATAGCTTTTTGCTGGGGGGGAGGTATTCATTCCAAAGGTGAGGAAATGAATCAATATCCCTTCCATTGCATGTTGATTTATCTTCCTTCCTTGAAAAATGGTGAAATATTTTCATCATTTGTGTGTGTGAGGAAGGCACCCAGCTAAACCTCCAGCAGGATTAAAATTATTAACAGATAATGTTCCAAGCCATGGCAAACACAGAGGTCACAGAGCTCACCTTAGGCTGGTGTGTGGAGTATCTCAGATAAACACACACACGTGTGCAATACCTAGCAGAGCAGAAAGCAAAGTATGGGCACAGCCACTAAGCTGGCTGAAATGGGAAATCCAACAGCAGCAAAGGCCAGTGCTGTTGTTGTGCTGCAGGAGGGACAGGACAGAGTGTCCCAGCCTTCCCCATGCCCAGCTGCCCTGCCAGGGTGCAGTTCCAGCAGCCCATCCCATGGCTGTGTCACCCAAGCAGGGCTGAGGGGCCGGGTGCAGGCAGACCCCTTACCTACCTGCAGGGACAATCCCTGCTCCAAAGCCTCCAGGTGCTCTGCAGTGATCAGCACTACCACAAAGCTTCCTGGTGATGCATCTGCCTGGAAAACACAGCTGGGAATCATCTTAATGCTCATTCATTTATTAATGTGTCAGGTGGCCATGCAAACACCTGAGTGGAAGCCAGGCAAAGTCTTGAGCAAACTTCAGTTGCCTGCAGGCTAAAGTCTCAACTCAGAGTGCTCCTGGGATGGCTGGGAAGGGGGGACACAGAGACACAGTTGTCTCACATGTGCTCTTATTAGCACCCACTCCTCTAATGCCATATGGCACCTCATGCTGAGATATGCTGTAAACAAAATTGCAGAAGTCTAAATAATATTTAAGTAAAAACAGCATAGGCCCAAGTGTTTCTTGGTACAGCTGAGAGGTGTAATCATTCCTTTTCATCATTTCAACTATGTCTGCTCAGCTGCCTTTACAGTGAGTTCCATCTCTGTCTAATTCTTTTCTGAAGTTAGAAGTGAAAGTTCATTTGATGATAATCAATGAATCACACGCTATTGGCACTGGGTTAGTTGAGTGCTGCTGTGGATGGCAGCTCAGCTGGCCTTCTATTGTAGTAAAGAGATTGAATTTTCAGTAAAACTGGCATCCTTGGAGGACCTGTGGTGAATTACAGAGCCTGTGGGAAGTCAGCCTTTCCTGGCAAGGAAAAATGAAGTGGAAAGCAATTTTCAGTTAAGAATTTCCTTTCTTCAATACCTGATGAATTCTGGAGCAAGTCTTCAAGTTCCTTTGTGCCTGTGCCAGACACCCACAAACACAGGGCTGCACAGCTGCCAACCATCCTGGAGTGAGAGGTCAGTACAGCAGTACATCTAGGGAGAGATAAGATGATGAAAGTAGCAATGGTTTCAAACATTATTCACAGAAACACAGAATATTCTGAGTGCAAGGGTCCAATAAGGACCTTCAAGCCCAGCTCTAAAGTGAGTGGCTCATGGAGGGATTGAATCCACAACCTTGGCATTATTAGCACCAGGCTCAAACCAACTGAGCTTACTTCAGTGTCAATTCAAACCACATTTCAAGGAGATTTTTTTTTGGTTGTTTGGACACTTGTGAAGCAGGACATATAGGTAGCACTTCTAGACAAAATCTAGCCAGCTTCACCATGGCAAATCACCAGCTCCTGGGGATTCCATCAGACACTTGTATTGATTCCTGTCATGCCCACACTAAACCCACCATTTCCCTGCCTCCCTTCACTAACTCTTTCCACTCATAGCATTAACCACAATAAAGGACTATACTGTAACCACTACAACTATGTATTACACCTGCATTTAACCTGACGGAAGAGACAGTCCAAAAGAAAATAAAAGAAAATCTAGCTCTAGGTTGGGACATACCTTTTTCTAAGAAATGGGTCTTAAACTCTGTGTGAAGTTAATTGCCAATAATATATATGTGGTTTTTGTCCTTCTCCATCCCTGTAAGGATGTTTTTTTTACTTTTTCCTGCAATTGACCTAAGCCTTGTCCTCTGCATGCCATGGTTATACAGTGTATGTGTCAATCAGTTGCACTGACACACATTTAGTTGTAAGTAATTATGTTTGGCCAGATAAAATTGTACAGTTAAACTTAATTATCACCAGATGTGTTCCAGTATAGCCTTTCACCCTCTGAATTACCCAATATGCTCTCACTCACACTTTTACTTTAGCTCATTAATTGACTCAGTAAGTAATCCCAGACGAATACCTGTAATGAGGGAGGTGCTAAGATGTAGGGTTACAGGCTGGGCTGTGGCTTTGCCTGGCAGCCTCAGCAGCCTGGAAGCCTGGCTTTTGGAAGGGCAGGCTCATGGTCCTGAATTGCTGCAGTGCCTGAGGTGTTACCTGTTCCCTCCCAGGCTCAGCTCCACTGGAATGTGGGGGTGGTTTTGTTTGCATCCCCATTTATCAGTCAGAGGAAGCTGGGCACAAGAAACAAGAGCTGAATGCATCAATGTTCCCAATCAATGCTCCCATTCACGTGGGTGAGAGGAAGGCAGAGGAAGAGCTTTGCCTCACAGCTTGACTTTTGGTTGCCAGGACAGTCCCAAGGACATTTGTCGGTGTGGGGCCCATGGATCATTGCTGCTCTTGGGGATTTTGTCCCAAAGAGCCCCTCAGATGTGAGAAGCAGGAGGATCCTTCAAAAAGAGAGGAGCCAGGCCACTGAGACCTTTCCTCTCTCAATGCAATTAAGTTCCTGCCTTATTGTTGGGTTTTTTTTCTGTATCTTCCTACCATTTCTTTTCCAAACTTGCACTTCTTCCAGTAATGATGCATCCCACTGGGGGGAAAAAAGGGAAAACCTTCACTGTTTACTTGGAATCTTTGCTGAATTGATTACAGGTATCATAAAATACTTTACCCAAGGACTATTCATTGCTATGATTTATTTAATATGGCTGTATAAAAGTAGATACTCCAACACCAAATTCTATGCAGAAGAGGTAATTCAGAAGGCATATGTTTTGTTTATTAAAAAGATAAAATGAAGGCAACAAATCTTCATAATTCAAAGCATACTAATGGCCAGTTTCTATGATCAATAGTGAGCTCTCTCCTCATTTTGTGTGCCAAAGAAATTATTGCTAGATAGCATTACTACATTAAATTCAAATTGGATATTTCTTGCATCTCCATACCAAGAACGATGTAAAAATGAAGTCATGAAAATTCCCTGCCTTAGAGAAAACTTAACAGGATGAAGGTAACACATTTTTGAAGAGTGTTGGCCCAAAAGTCCTGGGAGAACAAGGTTTAAACTGAAGAGGTGGAAGAAGGGTGGGAGGAGGGGTGTGGAATGATATTGTCAATTAAACCCTGGGTGAGGGAATGAAAAATGACATCACCTGCTTATTTCTGCCACCCACGCCAACACACAAGGCTGATAAACACTGCAAATTCCAGCTTGGTGAAGTGGGACACTCAAGAGTAGATTTAAAGGGACAGTTTCTCAAAAATGCTATTTTAGGGGGGGAAGAGAACAATAAAACATCTTGGCTGTGTTGTATGTTTGATGATCATCCAAAATGATTTTGCCTGGCCCCTGAAATATTAACCTGCTTGCCTTGGAGGTGATCACTCTCCCCATCCTCTGCTTATTACTTTCTTTCCCTGCCACATTATGAAGCTCCTTGAAGAAATAAACAAACAGCAAAACTCACCACTTTGAATGAGTTACTTCATCTTCAAGAGACTTTTATAAAAGGAAGGATTAGAGGTGCACAGGGAAATTGAGGACAGGAAGGAGAGGAAGACAGGCATTTATTTTATTCCATGTGTGCCATGTCACATAAACTGTCAGGTGACCTCAGACTTGTGTTGTGCTCATGTTTCTCACTACAGACCAATGATCTTCCTTGAGAAGGTGAGGAAAAATCTCCCTTGGAAGTCCACAGGATTTTAGAAAGCAATTTCTGAGCCAACAAGCCAGGAGTCCATGGTTTGCCTTTGGGTGCTAACCAATAGAGGCATTTAGAAACCTCAGAGAATCTCATATTGTCTAAGGTTATCCCCATCTGGCTTTCACTGGGTGGACACAGACAGATTTCAAGGACAGCAGATGGGCACAGGGCAGCAGCTCAAGCTGAAACCTTGTGACTGAGGTAACTGTGACCTTGCACAGCCAGGAATTGTGCTGGCAGTGCTGGGTGGGTGCCTGCAGGGTCAGATCTCTTCCCAGCCCTGTGGTCACTGCAGTGAGGAGCAGCAGGGAGGGCCCAGTGCAACACACAGGCTCTTGGAAATCTCAGTGCTCAGTTTCAGAGAGAAGGGGAAAAACCCAATGATAATTACAAATAAAATGAAGTTTGTTCAGGAAGGGCTGGTTTCCACAATTGGAATAGGCTCCTCTACTCCAGCCAAAGCCCACTGCAGTAATAGGAATTTGACCATTCCCTGCCTGCTGCTCAGAGCAGCGTGAGCCAAGCATGGTGTGAGCTTCTGCCCTGCAAACCCCTCCAAGCCCAGCAACCTCTCCTGCACCCTGCTGGCTGTGAGAGCCCCTGTGCCCTCACAGCCTGCCCAAAGCCCGCAGGCGCCCACTGTGGTACTCAGGGAAAGGCGCTGCGGAAGATCTCGCGATGTCACAAAAAGGCAGGACCCTCTGTTTCCCGTAGATAAGACCCTCTGTTACTCATAGATAAGAAACTAACATAAGAATGTAGCCCCACTAACAATAAGAATGTTGCCCCACTGAAGCCAGTAACTTTCCACTCCTTACCCAGTACTTTTCCATTCCCTACTAACCATAGATAAGAAAGACAAACCCCTTTTTGACGTAGAAACCCCTAAAACTATAAGGCCCCATGAGAAGAAGTAATAAAAGCCTTTTGACCGTCCACCACATTAGTGTCTGCGTGTGTCATTGGCCCGAACGGCCCTAGAGAGTAAGCCGTCGAACTGATCCTCAGAACCAAATCGCCTGCCTTGATCTAGAAAGCAACACGCCCACCACACCTGGCTGGCTTTCCTCACTGCTGCCCACTGTCCCCAGCCCTCCTGTGATGAGATCTAGCACAAAATGCATTTTCAGCACCATACCCATGGTTATAGCCAAAGAAAAGCAATATTCCCCTCAGGAGGTGAGTCCTCTGAGCTCCTTTGCTCAGTAACCTCATTGAGCAGCTCCAGAAGCACAAGGTTACTGCACTTACTTAATATGCAACCCAGCACTGTGTATTTTCATACTTAATATGCAGATCTAATTGCTTGCCTGCATTTTGATTACCTTCTCTTCCTGGAATTTGCTCTTGTGTGGCTAATCCTAGTGAACTTCAAAGCATGAACTCGGTGGCTTTTATTTTTTTATTTCTGCAGTTTGTGTCTGAGGCCAATGTCAAAACTCTTTGTAAGGACAACAACTTATTTTTTTTCGTTTAGAAAAAAAAATAAATTCTCCTGGAAGTCAGTTGTCTTCTTTTTTTAACATCAGGACCTTTACTATGACTGACCTGGAAGGTTACCCATTTGGTCTGGCCTTAATTAGCCCTTGCACATTAAGTCTTCTGCCAGCAGCATCCTCAGTCCTGCCTACCTAATACCAGCCTCAAGAATGGCTCATATGTAATTCCTTTTAAGAGAAAGGCTATTCTTCATTTCTGAGTGTAAATGCAAAGCAATTTGTCTAAGTACTTCTCTGTCTCAAACTGCTAAACCCAACCCACACAAATGCATTTCCCTGTAAGTGCCCCCACTTCCCACACTCTCCCTCACTTTTCACATCTTTTCCCATTATCCACCTCACCAGCAATAAAATGCAATCAATTTGTTTGCCTCTTTTGATGTGGTGAGTGTCTACTTTAAATGCCACCTTGTTTAAAGATTATAAAAAAAAGAAAGAAAAATAGCCACAGAACAAACTAATCTCCCTTTCCAAATATAAAATAAAAGCTGTCTTATTTTTAGGCTTTGCAGCAGCTCATGTGTCATTTTCATCATTTCTTCCTCTCTCGATGACTGAGAAGCAGTGAGAGGAGGCGAGAAAAACTTTTTTATTTTGTTCCCTCTGGAAAATACATATTCAGAGCTTTCCCTAACCTGATTTCCTTCTGCATTAAATCATCCAGAGCCAAAGCTAAAATGAACCTCAATAACCTGACATATTTGTCAACTTTTTGTAAAATGTGTATCGGTGATTAGACTAATATAACAGTACCAGCAGTGTGCATCATGGAGGCTGTAATTTTTAGAGCTGCAAATCATCAGATGTGCAGCTCATGGCAGCACACTGAGGGAAGCAGGGCTTCCAGGGATGGCTGGGAGCAGGCTGTGAAGTAGGGCAATTTCAACAGAAATGAACCATCCCTTTGCCCCAGCAGCAAAGGGAAGAAGCAATGCAAGAATCAATTTTAGGCAATACTGGGCCCATTCATTATCTTGTATGAGTCACACAGGACCTGGCTCCTGCTCAGTGGGACCAACAATGAGATGTTCCAGCAATTTCAAGGACAGCAGATCCAGCCATTAACTCTTTCAATTTCTTGGATCCCTCATGAAGAAGAGAAGAATTTTTTCCCCTTTTACTTTTTTTAATGCCCTTCAAAAGAGAGATACTAACACCAGAGGAGCTTTGAGCTCCTGCTCTTGAGACCTAATTTCCCCAAAATGACAAGGAATATCTCTACAGACAGCAGCATTTCTGGCAGGTATCAGCTCAGTGAGCACAGGTGGTAATTCATTCTGATGTCTGGATGTCTCTTCACATGAGGTTTGGGTAGCCAGTGTAATATGCTGGTAGAAACACCCAGCTGGGCTGCACAATTACAAACACAAGATCCTGTGCCTTAAATATTTGATTTTTAGCTTAAACTGCCAGGGAAACAAAAAGGTGAATGCTTAGTTCATACTACCACAGCTGCTTTGCATCAAAAAGCCTTTGCAGTGTATAAATACTGATTTTTTTTCCTAAATGTATTGACTACCCTAGGAGAACAAGGCATGGATATGCCCAATAAACACCCTTGAAATCCATTCTTCTGTCCTCTCAGCTGTGGTGAAGGAGGTTATTGGGGAATCTGCCAGCTGATGAACATTACAGTGATGTTATTTGCCTTTTGGGACCTTTGGCTGTTGATTAGAAGTTGCAAGCATAACGAGGGAGGGCGGCTGCAGAAGGGCTGGCTGTGCTGTGCCCTGGGTTTGTCACTGAGCTGTGCCCTGGGTTTGTCATTGAGCTGTGCCCTGGGTTTGTCCCTGTGCTGTGCCCTGGGTTTGTCACTGAGCTGTGCCTTGGGTTTGTCACTGAGATGTTCCCTGGGTTTGTCATTGAGCTGTGCCCTGGGTTTGTCACTGAGCTGTGCCCTGGGTTTGTCCCTGTGCTGTGCCCTGGGTTTGTCACTGAGCTGTGCCCTGGGTTTGTCCCTGTGCTGTGCCCTGGGTTTGTCACTGAGCTGTACCTTGGGTTTGTCACTGCACTGTGCCCTGGGTTTGTCACTGAGCTGTGCCCTGGGTTTGTCACTGAGCTGTACCTTGGGTTTGTCACTGCACTGTGCCCTGGGTTTGTCACTGAGCTGTGCCCTGGGTTTGTCACTGAGCTGTACCTTGGGTTTGTCCCTGTGCTGTGCCTTGGGTTTGTCATGAGCTGTGCCCTGGGTTTGTCACTGCGCTGTGCCTTGGGTTTGTCACTGAGCTGTGCCCTGGGTTTGTCCCTGTGCTCCTGAGCTCAGATCTGCCACCACACATGGTGAGAAGGGTGCTGCTGCTGTACCCTGGGCTCTGTGAGCATCTCTCCCCTATTTCCTTGCCCTGGTAGCTAAGCTGGCTGTTTGCTGCCTAATCCACAACACCAGCTCCTGTCTTATTCCCCAAAATGCGGCCTGAGCTCTCCCCAGGCTTCTTGCTTGAACCTTTGTCCCAGCTTGCCAATATCCATACACAGCCCTGGTCCCTCTGTGCTGGGCATGCACCACCTTCCATCACAATCCTGCCCTTAAAAACAGAAATTTTCCTTTTTCTCTCAAAGGCTGACAATGTCTCCAGTGGAGAAGCTGGAATACTTGCTCTTTCAGCACATAGCTATCAATTAGAACTGGTGCTTCATCTGAATGTCTCAAAGTCTGATAGATCTATTCATAGGAAAGAGTCAAGGCACCTAATTTCTGGGTACTCTAAAATTCAATTTCAAGTCTGTTTGGCTGTCCTGGATTTCTGTGGGAAATTGTCATGCATAAATTCCTGCTGAACTGTGTTTCTTTATCCTGATGTTGTCAAGTTTGGTGCTTATTTGTTCAAAGGATAATCTGGATTCTGCAGCAGACTGTCCTCATGACTGATGCAAGATCCAAAAGGATTGAGGAAAATATCACTCCACCAAATCAAAACTACCAAATAATCTCCTGAGACAAAGAAAAGCAGAAGAGAGAGTTAAAAGTGAGAAGTCTTGAAGGATCTTTTACAGAACTCCAGTGCTGGAAACTTAGGAATTACAATTTTCCTTGAAGGGCTGCAATTCACCTCCAGCCTTTTCAGCTGTTGTAGGGGTTTTATTGCAGGGGTTTTACTCTACCCTGGTCACCAGCCACAGCTGGTTGAGGCCCTGAAGCTACATTTAGCTGGGTTTAGTCCACAACAAGAGCTTTAGGAGAGGAGCAGGTGCCCTACAGGTCTTTTCTTCATATTTTGAAGGAGGTAGTTTACTTTCATTTGAGAGAAAGAGAATATGTGGCTGGATAAATGATGATGTCTAATAACATGCCCAATTATAACCATAACCAGTCCCTTTAGGAGCCTTCAGGTGCAACAAAATATTGCCTCTCAGTTGTATTTCATTTAATATTCACTATTTACCTATCCTCTTACCAAAAGTCTCATCACAATTAGAAATTTCAGTTCTCGTTCATTAGCACTTAAAACAGCATCATGTTAATGCTGATTGGACAAAGCAAACAAAAAAATCCTGCTTTTAGATTGATAACCCCTTCTGTGTGCATTACCATTCTTCCCCTAAGTACAGAATGGATCTTACACATTGCATCTTGTATAAACAAAAAACAAGAGAAAAAATAGAGAAAACAAGAAATATATATTATATATAATATATATATATATATATAAGAAAATAAGAGAAAAATAGAGAAAATGCTGTTTCTGAAAGCTAGAATAAAGATTTAACACAGTATCCTAAAAAATAAAGCATTAAAAGTGAGAAAATAGAGTGGACAAATGATTTTGTAAATTTTTGCCTCCATGTGTGGTGGAATTCAGTCTCTCATCACAGACTGGATTTGTCCCTCTGTTGTGGTCTGTTCTGGCCATAATGTTACAGAAACTGATAAAGATAAATGGTGGTAAAGAAGCAGGAGCAAAGATAGAGGAACTATGAAAGATGAGGTTTTTATATCCAAAATAGGGACCTGACTTCTAAAGATAACGACACCAAATACAGATCAATAAAGGAGAAAATTAGACTTGAATTAGGTCCTGCAATGAATCTGTGGGACTTTGGTGTTATTTAGATAATTCCAGGCAGCCTGAGGAAGTCAGGACAGGATTTGTGTGAACAAGGATGTCCAAGCCAAACCAAGGACACCAGCTAGCTGCATGTCCTGCCCTGTTCCTCAGCCACAAAACCAGCACATGGGGAAAAGTGTGCCCTGGATCCTCTGGCAAAGCAGAAATCCAGATGGACACAGGGGCTGTGGGACCAGAACCAGCTGGAGGAGATGCTCACGTGTGGAATGATCTCCCCAAGATCTTTGCAAGCCAACAACCAGGGCTGAACCCCACTGCTTGCTCAGAGACCATGGAAGAATCCTTTGCTATAACTGTGAAAACCCAAATTGCTCGGCTTTATTTTATAAAACCTTTTTTTTTTTTTTCTTTTCTTTCAGATGTTATTCAGGAACTGTGCACCCCTGAAATAGATTAATATATTTCATTCATCCTGAAACTTCTCTACACTCAGCTTCTCCTTATAAATAATAGCTCGTTCCTCTGATCAAACAGCACCACTTGGAGCACATCCAGAACTGTGGATCAAAATCCACACCTCCTGAGCAGTAAATCCTGCCTTGGGAAGTCTCCTACCCATGCTAAGAAACCACTCAGAAGCACAGATGTCTAAACAAACAGGCTAAATGGAATTTATTATTTTTTAGTACAGTTAAATGCTCTTGTATTTAGCCACTTTTCAAGTAAAATATCTCTCTCTACAATAATTAAATAACAGTAATTTCAGGTGTATATGAGGAACAGTGCAAAGTTCCGTGTCTATGATGATTTTGATTTATGATTAATATCAAAAATATTATATATTTACTACAGAGAGTTTCAAAGAATAGCATATATATGTAGGCATCATATATATTACAAAGAAAAGTAAAAGAGGGAAGACTAGGGCAAAATTCGAAGCTTGTTCAAAGACAGAATTTTGAAATTGGATAATTTTAAAGCTTTTCTCTTTTCAAAGACAAAAATCCATTATACTAATACTTTCCATCTGAGGTGCTTGTTTAAATACTTTGTCTATATCACAATTTTCACAAAAAAACTAATTAAAAAAAAAAAGAGTGACATAAAAGGCATGATTTCTCTTGAAAAGACACTTCTAAAAATTTTATATATTTTCCACCCTGGACTTCCATGTCTGTCATGCAGACCACATTCTCTTGATATGGAAAAAACAGAAGGAAAACCAGCATTTCTTAAAAATACTTTCTTTGTTATAGTTTCAAAACAAATTTAGTTTGGCGTTAGACAAGACTTTCAACAAGAAGGTTCAAAAGCAGATATTAATCACAAAAGACCCCAGAGGACTGCTATATTTTTAATTTCTACAGAGGCATCTCCAGTGCAGGAGCTCTTCATTCCTTCTCTCTCAGTTTCCTGACCTCTTGATTGGGAGAGTAATTTCTACCCATCAGGATGTTTTTAATAAGAAACATTTAAAAAAATAAATTCATCATCATCATCATCATCATCATCATCATCATCATCATCATCATCATCGAATATGTATTATATAATATATAATAACATACAATATATAATATATATTATATATTACATACTATATAATATATATTATGCGTATAATATATTATCTATAATATATAAAATATATAATATATAATATGTAATATATAAAATATAACATATAATATATAATATATAACATATAATATATAATATATAATATATTATATATAATATATTATATATAATATATAATATATAATATATAATATATAATATATAATATATAATATATAATATATAATATATAATATATATATATTGTATATAATATGATATATGCCATAATAAAATATAATTATAATAATAATAATACATATTGATATTGTATTTAAAACTAAGTCTTTATAAAGGCTCTGTTCTTCTAATTCATTCATTCTCTATTCACAAGACCTAAAAAATGATAATTACCCCTGACATACAATTTGAGTTGAAAATTGAAAATATAAGCTTTCAATTAGGACTACAGTACAGGAAAGGTTCAGTAATAAACAGAGAGTTTATAAAAAACGACTTTACAATAAAAGTTAAAGAAGAAATAAAACATTTCAGCAGAATTTTCAATAGTATTTTTTCATTAAGTTTTCTGTAAACAACTTGCACCAAATTTTATCTGCAAAGACCAGTAGTGTAGTGTGAACCACTGATTGAGCCTTTATATCAATTATATCCAAATTTCCCAGATTGCCTAAAAATATCAGTCATTAAACTCGATGTCAGCTAATCTGATAACATCCACAGAAACAGGGTTTTCTATTTCTATTTTCTATTTCTTCTGCCTTTTCCATCTCCATTTTTATCCCTCTTAACCAGGAGTTTGGGTCCAGAAAGTGTAAGGACTCTCTCTAAAAACTCTACATGTAATTTCTCAGCTCTAAACAGGAAAGTATACTCACAGTACACATAACTGAATTTTTCTGCCCTGTATGGAGAGTTTGGACCCCATTTCCAACACTTTGACTCCAAAACCCTCCTGAATTTTCCTCCTGGTAGTCATTAACAAATAGACTTTGATGTCATTGTTCCACAGTGACTGAAGTGTGCAGTTCATTCACCTAAGTTAATTAATTGTTAGTTTTTGAGGGCAAATTGCATTCTGAGGCTCCTGGCTTTCCATGAGGGTGAGACTGCTTTTATTATATTTTTTTTAAACCAGACAAAATATTATTTCTATTTTTTAATGACCTTATAATGGGTTCAGCATACTCTGTTTAATGTGTTGAAGAGTAATGACAAAATGACTCCACTGCTGCCCAGCATGTCTGATGCCAGAGCAGTTAAATTAACATTTTTTGGAAATATTAAATACACCCATGGGTACACTTGTACACATTCATACAAGTTATTATCATAAATAAGAAAGAAATGATTGTAACAGTTGAGCTGACCTATGATTGAATTAGTTGCTGTCAAGTCCCTCCATATATCAAAAACCTTGTTTTTATTTCTTAGTAAAAGTGATGCTTGACAGAGGAGCACTGGATAAAATATTAGAAGAGAAGAAACCAAAAATTCTATGGCTTTACAAGAAGTAAAAATGGTGCTATTTTACAAAAAATAGATTTAAAAAATATATAGTCTGGGAGGAAAAAAACCCAAACTACTATGATCTTGATATATGCCAGTTAAAATTCATCTGATTCACCCCACTTTCCCTCATAAATCAAAAGTGAATACACAGATCCCAGGGATGAGGAGCAGGTGGTAAAACAGCATAAAAATCTTTTTTCTATACTTCCAGAGAGAAGTAATTTCATGTTGAAAAGAATGGGTCATTTTTACTGCTAGTTTAGCCACATGGCTCCCAGGTACCAATTTTGTGAAGTATTATCCCTTTTTACTGTGGGTCGTTTGTTCCCTCTGCAGAGCTCCTTGAGCCTGACAGAACCGACGCGCACAGATTTTTCCAGTTATGCTTTTGAGCACATAATGATGATTGGGCAGGTTATCTTCCCTCTAATCTGCACAAGGCATGGCAGAGAATGCAGGGATTGTGTCCTCTGTAACATAAAATGCTCCCCCAATCCCAGCCCCTGAAAGAGGCACTGATGCCCTGTAAATTGCCCATGTCCCACATTCCCCTAGGCCAGCTGTAGCTGCTAAAACCAAACCCACCAGGCACAGGTAGCTCAGAAATAGATGTACAAAGCTGGAGATTTGCAGTAGAAAAGCTGATAGCTTGGGTTCACTTGGGAATAAGAGCCTTGTGCCTGAACAGCAAACCTCTTTCCCTTATTGACCTCCATACTTCTCCAGCTTCTGCCCCAATTACATGAAATCATCTGATTTTCTTTTTTTTTTTTTAGTATCTGCTCTAAATCTTGAGGCACATGTCCCAAGTCAAAACTTAATGATACCAAGACCAGCAAGTCAAATACCCCTGAGAGCCAGGGGATGGAACCCGGGTGTCACTGAGCCACGGGTGTCACCGAGAGCCTGGACTAAGCAGTGACACCAGAGCCCTCATGCCACTGCCACAGAAGGCCCTGGAGACAGCCAAAACCAGAGATCTCAGCTGCTTTGAGACTTCCAGCTTTTCCTGCATTTCTATTTATGAGAGCATGGCATGGCTGCTGAGACTTTTGCTGAGCTATTGCCAAGGCAGGGCTGTGCAATCCTGGGACCAAGGGCAGGTTTGAGAGTTAAATCCTTCCCACTCATGGAAGGTGAGGTTAAACCCCCAGACACAGGAAAGGACAAACACCACAACAAAACACCCCAAGAGAGAGCAAAGCAAAGCAGTGCAAGGCTGAGCCAGCACTCTGAGTCCATGATCATTGTGTTCAATCACACAGCACTGGGGAGTTAAATGGTATTCAGGAGGCTGAGTGCACTGAATAGAAATTCATTTTGAGTTCATTCTGCGGTATCAGACATGGTTTGTCACCACGCAAGGAAATGTATTTCAGCTACATGAAGGCTGATGCCTTATGTTTTTTAATAAAGTTGAGGACAGATTACAAACCTTTGCCTTCAGCCCCAGCAGTGGATGGATGCTATTTCCTTTGACACAATGAATAACTTGCCTTTTTTGAAGTTACAATAAGATAATGTAAAAAGCTTTGAATACCTTATAATATGAAGTGGTAAGGTGTTAAACTACAGCATCTGAAAGAAAATACTGTTGGGTGTAAATGAGATAGGACACTAGAGAATAATAGACCAGCAGAATTAAATCCAAAATGACCATGTGGTACCAGTCTAAAGGGAAGAGTAGACTGATGTTTTCTCCTTTAATTATGGTTTCTTGGAAAGTTCAAACATTAACATAGTGCTTCTGGTTCCTATCTATGTGCTAGGAAAAAAAGAAAAAGGAAACCCTTCCAGAGCTGCTAAACTGTGGTATTTTCGGGGTCCCCCATCGTGAGGAGGAAAGATGAATCTCGCTCCATGTTCTTAAAAGGCTAATTTATTATTTTATGTTACTATAATTATAATAAATAATACTATACTAAAAATATACTAAATAATAGAGAAAGGATACTTACAAAAGGCTTAACAAGATAATAATGAAAACTTGTGACTCTTACCAGAGCCTTGACACAGCTGGCTGTGATTGGTCATTAAGTCAAAACAATTCACATGAAACCAATCAAACAACGACCAGTTGGATAAACAATCTCCAAACCGCATTCCAAAGCAGCAAAACACAGGAGAAGCAAATGAGATAATTATTGTTTTCCTTTTTCTCTGAGGCTTCTCAGCTTCCCAGGAGGAGAATCCTGGGCAAGGGGATTGTTCAGAAAATATGACGGTGACACTAAAACAAGACCTGCTTTCTCCTGACCATATTCCTGAGCCACCAGGGCTCTTCCCTCCCTGCTGGCCCAGCCCAAGGGCAGGCTGGACAGTGACACATCTCCCTCCTTCCTCAGGGGCAGCCAGCAGGGATGCTGCAGGGGTTCAGCTGCACAGCATGGGCAGCATCCTTCAGGGAACCCACTCTGCAGCACCCTCCCTCTAAACAGGAGATATGGAAGACAAGTGAGGATAGGCATCAGGAACCAGCTACTGACCCAGTGAGGGGAGTGAAAGATTTTTGTCTCCAGGAAGTTCAGAAGCTCACATTGGTTTTGGGATAAAGTCAGGAAGGTTGTAGGTGTCACAGGAGTGATGTGACATAGTTACTGACAAAAGACTACTAATCCCTTGAGGCAGCAAGTATTTTGAGACCTTTGGTACGAGTTATATCCAGTCTGTCTAAAACTCACACAGCTTAGAGGCACAGCTCCCTTATGGGGCATCTGTTTTGTTTTGGGGTTTTCCTTTTTACTGTTGCACACGCTTTAATTTAATTCCTTAATTTCAGCCAGTGTTGATGCTCTCTTAAGAGAGCTTTGGAATACTGCAAAGAAAGACTTTGCAGAAGCAGCTTTCAAAAGCTGTTTAAAGGTCTTTATCTCTCTCAGTAGAGCTGGCATCCTCCCACCACAAAGCTTTCCAAACACAAACGTGTGCATTTTTATGGTGTCTCAGAAGAGGCATGTCAGCCTTCAGGGCTGGTTCCTCACAGCACTGAGGAGGGTCTACAGCAGATGTAGGGAACTAAATCAAGCCAGTTGATTCCTGTGCTGTGTCATGGCTGTAAAATCCTCCACGAGGAACATTGTGGAAAGCAATTGTGTTTGTGCATTCATCATGCATGCCATGACAAATGACAGTTTTATGGTTAAATGCACTTGAATGGAAGGTTAAGGTTCATCTCTCTCCTCTGCCCTAGATTTCATACATCACCTCAGGTAAAACTAGGAGTCAAATAATACCTTAAACAGCAGATTTACTTTCCCCTGCCTTGTATTTTCAAGTGTGCAGTAGCAATTCTTCCCAGGCCTGTCTCTTCAGATTAGGCACGAACGCCTGGAGCTTTGCTTGGGGCTTGGAGCAAGGGGAAGCCTCCAGTCAGGCAGGGCTCTGGCAGCTGTACTGAAACAAAAACCAACAGCACAAAAAGCAGGCAGAACCTGAGCTGAGGCAGCTCCAGTGAACACTGTGTGAGCTGTCCCTTTCTGGTGCTGAGCCCTGCCCTGGGTCAGATCTCAGCTGCAGAGAGCTCCTACAGGAAACCAGGACCTTACATTATTTCAGAGTTGTATCAGAACTAAGATTTAATCAAGGTACTGACAGTTCCTAGGGCATTAGATAACAGACAGATTTGATTTTCTTGTTTAAATGTGTGAGTTTCAAAATATAAATCTGTGAGAAGTAAGCACACATAGTCTGTGCATGCAATGCGGAATGCAATGGCCAATGAGTTTGTTAAGGCCAAATAAACTGAAACAGAAAAATCATTAACCAAAATGCTTCTGTCTAAACCCAAAAGTAAGACTCTTTTATGGTACCAGATGCAAAGGTAAGACTCTTTTATGGAACCATATGAACCTTTATGAAACTTAATATGAACTTTTATGAAAACCAGAAGGCAGTGAAAAGATGGGGTTTTTTCCCAGCTGACCATTTAGCACATCATGTCTGTGATTATATTTCCATTATATTTACATGTTATGAACAAATGTATTTCTTAGGTGCAGAGGTTCATCTGTTCCTTATTCAGTCATGTTTATACAGCCCTCAAAAAACTCAACAACTGTGCATGTTAAGTACATGAAGATTTCTAGGAAGGGTGAAATTTCATGGAGCTGTTCATTCCTCTATGGATAAAATAAATTCTGGATTTATTTTTTCCAGCATGGTGAAGATAAGGTGGATGCTGGATAATAATTACACAGAGGCTGTGTATGTGTTGTGGGCATGATGGAAGCTGCAGAATGCAGAGATACTGCACATGATTTGTAGGTTGTGAAAAGAGAGTTTTGTGGAGTTTTGTACATTTTTTTCCTGTGTACTAAAAGAAAGGATTTATTTAATAGGTGGGTATTCTTTAAATGGATAGCATTGTACCTTGAAAGTTCTATCTACTTAAATAGATTGAAACTATGCTCTGTCCTTTGTAGCTGCCATCCAGAGAGATGTTTTAGAGCCCTTGTGTGTCCTGCACACACAACTGTCAGGCAGATTTTGCTGCTTTACTTCCAGCAGTTAACCCAAAGCCACATTTCTCCACCAGTAACAGCAGCTACAGTTTGGAATATTGAAAAGGGATCAGAGACAAAAACCACACTCCAGGAAAGCACAGCACTGTCTTCAACTAACAGTACTTACCACAAGAATAATAATAGAAGGTTAAATGGAGGTATCATTGAGGCAAAAGAAAAGTGTATTGGCTAGAAAAGATTGTAAGAAACAATCTGGGCACTGATTATCTCTGGCACAAACAGCTTAGAGGAGGAGAGAGTCCTGAGTCAGGATTTCCCATGTTTATCTCTCTGCTGAATTCCCTTAGTAGAGTAGTAGAAAATTCCTGGGGGGCTCATACCTCTCCTCAGCATGTATTTCCATTTCTCCTTTTTTTTTTGTTTGTCTTGACTTGTGGGTTTTCCCCCGCCTCTAATTTTTCCTTTATTCTTTATATCTGTTTGTATCTTCTCTCATGCTTTCATTCCTCTTTCTCCATCTCCTCCCTTGTACATTTATTTTCTTTTTGGCATCTCCCTTACTCCCATTTCCAATGTATTTATTTTTCCAGGTATTTTCCTCTCCTCTGTTTTATTTCCAGAGATGCTGGAGATGCAGACAGTGCTGAAAATGACCAGGCTGTGCTGCTCCTTGCTAGAAAGAGGGTGAAATAAAGAGAGCAGGAGCAGCTGCCTGGATTGTGTGCTCTCACCTGCTCCTGGCCAGCTGTTCCTGCAGCAGAGTGCCCTGGGGTGAGGATGGAGAATTTACTCCAAATTCAAGCAAGGGAGAAGGATATGAGAAGCTCACACTGAGGCCCAGACCAGGTCCAAAAGCTTTTCACTGACATAAACTGTGAACTATCCAGGAGTGGTCTCCTGGTAAATGACGGCAGTTGTTGCCAGGTTTGGGAATTTGGAGCATTTGGAACATTTTTTCAGACATGCTGCTCTTCAGGCTAATTATTTCACATTTTTCATCCAAAGATGAAGGTCATTGGATGCATAGAGCTATCACCAGGGGCCTGGGGGCTTTGGAGTGACAATTGCCCATTATGAACATCAGCTGTGGTTCTTCCCAATTATGCAAAGAGATGTTAAGCCCTAAGAGAGACCTGAAGAGCAAAATTAGCCAGACTGTAGGGGATTGTATCATTGAGAGGCTCTGACAGGCATCTGTTGGATCAGCCATCAGGCAGGATTAATCAGCCGGAGCTCGGCCCCAGAAAACCCCTGCAAAGAAGAAATTGCCAACCAACTTCTCCTTCAGCCCATCAATATCCCTGAGGCTTAAAGAGCTATCCTGCTTTAAAAAAAAGCAAAGCTATTAGTAGAAATCTCCACATGGAAATTATTTGTGCTGATTCCATTTCCTAATCCTATAGTTTTACAGTCTTGAGAAAAGCAGGCATATCCTGATCAAAATCTTGCATTTCCAGAACAGAAAAGATGCAAAATGTAGGAAGACTTTTGTCCATTGAGGCTAATAAAAGAGACAAAAAAAAAAAAATTAGCACTTCATTGGTCTGCAAGGCTTTTGGAAAAGCCATTCCTGTGGCCAGAGACAAGCAGTGAGAATGTGGGTGTGTATTCACACAGGTTCTGGTGTTTAAAAAACACCAATGTGCTCAAGGTGGCCCTCAGGCCAGGAGATCCTTTGTATTAATATCCACTGGCTGCTGACAACTCTGGTGACAGGCTGTTACAGCAATGGCTGAAGAAAAATATTCAGTGCATGCTTTGCTGATCTGCAGTGAAATGGTTAATTTTTGTGAGTTTCACTGCACATTCATTACGAGGCAATTTGGCTGGAAATTTAATAGGATTATTTTTGACTGTTGAGGTTAATGGTATTACCTGTTTGGCTTTTATAAAACCTCCATAATTTAGCAATATTTATCTAAGTCACCATAAAAGTATAGAAATGGATAGTAAAATTACAGACAGCTGGGTACAGGAGGAAATGAAACAAATTAAACCAAACTCATGCTCTTAGGAAAACACAAATGCCAAATTAAGTATGTTAGTCTAACAGTTTAAATAATCCAATTTAACACTAATAAAGGTACTTTAGGCCCAAGTTCTGCTTGATTTTCTATATGAGTGTGCAGAGAAAAATATCAGCGGAGAGGCAGAGAGCCTGGGCCCAACAGGGGTACCAAGGGAATGGGCATTTTGGACACCTGTAACTTTCCATATTCATTTCACATGTTCCTAATAGTTTCTCACTAAATTATAGAGACACAGGTTTTGTCCTGGAGAATTGCTAAGGGACAGCATTTATAATGGAGAAGTATACAGAGCAAGAAATGGTTTTGGTGCTTTTTAAGGCTTTGTTTGATTATTGTAATATTTATAATTGGTTTCTGGTTTACACAGAGAGTTAGAGGCTATTTAACTTGGAGGTTTACAGCCCTGTATCATGGCTGCATCTCTGTTGGAAACTGATGATTCAGAAAATTCTTTTTCATGACAAAGTCATTGTTTAGATTGGAGATCCCAGCTCAAGTTTTTGCCTTTTATTTGTCCTTTCATTTTCTTTGGATATGGGCAAGCCAATTGAATAGAATACTTCAGGTTTTATACAGTGTTGCCACTTGGTGAATTTTATTCAATGGCTGTTCAGACAAAGTGCAATGCATACAAATCTTCCATTCACACAATTGAAAGAAAGAAAGAATTGAAAGAAAAGGAAATTTCTTTTCAAGGTTTGAGGGCTTTGTTTCACAGTACAGTACACATGTACAGTATGTGGCCAGGAAACAAAAGTCAAAATATGAGACTAGAAAATGAATATAAAAGAGAATTGTTACATGGCATACATCAAAAGATGTCAACAGCTGTTCCAAAAAGAAAATAACTGAGTATGACTATCACCCACAAAGGATGATGATGCTGCATCTTCCACATAAGATGCAATTCCCAAAAATCCTTTACTCTTTTTATCCCATGCAAATGTTTTATGCCTTTTTCTTTATTTTCATGTAGCTATGACACCCTTCATCTCTTGCTGTTTACATCTCAAATGGGTACCTGAGATTTTATAAACATAAAAGATCTATTTGGATTGCTGCTAGAAGAAAGCCCTCACAGCAATAAAAGGAAGCTCACAGAAAAAGTGTTTCATACAGAGGCCCACAATGATTGTCAGTGTGTGAAATCATTCCAATATTCCTCTTTGTACGTGTAATTTCACAGACATCAGCAGAGCAGGTCACTCAAGTTGTGTTCACAAGGAAGCTCTCACTGCAAGCACCTTTGATTCAGAGCCTCCTGAATCCAGGTCTCCTGAGCACTTCTGGCAGATTTACAACTGAGAAAAGTTCTATGTGTTGACTTGGTGGGGGAAAAAACCCCAAAACCCCTGTATTTATATTGCTGCATAAATGTTAATTGAATTATTATCAACTCTAAAGCTATGACACTTGGAGAATCCCTAGGGTGCAATAGCACAAGGAAAAGAGTACTTAATTGTGGGGACATAATACTTAATTGTGGGGACATTTGCTATTTCCAATCACAAGATTGTAGATCCAGGGCTCATTCTATGGCTGAACTCCTAGAGACAAAGATGAACTTTCCTTTATCAAGGCTAAATTGAAAAAAAAAAAATTTAAAAATCAGGCTAAATTTAAGATCAAGTAAATAGATTTTTTCCTTGTAACTGTTGTTTTGTTTTGTTTTGTTTTTAAGAACTGATTATCAAGAGAATAGATACACTTCATGATTTGGAAGAAGGAACAGCAATACAGTCCTGTGTCTAGGAAAATATTACCTGTCACTGTCATATTTTCTGAAAAATCCCCTTGCCCAGGATTTCTTCTCCTGGGAAGCTGAGAAGCCTCAGAGAAAAATGAAAATAATAATTATCTGATTCCTTCTCCTGTGTTTTGCTGCTTTGGAATGCGGCTGGAGACTGTTTATCCAACAGGTGGTTGTTTTATTGGTTTCATGTGAATTGTTTTGACTTAATGACCAATCACCATCAGCTGTGTCAGGACTTGAAGCAGTCATGAGTTTTTATTATCATTCTTTGTAACCTTCTGTCTGCATCCTTTTTCTATTCTTTAGTATAGTTTTAGTATAGCATTCTTTAATATAATATAAGTACATAACATAATAAGTTCGCCTTCTAAGAACGTGGAGTCAGATTCATCATTCCTCCCCAAAAACACCACAATTACCTATATGCTGGCAAGTGCTCCAGAGCTGGGTCTGTAGGAGTTCCCTGGCTGGTGCCAGGCTGGGTGAGCACCTCCTCTTCTCCTCCTCCTGCTGGAATGTGGGCAGTGAGAAGAAGGAAGGGCAAGAGAGGAAAGTTCACGTCTGGAAGGGAGGCACTCATTAAGTTCAAATGGTTCTTGGGAGATGCAGAAGGTGTTCCTTGGCCAGAAAAAGGGCTGATGGAAAATACAGAGAGTGAAAAGCAAAGACAGGAAAGAGGAAACCTGTGTTGACATTCCAGCTCATACTGCCCCTGTAGCAGTGCAAATCCCTGTCTTTTGGTTTCCAGCACTGAGCAGGGCACACAAACTGGGCCCATTTCAGGTAAAGTCAAACTGAAAGGCGTGCTCTGCTTGCTCCCCACAGGATCAGCCCAGCAGCTGCACAAAGCACAATCTCCCAAAATGTGCACAGGGTGGATTCCAACCACCACCTGCATGCCAGCTCCTGTCATGCTCAGAGCTTTGGGCTGCACTCTTTGCTAACATCAGCACTGTCCCAGAGACTCCTTGGGATACAGGAATGGGAGGGTGCTCAAGGTCAACAGTCTGGGACTTTGCTGACTCAGGAACCTGGAAGGGTAATGTCTGGTGAAGCATCAAAATAACAACACAAAGGCTTGATGCCTCTTCAGCCAGTGGGAAAGGATAAAATGTAGTAGAGGAACTGGAGTGAAAGAAAAGAGCTGGTGGCCTGGCACAACGGTGAAAAGGGAGAGGGAGGGAAGGCTGAAGCTTGAAACTGTGCTTATGTTTTACATCACAGTAAGTGTTTTATTAAACATTTCCTTTTATGCCAAAGCAAAATATAATCTCTCTCCAAAAGCTCTTGCCTTGTAATGGGGTCTGTTTAAAGTATTTTTGAAATAATGCTGAAAATGCTTGAGTTTTCCCTGTGACAAATTGAAGGGTAGGGAGTTAGACTCATGGTCTATTAGAAGGCTGGTTAGTTAATGCACATTTTATCACACATGTTTTACTACAATGGGTTTACTAGTCATTATCTAATGACTTGCTTTTTCAATCATGATAGGTCCCAGGTTTATAACATGCTCCTAAGGGTTAAACAGAAAATAAATATTTCAGTTCTTACCTGCTGCCCTTCCAATTTTGGTTGGAAGCAGTAAATAGTCTCATGGATGCATCTGATTTGATTTGCATTGCTGAGAAAGTAAATCCTATGAGAGAGAAAGCTAAGCAAAAAAGATGTGCTACTTTCTTTTTGTTCAGTCAATGTTATTCCATGTTGGATGAGAACATACTGTGCCATATCTTCTATTTAACTGCCTTTTTCAGTTTCTCTGCTCCCAGATATTTTCATCCAAGGTCCTAAACGTCTGCAATGTCATGCCTGAATATTACTCGACTGAGCAACAGGATAATGGGATGGATGGAGATAAACAGAGACTGAAGAGTGGATTCTTCTGTGTTCAGCATCCAGTAATGCGTGCCAGATGCTGGAGAGCTGCTCTGGTCACTGGTGAGTCCAGGAGAGCCCCAGCTCTGCCATGGCCTCCTGACAAGCCTATGCTGAGCTCTCCCCGGGCAGCTGAGGGAGGAGCAGGGGGATTTGGGACACAGCAGGACCCCAAAGAGAAACACCCCATGGTTTGCTGTCTGGAGACAGCTCCATCCATCTCATCCCATCAGCCTGTTATTGCCTTTCAATAAAGGCAGTAAAGAAGAAAGCCATGGTTCCTTAGTCTTTGCATTACTGTTGATAGGAAAGGATTTCTTTACATAAATAGGGTATTTTCTGAAAAGCTCCCAAAAAAAATCAAGAGTTCTGCACACAAGAGCAACTGAACTCACACATTGCTCCCATGGCCAATTTTTACAGCCTCCCATTTAGGCAGATTTCTAGCAAGGACTGGATAAGAATTTGCATAGCCAGATTTCAAAACATTTTTTAAGTACTTTGATGCCAGCCATTAGGAACTGGTTCCCACTGCCTCCCCTTTTCCCACAGAAATGTGGCTTTGCACCTCACAGTCCTGTGCTGGAGACCTTGCACTGTGCTCAGCTGCTGCCTGGTGCAAGCTTGGGAACAGAGGCACTGCTTGGCAGAGCAGCAGTGAGGAAATCTCCCTTCCCAGGAGGATTCACAATGGGAAACCCTCACTGCAGGACAACTGAATATATCTGTACCCCAGGCTGAGTCACTGTTATGTTGCAATTCATGTGAAAGGAAATAATATAGAAAATATTATACAAGCAAAATAACGAAAAAGAGAAACTTACCAAAAATATGGAGGCAATATTTATGTGACTCGTCATCCCAAAACTGTTTGAATGCTGTGCCCGCCAGAACCCTGGAAAAATCAAGAAAAATAATATCATTAGTGTTTGTTTACCAAACAGTTCAGATTTATCCAGTTACAGAGATTTTTTCCTTTTTCATAAAGAGCACATTAAAGGAGGAGCACATTCACAGTGTGCTGTTGCAACATCCACACTAATAGGGCAAAGGAAGCTACAGTAAATTGATTAGGGAATTCACCATTCAGTGCTTCCCTCAAGTGTTGCATCCATCTTTTACTGATTAATAATGAAGCATTAATGAAAATGTTTCTGTGTCTCCATGCTCCCACCAATTAAATGTGGTGCAGGAAAAAAACCCCAAACATACAGTCATTGGAAGTTTTTATTTGTCTCACTTGCCAGACAAGCAGTTGAGTAATTCTTTACTGGGAATATTGGTAAAACAAGATCTGCATTTAGGGGTTTCAGACTGGTAAAGATGGATTCTTAAGCTGACATTTAAGAATCACTGACTCTCAAATACCACATTAGCAATCAAGAAATCAACAATGTTTAGAAGAAATATAATTAGCTCAGCATGCTCTGCTTGAAACCAACACTGTAGCTATCAGCTGCGCCTAGTGCCAGGAGAAAAGAAATAGGGGATTTGTTTTCCATTGAAATACATTATATTTTACTTTATTAAGGTCATGAGAGCTTGAGACATTAATATTTCTGAGAAACTGCTGGAGCCAGCTTAGATCAGGGTGGATTTTTCTCCATTAACTGAGCGAATTCTGGGAAAGCAATCTGTCTTTCTCTTGCTTGGTCTGTACTAAATGCATTGCCATGACACTGGGTGAGACAGCCAGGCAGGTTGTATGTGAGGTTATTAATGTGTTTTCATTTCATTTATGTACAGAAGTTACTGAGATTGTGTTTGAGACCTAATTGCATTAGGCTTTATCTAAATTGACCTTCTTATTCTAGACTTAAGTGGGGAGGATGTCAAGCAAACAGGCCACCGAACAAAGCCAGTATTTCTGGCTACAGATGGCAAAGCTCAAAGCTGGAATCAAAGCAGGAATTATTTACTCAAAGCCAGTCAACACTGGCAGGGCTTTAATGTGACCACTGCTTTGAAACTTTGAGTGTATGGTGGTCTCAGATCACTGCAGGATTGAAAGCTGCCACCACCTTCCTGGATTTCTTAGCAAAGAAAGTGTGGATTAAATCCTAAATGTGTTTGGGAATTGAACTGGACACACAAAGCAGATAGCTCCAGTAGATAATGTAGGATGACCATTAGCTCCTACTGTGCCTCTTCTGCAAGCACAGAGGGGCTTTAAGTTCCTCACTGCCACTTTAGCACTCCTCACAAGTATCTTCAGTGCATTTGGAACTGGAGAAGGAGCTGAAGCATGAAATCACACTTCCTTAACTTACTCAGTGCCAACACCACACTTTTCTCAGTGGGGAATAGGGAGGAAGTAGCACCCCTCATGCCCTTGGAGCTCCCCAGCACTGAAGGCTCTGTCCCTGCAGAATGCACAGGGTGCAGTTCCCCAGGGCAAACAGGTCACCCATCACTGGCTGACAAACCCCATCCAGCCAACAGGCACTGAGAGAGTGAGAAACCTCCTGATGAAAATTTCATGGGACCACAGACTGACTAAGAGTTTTCTAAAACAGGCAAGAAATACGAAAAGCACTGGGTTGGAGAAGAGTGACAGATACAAGAAAATGTGCATTTTTAGGAGGAGAGCAGGGACAGAAGTTGCAGTGAGTGCTCTTAGACTGAGAACCAGTGTTCCTGGGTGCCCTGGTCAGATAAATAGCAATGCATTAGTTTTAAAACTCTGCTCAGAAATGTCACCTTCATCTCCATTGATCTCTATTACCAAACAGGTCCTTCACTGTCACTTGTGACAAAAGGCATTAGTCAATGAAAAGCTCTAAATAACTTGAGGAAGAAAAGAAAGCTCTTGTCTCTTAGCCACAAAAAATAACATTAGAAAAAAAGGGCTAAGAAAGTAGGGCACTGAAAAAAAAGTATCTTGTACTGAAACTAAAAATTAAAATATTCTATTCTAATCCTGTCACATTTATCAAAAATATTTGGTGGTAGGGTTATTTTTCTCTCCTCCAGAAAGGATGTTTCTGTCAATGAGGAAATAGCCTAGCGAAATGTTCTTAATATTTAATCCCCACACTACACCAACTGCTACACCAACCAGGACAGCTGGTACCACATACTACAGGACTGAAAGTTATCCAAGATGTTCCAAGGCTGAGCCGCATTTGAACCACTGAGCCATCTCCACTGAACCCCTGAGACCATCCAGGCTCCTTCAGCATCTCTTCACACTGTGTGTCCTCTGTCCCCTCTCACTGAAACACAAGTACCACTGCCCCTGGCACCTCTGCTGCTGCAGGACAGGATATTCCCCCAGCAGGTAACCAGCAGGATGTGCTGTTCCTCTGTGTGCCTATGATGACGCCCGTGATCTTAGGATAAGCAGATCTATGGCTTGTGCCTCAAGCTGCACGTGCTTCCCCACTTCCAACACTTCATGGAACAGACAAAAATTGTATTTTGGGTGAGACCAGGTCACAGGCTTGCTCACAAATCACAGCCTGGAGCTCTGAGCTTGGGAAATGCATCCATGGTGTTTGGGCACAGCTGCTCACAGTGAGGCAGGGGGCACTGTTTAAATTTATCCAAATTGCGAAGTTAGTGCTCTGTTTTCCTGCCCTAATAGCTGCCATATATTAGTTCTCTGAGCAACAGATTTGCTGCTCAAGATTGGCAGCTTTTTGCTTGGTGTTCAGTCCAACAAGCACTGTCAGCAGAACCAGGGTGAATCAGTTGTGATGCCCAAGCCCTTTTGTCCCTCTGCCTGCAGTCAGCCTCCCCCAGGCCGTGCTCCCCAGCCACATCAGCTGTGGGCTCCCTGTCTGCCATTGTGCAGGCCATGCCACCATATAAAACTTGGTTTTAGCAGAGCAGTTGTCCATGAGGACAGGTAGGTGGGTTTGGGCAATGATTTGGAAAGCTGGTTGCAGCAATTCCTGTGATCATTTTGGAAAGGCACAGCTACATAGGGAAAAAAAACCAAAACAACCAAAAAAAACACCCCCTCAATCGGTTTTGAAGACACTTTTGTCACTGCTTTAGATGTGTGTGATGAGCTGAGAGCAATGGCCCTGCTGTAGCCACTCAGACACCCATGAACTGCCACCACATCCATCTGTCAGAGCTCGGTGTTTCAGAAGCTGTCACCAGAGAGGAGTTCCCAGGGAAATGATGTTTCTCTGCTCTTCCCTTAAATCTTCAGCTGGAGGCAGACAAAGGTGGCTGTAAATCCCGCTGGTGCTGTCCCATCAGAGGGACATCTCCATCTCCAGCTGCACAGGCTGAGGCACAGCTCAGAGCAATCCCTCCTGTGCCCCAGACTGGTTTGCCCTGCTGGCACATCCTTCACAGCAAAGGAGAGAAATGGAAGGAGGAGATGTTTTGAGGGAGGGTGTGCCTGTGCTGGCTCCACATCACCCAGTGGGACACAAAGGGAAGGACTGGGCTCCCTGAGGGCTCCCCAGAGTCCCCACTCTGCCCTACAACTTTTCTTAGATCACTCCTGTGCCCCAATACTCTGCTGCATAAGTGTTGAACTACAGCTTTTGTTCCTTGTTTTCCATAAATATTGCAGTAATTAGCTGAATTTAATTACAGTTATCATGAAATAACAAGCATTAATCAGATTCTAGTAGCAGCTGTATTTTGCTCTTTTGAAAGCAAGAAACTATTTTAAAACTATTTCATTAAAAGCATAAAATTATTTTTAAATCAAAGCAGAAAGCATTCTATATATATAGAGTGGCATTATTCCAGTGCACACAAACACCTCAAAATAAAAATAAAAAGGCTATCTTTCTGGGATGAAGAATCTCTTACAGGGACAAAATCTAAAGAAGCATTTATCTGGACAGTGCACTGGACCTAAAAGGTACACAGAGAGAGCAACATAAAATACAACAGTTTTCTCATCTCTTCTATTTAGGCTGCTGACATGTACTTTCTGTAGAGATGCCCATCTAATTACAGCATCATAAAGTTCTTTAAATGTGCATAAATTGCTCTAATTCACACATCAGCTCCTCCTTTGCATTGCAAGAAATATGTCAGTGCAATGTGGATCGAGCCCTTTAGAGATAAAAAGCAGTTTGCTTTTGAGATCCTCTGCTCATCAGCTTCCCATCTTTCCTCCTCCTCGTGTAATGTGGGATCCACCTGGGATCATACATGAAAGCTCAGAGGGGCTGTGGGAGGCTCCCACCTGCAGAGCCCTGGGGATGGTGGGCAGGACAAGGTGTCCCCAAGGAAATGCCTGCACATGATCACACTCAGCAGGGTTTGCTGCCTGCCTCCTGCACAGCTTCAGGGTTCTGCACCTGTGGGTTCTCCTGAGAGGCTTTTGTACACATCAAATTACAGATGTGTGAACGAGTCCTGGTTTAGGCTCAAAATTAAGATACTACAAACTGCACAGCATGTGGAGCATCAGCTATTCATTGTTAGAACAAGATTCTAACAACCCTAACAAGAGTTAGGATCAGATCCCATTTTTGCCTTCTAAAACTCATTATCTCATGTTAAACAAGCTCCCATTCCAAGCTGAAGGTGCCATTGGTATGATGCAACTATTGCTACTTATGATTAGAAAAGGTGCCAGGCAGCGCAGCAGTTCCAGAAGGACGTGCAATGCCAGGCAGTGACCTGGGCAGCAGTTCCAGAAGGACGTGCAATGCCAGGCAGTGACCTGGGCAGCAGTTCCAGAAGGACGTGCAATGCCAGGCAGTGACCTGGGCAGCTCCATCACAGGCAGAGGGAACACATGGTCACTGTACCCTACACATCACCACAACTGAACTCACAGAATCACTGGGTTGGAAGAGACCTCCATGATCATTGAGTCCAGCCCAGCCCCAACACCTCGGCTAAACCCTGGCTCCCAGTGCCACATCCAGGCTTTTTTTAAACACATCCAGGATGGTGACTTCACCACCTCCCTGGGCAGACCATTCCAGAATTTTATCACTCTTTACATGAAAAACCTTTTCCTATTATCCAATCTCATACTGGGTGCCCCTTACTGATAGAACAGCCCCACAGAGCACAGCAGCCCCCAGGACCTCTCACTGTGCCCTCCCAGGACAGCCCATCCCTCTGTCTGTCCACAGGCACACACCACAGGATTGCAGGAGCATTTTGACAACTCATTGATTCCCCTGCACGCTGAAGGGTCCCATAAAATGTGTCAAGGCATGGCTGCAGTGCTTTATGGACAGGCAGTCGGGGGCAGGAGGCCAGGGAAAGTTACAGCTTTGCATAACTCTGAGGCTGTAAAACAGCTTACACAGATTGCTGTCGTAACACTGGTGCTTTTGACTCTCATCCTGTCTTTGAAACCAATCCTGCTGCTTTCCAGAGCTTCTCAGGAGAAGCATCCCAAGTTGTAACATATTTCATAAGTGCAGAGATATTAAAATGTGAAGTATCAAGTCCCTTCTTATCCCAGGTGAAGAAACTTCCTGTGATTTTTCACTACAATGACACAGAAAGAGAAATACTTATCATTATCAGACGAATACCTTGAAGCAACATAAGCAATATAAACTCCCTTCTTCCCCTTCCAAGTTAGAAGTTAAAGTTTAAATCATACTTTAGGAGCTCATATAATATATTTATTCCTCCAGGCCACACACTTGTGTTAATAGTTTTCCATTTCTAACTCCTGACACACTGTGGAGAGCACTTTGCACTGGTTATTTCCTCCCTTTCCTGACAAATGAGCCCACCCCTCAAAGATAAGTTTGATACATGGTCCTGTCTTCCCAAGATCCAGTTATTAGCTTCTATACATTCTTCTCAGAGACTACTAAACATCACAAATACTTACTGGGGACACAGGAGGCTTGGGCAAGTAACAGAAAGCACATGTAACAAAACCTTCACAGAGCTGGGGGTTGGAACTGGCTGATCTTTGAGGTCCCTTCCAACCCAGGATATTCTATGATTTCAGGATTCCATTCTGTGATTCCACCAGGATGCCAGGGAACCTGCCTGCATTGAATCATGTTTACACATGGAAAGGGCACATTAAGTATCTCTGACTTCAGAGGCAAGAAGGAAAGGGTGTATACACACCCGTATATATACACATACACACACACACACACACACACACACACACACACACACACACATATATATATATATATATATCTCCATCCTATATGCACACACCAGCACACACCAGCAGCCTCCTCCACACTGTGCTCCCCTCTCTCCTTGCCACAAACAGACCCCTGCCTTCCTCCCCTTCCATCACAGAAGGGAATAAACATCACAAATGCTTACTGGGGACACAGGTGGCTTGGGCAAGTATCAGGAAACACATGCAACAAAACCTACACAGAGCTGGGGGTTGGAACTGGGTGATCTATAAGGTCACTTCCAACCCAGGATATTCTATGATTTCAGGATTCCATTCTGTGATTCCACCAGGATGCCAGGGAACCTGCCTGCACTGAGTCACATTTACACATGGAAAGGGCACATTAAGTATCTCTGACTTCAGAGGCAAGAAGGGAAGGGTGTATACACACCCGTATATATACACATACACACACACACACACACATATATGTATATATATATCCATCCTGTATGCACACACCAGCAGCCTCCTCCACACTGTGCTCCCCTCTCTCCTTGCCACAAGCAGACCCCTGTCTTCCTCCCCTTCCATCACAGAGGCTTGATCCAGGGCCCAGTCCAAAGCCTCCAGAGCCTGAGGAGTTCAAACAAGTGTAATGGTGAGGGCGAGATGCTAAAGGAGAGCTACCCAAAAATACACCTGCCTTCTGATGCAAGTCCCACTGCCTCCTGTTCTTCTTGGATGCCTCCCCATGCAAATTCGCACGAGCAAAGCCTTATTTAGCAATTAGATAAATCCCAATTGTCACTGCAGGAGAACAAAATGGTTGATTGAAGTGACTCCTCTGAATTCTAAAAACAGTGCCTGGCACTTTGATTTTAAAATGTCCTGTGGTGGGTAAACAGAGAGATGGAAGAGGTCCTTGGATGAATGAGTGCTGACAGCCTTCAAAAAAAAAAAAGTCAAAATCAAGCTTTGGTTTTTGAGCCTGCTGTGCATCAGAACATTAACCTACTTTGGGCAAAGTTTGCTAAGCAAGCAGCAGAGGCAGCAGGCAGGGGAAGCTAAGGGGAGCTGCATGAAACTCCTCTCTCTGCCTTCAGAGCTGCAAGGCCTGAACACAAGGAGAAAAACCCAATGGAAAATCTGGCTGCCATCCAAAAGTTTAATGCCTTTGAAAGAACCCTGTGGTGAAGATGAATGTACTAAATATTTTGGTATTTTCCCATCTGTTTGGAAAAAAGGAAAAGGCTTACTTCAATTATATTTAGTGGCCAAAAATGGAGACATTTAATTTGTGCGTGAATTTTGGTATTGGTGACTGTAAAAATCTCCCCCACATTATTTGCAGGGACTTACATACCAGTTTGTCTCTATGATGAGTTATCAAAAATTATTACTCATTCAAATGTGCAATCATTGCTGAGAATGGCACTGCTGAAATTTCCTAACTATTGGAAGGGATAAATAAGTATGGACCCCAAAAGATGCTGAGCATTTTTATCATGACAAAAGAAAAGCTTTGGACTGTAAAGTGGAAAACAGTTTTTAAGACATAGTTCTCCTGGAAAAGTGCTTTCTTTTATGGATAATTTTTTCCAACTCTGTAATAAATGCTTAAAAAAAGGAGTTTCCAACTGCATCTGAAAAAACCTTATATGCCCCTCTAACACAACTCCATTGACTTCTCATTTGTAGTTTGCCTCTTCATGCTAATTACCATGTGCCCTTTAATTATGGGAACAAATTCTTGCAGGGGATGCAATTAAAGATGTAAAAAATACTTCCACCTAGGTTTCCTTTTCCCCTCATGGAGTTTCTAAGTCTCTGGCATTTGATTTTTGAGAAAGCTTTTAAGTCTGACTGTGTGGCACCATAATTTGCAGAGCAGGAGCCTCTCTCATATCCCAAATAGCAGCTGATAAATTTCAAAGGCTTCTTTCTGAATAAACATCTAAAACTCTGGGTAGTTATTGAGCTCACACAGGCTCCTTGTCTCTGGAAAGCAGCGAGCTGTGTGTGTGCAGACAAATTGTGTCACAGTCTGTCCAGCAGCTGAACCTCAGGCTGCTGATTTTACACAGGTGAGAAT
Organism: Ammospiza caudacuta; assembly: GCF_027887145.1. Lineage (NCBI taxonomy): Eukaryota > Metazoa > Chordata > Aves > Passeriformes > Passerellidae > Ammospiza > Ammospiza caudacuta. Next base: position 11,598,169 of record NC_080601.1, read on the forward strand.
CCATGGAAGGAATTTTGATATTTTTATTTCAGAAAACTTAGATGTGTGCAGAACCACAGAAGACAGAAAACCTCTTGACTTTTACCTAACAACTCTGAGCCCCTGAAAGCCTTGCTTTTTGTTAGGAGCAGTAGTCAGATACAGATGCTGATTGCTTTTCATTTAGCCCACTCAACTGAAAACAAGCCCAAATATTCTGCACTATGCTTTGTCTCTGCTTGAAGCCTAGAAGATGACATTTCTATTTAGTGCATACACAGTTTAAGAAGTGCAGTGATGAAAAAGAACAAAACAAAGCTCAGAACTGCAGTCTTCTTTGTAAAAAAATCTGTCCTTATAATTTTAGACTAAGTTTTAAGAGGGAATACATTAAGGGTTGAGGAGGAATGATGAACCATAAATTATTCTGAAGTTTAGGGGGAGGAAATCAGTGTCATTGCCTGGACAGAGGCTGAAATAAATTAAAAGGGAGCTGCTGGATCCATGTGCAAAGCAGTGTGCAGATGCTGAGCTCTGCATCCCATCCCTGTCTGGCTGAGTGGGAATACACACCCTGACTTAGTGCTGCCACAAATCTTTGGCAAGATCCCACCATCTGTGGGAGAGGGATTTTCTTTTCCTTTTTTTGCTTCCCTCTGACATCTGTGGACATTGAATCTCAAACACCTTGGGCTTTTTCGGGAGCCAAACAAATAAGTGCACATTGGTGTGCAGGATGCCTCTGCCCTGCAGTGGGCAGTGCCCAACACCTGATGACACTTTTGGTGAGGGAAAAGCTACTTGGTACTTGGTTGCTGCCTGGGGTTAAACCAAAATAATAGTGGACTCTTATTTTTCTGTTTATAAAGTGACTGACACCAGAAGTGTTTTCAGCTGATCTGCTGGAAAGGTGCTTTTTGGAGATGGGTTTCCATCCTGCTTTGCACAGAACTCAGTAAAACATTCCCCAACACTTCACTGTAATGTCTGGATGTTTGACAGAGAGAAGTGATTCTTAGAGACAAAAAAACCCCCTCCTAATGAATGTTAAATGAGCAACACCATGGTGACTTTAGCAAAAAGCCACACAATCACTGTGAAAAACAACCCAGAATAATGGTGTTTGCAAAATCACTTCTCCCGTAGCATGGGGATTACTCAAAGAGAGTCAGACTTTCCTTGGGAACTAGGTTTAATTCCACTTAGGTCCTCCATCTTTAATTGCTGCCTCAGGGGTAAATGTTCTCCTGACTTGGGAGAGGACTGCAGGCACCAAAAGCATATCTGAACAGAAACTTCAAACACTAGAGGGTTTCTTTTTTCCTTTTTTCAGACTTCTCTTTTTGAATCTGAATATCTTTCTGTGGGTAAAAAAAAAAACAAAACAAAACAAAAAAAAACCCAACCAACCAAAAAACCTCGTTATTTTGTGATGATTCTTATAAAATCATAAATTCTCATAAAATTTTGTTGTTTAACAAAAAAAAAAAAAAAAGATTAAAAATGAAGAGAAGATGGGGAGACTTTTAAAATGTTTCAAGAAAGACCCTTTTTCAAACAAACCGAATAGGAAGAAAAACAACAGGGAGGCAGGAAGAGATAAGGACAAAAGCTCTGGTCTGTTCAATCTTTGTGGGAGGTTGTAATTATTCTGTTGTACGTGGGAAGAACAATGGGACACAGAGAAACCACACAGATAAATCCTGCAACTTTCCTCTGTGCAGGGAGGAGCTGCTGCAGCCAGGCTGGGCTGGGGAGCACATTTGCAGGGGTGCACAAGTTCATCACCCCAGTTTTCCCGGAAGATTATCACCAAGGGACAAAGCAGAAGTTGTCCCCTGCTGGAATTTCCCTAAGGAAGGGTGCTCAGGGCTTGCAGTTCCAGGTCAGGAGATCAAGATGTGTTGCACCACAGGTGCACTCCTCAGAGCTCAGGGGCTGAGGATGGAGGCAGGCTCTAACCCAGCATTCCCATTTTCATGTAGTACTCTAAAAGAAAATTATTTCTGGCCTCACCAAGTGAGAACTCAAATTCAAACCACACAGAGTTGAGTCCACCCATCAAGGGCATACAGATCTGAAATTTTTCCCCTCCTTGGCCTTGAAAATTAATCTGACTCCGCTCAGCCTCCTGAAAATGCCTTGCTCACACCGTGCTACACACAGAGGCTTCATGCAGGATCAGGATTGAAGCCAGCAGTTCCTCTCTAAGTAGCACTTCACCAGGCTTTGCTAATCTCTTCCAGAGGATGTTTTCCTGTTGAATCCCAGGGCTCACAGCAGCAGCAATAATTGGGTTGCTGCTGTGCTCACCAAGGACTCACCATGCAGGGGACAGTGATCATCACCTGTGGCATTCACACTCTCTGGAAAAATCCCTTCACCCAGGATTTTTCTCCTGGGAAGCTGAGAGGCTTCAGAGAAAAAGGAGAACAATTCTTATCTCATTTGCTTCTCCTGTGTTGTGCTCATGTGGAATGTGTTTGGAGATTGTTTACCCACAGGTGATTGTTTCATTGGATTCTGCTGCGAGTTGTTCTGACTCTTTGGCCAATTGGAGCCAAGCTGTGTCAGGACTCTGGAAAGAGTCAGGACTTTTCATTACTATCTCTTTAGCATCTTTTGTGTATTCTTCAGTATAGTACGGTATTCTTTAATACAATATAGTATAATAAAGTAATAAATTAACCTTCTGAGAACATGGAGTCAGATGCATCATTCCTGCCTTCATCAGGGGCGCCCGAGCATTTACAATAATCACCCTTGGGCTGCTGCTAAGCACATTTTGGATTCTTTACATGTGTGTCCATCCTTTCTGCTGAGCTGAGGTGAAGGCTCAAACCACAGCTTGTATGGAATGGGATTCCATGCAGGAATGGGATTCCTTCCCCATGCACTTCCCCAGGGCTTGGGGAAAGGCTGAGCTCCAGGGCTGGCTCCCTCCTGCCTCCCCAAGTTATTTGGGGAAGACAGAGGACACCCTTAATGAGGGAATCAGGGGAGTTACTTTTATTCTTTATGATCTTTATTTAATGATTTCATTTCAGAGGAACGGAAGATGGGTGGCTTGGGAAGGTAAACTGTGGCTCAGAAAGACATAGGAAAGGAAGCAAACATGTGAAATAATTAGATCAATAAATGCATGGTTCGAGCCAGTTTACACTTAATGAAATGGGAAATCACAAAGAAAAAAAAACAGACAAAAAAAATCAAAGTTGACTGAATTCATTGAACTCCCCTCACTGAACTTTTTGGAAAAAAAATAATTGACAGAAACCAAAAATTTATTAAAAAATACCATCTTGAGCAGTTATGAAAAGGTTTTGCAAGTTATGCAAACTAAAGCAATGTTAATTCATTGCTTTAAAATACCTTTCTAAACTGCAAAAAATGATTTGGATTCTTTCCAGTGTAACCTTTACTGCTTGACTTCATCTAGAAATACATACTTCAGTATTTCTGGTTAAATGAAAACCTGTATGGGGGAAATTTGGGAGGTGAAGGAGGGTTATTGCAAATAATCCTGGTGTAAAGACTGGCAGGTGTTAAAGCCCTCCCATGTGTTTTATATGCTGATTTCTGGATCAGAAGCAGCAGTAAAAAAAACCCCATCAGCACAGTAGCTTTTAATTATAAACAGAAAAAATTGAATTCTTCTCCTTTTGTAAACAGCATATTGGCTTTCTTTCCACTCTTTAGTTTTATCTACGAAGACAGCAGAAAAGAGAAGCACAGTATTTTCAGATGTCTACATACACATGTCAACATTTCACAAGTTCTTTTGATTTCTGATTAAGTGGATAGATTTTATTTCAAGTATTACTGTTCCAATAACAATGCTTTTGTTTAAAAAACAGTGTTTCTAAAAGGCTCAATTGTGCTTTCACAGCAGGAATGAACAGAAATGACCTTTAGAAGTTGAAAGTTGAAGGGAATGTGTCAAGTTTCAGTCTGATATAACCACTCTCATTTTTCCTCTCTCCCCCCTGAGAGGAAGTCCCACCCCACAAAGCATGGTGAAGTGTGTTTAACCCTGGTAAATAGAGGATACAAGAGAGTAAAACACAAATGGGGGTTGGTTTGTGGCTTTTGGAGCTCATGTCGGGCTGTGATTGATTTCTGGGGACAGCAATTGTAACTCACACCATACCTGGGCTCATGACAACAGCTGGCAATAAATAGCATTTATTTTACATACCTTAGATAATGGTTGGCTGTTCAATTGCACAGCCACATTAAATAAATGCTTTGCACAACAAAACCACCAATAGGTGATTTTGCAATGCAATGCAATGAACTTGGTAAATCCATACCCTGAAGCTGTTTGAAAGCTGGCATGGTTGAAACAGCACTTTTTTTTTTTTCTTTTTTTTTTTTTTCTAGAAGGTTGAATCTACTTTCAGTTTGGGAAATGAGGCATTTCTGGGTTTTTTCTCCAAAAACTTCTCAAAAGTAGGAAGCCAGAAAATGAGCAAAGCTGTCAAGCCCTGTTGCAGCACATTTATTGATCACCCTGCTGCACACACATTTTGTTTTGACTCTGCCCATGCTGGGTTTACAGCGCTGCTCACTCCTGTACAAGTTTCTGAGAAGCTGTGGGGTTTTATGGCCAAATCGACATTTCCTGCTGATTTCAGCGGCACTGGCCCAGCCTCCCCAGGCTCTCCACAACCAGTGGGGTTCACAGCTTACCTTGAACTCCCCTGGCAAAGCTCCCAGTGCATTTCCCATCCCCGTCCCCCCATCTCCACAGCATCACAGCAGGAGTTGTCTCTGTTGCACAGCTTTTGGAGTTTTAGCAACAAATCATGAGCTGCTGTAGGTATGACTATTAGTGCATGAACAGAACGGAAACGTTTGATTTTGTCATTAATCACCCTGTTTATAGGTTGATGTAGGGGAACAAAACAACATACTTATTGCTCAGTAATAAGCATCACTGAATCACAATGTTACTGATACCTAATGTTTAATTCGCTCCTTTCAAAGGCTGTTTGTTTAAGTCTTTGTGCATCAATGACTGTTTATGCTTAAGGATATGAAAGTGACAAATTATGGCCGAATGAGTGCTAGAAATCCACTAGGGTAATAAGGAATGATCTATTACTTTGTGGTTGTGAGGAATTTGTTGAACTTTTCAATACTCCAAGGCATGCACCCTGTTGTAGACCTCAATTTACGTTCACAATGACTAATGAATTGTCCTGTACAGAATCTCCCTCTCCTTCCTTTTCAGGAAGGATGTGCACTCCTGTCTGAATAGAAGTTCTTATCTAAAATAGTTTTCATAGTAGTGACCAAGCTGAGCTACAAGTCAATGTACAACCGACTATTCTTGAAAAATCCAGATTTTTCTCTCAATTAAAAACCAATTTTACTTCATAAGCTCCATGAAAGATAACACTTCTTTGGTGTAACATATCATGAAAGTAGGTTTAATGTACTGTTCAAGAAAGTTACAGCAGTGGCTGCACACTGGAGCACAGGAGTTTCATGAGGCAGAGAATGCTCAGCTCTAACAAGCTCTGCCTGGCTGTGGTTTTTGCAGCTGGGAAGCTGGAAAAGTCACAAAACGTCATAGAATAAGTTACATTAGAAGGGGCCTTTAAAGCTGAGCAGCTACAGGTCAGGATCTGCTGCATCAAGATGTCAGAGGGTGCTGTGTCCTAACAGCAGGGAAATCCTTAAGATGATCAAGCACATATAACAAGAAGACATGAAATACCCATATTGGTCTAAATAAATTAATTGTGATGGGATTTATTACAGCAAATATTAAATTACTTAATAATAGAGATGCCTGAAATGCAGCAAAGTGTTACTGAGATGGAGAGCCTTTCACTGGAGGGAGCAGTTAATGGAAAAGCCATGTAATGGTAGAAAGAACTTAGTTACAGGCTGCAGTCATGGCTCCTCTCTGATGATAATAATAAGATTAAGTGTCAGAATCCTACAGCTAAGATTGATATTTTTTTTCTTTCCCCCCAACAGAAAGAAGGTGGAAAAATGCAGATTCTCATCGCTTTTCCAGGCTGGTCCATTACACCAGGAGGAAACCGAGCTTGCATGCCAAGGGGAAGGGTCAGCTCCTGTCTCTGCTTGAGCCAGCAAGCAGGAGCAGCAGCAAGCAGCAGGGGCAGTGCTCTCACCACATCTGGCTCATGCAGTAATGAATGTGGGTGTCACTTTTGGGCACTGCACAGCTGACAACCCTGCCTGCAGCTCTGGCTGCTCCTCGAAGCACAGCGAAGGGCACAGGCAGCGACTCCCCGATTCCAGGTCACTGTTGCACAGAAAGCTCCCCTCCAGCAGTATATGCATTTCACACCTAGCTGCTCCTTTTGTCAAGCTGTCATATTTAATTAAAATGCTGACAGCCTTTAAGGATCTCTACAATGTGTAAAAAATACATAAGATCAACACTTTCACACTTCTACCAGTGACTATTCTTTCCAAAAGTAATTCAATTTGCTACCTCCAGAACTAGAGGTTTTTAAATTATTTTTTTCCTTTTGCTGTTCTTCATAAAAGGCAAAGGAAGAGCCTTCTAATCAGTGCCTTGAACTCCTTTGTGCTGGTCTGCTCTCAGCCAGGACATTCTCCACCCAGAGAAACTCTCCTGCTGTGCAGGGCTTGGGATGCTGAGAATTCCCACTCTGCACTCTCTCTCTCCAGTTCCCCAGTCAGAGAAGGATTCTTTTTTAAACCCACAAGTTCTTCATTTGGCATTAAATCCATAGGTGGTTAAGGCATCTGACTCTCTTTGAGATCTCCAAAAGCCTTAATCCACTTCTGTGGTATTAATTCAAATGCTTGGTTCCCTGATGCTGTTCTTTGGGTGAACCGTGAGGTGATGACTTCACCACTGTGTGTAATCACAGACAAATTCTTTCACATCTCTTCCCTCCAGGCACCATAAAACCTCCAACTTATCATCTATTATAGATGACATTATATAGCAACCAATTATCATCTCTTTTTTTTTTTCTTTAAATACAGCACTAAGATGCTATTGTAATTACAAATCATTTATGAGAGCTAGAATTTCTCTGCTTTCAAGGAGGTCTATGAGATATTAATCCCCACCAGCACTATAAGTTTGTGTGTGTCCCTGTATCAGCTCATGCTTTGTTTTGGACATTCATGCACAGCTGTGGGGACCGATGACACCTTGTGATATTGGGTCCCAATGCTCTGCCTCAGTAATTTCTGCAAGTCCATCTACCCCTCTGACTCCTGCAGCTCCTCACCCACGTGTAAAGCTGCCCAAGTTCAGCGTGCTCTGGCCATCAGCTCATCTGCTCAGGGGAAACTTATCCCCAAAATTATGGCAGAAAGCCTCTAAACTCTAATTCAGGCAGAAAGCACTGATGAAATAGGAATATTCAGTCCCAGCATGCCCCTCCATGGGGAAGTCAGTAGGAAATCACTGCCTATGCTGTGTTTCCACTTACAGGAGAGCAAGCACTGTTACAAAAGCAGCCCCTCTGGAGTGGGTCAGTGCCCAGGCTGTAGGAGGGGATGGGATGGGCCAGGTGAGCCCTCTTCTCATTCCTTCAACTCCTATTCCCAGCTCCTTTGCTCCGCTGGAAACCAAGTGCAAATAATTTCTAAAGCTGTTCAAGGGAGAAACCTAAAAATGGCCAGCATACTCAAAAATAGTATCTTTCAGCAATTCATCTCTATAAAATATGCTCAAGGGAGCATTCTGGTAGAAAATGGATTTTGCTTTGCAAATGTAATGATTCATATCATGATTATCTGTGCATTCATCCAATCACAGCAGAAGAACAATGTCATATTACACATCTGACCAAACACAGCTAATCAGTATAGACTGAATAAAAAGTGAGATACAGAGGGGTTTTGTTTTCTTGTCTCTTTTTTCTTCCAATTCAACCTGTAGAGTTACATAAAAGTGGTATAAGACACTAACCTGGTAAAGAAAATTATGATTTTCTAATGAGGTCTAAAGTAGAAAATCTATAAATTGCTCAGGTGTAAGACCTACTTATTCTATAAATATATCTAATATCTATATGCATTTCTATAGACTAAGATAGTAAAATAAAATCAGCTAAAAGGTCTAAAACTCAGGAGGATATACTTCAAAAATTATTTATATCTTTTAATTTAGAATATAAAATATTATTCAAAATCATAAATTGAACTGAAATTCTTTAGCATAAATGAGGATTGTTTAAAGCTCCAGTTGCTGATTTTAACAGCCATGATTTTCTGAAGATGCATGTGGAAAACTTGGTGCAAATATATATATATATAGGCACACTCATGACAGAGAAGTTAAGAGGAGGTCATTTAAAAGGTCTTTGTGTGGGACCTGAGTGAACATGCATAAAAAGGGGAAAAAAGATGAAGGATGTGCTTTAGCCCAGTCTGCCTGGAAATGCCTCCCTATGAAATGTGAAATGTTCTGGGGGCTTGTGCCTGCACAGTTGTGCCTCCTGAGTGTTCCCACACGCACTTAGGGTCATGACAATGTTGGGAACTTCAACCAGCAACAGGTTTGCTTAGAGCTGGCTGAGGAAACTACCAAAGGCACCCTTGCAGCTTCTGTTCAGAAGCAGCAGAACACTGCATTCCTGAAAACACAAAATCTATTCCTCCATTCAGCCTGCAAAGGCCCAGATCCAGCTCTCACTGATGGCTTAAACCGATTGTGTCGTGGCTGAAGTTGTACATATGCTAGGAATTAGGCAACACGGGGCTGCCAGGCCCTTTGGGGGCTTGCCCACCTCCAGGAGGGTTGGTGCACAGGCCCTGGCACAGGCAGGGGTGCCACATGGCATCAGGGCACCCTCCCTGAGCTCGGTGCAGGGACTCCATCCACAGAGGCTGCTCCCCTGGGCACTGCAGCCTCAGCTCCTGCCGCTCACACAGAGAATCAGGGCTGTGCTCCACGTTCCCTGGGAAGGATATTTTTCCCCACACGTGTTTTAGACAGCTTCAGAGCTGCTGCCTGCTCTCACTGCTCAGAGCTGGGGTGTCTGGCTGCCCCTCTGGCCAGCTGCAGCCTGGGGAGCCCACGTCCTGTGCTGTGCCTGTCACATCTGTTTCCTCATTTGCCCAGGTAATGGAGAGCAGGTTGTTGTCTCCCCTCACAGATTCCTGGCTGCCATCACAGCGCTGTGCTGCCTGCAGAGGTCCTGGCATTGCTGTGACAGTCAGCTGGCGAGTGGCACTGACCCAGTGTCCCTGCTGCCAAGGGCTGTGTGCCACCTGCCCACAGCCGCCAGCCGGGCTGCAGTGCCCCCAGGCAGGGATGAACAACCCTGCCTGTTCCAAGCACCAACCCTGGGCAGTGACAGCTCTGCTTGGAGCATCATTTCCTCAGCCTGGGCTGCTCACAGGGATGCTGTTCCAGGAAATGCCCTAAGAGCCCCACGGGAATCCCTTTGGCCTGAACCCGGATGGGGGCTGCTGGCCAAGAAATAATTAAAACACAGAATGTTCAAGATCTTGGAAAGGGAAGGAAAGGAGACCTCTAAGTCATTTTATACACTGTCAGATATTGGATTTCTGGATGACTCCATTGTTTCCTCAGGTGCTTTTATTTCATTTGTTTTGGGTCTTTTAATCATTAAAGAGTGTCATAGCATAGTCAAGGACCTCATAACACACAGAACTATACTCTGGCATGATTCAAGCCTGTGCTATTAACTATGATTATATAAAAATACACATCAAAAAGAACAACTTTCATGAATCTGCTTTTCTTTTTTCCTTCTTTGTTTTCTTCTTTTTTCCTTCTTTATTTTCTTCTTTTCCCTTGAATATTCTGATGTCTGTTCTCAGAATTATTCAAAGTCATTGAGAATCCCAGAGATGTGACAGAAAGAATTGAAAATTATTCCTACCTAGCATGTGTCAGGTCATTGTCTGCTACCTGATCTTCAGCTGAGCACGTGTTACTCCCATTTCTCTGTCAAGCCTGGCGTTTTTATCCTCACATCTCAGCAAAAGCCTCTCTTTCCCCTTCTCTCCCACACTGTAGCTCCATCATAAATCTCGTCATACAATGAAGTGTCACTGTGTTTATCCAGAACAAGTAAAGCAGGAATATATCACAGCATGCAGAACAGGCTCTCAACTCCTCACTTGTTTATTAAACTGCTTGAAATGCACAGGGAGAACACGTCAATACTGCTAAGGTTAATGACATTGATTCATAGCAAGAGGGAACCAGCGTTTACAGTCAAATGATCCTTGGTAATTGTTGTGATAAAGCAGATGAGCTCTCAAGGTACCTGGTACAGTGTCTCTGCTCAGCTCAGAGGAGGGACATCCCTCACGATCCTTCCAGAGGGGTGGCAGGTGCTGGAGGGGTTGGAGATGTCCAGCATTGTCACCAGGCTAAGCCATCCTCCCTCCTGTGATACCAAGCCCACTACTCTCCCCACCAACCCTCTGAGGAAGAGATTTTTTCTTGTACCTCCCACATCCCTCAGATGAAGCCAAGGACCAGAGTGCACGCTCCATTTTCTGTGTGGTTTATATTAGAGATCTATGGTGAGGCAAAGAAAAGTTGGCTCCTCAGAAACAACCATTCTTTGGAACAGATTTGTGTCATCAAGCAGCATGTGGGAATTAACAGCACTCACTGTCACTGTTCAGATAATAATGCTGGCCCTTTCTCTAAATGAATATTCTAGCTATGTGGTTTGTGTCAAAAGGATGAGACTTGCTGGAGAAATGATTTTTAACCTGCAGCTTCAAATGCAATGCAGACAAAATTATCACAATTCCCACCAGTGAATGAATGACACCACAGGAGTTGTGTGAGGGCAGGTCAGGCACAGGTGAAAGAAGCAGAAGCAGCTTCTGATCTGATGGTTTAAAGTCAACAGGAGGCTACATTCAACAGGGGGAGACTGTTTTAAAATAACAGCACCTAAAAATTGGGGCTTTTGGTGTCCCTGGCTTTCCCCTGCAGAAATACTCACTGAATCACAGGCTGCTTCCACCACAAGCTAAGCAAACCACCTGAACTCTTCCTGCCTCAAAGATCATTGCCTTATTTTAGCTGAAATAACAGCTCTGAGTCAGAGATGAGATGAGATTCAAATCTCCTTTGCAGATCCCTTGAAGCTCTGGACTATTCAGTGAAAGGAGAGCAGCTCAGGGCTGCTGTGTGTGACAGAGCACACTGTGCTGGCCTGCCCCAGAAAATGCCACACTCACTGCTGAGCCAGCCCTGCCACAGGGAAGCTCAGTGCTCAGGCAGTTGTGTGTGTGATGAAACAGAGATTGGGGAACTTTTGTGCCAGCAACGTCCCCAGGTGCCTTCAGAGCAGACCTGTTTCAGCATGAGGCACAGGAGAGCAGAGTGTGCCATGGAGGGGTCACTGCAGCACCCAGGGGCAGCAGCTTTGGGACAGGGGGCAAAAAAGCTCCCATAGACTGCTCTGGGTCTCCTGAGAGTTCTGGGGTTTGCTGGGGGTTGTTTTTGTGCCTCCCAACCCATCTCCAGATGAGAGAGGCAGTGGCAATCCAGGGCTGCAGTGCACCCTCTGTGCTGGTTACAGCCACACTTTAAGGCAAGGTAACCATGGGCTGGCTGACATTTCATTGAGCTGGCCTTACTCTTCAACACCAGCAATCCTGGAGTCACTTCACATAAACAATTTCCATCTTTTAAATTTTGAAAGTTGTATTTTTCACCTGTTTCCACAAAAACTGCATAGACAATATCATCATTTTGCACGGGACACACGGAGCATTATTGTCACCTTCACTGACATCGAGTCAGGTGCACTGTTCTCCTCAGAAATACAATCTCCCCCAGAATATGTATTTGGAAGTGGTATCAGTGTCACTCTGATCTGCTCAAAGCCCTAGAAGAAACAGTGAACCTGTGATAAAAGAAAGGCCTTAGTCCCATTTTAGGCTGTAAAACGGGTTTTTATTTCTTTTTTTTGCAGGCATCCTCACTGCTTCTGAAAACATGAGGAATATCCTTCCTATGCAGTCCTGCATGAACCAGTCTGGTTGTGAAGAACAGGCAGGAATTGCTGCTTCATTTCAAGGACAGAAAAGGGAATGGGATTTGGACTTCATTTAACCTGCATCCACACACTGTGCTAAAAGAAGATTTGAGCTCTGGCTGAAAGGGAATAATTAGAAATAATTAATTTCTGCTGCAGATCATTAGCAATTTACAACTCCTACGAGCAAATGAAAGGAAAACCACGGTTCATCAAACTCCTAAAATTAGCCCTAACCAAGTCTCTCACTGAAAGCTGGAAGGAACAAGAGCCCTCCTGTCCAGCAGCTGCTGGCTGGCTGCAGCCCGGCACAGGGAGAGGCCGAGCCTGAATTCCTGCACATTCCTGCACTGATTCCCTGGCTCTGAAGCCTCCAGGTACTCAGCTTTCAGTACCTGTAACTTTAAACACCATCAATTGCATTCATGGTGGTTTCCCTTTTTTCTCATTAACTCTTTTTCCAAGCTAGAAACCAACTCACTACTCCGATAGATTATGTTAAAACCCTCCAGATTTAGAGGTTTATTTGGGAAAATTAGCTGAAACAAGAGTTTCTGTTCTGCAGGTTTGTAGGAGATATGACCTCAGCTATTTTCTACCTGGTTTAAGGGACTTGAGAGTTTTCTTTCAGACTGTAGAAATGTGATAATTGATACAACTTATTTCCCTGCATATTTTAATTTCTCTTGGCAGATAGCTCAATTGTAATAATAATTTCCTTCATCTGTTACTTGGGGAAAACCCCAAAGTAAAAAGGTAACTACTGTATAAGCATGAAATAGGTTGTATTATTTGAAATTAGGGACTGCCAGGATGCTAGAAACTTCAGCAGAGGGCTTTACTGAAACACTCATTTTGCATCATGCCAAGATTCTCTTCAATTAAGAATTCATTAACTGAAACCTGGAGCAGGTCTTTAACAGCCTTGCCCTGCCAACAAAATAAACAGTCCACATTTGAAATCCCTTGAAGAAAATTTTCCAGCCAGAAGTTTCCTTGCTTCTTCCCACAGAAACAGCACATCTCCACCTGAGTCATACCTGGAATTTATTACTCACACTGATTGCTCTGAAACTCTTACTGAGGATCTGTTAAAGTGGATGGGAATTGTTCAACCAGCTCAGCTACAAGCAAGACACTGAGCTGTGCTGTGCAAAACAGACTGGGAGCCAAGTTTGCCACAGCACAGGCTGTCCCCACTCTTCATTACAGATTTTGCTCTCATTAGGCCGAAACCCAGGGCTTTAGGCTTTCCTGTGGGTGCTGGAAGTAGGTAGGAAAAGTATTATTTGTCCTTAACTAAAACCTCAGATAAGCAGAGCTTCTCATCCCTGTCCTGGGTGGCAGCTTTCTGGACCAGCCATGACCCAAGCGGTGCAGGAAAGCCCAAAGCCTGCTGGAAGCAGAGAACAACACCCTGGGACCCCTCTCAGAGCCGAATGGGGTGAAATGAACCCCCTGGGACCCCTCTCAGAGCTGAATGGGGTGGAATGAACCCCCTGGGATCCCTCTCAGAGCCGAATGGGGTGAAATGAACCCCCTGGGATCCCTCTCAGAGCTGAATGGGGTGGAATGCTCAGGACAGGGACTCCCCTCAGCCCCTCACCAAAGCAGGATGCTGTCCTGAAGCCAGGATCCCCAATGCATTTAATGGTAATTGGTACAATTACAATAGGGGCATCTCGAAACAGGATTTTCCATATCACCAGTGTTACCCTTTCAAGTGCATTCAGGATAGTCTATGCACTGTGCATATACCCCAAGAGTTTGAAAGACTGCTAAATTAAGAAATGCAATCTATTTCTGCAGGGCTCAGGTTTTAGCTTCAGGTGGGATACATTCATGAATATAGATCTCCTCATAGGAAAGATAACTTCAACTTTCAGCTTGAACTTAAATAATTGTGAAATGCCAGAAAGCACATTTTGGATTCTAGACTTGCAGATTAAAACACTGTAATCTCTTTACTCCAGCTACTGCACTGTTTTATTGCTATTTATGTATATATTTACAGACACTCAGTATCAATACCTATGTGGACTGTTAAAATAACTGATTGTTTATGGATATGGTCTGCAATCTGAGGTAGTTTTGGCTGAATTCCCAGTCTCCTCTACAAAATTCTTTGAGACCCGTGGAAAAAAAATAATTATTCTATTTCAGGTTTCCCATCTGAAACAAGAGTGAGAAAAAAATGGAGATAATGCCTCTTTAGACATTCTTTGTCTAACAGAATTACATAAAATAAGAGTAACCTCTTTGAGAATGAAGCACTTTTTACAGTCTAAGTTTGTGCAGAGCTAGCAGCCTTGGGGGATCAAGGATAATACTGCAATATAAATGATAATTAATTTATATTTTACTGGGAATTTTTACTATAAATATATCCAGAACAGCAGTCAATGGGAGATCATGCTATGAATCCCCAAACCAGCTAATGTAAGCAGAAGCACATGCATTTCTAATTACAACAAAGCAGCAAACCTGCCTTGCCTGTAGTTTTGCTCAGCCAGCACAGACCTGCATTCCCAGAGCATGGAGCTGTGTGTGCATTCCAGGGCACTGGGAATGGGGCTGTGCAGGACAGAGCTCCCCACTCTCAGGATCCACACACAGCCAGGGCCAGCAGCCCTGCTCCCAGCTCTGCTGAGCTGGCTGGAATCGCATATTCCCTCTGCACGGGGCATGGGTTCCCAAAAGCTGCTGGAGAAACACAGAATCAGCTGAGCTGGAAGGAACCCACCAGGACCATCAAGTCCAACTCTTGGCCCTGCACAGGACCATGCCCAAGAGTCACACCCAAGGGCATTGTCCAAACGCTTCTTGCTCTCAGCCAGCCTTGGAGCTGTGACCCCTGCCCTGGGGAGCTGTTCCACTGCCCAACCACTCCCTGGGTGATGAATCTTTTCCTGATATCCAGCCTCAACCTGCCCTGGCTCATCTCCAGGCCCCTCCCTTGGCTCCTGTCACTGTCACACAGAGCAGAGATGAGTGCCTGCCCCTCCTCTGCCCCTCAGGAGGAAGCTGTGACTGCAGTGAGGTCTCCCCTCAGCCTCCTGCTCTCCAGGCTGAACTGACCAAGGCACCTCAGCCTCCCCTCACACACAGGATTCCTCTCACCATATTCATTGCCCTCCTTTGGGCACTTTCTAACAGCTTTATACCCTTCTCAAATTGCTGTCCCCAGAACTGCCCCCAGCTCTCGAGGAGAGGCTGCCCCAGCTCAGAGCAGAGCAGGACAATCCCTTCCTTGTCCCTCTGGAGATGCTGTGCCTGATGCCCCCCAGGACATGTTGCACTAAAACTCTGCTTTGAAGTCCAGTCCTTTGGCAAGAGCAGTTCTGACCTGCCCATTGTGTCAGCTCCACATGGCTCAGCATTCTCTCATTTGGAGACCTTTCTTCCCTTTCTCATTATTCCCAGCTTTCTAGCTGGTGTCCTCCCCACATTCTCCCTGAGCCTCAGCCCCACAGCAGCATCCCAGGATTTTCCATGGGCTGTGAGAACACATTGCCACATCTGTCATCGTGCCTAAAAAGCCTTGGGAGAGTGCTCTGTGCTTTCAGTGGCAGATCTGCTTTATCATTTCTTCTTTTTCTTTCTCTCTAGGGGAAATAAAGGGATGAGGAATCTTTAGAAGGACAGCAGCTCCTGGGTACCCCCGGTCAGCTGTGAGGCAGGGAGCACAGACACCATGCAAAGTGCTCAGAAAACCAACATGAATGGGATTGCTGTTGGCAAAGTCAGCAGCCCAAGCAGCTGTAATTGCTGCTGCCACCCTGTGCCAGCCCCAGTGCCCTCCCTGCTGCACTCACAGCCAGCCGTGGCACCTGCAGCTCCAGGACACAATCAGGACACACACCTGCCCACCAACAGCTTTCACATCTGCTGAGGATTTTGTGATGTGTTATCCACATGTATTACACAGCCTTGGGCATGGCAGTGCTCTCCTTTCGGCATTTCCCATGGAGACTTCATTTTTCCATTTTCATTTTACTTATTATTATATTGCTTCCTAGAACAACAAAAATAATTTGGCAGAGTCTGTAAGCTCCTACAAAACCTGAAAGCAACTCTACCACAGCAAAGGAAAATGTTCTTTGTATCCATGCCAAATTTATCATTGAAAAAAATAAAACATCATATCATACTAAATTTTTCCATTGTTTTAATCCTTTACTTCACATATTTTAAAATCTTACTAAAACATTTTTAATTTAAGTAATATAAACCCAGTAAGTCAATACATTATTTTAAATGCTGAGACTAGAGTTTTGAATCTTTCAAAAATAGAAAAACAAAATTACTGATGTCAGAAAGTACTAGCAAAACATTATATTGTCGTCAAGGTTGCATATTTTGTGGAAAAGTTTCATGTAAAAAGCTTCACTCAGCCCTCTGCCTTCATGAATTTTCCCTTTTCAGTCTGTTAGATGTATATCCTTCATGTTACCCTCCCACAGAAAGTGTCTGGTAATGGGTCACTGCTACAGATGAGGAAGACAAAATTAGATCTGTCTCAAAATTCAATATTTCATTCTTTTTGTTTACCTCCATCAGCCTTATGTAAGCATTTCTATTCTGCATCCACAAACTCTTCTGAATTCCTTTTCCTGATTTGTATCCATTTCACTCTCCTACAGCAAGGATACTGTCTTTCCTCAAATATTACCTCTGCTAACACATCCTAAAGAAACTATTTGAACAGTGTCTAGGTTGTACAGAAAAAAGGAATTACGAGCTCAGTCTCCAAGGAGGGCCTGGAGCTGCAGAGCCCACGGCAGAGCCTGTTGGGCAAAACTTCTTCTCAAAAGGGAGCAGAAGCAATGAAGCTCATCTGGATCACCATTTTCATTTTTGCTGAATCCTTTTTCCAGCCTCACCAATAGCTCAAACACCCCCTCTGTCCTGTGCCACCTCACCTGGCAGCTGGGCTCAGGCCACCAGAGGCTTGTTGGTGGTTTTAAGGCTGAGGATGCAGTGGCTCGTGTGACATTTGAAGTCACATCATTTTTCTCAATTGCCTTACGAAGCAACATGATCCAAAACTGATTTGAGAGTTTTGAAATCAGATTCTTTATAATAGTTGCTTGATGAACAACACCAAGCAAAATTGATTTTACAGGGTCAGAGACTGATTTATTCAGCAGTGCATAAGCCATCCCCCAGTGCTGCAGCCTGCAGTTATCTGGCACTTCTGGATGTCCTTTCCAAGCCCTTCTTGCATCCACTTGAGTATGATTACAAGTGCTACGCACAAATCAATTCGCCTAATTATGATTAAAGGTTTCGAAAGAAACCCTTCTGAAGTGACTAAATCCTTCTGTAAGTGAGAGGAGAAAGGGCAGCAGAAGAAAGAGTTAAAGTGGCAGCAAAAAGTTCACAGCAGGACAGCTACTGCTCTGTAATAAATAGGGACACTCAAGGGTTTCCTGCCGGAGTGGGACAGAGCAGATGTTTCTCCATCCATACCCACTTCTGCACAACTTGTTTTTCAGAGCAGGACCCTGGGCCTGGGGACTCAGGGCATGTTTTGGATCCCCACCTAAACCCCATGGCACTCAGAGGCTTTCTTGCCATTAACTGCAAAGGTTGTGAGCATTGAACAGCTTCTCCTGTACAACACATCAGAAACAGATCCAGACTGACACTGGATCAAACACCTTTTGTTCAGCCCACTGTAACAGCATTTCTGTCCAAGCCAATGTAACTCAAAAGGCATCCCCTTCATTATACCAAAAGTGCTAAAAAATTCATTTAAGTATCTGTTACTCTGCTTTTTTCATACTGGTTTAAATTAAGTGACTTTTATCAAGCTGTATCAGATTTGCAGCACACTAATTATTAGTAATAACAGTATCACCATAACGTTTTGGTAAGTCCTAAGTAACCCCTTTGTTTTCTGCATATACTCATTTTAAAATTCTGATTTAAATATATAAATAACACCAGAAAGCAATCAAGATTTCTTCACTGCATGCTTCTCACAGGATAATTTTCTCATGCATATGCATTAAGACCAAAAGATGTGTTCTGAATATTGACAGCTTTCCACAGCTCGGTGTTCTTGGGTGCTGTGATAGGTCAATATGATTTCATATTGAGAAACTGAGCACTTTTTTTCTTTAACAAAAAAAAAAAAAGTATCATTTGCTTTGTTAAGTTCACTTTCTTATCAAAATTACAAACAGCAAAGTATCTCCATGTTAAAAAAAACTTCACAGAAATATGAATGTGTCTTTCCCTCCTTTCTCTTCTTTATCTGCCATTAAATTACACTCACACTTCTGGCACCACACTCCACTAAGTCCCATCACAAGAGAAAAATCATGATGCGTTATTGTATATAGAATCTGAGGATGGCACAGAAAAATGCAAGGTACTTAAATCATCTCCCCAGAGGAAACACAGTGGTAATTCAGAATTAAAACTTTTTTTTTCCATTTGCTACTGGAATATATCAGGTTTTGATATGCAGCTGAAAACAAAAAATATTTTTGGCTGAAGGTTTTACTGAAAGCTCAACATTTTCCAGTAGTCACCTCTGTTGATGATAAAAACACCAGCTGAGAAGTATTTGTAACAGCTGAAGGATATGCACAAACTTGCAGTATTTCTGGAAGACAAACTTTAATTTCAGAAGAAGTCATTAATAAAAAACTGTATTATTACCCCATCCATGATTTATGGTGTGCAGACTACAGCCAAACAGAGCTGTGTAGGTAAGGGGAGAGGACAGTTTCTATCACAGAGGTGATTGCTAATAAGTAAACATGGTTTATATCAAACACTGAAAGAACTGGTCTCCTTGCACCACTGAACTATCCTTAATAACTGACTGAGAGTGACAATAAAGATGATCTTGTTATTTTTTCCAGTACCTTGATGCTCACCTCAGGGCATTTCTTTCATGAGGTTGTGTTTTAAAAGCAAGTACTCCTTGTCAGCAATGACTTAGTGAGGCAGGCCTCATTTTAGGAAAGGACCAGGCCTTCTTTAGTGAACTGGGACTTCTTTTTAAATGATTTAATAATACCAAATTTCACTGAGCATTATTGTTTGTGGGTGTGGAAATGCCTTAGCCTGTATTTCCCGCCAGCAGATGAATACTCAGTGAACGCACTCACCCACCCACATGATGCCCACTGCCATCACACAGAACAGAGCAGCTTCAGCAGACACCTCTGGGCAGGTCCCAGCACAGGTTTTACAGAGCTGGTCAGCAGGAGAGTTCACCCAGGGGCAGCTGCCCAGATTGCCCCAAGAGAGGAGGGAGGGCTCTCACTGCACAAAATCCCTCATTTCGTACAGGACCTGGCCCTGTAAACACAGCTTGGCGTGTCTCAGAGTGGGACTGGTGATAAAGTAAGGACATTAGTGGGGTTTGCAGGTCCTGATAGTCCTTAGGCTCCAGCTGCCTAACCTATAGGGTTTTTCTAGGTGTACTTTGAAGAAAAACTGGGAATTTTATAATAAGGGAATTTCGCTAAGAGAACCACGATCAGTAACATAATTAAAAGTAGTCCATGGTTCCTTTGTGTCTCTTGGGCTCTGTCACATAGAAATCCATTAGAGACAAGACTTTTTATCCCTCTGGATTAAATCTTTGCATTATTTAGAGGAGTGTTTTGTTGCAAAAGCAGTGGAAAATAAAGGATGAGGTTTGCTTGAAGGTGAACCTGTGCATGATCTCTGCCCAGGACAGCAGCAGAAGATTCCAGGAAAACTCATCTCCCCCATCCTTCAATCCCAGAGAGCCACAAATTACGAAGCTATCATTCAAATTATATTCCCCTCAACCATTTATAAAAAATTTAAATATTCCGAGGAGAAAAATTTTTATAAAACTCACACAAAATTAACAGGACAGCCACTTTGCTGCTGCAAGTAGAACCCTTATTACTGACCTTCAGAAGAGGTGGGGAGGAAAGGCAAGGAGGTGAAAATTAATAACCCTTCTTGCAGACAGCAGAGAGCTGTCACGAGTTATGCAACCCAGGAATTTTTATCCACTCCCCCTGTCTTCCAGAAACCCATAATTAATTTACAGTCTTTTTAACCTGCAAATGACACTTGTGCAGTTGGAGGACTGACAATCAACTTCCCAGGCTGGCAGCAGGGTGCACAAGTCTGAGTGTTGCAGCATTCATGTGGCTGCATTGAAAAATATAATTGATGGGACCTCCTACCTTGTTAAGTGCAGTAGCTATAACTGCACACAAGGTATGAGGGATACACACATTTCCTTGACAGAGAGTATCAAAAGAAAATAAATTAAACAGGCCTTTAAAATACTGCCTTCGGGAAGATTTAACATAATGCTTGCATCTCTGGTTTTTACTCATAGGATGTGGTGGTGTGGACGTACACAAACTGTCTGGGGCCCAATTTTATCTGCTTCAGATTGCAGTAAAATTGGGACATGATGTACACAGTTTCTGCTAGAAACACTGTAAATTACAAAGGTTAATGATAGTTCTGTGAAGGAAAAAAAAAAAGACTAGGAACAGTAGATGTGTGTGGTGTGTATATTTGTATAATAATTCAAGGAACCACAGGGGACAAGGTCTCCTTTGCTGAAAAATTGTTCGAATAAAATGAGCCCACTTTAACAAGATTGTAAATACCAGGCACCATTTTCAGCACCTAGAATACCCAGAAAACAGCCTTAAACTTAGAAACCTCTCCAACTCTTAGCACAAGTGCACTCAGGGCTCTATGGACAACACTTATGAGTTTAGAACTGCCTGTCTGAGGAGTGGGAGAGCCTTACAAAGGCTTAGGATTCTGTTTTATTGAACCAGGCATTTTTGGTGACCCTCCTGAGTTACTGAAGTAGCATTACAGCATTCTAGTTAGCAAATACCCTTAGGGATTTTTGTTAATGGAGGGCATATTCACCACAAGGTTTGTCTTCAATCAGAACCTGCAGTCTTGTTAGGTGAGCCCACACAACTGCCAGGAATTCTACAAACAGCAAATTCCTTACAGCTGCACATTTCCATCCCCTTACCCCACACTCCCTCTGATCTCCTCTCCAGCCTGGCCCTGCATGCAGCATCCCAGGATGGTGAGCACCAGGCACCCCAAGAGAGCAGCCTCAAGGTCAGGCTTTGCTCAATAACAAATAAAAAGAGGCAGTGCCATTCAGCTCCTTTAGCAAAAACCCTCGTCCCCTTACCCAGGCTGAAAAGTTTCCTTTGTTTGCTGGGCAAGGAGGACATTTTATACATGTGCAGCCAGTTCTGCCAAAGGGTCCCTTCCCCTTCACTCCCTTTTCCAGTTTTATGTAAGGAGGCAGCAGTACCACGGTGCTAAAGGAGCAACATTCTCTTTACAAATGCACCTGCTTTGTGATTGTCCTCTCCATGCCACAGGAAGAGCCTCTGCCTACGAAATGTCTGGGAGAGGCAGGCAGGAGAGACACCCACCCTGCTCTAGCTGGGAGAATATGCACAGGAGATGCTTTAAAAAAAAGTTAGAGAAGCAATTTAAGCATGATAAATACATGGTTTAAAGTGGTAGAGAAATGAAATAATGGTAATCAATTTGTTACTTCCAAGCTCAAGTACTTAAAAAGCTTTTTTGGTTGCAAATATGAGGGTAGTCAGGAGTTAATTTTATTTCTTGAGCAGCATAGCAAACATGAGCCTGCCTTCTGGGGGTGGCAGCCCTCCTCTGTGGAGGGAGCAGCAGATGCCCTCGGGGCACTTTGTCATGTGAGATGTTCCACTGAGCTAAAAATAGGGAATTGTGTCAAACTAGATTTATGAGAGATCACTTTCTCTGAGTGCAGACAGCCGGATTTTGGATCTATTTAATTGCTCCAACCGCATAGAAGTGCTCCCTCCTGAGCACCTTCAGAGGCCATGAACAAGCCCAGTGTAATACAACTGCAGTGATAGAGCTGTCCCACTGCCACCCACTAGGATTAAAGAAAAAAAAAAGAAAAATAAAAAAGGAAAAAAGAAACCACCTAACAAACAAAAAAAACCAAAACAATATCTTAAATACAAAATACCTAAAGGGAGAACAAGGGTCAATCTGCAGGAACATGCAGCAAATGTCACAAGCACCACTTTCAGAGCCAAAACCACACATAACCTCAGACATGTCAAAAAGTGATATCAATTCTATCAGGTCAAAACCAGAACACACTTGCTTTGGTCTTGGTGTTTTTTAGCACCCCCCTCTTCAGCAAATCACTTTTCTTTCAATCACAGCTGAATTCAGTCTCTATTTTTACCCTTCCCTTAGAGCACCTACAAAGATCTGCTATGCCCTGTTTATCTCTCCACTCCAAGAGCAGAAGACATGACAGTGGGGTATAAAAGTTTTATTGGCCTGTGTTTTGGCTGACCAAATTACTCATGAGCAGTGAACTCATGAATAAGTTATGAAAGTCATTACTACAAGTGCCAATAAAACCTTTTTTATATGGGATTGCCGTATATTCTACATATGCAACTTATTTTACAGGACAGGCAAAACTCTGTATAAGACACTTTTTAGAGAGCCTTAAAAAATTTTATGGGGACCATTTCTTCTATCCTTGCAACTGCAAACCAGGCTTTAATTAAAATAAGCCACGCTGCACTGTGCTCAGAGGTACAGAAAATTTAAAACATCTCAAACTTACTGCTGTCAGCTTTTACTTTCTCAGAACTCACAACCCACTGGAATCTGAAGGAAGTCTGTCACCCTGGAAAATCATAATTTTCATTTTTCTATAGGTGAAAAACTTCTGGATACAATTCTGGATAGTTGTGTAGTTAGAAACCTTATGTTTATCAAAAATCCAGGATCAAATATAGTATATTCTGAACATTAATCATTACAGTTTTCTAATGGAGGAAAAATTCCAAAAGGAAGAGAGAGATGTGTTAGGTTAAACAAGTTTTAACAGAAAAGTACCAACTTTCACACTTAAAAAGAAAAATAATCAAATCCTGAGAAGATGAGTGAGGAGAGTGTTAATGAGGATATCTATGCTGCTCCATTTTCATTTACCCCACAGCTACAGGACAACAAGAGGGGGAGAGGGGGAAGAGTGTGTACAGGTACTTGTTTTCCCCCCAAGATTTAAAACCAGTCTACTTTTAGTCAACGAAGTTGTGATAGAAAAGATGATTCTTGATACATGAACCTGTTCAGCATTCTTCTCAGAGTTAAATGCTTGCAGGTATTTTTTTCCTTGCTGAAATGTCACACAAAGGCTCAAATCCCCAGGAGTGGGTAATTGGCATTGTTCTCAGGGAAGCTGCAGGCACACAGGTACAATTAAATATAAATATAGACAAATAGAGGTTTTTCCATATGAATGGGTTAGCTACTTTGTTTTTTTTCCTCAGTAAGGAATAAAACTAAGAATTCATCAGTGCCCAAGATAGACCAGTCTGAAGTAAACACTGTGAGCTCTGAAAGTGTTTTCTTTCCCCCAGCAGCAGAGGCTCTCTCCATCCACAGTGCTGCACCACCTTTTTGGCATTTGCAGGCAGGCAGGGGTGAATCCAGCCCACAGAGTCCAATCCTGGCTGCCAGCTTCTCCACCAGTCTGCCCCACACACATGTAAAATCAGGCATCAAAGGCTTCCTAAACTCAGCAGCATCATTAACTCAGATCCTGCCAGGTCTGTGCCTGCAGAGCTCACCTCAGCAGCTAATTTGCCTGGGATTTTCTTTCCAGCACTCAGTCAATGCCAGGGCTTCTGCTGCTGCTGGATCTGCAGCGTGGAGCACATTTTGACATGTTTGCTAGTTATGTAAAGATATTCCTGGTGACTTTTTTCCAGTTATCAACTGCAGCACTGTAATACCCTTTGCTCGCCTGTGTTGATTTCTGAAGTGATTTGCCACTGCTGTCAAAACACCAACATATCAAAGAGCAGGAGTGTAGACATCAGCAGTCCTTGATGATTGCTGGTTCTGTGTCCCCAGTGTAATCACTCCCAAGAAGTTTACAGGCACAATTTACTTAAGCTATTAATGCTCATCTTTTGTCTTACCACCTTTCAGACTCTGAGATGTCAGCTGGACTCTTGTGCTCTTGGCCTAGGGACTTTCAAAATGCGTTACACGCAGCCAGCGGGGGAAAGCAAAGTGCCAGACATGTGCCCTGCTCCTGCTGCATGGGGCAAAACCTCCATCCTCCTCCAGAGATCCCAGGGTGCTGCTGCAGGAGGGGCTCCTTGTGAAGCACAGCAGGGAGACGTGACAGGGAATAAAGGAATGGCACAGTGTATCCAACAGCTAAATGAATTAAAGCCCTGGTAAAGCATTCCCTGTGTGACAGTGTTCGCAGGCGTCCCAGGATGAGGGAAGAGATGAGGATCTGACTCCATGTTTCAGAAGGCCTGATTTATTATTTTATGATATATATTATTTTAAAACTATACTTAAAAGAATAGAAGAAAATATTTTATCAGAAGGCTGGCCAAGAATAGAAAAGGGAAGGAATGATTGCAAAACCTTGTGTCTCGGAGAGAGTCTGAGCCAGCTGACTGTGACTGGCCATTAATTAGAAACAACCACATGAGCCCAGTCACAGATGCACCTGTTGCATTCCACAGCAGCAGATAATCAATGTTTACATTTTGTTCTTGAGACCTCTCAGCTTCTCAGGAGGAAAAATCCTAAGGAAAAGATTTTTCAGAAAATGTGTCTGTGACAACCTGTGCCCAGGCAACTCAACCCTAGGAAAACTGGGCTGCTGCCTAAAAAGCCAGCAGTGACATCCTCCCAAGCTGATGGGAAATGCTCAGTTCACAGCACAGGACAGCAGGGACACATAGGGAGGGCACATTTTACAGTAGGATTTAGCCTGCTATGAAGAACTAATCAGGC
This sequence comes from Ammospiza caudacuta, assembly GCF_027887145.1. NCBI lineage: Eukaryota > Metazoa > Chordata > Aves > Passeriformes > Passerellidae > Ammospiza > Ammospiza caudacuta. Next base: position 11,622,996 of record NC_080601.1, read on the forward strand.
TGTACTCTGTGTCTTACTGGCATGGACTGAAACCTGCTGGACAGTCACGAGTACACCTGGATGGATCTTGACTCACCCTCATGTAAATTCAGTGTTATGTCCTTTTGTTTGCAATAGGAGCCAGTTTGGAATTCACAAGCCAGGGAACACAGCATCCAAACTGTGGGCACATGGAGCAATTAAGATTATTTTCATAATGGCTGTTCCCACCAGACTCCACTGAAAATGTGCTCTCTAATCCTGACTTTTTTTCCCAACCTGCCACCTTGTAGCCTGTGCTTTGCCTCTTGATCTCCACCATGTGTCAGAGGAGATGGCCTCACTTCACCCCACAAGCAAGCAGGCTGACTGCTTCAGGAATTTCCTTTTGTTTCCAGCTACAGTGAGATGACAGGGAGCTGCACATCAAGGGAGCAGAGCAGAGCACTGATGGTGCTGAACTGCAAGAGCTGGAAGCACTTGGGAAGAGGGCTCCTTCAAGCATCTGTCACAGCAAGCTCTTATCATCACAACTCAGGTACTTGCATCTAAACTTGGCAAAGGAGGGGAAGGAAAGCAACACAAAACATCTGAGCTTTAGCAGGAGTTAAAGGAGGAGGTACAAAAATTGTTAGTGGGAAAGAAAGAACAGTAGGGAACTGGAGAACTATGGAAAAGAAGATTTACACTAGCTAGGGAAACAAATCAAAAAAGTTTGTTTCTAAAATGTGCCAAAATTAAAAAAAACCCCCAAGCAAACCAAAACCAACAGCAATAAAAACTCCCAAAAAGCCCACAAAACAAAGCACTCCCCCAAAAGCAGCAAAACAACAAACTCTGCTTGAGAAAATAATGTTTAGAACTCTATGATGGGACTTAAGAATATCTGGACATCTTTAATATTATGCATTTTCTCGAAAACCTGACTGATATTTGAGATGATGTCTTGCTCTCTAAGTCTTGAACCCACTCACTTCAATAACACAATAAAAGAAGACATGCAACACAGACAGCTTTCTTCTTTTATGTGCTTTGTTCTGTAGCCTCACCCATGCCTGCTGTTTGTTTTGCTCTGTTCAGGTGTGGTTGTACCTGGTTTAGCAAAGCCCAGCCTGGCCCAGCAGATCCAGTGCAAAGCTGAGCTTTAACCCAGACACCAAAGCAGAAATCTCAGCACCAATTAACCCTCCCTGGACTCAAAGTTCAAAGCCAAGCTACACCATAACCTGTGCCCCAAGCATTGCCATTGTGTTTTGCAGTCCCAAAATGCTGTTTTCTGGTTTTCCCTCCCAGTTTTACTTGCACTGATCTGACGTGCAGCCATAAAGATGGAAAATTAGTTGGAGGGTGCAGAAAGAATGTTAACATTTTACTCATGCCATTTTTATTTACACCATGGTGACCCAAAATAACTTCCACATATAGATGTGGCTGTAAACACTGGCTATATTTATGCCAATTATTCTGACTGACTCACAGTTTTTTTTTAAGGTAATTATTCATATGTTTAACAATTCCCTGAACATTTCTAAAATCCAAGGAAGTCCTGCCAGTCACAGCAGGGGTAGCCACTACTTTGTTTGAAAGGAAAAGATACTGAGGGACCAGGATTTAAGTAACAAAAGGAAAAGTTGCAACAATAAAGGAGAATCAATATCGGACAGATGAACCTGATCCAGCTTTTGATCATAATCTGTGGTCAGTAGTAAGCAATGTTTTTTGGGAACAATCCTCCAGAGATCTCAGAAAAACACAAATATTCTCCCAGGAGACAGTACTGAAAATACCCGTGATACGCTCCCTTTGTAGGGCAGCAGTTCCAGACTCCACAAAGGTTTTTCCAGCCCCTGGGGCTGAGGCAGGCATGGTAGGCAGCAGCTCTGCCTGACGTCTCTTCAGACAGGCAACCAGCCCGTGCTTGCTCTGCTCCAAATCTGGGGCACTTTGTTCATCCCTCCCGAGTGACTGCACATCTCTCCCCAGAAAACCAGACTGAGCCACACTCAGCCCCCCAAGGCAGTGCATTTGTGACAGAGCACATACACACACACACAGCACAATCTAATCTCAGTTAAGTCAAGGGTTTGCCTCAAGTCTGGAAAGGCCAAGGAGTTATTCCAGATAAGGCACGTTATCAGTGATAGCTTATGGAGAGCAGACACAGGCCTGCTGCATCCCAACTGCATCCATGATCCCTCACCCCAGCTCTGCCCTGACCCTGGGCTGGCACCCAGAGCCCTGAATCCCGGCATCATACCCTGATCCATGTGTGCCCTGACCCTGCATAGGCACCCAGAGCCCTGAACCCAGGCACCATACCCTGATCCATGTGTGCCCTGACCCTGGGCTGGCACCCAGAGCCCTGAATCCAGGCACCATACCCTGATCCATGTGTGCCCTGACCCTGGGCTGGCACCCAGAGCCCTGAATCCCAGCACCATACCCTGATCCATGTGTGCCCTGACCCTGGGCTGGCACCCAGAGCCCTGAATCCCAGCACCATACCCTGATCCATGTGTGCCCTGACCCTGCATAGGCACCCAGAGCCCTGAACCCAGGCACCATACCCTGATCCATGTGTGCCCTGACCCTGGGCTGGCACCCAGAGCCCTGAATCCAGGCACCATACCCTGATCCATGTGTGCCCTGACCCTGCATAGGCACCCAGAGCCCTGAATCCCGGCACCATACCCTGATCCATGTGTGCCCTAACCCTGCAAAGGCACCCAGAGCCCTGAATCCTGGCACCATACCCTGATCCATGTGTGCCCCAGCAGCATCCCAGCCTGTGCAACAGATGGCTGGGAACAGCTGGCTGTGAAACACTCTGAGGAACATGAACGAGCACCAGAAGGGGAAGCAGAGATTTCCAGGGACTTGTTCCTCAGCCAAGGGGTGAGTTGGAAGCCTGATCTTCCAAGAGCCAGCTAGCAGGCAAGCTCCTCTGCTCTCCCACAGAAACTCCTTGAGAAGTGGTCAGAGTTACAAAGCTGCAAAGTCTGTTCACCATTGTGTGTTCAAGAGAAAGTGCAAACCACAAATAAAAGGTAATTTAAAACCACCACCTTATTCCACTCAGAATATGATTGCAATTCCAAACTGGCTTATAGCCCAGCACAAAGTGACATAAACCTTGAAAGATGTGCCTGAAACATCACCCTGAAGAATATTTTCACTGACTTCCCTAGCAGAAATATCTTTTATCAAGCATTGTATCAACAAAACTAGATACATTTACAAGATAAAACTCAAAGGAGAGCTATTGATTTTGAATCATCTTCACAAAAGACAAAAAGATGAAAGGAGAAGACAAAAAGCTAAAATAAGCCTATGATAGAAGTACTGTAGGTTTTTTTACAGGGTTATGCTTTTGTATGCCTGAGAAAAATATGAAGTTAAATCAATGTTTAACAGAGGCCTTAGCCTAGGCCAGCCTGGCTAGGTCACTTCATGCACTTCCCTAAGCATCCTGTTCCAATGCTTGGCCCCCTTTAGAGAGAAGAACTTTTCCCTAATTTCCAATCTAAACATTCCCTGGCAGCACTTGAGTCCATTTCCTCTCCTCCTGCCCCTTGTTACTGACACTGACCCCATCCTCTGGTAGCTCCAGAGAGGTCCAGAGGTCCCACTAAGGTCCCCTCCAGGCAGGAGAAAAGGAGGCACAAAAGGAGCAAATGGAGGCAGATTTCCTGGATTTTACTTCATTTCTTTCTTTGCCTCTCTGCTTTTCTTCCTCTAACCCTTCAATTAACCAATGTGGAGTAGAGAAGTCCTGTATGCTGCTACCTCACCTGTATTTATGGCTAGTGCTAACTTGAAGTTGTGTTCACTGTTTTCAACAGAAATCCCTGAAAATGGGATCTTAGTCATGTTACAGCACGCTGACAGACAACGGATGCTTTCTCAACTACTAAAAAATACACATTTAGCAGCTAACATAGATGATTTCCTAAACACAGCAGCCAGTACATCGAGTGATGTAAGCACACCTCACACCTGTGAAGAGATTTGCTGATAAACAGCGAGGCACTAAGAGTTTCTGTTACTTTCAATACAATTTTAAGCAACAGACTGGTATGTTTTTCTCCCAAACAAAGCTTGGATACCTCTCCAACAGCTGAGAGGCCACAGAGAGCTGAGAAAGCAAAGGGTCAGGCTGTTTAGCTTCCAACAAGCTCCTTGAAAGCTCTTGAAATTTCATTTGCTTTCAAGGAGAACATTCAGTGGGAAAGAGATTGACTTTCCTGCCCAGCTCGTACTGCCAGCTCTGCCACTGACCCTGCTGAGAGACCTTCTGCAAGGCTTTGTTTCCCTGTGTCCTCTCTGACTCTTCACACGTTTTTCTTATTTAGGAAGAAGTTCTTCAGGAGGCTCCTTCTCACCACATATTTTCACAAGTCTTGGCACAACTCATCTTGAATCTCTAGAGGATGTCAAATAACACAATTGTGACACTGCAAAGACCCAGGCAAGGCTGGATGTGCCAGGAACTCTCTCCAGCAGCAGCTCTGGCTGGGGCCAGCTCTCAGCACAAGCCCTTCCCATGCCTGAGGAACACAGAGCAAACACACTCTTGGGGGGTGTCAGCACTGAACCAAGCAGCAGAAGAGAGGAAAAGGCTGCCAGCCAAAGCCCTCCAAGCCTCTAAAGCACCTCAGAGATACCTTCCCAGAGATAAGTCCTTCCCTTCAGCCTCCCATGGCTGCACTTGTTAATTATCCCATTTATTTCTGTGGAGGGTACACCAGTAACCTGTGCCTCTTCTGCAATTACATGAATGTGGTTGGTTTTAAAGTAATAGCTCTTCTTCAGAAATTTGTGCAGGGCCGACAACCCCCCCCCCCCAAAAAAAAAAAAAAACAAACAAAAAATCACCAAAACCCAATGACAAAGTCAAAACTATTGCTCTGAGTCACATCCAACACTGGATGCCGAAAAGCACAGTGGACCTAATTTGGCTTCATTTTGTGCATGATCAGGCTGCCTTAATTTTGGCAGAAATTAGCCCAGTTCTGGGAATGCTGGAGCCTGTCACTGTGCATAAACAGCCCTGGGCAAGAGCCTGAGACCCACCATGCACTTGTGCACTTGACAAAGGCAGGAGGAGCACATCCTTCACTTCCTTGCAGAAGGCACACACAGAAAGACACAGCCCCATTTAAAGGAAAATTAATGGCACCTTTTATCCCCAGCACCAGTTCTGTGGCTGTTTGAAGAGCAGATGGCAGGGCTGAGTGCAGCAGCACTCTGCTCCCAGCCAGGGCCTTTGGAAGCACGTGGCAAGGGATGCCTGCAAGGGTAAGGCTGTCCTCGAGTGCAATGGGATCTCTGCTCTCCTTGTCCTGCCCTGAGCACCCCACACTCCCATTAGACATAAAAGCAATGAGGTCTTATGTAAACACAGTTAAGAAATTTTTTCCTCTTTTTTGTTAATAGGACTTTTAGAAGAACCGTTAATTTGGATGAAGTTCTACTTCAGTAATAGGGACACATGAATAACATTTCTTTAACCACCCTTGACTCTGTTAAGAACACTGGTGCAAGATTTCTGTGCCTTTAAATAGCCCTTCCTGAGCCAGAGGGAAAGAAAATAAACTAATTTCCTTTACAATCCGTTTTAATTTTTTTTTTTTTAACTCAAAATGCAGCCTGTTCATGCCATTCTTCTGAGAAAGTAAACATGTTAGCAATGCCTTTCATGCTGCCAATGTTACTAAGGCAGGATGCTGGATAACTTATTTATAATCCAACAAGAAACATCACATGCAGCAAAAATGGCTTATTGCAGTCCTTGGAGATAGTCCCTGTATTCTCTGAAATCTGAAAAAGCCAGAAGCAGCAAATGCTTTCTGCAACTCTCATGCCCCCCTTTCCTTCATTCTCTGAGCAAACTTTAGGAAATATTCACCTGGGCATCTTTTTCCCCTCATAATTTGTGTGACCCAGTGAGCATCTACCAGGACTCATGGAATTAAAGAAAGTCTGACTAGACAAGTTTCTAACTATTTGAACATGTGTCTCTTACAGAAATGCAAAAGAGAACAAGCTATGGAAGTTTAATACTTGCTCTTGCAGCATTTCTCTAGGCAATTCTTCCTCTGCCCCCTGTTGCACTCACACATCTATCATCAAATATTTTCACTGTGTGATCAACAAGCTATGAATGAGGCGACTTGCTCTGCCTGCTTACCCCCCTGCTGTATTTTAACAAAAGCAGAGATTTGCAGAGGCAACCCACAGTGCTAAATGCCCGCACTGCTTTCAGCTTTCCATCGTGGAAAGGATCTAAGCCAGACATCATGGAAATGCATATTACCATTTGTCCTTTGTGCATGTTCTGAGCTGTACTTGCTTGCCAGGATCACTGGATTATTTGCCATCTTCTGGCTGTTGCTTATCTGCTGTCTTTGGCCACTCATTGCACTGAAGCCCTTGTAGTGATTCCTGCAAGGCTGCTTTATCTGTCCTTTTACAGGAATACTTTGTCTGCTGGAAGCTTTCTTGTAATTTCTTAACTATATAGATTCCATATTCTACTAGTTTATGACTGAAATCCAGGAGGAAACATAACTTAGCAAAGCCCCAAACTCCCTTGATTTGTAACTTCTGTATGGTCCTTGACCCCAACACCAACCAACACCTCTGACATTGGCAGGGAATGCAGCATAGCTATTCTGTGTTGTGGTAAATGTTCTCTTATCACTACATTAAGCATTCTGAAGGGGTTTGTGCTTTGATAATAAGAAAGAAATGAGCTTGGACTCAGTTGGGGACCAAGCTGGGGACCTGCAAGACAAACAAGTAGCGTGGCAACCTCTTTTCCAATGTATTCCAGCTACAGAACACCTACAGGGCTGAAATGGCAATCTGAAGCCTGTTTTGGATTTTTTTTTTTTCCCCATCACAGCAAATTTCCCCATGACTTCTTTTAAACACATTCCTTACTATAGCAACAATTATTTTTTATGCTTTTCACAATAACTGAGAAAATCACTGCCATTCATTCCCTTTGTGGGAGCTGTACAAGTGGGAAATATTGATTTCTCTGCATATTGTTCTGCTTGGTATTACTGCTTGGCATGTTCCTGCTTTCATCTCTCATCCCCACTGTACTCTGCATTTCTAGTAGTCGAGCACTACTGAGCATTGTCATAGCTACATAATCACATTTAGCTCCAAACAAACTTTTTGAGCATCTGGAAAGAGTGACTGCTTTTAGTAATGCATGTTATTTACCACAAGCCTGACTTGGCTGAAAATATCAAATGTATAAGATTATAAACATTTTTGTTGAGCTTTGCAAAACAAAAAACAACAAAAAAAAGAAGCTAAAATTATTAACTTCTGACACACATACAACTCAGAGTAAGGTAGATCATAGAAGAGAGAAAAAAAATCTACTAAAACCTTGACCAGCTGTCCTCCCACCTGCTTTGTCTTTCTAGGCAGATTGATTACATGGTTTTATTGGCTCAATAACATTCTGAATCACTGGGCACAGTGCAGAGCACTTTGGACCCTGCTAAAGCTCTGCTGTCACCTCTGAAGCAATGTCCTGCTGCCCTCTCCTCCCCACTGAAATTATCTCCAGTAAAGATGAAACCATCCAGCTCTGCACCACAATCCTCACATCCCCGTGGACTTTTCTCCCTCCATGCAGGTGCAGAAGACCCCCGGATACCTGTGGTGAGCAGGAGCCCCCCCATGCCATGGCTCACCCTGCCTGACGCTTGTGCAGGGCAGAACAGTGAGAACAAAACCATTCCAGCCCTGGTGAGAATGTGCTTATCACAAGGAATAACACAGCCTCAGGCTCTGTGTCAAAGAGAAGGAAATACAGCCTACAATGAGTCTGAACACCTTATAAAAATTAAATGCTACAAGGAAATATCAGCCTGTTCCAACAAGAAAAGAAATCTCCCTTTACACCTCGGCACAGGCCACCCTGCCTGTGCCTTGCCATCTGCACAATAAAGAGGAGAAGTTCTGCTCCTCTGCTGCAGGTGCCCCCCAGCATTATGCAGTCTGAGAAACACTCATCTATCAGCCAAGACATGAGGAACATGCACAAGATGCAGCCTAAGAGGCTGAGATGCTTTATTGTTGATATTGCTGTGCCAGTGTGAGGCTTTGCTTCCCAAAATAGATGGAGGATCAAAGCTCCTTCCAGTGCAGACAACATCTGGAGCCATTTGCAACCATTAATTTGGGAGCAGAGTCAAGAAGAAAGAGCAGATTTTCCAACTCTCAAGGTAAATATTTATTTGCCTAGATCATGAATGTTGGTAACTTAAACCGATCCCACCTCAGTCAAGGGTGGAAGAATTGGGTCACACCCAATGAACGCAAGCAGCTTCCTGGGTCAATTGATGGAATTTCCACACATCTCACAGTCAAAATTCTATCTGCCCTGGGATGAAACTTGCCAGCTGCCATTCTCACAGATATATTCCTGTTTATATTACCTGCTTAGGTAATTTTTAATCTATTGAGCCACGTCTGTGCTGGGTGCAGCCCATGCAGAGGGACTCTGCTTTGCCCTGGCACCACTGCCCAGCTCAGTGCCAGGCTTCAGGTTCATCAGGAGCTCTGCCATGGCATCAGGTCCTTTAGGCACTTTGACAAGTTCAGCAAATGTAATTGTCCCTGTTTTGCCTTGCCTTTACTGTACATTGATTTCCCTACTTTATTTTAGCAGTGCCAGCTAAGCTTTGACTTCTCCAGATTTTTGCTTCTTTTGAACCACACTGTTCCAATTATTGCTACAGTCAGTGATGCTTTAGTGTTTATTTTGCATCCTTTTATGAGCATGTCTTGAGTATTCAGTGTTCTTCTTCACTATAAAAGACTCGGCCTTTAATTTGAGAAATCTTTGTGGTTTAGCTTTTATCTTTGAATTTTACTGGTTTCTCTACATCTGTTAAAATAGTTGAATAAGTGTATTATCATTTCTATACTTTTATTTAGATTTGGGATATTTCTATACAGACTGTGTTACTGCTGTTGGATTTTTTTTCTCCATTTTTCCTTAACCCACCCTCACCAAAGCTTCCACTTGCAGTTCAAAGCTCTGTTTGAATATTTTCCTTATCTCCTCAGCCTTCTCCATAATTTTTAAGATCAGTGAAGGACTTATAACTCAAACCCCAAACAGACTCCACAACAGTATCATAAAACAAATAAACAAAAAAAGGAAGTAGTCAGAGAGAGGAAAAAGTCTGTAATCTGTGCTCTCTCCCCAGGCACTGCAATTATTTGCTTCTCTCATTAACAACAGCTCAGATACAAATAAAATGGCACATGATCCATCATTAATAACAGGAAATAACCACAACACAACCCCACTCCACTTGACTTGGAAAGCAGGACCTTAATAGAAAAGAGAGTGACCGAAATCAGTCCATCATGTATCACATCAATAGTGCTGAAGTGTGGCTCAGGGTTTCTTCACTCTGCCAGAGCCAACATCCATTGCATAGCTTCAACAGCAGGTACCCAAATTTCCTGTGTAGCCAGGGGAGGTTCTTAGGAAACACAGAGACTACTCAGGGCACCACAGCTCAATGCCAACAGAATAAACCTACGCTTTTTTAATGCTATTAAAATTGCCATGTGAGCGTCTGCCCCCTAAAAAGCCCTCAAGAGAATGCTCTTCACTTACATGGGATATGTAATGGAAAACACCTCCTGCTTCTAAAGCAGCTGGTCCTGCCAGGAGCACCATGGAAGTAAGAGACTGTTCTTTATTAAAACTAAGGAGTTTGCAGTGGAGTTAAACTGGTGTTAAAATTTCTTTTGCATGGAATTCTCCCATGTAATTCCATGACTGAGCAAATCCCTCTATACAATAGCACCATAAGATACAGCACTGTGGGCCCTGGGTGAGGGATGGGAGGAAGAGGAGGCTGTGCCCTACCCAGCACAGACCATGGCATGAGGACTGGGCAGGTCCTGGGTGCCTTCTGCAGGGCACCATTCCCCCTCAGTTTATTTTATTTTACACTTGCACCTGCCAAGGAGCTTTTTCAATTCTGCACTGGTCCAAAGCTCTGGTTTGACAACTCTCCAAGCTGAAATAATTTATTTATCTAGAGAGCAGCTCTTTGTGCCCTGTTGGAAACATTCAGTGCCTACCTGGCCTTGTCCTGTAACAGAGAGGAGAGGACAGTTCCTCTCCTGGGCTCAGTCATTATTCACAGATCTCTAATGAGACTCCAGCTGAAACAGCCAATGTGCACCAGCTGAGGCAGTGCCTGCTGCCAGGAGAGGACCCTTGTGAGACCAGGGGCTCATTTCACACCGTGCTCAGGGCCCAGCTCCTGGCTACAGCAGCACCAGAAGCTGAACTCACACTGAAGATGCTGGAAGTTAATTCAGCTCTGGGGCCTTCTAAAGAAGAAAGGGGAAAAACTGAAACCAAAAGAGCCTGAAATTAATTTTCTAAATATATCTGAGAGCTATGCAGAGAATGGTAATTCCCAGAGAGCTGGGGATTTTAGTATTTTGCTTTATTCCAGTTTGGAAATACTGGGAACTTTCAGTGCTTCAGGGCCCCAGAGCACCAAACACACTTTTTAAGAGTTTTTGGATTTCTGTCTCCTCCTCAACACACTGATGGAGTGAGAGGACCTAGACAGGCAGCAGACCTCAAAGTCTTGGAGACACTGCCTTCAAGGAGATGATAATCTTGGGCTCTTACACAGCAAAGTAAACTGGTAAGGGGTCAGAGAGAACTTGTACAGCCTCTCACCAATCAAAACAGTCCCCAGGGACAATTATATCCCAGATAATCTGCATGCACTGACAAACCTCTGCTGCACAGGGGGATTTTGTACTGGGTCAAAGACATTCAGGTATCAAAAGCACTGACCCACTGTCACTGACTTCTGCAGAAGCTGCTGCCTCCAGAGCGCTTCTTCAAACAGAAACACATCAAGGAAATATTTCCAGTCCCCACAAAGGCATTCAAAAACCTTCCTTCCAGCGCCAATGCTTCCGCTTGGTTTAGGTTTCACTATCAGGATCACTTTGGATAGAGAAACAAAACTCTGAACACAAAGGAAAGCTCCTGAGTCTTCCTCAGTAATTATCTCATGAGGTCAGAGTGGAAGCACCTCATCTGGAGCCTCATTTCTCCATGCCCAGGACAGAGCCCTTGGAAGCTCTGCCTCCCTCCCTGCCATCCCATTCCATTTGACAACCACTGACCATCAGTGCCAGGAGCACCTTTGAAACTCCCAGCTGCTCTTGGCAAGACCCAACAGCAGCATCAAACGCGACTCATGAAAGCTCTCCCAGTAAACAGAGCCATTCGTCACTGCTCTCCCTGCAATCAGCCACAGCAGCAAGCATTTTGCTTTTGTTCTTCCCCTTCAAAGAGAAGTTGTGAGCAAAAGTTAAAATGTGAGGCTTAACTGGGTAGAACAGGTCAAGAAAAGCAGGAACAACCCTGACAGAGCAGAAATGGCACATTTATGGGCCAAGAGGCAAGAGCAAGGCTCAGTGACCCTCTGAGGCAGAAGGGGCACAGGGAAGGGTAGCACTGAGCTCTGACCCTGCTCTCAGGTACAGGTGAGGCACCTGTGGTGAGCTTGGGCTGATTTGCCTCCATGGCCAGGTTTAAAACCTGACAGAATCAGTGACAGCCCCTGGTGAGCCCCTGTGCACCCAAAGGGAGAAATACAGCCAGTGCCCACTTCCATTTTGTGGGAATCCACAAAATCAGAGGGTTTTGGGAAAGCTACAAAAGGCAGGCCTCAAAGACAGCAGAACTGTGATTAGAGCTAAGCAGTAGCCATGAGATAGGTCAGCAGAAAAATTATTTAAAAAATAGAAAAGCAAGGACAAATAGAACAATGGTCTGTGTATTAACGCTTGTCTAGAATGACTCCCTAAGCTACAGAAAAGTTTATCTAGCAAGGTATCAGGAAGTTTGAAGCTTAATAATGGAGCTCTGTGCATTGTGTTTTAAGGCTAACAAGTAGGTATTGTATTCAAAATAAGCAAGCATTGTTTTAACCAAAGGTACCTGTGCTTATAGTGGTTGGATAAAACTACTGTCAATGTGCTTTTACTTTGTGTGATTGGTCAGAAAACTTATAAAGCGAGTTGTAACATTAAGTTCTTGGTCTGCTGCCTGGGATGTGAGCTGCTGGCATCCTCCCATTGCCATACCCATGTAATGAGGCTATGCTGAAAAATAAAAGAGCTCAAGGCACGTTCCACAGCAGCCCTGTCCCGTTTGTAATTTGTACACAGCCCCCGGCTGGTGATACATTTAATTCACCATCCTCTGCTGTGCCCAGGAATGGGTTCTGGGAACAGGTCAAGGCAGGGCAAACAGGGCCCAAAGCCTTCCTCTGGACTTACACTGAAATACTTCACACTCATGAAAACCACTACAACATGGTTTTTCCTTCAGAAATTTCCTTTTTTCTTTTTCCCTCGGAAATTAGCATGCACCAAGTGACTAAGTCTATTACAGAAAATTAACCTTGCAGTCATTTAGCTAAGGATTTGCCAAAGCCCAAAGGTATTTATTATTCTTATAAGCAATGAGGCATATGGTTGACTTTTCCAGAGGCCAGTTCAGAAAGAAAAGTAAATGACCATTCCTTGAAATGGAAACAAGAGATATTAAAGAACCCTTAGTCCAGATCTGGGCAGGAAGATTTCATCATGAGGCTATGCAAAAATGCACAAAATGTGGAAAATTAACACTTGAGAGACCCCGTGCTGTGTTTCTCAGAGGATGCTACCACTCCACACAACTGCTAAAGTACTGAAAGGTCAGTGTCAACAGATGGGCAAGTGTTTGTCAAGTGGATTTCATACCTCTGCTCCAAAAGTTAAATGGAGATGGTCTAGCAGAAATAGAGAAGGTTCTTTATTTAAGAGGGGCCCAAGGTCTAACACAAAAGCTGGGAGAAAATTCAGTTTGAATTGAGTGAAGTTCATAACTCAGATTTGAATCTGTAGGAGGTTGGATTAGATAGTGGCTTCTGAATTTTTGCTTTTTGTTTTTCTTTACCAGAGATCAAATGCTGTCTATAAAATGCTGAGACAGTGCTTTGGCAAAAACACAAACCAAAAAAATACCATTTACAGAAATTTAACTGAAGCCAAACATCATTTTTTACCAAATAGCAAAAGAGTTAGCAAAGGAAGATAGAAGATTCCATCCAGATCCTCAGCATGAAACCTGAGCAATACCTCTGTATTTGACAATCATCTAGCCTTAGTGAACAATGTCAGAGCTTCTGTGCACAAGAACAAAGTAACTAAGCCGAGTTTAGGGGAAAAAAAAACATTAAGAAAAACCCTTTTTGTTTTTCAGCTCTGTTTTGATTACTTATCTCTGCTTTGGAAGTCAAGGAAGGCCAAACTTCCCTTAAAGAGAGAGTGTAATAGACTTATAAAGTTAAATGCAACATCGGTGTTTGAAAATAAAACAGTATATTGAATGGACAAATTCACTTAATTTCATGAGCATGGGCATAAGTGATTTTTTTATTGGTAGAATAAGTCATGGGTCTCAAAAACACCCCAGTGCTAGGTTTTCACACAGAGACAGAAAAATAGATGTTCTTCAGCTGTACTACACCCAGCTGACTGCCTGTGGCGGGAGTTGGTGCTGCCAAATATAAGGGTGACTGTCCCAGAATTTGAACAGCCTGGTTAAATAAAGAGGGGCTATAATCCAGAGCAGAGAAGCGCACAGAAGAACAAAGCACGAAACAATGCAAAGAATCCTTCTGTTTAGGGAAAATCAGAGCCCCATTTCTCCACATAAAGGTGTTCCATGTGCTTACATCACACATTTCATGGGGACACTGAAAGGACATTTGTCTCTTTATTTTGCCACGTACAAAGACTCCTATAAACGGTTTGCAACCTGCTTGGCCAGTCAGTAGTCCTTAAGGTCAGAGCCCAGCTGCTGAGGTCTTTTCTAACAAATAAAATGTGCTGCTCTTGTGTTTCCAGTGCTACACCCAGTCACCATCAGCCCCAGATAACCCTCACAGCTATAGACACCAACAGTGACCTGCCTTGGAAGGCAGAAAAACCTCCATTTCTGAGCTTGAAGCTACAAGGAATCATGTTTTGTCATGCACTCAACAAGAAAGAGAGAGTGCCAAAGCATGTTAAAATACTACAAGAAGAAAAACACAAGCATTATGGATCTACACAGCAGAAACATTCACATGACATGGAATATTCCAGGCATGACCGGTTCAACACACATTTTGCTTCACTGAGAGTATTAAAAATGCTCAAAACAAAATCCACCAGTTCCTGTGGAGCATCATTTGCTGCTTTCACAGAGACATTTCTTCACCAGATAATAACACTTTGTTAAAGCTCAGCTACTTGTGGAAAGAGAGCAAGTTACACTTACATCAAGTTTTGTTTGCAAGGTTTTTTAAAATATTTAAGTTGAAAGAGTGGAATATGATGACCCTGCTAAACCCAGCTCCTTCTGATGAAGGAGAACATCTTGTTTATTTTTTTCCTCAGAAGATAGTTTCTAGTTTCTTTAATTTAACCTAACTCCTGTAAATGAATTTGATTTATGTATCTGTTGGGCATTTTGAACTTCTGAAAGTTTCCAAGACAGGCTGTACACGCTAATCTAAGATTCAGAACTAAAACCTTCTCATTTAAAACACTATTTTGCATTACAGATTCATTTCAACAATCAGTTCTATTGAAAACAGAACCAGGCCAGTTTGTTGACCTGAGAAGCAACTCTCATGCACGAGATTCTGCCTGGCAAACTAAACTCACTTCATCTCATTTCCACTGGAACAATCACTTGGGTGTTTTAGGAGTCTCTTCCCCTGCCCTGTGTTCATGATGCAGCCACTTGTGAGTAACTCGGGATTAACTCTCTTTGACTCAAGAAGCTTGTTAGGTGCTAGCATTACAGTTTTCTTTGAGTTGCTAATCTGGTGATGCTAATTAAGGCTTCCAAAGACTGCTGCAATATTCTAATTACAGCAGCTACACGTCCTTTAAATCCATTTACTGTATTACAAAGTGGGGTTTGTGATCTGTGTTTCTTGGCACCACGCTCACAGAGCTATGCTACTGCTTCCCCATGGCAGGATTATTTTAAAATTCCAACCATTAGACAGACAAAGGAGGGTGAATTGAAGAGGGCAGCAGATTTTGAATATCAGGGTTATTTTAACTAACCCTGATACTGGAAAAAGCATTCTTGCAACTGTGCATCAGGCTACTGTACTCGTTTGCACCCCTGAACCCCAGGTGCTCCTGGGATGACAAAATATTTTTCTCCCACCTACATCCTCCTGCTCTAGACCCAGCCACAGAATTCCTCCTGGTCCTTGGGTTATTACTCATGGCAAGAATAAATTGGTCTTTCCTGGACATCTCCAGCAATTCAAAGTCACATAACTCCATCAAAAAAAATTGCAATACAGAGTCAGTGCTCTGCCCAGACAGCTGGGTGCACGTACAGCTTTGAGGAACAAAGAATTCTTTCTTTTCTGAGACTTTTCAACAACGTTTCATTTTGCAATTTCTAGCTAAACTTAATACTCCTGATCTAATACATTCTGAAGTTTCTGGTTTTCTTACCCACAGTGCTGAAAAGTGGCAGTTTCTTAGTTAATAATATGTGATTTGCTTTCAGCTCATGGACTTTTAGCCAACTCCTTCATATTTTTCGCAATAATTTCTAATCTGGCAGAATTCAGATGGTTTCCTGTTCATTTTTGCCAAATATGCCTGGTTCTCAGCACAGTGAGAAACCAGGAATGCAGACAGGACAGGGAGCTTCATTCCCTTATTTCCATCACTGTGAGCCTGCATGACCCACTTCACCTCACAGAGCTACAGAACAATCCTGCAGTTCTTGCCACTACAAACTGGGTTAAAAAAGAAAACTCTCAGAGACAACTGAAAATCTGAAGAAAAAACCCCACACATTCTGTGTGTTCAAAACAATTTGTTTTTATTTCAGCTTCCCAACCACAAATTCACTTATATTTCAAACTGGAAAGCTCTCTTGAGGTCCAAAAGCTTCCTTTCCATATGTGTTAGAACTAAAATAAAACCCACTACAGTGTGAAAAGGAAAATGAAATGCAGTGCAAAGTGTATGGCTGGTGACACACCAAAGGGCTGGAAACCAGCATTTGAAAAGTTTTTCAGCAGTGCTGAAAAGGGGAGGAAAGTTTGTGGAGCATCAAAACTTTCATTTACTACCAAATAAAATTATGACCTGGCACACAGCTGTGAGTAAAGGATCAGGCAAAGTTGTAGGAAGGTATTCCTTTAACAGAGCATTCAACTCACCTCATTAACTAATGGCAGGACAAAAGGTGAATTGTTTCTAATCCTCTCATGTAGAGCTGTCAGAAGGGGAAAAGGTGTAAAACTCGATGTTGGTAATGTGGCCCCCCACACTCCTCAGCACAGAACAAGGGACTCTCAGAGAGCACTCTAAATGTCAAAGCTATCAAAATACTGTATAAAGCTAAGCATAAGGAAAGCCAGGTCAGTCAAGTGGCCACTCCGTGAATCTAATGACACTTGTCTTTTGCTATCTCTCTTACTTCTCTCATTTATAGTGCTTTCTACCATGCTAGCTGGAGAAAGATGAACAAGAATAAAGAAAGGGGGAAGCCATGCAAAACAACAAAGTCCTCAGTACTATTTCTATCCCACAATTAATATTGATTACTTTCTGATTTTCATAGGAATTTGTCAGAATCCTGGCAGTGCAAGATTGATTTCTGTACTTCGTGGGATTCGTGGGTTATCAATATAATTACTACCATCAGTGCTTTTTCACAATCTTCCCTGACATTTCTGCTCTGAGGCAAATTAGTGCCATGTTGGCTATTTACTCACCTGAAACAGCTACCAGTACATGGGGATTTTATTTTTCCCCCCAATAAACACCTACTCCAGCCCCAAAGTATCATTTTTCTATTATTACACTAACGAAGAACACTAAAGAAGCTTTAGGCCAAAACCCCAAATATCTTTGTGGCACTTATTTCTGGAGGTGGGTTTTATTCCAGCTATCAATTCTGTATGCAGAAAAATTGCACCTTTACAATTGTTGTACCTCCATTGGGAGCATAGGGAATTTAGGGGACCTTAAAGTTCGTGCTGCATTACTACACTTCACAGGTAAATAACAAAAAAAGCAGTTAGACTGGTGCTTATCATGCAGATAAACCAAGCATGTGTTGCAATCAAACCCTGGAGGTGCTGAGCAGCTCTAGGCCAAGAGGAGATTTTAGATGCTCATCACCTTTCTGCATTGACCTACCAAAGTGTGCTCATTCCCCATCAGATTGGGAGACCTTCATCACCACCCTCTCATACAGGTGGCACCCAGATATTCATCATCATCCTCAGCACATTGTGAGAGGAGGAAGCATTCTGCAGGAGCAAGAGCACTCATCCACACATGAGCCAAATTCAAAGCAGCCTCCTAAGGCCAAGCCAAGTTATTTATGACCCTCTCTCCAACTCCCACTAAGAGAAAAGCATGACATAAGGGCTAAACTGGGGACCTACTGAAGTCACTGGGCTTTGGAGAAGGCCTTTAGCTCCAACCATCCAGAGAGGTACTTTGGAAACATCACACCCCACAGCAGAAAAAGCCTCAGAATTTCACTTCAATTGAGCTTTGATTCACCTCTTAAGCACTAAAGGATTTAGGATCCACTGAGAAGGATTTACTTCCACTGAGAAGTAATAGCAGGTGCTTTACTTCTGTGGCATCCAAGCCTTCATAGCAGGTGCATCCTATGAAATACAGCAGGTCAAAAACATTCCACAAAAAAAAAAAAAAAAAAAAAAAAAAAAAAAAAAAAAACCCAACAACCAAAAAGGAGTTGCTGTTCTTTCCCTTTTCAATCTGAGGATTTATTAAAGTAGAAGCTTTCTGTGAGAAATATCAGCTGGAGAACAACATATTTCTCAGGCCAACATTCTACAGGGAAACCAATGCTTACCCTCCCAAAAAAAAGTAGGAGTACACAGCTGAGTAGAACATGACTTAAACCTCAGCATGTTTGCCAAAAAGGCACCTGAGGCATTGGGGATGCTCTAAACTCCAGCACTATTTCCAGAGACCATCCTCAGAACTTCGAACAATCATGTGCTTAATCTCAATCCCAGAGAATTCAAACAAACAAGAGGTGAAAAGTCTGCATGTTTCTTTTGGTTCAGTGGAAGTTTGTTTTCAAGCCAAGCCCAGCTCTATAATCTGACATTTCCCTGCTTTCCTCAGAGGCTTTCAGGCTCCTCCAGCAGCCTGGGGAAGGACAGCTTAGGAATCCATTGGGTGATAACAGGACAGGCAGCAACAGCTCCCTTACTGTGGGGAGCAGGAGCTCACAAAGCCCCTGTAAAACCCTGCTTCATCCTGTGAGGCACAGGTCTGCTGTAAATCCATGGAACAGCCATAAAGGTGGCCTGAGCCAACTCAGATGATAGAGTTTGCTGGCAGCCTGGGGGACAGGCTGAGCTGAGGCTGGACACGACACCAAGCCCATCCCAAGGCGCACACAGTCCCCAAAGCTGGACTGTCAACATGCAACCACAAAGAATTCCCCCTGAGCTCAGCACAGAGATGCTGTTTGCAAGGAAAAGGTTCATTTGGATGTCAGCAGGGCTGGGGAGCAGCATTGCAGACCTCTGCACCCGAGAACTGATTTGGCAGCAGCTGTGGTATTACAAGGTCAGACACAAATTCTCTTTCACTGAACCCCTGGCCCATCAAACATACATTTACAATGGATAAATATGTGCAGCACAAACATTCAGAGGGATTACCAGGATTAGCCTCAGTCTCCTCTGCTGCTGCCAACATTTCAGGCAGTCCCTTGTATACAGGGAGGGCAGCACATCACAAATGCACAGCACCTATAAAACACATCCACTTGATGGGCCAATGCCCTCACTGTGAAATGCCAAAGATATATGTAAAAAAGCTTTGGATATGTGCTCCTTCCTGCTCCTTGCCAAAAGGAAAATATTGGAAACAGTGCAGAGCTATGAACAGCATGACCAGGTCAGCCACTGCTGGACTCAGCTCTGTGCTGGAGCTGACAAACCAATTCCAGCATGTGAATCTCTGTCAAGTGAAGCCTTGAACATGTTAAGCTATTCCTGTGGGCTCTCCAGAACACCAGAAGCACCTAGTTATTACATCTAATTTCTGCAGTGGAGGACACTGAGGGCTGGAGGGCCCTGTGCCACCATTTGGCAGTGATGTTGCACACCACAAACCACAGGAGCATCCCTCTCTAGGATGGAGAGCAAACACCAGAGGCTGCCACCAGCACTGGATGCTAGCTTCAAACCAAACACCAAACAGATCTTGAGGGTTTGTTTTGCTTGGGATTTTTTTGCCTTGGTTTTTGGTGGGGTGTGTGTGGTTTTTTTTTGTTTGTGGTTTTTTGACTTGGAGAATTTCCCAAGTTTTGCTTCAATCCATTACAATGTGAACACAACTCAGGTAAGCATCTCATAGTATTTGGGGTGACTTTGAGTGGCTGTGGTCATTTAGAAAGAGGCCCCTGTTCTTTAAAACTAGAGGGGTTTATTGTCCATAAAAAAAAAGCTTTTCTATAGTATATAGGCATGGACACACATCCATACCCACCCACCACATATTTAACAAATAATATCTCATTTATTAATACTCTGCAGTAGTTAGGCCTGTCTAGTGGAGCATTAATTTAACATTTCTCAAACAAAGTTCCTGTTCTGCTTGATCTATTTGGTAAATGTTTGGTAATCTATCTTGATACACTCCTGTCTGTCAGGGGCTGCTGCCTCAATCATGCTTCTGCTTGACAAGCAGGCACTGGGAGGTACCTTCCTAGGACACTGAGGCCCTTCTTCCTTAATTATATATGAGAACAGTTTCCCTGATTTTGAACTGATGTGAAATATGAATAATCAGAACTAAAACGAGGTACTTATGGTCAGCATTTAACACTTCATAAAGAAATAGTAATGCTTCACATGAACTAGAAACATTGCCAGCCTGTTTCCTACACTAAGGATGAGTACAAGGTTTTCACCAAGGATTTACTACTGTAAAATCACAGGGTAACTTGCATGGAAACATATGGCTTAATTTTTGAAATTTATTTCTGCTGTAGGTACCTCTTGGGGGTCAAATTTTTGAGTTATTTTTTTTCTCCTAATAATTTGGGGTTTTACAATCTAGGTTAATTTTATGTCTTCATACATCTTACTATAAATGAATAGCAACTAATTTTATAGACATGTAACATGATTCACCAAGGATATTTTCAAATAAAAGACTTAATGAGATTCCCTTGGTGGGGTTTGCTGTGCATTTTCCAAGGTGTTGGCTGCCCATATAGGTTTTGTTTTCTCAAGAAAATGATAAAAAAAAATTTCTATGAAAACCAAAAAAAGGCTCTAAATTCCTCTAAAGCAACCAACCTCTACCACACTTCCCTACTGCAAGACTATAGCCAAAAATAATCCACCTGTCCAGTCACATACACAGAGGCCCTGACACAGCACCCCATTCAAAACCAGCAGGTGACGTGACATGGTGTTTTGGGAAGCTTCTGGAGTAGATATTCCTTCTAATAGGGGATTTCTTGTGGCATTCACTCTGAAAAAAAATTCCTTGCCCAGGCTTTTTCTCCTGGGAAGCTGAAAGGCAGCAAGAGAAACCTCAGGAAAAAAGAAAACAATTCTTATCTCATTTGCTTCTCCGGTGTTGTGCCCATCTGGAATGTGCTTAAAAATTTTTTACCCAAAGGTGATTGCCTGATTGGACTCCAGTGGGAGTTGGTTTCGACTCATTAACCAATTAGAACCAAGCTGTGTTGGGAGTCGCAAGTTTTCATTATTATCTTTTTAGCATTCAATATGTATCCTATCTGTATTCTTTAGAATAGTATTCTTTAATATGATATAGTATAATCAAGTAATAAATTAACCTTCTAATAAGATGGAATCAAATACATTATTTTTCTCCCCTTGTCAGTAAACCTACATTTACAATAATTTCTAGTACACCAGCGGTGCAACTGGTGCCATCCACTCTGATACCACTTTGTTCCTGGCCAGACAAACCACCTTAAACTAAAGGAGGAATGCCCAAGAGAAACCAAAATAACTAGAGAAAAACAGCAGCACCCGTGGTGGTGAGGGGCTGGCCAGTGGACAGGGCACAGACAGAGCTCTCACAGTGTCACTTGTCACTGAATGCTTGCTAACAACAGGCTGAAGTTCCTCAAAAGCACCCAAGTCCCTCTGAGCAAACTTGAAACACAAAACCCAGGCACTTCAGCACACCGGGGTTTAGGGTGGATTAAGAAAGCAAGAGGCAGCAAAGCAGCACTTACACTGTGTTTCCCTCTTGTTTTAAACAAACAAGCTGTGTGTGTGTGCACACAGCAGGCTCATGCACAGGGAAACACAGACCCTGCTTGCTGGGTACTGAGGGGAAGAGGTCCCCATGACCTCAATATGAAACACTCCCATGTTTTCCATCCAGCGACACCCACAGAATATTATTAAGCACTGAAAAGCAGAGCAGAAGAGGTGGACAGCCTTTAAGATTTTGGGAAAGCCTGAAGGGTAGGGTTCTTTGTTAGTGAACTAAAACCAGGGTTTGGTAGGGACACGCACAGATCTCAGGCCTGGGCACCTTGAAACAAGAGCAGTTCTTCTCCTTTCCATTTAACCTTGAGTCCATAATTGCTAAAGCAGCATCACCATGTTTCTGTTGGTAATTGGCAGTCACTGAGCTGAAGATTAAGCTAGCATGAAGACTGAATTACCACTCAAGTCTTATAATAAATTGGAAAAAATAACTAACTAGCCTATATTACCGCATAAGCACTAAAGGTTAAAAGTGGCAAATTCTGCTCTTTGGGTTCATAAGTTACTTGATGCACTGAAAAAGGGATCAGTGTTGACTTTAACGTGATACAGCCTACAGCAAAGACACAGAAGACCTTTCCCAACTAGACTAATACAGGAGCTCTGACTTTTTTTCCCCCCTGTATTTTAAGTGTCACATAAAATATGCAGTGCATAATGAAAGGGTGTTAGGAGATTTTTGCATGGAGTTCCTTGCTAATTCTGCAGTTCTCTAAGGAGTGTTTCACAGTAGTGGAAACTGAAATTGTTGTAGTTATATAACTCCAGGAGCAGAAGGACCAGGCCAAGACAATGGGATCTATTTTGTGGAATTGAAGAGCACCTCAGACACTGTTTACCTCTCTCATGGAGTTAAGCCAGCAGGCACCACACTAAAACCAAGAAAGCTGCTCGAGTAAGGCTAAAAGGAGAACCAATGGACTTCATCAGCTCCCTACTCAAATGTGCTTGTAGTTGCAAGCTGTAATCTACCACAAATAGCCACACTTAGAGAATGCAATTACACGGAACAAAGCTGATGACTCTTTCAGTGCACAGAGGTCATTAGGCAATGGTAACCAGTTGCAGCCTATTATTTCTTTGCACCAGAGAAATAAATTGATTACGCGTCAGCTGATTTTCCGTCACACCCAAGTGGAGGTGTGCTCAAAAAACGACTCCAGCCTGCCAGCTCTAGCCCTGATGTTCAGGGCAGGCATTCAGAGGGAAGATAAGTTGGTTTGAGGGTGCCAAGGAGGCCATGAGAACTCCATTTGCTGCTGCAGATGCTGACACCCAGCACAGGTGAATAGAAATTACAGCACCATTGGAGCTGCACCAACCAGATTACTGTCCAGAGTTAGGGCTGACAACTGTTCTAATGTGCTATTTTTGCATTAAGGCCTAATAAGTTGCTAAATGAGGCTAAGTTTGGTACAACTTCACTTTTTGGCATCCTTTTCCAGCAAAAATCACAAGGCTAACACTGAGGTACCTCCTGACCATTTTTGGGCAGTCAGTCTCTCACTGCAAAGAGAAGCAGTCAGAGTTTACAACAAATGCTGTCCATCAGGTGACTCTCTAGTTCTTTTCCTTTTTAATAATTAACCTGAGATGTTCATTATGCATTCATCTCACCCAACAGAGGAGAACCTAAAGAAGCTTGAACTCACTTCAGAAGCTTTTCTGAGCAAAGGTTGGTGACATCACTGTGGGTTTCCAGGGTAACCAGAAAAAAGTTTAGGCTCCAAGTTTTACAGCATCCCAAATGCTTAGGTGATTCCCAAACCATAAGCGGTAGTCACTAAATTCTGAGGTATTTTCCATCATTTTTCAAGCATCTGTTCCATTTCCTAGGAAGCAGCTATTGAATCTACTGCAGCCAGAAATGCAAAACTGGCACTGTCTTTGGCCATGTAGTTCAGCTGCCCTCAGGGATGAAAAGCTTTTGTCAAACAGAGGGAAGATTCATTGAAAGCAAAGGTTCTGCTGCAGAAAATAGTCCAGCAAAGTTTCTTTTATTTCAGTTCTATTGTTAACTCTCAGAACAGGAATCAACTAAGAAAATCATTCTAAGAAAATTGGATTTACTCCCCATTTTAACTGCAGCTAACAGGGAAGTCTTCCAGTAGTGATAAAACTCACTCAGCTTATCCCCAGACAAACTCCACAGAAGCACCATTTATTTTAAAAATTCTCCCCTGAACTTGTAAAACTTTAAATAGAGAAATTTTTGACCATTAATTGAAATATCAAGGTGTTCACGTAGAGCAGAAACAAACAAGCCAACTCAAGGAAACCTGTGTGCTGGTGGGGAGGCCACAAAAACCATGATGGGGCATCTCAGACACCACTGTTTGCATCACCCACTCACAGACTGGATCTGAGGAATCTGCAGCTGATGCATCTCAAAGATCAGTTCTCTTTCCTTTAACCTGCCTTCTTACTCTCAATAAAGGGTTAAACACAGCCTCTTTTAGTGCAAACACTAAATTCCCCTTTGGCTTCACAGAAAGACTTATTTCAACTAAGCAATTTCAAGCTTTTCAGACAAAGGAGTTATGACCAGAGGAAATTTTGCAGCAAGTAAAAGCTTGGGGGAAAAAAAAAAAAAAAAGCATTGCTTTCTAAAAAGATTTAAATAAATACTTTATATAAAAAACTTTCAAAGAACAAAACCAAATAAAACAACGCTAGAGAAATTTATTTTCCAGGAATCATGGTGGCATGGTCACAGCTTCATTACTGTCAGAAAAAGCTTAATTGCTATAGACTTTTCCCAGTTCCATCTACCTCTCAACTTCCCAAATAGACAGCAGTATTAAACATAAAATAGAATGGCTTCTCTTCAGGAAGTGTAATTAAATAAAATTGGGAATATAACTAAGGAAATGAGCCCTTTAAGATTCATTTAAGGAACAGCACACTGGTGCTGGGAACCTAGCAAAGACTGTAAATCCTGGCTGAAGAACAGGCACAGGGACTTGCAGAGAGATGCTTGGGAGCCTTCCAGAGGCAATAAGTGACGATAAATGCAGACAGAAAATGTTACACCAGCAGACTCCAATGCAGAATTTGCTTGGGGATTTTTAACCCAAAAATGCCAGGTGAACTCACACAGCACCAGCAGCTGGTTGTTCTAAGAAGGGAGACTCCATATATGGTGGCCTCATGTCCCATCTGGCCACCAAAATCTCAGGGAACTTCCCAGTTGTGGCCATTCCCAGGACTCCCCAGCAGTCCCATCCCAACTCCAGGATTTTCCCTGCTGGGGCTGAAGCCCCCTCACCTCAGGCAGCTCCAGTGACCCAATGGGTCCTGCTTGACTCCTGCCCACCCCACACTCACAGCCAGACCAGCTTCCCTCACCAGCTCAACACCAGCTTCCTTAATCCCAAATTGCTCAGGCAATATTGTAATAATAACAATAGGATCTGGAACTATAGGCAGAGTACCAGGCATTAATTGCTCCTTTCTCCAGGAAAAAGTTTCTTGCAAAGAGATACTGCCTTCCAGAAATACCAGGCTGAATTAGAGATGGTGCTGCCAAAGCTTTCCCTACCCTTAAAAGACCTTGGATTCAGATGACCATTGACCTTACTACAGACAGAAGAACAAGTGAATCCATGCCACATGTTAACAGAAGGTACCTCTGATATATTTTCACTCTTTCACCTTCTGAGGCAAAAGCTGAAACCTCTATTTGTGTAATCCTCCAGGGCATCTTTCCTCATTCTACACAGAAATTGTTGGATTTTTTCATGTTTAAGAACCATGATAACACCCAATGCTGGCTCTCTGTATGCTAGGAATGGTTGTACTTTCTTACCATTCCTACCCTGACTAGGGCTCTGAATCCTATAAAAGCTCAGATTTCACAGGCAGCATGGAAATCCTTTCAGCAAAATCACTCTGAAATTATGTTTATATTAACATACATCTCTGTCCATGGACAATCAGCTCCCACAGTGACTTGGCAGTGACCAGGAGAGTCACCTTTGCTGTACTCTAATTGTGACACCCATAATGATTATTGGGATTGCAGAAACCACAATGACAGCAACTGACCTCTCAAAAAGGGAAAGGGTTTCCTGCTTTGAGATGCATCCAAGTGGTTGTACCCATGAGTGCTCAGCATACACACACACAGCCTGAGCTGCCCTGGGATGGAGATGGCAGCAGCAATAAACTGTTTCTAGCTGAAGGAAACCTGAGCCAAACCAAGTGATAGATGAGGCAATGATTCTTTATCCTGGCCAGAACAGGCAGATTACAGCAGTTAACAAGATACAGAAATGGCATTTTGGTTTTCATCCTGAGCAGTAGGTGGTCCCCAGGCCCAAGTCCTCCATAATTAACCTTTACAGCAGGGCAGGCCTTTTAGACGTGCCTCATGCCTAAAACAGTCTGTGAATTTGGTAGGCCAGAAAGACAACGCTGCAGAGGATAAACTGATACTCTAGAATGGATTTGTCATTACATTGGACTAAAAATGTTTCGTCTTCCATCCATCAGAGTCACCGTTTCTCAGGCAGGGGCAGTGAGTCCTCAGCAATACGTGTCATTAAAGAGGCTTCATTCCCCTAATTAGCTACTGGTACAAATAAAAATATATTTGTACCCACAAATCATAAGACTTCAGTTTACCAAAGAAAGCTTTGAAAGGACATAGACAAACAGTTGGTGACAATAGCTAAAAAGATAGTAAGGTGGGAAGGGGAAGAAGCTTCAAATCCAAGCAGACTAAAAGGACAACAAAACCACTTTGTAGCTTGCTCAGATTTGAAGCAGCATCTGGCACAGAAGCTTTCCACAAGATGACCAGCAAGGGACAGATGAGTTTCTCACCATTTTCTGTGCCTCAGTGCCCTTGGTCACTCTTGACTCGGGAGCACAGAGCGAGCTGTGGGTCAGCTTCCAGCTGGAAACACGAGATCATTACCCCTGCACACTCCTGGGGGAACCTCCACCCAGCAGTCAGACAGTCAGTTCCTCTCCAGTGCACCCCAATCTCTTTTTGAAAGCACACAGATAACCATCAACATAGCAGGCACTGAAGTCAGGTGAAACAAATCCAATTTTTCCCCAGCTGTAGAGGCTGGTCATAGCCAAAAATTGTGCTACCCAGGCTTTGGGCTTTAAACAGGGCACACAGACAGCACACAGCTCTGGTGATCCCCTGGGCTCTATCTTAGCACACATTATTCCCCTGGGAACAAGAACTTCCAAAGCCTGCCTGTAGGGGTTTTGCTGGCACTATTATGTGGGCGTTTGAAATAAAGACACTGACACACACCAGTGATGGTGTCAGTGTCTTTATTTCATACACCCACATAATAGTGCCAGCAAAACCCATCTGATTCTGGCTGGACAAATAACAGTTACTGGAAGCCAATGTCTGCTTAAAAGAATTTTAGCTTTATCATAAACTTTACTTAAAAATAATAATATTCTGTGCATCACTCAGGAAGGGTGGTGAAATATCATTACTCTCTCCAAAATACAGAGCAGCTCTGAGTGACAGGGAATTATTACATCCTTCCAGACAAGAACACAAAGACAGGCAGTTTCTTTATGAAATCTCTTCTCACAGAGGCACTGGCTCAGCTCCAAGCCAAGAAGTATTTTGGACCAGAAATCTCCAAAGGAAACACTAAATAGGTTCAGAGGATGGGAACTCACCGTGGGCAGGAGCTTTATGGGGTGGGAGGTGTCTACAGCCAGGAAAAGCAGAAGTTAAAGATGTACAGCAGGACCATTTGTAATGAGGATCCCATCCAGCACTGTTTGCTACGCATTTACCCCTCACCAAAAAATTTCTGCATCAACTTCAGGCTCAGCAATTGTGTTTTCCTGACCCAGACAGAGGCAGCCCAGGGGAGCAGGGCACCATGGCCAGAGCCCAGAGCATCTGCACAGCTCAGCCCCACTGCAGCTGGCAGGGAGCCCATCCCCAGGCAGGGAACACCCAGGGCTGGCTCTTTTTCTACTCCCATCCTCTGGAATGACCAGCACAGCCCACGCAGCAGGGGCTGAGCAGAACAAGTGTGTGAGGCAGACAAAAACCCTGTGCGCCCCACACCAGCTTTCCAGGAGGAAAAAGCCACAGTTCTTAAACTTCTTGAGGCTCCTCTCCTCTTGGAAGGGTCACACCGGATGAGCCAGTTGACATAACAAAGGTGCATTTTCAAAAAACCATTTGAAGCTGTTTCTTGAAAGTGCTTCTTAGTGTGAAACTCAGTTGTTAAGAGACAGCAAAAGATCTTTTCCTGGATTAAGAATGGATTAATCTTTTAGCAACTTATCTCTTTACACGACTAAAAAATAAATAAGGATAAGGAAGTGGTCAGTTTGCAAAGGAAGCACATTCCAAGAAAAGATATTTCCTAGGTTTCTAGCCAAAAATAGTCCTCACTCCAGCTTCATATTTCAAAAACATGAATATCAATTCTGAAGGTCTAGAAGGAAACAATAGCTGTCTTTATACATACAAAAGCTCAAATAGCAGTAAAGATTAATCAATTTTTGGCAAAGGGAGGTATTTTTTTAATATACCACAAAACCATTTTTTTCTTTATTATTTAACACGGAGAAAAGAAAGGCCTGCTGTATAACAGCAAATATTTCAATTAAATTCCATTGGGATGTGTCAGAACAATTCCAAACACATCCATATTTTAATAATGTATCAGTGAGATATCAATTATTACGTACCAATAATCCAATTAAAAATGCACTCTGAAGAAACAGTCTGGCCCAAATCCAAACCTCCAGACTATTTAAACAAGCTAATGGAAACATTAGGTGTCAGGCTGCATATTTTGTTTTCTAATTAAGGTAGTATTTGGCTGACATAGAACCAATTTACATGTAAAAGCCAAACAATTAAAAAGGTCACACAACTAAAACTTCGGCGTTTCACACATGCAAATTGAACCACACAGCAGAAAACAAATCCACACAGGCAAACAGCAATGAGTTACTCGGCACGTGTAGGTTCAGAAAAGAGCCACAGAGACACGCACCCAGCCTGTGGTTTCATCAAAGTCTCATAACCGGCTAAAATCTAAAGAGAAAAAAATCAAATTGTAAGATCAGGGTTTGTCGCAGACATCTTTTATGGAAAATATTTTCCTTAGGATTTTTCCTCCTGAGAAGCTGAGAGGCCTCAGGAACAAAATGTAAACATTGATTATCTGCTGCTGTGGAATGCTACAGGTGCATCTGTGACTGGGCTCATGTGGTTGTTTCTAATTAATGGCCAATCACAGTCAGCTGGCTCGGACAGAGAGCTGAGCCACAAACCTTTGTTATCATTCCTTCCTATTCTATTCTTAGCCAAGCCTTCTGATGAAACCTTTCTTCTATTCTTTTAGTATAGTTTTAATATAATATATATCATAAAATAATAAACCAAGCCTTCTGAAACATGGAGTCAGATCCTTATCTCGTCCCTCATCCTGGGACCCCTGTGAATACCATCACATCACAAGGGTTATGAATGGTAGATGAAGATTCCAGCCCCTTCTCTGATTGTCTGTGCTGTGGGTCAGGCTGACCACTGAGGCTGGGGCAGGTCCTGGTGCTCCAGCTCAGCTGAGCCCCCCTGGGTCTGCAGGGTCACAGCTCCAGAGATGCTCCAAGGAACACAAGACACAAAGTCTGGGTAGAAATCAGCCCCCAGATGCTTCTGGCCCAGGGTGGGGAGCAGCACCCAGGTCCCTGCCAGCCCTGCAGAGCGCCAGGAGGGCCAAGCTCTGCGCAGGCACCCCAGCTCCCCAGCCAGGGGCGATGGGCAGAGCAAAGGGCTCTGTGTGATGGCTGGAAGGCAACTCACTGGGATGGGGGAAAAGAAAAACTAAAGAGGAGAAAGCAGCAATTCCCATTGGCAGAGCATGCCAACTTTCTTAGTTCGCCGCTTCACCCAGCACTGACCCCATGGGTGAGGCCACGCTCTGGCACAGCTGCTTTGTACAAAACCAACCTCAAGGAGAAGCACAGGCCGGGCTGAGAGATCCTCTTGCTTACAGTGACAATTATTTTAATGCTAATATACCATGTTCAAGGCACAAAGTTGCAAATCTTTACTGGCTAAACAGAATTCTCCCCAGACTCTGAAATTTAGGTTTTGGAATGATTTTGCTATTCATTTTCTGCTGAATTTCCCCCCACACATCCCTCATCATTTTTCCACTCCATCAGGTGCACAAGTATATTAGGCAACAAGAATATTCCTAAATCAAAAAATTACTCTGTGAAAAAAAAAAGTGACTCCAGTGGAAGAAATATTGTTCATGGGAGCCAAGTCAAATGTACAGCACATCACTCCTTCCAGAAGGAAAATAATTTTCACGCAGGCAAATGCCAAAAAGAGAAGCAAAGAGCAGCTGGAAAGCATGGCTATGCTCTGCTGGATAACCACAGCTGGGGTTGGGAAGGACAACAGGAAAAGCCCAGTTAGAAATATCATTTTCCCGGGGTATCAAGGCAGACCCCCAGCAAATCTTGCTGTCAAATCAGCCATGGTCCAACCCCAGTGAGGTGCAGGCACACAGCAGCAGTGGAATGCTTCTGTTTGCCACTGCTTTGCTTCTCCTTCCATTATAACCAGATGGGCTTTATCCTGCTTGGAACATCTGAGGAAATTGCCAACTGTGCCTGTGACGGTGCAGAGGGGTCAAGCCTGAAGGTGACATAATTAGCACTGTGTGATAGATCACAGTCCACAGAAAATTATCCTCATTTACATCAGCCACGGCAAGACATCAAAGCCTTTCGTTCTCTGGGAAGTTGAGTAGGAACTGATTATGACTGAGTCACAGAGAGGACAGATCCTGCTAGACACAAAATAATTCCCTGCTCTTAAGGCTGAAACCTGGTGGCCATTTTCTTCACTTACACAACCCACAATCAAACAGTAAAACTTCCAACCTTATAATCCCCCAAAATCTTCATTTGCCACATATATTGCAGCAACCTTGAAAACAAACATGCAAAGGAAAGCCAGAGAAACACCGAACATTTGCTTTCATCTCACCCAGGATTAAAACAAAACAACAAAATACACTTGACAGGAAAACTAAAAATCTACCTTAATAACAAAGCATTTTAATTCAAGGTTTTCTGAAAGGCAGAAGGACCCTATCATGTGTCCCCTTAATCAAAAGTGCTTTTGCTTTTTCCAGCCAGATTGTTTAACTTCAAAAAGACAATTCTTTGTGCTCTTAAAATTAGTGCACTTGGAACAATGGCCACAATAGAGCAAGCAGGTAAAAATAAATCCTCCTTCCTTATCCCATTAAAAGCGGTAACCTCACCTTGTGTTTTTTCATATTTTAAAAATCTATCCCATTAGAAGCTGCAGAAATTATTGAACTAAATTTACTAAAGAGGACTGAAATGTAGAAACATTAGCATTAATAGAATATAAGCCATATTTACTGCAGTTTATTTAATGGCCTCTGCATTAATAATCCTTTTTCTCTATACAGACAGAATTAGGAGTGTAGTAATAGCTGCTTACAGTGCTGAAAGGCTTCTCTACTGCTTTTATTTTTGAACAGGTGGGTTTTTTCCCCCCAGATTCAAGGTCTCTATGGCTCACAAAGGATAGCTAATAGAAGACATAAGCAAACATTCAGCATTTGAAGATTCAATCAATTTGAAATATTTTACATTATCAGAATTCACAAATACACATCTCTTTCTATGTTATGTATTGTACCTCAACAGAGACCAAAGGCCCCATGGTATGAGCCTCTGCCCAGAGGCAGAATAAGGCTGAAAGAATTTAGGCTGTTTTGGGTTATAATTGTGATTTAAAGCCCTCTTTTCCATATTCTCTCCTTGCAGGTGGATGCAAAACTCATCTGAAATTTTCCAATTATTAAGATGAAAACATATTCAAAATAATGAAACTTATCAAAGTAAGAAAAAAAAAAACCACACCACAAAAAACCAAAAACACCACAGAAACCCAAAAAAAAAAAAAGAAAACCCCACCTTCCAAAAATATTAGGGTTATTAGGGTGAGGTTTTGTAATTATTCATCCAAAAGAGTGAAACACAGCTTGAAAATCTCAATCCAAGCATCTGACATGACAAGCACAAGATAATGTTGAACTGACTTCTTTGATCAGGGACAATCAAAGGGGCCTTGTAGAATTTGGCTTATAAAACTCCCATCGAAATTTAATAGTTGGGAGACTTTAAATGTCTTCGACTCCATCATAACACTAACTTTTACCTTTTTCTCTTGGCTGTCAAAAGACTTGTGCTATTTCTTTCTTGTGCTTGAAAAAACAAAGGCAAGTGACATCTAAATATAATCAATATGTGCCAGCATTCAATCTCTCGATAATGCCTTAATAAACCCATCATAACTAAAGCCAGGTGAGTAATTTAATGCTAATTATTTCCAATTAACTGCTTCTTTTAAAAACAAAAGCAAAGTGAATTTTTAATGTTTCTTTATCAACTGTGAACATTTCTAATTTGCAACTCACGGAGTAATCATTTTGACTTTCAACTCCAGCTAATTTAAAACCAAAATCCTATACAATTCCCAACTAGATGAATTTCAGGCCCTCAGTTCCATTGTCAGCTTTGATCAAATCTAAAATTCAGAAAATTTCAAATAATATACTCCAATTAAAAAAAAAACAAACACAGAAGCACAGGAGTTGCAGAGGAGGAAATTTTTTTCTTTTTAATACATTGTTATCTTATCGTCAAATCCCACATGTACAGAGGCTTTTGTCTTTGAAAAAATAAGCACTTCATTGGTGAGGAAAATAATTCCCCCTTAAACTATTTTTTTTTTAATATGTTTTAATGCTTGTTTTTGCAACCGTTTGAGGTCAAGGCAGAAAGGCCTTAACTCCCAGGCACTGAAGTGAACCCACTGCCAGTGCCTGGTGCTGAGCCTGCTCCTGCCCAAGGCACTGCTGACTCAGAGTGCCAGAGTAGAACCAATTCCTATCCCCACCGTCAGCCAAACCAAAACTCCACGATCCCAGTCCCTGGGAGGTGTGATTCCCAGCTGCTGGCACTGTACCTCACACCTTGCTCCCCAAAATGGGAAGAGAAATCCAGGCTCACCTGCTCGACCACAGCCACATCTCTCAGCCCCTGCTCAGGTCTGCCCCCATGCCTGTGTGACAGCACTCCCCAATTCCCCTCCTTCCCTCTCCCCCACAGGGCCTCTGCAATTCCTCCCTGAAAGGCAGAGCACGGTTTGCCTTTGACAATCCACACAGGTAAAGGGATTAGGTGATAAAGAGTAATTAAATTGACAGTCTAATTTAACACTTTGCATTTTGCGTGCTTTTACTGTGTGCTGTTTGAGTTCTTAATAAAAGGTTTAATACACTTTTCATGGCACTTAATACTGTGGAACTAAGCAGCTTTACAACTAAAGGTCTGGGACTTGCCCAGCTGCTTAATATGCAGACTAGCATATCCTAGGAGTCTTCTTTTGCAGCCTCATGGCAAAATACCTATGCCTTGGTGGAAGTTCTGCTTTGATGCCAAGCAAGCTGTTCACCTGTCCGACGCTCTGGTAGCTCTCACAACTAGGGAGAGCTGGTTTCTCCTGTCCTGCCTTCCACCACCATCTTCTGAATGTGATATTCCTGCCCTTAGGGGTGGACCTCTGCATCCAAATCTCAACAGGCAGCACACAGGGGAGCTTTCACCTTCTCTGCTCCTACAGAATGGGGCCAGACACTCCCTCCAATCCAAACCCCTCTTTGTGTCCTCAGGGAGGCTGTTTCTCTCCAAAACCCTGGAAGTTGTTCAGGCATTGTCTCACAATAACTGAAGTTACTGACTGCACCAGCCATCAGAGCTGCCCAGGGATGATCAGCAGCTGCATTGAGCTGTCAGGAGCCAAAAATGACACGTCTGTGGATTAACGGCCCAGCCTGTCAGGATGGCATGTATTTGCTGTGTGCAGAAGATGAAACATCTACTTTCCAAAGAACAGGATTTGCTTTACAACAGACCTCTGCATTGCCCAGAGCAGCGATATTTTTCTGTCACTGAACGTCAACAAGCTACAGTCTAGAGTAAAATATGGTTTACTAAACCACTGAATTCATAGAACTTCATATTCCTCTGTGGCAGATGTTACAAATATGCAGACAGACAGTCCTTATTGATCCAAATGGTTTGCAGAAACTCCATTTGAAAGCATATGTTTCTCTGCTCGACATTTTGACATGAATGACAAGACAAAACCAGGAATGCAAATACACAAGAAGAAACTGTTCTTGTGTTGTAAAAGCACACTCCCCCCGCCAAAGAGTTGGTAAATGTTGCACAACTAATCACAGCCCAGAAAGATGTGTGAGCTGACCTACAGGCACAGAACAGGAGGGGAAATCCAACAACACGGACTTAAAACAGCCTGACAGGATCAGCACAGCCCAATACATACACTGCTTGTTCTCTCCCTGTGCCAGGACCAGCCTAACAGCAAGTCCCACCATGCAGAATCAATTAATTTCAGGAGACCTTTATGTAAAGAATGATGGCAGCATCCAGCAACTCAAGTGCTCCCCAGTCCAGGGTAGCCAGGGCATGTTCATAGTCCAAATACAGCATTTTTACCATTTAATTTTCAGGCCTCACCAACCCTTGTTGATGGGCCTGCACCCTCAGCACTCCTTTCTGGGGACCTGCAGCCCCCCAGCTCCTCCCCAGGCTTGCCTCCAATTCCCTTTTCCCAGCAGCTCCAGTGCCAGTGCTGCTCCGGGGCTCCCTGCTCCCACAGCAGGAGCTCTCAGGGGTGCTTGCAGCAAGCCCTGCCTTGAAATGACACCTCACTCCATTGGGAATAGAGTTGGGTCTCCACTTCTACCTTAGTGTCTGCTAAACTGGAAGCTGAAAGCTTTTGTGACCAAAGCACTCTCTCAAAAAATTCTCACCATCATCTAAGCTGGCTTTAGAAGCAAGTAAAACATCACAATATATTTTCCTGGCCGGCTCTTGAATGGCAGCTAAAATGCAGAACTACTACATTTCAACAGCCTGTAAATGCTCTACCTGCCCACACCCAGCACTTGTCAGGAGTTTCTCCTGTCCCATTATGTGCCCGGCAGCAGCAAACAGAACCAACACTGCAACGCAGCATCCTCATGCATAGACAAACCCCACATGGGCACATCCTACATACTCAGCAGGACACCCCTGGCCCTTCCTCTGGGGGCAGTGGGCAGCAAGCAGGACCAAGGCCACTGGAATCCCCCGTAGTGCCCTAAGATGAAAAAGGGGCACTGTAACTATAACTACAGCCACTGTACACTGTAACCTGGAACTACAGCCACTACAGCAGACTGAACACACAAACAGCTCAGTGTCTGCTTAGATTTACTTGCAATTACACATTTCAGCACTTCATAGGGCTGGCATATTTTGCTGCTGGTAAGTATTTAATTTGACAGAATTGCTTCAATATAAATCATATAAAAACACATTAAACAAAAGCCAATTTGTTTTTTGCTGATATATAGAAAAGGCTATATAAATCTGGAATCTCTCTGCACGGTCGTCATGGTGTGTAGACTTGTAGCTCAGTGTAGAGCCCGGTGCAGCAGAGCACCCAAGGTTAACTTAAAACAGCTGAGTAGTCCCTGGGAGTTTAAGGAGCTCACTCACCTGCTTGAAATTAGGCACATAATTAACTTGAACCGTGCACTTTAACTCCACCGTCAATCCCTTTTGTTCTTTTAGCTGCAATTCTCACCTGAGCTGTAGGGCTCTGCTGTATTCTACTCAACCACTTTGGAAATAATTCCATCAGAAAACAGATACACACATTTCACACGATAAAAAGAACTTTTGAAAAATACTGAAACATAGAAAAACTTCCAAGATGCTTCCTTTCATGGCCGAGTGACCTTTTAGAACCAGAGTCAAAAAGCAGACTGATAATTACCTACAGCTGTAAGCAATTAACCCTCAGGCTCCATCTCCCCACCCATACAGTTTCTATTACAGCACTGTAACAAAACAGTTAAAAATTGAAATAAAATTCTTTATCTTGAAAAAAACTTAGAGGCATGAGCTGTGCTGTGGAGTTTTCACCTAGAAATGTTTCAGGGGGTATCTACATTACAGTCACATGTAGCACATTATTCAGAAATCAGATTCTGTCCCAGCAACTCATCCAAGCATTTGAAACTTCAGCAAAAGGGGCAGAGATTTAGATTTCGTTTTTTAGTTTTTTGTTCAAGCTTTTTACTTACCTTGCTGTGTGTATTTATGATTCTGAGGACTTCTCCTCCCCCTTATGTGATATAGAGGCCAAACAGACCCCCTCAAAACTACAGAGCTTTATAACTGCAACAACAAAGCTAGTAATTGAAAGATAACACATCTTTCAAGGAAAACTATCAAAAATAAATTAAAAAAAGACAAAGCAACTCTCCCATAGTTGTGCTCTACTACAACACGATGTGAAGTTGCTACCAGCATCAATTGATTTCAAAGAAAGCTATCAATTTCAGTAAAGACAAAAGAAAATAATTTAAGTAGCATGCCTGAAAGCGCACAATGAAAAAAAAAAAAATAGGAACAAAACTCAGTAAAAAGCTACAGCTACATACATTACTTGCTTCTCTTACAGGTTACCTTGCAAACATGGAGAACCCACATTTTGTTCTGCTTCCCTCCAACACCAGCAGAAAGCACCATCCGTATCCAGGACCGCAGAGACTCGTGCAGCTCAGAGCACCAAGCCCAAACTCTTCCCCACAGCCCCATAAGTGAGAGCTTTATGGGGAGCTGATTGGAGCTGATTGAGGTGATTTGTCCCAGCTGCAGCCCTAAACAGCCCCGGGAGTGGCTCCCAGCAAACAGCCCACAGCTGCTTTGGGTGAAATCACTGATTACTGCTGATTCTCCCCAGCTGAGCAACAATCAAGCCAAAAAACAGGCACGGCCAAACAAATCATTTCAACTCTTAAATAATATAACAACTGTTTCTGGTAGAACAAATGCTGTTTTTATTTGTTTCCTAAAAATTAAGAAAAATAATAATTAGCTGAGGCAACTGCTTGTATGATGGAATTGAGGCTTCTCATACAAGTAATACAGCTTTACTAAACATGAGTTGTAACCATCCTTTTCTCCCTCCCCCTTCACCGCATGTCAGATTTTACCTTTAATTTTGCCTTTCTTCAGAGTTTTCTTCTGACTTTCTCCTTGCCTTTCCCAGGATGATGCCAAAGGATGTGGTTTCTCTGAGAAATTTCCAGCAGGGTCCCCCAAATGTGTTGTGTTTAGATTTATGTCCCTCTTTAGCTGCTCACAATGTAAGTTCAAGTCAGTAAAGCAAAATAAAATAAAAGAACAAGGTCTGAGCACTGTGGTTTCTGTACCACCCCACTAACATGATTTCCTCTGAATGCTCCACTTGTCACCAACCCAACAGCTTTAAGCTCAGAAGAGAGCTATTCCGAAATTTAAACAAATTTTAGGAAGAATTTTCTTTCTTCAAGCAATCCCAGCATAAAGTTTAAACTGTAATCCATGTTACATGCTCAAAATTATTATAAAGTTCCTCTTCCAGGTTAATTTTTGAGATATTTTCCTTTTCAGAGCTACCCAAGTTTGTAGAAAGGAGTGCTCTTGAGCCCAATATTAAGAGCTAAACCTTCACCTGCTGAAACTCAGCATGCATGACCCATTCCCTGGAGGGAAGCTGATTTACACAGGTGAGAACCCAGCTTTTAGTGGTTTATCTATGAGCAGACTTAGGAAAAGTGAGTTGTTTTGCTGAGACTTCACCTACAATGCAGCAATGGTTATCAAAGCAAGGCAGATATTGGGAACTTCACTTTGCAAGACAAGTATTGTACACATGTAGCTGTAACTCAGCAGAAAAACATTCTATCAATTTCAACTCTGAAATTAAAAAGCACAATTACTCTTTTTTTTTCCCACTGCAATAGGAAAACAGAACATACTAAGAAATAAGAGCAATGCATTCTTCAGACTGAAAGCAGATTGCCCATGGATTGCAAGCAAATAGAAGAAACTGAGTCACATTTTTATAAGAAAGTAATTTCTAAACTAATGGGTTGATAGAACAAGACAGGCTAGAAGTGCTGTGCCACAGTTGTCACTTTTGTGAAAGCTCATCACCAAAAGAGCACAATAAAAGGAAGGTACATTTCATGTTCAATCACCTTTGCAGCGTAAACATTCCAGAGGAGTTGGAATATTTGGGGTCACACATTATTCCCTATTTTAGGTACACTCAGGGAAGTTCCAGTTGAAAAACCAGAGCACAGTTTGGTCTTCAAAGTTTTCAGAAACTTCTGCAGTTTTTCTGCTTCAGCTTGCCAGATATTAAAGGTGAAGGGTCAAACCTGCAGGTGGTGTAAATAAGCACAGCTCTGTGAGAGCTTTCACCTTATGCTCATTTACATCACATGGAAATTGTATTTCTCACTTCTTCTGTGAGTAATTGCACATGTATATATATATATATGCATGTGTGTGGTGAATACATATTATATAGAAAGTGAATGCTTTGATCTGTCAAAAGGAAGATACAAATATAAAACAGGAGACAGGATATGAAAATCATACATTCTGCATTTACTTTCAAAACTGAAAGTTATGGGGAAAGAAGCATTGTTTATGTTCAAGGAGAACCTAGTGATTTGCTTAAATAATCTAAAACCAAACCACTAGCACATGAAGGATTTAACAGCTTCCTGTCAGGGCTGACAGGCTCAACCTATGACTTGCTAACTTTTATATAAACAAATAATTCTAGACAGTGAGAGATCCATTGCAGATTCCTAGTTTTGCAGTGTAGACCCTGGTGCAGCAAAGCACTCAAAACTTAAGGTTAACTTAAAGCAGCTGAGTACTCCCAAGGAGTTTGGCCAGCTCACTCACCTGCTTAAAATTAGGCACATATGTAATTTGAGACCTGTGGTTTAACTCCACCATCAATCAGCAATGCACTTCACCTGTGCATAAAGCAGGTGCACCCCACAGGGCTCACACATGCTGCAATGCTTTTCTGAAAGAGGGCTGCGTGGTTTGATTCTTCAAGATGCTGCTCATCATAAATGTAGTCCTGCCAAGCACTCAAACAGGTGAGTCACATCCTGTGCATGAGAATAAAGGAGCTCTGACATCACTGATAAGTTAGAGCACACTTCCAAACTTTACAGCACACAGCAAGAGTAAGCCAGGAGGAGAACACTGAATACGAAAAATGCTAAAGTTTATCCCCAAAATATATTGTATTCACAATTTTTTCCACAAATGCAGGTCAGTTAAAATTACAGTGCTTTAGTCTATAATATGAAAAAGATCTAACACGAAAGCAAAGATGCCTCAGTAAAAGAGGGTTTCAAGCCCCTGCTCTGGGCTTTGCTGCAGCAAGTCAGCAGCATGTTTTGTGAGTAACAGCACAGCAGCAGCTCAGGACACCTCCAGCAGGTTTGCGTGCCACAACAGATCACACCCTTGTGGCCACTCAAGCACCTCCTTGCGCCTTTTCTGCAGCATGTTCCTCTGCTGCAGCTAGAATCTTAAACTGGTCACAAAATGAGAGATTTTTCCAACACAAATGCTTGCACTCTTTCTCCAAAGCATCTTTACAGATTCTGTGTGTACATAGTCTTTTAGTGGAGCTATTTCTGCCATAACTAATTAGTGTTTTTATAGAAGATTTTTTTTCCTGTGGCCATAGGTTTGTTAACACAAAAAAAAAACAAAAAACAATGTGACAAAAGAAGAAAAAAAATCCGAAGTTTTTGTGGGCTAAACCTCCAAATAGCATAAATCCAGTCAGCAAATATTGCAATTTGTGCCAAGCTACACATTTCATGAGAAACCAGCTTGACAATAGAAAAATGAATTCCTCTAAGAGTACTCCTCCTGTAAGCCCATCATCAATATTCCTCATTTAAAAAGTGTTAGGCTGAGTATACTCTTCCATAAGGCTGGGTTTATGTCACAGTTTGACTTTTCCTCCCTACTGCTTCAAGTAGGAATGTAAAAATGTGGGGACTTTAATCACCCCATAAATATACGTGCTGTGTAATTATGCAAATCAAATTAGGAGCAGTGAATGGAATGTTTATTTACCCAAAAACCTGACCCAGATTGCCTGCTGACTTTCCTGGGATGTAAATGCATTTTTACCTCTGTTCAAACAGAATTTTTCACCCTAATGTAGACAGTGATTTTGCCGCACCAGGATCTACAGCCTTTTCCAAATAGCAGTGCTCTAATAAAGTGAAGGAAGAAATCCAACTGCAAAGGGAAATTACAATCTAGTATTAGGGATAAATTTGAGAAGACATTAAATTATCCCAATTTTGAAAGAGAGTGATGGTCCAGGAAGAGTAGGAGGGGGAACAGGGATCCATTATGTTTGGCATTTAAATTTCAGTTTGGGAAGGAAACAATGTGTTAGATTTTTGGTTTGGTTTTTTCTTGTCATACGACATTGCACTGGTAATATTTGCATGACAAGACATTAAATAAGCTATATGTGTTGTTCTATCTTTGTCCTCTCTGTTTTACAGATTAAAAAAAAAGGCTTTGTACAGCCATTTCTACCACAATTATAGACACGGCCATTAAAATGTTTCTCTTTACAAAATCAATGGAAAAAAAGCAGAGCTGTGCTTATAGTCTTGTCATTCAGGGATATGATTTCAACAGGGAGCATTGCATCCATTATACAAAAAATTCAGTGAAATCTTAAAGAAAGAGATGGCACCAGAGGGCACAGGCACTGCAGTGCCATTATGTCCTGCCTTTATAGTTCCTCCTTGCCTCACTCCATTGGTTCCTCCCCATTTTCAGTACACAAGAAACAAAAGAGCTGAGCAGTTCTTCTTAAAAGCTTTCCCCTTAACCTAAAACTTGTTGTTCATCAAAGCATTTATATATATAATATATACGTCATAATATATATAATATATATTATATATATATGTATAACAAAACACAGAAAGTTAAATAAAAAGAGCCACACAGCACAGCAGACAGTAAAACCACAATCCAATAATCCTGTGCTTAAATTTAGAAACTGTGTGGAAGTTTAAATCCTTGTTAGAAGGAAAGTATTCTCTGTTTATTGTTTGTTGGATTTGAGTTATAATTCACCTTTAAAGCATTTTTTACTGCTATGCTAATACCAGCTGCTAAGTTCTCTGAGTGAATTGTCATCTTGGCTATAAAACAGGGTTCTGGGGAAAGGAGAAATCTGAGCATGGTGAATTTTTCTAGCAAGAAAGAGATAATTTTTTTGCTCTTAAAAAAACCATACCTGTAAGGGAATAAGTGTTGAAATCCATGGGAATAAAAGAAAAGTATGGCCCTCAGTCCCAGTAACAGGTCTTCTTTGGCACTTGAGAACGACCACAAGTAGTTTGCCTTTTTATTCATATAGAACAAAATTTACAAAGTCATTCATACATTTTTGTTTCTTTTTTGTTTTGTTTTTTACTTACTTCGAAAATTGGGAATATTCAAAATACACTTTTACCCCACTTCATTCTTTCATTATTTACAAGTATATACAAGAAAAACATAAGAGTTCATTTTCTTTTTCTCTTTTTTTTTTTTTTTTTTTTTGTTTCTTTTAAATTTTTGTATTAAAAATCTCTGCTGGTTGTTTGTACTGTTTGTTTTCATCATATGGATGTTCCGTGCGAGGGCTCCATCGCTTCTGGGATGACTCCCCCCGGCACGGACTGGAATGACATTGGGATCGGGGTTTTCACGGGGCTCTGCCGGAATAGTCCTCCGTTGGGTGACCTGTGTTTGCACTGTATGGAGGGCATGGTGGCTGAGCTGCTCAGGGGCAGCGGCAGGTTGCTGCCCGAGGCAGCTGTCAGTGTCCTGCTGGCACCATGAGTTGTCTGTTCTGGTAAAAAGGTGCTGACAGAAAGTTGCGTGTTCTGGTACTCGCGCACCGGCTCCAGGGTCTGGGCTGGCTGCATGCCCCCGATCTCCAGCGCCGAGATCTCGATGGACGCTGGGGAGATCTGCTTGTGGGCTATGTCTTCATCAATTAAACTGTTCATGCGTCTGTGCACCTGCTCCAGGTTCACTTCTTTGTCCTGGTGGGGAAGAAATCAGAGCAATCAGTCCAAACACAATCTCCAACCCCATCCGGCCCCCTTCCTTTCCTCTGTGTGACCACAGCTGCTGATCACTCATTACATCACTTGGATTTCAGCTGTGCCTGTGCAAAACCTTGAGGTCTGGCAACATCTCCAGATGAAAAACCTGCTGAAGAAAACACCAGCTCAATCTCAGCCTGCTGGAGCTCCTGATGTTGTCAATCCCATCCTCCTGGGAGGTAAATGACGGCTGGCATCAGGGACCAGCACATCCCTCACGCCCTTGGCTCACCTTGCAGAAGCTCAGAAAAAAGCCTATAGCAGGCAAACAGATGACCTGGGACTCCACATTTCACTGGGTAGCTCAGTCCCTTGTCACCACATGACAGCTCACCACTATCTCATGTATCTGCAGAGCATTTTCTAAAGAATATGTCAGTAAAAAACCCATGACTTCAGGGTAGTTGCTTCATTGAAATCTGCTAGCCAGGGGTTGTGGTGATGATGAATTCCTACCCTCCCATCAGGAGGCTCTGGGTCACCTGTGTGGCACAGAATAAAACCCACTGGAGCAGCACTGAGAGAGGCCTACTCCGGGAGCCCAGGGGAGGGAACCTTGCATTTGTGTTTGGAACAGTTGCATGACAGACCATAAGCTCTCTGTCATCTTGACATGTCATCTGGAAAAGTCTATCTATGGTCAGAGCTCAGGAAAACAGTGTTGGTCTTTAGGAAATGCATCACCATCTTCTGAGAGTGCGTTTCCTAAGGTTCACAGAGTGGTCTCCTCATCTGTCAGAACCACTCACTCAGGACACTCTAGCTCTTAGCTAAAGGAAACACAGCAAAAGGAGTTGTCTTTAAATCCTGAAGTAGCAAAGACCTACAGTGGGCTGTTTATCACCTCAGTACTGCATTCAAGATGCTCAAACTGGGAAGCAACAAAATTGGCAGGGTGAAGTCAACCACCTGGGATGCTGCCTGACTGAATTTTAACAGCTAGCATTGTACTGCCGATAAAAGGGTATTACATTATATAATTTCTCTACATTTCATAAAGCACAGCTATGATTGCAGTTTAGTTATTTGATGCAAGTGTAACACACAGCAGAATAGCAGCAAAGCATAACAGCCCAACAACCCTGGAACTGGAGAAATTCCCTGGTCCAACACAAACCTGTAATTACATTACTCACACAGCAAGGCTCCAACCTAGGGAGCAGGACTACCCAAAACTTTTGTGTTCCAGTAATCCCTGACTCCCCAAGGTCAACCTGGGCTTAAATGTTGGTTTAACACAATACCACCAGCCTTACTGATTCATAGCAAGATGCAGGCTCAGGGAATGAAGTACAAAGTGTCACTGCCACTCACTCCTTTTAATATTTCATCACTGGTGTTCAGGTGAAGCACAGAGAATTACAATCTTATTCCAGTGGTATCCTCTGCTATGCAACTTTGCTTTCCCCTGTAAATTGACAAGCCAACTCCAAAGTCCTTGATTCCAGTCAATGTCAACTACAGATTCAGTTGTAACCCTGTGATTTAACATCCCTTCTACATTACTCAAGAACCATTGAATTTGCTGATCCCTGCATGGGTTTGGAAAAGAATTAGTGTTACATGATGTACAGTTCAAACCTGTGTCCTTAGCTTCGGCTAAATCCATATTGATTTCAACTGGAACACAATTGCGCCACAATTACAGGGCTGAGCTGCGTGTTACAAATTCTTTGCTAATCAGTGGAAAATGAATTCCTATTTAATTTATGTCATAAACTCACCAAAATCCCCATGAAGCTTCCAGAAACCTGGGGATATAATCTTCTGCACCAAAGAAACAAATAACTTTTTAAAAATCCTGCTTTTTCAGCCAAATTCTCTAATCGGATAATTTTGAGTTAGAGACAAATCAATGGATAATAAAATAAAAAATAAACTTTTTTGACATGAAGGGATCACACAACACTTGATCAGATAACCCCTGCAGCTCTATTAAGTCCTTCCTGACAACAAACACGCCTGACCTGTCAGGCCCTTCATTCAATACATTAGACAATGCACTAAGCTGATGATAACTCAGACACTCTTCCCTAAACTCTGTAGCCAGGAAACTTAAGGATTTATGGTAGTGACCAGAGGATTACATGGATGCAATTCCTCATTTCCTCAGTTCCTTTTTCTTGAACTAAAATTGTAGACCTGGGGCAAACGTGAGATAAGTTCTTCCATTATTCCCAATGGGAGTAAGCTCAACCTCTCTGGCTGGGTTCCTTTGGAAGAGATGTCCAACCACTCACTGCTTTATT
This sequence comes from Ammospiza caudacuta, assembly GCF_027887145.1. Lineage (NCBI taxonomy): Eukaryota > Metazoa > Chordata > Aves > Passeriformes > Passerellidae > Ammospiza > Ammospiza caudacuta. Next base: position 11,666,796 of record NC_080601.1, read on the forward strand.
TTCCTCACCTGTTTGCCAACAAAAGCTTGCTGCAAAGTTCTGCTTGTGCACAAACTGCAGCTAGCACCACGTATTATGATGCTGAGCCTAAGGAGCTAACTCCCATTATGCAATGCCTCCTTAGGTACCCTGTACTGATTTTTTTCTAAATGATGCTGCTAGCTGGGATGTGGACTCCCAGCTGGCATTCTGGGTATCTGGGACTCATATTCTTGTCAAATCTCCACTACAAAATAAGAAAACAAAAGAGAACTCAGGTTAGAACTGAGCAAATATTAGAGCAAATATTCCTAAATGAGGCTTTGGCAAAATGCTCATGACTCATTTACATTTTTCTGAGCTTTTGCCAAATACTAATGCCTTCTTCAGATCATTTCAAGTGAAAATATACACCAATGTTTTATTTATATTTTAATTTTTTTATTGCAAGTACATCCTAAGTGTATTCATCTTGCTTTGCTAGTGGAACAAGTATGAGACTTGGATAAAGCCAATCCAGAGGGAAAGGTAAGGTTTCAATAATTGCAACAAGCAGTCATTAATTGTTTGCAGAGAGAAAATAAATTCGTGAATGAAGCAGGATCTTCATTTGGAGCATCTGGGCACAGAAGGTCATAAAATTCAAAGCATGAATTAATCTTGATTAATTGAATTAATATTTAGCTGAGCCCTTTTAGTTGTAAACATGAAGAGCCACAGCTTGGATGCTTTTAATACACATCTCTGGGTCCAGACCATAGGGATCATTAAGGAACATTCCACATCTTTTGGGATGTTCCCCTCTCCTGGCCTGACAGGCCTTTTCTTCCTCAGCATTCCTCAGGAAATAGTGGTTTTGAAGTTGCTTATGTTTCACAATACAAACCCATGTTTCACTGTGCTACAAATTTCATTCTCAATAAAGATTAAAACCAGTTCCTGCACACAGACACCCCATTCTATCTACCCCAGAACACTTTGTGAAGTACATAGAGAAGGAAATACTTGGGATCTCTTTAAGAGGTAGGGGTGATGATTTCACTTGCCTACTTCTCTTTCTTCAGCATTAAGGACAACTTGCTGGCCTTATTAAGATCAAAGAAAAGTTTTTAAAGGCTTTCAACAGAACAGGAATTCACATTATTCCCTCTTTTCCTTGTCAAAATAAAATGTTTGCAAAGGTTATGGAAAACAACTTGTCTCTGAGGAATTATAAAATCACATTTTTAAAGGTTCTTTCCTTTTTCTTTGTCTTATTAGAAAAGAGCAGCTAAATAACTAAATGTCAAGGTTTGTATGAGACTATCTTAATGGTGAATGAATGATTCTTCAAATCCTTTTAAAAAACCCAAGATTAAATTCAGAAACCCTTGAAAATATTAGTTTGTCATTGCACACCATAAAACTGCTTTGAATCCAAGATTTCCAGAAGCAGAGGTTTCAGGATAGCATTATGTGACAAGCCAACCTTTCAGACTCTGTAAATTCTGTAAACCTAATCATTTTTTTTTCCTTTTATTTTTCTTCTGGGAAATTCAGTAACATGGCATATGTTACTGAAAACTAACAGGCTAAATGAAGAAAGGTTTAAATGGCAATAAAGCCAGAAAAAGAAATCTTAAAAGTTATTATGTTTTATCCATTGTCAGCTCCATGTTCTCCTTTATTTGTAGTTCTGTGCTTCTTGTAAAATATCAGTAATTTGTAAAAAAATTATTTTTTGCACTTAATATATAAAATTTAGTTAATATTATAAATATGTCACATCTCAGACATTTCATACCAATTCAACTTCACTTCTCATCTATGGCTGTGTTGGACACAAGTATATGCTTGTGTTGCCAGGAAAAGATAAAATAGTTTTCCTTTGCTGTCTTCATAATTCTATTTTCAATATTAATGTTGTACTCCAAATAGATCAGTTGAAGAAATTAATCAGTGAAGAAAAGAAACGTGTAAGGAAAATTAATTATACACCCAGGCTTATCCTCTGAAGCTTAAGGAAAACAGCAAAACAATCATTGCTCCTGGTCAGGAAATTCTCTTATGCATAAATACCAAGTGAAATGTCAACATCCCCCAGTGAGTTTGAGTTCTGGAAGGGCCTTAGAGGGGCAGGTTTTTGATATGTCCCAAGCACTTGATCATGAGCAACAGGTTCAGTGGCCTGTGACTGACAGCAGGAGCACACCCTGGCTTGGAGTGATGTGGAGGATGCTCACCAGAATTGCCTGGGAATGACTAAACCTGCGTGGTCACACCTGCAAGAAACTATGACTCCCTTTCAGGACTAACCAGGTCTGCCCTTTTCACACCGAGTGGAATTATGACAAGATAATGCAGACACCATCATTTACAGAGTAATCAATATGTTTTATTTCCTAGCTTATTTTCTGTGACTCTTGACAGGTGGTTCTAATAAAGCCTGTGAGCAGTCATACTGAAAGAATATGGTACCAATTGGGAGGTTTGGAGTCAGTTAATGTGATCAAATTCAAGGGTGTTGGAATGGAGCTACTGGCTGATGTTTTTGAGAAACTGCCTATATCCCTCTAAATACAATTAATTAAAAGTTAATACTGCTTAGCTTACTGGCTTGCAACACTTGGGATCTTCCAAGGGAAAATTTTTTGAGAAAAATATTTTAATTATAGACACCATTGTGTTATCTGGTTTTTTACTTGTGATTTCTGTGAGTTTATCACAGAGTTCTAGAAAAGCCACTTCAAAACATAAAAATGCTACACGATGATGAAGCAGTTCCATCAAGGCAAAAAAAGGAAGACAAATGCCCCAATAGGAAAGTCTAATATCTGCAGAAATGTGATGCTAAAACTATGCCAAAACTGTGATAAGTTCCATCAACATCCAACACATGCAAATAAAAGCACGCTAGACTGGAGAAGAAAAAGATTGATGGCCCTGACCCCAGAAGGACAAAAATTTCAGAAACATAGCCAATATGGGCAGACAGGCTCAAACAGGGAGGGAATAACTTGCATATGTCAATACCTCCCAGTCAGGTGCTGGTAACTGTGCCAAGAATTAAAAGCCTGTTAAAGCAGTTAATAAGACTCAGGAGATATGCAGAAAACAAAGCTTTTAAGGTAATATAGCCTTAATCATCAATCAGGGCACGTTTCTGCTTTGGTTTTTTGTTTCCTGTCCTGGGTGACAACATGAAGGATTACCATTTGATGAGAGAAAGAAACCAAGACACAAATGCTAATATTAGCTTTTCATTCTGTGCAAGAACTATTTTTAAAAAATTAGGTAATTTTGTGAGTAGGGCTGGGTTTCAAAATTTGAGACAAACTCCAGTGCCCCACAGACACTTCCTCTTCTGTCCCTGACCAGGAAACATGCTGGTCTCTCTCCCACCCGTATAAAACTCCTCCTGACTCATACATGTGTGTTCATAATGGCAGGTGTCTGTCAGAGGCCATGAGACACAGGTGCTGGAAGGCACACCTGTGCCCAGTTAGAAAGGAACACTCAGGCACTTCCAGGCACAGCCAGCCATACTGCAAAACTGAAAAAGCAGGCAGAGAAAAAAACTGAAACAGCACTTTCCATGCTCAGGTACCCATAGACTATTTTCTTCTTACTCAGCATCAAACCCCACAGCTCCACCCAGCAACCAGCTTCAGTCTGTGGGGTTTCAGACATCGTGGACTCAAATATTTACCTTGTTAAAGAGAAATAAAGCAGCAGCAGCTCTGCATGTGTACAATTGGTTAGGATTATTTTGAAATCCTGTATTCACCCAGGGTCATTATCATTACTTTCAGTTACAGCTCCTGCATATGCAAAGCTGTAATTTTAATTTATTCCAGGAGGCTCTGACAGATTGGCAAAACCAGGCATAATTGGCTTGCTCAAGAAGAAAAAGCTGTGATGATATATGTACTAGATGTGCTGCAAAACAATGGCAATACAGTATGGTGTTACATTAATACCAACAGCCCCTTTTGAACAAGACTCACTGTGTGACACTCATTATTCCGGAGATTCCGCAGCCGACAATGCAGTGAAATGCAGGGAGACGTGCACACAGATGCAGTGGTGATGGATGTCTGCTGTCATTAATTTAACACAGGCAGCTCACCCAGTCATCAGCACTTAAAGCTACATAAAATTTGTTGAGTGTTTCTGAGTGTGCTCTGCTCAAAGCTGGTTTGACCATAACAGAATCTTATTGGAAATACGCAGGGATGCACCTCAAGAGTCTACTTGAAAACCTGCTCAGGCCCAATCCTGCAATCAAGCTTCTGCTCTTACAAGTGGAAGCTCTACCATGTATTCTAAATTAGCAATTAGCTAAACTATCGTCCATAAACCAGCTGTTAGAAGAAGGCATTGAGACTGACATCAGGTGAGGTCCAGTTGGCTGTTACCTAATTGAAAGAATAAAAGAAAGTTCTGCAGTATGTTAATTTCATTAAATGTAGAATCATCTGCAAAAAAACAAAACTTCATAAAAATTATGTACAAGAGGACACCTTATTCACTAAATGATGCTCTCCTTCACCAGAGAGCAGAAATTCCTTTATGAAGAGACAGTAACACTCTTTTTCCTCTTAAGTAAACCTGAAAAAAAGTGAGATATTACAGAATCCTGCAAAGTTGATGTTAATGTGACAGAAAATTGTTTCAAATACATAATTTCCAGCTATCCTCAGCCAGAAAATAGGTGTAAATAAATTATTAACCAAAAGCCTAGTCACCAAACAAGTAACAGTGACTGGCCACAGAACTGGTAGCAAGAACCTTTATGAAGCAGTTCACATCTTCCCACAGTCCTGTTGCACACCTTACCCAGGGTGGATTTATCTAAGCTGAAATCACATCTAAGCAGGGGTCTAATTCTGACGTGTCTCACAGGTCTTGCCTATGAGCCTTGCCAGGAATACCCCAGACAGCAATCTCCCCAGCAGGCCAGTGCAGCTGACCATGCACACCACTTTGAACCAGCCAAACCTCTCTCTTTGTCTTATTTATCCTCTTGAAGTGCATCCCTGTCTCTGTGAATAAATACCCAGGACAGTCCTGATGGGGAAGATCAGGTTGCCCCACAGTGCCTTGCAATGATCTGCTCCCACATTCACCACCATCCATTAACTAAGTGCAATCACAGAGACAACAGTCTAGACCTCACAACAGACCCAAACCTGCCAGGGAAGAGCCTGTGATAGCATTTTCATTTGTTACTCAATATGAAAGGGGACATCCAGCCTCATGCTGAGATATTCAAGTTTAAAATCCTTACCAACCTTGGTTCACCAGCTGGTAACGCAATGACAACGAGAATGAGTGAGTGGTTCACATGGTACAGATGTTTCCACAGTTTTCATGATGTTAAAAATTAACAGGACAATAAGAGAATGCAAAGAAACATTTCCCAACACAAGCAGCAAAATGCAGTACAGAATGAGTGCTGGTTGATGAGCATGCCAATGTCTCTGCAAAGGAACTTGGGAGAAAGGAGAACTTGCAACCGGAGAAACCTCTACTGTGTACACACTACAGACTGCAGCTACAGGCATTTCCAACAACACAGAGGTTGGGATCAAGGGGAGTGACAGGGGAAGGTAAAGATGTGGAGGAAACTAACAGGGATTCATCTGTGCAGGCATTTTCAACAAGAAACCAATCATCTGTATGTTCATTAGAAATTCTCACCATGCTTCTGAGGCCCAGCCTCACATCATTGGCCATCTCCAGACAGAAAGGGAAAGGAAGATGTGGGGAGAAAAAAAAAGAAGGATCAAAATAGTGAGGCTAATAATGTAATTAATATTTCACTCTTTTCAGCAAACATGTACTCATCATTTCATATACGTCTGGTCTGAAACAGCATTGCAACAAAAGAGGATGGCCCTCAAAAGGGTGGTGTTTTCAGAATTTGACATCATCTAAAATTACACTGTGATGTGACAGATTACTCTTTTACAAAGGAAAAATTAAATTAATGATGGTTCTATTCCAAAAATTCACTAAAAATTAATGATTTCTTTACATTGCTTAACATATTTTTTTAAATCCTAAAATATAATCTAGTCCATAAGGAATGCAATTTCTCACTAGTGAGCCCAAAGCAAAGCAATGCTATCCTTTAGCAGACTGAATTACTCTATGGAGCATCAGGAGTAACAGATTGCTCCACACCCTCGTTCTTCACCATTCCTGTCTAGTCACATGCAAATCTCAAAAGTTTCCATTTTTTTCCTAATATGCCAGGAGGAGAAGAGAGAGTTGGCACAGGAGACAAAGAATTGCTTCTACAACCTGTTTGATGCCCAGGGTTAGCTGATTTACAAAGCCTCTCATCTCCACTCCAGCTATATGAAAGGTTTACAAAATCCATACTCCTGACTATTAGCCACAATTTTTGCAATTAAAAACCAAATTTTGGAAAGGTTTCTGTGCCTCTATTCAGGGCTGTATTTTGGAAACTGCCCAAGCTTTTATTTTGACATAAGACAAGGCATGACTAGCCAAATTATTAAAATAGCTCAGCATAATAAAAGTCTGGTCACCAGTTTCCCAAAAGATAATGCTTGCATATTTAATAATTCTGAAGAAACAGTGCTTGTTGAGTGAGTTTTTGTAGCTCTTTCTTATATATGTGCCTATAAATAAGGGTCTGGACTTATGGAAGATCATAACCAAGCGATTGGTTATTTTAAAAAAATATTTTCCACAGTATTGGTATCTGCGATACCTTAATATTTCATTAACATTGATTACAGATTATTTCAGGTATTATAAAATTATTTAAATTCAATTGATAAATAGGTTTATAAATTGCATGTTAATATCATTGCATGGTAAGGTCAATTTTCACCAAATAACCTCAATGCACATATTATTCCCCGTCTTCAGGTGCTTCAAAGCAACTGAAGTTTGACCCTATGCCACTAAAAGGAATGGAAATGTTTTGGTGCTCTGGGTGAGATTAGAATTCACCTCTTATTTAATTTTATGTACATGCTTAAATGCTTAGTCAGATCAACACCTAAGGCATTTTACAAACCACAAAAATGCAAAAGAAATTTGAGAAAAAGTCACATTTTATGCTTTTTATTATTTTAAACTTTTACTGATTTTGTTATTTTACACCCCCTTAAAAAAGTCAACTTTAAAATACCGCCAAAGGCTGAGATAAGACATACAAAAATTAGCTGTGTAAACATTGTGTGAAGAATCTAAAAGAATCTGACACATTAAGGCTCCACTTCAGTAAAATACATAAGCTCATGCCAAGCTCATGAGTAGCCACAGAAGTTCTCTGGGATAGGCAATGTAATGCAAATTAAGCAAGTACTTACACTCATCACCAAACTGAAACTTTAGACAGGTTATTTCTTTTTGATTCCCCTGCATGGCAACACTCATTTTTTAAGCTTATTTCTGTTGAATAATTTTCTTCCCCCCTAAGGTTCATGCCAGGTAAATTCAGATTATATCCCTAAGGATCCCATTAGCAGGGTTTTCTTACACGACAGAGAAAAATTAAACCAAACACAAAAATCCCTCCCTTGCAGGTAGGGAAATATGCTGGTACAAAACTCAGTTGCTTCACCACTGCTTTGGGTAGCAGAAGCCTGGGCCCAGTGCCATAAATCACAGGGATGATATGTCACTGTTAAACCCATTACAGCCTTGACCAAAATCTATGGTGATCAATAGCAGGGGTTGGGTGATTTCATTGGATGCTGGATGTGCACCCTGCCTGGAATTACAGAATATCTGCTTCACTACAGGCACCTCCAAAGAGAAAATCTTGTTTCTTCAGTCCCATAAAAAGCCAGCATGGAGATAGTTAAGATGCCCTTCCAGCTATTACCAGCCTCTGTACAAACTAATTTATAAATTATATAGGCCTCTTTTTTTTTTTTTTTTGACTGGTTCTTCCAGCTTATACTTTATCATCAAGCAACAGTAAACTTTGCATTCTGGGTTGACTGGCTCCTAACACCGCTTTGCTGATTTAAAAATGCGACTTAAATGAAGTTCCACAGCTTATTACATTCAAAGCTGGTTTGAAACTGAATTTCTAGATGGCATTAAAATGCATTATTTTGCCAATGTTTGCATGATTTATTTTCCCCAAACAAACCTTTATTTATTCTTAGAAAAGTAGAATACAATACAGCAGTACAAACAAATGATAATTTATATGCAACTGAGCAAAAAATGTACAAAGATTTCAGACATGTCATTAAAATACAGAAAAAAATAATTTAAAATAAAAACAAGATAAAATATAGAGAACATGCAATGAAGGGAAAATAAAACATTGGGTTGATGATCTCGTGTTTCCTTTCACTCTCAAAAGGAATCATCCTGGCACAAATCAAATTATCACATAAAAAGATAACACCACAAAGGAGACAAGGTAAATGAAGCAACAAGGAAAAAGACAAGGAAAGTGAAAATAATGGTGAAAGCAAGAGACTCTTTAATAATCAAAACCAACACTGCTGACACCGTGCTGAAGATACAGAAGCCTCAATTGCCATGAAATAGTATCTGGCTGGAGAACTAAAGTGAGATGAACAAAATACAGATCACAATTTTTAGCAGTGACAAATTTGGATCCATTGGACTCATGGCTGCCAGATCCTATTTCCATTTGTAAGGTACACTGGGATTTCCTGCTCTTCTAATACCAGAAGAGAGCCTTAGTGGGTAACTTTCATGACTGCTAAACCTGGAAGAATGGTTTTCTGAGGTAGGCTGGGATTTGCACATCAGTGGACATGGAAAAAAGGGAGTTTAAGGCAGGTCACAAGAGGCTGCCCTGGCCAGAGATAGAGGGCTTTTTTCTTTCACCCTGTGCACTACCAAAATACTCATGACAATTTTTAGAATAATTCTGCTACCTCTCACTATCTCATAGATCTTGCAGAGTCTAGACTTTTTAAGATTCAAGACATTATTAAGCTTGGAGTAACAGGAAATAGGAATTATAAGGTGCTGTTACTAGTACACAAGACTGTTTCCACTCTGAACAGTACCTGAGACGCTGTTTCCTTTTAATAATTTAAAAATAAAGAAGATGGAAAAGTGAAAAGTCTATTGAATAAAATTATTTTGTAGAAGCATGAGAAAGGAAAGAAACCACAAACTAAGCTGTGATTGTTAATGAATTATAAATTTGACACAAGTTATGAGACAATGACTAGAAGCAACTCAGGAGGTGGAAAACTATGCTATGCCTTAACCAATAAAACCCCCAAATCTTCTTGCACTAGAGATTCCCAAACACACTGGGTCCACTCACATTGCTAGGAATAGCACACCTAGTTTGGAAAACCAGATTTTTGATTAATCATATATATTATCTGTGAAAAGAAAGAATCAAACTAAGAATTTATTGGGGTCATTCCAACATTGTCTTTCAAGAGCTATATCAAATATAAGTGAATCAACATCACCTCTTATGAGAGATGCAACAAGTGTCCGATACCAGAAAACAAAAAATCGTTCTGCGCAAGTGGTTAATTTTGTTTAACATGGGGTTGCCTGTTAATTTTTTAGTGAATAGTCCCATGAACAGTGAAAAATATGGGAATTAAACTTTCTTTCCATGAATAGTAGGATATTTTGTCTTTGCATATAAGTTCCCATTGTTTTGTAGCATATGGATGAACAAGGAATGCTTTCTTCATAGCTCTGATGAGATCTGAGAAGTAATAATCTTCAGAGAGTAGCACATCACACAAAGACACAGCTGATAAAGCACAGAGGGTGCTGGGGAGCCCATTGCAGGAAGCAGCCACGCTGGATCATAATGACAACAAAGATGTGAAAACTGCCTTTCATTCCTTCAAAGGGGATAAAGGATACCAACAATCTGATGATGTGGCAAAGCCCTTGGCTGTTAAATGATCCAAATTACATTCTGGCTTACTGATATTGTGAAATAAGTGCATAGGACTCACACAAAAGTTAAAGAAATCCAGAGGCAATTGTCAAAAGTTAACATTTATATGGTACCAGTTTTAATAACTTTATCTGATTGCCCAGTCATTTAAAAGGGATGTAAAAGTGACTGAACAAAGACTCCAGAATAAATATTAATTTTTCACAACTCCCTAATTTTCTGAAGCTTATCAAAGTCAAAAGATTAGGTATCAGTATTTCAGGCTGAGTAGCAGCTGTGTAAGTTCAAGATTTTAACACACAGAGATAGATGTATGAGCTGGCTAAATTTCACTGTGGGTATTTGATGGCTGGGTACCAACAACGAGTAGAGGGTGATGATAAATTCCAGAATATCTTTTTGGAAAAATATGATCTAGTGCAAGATTTTTCTGAGTTAGAAAGTAATAAGGCAATTTTAACATTACCAGATATTTTCCAGCTTGAAGAGATTGCAAACTGGAGCCCTAATAAAAGAATGTGGCATGGTGTTGCAGCAGTACATTTTTTCCTCATGCTGGAGCTAATCTTTCTTTTGTTAATCTGATCTGATAAGGATTGAATAGGGATAACATTAAGATTTGTACAGCACAACTCATTAGAAACATTTTTACAAATCTCCTTCAAATAGAATAAAAATATCTTGTGGCAACATCCTGAAAAAGATCAACCAAGCCTTTGCTCTTCTAGCAAGAAATTTCACTATTCCTTGAAAGATACAATTGTGAACCAGTGGCAACATGGAAAAATAAAGGTAATTTATCTTTCCTGGAGGTTTGTCTTAATGAATTGATATAGTGTATAGGGACATTACTATTTTTACATTTTTGTGAAGTTTAATTTCTTCATATGTAAAAAATGTAAAAAAAATATTCCAGTTGGAAGCAGTGTGGCCTTGACACAACTCTTCCTATGAAGCCCACAAATGTAGATCAGGTTAATATCAAGATCCAAGTTATGTTGTCAGGTTTCAAAAGACAGGCTTCTGTTTGTCTCATAGTTAATACTACATCCTGCACACTCAGTGTAATTAAGAGCTGTGATTTATACCATGCAGACATCTGAGTCCTTGGACATCAATGTATTGGCTCAGCCTAACCTCCACAAAAGCCTAAAGAATACTAAGTGGAAAAAGAAAAGACAACAAACTGGCAAAAAACATCACCTTAATGTCAGCTGGAAATGTTTCTCCAATGCCAAGGAAGGCAATGCTCATTTTTTTAGCCACAGACTTCACTGACCCCCAACATAAAAAAAAAAAAAAAGAGTCTCTAAAAAATGCTTTTTCTCTGTCTCCAGCAAGCTGCACACAACTCTGCCATAAATCTGCTGTAGTAGTTGTACATTCATCGTCCCAACATTTCTTTTTTGTGGAGTTGGCAATTGACATGATACAACCAACCAGGTGGGTCATGCCAAAGTGAGAATGCTACACAAGGGCTTCACAAGCCAAAACAACTCCTTGCTCAATTGTGGTTCCAGTATAATTTTTTTCCAAGGGATTTATAAAGCTCCCAACAGGGTGAGGGTCACAGAAGCCAAATGTTGCCACCTTCTCTTTGCCTCATTGGCAATATCCAAGTCTAATCTCAGACTGCCAAGAAAATCAGCCTTCTCTGTGACCCTCCACAAGCTCTGCTTCACAGAAGAAAGTAGCTGGGACACATCCCAGTTCCCACAATTTTTATGTGATATCACAACACTTGTGTTTTGCCAAAGCCTTCCCAAAAGCAGAAGAAAATCAGCAGCATGATTTGAGTTTGCAGCTCTTACTGAACTAATGACTTGGCTGGAGTACCAGTCGCAGCTAAGAGGCAGATTTTAATGTTCAGTGTATGCTACTCGTGCTGTAGCTCTGCCATTATAGCTCTTGCTGTAGAAATGCTGCTCAACACACAGTGCTAGAAATGAGCTATGCTGAACACACTCCTCCTGGAGATCAAACTCTCCTTGTGCTTTTTGTTCCCTATGCCAGGCTCCTGCCTCAAGCAGAGCAGTGCCCAGGACTCCACACCCCCCTCAGCCCTGGTTCCTGTCCTTACCATAGTTTTGAAACCTGGTTCTTTTAAACACATCAAAAACCTTCAACCTTTATTCACCACCTCTTGTGAAACTTGGTTTCCTACCTCAATGCAGTAGCCATCAGATATCCCATCTCAATCCATCCTCACTGGTAGTACATAAATAAAATATGTCAGGCCACTAATCTACCAGGAAACGCGGCTACATTTGTTTGCTAGTTTAGTTGAATGAATGTTGTGGTCACTGTGACAAGAGCCCCAACACCTGGTGTGCAGCAGGGCTGGAGCAATGTGGCCATTGGCCTAGGCAGAAGGTTCCCGAGGATCCTGCCTGTCCTGGCTCTGGGCAGCTGTCACCCTTCCCTCTGGCTGCTCTGATAACCCAAAGGTGCCTCTAGCTGCCTGCCTGGCCTTGCAGCCGGCTGTCCCTTGGATGGGACCCCTCATTCCAGCCCACCTTGCCTGGCACACCCTCCATACACCTTCCTCCAGCCAGCCCTGTGCCCTCTCACCTCCTCGTTCAGCCTTCACACCTGCTGTGCCAGGGCTCCTACTGACTCTGCTCCCTCACTCCTGGCAGCCTCCCCATCACTGATCTTGCTGGAACCTGTCCATGCTCTGTTTAATTTGCCTCTAACCCAGCCTAGTTGTGCTCCAAGGGCAGCCCAGCCCCACAGACAGCAATCTCCCCAAGCACAGCTCTACCATAGAAGTAACTTCAGTTTACTTTAAAACAGAGATGGTTAAAAGCATTCTATGTTTGACAAACAAACTGCCAAAGAGCACTACACATGTACAAGAGCAACCTTCATCAAGAACACACTGGAGGGAAAGGGAGAAAAGCTGGGATTGGGTAGGCATAGATATGCAATAATCCTTCTTAGAGGTATTAAAAAAGAAAGGAAAGGGATGGGTGAAAAAAAGAATATATTTAAATTTGAGGAGACAGATTCTTTTCCAGCAATAGAAACTGAGCATTCAAAACTCCTTGCAATAAAAAAAAATATTTTTTTTCACCTTAGATATATGAAACTGCCTTTAAATCATATTCTCACCTCACTCTACAAAGGCAATTCCCTGAGTGTAGAGAGGAGAACACACCACACAGGACGGCCAGATAAGTGCTTGTGCACACAGCATGAGGACACTTTGGGAAGCATCCCTGCCTGTGCCCTGCAGGATTTCACAGTGTGCAGTGAAACACTGCTGGGCTTTAGGCCTTCACAACACTGGCATGGGGGCACCTTTGGAGTTACAGTAGGAGCAACTTCTACAAGGCAGCAGGGCAAAATCATAGCATATGGAACTGCTTGTGTTGGAAGGGACCCAACTCCAACCCCTCTGCCAAGGGCAGGGACACCATCCACTAGACCACGTTGCCAATTTGCCAAACTTGCTTACAGGTGACAGGTATGTCAATTAGTCTGCTGCTCCTGCAACTTGAAAAAGAGAGATTAGAATTGGTGGGCTATGTAATATTTTCCAGCTGCAGTGTAGCTCACTGCTATTATTAGCTTGTAAAAAACATCTGTTCCAAGATGAAAGCACCTACAAATTCCTCAAGTGTCTTCAAAATTGCAAGAGGTTAGTTTGTTAAACATTTAAACTAGGTAAACAAATACAGGCTTCATGCAAGACAGATCTGAGAATAGACTGATTATTCTATTTTAGCATTGCTAACTTCTGGCTGCTGTGCATGGAAACTTCAAACCCAAGAACTTCTCAGGTATAATTTCCTAGATAAAACATGTTATATGAAGGTCAGCTTCCTCAGAGGCTCCTACTTTTAGAAATAAAACTGACTTCAAAAGTAAGGAAGCATTTAAACAGTGTCACGGCAATATGGCTTATTCAATTATTAACTAGCTGATTTATTTTTAATTGCTTGTGTACCTCTTCAAACTCAGCCTAGGTCAGCCATGAAGGAGAGCAGCTACCAGACGTCTGGCAGCTGCAGAGCCTGCACAGGATGGACTCAGATCTCCCAGCCGATGGATGGGGCTCAGGTCAGAGAAAACATCACCATGGATGGCACAGCTGGGTGCCTGTGACTGGCCTCCCCGCCACTCACAGCAGAGTGGCTGAGGGCGTGTTTCTGAACCACTCTCTTACCCCTAAAGGTGGTCTCTCCAGGTCAGGGCTGAGGCACATTGGTGGGGCAATGAGGGGAAGTTTGCACTGCTGCTGCCCATGCTGTATCTGCTCTACAAATAAATAGAGGACTTTAGTCTCCAGGGCTGTCAGTTTGGCACCTTCCATGTGCACAAAAGACACTTTTGTTTGTTTGTTTTTATTTTCTTAGAAACAACCACCCAAAACGTTATATGCAAAGCTTAGTATGGCAAATCAAAATAAATCAAATTTATTGCGTGAGAGCACCTAAAATCCCACAACTTCCACTTGCTCTCTCTTTCTTTTGTGTTCTCTACTTTTAATTGTGATAAGAATAAAAGTTATGGACCTCTTTCGGTGTTTCTTGATGACAACGGTTGCTGTTCCACCACAACTCCAATGCTGCCACCAAGCAAGCAAGAAGAAGGCCTATTGCTAAAATGCAGAAAACTCCTGCAAAACTGTGCAGCTTGAGTGCCTTCCCATCTGTCTGTGCATTGGTATGGCTATTCAGGTCACAGCGTCCCATCCGTGGCCACCACTTCTGCTTAAGAACATCCAAATCTCCACTTTCTTGCAACTCTAGGATCCTGCAGAAATTTTAAAAGACAAGTATTATTTGCAATGACTTTTTTACAGGTTTTTTTTTTTTGTCTTTTCCTTATGCTTCAAAGCTCTTAAATCTATCATCCCATAATTCAAAACTCCAAACCCCTCCACCACCAGAGTGCTGAAACTCCCTTATACCAAGATTTCTTTCTACTCACAGCAGCAGGTAAACTCCACTGGGTAACTTTAAGGAAAAAAGAGACTGTCAAAAATTCCACTGCAATGCAAACAGCATTTCCAGGGGAAATCACCACATTCCAGTTAGTTATGCCTGGTCTGGCTACATTCAGCTGCAGCAGCTGGTCCCACTAGTGAAATGCTCAACCCACTCCACTGCTGCTCTCCTACAGTAATTCCAAAAATATGTGAGGCTAAACATGCACCACTTAGTACAAATCTGTTTAAGCAGCGACCAACTCATTTATTTTAGTAAATGTAGTTTATTCAAAAGGATTTTACTTCAATGCTGTTACTTAATGCCTGAATTACTGTGTTAACAGTTGCTAATTAATCATTGTTTTGTCTCTTGTGAAGTGTCCCGTCTCTGCATGAATGATTCATTTTGGATTTGGTTTGATAACTATTTTAGCTGTTTACTAACAATCTTTTCTCTTGAGGCAGCTTTGTCTCCAGTTGTGCAGCTGGAGTTTTGCTCCTTTTTATGAAGGAGAAGCAAGATGAGGCAATCTTGCTTCAGATCCCTGCCTGGAGCAGAGTATGGGCTCACCTTCTGCTAAGGGCACACATGCCTGCAAAGCTGTGTGTCTTCAGTTCAGGGCACACATTCTCATGGACAAGAGACACCCAGCTGGTAGCTCAGAGATCACTAAACAGCATAATTTTACAGTTTTCTGGTCTTGTCAGTCCCATGCAATTCCCTGCAATTCTTGTTGCCCTGCACCATCCTGAGTCCTGGACCAGTCCCTCCACCCTAAAGGATAAGGCAGGGCATTGCTGCTTGCTTCCTGCAGGGAGCAGTGCACTGCTTCAGAGCCTGCAGAACGTGGCATGAGCTCAGGATCTCTCCTCAATCTCTCCTCTACCTCTCACCGAGCTCTGAGGACATCAGTCCTGTGCCAGAGGCAGTGCTGGCTGAAGGTGTGAGGCCACACATCACCTCCAGTCCCCTCCTCCCAAACCTGATGCACATGGAGCAGGAGGAGCAGCAGCTTTGTTGGAGCCTGAACTCATAACCTCTCTGCTGTCATCTGTTCATTGTTCTTTATTAATTAAATGCCAAAATTAATGTGAACAGTCGCTGGCTATAGACAGAAATGCATTAAAATGAGCTTTGTTTCAGTTTACCTCTGGGAGAAAAGATCTCTGTAGGGACTTCCATGCTGGAGTGCTATCCCATATCCTTTGCTGCTGATGCTGTTTCCAATGACTGTCACAGAGCACTCATCATCTGTCAGTGCAGCATATTCCACCACTGTCACATCCCACAGGAAAGCATAATTTCCCTTTTTTGCCTGTAAATACAGCATGAACACAACACAGTCTAAACTAAACTGCATTTCTAGGTAGGACAAAACCTAAGCCAGCAAACAAATCCAAATCTTGTCACTATTCCTTGGTGATATTTCATTAGGTCACAGTTTATATGTAGACCTTCAACATAATACATTTCTAACAGTTTTCTCTCCCAGCAGGACCTCACCTACTTCAAACCTTGCTAAAATATCTTCCATTTTTTAGTATGCACATAGGATAGCTCAGCCATCTAGAAGTGTAGGTGAAGCTTATGTAACAGGTTATTAATTATAAATGAAAGCTATTGCTTTAGATGATGAAATTGGATGCATGTTTTGTAGGAAACATGGAATGTGACTGGTTCCATAGATTTAAGTGACAAGACTGGCATATTATGAGCATTAAGTGATGAGCATCACAGGTACCAAAATTGTAATTTTTCAGCTTTGCTCATATAAACATGTAAATAAACAAATTTGCCTTGCAAGTAAACACAGCTCTTCTGAGAGCCATGTTAGTTCAGTAACAAAAGGCACACACTGAGCTGAAAGAGTTTCCTCTTTTCTTCACAGGTAAGAAGGTTCACATGCATGTACTATTATTTCAGGTTTGGGATAAATATTGCTTTAACACATATCCATGCAGACATCCTTAAATATCAGCTTTAATTGGAACTGAAACCAAGGCCTGCACACAGTGTATATAATGAATGTAATTAACAAAAGATGTAAGAAAGATATCTGGATAGGGGTTCAGTAGAGTAAATTAAAATATCATTTTGTTGGTTAAAGTAACCATTGGTTGCCTAATATATTTAAGTAGCTGAAGTCCTGTATATATTTCTTTATGGGAATTGATTCACAAAGCTCCTCTAGCAAATGGCTGCAGCTCTGCCACAGAATTAGTTCATCCTTCCAATTCTTTTCTAAGCTCAGTTTTGAATTCACCTTAAGCTTGTAAGACTCCATCAGTTATTTCATTACACTGGATTCCTCAGTTGAGCAAATAAGATAATTTACTTCATCATAGTTTGACATAAACCATACCTTTCTGAAGTCCCTACAGTTGCTTACACATGACAATAAATCAAAGGGGTAAGGTACCTACTGGGAGGCAGAATTCAGGGAAGTAAAGATTAAAATTATGTTGCCTAGACTTTCTGTAAGGTACTTGCTGCAATCCACCTATTTTCCTTGATTCCCTTTTATCTGCATTGAGGAAATCAAAGATCCACAAATTCACTTGCTTCTAGGTTAAAACAGAGTAGAAATGTTATATCCTTTCTCTTTGGTAAGATGTGAAAGAGTCTGTACACTGAACCCTTGGAAAATATTTTTATTACTCGGCCACATTGTGTTCCATGGTAAATAATAATTCATATGATTTTGCCAGCTATTATAGGAAACTGTCAGCATTAAAAATATGTCCTCAGGAGATCAAAAGCAGCAGCACTTGTTACTGTACACAGAATTTACTCAAAATCCATGATATTAGAGAAGAAAAGTCCTGCCTGATGGATATACAGAAATCGGACACCCCAGAAAGATCTGGCCTAATTCACTATGTGAATTAGGTAAAATGCGTTTTACATTTCTCTGGGTACTTTTAAGTTGTTTGGTTGAATTTTTGTGTTCTTTTATTGTTGTTGCTTGGTTTGGTTTTTTGTTTGTTTTGTTTTGTTTTAGAGTTTTGGGGTTGAGGTTTTTTGTTGTTGTTTTTGGGGTTCTTTTGGTGATTTGTTCAGTTTAAAGAGCTAAAGAGTATTTATCTTCTGTTCTCTCAGAACTGGTAAGCAAATCATCTTTTCACATTTACAATTTAGAAAAGAACACTGACAACACAATACATTCCTTATCTATCTCTTAGTAATACTTGAGGAATGCAATATTCCTCAAATATTCAACTTGCATTACAATGTGCTGACTAAAGAAAAGTCTACTTTTCACTCCTCAGCTTTCTGTATGTTATCTTATATACAAAGGCTTTGTACACTGACTTTCAATGCTGTACAGCAGATCTTTTGTAAAGGTCTACTTCTCTTGTGTTTGTAGTGCTGCTATCCTAAATCACATCCTGCAACTGCAAATGGTCAATAAACCAAGTCTGCCAGAACTCTTCACATCTATTTTACATATTTTTAATGGCATAAATCAGCCTATCCAATGTCATCACAACTGTAGAGCATTATTTCTCTGACAGCCCGATCATTTTAGCATAATCAGGAATCTGACTTTTGAACTCTTGGCTGTGTTTATGTCTCAACTCCCAGAACTCCTGGGTGCAAGGCTTTGTCCCCTCCCTCTCTGATTGCCAAAACCAGAATCTCCAAAGATCCCTTTTTCCTAAGGGAAGACTTAGTTCTTTCCAAACTTCTTCCACTTGTGAAATTTTCCTCCCTGAAGAGTGAAGACCTCATACTATTAGTGTGTGTTCATTGTGTGGAAAGTTTTCTTATAACAAAATGTTTAGTTGCTGTCTAAATTCGGCATCCTTCACTTCCCTGTTAATATCTGTTGTGACAGCTAAGCAGTATCATTTGTTCAATTTAAGGAAAAGCTGTCAAACTTTGAAAAACATATGTACAAGATACATAAGTGCACACATACATGTGTGTCTGAAGTAGGCTGACTTTTTTATATACCTTCACTAGGCAAGGAGTAAAAGCCAAATAAAATCAAATTGACATTTATTTTCAATGAAAAATCAACGTCAAATTTTAAATGTAGTTTAAATTTTATTTTTAATGAAAAACTCCATGTCTTCATGGAGTCTTTAAGGGGCATGCCTGCCCTTTAACTTCCAGGCCATGAATGTAGGAAGAGTGCAAAAGGGCCTGTGCAAATGCCATCTGAATAAAAAATGACTGAAATAAACACAGAATAATGAGCTCAAATTTATACTTCAGTCTTCTCATTGTACTTCCTATTTTTCTCCTTTGTTATGGCCCTACTGTGACTCTTAGCATACAGGCATGCCTCACAACAAACTAAAAATCACTTGGTTAAACTTTCAGAAACCTCTTTATCAGAAAGTCAGCCAAAGCAGCACCCATTTATTCCATCCAGGTAGAACAACTACTTTGGCTTACACCAAGGACACCAGATTTATCCTTGGTTTAAGAGATTTAAGAAAAAAGAACCCCCTGGGCAAAACTTATACTAAAAAAAATATATTTATTCTTCACAATCCTAAAAAATTAAAAGGCTAAAGAAGATGGCTTCCTAGACAAGACAAGGGCCACAAAGAAAATAGTGCTCCAGGAAAGCAGTAAACAACCCCATAATGTCACTCTTCAGGGTGGATGGAGATAGAGGAATATTGTTCAAAGGGTCCTGGCTTACTGATGGTTAAACAATGTTGTTTCAAAGAAAGATGCTAAGAAATAACAGCATGATAAAAGATTGATTTCAGAGTAATCACTGATATATCTGTAATTTTTCTGAATTTTTTGAAGAAGCTATCATATTTAAGATAGAAGTGCCAGAATAATGCAAAATTCATCATTAATTTACTGCCAGAACAGAGTGTCAGTGTAGCTGATACCATTACATGGCTGATATACCACAGAAATATCAAAAAATGACCTTTACATTGGCATTACTGGAGTAGTTCAAAAAGATGGTTGGGTAACATTTATTATCTATAAAAAAGTGCTTTAAGAGAAGCAACATAATTCTAATAAAAAAAAAAAAAAGAACACGCCATTTGACCCTGTTGAAATGTTTCAAGCATTAAAATAATTAAGGAACCACTACAGGATTCAATAGATTCAGGTTTAAGGAAGAATTTAGAATTTGCTTTTGCTTCAAAGGCTGATGGGTCAAGAAATGGAGAAATTTATGAAGCTCTATGAGAGCAATCACAATTCACAATATTAAATTCATTGGGGACAAAGTAGTTTTTAAAAAATCATACTAAATGAACTTTTAAGCTACTTCTACTCTCAAAATTAGAATGAAGAGAGAAGATCACTCTGATTTAATGCTCAGTGATCATTAAGGAAGCAAAAAAGAAAAGGAAAATCTCTTACTGTGCTATTGCCTAAATCAATGATGCATCTTCATTTTGTGCTCTACTTAGTTTTGATCACTTTTCATCAAATGTGATACACAGGAAAAAAAGAAACAATTCAGAGAAGTTTTGGCATTAAATTAATTGGACAGGGGAACAACCTCAACCAAAGTAGGGTGTTATAAAATTCAATAATGAGTTTAATTCTCCTATCTGTATATATTGCAGAAGCAGGATCACATGGGGATGATATTACTTCATTCTTTCAAAGCAAAAATGAGTGTTCCCAAAGGAAATAAAATCCACACTATGTTAGTGCAATCAGTAATTACCCTGATTGCCAGTGGATGTAAAGCAGAGCAATCACTAAGACTTTGGCTGTAGAAACTTTCCTGTGACAGCATTAGTCAATCCTCCTCTATGGTAGTCCCAGACAGCTCAAAGTGGCAAAAGAGCATTTTGTATGGACTGGTGGTTTGTGTGGTTTCTGCTCCTGTGCTCTGCAGAGGCATTGCTAAATAGGAGGAGACTTTCCATCCTCAATGATCACTTTCAATTATCGTGGGAATACAGCAAAAGCAACTTTCTCCCCACCACCCTCGGCTCTCAGGAGTCCTCCTGTCACTTATGTGACAGTGAAGTGCATTCCTGCCTTTTCTTGGCCCTCCCAGTGCTGCAAAAGCTGTGCCTTGCCCATGGGAGATGGTCACTGTGGCTGCAGGGAGACACTGCTGTGTCTGAAGAGACATCTCTGCCATGGCAACCACACGCCATGAAAGCTCACAGGACTTTGCCCCACTGCCATACCTTTGTTTTCAGACAGTCAAAGGGAGTAGGAAAACCTCCCTGAAATGGAGAAAGATAAATGGGATAGGAACAAACACTTGAAAGACCTGTCTGTGGCACAAATAACCAGCACTCCCTGTTTTGCACTGAGGTGGCATGGCTTTGTTTGTAACTGCAGCTGAACTGTGATACTGTCTGAAGATAATGGAAAGGAGAAGGAGGGAAGAAAGAATAGTAGTGATTTTTTTTCTTTTTTTGCATTGTGTCAGACAAGTCCTTGTTCAGAAAAATGTTTTATGAATCTTTTTATACTAGAGAGATTTAGAGCTCCCATTTCCTATGAAACACATTTGTAAGGCACATTTACATCTCTTTCATACAGCAGTATGTGTTTATAGATGGAAACTCTCATTTCCTTGGCTGACATCAATTCTCCTTTAAAAAAAACCCCAGAATTTCTAGCCATAATACTTGACATAGAAAACTTGTCTGTTTATTCAGAGAGTTCAATGAGCTAGGAAGACTGACACTTAAACTATAAACACAATAGTTTAGTTGACAATGTTATTAAATATTAAAGCAAATTTATGTAGGTGTCTAATCAAATAGCAGCCTCGGTCATCTTTGGGGACTGAAGTAAAATTTAGTTGTTGTTGACATTATTTGAATGAGCTGATCTAGTTATATAAAAATCACCCTACAACACTGAAATCAAACTTAGTATGAAAAGTTATTATCACATAGATAGGATGGAGCTGCCAGCTCCATACAGACAATATAATTGGTATTCTCAACTGTCTGCCAATCTACAGGTACATTTCTGGCTTAGCAAATGTAGCTATCATAAATGGCAGCATGCACTAGGCTTACAGAATAAGAGTATTTACAATTTCATGGATAAAGAGCATTCACTGCCATAAGAATGTTAGAAAAAAGAAAAGTAAAATACTGATTTTTTTTCTAAGTTAAACTGTTTTATTATTGGCTTAAATGCTAGGATACATAGAACAGTATTTAATGTCTCTATTTCTCCTCTAAATGCTACCAAAACATATCAAAAGAGGGCTCATTTTCATAAAATGTTGAGAAGATTAAGAAAAAAAAAAAGCTAACAATCACTGCAGACTTTGCTATTGCCAGAGCTCTACCTCATCCCCAAGGAAGGGAGGATTTTGGAGCTGAGGGCAGAGGGACTTGGGGAAGCTCATCTGAGGGATGGGCAGGGTGTACCCAAATTTTGACTGAATACTTGTGTGCTAAGACAAGAAGTGTCTGCATAAAGATTTTGTCCAAAAGTCGAGCAAATAATTGGAAACCTTTTGCTAAAGGAGTTTGACTTGGGAAATGGGATGGCTTGCATTACTTGTGTTCACCCCCTTCATGGCACTGTAAAAACAGTAAAATTTGGATACTGTCCCCCTGACTGTTCAGGAAAGGTTTCAAAAAATTCAAAAAATAAAAAGGAAATGCAAGCCAAAACCATTTTATCGTGCCCCATGTACAAAAGCATAAAGAACTAGTAAATTGCTGTTTCACTGACAAGAGTATCTCTGATCAAACATTCACTATGGTAATAAAAACTGTTAACTTGTTTTAGGGAAAAAAATCAATTGACAGATGAAGAGGACACTTTTCATTAAAGGAGCAGCACATCAAGGCTTTCAGCATGCATCCCTCTGTGTAATGTAGTGTACATGTTTGATGTAAGGTGCTGCCTGATTCTGTTGAGATTCAAGATGGGGAGCAGAGGGGAGGGGCAGGCTATGTGAGAGAGAGAGACAGAGTGGGCACTTGTAATGGCTAATACTCATTATCATAGGACTTAGAACAAAGTTGCAGCATTCTACGCTGTTATACATCAGTCCTTGAATCCCACATTAATTCTCTGTTCCACAAAAAAGGTGTAGCTTTATCTGAGAGAAACAACATTTTGGTAAAACACAGTGTCATGTGAATGCATTTTTCAAAGTCTGGAATAAACAAAGAAAAATCTTGCATAAAATTTCTGTTTCAAGAGTAATGAGTATGCATTCTGTGCATCCCTTAATTCTTACTCATGTTTCCAATCATGAACTCAGAAAAAAGAAAACAAACTCAAATAAGCAAAGGATGGGAGTCAGTACTGCATAATGTAAAGAATTACATCCAAAAAAGCAGCTCCCCAAAACTGAGATACCTTAGATCCAAAGGACTTACATACTGAAAACTTCTGCAGAGCTAAAGTACTTAAATTCAGAACAATGACACTGAAATACGATTCTTATCTGCCATCAAGGTACTAAAAGGAACTTTATATAGGAATTTAGGGGGGGTTTAAATGACTGTAATTTCTTTCCTATGACTTAGCATTAACAGCATAGAAACAACATTGATACAGAAATGAAATGAAAACCCCTGCGATCCAGTCTTACCTTCCTGATGCCTTCAGAAGGGTTTGATACACAATTATCTG
This sequence comes from Ammospiza caudacuta, assembly GCF_027887145.1. Classification (NCBI taxonomy): domain Eukaryota; kingdom Metazoa; phylum Chordata; class Aves; order Passeriformes; family Passerellidae; genus Ammospiza; species Ammospiza caudacuta. The sequence continues at coordinate 11,690,169 of NC_080601.1, forward strand.
CCCCATTATTCTTACTGATAGTCCTCCACAGTTCAGCAAATGTGTTATCCTGCTCCAAAGGGTTGGTCCCTTTTGCTTTAAAGTATTCATACACTGCTGAGTCCCTGACTGTGCCATAAGATATATCCATTTGTTTGGACAGATCCTGAAATGTTCTGAAATTGAAGCGATATTGAGAAATTAGTACTGTGTAGTACATTAGCGAGATTTCATTAATTAAATGGTTTCTTTCAATGCCTGTCACCATCAGAAAGCACCCTCACCAAATAACATTTCCATATTTCATTCCTCATCATAAAGGAAAGCCAAATAATTATTTAATTGTACTGAGCTCATAGGATTTTAACTACACTCAAGCTCTTTTTCACCCCAGTGAAGATTTTTTTGAGAGATAACATTCATGTTAAATATGCCACCAAGACTGCACAAGAATATAATGTGATAAAGACTTACCTGAACACAGGAAAACTCAGACTATAAATATAAACTTCCAGCCCCATCAACTTCACAGAAATACCTTGCAGAATTCAGTGGAATTAGTTTGCAGTTATACCAATGTTCCATTTCACTCCAAATCAATATGAGTGTTTTAAACAAACAAATAAAATCTTGCTTCCAATTTCCACTAAGTCTCTCTCACTTTCTCTTTTCACAGCCTCTAGTAAAACAGGCATTTTTCATTCACACAGAGGCCTAACTTTCATTTACTCATCATATACAACTCTGGAAGTGTAAATGGACCTCACCCTGAGTGGCTGTGAATGCACAATTTATTTTCAAATTGTACAGAATGTAATTCACTCCTGTTTTACAGCCTTTTCTGCACTGAAAGGCGTAAATCACTGCCTGCATCAAGGAAAACCAGCCCAAACTCCAAAACATTTAAGGTGACATCACTGCCATCAAAAGCAGGATCCTGGCTGGATTTTTTCCCTCTCTCAGAGGTTCATTCCCATTCCTGTGCCTTCTTCCTCTGCCCTCAAGTATCACCTCTATGCTGTGCCACCATCTGAGCATACAAACACACATTTGATCACTGATGACCACACCAGCAGGGACCAAACTGAAGCTCTTAAATAATGTTTTCTTTTCTTTAAAATGCTTTATAAATGTGTGGTTTCACCTATCAATAACATGCTTCTGATATAACCAACTAACATTGCTTGACATCAATTAAACTAAAGCAACCCTCCCTGCCTCACCCCATTTCTTTTTCCCAAAAACAATCTTCCAGAAACAAAAACTTCCTGATCAATAGATCTGAAAGGCCATCTTTCCCAAACCTCCAGCTCTTGGAGCCACAAAAGCAGAACATTTTGGCTTGCAGCTTGCGCAGATTTCTTCACAATGCTCCTGAGGAGCCTTCCCTTGGCCCACGAGCCAAAGCTGTTTGCCACAGTTGAAGACTTGTCATAGACAATATTTTTCTGCCACCCTCTTCGCTGTTTCAGTGGGGAGATGCCACTGCTATCACCTCACATGCCTGTAAGATTCCCTGCTACACTATTTAAAGCATAGCAATCTGGGCATACACACAATGCCCCATAAAAACACACGGAGAGCTCTTCCTTCTTCTCCTCCACATCACCCCCAGGCCTCCCAGGTTTAGGTGCACAAGGTGCCCTTCTCTGGCACTCCTGCTGTGGGAGTCCTGCTGCAGCTCCAAGGGCTCCTCTCAGCACAGCCCTTGCCCCAAACTCTTTGAGCTCACAAGCTGCTTCAAACAGTTTAAGTGGTTTAAGTTCTTAAATTGTGTTAAGGACTTTTTATCATTTTAAGCTGTTAAGCAGCTTTAAGACTGTGTGAACAGCTTCTCTCTATATACATTGCACACTTGTGGATTTGGGCTAACTCTAGGAGTTCCACCAAACCCCAAACCTCCTGTTATTTCCCTAGCTCTGTATATGGCAACTGATAAAGTACAAAACAAACACCCTGGAGGTTGTTGGAAATTCAAAATACTAATGAAAAATGGGAGAACTTGTTCAGATTTTCTTTCTTTATTTAATGATCCTGAAATGCCTGTTCTGCTCCCCTAAATGTTTCCTGTACACATGGAACCATTTTTCCTCTAGTCTCGACCTACATGATTACATGCTGCATTTAGTTCTGCCTTTATTTTTTAAAGCAAGTTTCATCACATTCCAGGGAATTGCTTAAGCTCCAGGAATGGATGACTTGGCTGTTAAAAGAAACATTTCTGCCTACAGGGCAAAAAAAGGTACTCAATATACACAGGAAGGTCTTCCATGCAACCCTTTCCCACCAGATTTAGTGCAGAGATTTTGGTGTGTGTAGGAAAGCATGTTTGGTAGAAGCAGAGTAGCAAGAAGCACAGAAATATGTTTAACTAATATACTTTAACACAGGTGTCAACTGGTAACACCTTTACAAATACCTGCTCCTGATACCACTATTCTGTTTGAAAGTTTGAACATGACAGTTTGGATAGTTTAAAAAATTAAACTTGCAATTTTAATATTATCAGTATTTTCTGTTTTCCTTTATTGCCATGGAAGCTTTTACTGAGAAATGTGTGTTTTGTTTTAGCTAAATTACACTTTATTGACAATCAGTATTTTTATTTTAGCTAAATTACATTTTATTGACAATCAGTACTGCACAAAAGCACAGTACATGTTGCTTTACGAGCAGCACAGTTTGTTCAATTCTCTAAGCATCACAGGGCAGAGAGAGCAGATCTGGGGTTTAAATCAAGCGCTTGCAATAAACAGACAAGCATACAGGTGGCAGGGAGGGAAGGACAGAGTTGGCCTGGCTGTGAGAGTAAGGTAACCCCTTAGCTGGCAGCATTTCTTTGGAACAGAATATGTGGAGTACTATGTGTCCTAAGGATTTCTTTTGATGTTTTGGACCACTTAGCCAAAAAAAGCTATCTCAGAAATTATCCTAACAGGGAGTGGTTTCAGCCACAGTTCCTACTCTGTATAAAAAATATCTCTGCTATATTTCTGCACTGAAAGTGGAGGTGATGCTCGGCACATCCATGGCTAGAGAAGTGGTCAAAAGATTTCAGCATGGTGGGCATGGGCACATGCATAAACAATACTGGATGGAGATGAATTATCTCCTACTTTTTACAGGGTGAAGTAAGATTATCACAAGGGTAGGTTTTAAAAACTATTATTTTAAATCCCTCAAATTTGCCTTTGCCAGACAAAATCACTCACTGCTACTTTTCAGATGCTGGCTGTACCTTGCAGTTGTGTCATTTTCTAAAGGCAGCTGCTGTCATTGTTCTTAAGCTTTATTTGTGCAACCAGCTATCAGCTGGACCCATCTCCTTTAGCCACTCAAATTCTTGTCTCACTTTCCTATGGCAAAGATTTCATGCATTTAATATACAAAATTATTTGCAACAAAAATGTGCAGCATAACAAGATGCCCCATTAACCTCACCACCTCAGTTATTGGATCTCACAAGCCATTAAAGGCTCTTTGAAAGTGTGATTAAAGATAAAGTCAGTAAAGCAGAAAAAGCCAATGTCCCTCACTTACTGTTACAGGAGCACAACTTCAATTTGTACATAAATACATCCACTGTATGATTGCTATAATTGACAAGTACATGTAAACCAATTGATTTAAGTAAATGTATTTTCAGTCAATCTAAAGAAAAATGTTGTCTTTTAAACCTGTGTTACCAGCCAAAATATCTATTGCCCATATTTACGCCTGCTAGATGAACACAACAATTGATATGTATTCCCAGTGGAATTACAATTACTTCATGCAGAAGCAACTGAAGACTGGGCTCTCTGCTTGTTTCATGTGTTAGAAACTCATTGGCATAAAAGAAATGCTGCAGAAGACACAGACAGGCAATACCAGTATTAGCACTTATGATTAGACCACTAGAACTAATTGCCAGAATAAAAATATTGGTTAAGATACACTTTTTGAAGATGTTTTGTTACTTGTAAAAGCCTTGTGGAGCTGTAGATACACAGACTAAAAATATGCTGCCAGTATTGGTTTATTTTACTCTCTTGCTGCTCTATGTCCAAGACTTCTGGATGAATAATAAGTGACAGACTAAACTTGACACCAGGTGCTTTGAGGTAACTGCTGATCAATTAACTGAGCTGCAGGCACCTGGATCATCAGATGTGATCAAAGTATTTTTCAAAAGAAAAACATGTTCCTGTCATTTAAAAAAAAAAAAAGAAAATAAGGATTTTTTTGTAGTGACCCTGAGATTTTTGCTCAATGCAGCATAATATTCTAGGTGATGGCTGCCATAAAGATAAAGCGCACCAGAGATGATGAGACTTTTTAAGCTGCTCTGCCTAAATGAAGTCCTAAAAATGCATATATAAAATGTATAGTACAAGTCCTAAATTTCTATCTTTAAATGCCTTGAGGCTAATTTATTTTCTTTTAAACGTTTTTCCTCCAAAAGATAAGAATTCATTACATTTGCAGAATTAAATATAAGTGCAGCTCCTAACAAGAACTGTTTTCTTCACACAATTATGTGAGAGGGAAATGTGTGTTTTATGCACAGGGAAAACAGTAAACCCAGTAAACTTCAAAGTAAAAACAGATGTATCTGAACTGATTTGACAAGCTTATACTAGCATTGTATGCCTAAGAAACACCTATGAGCTGAAACCTAGAACACAAAATCCTATCTGAAAGGAGATTTATTGGATAAAGTTATACTCTGTGGAAAGCAATGAGTTGAAAGAGAATTCTGCCTACTGTGAACTGCAGAAAAGTGCAGAATTTTGAGACCTAAAATTGCTGAGAACTCCTCCCTCCAAGGCAGAACTTTCAGTGTCAATGAGGACAAATAAGAAAATGGTGTTTGTTGCTATCACATCAATCCACCCACAGAGACATGAACTTGGAAGCCAAGCAAGCCTTGCCAGATCAGATTGTCATTTGTAGCTGTCCCCCAAGAGAAAAGAGTCTGCAAAGCTGAATCAAGGTTGGAGAGGTACTGCAGTGGTACAAACAACGAGCAGATGCTCTACATGAGCACATCTTACAATTCAGAACCTCAGCCCTGATCTGAGTCGTGATTAATTTTTATATCCATTTATGAAGCTACAAGACAAAGGATTTGAGCCTCCATCCATTGTTCACAAATGAACAATCTTTGGAACTCCAGTTTTAAATAAAATTTATGAGTGGGTAGGGTAAAGCTTGTCTTCATACATCAGAAACTGAGTTCAAACTTTCACAAAAAGACATTCTCTAGAGCTGGTCTACCCAAGTTGAACAGTTTAATTGGTTGAAGAGCTGAAAAAAAAAACAAAACCAAAAATTCCCTCTGCTATGGATCTAAAGTACCACTAGGGGATGATAGTCTCATTGACTCAGAGACTTGTACGAAGACCTTGACTGTGCTGCTAAATGCAAGATAAAAAAGCACAAGCCCACTTAAAATGGAAGAGAATAGCAGTTAGTGTCTGTAAACACTAGTGCAACTGGTATTTCATGAGCCTTCAGCTGTACAATAAAGGGCTGAACAATGAGGTAACATTAGAATTGACCTATCTTTAGCACCTCCAAATCAAAAAAGTAAATATAAGTAAAAAAAAAAAGTATTATGCATAATTTGGTAGATTTTCTTTGTTTGTTCCATTGGAAAGTTATTAGTTGGTGTTAAACTGGACATACAAAAACTAAAAGATGGGCTGCTTTAAAGATTATTCTTAGTGGGGCCAATAAAACTATTCAAGGTATTCTTAGAATGGCCATAGACTAAGTACAGAGAATTAAAATGAAAACAAGTTTATCTCCACTTCATGTAACCTTAGACTTCTTCAAAAGAACTGGGTCCATGATTTTCATTTGAGCATCTGTGATTTTCTTTGAAATTATGAATAATAAAACTGAGCTCTTAAATCAAGCCTTAAATCGCAAGCTTCTCTATAGCCATGTGATCAAATTCTGCATTGTTCCATTTCACTGCAAGTCATTTTAAATGCTCTTAATTCTGTCTCAATGCAGCGATGATGTGCAGCGCAACAGGTTTCTTCATCAAATACTCTAAGCAAAATTTTAATTTTAGCAACAGAGATAGTGCAGTAGAGATCAGCAGCAGTACTTGCATGCTTAGGTTATACTTTTTTGGTCAAGTTCTTCACCAGCAAATATATATTTCTTTATAATTAATATAAAACTAATTTATCTGATCTCCAGGAAAAACACCATCCACTTTAAACAAAAGCTTTAACAGAAAAAGCCTCTACAAGGGGAGCTGTAAGTATTGACAGATTAAACTACACAGAATCAGCGGAGTTACAGCCCTTCACACCAGGCCTGAACCTTTCCAAACCACAGCAGGAGACAAAGGGCAGACAGTCAGCGCTGTGTCTGCTCTTGTCCTCACCAGTGGGGCAGGAGCAGCTGCTACACAGCATTTCAAAGAAGCAGGGACTTTCCTCCAGTGGCACAACCAATCAATTGACACGTGTCACAGAACACATTGCCATGTCAACCCCCTACTCTTCCTATAGTTAAAACAAATAGTGATTGAACTCCTCAGCAGGTAATGGCACTGCAGCAGCTTTTTTCATGCTTATAATAATGGTCACTGCTGCCAGTGTGGTGCTATCTCTGAGACTCTGATTGGATTGGGACTGACTGCCCTAAATGAGGTGCAACCAAAAGTAAAATGTAACATTCAGTTCTAGGGAGAGGATGCTAAAGCCAGCTTTATTTCTGCTCCAGGAGGAAGGGGTTTGCTACACATCCTGCATGCCATGCGTGATGGCAACAGTTCTGTCACCCACCCAGAGCAGCATCAGGAGCCCTTCTACTGCCCTTAAAGAAACTTCTTTTGTAGGCTTCCTAGCAGAATCAATAGATAGAGCAGTACTGCTGAGATCAGTGAAACCAGTCATGAACAAAAAAGCACATGCTCAAGGGTTACAGGATTGGAGACAAAAATACGAGCAGTAAGAAAAATGAAAAACAAAATAGCCAAATGATACATACACAAAGCACCCGAAGCATTCAACTCATAGAGCCTCCAAACTGATTTAATTGCTTTCAAACAACTTTCAGAAGCCTCTGTTTGTACATGTAAAGGGAAAAGACAAGTAAACTAAACTGTTTTCTTAACTCCTGACATAGCACTGACTTACCTGCAGACTGTGTGTTTTCACTGGGGCTCTATTCTGCAGAGCTACTGCATGATCAAGTTTTGAAAGAAAGGAACAAACAGAATGTAAACCCATTGAAATGCAAAGACAGTCAAGCCACTAACAAATTATACACTGTCATGTTTATGATTTTAGTAGTAATTAATTACTAGCTACACACATTGTATTGGCAAAACATTTGGAGGCTATGTGTACTTTCTAAGAGTCTGAGATGCAGCAGAAATACATTCTGTTACCAGCACCTGAAATTCCACTTTTGCTTTATCAATCTCAGAAAAATCTTTCTTTCACTGAAGTCAAGTGTGGAGGATGCAGGACAAAACCCCTAAAGTAGGCTGTGTTCTATTGCTCACAGAAGTTCTTAGTATCTCCCAGCAGTTTATTTAGGAAACATGCCCATTTTCAAAATTTCAACACTATTTCTGGCTACAAGACTCAAATTTGGATCCAAAAATCAAACTGGATTCTCATCATAATCAGTAAAACAGGTTGTTCTGTAAACAAAATTAAACCTCTGGGTATTCCTATCCATTGCTATTTCTAAATTATGCCCTCAGGACCACCTCAACTACTGCAATCATCTGCAGTGATCTGTGTGAGTGAGACTTGACTTGTCACTGGATCCTAAAAGTCCATTTTGCCTAGAGCTGATGCTGGCTCTGCTCCAGCAGTGCACATAAAGAAATCTGTTAAACAGATAGAAATAAGTTAAACCTCTCCTGATTGCCAGTCCAGTGTTTCTAACTATACTTCCAACCCTTCTCCTCTCCAAACCTCCTCCAGGCAATAAAAGCACATCACTTAGATTGCTGATTTTTTTCATTAACTTATTTATAATTTATTTTTTCTTTCTGGATGTCCCATGTTTTCTGAATTGTTAGCACATTGTAAAAAAACCATGATGGTCCTTCCAGTAGAAGTTACGATTGTGTTGCTTGAAATATTTTCCAAACCACAAAATTGTGTAATAAACTATTCCATTAATAGTGATAACAATGGAAATTAGTTTCTGAGCATTTGCATCTCAAAGCTGAATCCACTGGGGCACCATAGTTTGTGATCCCTGGATGTGAGGGATAATTCATGATTGCATTATGAGCATTTATGATTGCATATGAATGCATCTGATGTCTAAGGGAGTGAAGTCAGAGGGCAGTCTTTCCTTTACATTTACAAGGGCTGTTTATGGAACCTTTTTCACCACATCATAATTTCATTGTAATCTAACAATGAAAAGTGTCAGACTGACAAAGAGACACTCTGAGCTTTTAACACATTAGCGTTTCTTTTAAGATGCAGGCCCAGGATTTCAAAGTGTGGAGCTTCAATTTGTATGCTCAGATCCACATTTAAACTGCTACATGACTGGGCAGATTTTCAGAACAAATCAAGGAAAGATTTGGCACAACAGCACATCTGTGCAACATTGGCAGATTCAGTTTAAAGTCTGAAAGGGGATTCAGAGCAGCTATGAGCAGTTGCTGTTCACCCTGCCAATCCAGAATAATCAGTCCTACTAAAAAATTTGGATAATCCTAGATCCTTGATGCATACTCCATATTCCATCCAACAGTGAGAAGGAAATAAAAATGGAAAGAAAAGGTGAAAACATGTCAAGAGCATGTTTGGAGGAAAAAATACTCCTGTTTGGACTTCCTTTGAGTATTTCCTTGCTTTACTTTTAAATCACTTTGCCACTGTGGCCTTTCTCTGAGTAGCTCAAAGGGTTAACATGTTAATTAAAGCAAGGTATTCTACTCCTTAAATTATTAATTAAAATAAAAAAATGCAGCTGGTGATTAACAGCACCTCGGTCCCAACAGCAGATTTTAGTCACTTCACCTAAATCAAACATATCATAAAGTTGGCATGAAAATCACATTGTCTGAATCAAACACATCTGGCAACTGACACATGCTTTTACCTATAATGAAAACAACAAACTACCTATTACAAATGCAGATGCACTTTAAATTGTTTGCTGCACTGATGTCTTCTACAGCTCACATTCATAAGCTAAAAATCCTAATGAAGATTAATGATTAAGATCGAGAGGAAAGAAATTGCTTTCTTCCTTTTCCATTGCTGCTCTAAGTACTGATAATGCTACTGTTCTGTTTTGTGCTCAGATGACAAAGAGTAGCTTTTTAATTAAATTGAGCGGGCAACAGTTAAACTTGGCTTCTTGGTGCTGGCTTATGAAGCCTATACTTGGGGTTAGTGATACTTTGTACAATGACTGTTAGGATATCATTAAAGCCCATGAAATCCCAGTGTGGACAAAGGTCCTACACAACTCTTTATTAAGTTTTGATTTTTCAGGAGTCTTGCATGTCAGCAGTCTCACAGCTGGGGTGGAGGGGCTGGATGAATTCAGATCTCCCAAAGGTACAGTGTGTCTGAAAAACAGCTTCACACCCTTCCCTTACCACAGGGAGCACAGCAGAAGCCATCACTATTGACAGAAGGCAGAGAAGAAAACAGAGGGACTCTGAAGAGGCACCTTGATTGCTAGAGCATGTGCTGCATACTCCTGGGAAATCAAAACATGGGGCTCTTCATTAATACTGAAAGCACATACAGCATTCATCAGTTATTATTGATGTCTAAAGTGCATGCTCTACATATGCATATTTCAAAGTCTGCAGGCCTGTTTCTCATAGGACCCAGAGTGAGCACACAGTGTATGGTGCACTTCTCATCTCAAAATGATGTACAGGAAGGCAACCAGGAAGAGAGACCTCACCCTTTGTCCTCTCCTTCCCCTCACCCTGAACACAAGTCTCTCTAAATACTGAACCTCATACTAGAAAGCACCAAAAAAGCACATCAAAAACAACTGGCTGCTCATTATATTGAGATTAATTAGTTTATTGGGCAGCCTAATTATATACCTTGAAATATGAGCTTGGAAATTGCATTATTGCCATATGTAAGAAACACAGTATTTAACAACCACCCCATTCTGATTGATGGTTTTCTATTTTCTAGATAGACATGACTATTCATAAATCAATTAAATTAAATCAGTGGCACATTCTCTCAGGCTGGTTTTAATGGTTTAGAAGGCAAACAACTTCAATGTCTGTGATTACATTTCTTTTAAAGCTACAAAGTTTGTCAGTTGTATCAAAACAGCTTTTCTGAGGCAATGCCATTCTCTCCCTCATCTCCAGATGAGTCTGGAAATACTCCTGTATTATACTGTAAAGGAGCACATGTGCAGAAGAAGAGAACATTGCTCAGCAAGACAGATGAGCCCAGGAAATGGAAAGAAAACATGCAACCCTTCTCTTAGCAACACAGTGCTATTCCAGAAAAGCTTTTATTTCTCTCCAGAAAATATTTTGCAAAGTAAGAACTGAGAGTATAGCCCTCATGGTAATAAACAATGGTATCTTACTTCCCGAGGAAAATAAGTTCCTTTCTCCCCTAAACAACCATGATCTGCATTGATTAAAAATGTTTTGCTGGGTTGTTTTTGTTTTGGTTTGGTTTGTGGATTTGTTTTTACATCATCACGAATAGTTTCTAAATCTCCTTATAAAGATACTCAATTTTTAAAGCCTTTCTTTAAATGGCAAGTTTACAGATCCACTTCATGGCAAGATGGTCGATAAATATTTTAGACTGTATTGGAACAACTTTTTTTTTTTCAGTAGATGAAATATCATCCTATACATCAGTGAAGGTGCTAAGAGTGTCTGGTGTGAGAATGAACGTTCTTCTATCATGGAGACATTTATGAGGGGAGTGGCTATTTCAGATCTGATAGATTTAAATGGAAATGTCAAAGAGAAAAGCATCCAGATTAAAAGTGTTTGCAAGATGTTGGAGTTTAATATCCTGAGGCAGAATAAAAACCCAAACAAGATTAACAATGTAAAAATACTACATTTCAAAAGATCAGACTCAACAAACATCAAGAACTAGAGAAGAAAATCTCTTGGGGCGTTGCTTTAAAGGATAAAGGATACAGAAGGGCTGGCAATTCCTGAAAGATACCATATCAAAGACACAGATACAAACTACCACAACATGAGGAACTATTAAAGAAATTATAAGAAACTGCAAGAGCTCCTCCAGGACCTAGAAAACCAAAATAATTTAAATTTAAAAGAGTTGTGCAGCCATTGGACTAGCTAGCTGTACATACTATAAATGTATGGAAATTGGGCAAATGCATGAGATAAAAAGTATCAAGAAGCAAACATAAATCCTCCTCACAACACAAATAAATTCAGTTTGCATGATTTGTCACTGCAGAAAGCTATTTGCGTCAGCCCTTGACTGAAGTTCCAGTGTCCAGAGCAGGAGATGGGAAAATTACCTTTGCTGTTAGGTGGGTGAGAAAATCTAATGCTGAACAATCACGGCACAAACATCACAGAACCTTTGATCATATGGGAATGTTGGTGAGGAATTGTGCAAGGTGAGGAGACAGGGTTTTTACATGAACAAATGAAGCAGTTCTCAAAATATTTCAAGAGATTAGCAGAGTTGGAAGCCTATGCATGCCCTGTCTGGAGTGACAGTAATTAAAAAAATAGATACAACTTCTCCTTAAAAGTGAGGATAGTGACCTTCACTTTAATCTCATGGTTTTGCAGGAATGAGCTTACTGTGATTAAGTGTTTACTATTAGTAGTTTTGTGAATTCAATTTATTTGTTCTGGCTTCAGGAATGCTCTCAGAGAGGCCTTCAGGCAATTTGGAAAGCTATGCAGTAATATTCACTATGTTACCTTCTAACAGAACCTGCATAGCTTTTATAACAGGGCCCACTGTTACACTGATGGCCCTGACCAGAACAGATAAATGATATAAAATACACATTATTTTACAGGGGTTTTGGTTTGGTTTGGTTTGCAGGCAGCTGCTTCACTTCGCAATGTCATTAAGATATCTGCCTGAAAATGTGGAAAAAACCCCCCCACTGACCAACCACTTTAATGGTTGAGACACAGAATTATTTCCAAAAGAGAATTCTCTATGGAGTTTTTCTTCTTCCTCTGTTTTTGTCTTTAGAGATGATGGATTGAGCTGTTAGGAGTTGTCTGAAGCTTTAAGGCCCTTTCTGTTTGATTTGCTATAGTAATAATTATTTTGCTTTTTTAATATCCTGCTATATTAGATGCTATTATCAGTTCATATAGGACATTAAATCAGCTTCTTTAGAGAAAAAAAAAATAGAAATCTAAGTATCCTATTGAGCAAAAATCTTCTATTACTGTGTTACGTATTGTTTATCCCTTAGGAGTAACACAGAAAATACAACCTGACAAAATAAGTCATAGGTGCTATCCATGTAATAAAAAGAAACCTCATCCTACAACAAGGAAGGTGAAGTCAGGGGCCAGAGGGATTGAATGCATGCAGAAAGCAAACAGCTCCTCTGTGGACAGCAGGGGAATAACCTATATTAATGTGAGACAATCTGACCCAAAAGGTGACTCTGTCCGAGCCAAGGAGTACCAAATATCAGATTAAACCAATCCTTGTACATTTTGATGGGCTGTCCTGAGGGCTGCTACGCTTGTGAAATTTTTCTCCTTTCAAAGCAAAAGAAAAAAATAATAAAGATTTTATTACCTGCACAGATGGTAGATTTTGCTAATGTTATATCCAAACCATTTTCTTCTCTAAACTGTGCATGCATCTGAATTTTAATGCTTCAACCCACCTCAGCCACAGAACTTCTCAGTAACCAGAACAAATGAAGAGATGCTATGATATAGGTCTCTAAAAAGTCAAGCTGGAGAGGTGTGGAATCACAAATCTCTTGCTTTGCCATTGATCTCCAATCTAAACCACATTTTTTAATGGCAACTGGATAGATGGAATGCAAGCTTGATTTTCAGCTGTGCATTCTCATTTTTCTCAGAAAAATGTCCCTGGGAAATATTTGCACTTAGATGCTTGCCTGCTTGTTCAATTAGAGGAGTAATTAGGATCCATTTTAAACCACGTTTGAGTGGCATATGCCAGCATTCAGAAAGCTTTTCAAAAGGCTCCAGACTCTGTGGCTTTCCAGGCAGCACCCACTGGGCAGCACCATCAATAGGAGTGAAAAGACAAACAATGGGAGCTGGAGCACTGGCAGCAGCCCAGAGCCTTGTCCTAAACAGAGCCTGAAGGCAAATGCTGGCAAGCTCTGCCCCTGAGCACTGCAGCCCTGCTGCTCAGAGCTTTTCCCAGGAAATTTCACCCCTGTGCTCCAGAGAGGGAATGCTCTGGAAAGGAAAAAAAGTTTTTTGAGTTCTTGCATCTTTCTTATAGTCTTTCTTAGCCTTTATTTTTATGGAAGGACTTAATCTAGTTATTTAATGATTGAAGCTTTTTGTCACAGGCCTTTAATGATAATCACAGTAATTATTTTTTATCATGCTTATTCCTACATGCCTCCTGCCAACATGCCTGAGGTGCTGCACAGACACTGCAAAACACAGTACAAATTAAACATAACAAAAGAAAATCCAATGAAATATTTAAAAAGACACATCTGATATTAACAAGAGAAAGGCTGTTTTCAAACATGAGGAATTTCAAGACAAAATTGCTGTGAATACTGAGGGATTCTGGTGAGGTTCTTGCCACCAACCCTATCAAATCCACTTAACTACAGTGGATGAAATGTTTGTTCATTTCCCTCTGGCTGGCATATTCCAAGTACTTTTCTCATTTTATTATAAAATATTTTGAGATTGTTTCTGCTTTGTATGCAACCCAGAAAATATATCTTTTTTTGATACTTGCAGTGCTACTATAATATGGCCATCATCTTTAAAACAGCTAAACTGACAATATGCCATTTAAGAAAATATTACTACTGTGTTATACAGAAAGAGAAACAAGACAGAGAGGAAGCTAAACTTGCCAAGATCAAACAGAGCTTGTGGTAGAAAAAGAATTTGCACCCAACTCTTCCAAGTGCTGCCCTATCACCCCAAATAAGCTGCTTTAAATCTTCAGCTGTCATCAAAACACAAGAAATAGGGGAATTAAAATACAAAAAAGTAAATCTGAAATCATGAAACAGCAGCTGAGATCTTAAAGCAGATAAATTATGCATTTGTATGCAGTTCATGAATGCATATAGTATGGATGCCTCTCAAGGCATCCATAGCATGTACAAATTTAAAGATCAATTTGATAAAAAATTTAAACTCTTTTGCATTTGAAAATAGAGTACCTTTTTCATGTCCTATTTTTTTTGCATGATTCTTAGCCTCTTGTCAGACAAGCTCTCCTAAACCTGAATTTCAGAATATCTGTGCAGCTATTGAACTGCATGTAGTCTGCTTGTTAACAAGAAATGAAGCTGGAATGTAAGTCACTGCTAATTAAACTCATAATTACAAATGGAAGGTCAGACAGCAGATCCAAGAGCTGTTTGAAAATGTAATAAGACAAAAGAAAGAACAAACTCGCATGTAATAATTCTGCCTTACTTGGTAGACTGACCCATTAGAAGATTCCTCAGCTGCACACAGTACTGCAGGCAAATATTAGAATAGTAAATGCAAATCACTTGGGTTTAAACTTAAACAAGTTTGTCAAGGATTAGCACAGGTTCTAAACATTGCCTAGATTTCTTATTAAAAACAAAAATTGAGAATTGATTATTTATAAAGTTAGAATGTGGATCAGATTTTCCTAACCTGAGCGCCAAAATAGTTGCGATCAGTAGTTGCCTTCCCTTTTTCATATTGAACTAGAAAACATCTCTCTCCTTGCCCCTAAGGGGTCAGGAAATCTGCTTGATGTGTCACTGCCCTGCCTATGGATGTCCATACACACAGAAATCCCGAGATAACCATGACATTGCCTTTGTTCCCTGGCTGGGAGGTGGGACACAAAGAAGATGAGAAGTGCAGGAGGCAATTTAGACAAAGGGATTGAGAAGCAGCATTAAAAGAGCAATGGGGAGCAGAAGCACCAACCACTAGCAACTGAAAAATTGAGAGCAGCCAAGGGAGGTACACCAAATTTCTTGTCAGCTTTGAGCTCCTGAGGGGATAGAGGTTGTCATGTGGGTCTCAAACTCCATGTTTGGACCCACCCCACGACCACATGACAGCAGGATGAATGATGGGCACACAGGACACATGAGGAGCAAGGAAGCATGTGCTGTCACTCCAGACCAGAAAGGCAGTGTTTCTTCTTGTTAGCACACTTGAGATGAAGCCCTTGACATTCTGAGAAAACCCAAGAAGAAGAATAGTTTTTCTTTCCAAGTTAAGCACGTCTCTTACTTGGGATCTAGACACCTGGACAAAAAAATCCTGTTTGGGATTTACAAAGTAACTGTCAGGAAACAAATACAGGTGGCAGATCAAAGCTGCTTTCTGCCATTCCTCCTACATTGGATATTTCACCTTTCTGTGAGCCACAGGAAGCCTCTGAAACTCACAGCAGGGTGGAATAGCCTTGTGAGACTTGACAATGCCAGATATAAAAACCAAAAAACAGTAGTCCCTTATCAGCAGGCTTTCATCTGACACGATAACTCTAAAAGTCTGCCTTCCAACAGTTCAACTTCGCTTCAGTGAACGTCTCACCAAGCCCCTTCTAATAAATATTGTTTATGATTTCTATGACACACTTGTTTTGCAGTGAAATTGTGGAGGCAGTGATCACTGGGTTGATTGACACCTAGTTATTCAATCAAACATACTTCTATTTCACTAGTCACAGACCACACATGCCAAATTTGATAATGAAACAATTTCCATTAGGCATTTTAGAGAGGGCTTGGGAAGAAAAATCAGTCTTGTAAAGAAAATCTTAACTATGCTGCAGCTACTGCAGCATCATAATACTTATTTCTCTCCTGCTGACAATTTGGAGGCAGCAGCACTGAACAACAGAGGACTTCTCTATGGAGGGAGAGATAACAGCAGACATTTACTGAAAGGATGGGGGCTGTTTTCTCTTAACAATGGAAGTGTACACAGATAGATTTGGTAGTTCTCAGCTGGTGAGCAAATATTCAGCTCTAGCTCATTGTGGCTCTTTGGATGGGAAAAATTGATTTCACATAAGTATTCCTTTCTGGGTTCATGAAAGACAGAATGCAGGCAAGCTGAGTGGCAGAGTTAGGCAAAAACATTCACTGCACATCATATGATGTGAAGCCAGCTAGAATGGGGAGCTGAGGCCCAAGGCCACGATTAATTCATGAAAGGCAGTAATTTACTTTCTCAGAAAAAAAAAAAACTTGTTCTAAATCTGACAAATTATTTTATAAGCTGTTTTGCCTAAAGAATGGGGACATGAAAATCATAGCTCAGAGATGGATGAAGGTTCAACAGAAGCTTCCAGAAAAACTATTTCTTTACCCCACCTCCTCGGCCAAGGCACTTCAGGAATGATTTGGGAACCTAAACCACAGCATCCAGGACCACTTTTAACATCAGGCAATATGAAGTATCCACACTGGGGCTGACAACACCCACTAGAGATCCCTGCCCCTACAGCCAAGTAGGTGGAACACCGGCAGTGAAGCTTCTGGAAACTTCAATTTCTTTTGGCATTTACGTTCTGGCACCTGAAATACACTGCTGATGTTTTCTTACTTCTACATCCTCAGCTTGTATTAGGGGATGTGATAAAGGGACCTGGCAGCTACCATTCAGTACAGAAAGGCATTTAATTACTATTCTCCAGCTGCCATCTCTAGCAGTAGAAGGGTGCCTGAGTTCAATACTTGTGAAACGATTCTGAGCAGGTCCTTTACCCAAAAAACTTATCTCCTCAAGGTTCTTAGCAATGTCCTTTCATTTTAATAAGAAGGGGATTTAAAATCCCTTGTAAATGTTGTAACAGCTCATAGTCAAAGGCCTCCTCTAAAAATCCATAGTTCTGCTCTTAAACCTCTTTTTTTGCAGAGATTCCTCATGTAATTACACTGCAACTTTTGTCCTCCTCTGAACTTTGCTGAGTTTTGGAAAGTACTGATTAGACCAAACAGAAAATTTCTTCTGCAGTGAAAGAAATAGAACCTTCAGACATTTTTAAGAATATCATTAGGCAAGCTTACTGGATACCTATTTGTGTCTTGCTTTTCAAGAGCAATTTATTCACTGAGCTTAACCTTCTTTCCAGTACATCCAGTCATCATACGAGGATAGTTTTATTCTACATAGTTTCTCACGGTATTTCCAGAAATTATTTGGAGTACTTATTTGTGTTACTGTTAAGATCCATTTATTGTGGCCAAACTAACAGCAAGTGAATTTAAACCTAAGCCTATTAAGGTTTTGGCCTGGTATAATGATGATGATGTTGATGATTATGATATATCCACACAAAGCATTACATTATCTGCAAATGAACATTGGCAAGCTAAAAATTGGAAATTCTGTTGAACTCATATTAAGAAGAAATGGACCTATGTTCTTCTGTGCAGAAACCACAAGTGCCAGCCTCACCTCAGTGACAATTCTTCTGTTTCAGGAAGAGAACACAAACATTCAGTGTCTGTCTTCCCAATGCAATCCCAAATAAGAGTAGCAGCGTAACTGTGCCACCCTCTAACACCTGAAATCCTTGGCTCAGCACTTTCTAGAAGAGCCTGTGCTGCACTGCTACTGCTCCACTCCATTACTACTGCATCAAACATGAGATATAAGGCTCTAACCTTGTCAGCACTGAGTGTGAAATTTTAATGGCCCTCTCAGTACTTCACACCAGTGTGAGGGTGGAAATTTTGTCCACATTTTGTGAGAAAAAAATTGAAAAGCTTTGACCTTTAAATTTGCAGAAAAAACCCCCAAGTTACACACACACACAAATTGCAACCAAACAACCAGCAGGACATGAGAGACCTCTCTTCTGGAAAAATACAGAACTAAAGTGCCATTGTCCCCTCCATCAGAACTGCTTGAGGGCTGTTGGAGTGAAGATGAAGAGGGGGACAGGAGAGAAAAACAGCCACTGCAAATAAGCAGAGTATTTTATTAGAGAGTTATCTCCTTCTTGCAAGAATGAGCACTGAAATAGATAATACCTTCCTGTGAAATCCAGGTTTCCAGCTTCATGTTAAGAAGAGGCTCTTACCTTATGGGATTATCCATCCTTGATACTGTGAGAAATGCTGCTAAATTTGCTGTGTAGGAAGAGCACACAATAAGGGTGAAGAGCCACCAGCTTCCCATGACAATGCGCATCGCCACAGAATTGACAGTGGACTCACCCCCTACAAATAAACAGAGAAATGAGGGTCTCTCAGCAGCTTCCATTTGCAATCACCCTCTGTGTGCCCACGTATGTTGAACTTTCTTGAGTTCCTCTCTGCTTCCTCTCCAGTCTGCCCTTTCATGGTGGGAAAAGCACTGCTTCTGTTAAGGCTGATAATTCACAAGTATTTTTTCCAGTCTACCTCTTGCCTGAGACAGTGTTCTAGAAAATCATCTTTCAAAATATTTCCCTTGAGAATTATTGAGGATCAAATCTAAAGAACATGAAAAATGTTTTAAATAAAGTTGAATGGTGAAGCACAACTTATATGCAGGAATTAAATCATTACAGTGTTCAGATTACAGTAATATTCTGTTTTCAACTACCCTTTCAGAAATGCAACAAAACCCCCACAGAACTTCCTAATGGTTTGTGTGCTATCTTTGCTGTATTTAAATCTGCAAAGACTGAAGCATTAGTGTCATTACTTGTTACCCTTTACAAGATTTCAAATCATAAGATTTCTTTCTAGCAGTCTTCAAGTACAGTTATGCTTGAGTATCATTGGAGACTAAACCTCACCATAGAGCTGGTTCTACTTACTTCAGCATATGTTTGTGCTGATTATATTTTACTGCACTTAAACCCATCAAGGCTGTCACCTTAATGAGGTGAGGGACCAAGTTTCATAGCAATAGGATGGATTTTCCAGCTGAAGCTTTAGAAGCTTGCAACCACAATGAAAAAAATGTAGAAAAAAGGTAACTTTACCCATATTTCAGCATTCAATAACATCTGCCTTCCAAGAATACAACAAACATTCTAGATATGGCATAAAAACTGTGTGGGCAGATTTTGAAAACAATTAGTTACGAAATGACTTTTTTAATGGCAGCAGTCCTACTGAATTCAGTAGGATTTGTGCTATGCCTAGACATTCCTGAGTGTAAAGTTACACACTCAGTTCAATGAGCCAAGAGATGAACTATCTCACACGAGTTCAAAAACATATGTTTTTGAACAAAAATGTATTTCTAAGTCATACAAAATGTATTTCAAAGTCAAAATAAAATGTATTTTTAAGTCATACATTTTTTCATCAAAATGCCCTTTTTTCATCAAAATGCACTTCACTGCTCCAGTGGATACAGTAGGTTGCACAAGCTGACACATTTCTATTTCTATTTATACATTAAACAATTAAAAAGGTGCTAGTTTCAGGGCTGAAGAAGTGTTGCAATTCTGCACCAAGCAGCTCTGTAGTTTACTTCCAGTGTAACAATTTTCCCAAAGAGGAAAACCCTGTTAGTGGTTTTTCTAGACTTACTGAGAGACAGAAAAGGCACAAAAAAAGACATAAAGCCCCAAACTTGTCTACCTTTCCCTCTTTTGCTCATCTGGGCTAATAAAACATAATACCTGCCCATTCTGTTGACCTTACTGTGGGCAGGGCTGAGCCGCCCGTGGCTGCTGGTGAGTACCTTGCTGCACGAAGGCTCCGTACACGACCCAGATGGCGCTGTGCAGGGTGGAGGACACGGAGGGGCTGGGCTGCGCCGCGCCCTGCGCCCGCACCGCCTGGATGCGGTGCAGCACGAAGATCAGCACGCCCACGATGGGGATGGCCGCCGCAATGCAGGCCCACACCGCGAAGTCGAAAGGAGCGAAGAGGGAGAAGATGTTGATCTTCTCCTCGGGCTTCTTGATTAAGATGCCCACGGAATAGTCCATGTAGCGCTTGCTGAAGTCCACCACGCTCTCCCGCTCGGGTGTTATGGTGATGGCCGAGATGGCCAGGTCTGCTCTCTGCAAGACAAACGCAGCACGTCACATCGCTCCCTGCCACCTGGAGTTTGGTTGGCAGGAGCCTTAAGGAGAAGCTTTCTAAGAGCCAAGTGACTCCATGCTCCTCCTTCTATAACTTAAAACATTATATGCACTCATATAAATTCTCTAAAAATAAAAACAGAACCACTTTCACCATTTAAACATTAGTTAATTGCACTGTCCCAAAGAAGAGTAATGAAACATAACCCGTCAAGGTTCTCTTGAACGAGAAGCATGATCCTGACTCCTCTCTGGAGGAAGGGTAGCTTATTTAACCTTTATCCCTCATTTGTTTCCCAAAGAAGGCCTAAAACTCCAAACCATACTAACCCAGAGCAATGTAAGCAATAAAGAAAGAAACACCATTTATTTAGCTTGTGTATTTGTTAGCAGGGTAGGAAGAGCTAATGTTTGTTTTTCTCCCTGTAGAATTGCCAACTTTCCATATTCATGAAGAGATTTCATAGGACAACTGGAGAGAAGATTTTGTTTGTTTTTTAAAATGAATAAAGTGTTGGAAAAAGCTCATAACAGGAAAAATGCATAAAGGCAACTTTGCTCCTGAAACTGCGTTGGCTTCAATATTTAAAACAAGCTGGTTTTGCATGCAGGTAATCCTTAAAGAGTATGCACACTTGATGAAGGGTAAGATAGGAGTTAATAAATAAGATTCCCAAAGCTTCTGAAGAGCTTCAATTAGATTCTCAATATTTTCTGTCATAATAAAAAGAGGTCTCTTCAAAACAAAAAAAACCCAACAATATACATTCAGTTTTCTATCTCTAATTGTGTCGGGAAAGTAAAGCAAATATTAGATGAGGGAGGTTTGCTTTGAAACCCTTTGGAGTCTGTGGAACAAATGGTAGCAGAAATACCATTTAAAAATAGCATAATAGATATTTTATTGCTTCAAAGAAAGCAATTTCCAAAGAAATTTAACAGGAGTTCTTACCTTATTTTTAAATCCATTAAATTCAAACAATTTATGTCAATGCAAAATAAGTTGAAAATTCTTTATGCTCCCTAGCACCAACCAAGAACATCCCATTATCACACACATGTTTGCAATAGCTTTAATTGCTTCTATTTCTTCCTAAACATCTCCTTACAGATACTGAGCCACCTATTTACAAGATAATGAGAAAGCTTTCACTTTCAGCAATAACCTCCACTGAAGAAGAGTAACCTTTTCTACAAAAAGCAGCAACATGGAATATTAATTCCTTTGATTCTTCTTCTTGATTAACGCTTGTCCCACACGAGGTTGCAAGAACATGAACAAAATACACTCATTTCATTCTCAGGAAGATTCCAACCTACAAATTCTACCCATACACTTAAATGGATTTCAATTAACTTACTCCTAGATTTGCAATACTGTAATTAAGAAATTTGGTCCTGTCAGTTTTAAATGACTGAATAATCTTGAGACCAGTTTAAATTCTGATCCTCTGTTACTGAGGCTACTTTTCCTGTTTGGGAGTCAAACTCATTGTCATTGCTCATTGGTCTTTATTAAACATATCATCACAAAATGACAGAAAGTCCCATTTACAAACAACTTTCAAAGACAAAATGACACAAAATAAAACACTAGTAGTTAATATTTTAAGGAGAATACCTTACTTTTTCCTCTATTTTCTATAGTCACTCCCTCACACACACCAACATGACCTCTATTCTTATAGCAATGTAAACACAGATTTACACCAATAGAATCTATGTTGAGAGCAGCTGGAAGCAAATAAAACAAGAGACTCTCTAGTTCCTATCCTGCATACAGAGTCTTAAATTGTAGTTTATGTCACACTCAAACCATCCATAGCTCAGAAGCATTCTGCACTGCTGCCTTCATCCTAATTAATTCTCCTGCAATTTTTTTTAAATGCAGCTTCTTCTCTGTGTACCTTGTTAATGAGTTCTCCAATCATGCCATTCCAGGAGCTGTTTTGGAGCTGGTGTCCATACTTGCCATCAGGAGCTTGATATATCTCATACTTGAATCCCAGATTCTTGGCCAGTGCATCCAGGACATCGATGGAAAATCCTTTATATCGTTTTGGCTGCCCAAGGATGTTCTCTGCCACCATCACAAAAGGTTCTTCCTGAGAACAAAACAGCATCTTAAGTGACACTTGAAACAAGATTTTTAGTTTACTTCTCTGAATGAAAGGGTGTTATCTGAGTTAATTCTGGACAACTTGGCACAGATTTTGAGACACCCATAACTTTCTGAAGCAAAAATTGGGATACTGTGAAGATTCCCAACCAGACACCACTGCCTCAGCACTTGAGTCCTATCCATAGCCTTGGTTTCTCCATAGCTCATGAGAAGAAGCAGAGACTCCAGAATAAATTCAACCCCAGATTCAGAAAGCCATCTTTTATATACAAGACCTCATCTTTTATCCAGGACACATAATAAAACACAAACTAAAACCGCTGCAATTTTGTGAAAATTTAACATTTTGAGAACTCAAAGAATAACCTTCATGGGTACTGGTTTCTGGAGTATTTTAATTTAAGAAGTCTGTTTTGGGACCAAGGAAATGCAGCATTTTGTAACACGGTTTCTGCTGGTGTCCTGCTCTCCTGCAGATCCCAGGGATTTTGTTGGCACAGCCACTGCAGCTGGCTGCCTTGGTAGCCCGGCACTGTCACAGAAGGGATCTGCTCACCTCTCACACCAACTACAGCATAAATTGAGGAAAGCAAATTGGGGGCTGCAGGGAGTGCCTTCATGTACATATGTACTCTGAGGTACTGCCTATTTCTACCACATTTCAGAAAAAGCGAATTGAAAACAACAAAAAAAGCCATCATATCCTGCAATCTGTAGACTACAATATCTTAGCCAGGAATGCATTCAAGCCCTAATTTGCCCCTAATGTAGCACTTGGCCGACAGGAGCTCTCTACCACTCCAGAGTTTAACAGACAGTAGTCCCAAAAGCATAATGATTTTTTTGGAAAGATGACACCTTTCTAAAAGATATAGTTTATCTCAATGGGAATTTATGAGCTTGATGCAGGAAACACTTGATTAAATTTTACAGCCTGCAGCGTACAAGAGCCAAGATTAGATTATCATAATTGGCCCATCTGATCTTAAAATCCATGAAATGCTGAAAACTGCTTATCCAAGCTCAAGGATGGTATCTGGAATGTACCAGTGTGCACTCAGGCCGTATGCTGGTTCTACGCCTGACAGGAATTACAATGCAGAAAAACAGCATAAGCAAACAAACAAATGCTCTATATCACTGACAGTGCACAGCTTCACATAAAATAATAAAGGGCCATCATCTATCTTCCTTGTTATGTAACAGATCATCCAGAAATACAGAACTGAAAATGATAGGGGAAAACACTGCGGGAAGTGCCCAAAATATTCAGTCAGATCCTTTTTATTTTGAGCATTTTGTTTGCTGAGCTCAGAAAGGATCATACCAAGACAGTCACCACTTTGAGCGTCACTCCCTGCAGGTCGTTGCCCAGCCGCCGCTCTTGGAGGCTGCCGTTCAGGCCTTTCTCAGAGTCCCACGTCGCCAGCTGGAACAGAAAGCACCAAGAGTCTGAGGCACTGCCAGGCAGGCATCCTTCAGCATTTACAAACTGTTCAACAGCAGCTTGACCAAATCCACAACTGATAGGGGGAGGCTGAGAGGTCTGTGCCTTTCTCAATCAGAATGAGTGTGATTCAGAGGACAGACATCAACACGTGCCTTGCCTGAATGTATGTTCATTGATGGGTGCAATATAAATGCTCTATTATCTGTAGTATTTATCATATCATTTCTCTTAGTTCACTCTGACATTACATTTCTCCTCAGTAAGTTTACATGGTCTGAGGGTCCTCAGGATTACCTGTGGTTGCACTGTCCCAGATTTCCCTCTCTGCTCAGATCCCTATTTTCTAATATCCTATGTTTATCAAAGACCAACCCAACCTTTTTTTCCATAGTGTTTTAGCTCACCTACAGTCATAAATTCTTGACACAGGTTCTACGGTGTCAAACTGTCTGAACTCACATTTTCTTCAGCTCCTGTCTCAAGTCCTGTTTTCTCTGTTCTGGTCCTACTTCTACCTGATCTCTAAAACAATTACAGCCTCTGGAGCTCCCAGGCTCCTGGTGAACAAGTATCTCATATCTACCAGATGAACCATATGCATGTTTTCAGGATATCTCCCTGGAACATTACATCTAAATATTTTATTTTTCAATTAAATGGATCATTTTAAAAATTAATTTTAATGCATTTTCTGAAGAGAAATACAGTCCAATTCAATAGAACAGATTCAATAGAAAAGTCAATTTTTAGTGACCTTTGGATTATTCAAACTAAATATGCTCCTGAGCAGCAGCAGCAGTCAGACTCCTTTTGCCTTCAAACAGAATCCAGTGTGTCATTTTGTTCAAAAGAGACATAAATAGTATCAAGTAGATACTGTTTTCTTTTTTTTTTTTTTTCTAGCTGTACTCTTAAACACCAATACTATGCTCACATATTTGGAAGCAGTGTTGTTAGCTGAAGGCATGCCCTGTAGAAATTAAACACAGTCCAAGATCTGTGAAATATGGATTCTTCCTGCCAGAAGCTAATTTTCATGTAACAAGTCAAAATCTTCTTGGAAAGAACTTATTTCACTGAAAATGCCTATGGCTAGATGTCTTACATGATTTATTTCTATGACTTCAGTTTTATCCTAAAGCCTCACAAATCAAATCAACAAATAAAATGTGATGGAAGAGATCTGTGTAGTTTTATTTCTGGTTTGTTGCATTAAACTGATAAACAGGGAACTAGAAAAGAACAAGACATTCAGTGAATATTCAGCAGCTATCACAACTGATGAAAATTATTCCAGTCGCTGTATCAGGAAAGCTGAGATGCAGGAGAGGAAAGACTTAAGGTAAACCTCCTTTTATCCAGATGACCTGGAGGGTGGAGGAGGAGAATGTATGAATAATTTTCAGCTTTCTAATGACACTCCTGGAAGCTAAAACATCTCAGATTGAACACTCTCCTCCTGTGATGGCAGTTTGGAGTGACAGAGGAGTGTCTGCACATCAAGTGTCTACAGCAACACAGGCAGATAAATAACTGTAGCCATGGTATCTTTTGAATTTGAATTTAGATGCTTGCTCTGAAATATTTCCAGATGTTCCTCAGCCCTTGCTACTGCCAAACCAAATGGACATCTCTTTGCCTTGACATAAATCAACATAGTTCAACAGATTTCAAAGATGAGTGTAGGTGTGTATAGCATCTATTGTGTCTCAAATCTGTAAAGAAAACTTACTGTTTGAACCTTCTTTGTTTGTCCTAGGCATATGATCAAGATTTTTGACAAAACGTCTTGAAAAATCTACAGGTGATGATTTAATATTCATTAAATATGGGAAATGTAACACATTCAAGTTATAACTTCATCACTGGTGGACTGACACATCAATTTTTTCTCCTACATATGCACCTTTCAAAATCTGATTTCATAAAAGGGCCCTAGACTTCTCAAATACTCTCTTTCATATTCTGCACTACCTCAAAGAGTTCCAAAAAATACTGGAGATACGACAATGTAATCCCATGAATTTTTTTTTTTTTTCCAAAGGAGGAAGACAAAGATCCTTATCCTATGCAGCAGGGGTAAGTGCAAGGAGAAAGAGCATATTTTGTTTCAGAACAGTACTCCAGAGTACAAACTTTTCAGCCTCTTAAAAGCAAACTATAGAGATAAAAATCATAAATGGAACATATGGAAAATCACTTCCAGAAGGGATTTTCCCTGTGTATCCTTGTACTTTGGAACACTTCATTTGTTAAGAACTGTGCCAATTTTATCTTCCACTTCTTGCAGACAGAATGTTGTTTATAGGAGTGATGTATTTACAGATATGTATATCAATTTGTGACAGCTGACATGTCAAGATCAGTGCCTGAGAAGCTAATTTCCAGCATGGTTACAAACCATGAGTACTCCTGTTAAGGCCATTAGAGTTTCATTCTTTGTAGAAATATGTACCAATTTCCTACCAGAAGTCTGGAGCCAAAGGTTATACCACAGCCGTCAGCTGATAGCAGATAAAGAGCTTTTATATCTGATTATGAGAAACAACTGCTTGCAGAATCAGCACTTGCAGGATGTGTTTAAAAAAAAAATCAATGGTCTCTGAAACATGTATTTAATGGCAGTCTGGGTGAGATTTTTTGATTCTCAAGTTACCTGGTTATGTGAGTTCAAGCTTTGAAATCAGCTACTTTATGAAAGATTTTCAACTTAAAGCTTCCTAGCTTTTCCTTCTGAAACAGCCCTGTTGCTGGAATCCTCTAGTTCTAGCCATACAGCAGAAGCTAAACCATACAGTAAAAGCTATCCAGAGGAAACAAATGTAGAATTCAGACAAAAAGGTAATTTGTTGGAAAATTCTGACTCCAAACATGCTTCCAATTTTAGTCAATATTTACTGCATTTTCAACTAGAACTGCGAGGAAGGGTTTGGAGAGAGAAAAGAACAGTTTTTACATTGTTTTCACCCTCCACAAGAAACGCAGGATGAAACAAAGACACTTACTCAAAACACAAGCAAAACACATGTCTGTCACAGGCCCAACCAAATGGAGATGCAAATTATCCCAAACTCCCAGTAAATACAGTTGAAAACAGACATTAGCAAATAAAGTGTTCATTGTGTCTATCACAGTACTGAATGTGATTATCGACACTATTTTAGTTTACAATAATAATAATGTCCAAATAATGCATGTCACTGCTATCTAACATAATTTTAAGTATGACACTATCCGAGGGTTCTTTGATTTCCTTTATCTGTGTACCCCATATCCTGGATGTGCCAAACCCTTCCCATGAAAAATTGTTTTCCTTAGGAAGACCAAACATGATTCACATAAGAAATAAAAAAGATGATTCTCAGCAGATGCATATTAATGTTTGAAATGGTTACAGTTTATCCAGAGTATACATCTTCTATTTTACCAAAACCCAAAAAGTTTGGGTAACTTTGTTGGAGCTAAGGTTACACAATTCAAAGAAAGTAAATTTGGGGACCACTTACTTGAAATCCAAAAAACTTCTAAGAAACAGGAAAGTGAAAAGAGTGCAAGGCAGGCAGTTCTCACACCACAAGACAGACACCTCCATATCAACCAGAGCATACCTTCTGTGAACACAAAAGCTGTTCTATCCATGGAGTTAAATAAATTAATCTATGGCGCTCACAATCTAAAAATGCTTTTAGATTAAAGTTAGACTCAGATTTCACTTCAATGACAACTTGTTTCTTAACCTTGAAGTCAACAGAGTTTATGTCAAGTAAGATGTCCTTCTACCACGTATGTGTATTTTACACATTGGTGCCTCATTCCCTTTGCAAGCCTAGCAATACAGCTAAAAGCAGATTTTAAGTGAATCTGGTAACAACACATAAACAAGAAAATTAATGTTTACAGGAGACAAATATGAAATAAGGCAGTGGGCCATTAAATAAATGGAGTAAATTGGTCACTTCTCTGTTACAATTCTAAGGAATAAAAGGAGTTTCACTTTAATCCTGAAACAAATTTAAATTTAATTTAAAACATTTAAGTCCACAATTCCTTTTCAAATTAAGTATAGCAGTATCTACAGAATTTTCTGCCATTCACAACAAGGTAGTAGTAGGACTCACAGTTTGAATTAGTAGTAGTGGTTGTAGTTAGAAACTCTTTCGTATTTGTGTAATACATAATAAAAGAGGATTCAGAAAAAAAAAGGTATCAAATCTTTTACTTGCAAGCAAATCCAAATACTGAACTACATATCAGGAATATTCTAACATTTCTACTCTAAAACATAAGCTTATCATCAATATAGGGATAAAATACTGGGTAAGATCACCAGATGAACTGATTTAAGATCATTCTGTGATCCAGCACAACTCATCCCTCCTTGCAGTGAAATACCACCTACATCCAGACATTCTAGTCTGATATTTTGCATTTTTTTGTATTAAAAACATATCCTGCTTCCAAACATTTGCAGTGTGACTGGAATACCTGTGCATCCACAGCCACAGAGAACTTCAAACACGTTAACATTACAAAGCAGAGGATTGAGAAGCCTGTCTCAAACGGTACACAAACTCCCAGTCTTTGGGTGAAAATTTTATGTCATCCTGCTCAATGCTCAAGAGGCTCAGTTTGCCATTCAGGGGCTGCATCTACTTGATAAAATGTCAGAGAGGGGCAGGGAGACCATGGAAAGCTGCATAAAGTCAGAAAAAGGGCAGAGGAAAAGGCTGCCTCCCCTGGGGTTGCTTTGCCACTGCTGCTTCTACAAGGGGAACCTGGTCTTGTGTCCAGGACAGCAAAGGACACAGATGTTTCTGTTGATGCTTTAATGAGTCTTTAAGAATGCAACACCTTCAGGGAGAAGAATTCAATGTATTCCAATTTTTGTGCAATTTTTTTTGCAAATTTATGGTGCTATATGGATGATAATAAAATTTCTCCAGAGAATCACAGCAAGATGAGCATGAGGCAGCAAGACCTAAAAATTACCAAGTCATTCTGGAGAAACTTGACTGCTTTTTCAATAGTACTGTAGAATTAATAGGTAGCTGAAATGAAGAGGACAGTATGCTTGCATCTGAATTTTAGGTTTATTTCATACAAGGTCTCATGAACCCTCACCTAGGGATATTTGTCTCCTGAAAAATGATAATACCAAATGATTTACAGATTAGCTTCTATGGAACAATGGAGAATGATGTATCAAGATGAGAAGAAAAGTTCTGAATAGCTCACAGCAAGTCAATATTAAGATCTTCTTGACTAATAGCTTTTTTTACTGTTTTGGAACAGGAAATAGGAAATTACTAATTTTAAAATGCTTAAGATGCAAAGATATCTCAAAACTGTGGAGTGCTGAAAATATATCAAACTATATCAAACAGTGAGAAAAATAAATAGGAGTGGTAAGAACTCCAACATGAAACAATAATGCACATCTTGCATAAGTAGAAGTGAACACTTATGGAACAGAAAAGTGGGAAATAGTCATATTTCAACTGAAGAAACAAAGGCAGAAATCAATGAAGAAGTTGTGCAGGGTGACAATGAGATGCAAATGATGATGAGCTTGTGAAACAGTACTGCTGCACAAGTACCACTGTGGTCCTGGACCCCACATCTCATGGCACGGGCTGGACAGAGCAGCCCCAACACGGCTGAGAAGAATGTATGGTCTTAACACTGTGGGTAGCATCTGTCTGAACAAGAGCTAGGCATGCTGGAAGAATATCAAGGGAGAACAAGACAACTGCTACTGTGATGGAGGATTCAGTTCATACAAAAAGGATGAAAGATGCAACTGTGAATATTGAAGATAATGATAACCATGAAAAGGGAAAATTAGAAACAAAACTAGATGTAAGGCAACAGAACGACTGCTGCAAACATATTGTAATCTACAGAGACCCTTTCACATGAAATATAAATTGTTTCCTAGAAACATTTATTCATTCTCAGTGAAGACTGTTAAATGAGAGATAGATAAAAGGCCAGGGTTTTTTTTTACTATTTCTAAGCAAAACAATTTTTCATGGGAAGGGTTTGGCACATCCAGGATATGAGGTACATAGATAAAGGAAATCAAAGAACCCTCTGGTGGTTTTTGAATTCACCAGAGATCCCAAATCCAAACACTTGTTTCACATAATTCTGGATCCCAGGCAAAGGTGATTAAGATGTTTTTTTCCCACATGGAACAATTTCCTTAAAGTCCCAAAGTGCAAGGTTTGACCTGTGATCCCCTCAGTTTGCCATTTCCCAAGTGAGTGGATTGATTGCTATCTTTAAGGCTGGTATAGGAACATACTATCCATGAAGTTAAAATATACTGGTGTAGTTTTTTCAAAGAATGTCATCATTCAGAATACTTGAAAACCTCAGCTACTTTCATCTCCAAAAGAAAAAACCATACCCTAGTGCTGAAACAAAGCCATTCCTAGAACTCAGCCAGGGAGAAATTCTGTCAGCAGTGCAGGGGAGCAATTTGAGGTTCCAGCCTACAACCGTTAACTCGGCAAGCCTACGTAACACCACCGAGTCCCGAGAGCCACACTTATATAAAGTTAATTGAGCATAGACCTAGAATAGAAAATAGAGAAAGCTCAAGAACGCTGAAGGAGGGATTTGAGTAGGAAAGAGCAATTGACCTGAACTGACATATCTAAGGAAACAGATATACACCACTGCTTGCCTGAGCAGCCAGCGAGACAAATGGCAAATGTCTAGGACTGAGATACCAGACGAAGTCTGCCCTTGGAGCAGCACAATGCCCTTCAAACATGTGAGGGAATGGGGTCACAATTAACAGAGAAAAGCAGCATTAAAAGAGATACCACCATGTGGATAGTCCCACAAAACTCTGATTTAGAATTTAAGAAAACAAATCTCCAATTGTGCCAACAAAATGTACTTTGGCAAGAAGCTGCATAGTAACAAGCGGAGAATTTACACAAAATGGAATAAAAATTTCAAATTAATTCAAACAGCTCAAAACCAATGCAAAATGCTAAAAATTACATTGCATTGAAACAAAGTGCAAATTAGTATCAGAAGTGTATTTTTGCCTTATAAGTTCAATGGCAGTACTTAACTGCTATTATCTAGAGAGTAACTAGATAATAGCATATGGATATGGAGTCTCTCTCTCCATGTCATTTACAATAATTCCCACCTAATAGGAATAGGTAGGGAAAACCTAGAGGGGAAAAATGACATTAGTTAACCCAAAACTGTAAGGCTAGTTTAGGACAGAGGACTACCAGCAGAGGCTTTGGTAGAGGTTTATCAGCATCAATATTCTTACTCTCTAGAAGCCTGTGTATTTATTCAGGTCCTGCTCTTCAAATTCTGCCATTAACTGCAGCTAACAATTTCAACCCTACCTATCATAACTCAGCAGTATCTTGCTCCATTTTTTTTATGGTCCTTCATTGCAGAGAATATAAAATATTTTGACATGAGATTAAATGTTTTCCCTTACATTTTTCATCAGCCAAAGCTCAATTCAATTAAATGTAACGACCATACTATTAAAAGCCAACTACTTTACATATAATAGAGCTCTACAACATAAATGAAGATTAGACACATGATGTCTTATACTACTAACACTAAGGTATTCTACTACTTTCTACACAACTGTGGCTGAGTTTCATGCAGAATTGAAGGAATGGGGTTTTTTAACCCTAAAGGTTTTATTAACACAGTGACAGACTTCTTGGGAATAGATCAGCACCATATACTTTATATTGCACATGCATCATATTTAATATTATGTTGAAGGGCATCAATTATGAGAATTATCTGAAATAAGATACTGCTCCATTATGTATCAGATTGAGATATTATTTTGCTAGCAGGTAATGAAGCAGCATTGATACCAAATCAGGGTTTCTCCTCTTTCCATATTGTGATAGCTGGTGAACATCTCTGACCTCCTACACAACACAGAAAAACACCTGTGTTCTACTGTGCTGAGCCTGGGCAGTGCTTGTCTGGGGCAGCAAATCCATATTTGGCAGAAAAAGGAGCTAAAACAACATAACAAGATAAATGTCTTCTGTAATTCATTATATAAAAGTATAAATAGGCCATCTTCAGCTCTGCTAGAATAAATTGCTTCAATTAATACTAGTCTTTGAAGGAGCAGTGACTGCAACATGCTGATGTTATTAGCGCAGCAACACAGGCACTGAGAAAGATGTAGTACTAAATGAAGCAATCATGAGAGTGATGAAAACAATATGAACAAGAATCTTATCCTCTGATGGCTTCTTTATGAAGTGCAGGGAAGTATTACTCCATCCCAAAATTTTTGTATTTAATTTCCCTGACATAAAATCAAAATGTGGCAAAGGTGTTGAAAATAAATTTGAGGTATTTTCTATGAGACTCTCACAGGCTCCTCTCTTGAAAAGCAGGCAAGAAACTTCCACTCCTGTCCTCCTGCAGTTTTGCCACTTTTCAAGGCTTTAAGATACAAACAACATGCCATAGTGTAGAAACACTGTTTTTTCATTGTTTTTCTCTGTTGTTGAATCAGATGGCAGCATTGCCATAGCAAAAGGTGTGTGTACAGCACCACAACTCTTTTAAAGGTCAAACAAACTGTGAGGACCCAAGATACTGCTGAATCAGGCACTACCCAGGGACATTGTAAATTATACTTTGATATGAACAACCAGGTCTTTAAGCATAAAATTATGGATAAGTAATCATAAAAGCGAGACCCATCCAGGTATAAAATCCTCAACAGCTGTCACAAGTTACTGGCTGAAAACACATTGCCACTGGGTTACCTATTTGAAAGGCAAACAAGCCCCTCTTCCTTTTCCTGCAGTTTAAAAGACAAAGTCATTGTCCAGTGAAATCCAGCATGTCCTGGACTCCAATGATACTCTGAATGCTACAGCCAATTGCTGAACATCAGGTAGCTCAGGAATAGCTGCTTGCAGACAAAACTGAACCAATTCCCTTTACCATTACTCATTATGTGGAGGTAAAGTGGAAACAAATCCATTTCACACAGAGAACAGATTGTTTTCAAAGCTCTGAAATGCTTTTTGGTAGCAAATTACTAGCTTTTGAGAGCAGAACTATCCTTGTTATTTATGCAATAGTGACCTCAGCAGACTGTTTGTAAACAAAAAACCCTCATCATGGAAAAGTTGGATCTAACAATAAATACAAACTCATGCTGATTTCCTATAGGCTCTTGTCCTGCTCTATGGAGTGTAGTAATGCCAAATAATGTCCTGTTGTGCCGTTCTAAGAATTTTACTGGGAAGGGAAATCAAGGGAGGCTTGCACAGCTGGACAGTTGTCAGGACCTGTTTTTCAGTCCTTCTACACGAGAGCTCTGCATGTAGGAATTAACAAGCATGCTACAATGGGCTATATCAAACCTGCTCTTTTTTTGCCATTCTTTACTGTGTTTCTTGGCTACTGTCTGAGCTGAATGTTTTTGATGTCTCACATTTAAGAAACCCACCCATATTTCTGCAGCTCTAACAACAGAACTTTTTATAGCCTGGCCCTTAAGGTACAGACCATCATGTTATTTCACCAGCTGTGATTTTCATCTTCTGAAAAAGCCTGGCCACCATGAATCACTTTCTGATTCTGGTTAAAGGCACTGAGTCATCTCAGAATGAAAGCAAAGTTCAGTCCACTCTCTGGTATCACCTATCAAGCCTGTTCTCGATCCTATATGGAAAACTGCTCCTCTCTCAAACTCCAGACACTTATGAAAAGCTCCACAACATCAAGAGTAATTTTTTGTAGGAACTTATTTAAAAAATAAGTATTGGCATTATCTAATTACCACATGATATTTTGTTGGCCTTGATATAACAAGGACAATGTTCTAGAGAAAAAGCCACTATGCATTTTAGTTCAAAGAGTGTGGATTCATAAATGGAAAACTTAACTACAAAGAGGTCAAAGTCTTAGATGAAATTTTGATAGTTAAAAATTACAATTAAAAAACTCTACTCTGTCTTGATATCAGTAAAAACCTTAAGTGCCAAAGCTTCCCTGCTAAAGAGTTTAAGTGAATTTTGACCAGATCTGGTTATTGGCACTAGAATCTACATCCATGTCTATGGAACACAGAAAATTATTGTAATAAATTTGAAAGTTCCATTTTTACCAAACTCTCCCTTATTTTGATTTTTACAATATGATTTCATCTTTATTCTCACTACTCACAGAATGTGACACAAAATGGCTTAAATGATTTGCAGGTATTTTTTTCCTCTACAGCAAAAGCCACTGAGTAAAAAAATCATAACTTGGTGTTTGGTAATGGATAATTGCCTCTCCAAGAAACAGAAGAGCTGTAGATAGTATTAAGCAAAACATGAATTTTCTTCTCTGTAATGATAGGCATTTAATGGTTTTAATTAACAACAAGCTATATTGAGACAGCTTTCAAAAATATATTTATCCCTTGGGCTTTGTTACATACATAGAACAGGTTTTGTAAGGCAAATACAATCAGCTTGCTCACAAAACCAATTAGCCAAGAATATACAAACACCAGATCCACAGATATTATAGTTTATATAAATGATGTACCAGTTGCTAAGTATTCACAAGGAACATAACAATACACTTAGCTAATCTTTGCAGTGTTCTTATAGAAACTGTGGTGAGCATGAAAAATACTTTTCCATGTTACTGTTTACAAACCTTTTGTTTACAGCCTATTGCCCTGCTTCAAATCAACATTCAGGAGAATTTTTAGCTTTTTAAAAAAATACTGGACAATGAGAACTTCTTAGCAATTTTGCACGCTGACAGACAGTGCACACAAGGTATATAAGAAAGATTACAGTAATGAATACTTTCTCCCAGCTCCACAAACTGCCACATACCAGCAAAACTCCATCACTAGAAAGGATGTGGTAATTTCAGCAAAGTAGTCAAAGGTAAGAAATAAAAGCAGGTAAGAAATACAGCTTGTACTATGTGTAATGCTTAAAGGCTGCCCTTTCAGATTCCTTGCCGCAGCTTTAAAAATAAACACTGATCTCCAGGAAGCTTTATTAGAGTTCCCTACATCATTTGTTTAGGAGGATTCAATAATTTAGTAGGTTTATGTAATTACTACAGAGCTTATTTAATATTGCACCTGATGCGTTGTTGTTTTCCAAGTCTTGAGAAAAGCTTCTAGAAAGGTCAAAGCTGATCAAATTAGAAATCAAGACATGATTTATGTGTGGTCCCAACTTCTCAGACGAGGGAGAGAAACAATTTGGGCCCATGGAGGGCCACAGACAAGCAACAGAATCTCTGCTGAGGGAAAGGCAGCAGCTCTCTGGGAATGACCCAGCGGTCAGACCTCATTTGAAGATCAGCCTACCTTAAAACATTACAAGATTTATTTCCACACTCTAAATGGCTCGTGGTCACTGCAGGGCAGGTGGTTTTTCAACAATGAACAGCAGAGCATTTGTACACAGAATTAGGGCTAAAATGGGCAATGCCCTCAGAGAAATGCGGATACAGAAATATGGCAAAGAATTACCACAAACATATCTGAGGAGGAAAAAACCACACACATTACATTCATTAAATCCCTTTTTTACTGCCTTAACCTGATATTCTTTCTGTTGCTATGGTGATTGTTATCCAGCCATTTATACATTTAAAGAAAAAAGTCAGTATTCCCTCTTATGAAATTCAAAGTGTGAGAAATATCTCCTTAATGCAATATAAAGACTATTTCCTCAGTGGACCCATCAGGCATTCATTTTCCTAAGGTCTTCTGAGTCCATTTAAACTTCTCTGTTCCACACATTTTGTGGCAATGAATTTCAAAATATAAGCAGGCAGTCTCTGAAAATGTACTTCCTCTTATAGTTGTAAGCTGCCTACCAGTTCACTTTATTAAGTATCATCTAGGTTTTCATTACAAGAAAAAATGAATAATTCCTCCCATTTCATCTTTTAATATCTTTATTTCCTAAGCACCTAGACACACTTCCTCCTTTTGTCTGCTTACTCAGCCGAAAAATTGTGGCCTGTCTCTTCATATAGAAGCAATCTGATATCTCTAGTCCCCCTTCTCCCTCTTATATATATTCTAGTTCTTCCATATATTTTTTGAAAGGGGAAAAGAAATAAAAATCACCAAAAAAAAAAACCCCAACTCAATCCAAATTATAAAGACTGGTCAAAAATCAGCCAATGGAAAATTGGAAGACTGACTTAGGAAAGACAACTTTTGAGTGCATTATTAAGCCTATGTTTTAAAGATATCTTAGAAGAGTTGCCTTAGAAATCTTCAACACTGCATTTCAGCATTAAAATGCAGAAAGAGCTGAACAATGAAAGCAGAAAGCAAATGTCACCAATAGAAATTGTATATATTTAGATAATATATACTTAGGAAATGGAAAAGAAATTCTTACCTATTACATGCACAGTAAAATTTAGAATTATTTAATGTTGCCTGAAAAAAACACTTTCATTTATTATAAAAAAATGATTACACCATCCACTGTATTTGTTGGGAACTCTTCCTAAATCCCTTCCCTGGCATAAGCAGAAGGTGGTACATACAAAGTAGAAAGCTATGAGCTGCAGTGAACCCCCTCCTCTCGGTAGGTCTACAGTAAAATAATTTGTTAGTTATTACTGCCCACAGCTCTTCATAAAGTTAAGGGGAATTTGCAGCAACTGCTGAATTTCCAGTATTTCTTTTCCATGAAGTACATCAGGCCTCTACAAGTGGTCCAGCTAATGTGGGTTTTTTTGTAACTCACAGAATTGCTATAGATCCCAGAATGTCTGAAGGCTACAGACTTTCTTCACAAATCAAATTAATTAAGGGAAATTAACAGTGTGTTAAGAATTATGTGGGTTTTTTCAACATCTCCATGGTAAAGTATTCCCAGCTGCTTTGGAGCAGGCTTGGGACAAGCCCTGGTGGCTGAAAGGCCCTACAATCTGCTGGCTGCCCATCAACTTAGTAGCTTGTGATACTTGAGTGAAAACTTGGCCATTACTGAACTCTCGGGGCCTGCATTAGAGACTGACAACGAGTTTCACTGCAGACTTCAAACTGCAGCAGCTGCAGGGAGGGATGAATGAATGGGTGACAAATACAATCACCACATCAGCCCAGGAGATGCTACTAAAATGCTGCTTATTAGCACTGCCAAGGTGACAGTTGAGAATCTGTGCTCTGTTGGACCTACAAAACTGACACAGTCCAGGATTGGGAAGAAACTCCAATAACTGAGATCCTTACAGAACTGGCAGCTCAGACCATACAAAACTACATCTTTTCATTGCTCAGAAGCAGAAGAAGGTCTCCTACACTAAGGGCTGTCAGCCTTGTACCAGCACAAGTACACAATCATTTTTAGAATTCCAGGAGGGGAAAAAGATTGACTCTTTCTCATCCAAAATATATTGAAAAGCCTGAAGGCTAGAAGATGGGTACCCAGGTCACAGACCCTGCATCCCAAGAGTGACAAGATGCAACTCTTCAGGAGGTCCTTCAAAAGGCAGATAAGAGACAGCTCCCCCAGTGGATGACTTTTCCTTCACCCCGCTGAGTAACACAGGCTAAATCTAAGATCATAAATGAATTAGCTAAAATTTACTCCTGCAAAAATATACCCCTTCCCACATTCACCTAGGGCTGTCATAAAAATGGCATTTCTTCATGTCTCCTTTAGGAAGCACCCAGCTGTCACTAAATATATATATATGATCTACATGATACATGCAGACAGATATATATGTATATATGTATGCATAAAGAAGCCTGTGCAGTTATCCCTCATAAGAATCTGTCTGAGTTTAAATTGCCTTTCAGTACTAAATGTCACAGTCACTATAGAAAGCTACAATTTCAAAAACTTCTAGGACTGAAAATATTTTTCTCAATACTCCTAACTAGTTTTCATAGGTTTTTTTAACCTAGTTACTTGTTCTTTTGAGATGCTTTTACCTCCTTATGCCAGTTTTCCTGGTCTTGAATTGGTACTGCATCAGTTAGGAGAAAGAATATCAGATCTCTGAAAAGCAGGAGTTGGCTGTTAATGTGAATAAATCTCATGTTAATGACTTTCGTCAGGGCTTCAGTCTGTGTTAGTCTGGCAACATTACAGAGGCTGCATGTGCACACAGAAAATCAAAGAGAACCAAGGCTTAATTGTATGATGGGCTGCATAACAACATGTCAGAACCTTTTGGTTAAGGAGTCTCACAAGGCTAAGAGACCAGCAATCCCATCAAGCAATGACAGCCACCAGCACATCACCCCTAGCCCCTAACAGCCCACCATACCAACACAGATTTCTTCGTAGGCACGTTAAAGGTCACCTCGTGGATGCTGGACAAAGTGCTGACACTACAGCTCATGCAAGATTTCACATTCAATATTCCTCAATAAAATAAACTGACACTCTTCCAATCCCTGGCAGATACAGCTTAGGATCTGATAATCATTTCAATGATGGTGTAAATTACCACAGCAGACTGGCTATTACCTTGTTCCAGGCTATCACGCTAAACCAAAGAGATGTAAAAAGACTAACATCAGACTCATGCTCTGATCAGATTTCCTATGTAACAAAGTAGTTGCAGATGAAAAAAATAAGGTAAAAACAAAAAGAAGGTGTATTATACTGGCTTTCTTGCTCTTCACAGATTTTGTATTTTTAACTTTTTCCACTGAAGTGCAAAACTGAATTGAAGCCTGCCATGAATACATTCAGGAACGTCAACAGATCTGCACTCATTTTGTTTGTGCTGACCTGTAGTCCTAATGCTTTTTGTTGCTTTATAATAAACACCTTATATGTTGCAACACAAACCAAAGGCATCTACCTCTCACTGCCACCATTCCTGAGTCATAATTCCTGATATCCATGCTCTAGATCTTGTTACTTTTTTCCCAGGACACTTGCCCTAATATAACAAAAGCAGGAAACTTCTCAGGCTTACTTCACACCACGCAATTCCAGCTGTGGAACTGCTCCTCATTTAATTTGTTTATGTATGACCTACACAAGTTTTGTCATGGCCAAAAAAAAATTCTGGCTAAGCATCTGAACATCACTAAATTTGGATCAGTTCTGTTAAGGCTGTGATCCAAGTGGCTCCCTCAGTTTAGGGAGTGCCTTAGGCTCCTGATTCCAATTCCACCTTGCCTGCCACTAGGGTGGAATTGGAAACAGGAGCAGTGCTTCATTTTATAGTTCAAGGGGCAACAATATTTCATAACTAGTCCAAATCCAACATGAAGATGGATGCAAAAGTGAGGAGAGGAAGTTGGAGCCTTAATTTTTCATGAGAGGATTACGATGAAATATTATCAGCATATGATATATTGATAAGATATGTGCAGTTCTTGCATTCCTATCAGAATGAGCAACAGTTCTTCTACTGCTGTAACAATTTGATTTCTCCTGGTTTCAACATGACAGTGATACTGGAATTGATTTAAGTGCATTAATGCTACTGGAAGTCATAAGAGCTTTTTGGCAGAACCTATACAATGGGAAGAGATCACATGTTCCATTATGCTGATGATGTTGAAAAGCAAAGTGTGCCAGACAGAACCCACCCCACACAACCCCAAACCTTTAATTAAGAAAGCCTGATATTAAGTTGTACTCAATTACAACATGCGTAATTTGCCACTGTGCTCCCAGAGCTAGTCCATATGCTTGTGAGGCACCTTTTCAAACCCTCTTTTGGGCATACTATGACTATCATACAATGCACTTGTATTATAATTAAATTTAGTATAATTACTTTACAGAGTGATCAGTGACAGTCTATTGTTCAGGAAGAATTAATCCTTTGAGCCTTCCAACATCATTTTAGTTCCTGGTTCTAAATGAGATTTCAAAGAATGTAATTTATAATAACCAAAATCCCCAATGCATACTTTAATATAGCCTTCCTTTGTTACAGCAGCACACTAGTAAATGCTTCTGAGTTAGAGCACTCCTGGTGTACTGATTTACCTTGGCTGCACAGGATCAAACAGGGAGGGAAACAAGCAGGAATGCTTCACTGATCACCTTGATGCCTTCTCTTCCTTCCTCCTTCCCAAACCACGGGTGCTCTAGAACACTTTCAGAACCAATTCCACTACTAAAATAGAATCCTTCCCCTAGGAGAATGCTTGCCTTTCCAGAAGCAGCCCAAGAAATCCTCCCATCTGAAACATTATTAATTCATGAATATATTTAAAGGAGGTGTGATGACTGGACTTGAGAAAAAGCTGGAACTGCTACCATACGAGACTCCAGGAAGTTTGATTTCCTTCTGAAATGAGATGCTTTTCCAAAGAGAGGAATCTCAGTTGGGCAGTGTCAAAACATTTTGTTTAGACATTTTTAATTCAAGTAAAATGTTTTGACAAAGTGGAATCCTTGGAAAAATCCTTTGCAGATTTCATCTATTCCAGTACTGAAACCTCCTTCCCTGTATCCATTGCAATCCTAGTTCTCAATTTCTTTCTCTGGACCAGTTGTAAAGCATATTGCATATCCCACTGAATAAATTCCTCCAGTTGCACTCTAGTCCCTCAGGACTACCATGCACAGGAAATATATGAGAGAACCTGACCCACAGTACAAGGCAGAAGATATTTAAACAGTTCAATATTGTGGTGGTTTTTTAATTATCTTGTCAAAATTAAACCCTTCAGGCCAGTTAAGAAATTCTAAATTTCAGTTTAATATCTTTTTACCAAAATAAAAGCTTTTCTTGTGCAATTTTATCCACCAGAACATCATTGCAGTGAAAAACTGCCAACTGCCAACTGTAGCTATCACTACAGCTGAATTTCTTGATGTGATTTGTTTTTTTCTAAATACCATGTTAAAAAGCTCTCTTTCAATCCACTTGACTAATTAAGATTTCTCAGCTATTAAGGCTCAGTCCTTTTTACTGTCAGCAAGGTTTATTTGTGCAATCAATGATGCTGGCCACAGATCTTCTCGAGGTGACATTCCAGGAAAATGTCACTGTTAGGATGATTGGCACTTAATAATATGTGGTATTGAAACTGCATCAAAAGACATGTAGAACATATTTTGGGCAAAAACCTGAGGAAAATCTGGGAATTTCACATTTCTGCCACCTAACAG
Source organism: Ammospiza caudacuta (assembly GCF_027887145.1). NCBI lineage: Eukaryota > Metazoa > Chordata > Aves > Passeriformes > Passerellidae > Ammospiza > Ammospiza caudacuta. Next base: position 11,731,011 of record NC_080601.1, read on the forward strand.
ATAGAACAAAAAATTTTGACAGAAAGCATATAAATTCTTTTTTTTATTGGCTGAGGTAATTTAGCAAGGTTAGAGAAAACCACTGGCAGTCGTTCTGCTCCTGCACCGTGCATGAGGTTAGCAGGCTTATGAGTTAAGTTTGTGAACCTCCACTGCAATGTCACCAGCAAGTGAGAGTTAAAACTTCTGAGTTTTCAGATGCCAGAGTACTACGACTACACCAGATCTCTGATTTTGAAGATACAAATCTCTTGAAATTATCTTCCTGTCTTTCTTTTTGCAGGGAGCTATGAAGAGAAATATTTGTTGGAAAACATAAGAGGTATCAAATGCATTTTCTGGGAGAAACAGAATGTTTTTGGTACTGAAACTCAAAACATGATTGCTCAGCATTCAGCTTACCCTCTTCCCTATGGTCAAGTGTTTGGTAATGAAGAGAGGGACATAAGCAAAGATAAAGGAGGAAATAGAAGTGCCGGTGGTAGCTAACTTAGTGGCAACATCTGCAGCTCCTATCTGACTTCTTGCTGAACATCAACAGTAAGATAATCAGGTTCATCAACTTTTCCCTCCATAAAGATCTGGCCACTGCTATCCATACATCAGAAAAAAACTCTAATACACAAGAATAAACGCAGAGAATGAAAAAATGTGGAACCTTCAGCTGGAACAAAAGCCATCAACTCTGCAGGTTAAATGTCAGTTGCACATTATGATCCTTCCTCCTGCAGGTTCCCTGTCAACTCTCCATGATAATTTTAAAGTTTCATATTAAAATATTCATTTCAAATGTTCTTCAGAATCAAATCACTCACTGCGTAAAATTTCAAGTACATTTTCATATATGAAATAACACAAGAGGCATTCTTCTAAGACAGTGCAGATCACTAGACTTGGGTTACATCCCAAAATTGGGGATCAAGCCTTCTTCATCAAGAAAATTGAGCTGTGAGACAAGTTTTCTCAGGTGAGGAGTAAAATAAAGTAAATACATATTTCAAAAAATCCCAAACAAAACCACAAACACATCACTTCCTTTGAAAAGTACACTGACAAACTTAATACTAATTTACTATAGAAATGATACTGAAAGTAACACAGCTTTAAAAAATAAAAGCAGCTAGAAAAGAAAAGATGACAAGCAGCTTTGTGAGGACCTGATACAACTGATGATACTGTGTAGTAGATGGACATAAAAGAGAAAACATGAATGTTCCTATGGACACAGTTTAAATCCCACAGAGCAGAGGCACAGAGGGCTAGGAAGAAGAGGAGGGAATGCCCAGGAAAAACTGAACAAGAAGGCCAGGAGGTGGAAGGAAGATGCAGAGAGGGAGACAAAAGAAGAGGCACTAAGGGCCAAATAGAATACCACAGCACAGGAGAGGTGCAGGCAAGCAGGGACACGCAGCTTATTTTCCTTGATGGCAGCCAGCAGAAGCATCACTTACTGCTGCTGCACCTGACAGGCTGGCCACCTTAGTAACCAAATAGCATCCCTTAGAAAGAGAGGATTATTTGTTTCTTCCTCCCAGAACACCTTCTGGATGTCATGGCAAAATATTATTAGTTGTGTCTCTGATGAGCTATCTAATAAAGATATCTTCAAGGTTCTTCCTTCCACCATTATGCCACAAACTTCAAATTACTTGGTAAAGATGCTGTATTCTAACAGTAAAATTTCTCTACAGCAGAGTAAGCAGAACTCCAAAATATAAAATATCAAGCATTAACATCAGCAAGTATGGCTCTGATTTGTATTAGACAATACCAGCTTACTATTGCAGAATAAATATTCAAAGGAAAACTGCAGGCACGTCACAATTACACTACTTCTGTTCATTTTCTCTCTTTATTTCTTTGAAATCGGAGATATTAGACAGTTTTGAAAATGTCTAACTTATAAACGATAACTGTAGCACTGACATTATCATTTCATCCATAGTACAATAAACAAGTTCAGTAAATTCTCCCATATTCATAGACCAACAGAACTATCTTTTGATATCAAGAAATGCTAATACCTGGTGAACAGAGCTTGCAAGGTGATCACATTGCAGATTGACACAATCATCACATTCACTCCACATTTTCTCTGTGGGCTGGAATTTAGGCATTACCATCTGCCCTAGGAGTCAAGCACGAAGCTCTCACTGGAGTCAGCAAGAACTGAGGATATTAACAATGGGCAAAATTTCAGTCCCAACTCAACAAAGAAATTAAACAACTCAACAGTCACACTGAATTTTTAGTTTAGACTTGGGTTAAAGGCTTTGCTGAACCAGAACCTCTTCCTTCAAGTGTTAAACATTATAACAAATATAATTTTTAGTATTTATCATAAGCTGCCTAGATATGTCCTCTGATGCTCAGATAAATCTGACAAGGAAAAAACCCACAAAATAAACCTTGGTTTGAGTAGTCAGAATCTTAGGAGCAATATAAAAATTTAAAAACCCTAGCTCCCACTTTGAATTTGGTATGCTACTGGTTTCTATGCTTACTGACTGTGAGCATGACTGAGGTAAAATGCGAACACAAGAGGCCTAAAAGAAAGCCAGATGAGAATTGTAGTCTTCAAACTCCCCCAAAGGCTTGAATTCACCACAAGAGGTGTAAGACAGACAAATCCCACAGCTCCAGGTTTTTCAGAGGGAACATAATGGGCTAAAGACAGTGAAATATTTTAGTAGAACACTGATATTCTCCTACTTAACCTCCATTTATTAGCATAATGCCAAAAGGAACATAAAATTTCATGAACATGAGCAGTTAATATAGCAGTCCTGTTTACAATAATTGCATTGTATTTACTGCATCCACATAACTGTACTTGCTAAGTTTCTAGCAGGAACATAAGTGGGTTTTGCAGTCTTTGTATGAATTTCATGGTGTTGTGGAAATAAAACTAGCAATGCCTAAGCTAATTTAAAGCTAGATTAGATATGGTTAGGTGAACTGTTATTACACAGCCTGCAGAGCGAATAGAAGCAGTAATTCTACTGGGAAAATATTCCAGGCAAGATCCTTAATTGGCAAAATTTGATCAATATCCCTTGACTGGACTGCTCTTCCACAACTGTAGGAAAACTGAGGTTCCAGCTCACTCTTTAGCAGTGATATCTTTGCTAAGTGTTCCCAGTGAATTTCTGTATGTGTTAACAGGAACATTTCAGGAACTGGTTTTTAAATTATTGCTACAATACTCTGAACATTCATGTCATAGATTACATTACCAAAGTATCATTGTGAGATCTCTGTGAAACGGGTGTCTTAGAGATTAATTCTCTTATTTACAGCTTTCTTTTTTTTTGAAAGCATTTTATTGGCCTCATTTGGTCATTTTTAAATTAGCAGTAATTCAAATGAACCACAAACCAATCTCTCTACACTTCCTAAAGTACAGTAGGAGCCTTAAATTGTTTTAATGGAATGCAAGTTGTCAATATGACATTCCATTTATAGGAAAAGGACAGCTTGGAACTATGGCACAAAATAAAACTGCATTTAACTTTGCAAATCTAGAGACTTTTCCAAAGGTTTCTACCTTTGGAAGGAAAGAGAAATTTTACAAATATAGTCTTACATGTAGTGTTTACCCAGCTCAGTATATTACTCAAGACATCCCATAGGCTCACAGGAAAATAAGAATATTAGTGGTCTTTTTTCTTTTCTATTCTACACTGATCTCCTCCCTGCTCCTTTCAATTCATTAAAAGATGTTGAATATAAAAAAAGCATCCAAACATCTGACAGTGTTACCCACTACAGCAGCAGAAATATGACAAGGTTAATCATCTGGTTTAAAGGAGTCTGACTTCCCCTTGCATGAGATTGCTGCTATCAGTTTTCTTGGGGAAGAACAGTCAATAATGTCTTCTAATCTCTAATAACAGACACAGGACAAACATTCTATTACAACCTAAATAAATAAGACAAACTTTAATTTTAGACCTGTCTATCAAAGGGCTATTCCTGTAATTATTACCACTATGCTTGGCATCTTTGTTTTTCTAGAATTATTTTTTTTTTAGATACTGCTTCAATTAACTGTCATTGGTTACATGGTTACAAACAATGAGATTAAATTACATTTTGCTTAGAAATACAATTATTTTTCTCTTATCCTCTCTTTTCTAACTTTAATTTTTTCCAGGTCTGTTCTCCTCTTTTCAATCACTTCCGTATCTCCCCTACACTCCTCTCTACTTATTCCTCAATTTATGGGGACCTCGTTCTCACAAGAAAGGAGGGGCTGGTGGGGGATGTGAAGCTCCAGGGCAGCCTTGGCTGGAGTGACCAGGACATGGTGGAATGTTGGAGTGTTAGGGCAGTGAAAAGGGTGCACAGCAAAGTCCCTGCCCCAGACTCAAGGAGAGCAGACTTTGGCCTCTTCAGGGATCTGCTTGGCACAGAGCCATGGGATAAGGTCCTGGGGGGGAGAGGGTTCCAAGAAAGATGGTCAGTATTCAAGGATCACCTCCTCCAGGCTCAGGAGTTCTCCGTTCTCGGCCTTTTGTCTCTGCCCGGTCAGGCGTAGAATGGCCTTGGGACAACCCGCGCTCCAAAGGACGAGTGCACTCTTCAGATTTTTCTGTCTTCAATATTGTTTATTATTTCTTATCTACAAAGTTGTCTCCCAGCCTGACAGAGGTCTGACCAGCAAGGCAGCCATGGGCACACTGACCTCCCACTGGATGGTCATCTATTTTTATACTAAAAACTATGTATAAGATATTTACCTTTACCTTCCACCCTTATTAACAAGTGCACAATTAATGTGAACCAATCCCAAAGTGCCAGCATCACCACCAAAGATGGATGACAAGAAGAAGAGAGAAGGACAAGACACGCCCTAATTCCTCCCTCTTGTCTCCTAAAAACCCCCCTGTACCAGAATACCAAAACCTGTATTTTCACCCTGTGAATAATTAATTCCTTCACCACTTATCCCCAAGTGATTCTCTTGCCCTCATACACGTGGCACATCCCGTGCAGAGTCAAAATCCAACCACCAAGTACTCCTGGCAACATTCCAGGATTTCCGAGCCCCCCAGGGGTTGTCTCAGCAACTCTGGACATCAGCTGTGATGTGCTGAGTTCCCACAAGGAGTGATGCATCCAAAAAACAAAGCCAGGCAACAACACCAGCAGGTCTGCATGGATGAGCTCCTGGACAAACTCAAAGACTAAAAGGAAGCCCACAGAGGGGTGGAAGCAAGGACAGCAAGCCTGGGAAGGATACAGAGAAATTGTCTGAACAGCCAGGATTGGGCTAGAAGAGCTGAAGCCCGGACAGAATTGAGTCTCATCAGGGACATCAACTTCTGGTGTACTGCTGTAGTGAAATAAGTTGTTTCTTACTTTCTGAACAGTCACATATAAATGGTATATCACCACCTGACTTTTACATGCATTATAAAACAAGATATTCAGGCAGATAGAACACACACAAAAATAACCATAGCTCAAAATACATAAAACAATCAAAATTTTTGAAGAGGATCTAAAACACCACTAAGATAATGCACCAGCCTTTCACTTCCTGCATTTTGATATTAAATATGTGTTCTGCAACATGAAATTATGACACATAGATCAAGTCTGAAGGAATAAGTCAGCAAGTCCATATTTTGTTTCCACTATTTATGTACAGATATTTGGCACTGTCACTACTGTGCTTCAGATTTTTCTGTCACAATGAAAATGGGAAAAGTGAACTGAATAGATTCTAAAATTCAGAATTAAAAACAAAAATGTAAGCACATTTCTACTAAAAGCAAACACCAGTCTCACACTAGGATAAAGAATACCTATCTTTGAAACAAAAATTTAGTAAGACAAAAAATATCAGAAAAGTAAATACATTTGGATATTAAAGGGTATTTCCATGTACATCAAGGTTTGAAACAGATTCTGAGCTGAAAAATAGAAATCCCAAAAAAGGTAAATCAGAGGCAGCAGAAACCCAAAACATTGGGCTTTTTTCCCCATGATGGAGACCAGCTGTGAAAGACAGTTCCATTACCAGATTTTGGAGATGTTAAACTTGATTTTAAAACCAGAAGTCGTCACTATAATGACTCCATTTTGGATTCCTCTAGTACAAGGTTTGAAGATAAACATTTAGGCCTGTAGTCTCCATGAAAACTTTGAGCAGATAAATGAACTCATGACAATTTCATGTCTGCAAATAGGTTATTCTACCATTTATTTTCCTCATGTAGCAATACTGAAGAGGAAATTTATGCACTTTTCTCCATATTCAAAATAGAGAAAAAGACACACACAAATTTGGAAGTGCCACTGCTCTGCAGTCTTTGTCCAATATGAATTCTAGAATACAGAATAATTATGATGACTGTGGTGTTGATAACACTGATCAAACTACCCTGAACATTAACAAAACACTGCATTTTCTGGTTGAAAATTAAACTGACCCCATGACATCTTTTCACTGCCATTGAAGTAAAAGGTGACAAGAGAACAGCGGTGAGAGAACACAGATCCTTTGATTTTAACCACAAATCTCCCAACAACACAAATGGCACCTATTGTTGTGTAATGAAAGAAACTCTCTTATTAATAATTTCACTCTTTTCATCTTCAACCTACTAATTTTCAACATGTTTCCTAGAATTTATTTTGCCTTTATTACAGTTCTTGATTCAACCCAAAGAAGTATCTTGTTTCAAAGATGCTGGTTCATTTTACCTCATACTGGCAGAAAGCTTTTAAACAATCATGAATTCAGTATTACATCTACTGTGCTATTAGCATGGAAAAATCTTACTGTTCAAGAATATTTCCTCTGGGTCATAATTATAAAAAGAATAGATTCCTGAGGGCATAATCTAACAAACTACTGAAGTTGAAAGATTGTTTAAAACCTTATTGAAGTAGATGTCTATAATTTTTTTTCAAAAAAACATATCAGAGGTTTATAATACATCTGAAATTTTAATGTTTTTTTTCTTGTTTTGAAGAAAAAACAACCACATGCAGTTGGTGAGTTTTATCAGTTGGCATAATCACTGTAGTATAGATATTTTCATCCTAAGGGCCCTTCATCTTTTTGCACATGTATTCAGTAATTTTTGCAGTGGAAAGTCACAATGTCAACAGTTAGAGACATGACAGGTAAATCATTTCAAAGTACACAATAGTTGGAGAAGGGGAAAGTCAAGGGAGTTTTCAGGAGGATGGGAACTAGCAGCTTAGAATTATCTCAATGGAAGTCAATTTGCATCACAAATTAACTAATAGAGCTAAAAATCTGCTTCAGACTCAGAGAAACAACACAACTGAGAATAAACTTCAAGAAGAAACTAGCTAGGCACAAATGGGCTAATTTGCACTGTAATACAAGCAAGAAAGTTAAACAAGAGATTATGGCCAACATTATACACCTAAAGGAAACACAAGCTAGGCTGGGAAAGGGACAGAACCAGACTGTGATCAGATCCAAATCAATTTGCACTTCATTACTGGACTCTGGCCACCTTAAAGGCACCTAATTTTCACAAGAAGCCAGGCAGCTGCTCTTCCCAGATGTCCTTTCTCCCCCACCCCACATTCTCCAGATAAATCCCTTAAAACATGCATTAAAAAACACCCTATACTACTGAAGAATTTTTGTAAACAAGGTGCTTTCTATATACTTGTATCCTGGCCCCTATATTAAATTAATCATTTAGATTATATAAGTGGGTCCCTCACAACTCAAGATAGCCGATGATTCAATATAAATCACTATCTTCCAAACACATCTATTAAGACAATTAGAAATTATCTAGCTGGGAGATGACCAGGTAGAGCACATTATTTGTCATGGCAAATAAACAGGCTTGGGTCCTTTTAAGCAGATTACTACAAAACAGTAAGAGAAAACATTTATAAAAAGCTGTTTCATGATACAGAATGAAGCAAATCCACAGTTGAAGAAAGAGGAAATTTAAAAACCCATTCAAAACCCATTTCTGAGGCAGCCTAATTTTCTACTAAGGAAAAATAAAGATCTGCAGAAGTGTAAAGGTCTTCATATGAAGGTAACCTTAGGGAGACCAAATTTCTATGAAGACAAAAGGCAGCAGTAGAAGCAAGACATCTAAGTTCAGCTAGCTAGAATTCCAGCTAGCTAGAATTCAGTATTTCAGTCTTTGCAAAAGAAAAATTAAAAGGAAAAAAAAAGTTTGTGCATTTTTCTCTCAGATAATTAAAAGAAATGCCAAGTGAGAGTAAGCTTTAATAAAGGAGACCTTATAAATTTTAAATTAGAATCAGAAACACATTCATGATTAGAAAATACCTGGTTTTAATAAACTCTCAGCTGAGGTCTAGAGACACCTGCTAATGATGCACACGCAATCAAAGGTGTCTGGAGTGGCTGCAAAGAGAAGCAACAGGCAGAGAAAAAGCAGCTAAAGGGCTGCTGTATGTTTGGTGTGTTTAGCTGGGTGACCTTAGATGTGCTGCCTTTCTGAAAACAGAACCCCCACCTGCACTGGTTGTACTCACTGCCTGCCAGTTACAGTGCAAGGAAGTATTGCTTTTAGTGGTGAAACTGGGGTAAAATCTATTTAGTTTTTTACCAAAAAGCCTTACGTTTACATGAAAGAAGCTAATGTATGTATTATACACATAGAAAAGATTCCCTATATGGAATTAGTTCCTGAAACTGAAAATCGCATAGATAACAATGATGGCCAAAACATTTCTTAGCTTTCTGAAAATCAACAAAAAAGTTGACCTAGAAGATGAACTATTTATTAAGTCTATGAAAAAATCTATTATTTAAAAAAATGCCACCTGATTTAATTAAATATTTGCACATGTGCTAAACTAGCCTGCATTTTCTTTATATCCAAATTTGCCCTACTTTTCTTTCTAAACTATTACTAGACAACCTGTTGCCATTTTTTTGGGATTGTCCAAAAATATCTATCAAATCCTCATCAGCTGATAGGTGACACAGGAACGTTACAATTTCCTGTACTGGAGGCAACTGAAGCATCCCAAATATCCCAGTTTTCTGCACTCCCTGAGCAGACATGAGGCTGCTCTCCTTGTGCAGTAACCAGATCAGGAGTGCTCCAGGTGTGTTATCCTGATGGGAGCTCAGATCCTCTGCTGAGGGAAAGGGAGAGAGCTGAGCCCTGCCTGTGCTGCAGCTGAGCCAGCCCAGAGAACTGTGAGGGACACTGCAGGACTGTCTGCAAAACACCATGCAGAGATAATGCAGAAAATCTCTTCCTCACAGCAATATTAAGTTCCGTAATATAATGTACACTCTGGAAAACATAGCTGTATTTCTAGTTTGTAATCAGCTAAAGGAAGCAGTGATATTGTCTGTCAGGTTTATTGATGACTAGTATCCATAAATTCTTTCTGGTTTTCTCATATCCTTGCATTTCCACTGGGCATGTCTTGTTTCTCAACATTGAATTTTTGACAGCATTAGTCAGCACACCAAAGCAAAGTAATGAATCCTACTGCTGTGCTTTTTCCATCTCAAAAATGTGTCCATATAAAGCCTTCAAAATGCTCCCAGAAGAATTGCTTTGTGTTGATTTGTTTTTTTTTTTAAGCAACTGACACGAAAATCAGATTCTTATATGCCACAGAGAAAATTAGGAGACAGTGAAATCTATAGATGCAATATACATCTATAAGAGTTTGCATGCCTTATAGTCTTGCCCAAAATTTGAAGATGCAGCATGTTTATGAAAATGGTTAACAGCAACAAAAATGGGGACACCATTTGGATATACAATTGAGCACATCGTGACATAAAAGAAATCTGAGACAGCTGAGACCAGATATCCTTCAGTACAAATACATCAGGAAGGCAAAAGAACTAGTCCTGAAGTGGATTTCAGCAGAGATGTTGTCAATCAAGCCAGTATTTAAATCAAGAAACTCTGTCAGCTTGCTGAAGATGCAGGGCAGCTGGAGGTCCCTTCCTTGTGAATCACTGGATCCCCAGGTTTCTGGCATTGCTCACATTGACAGCCTGTGCTCCTGGTGCACGGAGCACTGTGTGCTGCCCAGCTGGCCTCTGTGCTGACAGTGACAGGAGCCAAGGGAATGAACAGAAGTTGTGCTGGGGAAGGCTTAGGTTGGATACTAGAAAAAAGCTCTTCACCCAGAGAGTGGCTGGGCGCTGAAAGGTTCCCCAGGGCAGTGGTCACAGCTTCAAGAAGCCTTTGGACAACACTCTCAGGCCCATGGTGTGATCTTGTGCAGGGCCAGAAGCTGGAATTCATGATCCTTGTAAGTCCCTTCCAACTCAGCTCATTCTGAGATTCTGTGATTTTGAGATGCCAACAAAAAGGTAAAGAAATTCTGCAACTAAGAGAGATCAAACTAGCAGCCATCCCAATTTCTGTGCTGGAAGATTCTGTTAATCCTTATTTTTGGTGACAGGAAGCATGGTGAACAGGGAAGGATTTGAAGAAATGATGGGACAGATCATGGCTGTACACAAATGCTTTGGGTTTGAGGTGTATTTACTTCTACTGGAAAAGGAGGAGAAAAAAATCCCTTCCTTTGCTCCTGATTTGGAGCAGTATTAATCCACACACTGTCTTTCTGGTCTGGACTGTGAAACACCTACTGAAGAAAGCCAGAGCTACAGAAGGGGAATATCCTAGAGCGGTGTTTCAAAATCAGAATTAAAACAGCTCACTTCAACTAGAAAGTCAGGCCCTACAAAGCCTTGCTGCTAGTCTGATGATAAACTTTTAAGCCAGGAAATACCCACAGTTATTATGAATTCAGAACAGACAGCATTTCTGAAATAATTAAAGCCAGAGAGGCAGTAGGTACACTGATGTACCTATTTTATACCACCTACATCTAGAAAGTTAATTCAGCTACAGGAAAGGATATTTAATCTTTGCTGCAGCTTGACTAACTGCCATGGAGCAATGGAGATTATTAATGTGGGCAGGCTAACTTGGGAGACACAGGAGGGAAGGAAGCTGCAGAGATCCTTGCTGCTCCAATTCTTCTCATCCTTCTAGGGGATCTGGATAACTCTATTTCTTTGCCAAAAAAAGGGCAGCTTATCTTCAAAATCCAGTATCAATACTTAAAATACCTACCATAAATCCTCCTGTACAGAGACACAGGCAAAATGAGCAAAGGTTCTAAAGGAATATTTTGCTCAAAATCTGTGAGAATAGAGAAAGATAACCTGGCAGGCAGCAGGAGCAGAGGGTAGGTGAAGATCCTCTCTGAAGTTCTGTTTATTATGAAGAAACCAGCTGTAGTGTACGTGTTCTTAGCAACTGGTGCATTTTAAGCAAGAAAATTTGTTTCCTGATAATATCAGGATTCAGCTCTCAGGTCTCCAACTGAAAACAAAGATGTGGACCTGCTGTTGCAAGTCCTGAGGAGGCTAAGGAGATGGTCAAGAGGGCTGGAGCACCTCTCCTAGGAAGACAGGCAGAGAGAGCTGAGGTTATCCTGCCTGGGCAAGAGAAGACTCCAGGGAGACCTTATAGCACCTTCCACTACCTAAAGGTGGCTACAAGAAAGCTGAAGAGGGACTTTTTACCCTCATGGGTGACAGGTCAAAGAGGAATGGACCCTTCCAGTCCAAGCTATTCTGTGTTTTGCCTGCAGTGTGCTTGTTAAAAGTCATAACTCTATCCTGTGAACTTGAAAAATCATAATAATTTATGCTAAAAAACCCCTAATGTAATTATAATAATTGTTCTAAAGCCAAAACAACTTACTACCTTATAATTTCCATTAGTTCTGAAAAATGACCTTTTAGTGTAATCTGAGCTCCTTTCCTTATGAAATCTCACTGAAAAAGAAAAGAATAAAATAACAAAAGGCCATCCAGTCCATATTTCCCATTTGGTTTTTCTCTACTGGCCACAATAAATGACTGTTTTGCACAGCAGCTCGGGAGTGGAAGAAACAGAAAAGGAGCATTGTATGTGGATAATTAAAAAGATTAAACAGAATTCATCATGGATAAAGGGTTATGATGGTGTTAAGTCCTGTCTGACACACTAGAATTGATAATAAAGTCCTGTAATACCACCCATAGGAAAAATATACAGAAGCACACTACACAAAGAATGAAAACATATGTGAAAATTTCTCTTCTTCTGAGATTTAACACTAGGCACTTTACATTTTCTTCCTTACTCTTCTAATAAATCAAACCACAGTTAGCTATAGATCTTTGAACAATTCATCTGTTAGTCAAAATACATCTGGTAGTCAAAATAGAAACAGGAAGGAAATAAATATAGTTTTGGAGAATGGATAGAATCTATTTAATCTCTCCATTCAAGTATGACAATGTGCTGAATTCTATTAAAAAAGTTGTGATTGGGCAGCAGAGGAAGGTACCAGTCTTTCCGAGCCAGTCTACACACAGTCTCACCCTGGATTTCTTGCCAAAATGGGGGACATTGTGGCTTCTCTCCTGAACAGAGAGAAATTTATGGGGCACAGAACACAACACCCAAGTGAGGTCCATCAGCTGGGTCTGAAAGTGGGGGATGCATGAGAGGAAGAGAAGCAAACCCAGAGAACAAGCCTCTAATGTAAGAGACTCTTCTCGAGATGCCGACAAGACTAGACATTTTGTTTTAATTAAGAAAGGAACTGAAATGTGCTGTAATAAGAGCCACACTACAGTAGCAGAGTCTGTGGGCTGTACCCTAGATTCAGATTTCTTTTTTAATTTTAAGCCAGCTCAGCCAGCAAATCTGTGGTTTTTGCTTCACTGGTTACTGTGCTCCTATTTGTGTTCAAAAAGAGAAGAAAGCCCTGAATGCTGAATGGTCTTTCAGTGAGTCTATCGAGGAACAGTCCTCTACTGAACACTCAGAAACCAATCAGAGTTAATGAAAAATAACAACAAAACCTCATTGCACTTCCCCCACGCTCATAAAGGAAATGTTTTGTGTTACCTTTTTGCCCTCTCTTGCCCTAGAAAGAAAACCCAAAAGCCATGGAGTGATAACACTTGTTTCTCCAGTGCAATCATCATGTAGTATTACTGAGAAGTTTGGAAAGCCTATTATGAAATACTCCACTCCCTATTATTTTAAAATGTAGGAGAAAAGAAAGAAAAAAGCAGACACAGCTTCAGACTCTGTTCCAGAAGGGAACTGCTTTCTCTGCAAGTTTGAGCTGTGAGCAGCACTGTTTGCTAGGCCTACCACGAAAGTCACACCTTACACCTGATCCAGAGGAATATTCATCCCTATCTTGGCACACACCCTGGAGAAGTCCCAACACTGAATGTTCTCCAAACTTAGATTATGACAGCATTTTCCTGTCAGAATGGCAAAACAGCAGTAGTAGATTTCTGAACACACAAACACATGGTTTACATATTACACAATAATTACACATTTAATTACCTGGACATCTCTCAGTATAACAAAACCACAGCCTCCAGGTGCTACTGAAATGCAAATAGCTACAGTTGTATTTTGGTATTGAAGAGCAGCTTGAGAGCATGAGCTCAGTTTAGATTCAATACAGCTCAGACAGCAATCTTGCAAAGCAAACTTGTGCCTTACTGTATCTTATGGCAGAATAAATTGCACATGAAGCTTTAAGAAAATTATAGATGATGCCAGAACTACTCAAACTGAAATGTTCTCATACAATTAAATATCACCCATGCTCCTAGTTACTAAATATTAACTTTTTTTTTTTTTTTGTACTTGTCTATAACTACTTTCTGGTAAGGCTCCAGGAACTAAAAGCATCAGTACCTTTAGTTACCTCTCTGGCCAACCACAGTATTTGGAAAGTTTTAGACTGCTTTTAAATTTTACCAATGTCATGTATATTTAGATAACAATCCTTACTTAAAACCAACCCAGACAAATGCCCAATAACTGGTATCAGCCAGAAATCATCCCTAGATTTTGCTGTTTCACCTACTTTAAAACATTCCCACTTCTTTCAGAGCATTGTTACAAAATATTACTGATGCATAAAGCTTGAAAAATGTAAGACTTTACAGTGAACAGCGCAGGGAGATATTGAGGCTAACCTGCTGAAACCAGCAATTCCCTCGACAAGCTGAAACGTGGAATCACCAGTCCCTCAGCCACCTAACACAAAATGTCACTGCCACTTTCACCCCTGACACAGTAGCCCAGAACACAGGGCATCCAGGAGAAAGAATCTGACTTCCCTTTTCTTATTTTCTCAAAGTCCTGTGGTGGTGAGAGAAAGGGCAGGACCAGAAGACAGCACAAGAACTTCAGACACAGTGAGAACAAGTGCAAATGCTGTTCTGAGAAAAGCACACCCTTTTGGGACCTTTGGGGGATATTCCAACTGAGAGGAATTTACTGCCATAGGCAAGCAAGCTCTCTTTTTTCTCATTCTGCTGATACTCAGGGAAACTGTTCTTGGCAAGTAAATTAAAAGCAAATAACTGGTGTCAGATTTAATTATTTTTATGCTGTTTCCTTTTCCTAAATGCAAACCTTTATCTGGCTACCTGCTTTGGTCAATACTGACCAGCAGGATATTTCCCTAACTCATTCACTGTAACAGAGAATCCCTGGATTATTTGTTGTTTTTCCTTTATTTCTCATTTCATCTGCTTTCCAACAAAGTCCAATATTCTCAAGTTCTTCAGGCCTCATTAGTAAAGTCTGTTTGAGACTGCAATTTGCCTTTTCATAGGAAAGATACTGTTTTCAGTTAAGTAGATGTTTGTTCATCACACTCATTAACATATTAAAAGTACAGACATACTGTGCCATGTTCAGAAAGAATATTCTATTTCAGTTGTTACATAAGCCTATCTTCATTCCAGTAAAATGATTTTTCAAATAATTTTTTTTTACAAGTTTTATTACATGTCATCTGTGTACTTTACCCAAATACATAAACTCATCCACTCCCACTGCAAGACATATTGTGGTACTAGACCAGGCATATTTTGGAATTCTTTCCCAAACAGAGGCTCATATTGATTATAGATTGTACCATTTTAAGGTAAGACTCAGTGTTTCCTGTGTAGTTTGGAAACAGGAAGTCCTCACTTTAAAGGCAGTTCTGTGAGGAACTGGAATAGCAGCAGGCAATTTCTGCCAAATATTGTAATTGCAGTGAATTAGCCAGTAAGGAGAAAGAAGTTTAATCAGGACTCTGATGCCCTTTTGAAAGTATCTTTCCATAAAGGTAAATTCAGGAATTAGGATTATTCTTTTTTTAAGCATAATGAAATTAAGGAACCAGGTCAAAGGAAGTCAGATAGTTCTTGCCACAGAAGCTCCTCATGTCCCAAATCTGGGCTGACCACAAAGAAATCTTTTCATTAAACCTGTCTTTTGAAAATCTGCATGAGAAAATCTACATGCATTACAGTAATGTAATCTGGCATGAAATGGCAGAAATAAAAATACAAACAGAAAGGGAAATTTAGATAATTTCATTAACTTCTATTTGTGCTGTTTATTTTAATAAGACTAAAGAGAAACCATAAACTTCTTTCATTTTTCTTAACTACAATGGAAGTATGACCAAATAGATTAACTACCTATATTTAAAGATCCACTTTTGGACATATTGAATATATCAGAGTAATATACACAGGCAGGCACCAGAGTCACCCTGGATTTTAATATTACTGCTAAAATAAATTACTTCATAAATTATGCTTGGCCTACATGTATTTGCAGTTTATCAAATGATACAAGGCAGCAAGCATTAGAAGAATTAAAAACATTTTTCAAATACTGCAGAGAAGACTCTGTGCATGGTCTCCCTCAATATACAGTCCTTGCAACTGTCCCTGACACTGAGATCATGCTGTAAATGAAGAGATGTTCGATCTCCTTATTTTATGTCCTTATAAAAGCCAAGATGACATCTATTCCATCTTACAGCTATGATATCAGTATTTCAGCATTATTATTATCATTATCAATATTATTTTTTTGTTTCAAAACAGTTTTGCTAAACAGACATATTAAAAAAAGTTATTCTGTCATTCAACAGAAAGTTCTGGAATAGGTGTGAATTTCAAACAACCACGGATCAAATATATTTCTCAGGGCATGAAATTAAAAAAGACATTGTTCCTCATTTCTGGAGTAGTGAGCTTATTGTTTTTGTTAAAGATTGATATTGTGAAAAAGAAAAATTGTGAATAATCTCCATTTTTCGATTTCCAAAAAGGTAAAAAGAATTTGTGTATTTCTTTTTCAAAGACTTCTTTTCTTTGTCAAGCTAAGTAAATCCTGACCTGTTGTTGTATGGAAACACATGTTTTTTCATAGTGTCCACACTTCAGCACAGATTCTTCAGCAGCTGAGGTACAGAAAGGGGCTTTTCTTGTCATCCCACTCTCAATACCCCCCTAGGATTCATCCGTAAATTACAGGAGCTTTGGTGAAAACTCCATAATTAAAGATACAACTGATTTTACAAGGCTGATTTTAGCACTCCTATTATCCCAATTTTATGCACTACTGCATATGGGTGAAAAAAGGAGAATGTTATACCCACAATTCATTATAACCTGGTAAGTATGATATAATATGTGACTTAGAAATGAAACAGAATTTCTAAACATACAGGTAGTGGTGCAGGTGGCTGTGGAAACTTCTGCAGCACCAATTGCTGGCCCCACTCTTGCCTCAGATATGGCTGCTTTTTAAAATCTACCTTCGAGCTTCACACTGTGAAAATGTCATATCAACAGTTTTCCAAAGGGGAAGACCAGCATGACCTCATGCTTGGAGAAATTCCAACTCATATTTTCAAGACATCCCTTTTACTCAGTGTTGACACTGGCACAATTTGCAAATACAAGTAACAGTTCATGCACAAGCATAGGTCCCATTGGCAATGCTTTTCAAAAAAACATAGTTTAGAATTTAAAAAAACTTTAAAATAACTAAGTATCACATAGCTGCAACAAAAAATACATTTTCAAAATTGCTACCCGCTCTTCAGTGAAATAATTGAGCTCAAATTTTACAATGAATGCATACACAACATTATGTATATTTCATCTAGAAAGAAAAGCCCAATTTGCAGAACTTGGGCAAGCAGTGACCCCATTTCATTTCAGGAACAAACCAAAATGCTCAAGGTTATTATGTTTCTTCTTTAGTTTTCTTCTATTAGTTAAAAATTGATCACAGCCATTTCCTATACATTTAGCTGTATTTTTCACCATTAATAATTCAACTTACGGAATATGCAAGGAATGCATTTATTTTTATTCCTCACATATGCACAGGAAACCAGAAATAAAAATTGAAGGGGTTTATTATACTGAGTAAAATACTTCAGTTGTTTCTTCAGTTTGACACAATGCACAATTCATCAATAGGATGAATCACAATGCTCTTTTGCCAAATTATTGCACCACAACACTCAACCAACTCAAGCAGAAAGAGAAAGTTTAACCAAATCCAAATATGTGGAAATTGCATTCTGTGAAGAGGGAGAGGACTATAGACTCTGCCCTTTGCAAAGTAACAGAGGGATTTTAGTGATCAAAAGTAGCCATAAGTTGAGTCTTACACTTCTGCTGAAAGATACCTTGGCCAGACAGTAAAACTGAAATACTGCACCCAAGTGTCTGTTTATGGAGTGTGCAAACAGGAGGCAGGAATCTGTTTTACAGCTAAACCCAGATGATTAAGTTATGTATTTTTCCATGTAAGTAAAACTGATTCCTACTGATACAGTAGGAACCACATAATTCTTTTGGTGTAAATATAACTTTTAGCAGCATATGATGGGATTTGGCAATATTCTTGTAGGTGAAAGCACTTGATACTGCAGAAGTCTGAAAATACCATTTGTTTTTGCAATGAATAACAAGCATAGGATTTGTCATCCTGATAATAATGAGATTTTGTCTAAAAGTAACAATCCCAACTAAACCATGGTATCAGAATTCAAAAATGTGGTTTCCACAGCTGTGAAACATATCACAAAAACTACTTACAGTGACTTCTGCAGTCTGCCTCAGAAGTGCTGTAGAAACAACTGTAACTGTTTACAAAGCTGATGATATTTCAAGAAAACCTAATTTTTTAAAAAAATAAAACATACCAACTGACAGAAATGAATAACAAATCATAAACATTATAATTTTGAACAGAATGCTTCTTATGAAATACAAAATGTGTGCAAACCATTAATTCTGCTTTCATTACAGCCAGCTTGGGGAAGAAATGCAGATTGCTTTAGAAAAAATATGTTCCCTGTCGTAAAGTAAACGGAATACTCACATCATTTCACACTTACAGAAAATCTTCCTGCCAAAGAGGAAGATGAAGATTATCATAAAGCTCCTTATAGGCATCATCTAACTTAGCCTAATCACATCCCTGCAAGGTGTGTTAGCTGTTATGCTGCTCTCTGCACACATAGTCCAACAAGAATAAATAGGTTTACACTTCAAGAGCTCCCAGTGATGTGGTGACTTGTTGGAAAGCCACCCTGGAGTTCCAACTCCCTTAGCTCTGCCTGCACAGCTGGATCATCCAGATCCTATATTGTGTAGAATCTACCCAAGTGCAGGAACATAAGAAGTATGAAGCAGCCCAGATGTTCTGAAAATTCCATCAAGGCTTTCATTAATAAGAGCTAATGATACAGATAGTCTCTAAGGAGTGAATTAATGTAGACCTGCCTTTCTTTCTCCTTCTATGACCAATGGACTGTGAAAGTAGGACATGAGCTTTATTTTTGCTTTTTCCTTTTTGATCTATTCTGTTCCCTTATCACTTTACATCCACTTATTTTTCTTCCTTTTTTAAAATATACAGATATTCTGGTTGCTATTTCTGAAGGTATTTATAGATATCAGGAATGTAAATCATAGTGGGAATCATCAAGCAGTAGGCATTTAAGCCTTTTCTGTTTCTCTAGCAATCTTCAACTTTCAAATGCCCCAAGAAGCCACCTCACAAATCTCTATTTTAAGCCTGAATACACGACACTTTCTAAACTTCCACAGTGAATAGAAAGCAATTGCCTGAGCCTTTTGTAAAACAAGGTGATATACCTTAAAGGACATACCCTGTTCTTTTATGTTTGAACCAAAGAAATTAGAGCATTTTCTGAAGTTTCCCTTTCACTTAAGTATACCCAAAGGAAATGGTAACACACAAAATACACAAAAGCCTCTCTCAGCCTTTACCAAAACCACATGGTTTTAGACTTGAGCAAGATAGAAGGCAAAGTGACTTGTGGAATAAAGAAGCTACACTGAGCAATGAAATATATATATTTAGGTGCAATCATAAGTAAATCACAGCTAGCAGAAGCAAAAATGGTCTGCAGAAAGACCAGATCTCAGGACAACAGGAGAGTCAAGATGCCTCTGCAAAATAGCTCTGAAAATTCCTGTAGATTTGAATAACTGACTTGGACATCCTCCCAGGAATCTTTCTGGTGGAAATGATCCCCACGAAACTTTGTAAGGGATGCTGAGCATTAAAAGTCCAATCTAAAGCTTTTGACTGGATTCCCTCTAAGGTTCAACACTCAACATTACAGTCTCTTGCCCTATCCTCTCACTGATCCTAAGTGCAAAGATTTCTTGTAGGGTCTGGACAGGGATGAATAACTACAGATGCTTTCCATACACAAATAAAACCATGCAGAAAGGACTCTGTTTTCTACCCAAAATACATGCCTCCACAGCTAAACCTGACCAAAGGCTAAAATGGAAGCAGCTGACAATAAATCAGAACTGGTCTCCCACCCAAGTAATGTAAAAAAGACAAGTATGACTTTCTGAGCCTTTAAAAGTACTTCTAAGCTGTAACATATTTTTGCTGCAATAATAAAAAGTCAAGCTGCCCAAATAATTGAACTCCAGTAGTTCCATGGTAATTTTGCTCTAAGAGGGATCATCTCTTCCAAGTACTTCTCCACACCTCTGTAGCATACTGCTGACTTTTACTCTCACTATATATTAGACTGAAAGGATAATTTCCAGAACTTTATTTTAGCTCAGAGCAGTATTCCACAGCCATTAGCTTTTTACCCATTTAGAATTATCCTCCCTTTCAATTTTTGGGAACTCAATAGTGTTCTGAATTTAACACACAAAGAGTTAAGCCTGCCTATAGCAGCACAACCTCAAAGTAGCACACTAGGGATCAAAAGTAATCAGCACTATACGAGATCAGCCATTTTAGTAATTTTCCTATTTATCATTTTACCTTTCTCTTTGCCCTGTGGTTGCTTTTGAATGATATCTTAGTTATTTCCACCTCACACCTTTGGATTATGTGTCAATTTGGTCAGTGTGCTGCACACACCAAAGTGAGAGCATTTGTATCTGTGGTAGCATATTTGAAATGCGCATTAGGAAACACCTAATAGTGTATACTCACACATCCCAGTTTGCCTGTAAGGCTCAAACCTGTGCTCTATGGTGTTCATGCCAATTTTACTGGAAGGTAAATATTGAAGCATCAAGCAATTATGTGACTTAAGCAAAGCCACTTGGGAGTTCTGTAACAAAATGGGACCAAATTTAAACACCCCATGGTATCCAAGTGCTAGGGAATGTCCCATAGCATCCATGTGCTAGGGATAACACAGCACTGACAGGACACTCGGGCTTTTCTGGACTGGCAGCTGCAAACAGTGGGATAGTCCACAGCATCTCACACAGCACCAGATACTTTTGTTTTGCAGACTTGTGCGTAAAGTGAGGAGCATACTTCTAAGAGCCAGGATTGATTCCTACACCCCCTAAACCAACCATTTTATATTAAATAGGCAACACTTTTTCCAAAATTAAGACAATAAGATAATCTTTTATAATTCGCACAGTGATTGAAACTTAAGACTTCCTTGTTTTCAATCTTCTAGAAATGAAAGTGGACTGAGAAATAGCCTTTTCTGGTCACCACAATATAAGAGCCAAACTGAAGTGTTCAGAGGCTTATTTTTGGTAGCAGAAAATTTTCAATTATATCTCCTGCAACTTTATGCATTTCAAATACTTGTCTCCCTTATGTTGAATTTCTAATAGATATTGCACAACTTTGGCTCCATGTCCAGAATCCTTGTGCCAAATTAGACTCTGAAGGAATCTCATGTTTAGCTGATAAAGATGATTATGTAAACAAAAATTGCTTGTTTTTCCACTTACACTTCTGTAATTCAGACAAATCAAAGCAAATCACAGAAACCAATGGCCAAATGAAAATAAGAAATCACATATATTTTAATTATTTGTGAAATCCTCTTTGGTCAGCTCTGTTTAATGTAGGACCCATTGATCATATCATGGTATTGTCTTTATTTCAAACATCTGAGCAGTTTAGAAACTACTTACAGCATGGGTTCCAATCAGAACCTAACTGTTCAACTGAGAGTTTCTTATATTTTTGGAGCATCCCCCCCGCCTGAGTGTGTTAAAGGCAGCCTTCACAGAACACAACAATTTATTTCAATGCCATGGAACCACTTTAACTGACTTCTAGTCCTTGGCAGTCCTTGTTCCACCAGCTACCACCAATAGGTCAATCTTTACTTTTCATGACAGAGCATCTTTCATTTTGGAATTTTCCTCTCCAGAATTTTTTATTTATTTCAAATTCTTGCAGCAGCTACACTTAAAACATCCTAGTGTGTTTAGGTAATTTATAAACTCAGCTGTCTTCCTCAGTAAGACAAGTGCCAATTGTGTTGTATCTTTCATATTTCTATTACAGCAATTCTATCTTAATTAACAATAAAATACATAAGCTAAATTGTGCAGTCTTCACTATTATATTCACAGGATGCTCATGGCATTGCATTGTTACTGCACACAAGAAATATCTTGCAGGATTCCTGCCTACCAATATAAAACCAGTTTTCAAGATTTAAGTGTGTAATAAATTAGAAAATATTTCTCATAAGAGTAAATGTCTTCTGCAGCATAGCACTAATTCATTCTTGAAGAATAACATTTTCTCCTGTGAGGCAGGATGTATATTATTGTTTTCAGAGGAAAACAAAAGAGAAAAGGAAGCAGCATATCTTTACCCTCCGCACGTCTTTGCCGAATGTTTCGCTGTAGCTGGTGCCCAGTATTTCAAACTGGACATAGGGGTTGGCTCCATCTTCTCTGAACTCCATAACACCAGTCAGCCCAGTTATATGGCCCTAAGGAAGTAAGTTTGAGAAATTTCAGAACAGAAGACATTTGCCTTCATAAACACTCCTCTGCATAAAATGTGTGCCAAACATGTTAAAATCATGTTTACAGTGAACTTAAATGTGGCCCTTGCATGTTCTTCAGTAGCTCAAACCCAGCACTAGACAAAAGATTTCAGTTTTTCATTTTTTTTGAGAAAAATACTTTAGCACTGACACACCCAGTGTTTATGGCCATCAGGTCACTACTGTCCACAGAAACAGACCCCAAAGGAAAAGAGAAGGGCCTTAGTGGACTGTGAGACAACAGCTCTCCCAGTGTAACTGAGGGCAGCAGGCTCAGTTCTTGCTTAAGTACCAAAGCATGAACTCCCAGCCCAAAACAACGGGGATACCTGCTGCGCTCCCTAGAGATGCATGAAGGAAAGACAAAATTGCAACTCTGAAACTGTCACAGAGTTTGATTCTGGCTTTGTCGCAAAGCTTGAAGCGACATCGAAGTTCAAATTAATTTAGCAACAAAGGATAGCATCATTAGGACTTGCCAGAATGATCAAATTGCATCATTTTACAGAAGAAAAATTATTTAATCAATATATATTTGGGAACAGGGAGTTTCTTCTGAACAAATGCAAAAGTTAGAATAGTAAAAAATTATGGTTTTTTCTACTATTACTTGTGATCAAGTAACTTTTATACAAGAAGTTGCCATGTGTCTGTAAAGCCACAGGTCTGTCCACATTTGAGTATTTCAGCATTGTGCAAGACAGTGCAACTGTTAGTGACAGCTTAGCCAAATCAGATCCTTCTTGCTTTGCTCTGGATACAGTACACAAGAAGATCCTTACTAATTCTCAGCTAACTTACAAAGCTATCTGAGCTGTCAAAAATGGATCATAATTCTTAAACCTCCTAATTGGTTTTCCCTCCTGCCCACTTCAAGCCCCTTAAGTTATCCTTTTGCAAAAATGCATGAATCAGTGCCCATGACTACTCCTGATCCGACTTCCTGCACAGGAGGCAGCTAGAGAACAGAAGTAGAACACACACCACTGGACCCACACTGCACTGTGTGTAACATGTTTATCATAAATCATTTGCTTGTTTAATAGCTGTAGATTGTCCTTGGTTGTTGTAGATCACTTGCTTGTAATGCATCAAAGACAAGTTAAATACAAGTTAAAACCTTCAAATGCTCAAATGGACATGAAGCAACTCATTCAATTGCTCACAAAATGGTGGTTTGTCTTTTCTCACCTTCTTAATAGTCTCTAGCATGGATCTTCCTCCATTCCAGGGTTTGGTGGATTTCCTCATGCAGTTCAGACTTGCCATACTGTGCCATTTCCTGTCCTCCAGTTTTCTGTGGAAAGCATTGGCCAGCATGAGCACACTGTCATACAGGTACAGGTTGGAAACCTGCAAACAAAAATAAGAATGAGCTTCTTTTTTTTTATGCGAGCACCTTCCAAAGAAATGATAAAAACCAGCAGAGAAAACAAAAGAAAGCATAAGTAAGAACCAAAAGCGGGGTATGTTTGACATGTTCAACACCAAAGCATTTGAGACAAATGTCTGTGCTCCTGAGTCCCTCTGTCCAAGGGATTCTGGCACACGGGCACTGCCTGAGCGTTACTGCAATGCAGTGCTGTAAAGAGACATCACACTCCACACACTCCACATATAAACTCAAACTACAGAGGTAGTACAGCTATCTATCAACAAGAGACAAGTATTGCTACTTTTTCAGCCCTTTCAGCAAGGAGGGAAAGACAGGATGGAATTAAGTTCTTGGGGGTTTTATTCATTTGAGTAACTAGTAATTTCTGGAACAGCAAAACCCAATACACACACAACTCTTTAGAATAGAAGGAAGAGAAATGACAGTATTATTTTGGTCTTAGCATCTCTTTCCACCAAATATGCATGAGATTGGTTATGTGCTACTTTCTCTGGAGCTACTGAATTTAGCCTTCTTAGTCTTCAATTCACATGAGAGAAACAGAAATAAACAATTGATGACAAAGACTCCAGAAAGAGCAGAATCCCACACTAGTAACACTGAGCTACGTATTTAATTTTTCAAACCAAGACATGTCTAGCAAGACATGATTAGATCTTTTGACAGACAGTGGTATCCAGCTCAGATGGTAAAACTTTAGTAGAGGAAGTTGGCTGAGACAACACTAACGCTAATAATAATAGTAATAATATTTCTTCTACCTATAGGCTTTAATCATAATAAACATTACTTTGCCATTTATCTCCTGGATTTTCTAGTCCACCTTAGAAAGTAACACCTAGAGACCAGTAAAGAGTTGCAGGTGGAAGTTAATTCAGCTGCATACTTCTTATAAATATGACACTTTAGGTGTCCCAATAAAAGTGACACTATGAAAGCTTAAGCATTTATTACTGTTGAATCGCTAGGTTCAAGTAAACTTCTGATGTTTGTAAGATGCTAATCTTCAGAAACAAAATGTTTCCTGTTCCATAATCTGGAGTTTGATGGAAATTGAAAACCTAAGCACTTTGAAATATCTTCCAGTATAAGTAAATCTGAACAGAAGATATCTAAGCAAAAATTAATTTTGAAAGAATCAAAATACAAAGAAAAAAAAGATATTGCAATACACACTTATTTAAGTGACTGAGCATAAAAAGGGATCTTAACATGAAAACAATGCAAAGCCAATGCGATACTATCAGGGAGAATCTCTCTCATCTGGCATTTCCATTTTTTTCCCCTTCCTTTATTTCCAGCCTTGCTGAACAAGCACTCCACATTGCCTTTATTTGCTATTTTATCCACATAAATCTTTTCTTTTTAGAATATTTCCTGAAGTAGCTATATGTAATACTGCCTCTGGTTTTAAGAAAAGTAATTAAGGAGTTGATAGGAGTCCCAGCAACCAAGTTTCTTCTGTTCAATTGCACCTGTTTCCCTATTCTGTAGGTATTTCCAAACAACTTTCAAATAAAGCAACCAAGCAAATCCCTATTATTCAGGAGGGCACTTTTCTTCTGGGTTAAGCAACTCTTCACAGAAAAAAAAAATCCAAACAAATCTCAAATCCCACAAGATACACCACCCCAAACCACAAAATCCAATTTCTTAGAAATAAGTTTTAAATACATAAGGAAAAATGCCATTTATTATAAGCCTTCACAATCCTCTTTGCTCCCAATTGAATTTGGTTTTGCAGACTCACTTTTAACTGACAACAAATAGTCTGCTGCCTTGGAACACCCACAGATCAGAAATGCCTTGTATGTTCTCCGTTTGCCACTGTTCTTTTGCAGTTCTGGAAAACTGCAGCCTCATTCCCAAAAACAGTGCTTGGTTTGCTAGCAGAGAGCTCGAAGGCAAAATACAGGATGCACTTGGGTACACTGCTTTCTGCTTTTCATGTGCTTGGAGAAGACACCACAGCTCTGCACATGTGACTGACAAAGCTTGGGAGAGTTGTACTGAGGATCTCAGCCTGCACAACCTGGCACCCAACTCAAATTACCTCCTGCTGCAGAGCAAAACAAAACAATTCTGTGTTTACCAATCCTCATTGTTCAGCTAGATCTTTAATGGACTTTGCATCACTACTGTTCCATTAATTTCTTTTGAAAGAATGCTATGAACTGAGAGATAGCAAGCTGGGGTCTGCACAAGAGGAGCCTCCACTACATTTATCCTTATTCTACACCAGGAGATCTGTACCAAGGCAGAAGAAAATGCTGCAGAGAATACACCAGAGTACTTTTTTTGCCATGGAAAGAATTCTGCATGTTCTGTAGTATTATCCACTGCTATTTTGTCACTCTGGTTCTCTTCTGCTGAAAGCCTCATATCCCAAATATGAGTAAATTATGCTTTTTAATCAGCAAAATTCCTTCCATCATATAATCATACTCTATTTACTCCAATGAAAATGACATGCTTGCATAACTACATTTTACTCATTACTCACTGAAGAGGCAATATCTATGGAAGAGTAAGTTGCATCTTACTCACACAATCAACACTTCTATTTTAGAACAGAAAATATGCAAGCTAGGAAAAAAACAGCATCAAAATTTCCACAATTAAGGCTGGATCTCTAATAGTAAAAAAAAAACCAAAACCACAAGCATTCTGGCCTGATCTCACAGTAAATTCAGGGCTCTAATAATTTTCTTTATTACATTCAAATACAGCCAAATATCTGCATATGTCATAAATCATATTTGCAATATGAGTTTCCTGTAACCTCCAGAATATGCTGTGAAAAGAAAAAGGATTCAGCAGACATGGCCTGTATGCCCTTGTTACTGCACCTGCAGACATACTTTAATTTTCAGTGAACTTTCAAGTTCCCTGTGAGTATGGATTTGACCACTGAAAGGGAATTTTTGAGATACCCAAGGGTTCAGCTGTACTCTGATTCCAC
This sequence comes from Ammospiza caudacuta, assembly GCF_027887145.1. Classification (NCBI taxonomy): domain Eukaryota; kingdom Metazoa; phylum Chordata; class Aves; order Passeriformes; family Passerellidae; genus Ammospiza; species Ammospiza caudacuta. Next base: position 11,757,566 of record NC_080601.1, read on the forward strand.
CAGTACTGTTAGAGGCATGAGAAAATAGTTAATTTTAAAAATTAATCTTCGGGTAGCATTCAGAATTGGTAGCAAAGCAAGAGAGAAGTGAAACAAGGCAACATACTTGGCTACTTTGGGTTTTCAAAGCTCAGAAGCATTTTTTAATTCCCTTATTAGGATATTCATAGGGGAACACAGGAAGAAAGGACATATCTTTCTGAAGTGTTTCCCCCTAATAGAATAAAAATTCCTAGACTAGAACAAAATACTTGATTTTGGTCATGTTTGGAGGAAATGACAGTAATTTTTAGTTCTTCTTTCTCTCCATTGCTGACAGTGTAAGAGCTGGAGGTATTGAAATGGTTTTTGATCTGCTATAAGAATGATGGTGACTGCTTCACCAATATGTTAAAGAATATATCCTGTACATGAATAATTTTAGGCATGTTCTGGTTTATCTTCTGGAATTGATTCCATACTTTATGAAGCTCTTTTTTGCACTGAAGAAATAAATCCACCATACACTAGTAGAGCCAGCAGAAATTTTCAAGAATGGAAATCTATCACAGTATTAAATGTCATTTCATAGAAGTTTTTATGTGAATTTCATGAGAGTTTCCAGAATGATTTTACTTTCAAAGTTATGTATGAAGAAAGCTCTTAGCTCCTTCAGAGGGACTAATCACAGACAAGTGCTCTTCTGAGAAGGCCAGCAAGCCACAAAGGCTGACCCCAACTCCTGAGTGGCCAGCAGAGCCAGGAACCAAGCCAGAGATGAGCTGGAAGGCAAGCTGAGACTGAGATGCCACTACTTCAAAAACTCATTCCCAAGCTGGGCATCTGTACCCTACTGCTGCCAAAACTGCTCTGTGAGTGGCCACAGCAGTCAGCTCCAAGGATGAAGCAGATGGAAGAGGAGTTCAGAGCAAGTGCAGCCTTCCAGAAATGCCTGCTGCCTGAGGAGGGAGATCATGGTGACTGCTATGCACACCCCAGCATGCCCTAAACCTGTGTGTCAACTTCCACAGCTCAAGTACTGCCCAGTGCAGTTGCACATTTGTCTCTCTAATGACAGAGTGCATCTTAGCAGGAGCAGCACAGATTGATGCTTTATTCATGGTATAATGGTGTGCAAACAAGTATATTTTTAGAGCATAGGGACTGAAAATTTGACTTGTTTCATTTTCTTAAATATGTTTCAAAGAATGGCAGAATTTCTTGGGTTGGAAGGGATCTTTAAGATCATTTAATTCCAACCTCCTCTGCTGTGGGCAGGAATGCCATTCACTAGACCAGGCTGCTCAAAGTCCTGTCCATCCTGGCCTTGGACACTGCCAGGGATGGGGCCTTCACAACTTGTGATGGAGGACTTCCCAGTGAAGACTGAAGCAAATAAATCATTGAGTACTTCAGCCTCCTCCTTATCCTGTGTAACCAAGTCTCCTATTTCCATTCAGAGGGTTCATATTTTTGCTCATTTTCCTTTTATCACAAACAGTACACATAGAAGATTTTGGGTTTTCCCTTGACATTTGTGGTGAGACACAATTCTATCCAGGCTTTAGTTTTCTAAACCTGATGCCTGACTGCTCAGACAATTTCTCTGTGTTTCTCACCAGCTTCCTGGCCCAGATTCCAGTCTCTTCAGAGAGACTTAGTGTTTTGTGTTTTTTCTAGGATGAACACCACTTGTTCACCCCTGCAGGCCTCCTGGCATTTCTGACTGACTTCTCTTCCTTCTGGGTCCCCCTCAGTCCACTCCAGGCTGTATCGCTGTGGCCCACACGGATCAACAGCAGGAGATCATGGTCAGTGTCTGTGTGAGGCCTGCTAGTCCCTCAGTCCCATCCCTGCTACAATGTCATATCAGGAACCAGGTGCCTCCATGTCTCTCAGAAGAAAGTCACCCACTGCTGTCACCTGCTGTGTTGTCTGAGTTGAGCTGGTTCCTACACAAGGCTCAGATGAGGCTGCCTTACTCAGCTCCAGCCTCTCTCCTGATGTGAAGGGTCTTTTCAGCCTGCAAGTGGCCAAGTGGCTCTGCAAGGGCACATCAGAGTTTGGGGAAAGTCTCTTTCCCCCGCAGGTTCTCACTCTCTTCACCACCCTCCCTCCCTTCTGGGTGTGCCAGGACAGTTTGGATCTGTTTGCCTGTGGGTCCACTGCAGACTGCACTTGGAGCCAGCTCTCCACCTTCTTCCCAGCCTCCCTGATGTTCCTCTTCTCCCTTTCCATGGGCCTTTTCTTCCCCTTTTCATGCGCTTCTGCAGCTCAGGCAGGTGTGTCTATGTGCTCCTGCAGCTCAGGCAGGTGTGTCCCTGGGCTCCTGCAGCTCAGGCACGTGTGTCCCTGGGCTCCTGCAGCTCAGGCACGTGTGTCCCTGGGCTCCTGCAGCTCAGGCAGGTGTGTCCCTGGGCTCCTGCAGCTCAGGCAGGTGTGTCCCTGGGCTCCTGCAGCTCAGGCAGGTGTGTCCCTGGGCTCCTGCAGCTCAGGCAGGTGTGTCCCTGGGCTCCTGCAGCTCAGGCAGGTGTGTCCATGGGCTCCTGCAGCTCAGGCAGGTGTGTCCCTGGGCTCCTGCAGCTCAGGCAGGTGTGTCCCTGGGCTCCTGCAGCTCAGGCAGGTGTGTCCATGGGCTCCTGCAGCTCAGGCAGGTGTGTGTGGAGGTTCTGTGCCTGGACACGCCTTTCATGGGCAGGGGCACCAGGGGATGGGGCGCGGCCATCCCTGGAGACTGAGGCCTGCACTGCGGCCTCTCCCTCAGCAGCCCCAGCTGGTGGAGGCACACAAGTGCCACACCGCAGCCCTGTCCTGGCCACCACTGTCCCCAGAGCTGCCTTGGGAGCTGTTTGTCCTGGTCCTGCCCACAGCCATCATCTCTCGTGGGCAGAGCCTGCTGTGAGACAGCACACCAGTGCCTAGGTTATAAACGCACACTTGCTGCTCAGGGAGAGCGGGATCACAGCCAGCACTCTGGCATTCATGGAAACACAGTCAAAAAACAAACGTTCATTAAAGACTCAAATGTCAGCTTCCAACTTCCAAAGGGCCATTTATTTATTCTCCCTAAGGTAAATGAAATAAAATGACTAAAATTCTCCTACAACCACCAAAAAAATCAGGCCTCAACTGTATATTTATTCAAGCTTTCTGTCAGTAAGGCATCTAACTACTGTGTTACTTAGTGTTTTGTCCATTCTACTTTTAAATATCTCAATGAGCTTTCCAAAGAGTTCTTTGAAAGACTGCAGTCTCAGAATCTCTTTTTAATTTTTTAATTGATAAGCAGCTCTTCTTTCCTTTTAAATTTTCTCCTATTTTTACACAGTTACACATATCCCAATACTCTTTCCTTCTTACAGGTTCTAGTCTCTGAATGCTCACTGTCCTTCAGCTATTTATTGTGGGCGTTTATCATTATGAGTGTTTTCTTTGCCAGTATGTTTTGTAACAATGTGTCAGCAATAATACAAGGCCTGGATTACCCTGTAATGCTCAAGTTTGTTAGCTGGAGGCATTGGCTTCACTCACTAAACATCTCAGGAATTTGGCACAGCTAACACTAACTATGCAAGGAAAGTCTAGTAGGAGTGCCTTGATAAAGAGAACTGAACATAACCAAGAGTCAAACAGAAGGATGAGAGGTAAATGCTGGAATTGCAAAACAGCATAAAAGATTATAATTTTATCCGACCTCATTTATAAATAAATATAGGTACAAATTAGGTTTCAGAGGTGATAACACATGAAAAATTGAGGTACTGATGCTTTCTTTGAGCCACTATTGTCTGCTTCCTGATTGAGCAGTGAACAAAAATTCAATGAAATAATTATGTAAATTGAGAAATCCAGCAGTCAAAAGAGGCAGAGAGGAAAAGATCATTGCAGAGCCTACCTGGGGTTTTAACCTCCAGTGTGATCACAAAATCCCCCATGGCCACAGGACACCCACAGTGCTTTGGGGTTTTTAATGAACTCCTTTGCTAACACACCTTCCAGAAAACACACATCATTGGACTTCAGGGAGAGATTTGTGCTGGGCAATGGGCAGTAAAGTCAGTTCAAGGATACTTTACATTCACATTGTACTCAGAAACAATTTCACTGTGACTGAACATCTGGCCAAAAATCCAAATTAAACTTTGCTAAAGAGACTAGCAAATGAAGGTTTGCATTGAAAGAAAAGGAAAAATGTGGCTCATCAATCCTTTATGGGAGAAAGTGAATGCTTTAATATGGTTTAATCAATATTTACTGCCCCTCAGTAGCACTCTACAGTTGTGTAATAATAGCAATGTTAACAAGCCAAATGAGAATAAAGCCATTTAGTTGGACAAAACTGCAGGATCAGGCCCTTAAGTTTAGGCACTCAAACACATCCTAAAAAATAACTTTACTTACAGTAGTTATATTGCAGTGACTCTTGGACAGAAAATAGATCAGAAATAAAAACCCAGCTTTGAAGGAGCAACTGCTAAAAGATGCCTACGTAGATATCTGATGGACTCATCACTGAAGAATGAAATTTTTTTTCAAGGAGAAGATCAGATCTTTCAATGAATATCCTCCCATACTTCTCAATGTCTCCTCAAATATGTCCAAGCAATGCCAGGAATAGTTGTTCAGTAGAGAGGCTGAACTCTCAGTCAGGAATAACCTCACTAATTTTGTGACACAGTATACTGGAGTTTTCTTTTTGCCTTTTCAATCGTACTATGTACTTTGGATCATGCTAAATGATTTCAGATACACTGTGTCCCTGTAATATATTTTAAAAGCTTTAGAATCTTAAGTGGATTGAACTCAACAACTACATAAACAGTAAGCAAGGGCAAAAAAAACCTAATGTGAATTACATTTCTAAAGAGAAATCTTTCTTAAAAAAAATCTGATTTTGAATTTATGAATGCATTGTGACTAACCTGATGAAAGAAAAAAATACCTTCACCAAAAATCGAGTTTGTAGAGTGCCATCATAACTAATACTTGAAGAGAAATATTTTGGAAAGGAGCAAATTAGACAGCAAAAGATTTTCAAATTGAGTCTGTAAGAACATTCCTGAAATAATCTACAAAGTTTAATAGCAACTAGACCACTATGTACTATTCAAATGCCATGTGAGGACACATATTAGGCCTGGCTGGAACTATACATCCTGAAGTGTTTCAGTGCTTTCTCTCCAGATGAGGCAATACTCACAACACTGTTGGCTCAAACCACAGGACACCAATGGCCAATGGAAGAAAGCAAGTCCTAAACTGTGTCTTTTCTGTTTAGCAAAAGTAAAAGAGATGGACACAAAAAATCCTACCTGAAGAATAAGACAGTGAGAAATGCAGTCCTCTGAAGTCAAATAAAAAGATCAAGACAGGAAACTTTATAAAGCTTTTTCTCCACTTGAAGCAGAAACCCAGATGAGTATATTAAATGTGCAAGAAATAAGGGCATGAGCAAAATTTTGACAAGTGGGTTGATGGAATAAGATTGGATTTCCACAAAGCATTCAGAACAGATGAGTTTTTGGATGAGCTTGCAGAACAGCCTGATCTTTAAAAGGCTTGTCAGAATGCCAAACCGGGATGATCACCCACTGAAAAACAACCTTCCAGGATATGGTACTAAAGACACAGAGAACAAAATCGTTCCAAAAAGATTTTCATTAATTTAGTCAGAACAAAGTTAATAATCCATGACGTAAATGTTTCTGTCTTCACTAGCTTGTTAAGAGTGCTAAATTCTCCCCTAGAAAACACTACAGCTAGAGGTTGACAGAGATTAGCTTATTCTTCTTCAAAGTCATTAAATAAATAATTAACCAACAATAGCTGGTAAGTTACCTTGACAACAAACAATTATTAATATGAGACTGCCCAAGGGAGAATGAGGCAGAGATTTCCAAACTGTGGTGTTAATCAAAGTACTTCAAAGCAACACAAAGACTCGGTGCTGGCAGGCGGTCACTGCCTCTGGTGGATTCATGCAGCCTGACATGGAGCTTGGAGCTCCTGCAGCCTCTGGCAACAGGGGTAATTCAGTGATGTACTTCTGAACACCAAAAGGTCACCACTATTTTTTTAAGCAGGAAAAGGGAAACAGAAAATTGCAAGTAGCTGAATTACAGGACCATTAATAACATGTCAATCACACTCAAATTAATATGAGCTGTATGTCCACAACATGTTACATAAAATATTTTGGCAAAACCTATGAAAAATAAATGTAGCTATGGAACACTTCAGGTATAACTGCACAGGACAAAAGCATCCTGTATTCAATCTATAGACACTTAAAAATATACTGGGGACAGCTAATTTGGACAGCTCTCACATGTGCCCTCTGTCTTTCATGCCAATGCAATTGAACATGAAAGTTACAGAATCAGCTGCCAAAAACATTTTACCTCTGCACTTCTTTATCTCTCTTGTTTTTGAGTTCATAGAGAAGGAACCAGTTGGCAAAGCACAACATTACCGTTCCATTATCTCAAAGACAGTTTCTAAGGTGGTATAAAATTTCTGGAAGACAGAAGCTGAGAGGGTTTTGTTTCCAAAAATCCACATCTGGAAATCAGAAGGATGAGGGTCCTTATCTAAAGATCATTATCAATTAAATTCAGTAACAGGACATGAGGCTGATGGTGTTAGCAAACCACCTCCCAGTTACCAGTTTGCAAATTTGCAAATTAGAACTTGCTCAGTGGCCTGTCAGAGCCCTTCAGATGAGTCTCTGAATTAGATTATGGATATACCAGCACAGGCAGCAGTACTCAAAATCCTGCTGTAATGGAAGATTATTCCCCAATGAGTGATTTGTTGGTGCAGCATAGATAATTTTTCATCACGCTGGAAATTGCTTTGATCCTCTGAAATGAGCGGCCGTTGTTCTCATTACAGCATACCTCAGAGTTACTAACAAAGATCAAAAGTGTTTCTTCTTTCTGAGCCAAGGCAGACATAGCCTTTCCCCTGTGCTGAAAGAATACAGACACGATCAGAACTACGGGGGGTGTGTTTGGCTTTTCCCAAACTTTGCCATGGCTAGGACAGAACCTGAGCCAGCAGAGCTTCTCTTCAAGGAAGAACTGTTCGTATCTGTACCTTAAAGTATTTCAGTCTCTGCAGCTACAACTTTTTAGTAGGGTGCAAATTTCCCTTGGGAAATCTTAACCCACTTTCCTTCCTGACATTCTCTCTGTCTCTCCCGGTCTGAAACTCTTCCAAGCCAGGATAGGATTCCATCTTGCAAGAGCCCTGACCCCACACACCCTCCTGAGTAGGCTGCAGCAGCCCAGGTTGGTGACAGCCCCTCCCCAAGCCTAACCAAGCCCCTTCTCCATCGCCTCACCGTGCACACCCACACTGGACAGCCCACAGGCTCAGCCACTGTGTCCTCATTCAACCCATCTCAAAGACTAAGTGTGCAATTAAATGGCTTTAAGTGAGTTTATAATATATGTCCCACTAAAGTTTATACCTGTATTCAACACCTTAAATAGTGATATAAATGAGATTTTTAACTATGTCTGAAGTAAAACAAAATACATAAGTCCCATTGAAAGTCCAAGGCCTTTGTTTCTAAATTAGTACACTATCATTGGAAATAGCACCTATTAAATAATATTTAAATGACTACAAAAAAATTCTGATATCTGGGACAATTTGCCAGGAAATGTCAAGATGTTGCTAACACCAGAGTCAGATGTGTTACCAAAACCTGAAACTTGAACTAGCAGTGCATATTTTACACGCTCAGACAATTAGCAGCTGCTGGGGACTTCTGAGACTATTGAAAGGGACAGACTGAATACATCAGCTTGATTCAGTCCATTACCTAAATATGAAATGCTCTGCAGCCCAATACCTATCAGAGTTCTATTACCTTCCCAGGTTAACTCTTTCACAACAGATGTTGAATAAGCATAAATACAATAAGCAAGCTGTAATATCACAGGACTATGATTGCACAACATTTTTCAAATATAAAAAGATTGTTAAGAGAATCAACTATACAAAATCAGCTCTGACTTAGTGCAACCACTTGCTGATACTTCATAGATGTAATATCATATCTAAAGCACTCAGTACTGGGAAATAAAATAAATTAATAAAGTCAAGAAACATTGACCAGATCAGATTTATCTGTACTCATTTTCCTCCTCCTCTGAGTTCATACAGCCACAGCAAACTGTCCCATGGCAAATTCTTAAGGTGGACATTTTTCTGCTGTGCACAGCTACTGACCTGCAGCATCTGAAGGTAGCCTTCCTGTGGATCACAGAGCAGCGAGGATATTCGGTGGTTGTTCCTCATGCACCTCTGGTTGTTGTCCCTTGCCAGAGGGAAAATCTGCCGGATCACTGTCATCCTCCCCAGAGCACTATGCACCAACTCTAATATTTCATTATCAGTGATTTCCTGTGAAGGGAGACACAGCCATTTAAAAACATGTGTTTGTCCAGACATTTTATGTATTTCTTTCATTATCGGTTAATTTTTTTTTTTTTTAAATACAGTAGGGGAATTATTTTACAGATGCACATGCTGAGTCTACACCAAATGTAATTTTGCATTTAATAACAACAATGCTATTTTTTATACATCATCTGAAACAAAAGAAAAGAGCCTAAAACAGTACTATCCATCTTGGCAATACTACAATTTTGCAGATGTAGTTCCTCAAAGGAAAGCATCAAAATGGTCTCAATAGAGTTCTTTAAAAGAAAAAAAAAAGCACCTTGAAATGAAATTTATATAGAAAGACCTTTTGTTTGACAGACTAGAACCTCACTATATCCTCAGCACAAAATAACAATCCAAAAACACAACAGTCTTCAGGAAATATGGCTCTTTCACCTGTGAACAACATTACAAGAAAGCACTTTTCCCATAAGTACAGTAGATCATTTCTGCAGACTAATCCTGATAATGACTCAAGGAAGTCTTTTGAGGTTGTCTGTATTAGGAAATAAAAAATAGAAGAAACTTTATGGAGGGGTCTGACACATTTAGGAACATCAGTTTGTGCACAGTGAATAATTTGGGAGAAGATATAAGGAGACCTCAAGGACAGGCTGCTTTTCTTTCCAGGCTTCACAATTTCTAAAGCTTCGCTGCAGACCTTCACACACCCCAACCTCCTAATCCATCCTGGGACAGAGCCTGCATCTACTGCTCTTATAAGGAGGCTGAAGCCAGCTCCACTCCATGCTTTACACATTTTGTGTTTAAAGGAAGACACAAAACCAAAATCTCGTTTTTTACCCCAGCTGGAAAATCACAGGCTTAGCTGATCCTGGAATCATAACAAAGGTGCAGCTTGTGATGTTTTTGTCCTAGCAGGAGCTCACTGTGAGGAAAGGCAGGCACTGCTGCCTGCCCTCATGCCCCAGGCACCTGCTGTACATCCATCCCAGCTCCTCACCAGGGCCACCAGCAGCATCTGCAAGTCACATCTGCCCATCCCCAGCACAGCTGGACTGCCCTGGCTGCACAGCTGGGCCAGCCCAGTGCTCAGCCTGCACAGGGCTCTCTCAGCCCCCTGCAGCTCAGGGGGCTGCAAATCACACTCATGTTGCTGCAGGTACGTGGTCAACAGGGCTCACATCTTGTGATGCATCCTCAGCAGAAGTGAGCCTGGCCCTGACATTTAACATTCAAGAAAAAATTATTTTGTTTTCTTGCCATTTTCTCTGTCAAGCTGTGAGGGAAATGACCATGGGGTTATAATAATTACTTGTTATGGTTGACTAGTACTGTACCTTGGCTCAATTCAGTTCTTCTTTGCCAATTTCCCTTTTTTTGTTAGGAACATGAATTTTTAACTTTGAAGAAGGTGAAATTCATTGCATTAATGACAGACCAACTGGTGTGGCATGAAAACAGTAAATCAGAAAACAAATACATCCTTATAGAAGACAAAGATTTTGAGAAATAGAAATAGAAAATGCTGGGTAGCATTTTCTAGCCTTGCAAGGAGACAATGTAGCAGACCCCCAGGCTCTACAGACCCCTCAAGATTTCCTGTCTGTGAATCTAAGGGGTGTTAAAAGACACCTTTAAGCTGAAGTCTGAGGGAGAGAGAATTTAATAGCATAGCTTTAACTCATAACTTCCTAGGCTGAATCCCTTGGTAGGCACACTCAAACAAACTGGCTGAAAACAGAGAAAAAAGAACCACATATCATCCAAACCTTCAGTTCAGCTCTCACCATACACATTTTGTGTCCCCTCTAAGTGACACACAACCTGTCAAAGATGTCTCAGAAACTCAAATATTGGTTGCTTGTGGAATTAGTTTATCTGTTTATCTGTATACACAGAACTTCAGTTCGTTTGCAAAACCACGTCATAGTGCTCAGGGGAATACTTAAATCTGCTTTAGTTGTGCTCAACTATCATAACACAAATCACAAAATGAGACAATTATGTTTCACATTACAATCTCTATTTTCCTAGAGGTAATGACAGAAAATTATAAATTTTAATGACATTAATAATTTAAAGAACTGAAACATATTTCCAGAAAATATATCCCTGAGAAAACTGGAGGATTAAACAGAACAGCAGTGAGAACAAGGATGCTCATGGAGACGAGCTAGAGATTTATTTGGATTTTTTCAGTAGTATCAATATTGTTTGATGGGTTATTCTAACTCCCCTCAATGCCCTAATTACATCTTTAAATGAACACTTGTTGAAAATCCAGAAAACATCATTCCATTAGCTATTTTTCTAGAAGGTTCACCACAGCTTAGCCTGCAGGTAGATTTGTTCAACATTTACATATTGCTGGCTTCTCTGCATCCCACATGAACAGACACACACACACACATATATATGTAAATAAAAAGATTGATCCTTTAAAGAAAGGACACTGTCCACTTTTCTTACCACAGAAAATGTTCTAATACAATGAACATCTGTTCTAATACAATGAATGATCTGTGCACGATCACCTGTCCAGCTCCCATCCTCACTGCCCTCCCACACACCCAGTACTACACCTCACTTCTTTTTACCCAATGCTCCTAAAAGTCTCTACAGGGATGTAGTCCTAATTTAATTTAATTAGCTCCATTTCTAGAGATAAGGACTCTGCACTGGGTGTCCAGATGTCTTTCGCAGATCATAGTGAGAGCCTACATAGTAAAAGATGTGCTGATTTAACAAAATATTATTCCATACTAAAAATTCTCTTGGGGGGCAGGGTGGAAAGCACATGAAATGATAGTAAAAGCTGGACAAACAAAAAACCCAGCATTGATATTACTGTGGAAAAAAATATTCACTGATAAAACAACTCATCAAAGCTCATCTATGACCTTGCTCCTAAATGACTGATTTTCTTTCTGTGTAATTCCACAGAATTAGAATCAGGCCAGTTCTAAACCCCACAAATTTTTTGGGCATGATGCAAGTACATATCCAGGACTGTTTCAAGTTTATGTATAACTTTCAAGCAGTCATCAGGAAAAGAAAACCCACAGATTTTTGTGGGAATAAATAAATAAATATAAATGCTGCAGTGTTGAAGATTGCAGCTAAAAGGAGAGAAGTGAGATTTCCTTAGGCAAGTAATAAATATAGAGTACCTGGAACACAATTAGAATAAATTGTAATTGCAAATTGCTACATTTTGCATTGAAATGTGTCATTTCCTAAATCTTCTGAAATTTCTACACTGTGTTCCTAGTATTTCTATTCAATTTTTAAACTTTTTTACTCTGTATTTTTGTACAATTTGAGAATATTTTAGAATGTTTGCCCCACTTGCATTCGTAAATGATTATTAAAAGGTCTGAACTTTTCCAAGAAAAAGTAAGATATAGGGAAGTGTAAAAATTTACCAACTTCTGGTTATCAAAGTAAACACAGATATCATTACACAGATTGGTGTGTTAAAATGAAGCAAAGAAAATAAGATTAGGCACTTCCATATGAAGAGGACAAGCGAGCAGGACTCCAGTCGTGGCTCTACCCAAGCAAAAATTAGGCCACAGCAATTTGCACGGGGATTGTTGATCACTCAAAATGCACATAACATGGACATTTCTGGACAAATATTCTCCAAAAGAGTGAAGAAAAACACTGCAGTCATAAGTTTTTTTCTCCCAAAGTGAGTTTTCTCAATATTGCTCTACAGCCATGTGCTAAGAAAACTCTGCTCATCATTCATTATCTTACACCTGCCTACATGCTACCCCTGGGGAAAAAAGTATCTTGCTGAGATAGACTTTATCTGATAATTACTATTCTATTTTCTGCTCATTTTTCTCAACTTTCAAAAAATATCTTATAAAGGAAAATAATAAAGAGGTGCCCAGATGACAGCTGAGAAGCCATTTGATTCTCAAATCAAGAGGACCAGTAGTACCTACAGACATACTGGGAACATCTGATGTGGTGAAAGGAAAGAAAACAAATATTGGCAGAAGCAACAGAAGTGCAGGATGGCAATGGAAAGTAAGAAGTAGTCACATCAGGGGGTTAATGAGACACCTTCTTGTCCCTCATATAGAAAACTGCCCCCTATAGACAATGAAACAGTGGTGAAGAGAGACCTATGAAAACTGCAGAAAAAAGAATTGAGCTTGAGTCCAGAGCAGGATTAGCAGAAAGATGTTCTGAGTGAATGTCCTGAGAGGGGAAAGGAAAAGCATCAATAGCCATTTTTCTGCACTCTGCTCTGACTGATCACCTGGGCTGAGCTTGGGAAAGTTTTATCTGTCCACTGAAGATCTATAAATTAATCTGCTGGCAGCACCACCAGCATCATTTGGAAAGCATCATCTGTCCAAAAAGGAAGAATAAGGTCAACTGCTGTCTAAAATTTTTGACTGGTATTCAAGTGATGAGGACAATGTCATCCCCACATGGCCCAGAGTTCCCCAAGCCCCTCAGCACTCTAACTTCCTGTCTAAGGCTTCTCTGATGAATTGTCTACTCTTGCTATATTTCCAAAATTTTTTATTGCTTTTCCTGCAAAAAAATTTCCAAGAACTTCTCTTCTCACATCACTTTTCCCTTCTCTTTCTCAGCTAAGAGGGCTTTTTTGATAAATATCAAAATAGTTGGGAAGAATCCAGCCAAATACATTAGATTTGCATTTGCTTTAGTAGTTTCTCTGCGCTTACCGATTCAAATCGGGATCTTTATTGAAAGAGAAAGATTGAAATGAGAAAATATTAAAAAGCAACTTTTTCTCAGTGTTAATCAGAGTTTAGTTTTATTTTTTAATTAAAACTTACAAGAATTTCAGGGTTTTTTTTACTAATGAATACTTTGCTCTTCTTATGGCTGTGGAATTTGTATAATACTCTATTTCTACAAGTATGTTTCAGATTCTGCTAATAACAACTAATTGTTACTAATCTACTAATAACAATAATAATAGATTTCTACTAATAACAAATGGGTCCCTGATTTTTTTTTTCAAGCATGATTTTCCTTAGCACTGTAAAAGCTACTGATGATTTTTTAAAAGCCCCAGTTATTAAGTTCAGATTAGTACACAAGGATCCACTGCTCTTTGACACTCTATCTACAAAAAAAAGCATCTTTTTGCAGGGGCCATTACAAACACAATTTACCTTTCTGCTATCCACCCCACAATGTTGCAGTGTAAGCTGTTTGATTTTTCTTTGTTTGCTTTTAAATGGGACAAATAACAGCACAACTTTTTCTAAGAGATAAAGAAATGAGCTCATTTGCAACCTTAGATTCAAGTTACTCTGCACACCATTAAACTCTATGTTGAAACCCAGGAATACAGAAATTCAGTCACCCGCTAACCTCCTCACTTCTTAAAGCATTGTGCCCTAAGAAATACCCACAGGGGGTTGGCACTTAAACTAAAAGGACTTCTTTACCCCATAGTACATTCCTTTCGAGAGACTACCTGATCTTTTAGACAGTAAAAAAATAATGTAATGGAATTTCTGCTAGTTCTCCCCACTATTGCCGTGCTTGTAGTTTGAGAACTTAGAAGTGAATATTGGATTTCAGCATTTGTTAGTCCATATGGCACAGAATGTGGTGATTCTAAAACTAAAAAAGAAGTTTTTTACTGCTAATCACAAATGTTCCTTTGTATCTGCTCTGATGTGGATTGATCTGAATCAATGAAAATCAATGTAATGTAAAAGCAACAAATGGAAACTGTAGTCAAGAGGGAACTCTGATCTTTAGCTTTCAGACTTACTTTTTACACCTTACAATTAAATCTATTTTTAAAACATTAGAAGTGCAAGTAATTCATTACTAGGCATTCTTCTATCCAACAGAAGAATCTATCCATTCTTCTAACCACACACAATTACAACATAATCCTCCATTACAAATGCCTGATAGCAGGAAACACGATGCTCAGTTCATCCCTGGCTAAGTCCAATCACTCAGGTGGCCCCAAGGGTGGATTTGGCTGACAGAATCTAATCAAACACAGTCATTCCAGCTTATTCACTAGACAGAGAAGGATGGAGCTCCATGATGGCTGGAAATCAACCATGACTCACAGATCTCCTACATTCATGGTTACCACCAGAAGTACTGAATAAATGGTTCAGTAGAAGAATATGCAGTTACTCTTTGCATAAACTGTAATAACCACATTGAAAAAATATGTATGGACAGAGCTAGAGCAGAAGGTGCAGATCAGAAAATAGCCAGTGGCATTCAAAACACAGTTTTGTCTTTCCATACTGACACTGAAATTATTTAGCTGACTCATATAATGTGAGTAGGATGATGAAAAATGAAGAATAAAAAACAAGAGCAGAACCAGGTGAGAGAAGAGACAGATGATGGGATGGAAGAAGGCAACCTAGGAAGTTGTTCATACACACTCTCAGACTTGGATCATAAACCATTTTCCAATACTAGATCTAATTTCCACTGCAGAAGATTAAATTGTATTTCCCTCATATTTCCACATTGAAGATGTGATCATATTCTTGTTATGTTTGTACCAAGGTTTTCAGCCTTTACACGTGGGTCATATTTTACCAAGCTTTTATCACACTAAATGTTTTCCGCTATATTTTCAACATTGTTCTGCATGCCTTGTTCTGTTTTAAAGTATTTTGCCCAAAACTTGCAATACTGTTCCAACAAAGCCAAGCTGATGTCAAACAGAGCAAAATAATTGCCTCCCTTACCTTACAATTGATGTTTCTGGTATCATATCTGAGGATTACATTTGCTAACTCAGCAGGACAACAACAGCACTGATTCTCATTCTGGCTTTTATCCACAAGGATTCGAAGCTGCTCCTAAAGATGCTCACCACCTATATCTCATTTTGTAAGCCACAAGCAAGAGCACTTCTCTATAGTAAATCTCACCTGGTGGAGTGCTTCAAATTCATCTAAAACAACTGAAACTACAACAATATGTTTTTAACAGTCTGGTAATAATTAATAGTTTCTATAAAGTCAGGATCAGGGAACTAAGTAAAAACATTACACCCCCATTTTTCAAGTAATCACCTCTCATTTTATCTTCTGCTATATATAAACTTTTTTATTGCTTTTCATGATCCCTGGTATGAGTCATTTTGCAACACAGGCTTATTTTATAATTCCTTACTTTGTTACTCCTTTACACTCTTCCCTAGCCCTTTTCTTAAATCACTTTTTCTTTAGAATTCATCTCTGATTTCAAGTTCTGTGAAGATAACCCACTGTCACCATAAGGAAACCTTGTGCCTACATCTTCAGAGAATCCCAGTTCTTTAGCCACCCTTTACTTACCATGTTATCTTTGCAAAAGCATTACTAGTTTCCCAAAGATGTGAAGTTGGACAATCTTTTGATGTCCATTATCCTCATGGTCCTTTTCCCACCTCTCCCTCTTTTCCAAAAAGTTCATGTTACCATGGCATGATCACTTTCACACAAATTATCTTCTGGCTTTCTTAGCCCATTCTTCCTCAGCCATAATGAAATCTGTACTGATGGCTGCCTTAACATTTTGAACATGTACAGATAAGGTCAATCAAAGGAAATCTGTGAAGCTCTGTCTGTGTCCCAACCCTATTTTCTCCACTGCAAGGAAATTAAAATCATCCTTTATTTTAATTTCTTGTCTTTAGGCCATTTCTGTCCAAAAAAAATGCTCTTTCAGAAAAAGTCTTCCTCAGTGTCCTCTGCATATTTTCAGGCAAAAGTTTGTCCCTCACCCCTCCTCAGCTTCAGAGTGGGTACAGATGTTTTTGACATGTAACACTATATTGCCTTTTTTTCATCCCTACCTGCACTTCACAAAAAGTGTACTCCTATATCAGCAAGTAGTCTTGTGCTTTGCCAGACCATGTCTTACAGCTTTTGATTAAACTACTGAATAAAAAATAAGTTTAAAAATAAATTAAAGAAATGACGTCTTAATAGTAAAACAACTGATTTGAATTATCTGCTGAATTCTGTACCATTCCACTTCCAGGAAGAGTAGTTAATTGCTTTTTTGTACTGATTTACATGTAAAAATAGTGAACGTTTAGAAACTTGGAATTAGAATTAAATATATTGAGATGAGGGAATAAAATAAAATAATTTGATCATAATTTTGTTCAATATTCCAGTTTTCCAGAATAATGTATCTTTTCTTTACCCTTGGAATGGAGACAATTTTAAAAATGTCCCACAAAAAGGGAAATATGGTTTCTAACTCTTTTTATACTGCCAGACCTACTGCTGCTGCTAATAAAGAAGCTCCTGGTACAACAACATCCAAATTCAGTTTCAAGTACTGCTCTTGTACCTCTCCCACAGACACATGCTCTGGGCAAGGCACAGCATTTTATCAGAAAAGGCAGAAAAAGAGAAGGGGAGGATGAAAAATGTCCTGAGGAGCCAACAGAGATGCTTAATGCCAGGTATGAAAGAGAAAGAAAAGTAAGAGAAAAAATAAAAATAATAAAGAAAACTAGGGAAAAAACCAGGAAATAAACATGCAAAACACATGGGCCATCTCTAACTGTGCCAGTCTTTTCAAAAGAAGCAGCAGCACACGTCTATCAAAGCTGGTGGGTCACTCCAACCACCAAAGGTATAAACAGCAAAGGTCCAAGCACAACACCAGATATGTTCTAACAGACCTCCCAAAACTGCAAGTCATTGACAGCTCCCCACAAAGGCAATGATAATGAAGTGGTTTGGACTATTCTGGAGACACAGCTAAGCATGTAGTAGTCATCATAAAAAGCTACCTGGCATATTTAACCCATAATTTAGGTAGAATCACTACCTAAATGAAAGAAAGAAATGATTTAGCATTTCTAGATGAATAAAAACAAAAAGTGCAAATGATGAAATATAAATCAAAAAGGGGATGGGTAGTAAGAAATACTTTTCTTTTTTTTTCCCCCTTCTAATCTCCACTACTTTTGACAGCTATTGCAATATTGAAACATAACCTGTTTGAAACCAGAAAAGTGGACAACAAATATATATATTTTTAAGCAGTAAGGTTTTTTATCACTTTGGCTGCAAAGAGGACATATGAGGACATGATACTGCCTGAAAAGATCCATCCCTGTGTATGCTCTTACTCTAGAAAACCTGCCAGGTAATGGTTCAGCCTTCCAACTCCACACAATAAATTTAACTCCCAATAAACCAGCCTTTTTCTAAAGATGACCAAGTCCTTTATCACCAGCAATAGTATCCAAACTGAACAGATACTTCAGCCCAGACCTGGGTTATTGAAAACTAGCAAACAGGATTTTATCAGTACAGCTGTTTGTTCATTTGCTGCATAATTACCAGTCATATAGATTTACAGTTAGCTCATCCAAAGCTTGGTGGTCTTGCTTATCTAACAAAATTTAAGTGATAAAATTTGTTCTACCTCCACAACTTAACTCCTATTCTACCACATGGGAAAGCACACAAGGGAAAAATAACCAAACACAAATTTTTATCAGATTGTCAGTGCAAAGAGAGTAAAGTAGATTTAATTTAATAATAAAATTCTTATTGAAATAATACCATGCTATATAGTCATGCTTCCTACAGCAAGGTAAGTCCAAGTTTCAGGTCCTCATTAGCTTGAGAAGTGGGAGACAGAGTACACTGTGAGGTGCTCTGGGTCAGCAGATCTCAGTAGCCTGAGCTGTCCAAAGCCCTTCATGGGTTCCCTGAAGTGCAAAAGGCCCAAAAAACCTGTTTACAATCCAGTGCTTTTCATACAAGGAACCTCCATGGAAAAAATTGTCTCTGTGCTCTCTTCCTGCCACTGCCCCTTCAATCAGTCAGCCCTACATCCCTCTTTCCTTGCAATGGGATCACTGGGTCACAGGGTGAACAGGGTGTAGGGTCCTCAATCTGCACAGGATCAAAAAAAGACTGGCTAAAGTTTTGGTCTATTTGCCTAATGGACTTCTACTCTCATGGAAACACATCAAAAAGAGATGATTTGACTGTTGGGAATTAAAAGTTAATTCCATTACACAAATCACAGTAAGAATCAGCATCATCTTTTCCATCAAATATTCATGCACTTCCCACTACCACTAATTGGAAACATGTACAGAGAAAGCTTAATCAGTCTGTCCTCTTGCTAGCATGGAGGGATGCACACTTAAATAAGAAGCAAGCCCTAAGGAACCTCCAAATTTCTATAGATGCATCCATGGAGATGCTTAATGCACTTTCTGACAGTAGCTTTAGCACACACACAAACTCCAACACTTCTGTTAAAGAAAGGACAGCCATGACATTTCCTCTTCCTTTTTTCCTGCAAAGACTTCTCCAAAGTTTTGTGAGTCTCAAAAGCTTCTCTAATTGTCTATTTGGACGGAATTGCATTTTGCGATCATTATAAATTATGCGCACCGTTATTTTTCACTAGAAATTTACACTCTCAATTTTCACGCTAAATTCACATGCTGCACTCACAGCTTTCCTACCCAGTCCTTAGCCACAAAGGAGAAAAAAAACAAAAGCATCCAAAAGAGAGGCAGAACTGGCACCCTGTGTGATTTGTTTGTGTGTGTACAAGTGTGCACACATTAGTGCACAAGTGCTGAAGGCTTTTATCCCAATGTTTCAGATTCAGGCTTCGTGAAGTGAATTTTAACATCTGAACAATGAACAGAAGCAGTAAAAATTCACAAACACTCCCTCTCTATAAATGCTTAGGGAAATATGCACTGTATTATCTTTATGTGAATATAAACACTGACTCTCCGGGCATCTTGCTGATGTTTTGTAGTGGGTCATTACAGCAGCTGACAAACCAGGAGGTACTTAAATATAAAAAGGACTAGAAAGAATTTATAAAGCCTTTACAAGCAGGGACTTCACTCACTTTCCCTAACCCCTATTTAATTACAGAGCCTGTCTAATGCCATACAATACAATTTATAGTTACTATTAAAAGTTGCCTATCCAAAATTATTAGCTAGGTGCAAAGAAAGGAGGGAGAAATTCACAAAGGAATTGGCTATTAAATTAGAGGCTATGCATTTATAATATAAAAATAAGACATTGAACACTGTTCTTTTTAAATTATATATTTTGTTATCTTTAAATAAATCATGATTAAAACAAGGAATTTATAAAATACTGCCATTTATCAGTGATTTGTAAGTTACTATATATGGTACAACATTTAATTGGTTTTGAAAAAAGAATCTGAACAGATTCTCATTAGAGCATCATGGCACTAAGGTAAAATAAATAATCTTTGTAGTAGGAATAGGATCCCATTTGCTGCAGAGAGAAACATTACACTTTGAATTTAAGTTATTCTGGATGTTGGCCAATACACCAACACAGTTCTGCACTAGAGAAAGCCTGTGTGTCATGTAAATACATATTTGAATGGACTAAACTTGCAAGGGCTCTTTCCTCTCCTGGCATCTGTGTGCAGGCTTTCACAGCAGTGGAGGATGAGCTTCTGCCAGAGAGATTCCTGTGTTTGAGATTTCTTTTGAGATATCCTCCGCTTCCTAAATAGCCAATGAAATAATGTCAGCAGGAAGGTAAAAGCAAGTCTCCCAGCTGCTCTGAGGTACATTGGAAGCTTTATCTTGACACCTGGTGTCCAACCTATGCCAATTCAACTAAGACAGACAAGCAATGACACCACAGTTTGAAACTTGTGCCATTCAAAAAGCAAAAATGCTACATATATGCTCAGTTTGGTGTGTCAAAACATATGAAACAAAAGATGGTGATGACTGAATGTAGTGAGCTGTGTTTTCTCTTTTGACTTTCTTACCTCATTTACATAGACCCAGTGACTATCCTTTGATGCAAGGTTGGTTTCCACAGCCTACAAAAATAAAAAGAAACATAATAATAAAAATAAATAAAACATGGAAAATATATTCCAGAAAGAACTTTTATAAAAATGCAATATAAAGCTAATTTTGATTGTTTTCATTGCTACTGGTATTGTTTCAGTATAGTTCTTTTCATCTCTTCCTCTGCTGCTTCATAGAACACTAACTAATTGGTGGCAGCCATTTTTCTCTGACTTCAGTTCCTAAACCAAAGTACCCTGACTGTGTCCATGTACCCCAAAAGCACACTGGGACAGGGTGGTACATGAGCATAAGGGATCCTGTGATGAATAACTGCACAGAACAAGCAGTTCAGGAGATCTACCTTCTCTATGATATATCTAATGATCCTCCTCAGCTGGGTTTCTTTTCAATATGCCTCCCAAAATATATTGTCTCTGGCTCATTACACCTCTGATAGTTTATCTGTTAACTCACCTAGTTAATTAAAAACATGACAGTGAGATGCTCAAGTGAAGTTCACACATTTATATGAGAGTTCATCCTCTCCTCATATTTACATAAGGCTCAAGACAAAGTTATTATTTGCATGGTCACGTTACTGTGTTCCTGGTATGAACTTGGATAATCACTAAATATTATAAAGAAACATCCCATCTCAGCAGTTTGCATATTTATGCATACACGTATAACCCACTGGGAAGCCAAAACTGGAGAAGTACTGAGAGAGAGCCTCAGTTGAAGGATCTTGCAATAAACACACAAGTTCCTAAGTGTCCCCTTTGTTTGACATGGATAAGCTCACTTCAAGACACTTAATAGTCTAATAAAGTGATAGCAAGCATGGAGAGATGTGCACTACATTGCCAATGGTATTGTTAATGTCCTGCTTAATACATGGTTAAACAATTACTGCAGTGTGTTCATCTCTGCTAATAAAACAGTGCACACATGTATTTCAGGAGGCAGTTCATTACACGGTTTTGAATGTTCCTGCCTTCCACCACTTCTTTCTTCTGTGCCAGTATGACCCCACTTATTGAACAGATATTCTTATCTCTCTGTTATAAATGGCCCTATGAATCACTGAAATGACCCCAGTATAAAGAAAACTCTGCAAACAAATACAAATGAACAAAATACTTCCAGTTACTGGTTTTTAACCTGGATAATTTCCACAGTATGTTAAAAAAAAGACTGCAGTGGTACTCAGAGGCTCTGTAGACTGTAGCACTGGGCTGAGCAGGAACATCATCAACCACCTTCCTCTTCAGAACACATTTGCATAATAAGCCTCTCAGATATTTAGTGTCAGATGGGATGAATCACCTTCTCTTATGACACTGACTACAGATGACTGGCTTAGAATAAACGCCCACGACTTCTAAGGCTGCACTGGAATGACAAGAAATCCATCCTTTATGTAGGCTAAGGGGTATCTCGTTCCTTCAAAAATATGAGGTAAAACTTCACAAAGTAGCCAACACCAGCATCTTTAACATTAATCTTAGCTTACACTGTGTCCTTAAAAAAGGTATAAATGACTTGCCAAAGTAACTGTTTTAAAATTTTACTCATTTGTGTAGTCCACACAACCACAAGAGAAAATTGTGGGCACATACATATCTCCGTCTATTTCTCATGTTCTCAAGCTGAAATACTCCTTTAAAAGAGACAAAAATCCCAAGAGAAAACACAAACTCATTGAAAGAGGAAAATCAACACAGGCAGAACACGGTAATTCTCTTTATCATAAAGAGCATCATCCCCTTAGTAATTGCCTCCCCTACATTTCTTTTAAGCTGGGAGGAACATTAAGCTGACCACCTGAGGAACAGCAGCTCTTAGGAAAGATAGCAGTGATGAACAGGAGGGCAAAAATGTGTACATTTTCTCCCAATTCAGCTCCCAAATATATCCAGACAAAGCCAAAGTAGCCAGGTGCTGTAACAGAGAGAAAGAGCAAAGTGCTGCTAGCATTAGCAAAGCAGAATTAAATAATGCTCAGGTGCAGAGTTATTGCACTGGCTACATTGAGTGATTCATCTGCAACAGTGAGCAATTTGTATGAATAAATGCTCAGTCTGGGGAGACGCAAGAGGCAGGGAATTTGAAATGAATTATTGTATCTCATTCTTCTGGGTTCACATATCTGGGCCAAAGTTTTTAAAATGAGGTGCCTAAATTTAGGCTGTTAAAGAGTTTATCTTTAGTCATCAGAGTGCCAGACCACTCAGCGCTCCTCCTACAGAGCCAATGGCTCTGCATTCTAATAGCTTGAAATGTATTTAGAAACATCACTGTAGGTAGTCAAGTCTGAATGGCTCTAAATATCTTCTGCTCAGAACTACAACACATAGCCTGAACTGCTACTCGAAAATGAAAATGTGCTGGGAAGGAGCTGAAACTTCCTGCATTTTGTACCATATTTACAGACTTGCAATCCAAAGAAATCTTTTAAAAAACCCTATTGAAAAACAGCTATCAGGTTTCAACTTTCTGATATCACCAGTCTATTGCCAGAGGCTCATGAAAGTTAAGCAGTGTGAAAAGCAAGGTCCTGGGGACCTGTGTTATCATAAGGAAATTTACTGAGAATGCCTCAAAGTAAGAAAGAAGTTAATGTTCATAACTGAGTTGTTTTTTTTTTTACTTTAAAGAGGAAAAAGATTCTTAAGAAACTATGGTCAGCCATTTTTAATTATTCAAGCTGTTCAGGATCTTGCCAATTGTTTGACATTGTGTCCATCCATTCAAAAAGAAAACAAATTGTCTATGAAACATCCTTGAAGGACCTATTCCATCCTACTTGATAAATGTACCCTATGTAAAGAAAGTAGGCTATGAATTTCTAAGATTACTGTGCCTGAGTAAAAGCATTGCCATCTATTGGGGAAGGATTTACAGGTTAAAGTATGTTATAGTTTTGTATGGAAAAATTATTAATATAGGTGTAAAATGCCCTAGTTCTTTTTATACTTTCTATGTAGATGGGGGTCTAGGTGATACTTGGGAGTAATGCTTCAAAACACTTCTATTAAATAGAAAATCTGCTTTTGAGATAAAAAGCACAATGGAAATTAAAGAGCATCCATCTTTCATTTGTTTCATCTCATAGTAGTAAATAAATTCTAAAAATCTGGGAAAAAAAGAGGTTTGAGACTGTGCCCTTCTTCCTCCGCAACTACCTTTCAAAAGCCAAATATAAAATGCAGAACCCACACAAGAGAATTGTAATTCACCCAGTGGACCACTACAAATGACAACATATAAACTATGCTATCAGAATCAGGCCAGAACTAGAAGATGGGAAGGGAAGCAGTGAATGCAGGAAACTGTTTAATTTCTCAATAGTAAGCATTTGCAATATAAATGAAAAAGGAAGAATCTGAAAATCAAAATATGAGCACTAAAATTTCAGATCTCATAGCAACACGGATAAAAGGGTAAGAAGCTTCATGAAAAATAATCAAATATAGTTTCACATATGTCGTTTTGTTTGCTTTTAAATGTATAACTTAAAATAATTTACTGCCAATAATCCATGAAAACATTTTTTATTGGAATCCAGTGGAAAACAAATATTTACATTGCCTTTTGTAAAAAGTAACTCGGTTCATTATTTTATCTAATGGCAGTTGCAGGATTAAATAATTTAGGAAAGTAAGCAATAAATACTGCTATATTCAGAAACAATTTTGCAGAGGGGGAAAAAACAAAAAAAGAAACAGAAACAATTCTTTCTTGACCTTCTCAAAAAATCTAAAACTGAAAACCTCTCCAAGCATATAATGCCCGGCCAATAATAGGGAAGGCTCTTTTCCACAATACCTGGCTGCTTTGCCAGGGCCAGCACCTTGCTGTTAACAGCAAAAACTGCATAAAAAGGGATGCAGGCATGAGTGGCTGCACACGACTGAGAAGAGATGCTGGGTGTTCAAACAGACCTGGGCAGGCTGTGCTCCAGTGACAGCAGGATGTGCTGAAGAGTTCAGAACGACATGCAGCAGTGTTATAGTTACACACCTGTTGTCTCCTCCCTGTGCACCCAGGGGAACAAGCACTGGGGATGTCTGGAAGCCCTGTAACCAGCCCAGGGATCCTAGAAGGAAATGTCTTGCAGATGGCCAACACAGATGTTCCTGTTGTGTCTCAATTTTTGGAAACAAAGGTTGCCATCCTGAAATCCATGATATAAAAGAACCACCAGACTGTTTTGCTAGGGGGGGATACCAAATTAGCAAAAGTTATTATTTGCACATCCTGTAACTTAATGGTGAGGATAAAGAGCATCATAGCTTTTCACAATGAAAAAACAAAGCAGAGGGCAAACTGGGGAGTTCACAGAAAATAATTTGAAAAGGGTGTCCTAAGAGACATTGGAAGAACTCAAAACCAAATCTCTTGCAAACTGCAATGGTTTAACTCCAGTGAGCAGCTAAGTACCAGGCAGCAACTTGCTCACCTCCCTCCCCTCTCCCAGTGGAATAGGGAAAAGAATCAGGAAAAAAACAAAGGGTAAAATCTGTGGGTTGAGATAAGAACAGTTTAATAACAACAGCAAAAAAAAAATCTTTGAAAAATAACTGTAATGAAAAAGGACAGAACAAAAAGACAGAAAAATAAGCCCCAGGATGACAATGATGCACAATACAGCTCCTCCCCACCTGCTGACCAATGCCCAACCCATTCCTCAGCTGCCACCAGTGCTCCCAGCCAACCCTCCCCAGTTTATATACTGGGCATGATGCTCTATGCTGTGGAATGTGCCTTTAGCTACTTTTGTCCGTGTCCTGGCCATGCTCCCTCCTGTCTCCTCATGCACCTCCTCACGGCAGAGCAGGAAACTGAAGAGTCTTTGACTTGGAGTGAGCGCCCCTTAGCAACAACTACAACAACAGGGTGTTAGCAGTGGTGCTCTCACAGCAAATACAAAACGCAGCACTGAACAGCTACTAGGAAGAAAAATTAACTCTATCCCAGCTGAAAGCAGGGCTCAGCACAAAGTGATGACTAATTACAGCTGTCATTGGGGAGCAGATGCCCCGCACTGCAGTGAGTGCTCTGTCACCCCAGTCTCTGTGACAAAGCTCCTCCTCCGCAGCTGCATTCCCACTGCAGACCCCCACCATGCACACAGATTGTAGCCAGCCCCAGGGTGCCTGTGTGAAGGAAAATTCCCTGTCTGAGCATCCAGGACCCTGTGGCTGTCACACTCACAGCACCTCAGTGACCAGCTGGGGGACAGAGGCCCCTTCCCACCTGCACCCCCACACTCACACAGAGCAGGTTTCCTTACTGCCCCAATCCCAGGTGCTCCACGGTAGTGTCTCAGACATCCCAAACCTTAAAATAATTTAATCTTGGTACAGTAACAAAATAACAGCTTGAGCTGGTGCATCTGAGGAGAGACCACAAACAAAGGAATCCCTGAGTTTCATCCCCTCAGTGTAAAGAAGAGGAAGTCTTGGGTTCATTAGCTTCTGCCATGTCCCTCAGTGTCATGGCCATAAGTCCCTGGGCCCTTGTCATGCCAATGGTTGTCAGTTCAGGCCCTCTGGTCTCTGGCTCCCACCCAGAGCTCCTGCACCAAATGTCTCCCTCAGCACTGAGAGCAAAACCCAGGCACAGAACTGCTGCCCATGGAGCATCTGAGCAAACAGCCTGCAGAACAGCTGAGCCCCTCCGAGAGAGCAGCATGGCAATGACAGATAAGCCCATTCTTTACTTTTTAGACTTATTTTTAGTTATTATTCATAAAGAAGGTGAGCAAAGGAGGGCTTGGAGAAGTAGTCTTGTCTAAATCTCAGCTCTCTGCAAATCTTTCATAAGGGATCAGTCTCATTAATTCATTACCTGACCCTAAATAGGTTTCAAAAGAAAATTGTTTCCAGCTCTTGTCCCAACTAAGTTTGCTTCCAAAAGGAGCTTTTCTTTTTTTTCCCTTTTTCCTTCCCATCTTTGGATAAATTATTTCTCTACTGTGTTTTCTTTCCCCCATCCACCAAGAATAAGAAAAAAAATTTAGAACCACTTTGAAATCTGCTGTAGCAACACTGCAGTACAGCAGAAAAAAAAGTCACTCTCTTCTGTATATAATTTTGTAACCTAATCCAACTTAGGTCCAGCTGCTTGGTTTCATGCAGGAGATAGATTTGGATTTTTAAAAATAGCTTTGTTCTTGATTTAAATGTCCAGGAAAACATCCTGAGACTCAGGAAACTGGTTTTGATCCCAAAGAAGAGCTACAGACCAAGTTTCCACTGCAATACAACTGACAGTAATTAATTGGACAATATCAAAGTGCACCTGTTTATCTGAGAAGCTTTGTGTATGTCTTGGATACAAATAAGTTAAGATAACAGATATAAAAAAGTCAATTTTGGTAGAACAGATGGGTTCATTCTATAGCCCCTAGATACCCAACTTATATTTAGAAAGCTCTTCAATTAAAATAGTGCAGTTCTTGTCCAGGTGTGACTTGCATAGGTAATAGCACTTCACAGAAAAACAGTTTCTCTGTACCAGTGAGTGGGATTTTTGTACTTCCCTAGAACCTTCTTTCCTTTGTATTTTAAATAAATAACTCTTGGCTCAGTATCTCCAGCGGAGCATTATTAGACCAAAAATAAAGAAAGCATTACTAGCCTCAATAAATAATTTATATAAATATTAAAATTTTGTAGCATACTAAAGAGCACTCCAAACTGATACTATTTCTATAGTTTAATTGTTAACAGTACCATTAGAAGAGAATTTAAAACAAAAATTTCTAGTACAACATCCTAGCTCAAGATAAAACTTTATAAAACTAAGATAATTCAGACTAAGAATCTTGATGATAAAAAGTCAGTTGCAGTAAACTGGATCAAGCATGTCGGTTCATTTTTATTACTTAATACAGGCTAACTAAAATTTCTAAATATTATTTCAAAGTGGAATATGAAAATTTTTCTTCTCTAAACAGCAAAATGGGAATTTAAAGAGTTTCCATGATGTATTTTTGCAGATAGAAAATTTACTGAAAATGTCCCTTCCTAACTGAATCTAATTTTCCAACAATTTGAAGTTTTACTAAAAAAATTCCAGAAATTCCATATTATTCCTTCTTTCTGAAGTTATTCCCAGAACTGTGTATGTACATATTTTTTCCAAAGCACCAAGCAGGCTCACCTGTGTTTCCCTGATCACCACACTGATGGAATAATGGAATTCCTTTTACCACACACCAGAAGCTGCCAGTTCTGACTCCTGGTACACAGGAGCTTCCTACATGCCATTAATGAACCACAAGCATAGTGTGCCTTTACCATCCACATTTTTTAATATTTCTCTATGTGTATGACTTCGTTCTTGGGCTACACTCTATAAACACATAACTGATGGTCCTCTCCCAGCAGGGACCTTTTTTCAGTTATGCACTGTTACATCAAAACATAAAGCCTGATCCTTCTGCAGAACTGCACTGCTGAGAAAAGCTGCTCTTCCCTCCATGGCCCTGATGAAGCCCAAGTAATAACTGAAAGGCTATCACGAGATCTGGTGGCATTTTAACCATTCCAGACTCCTCCATTAATACAAGCCTATAAACCAGGCATCTTCAGCCTGAATCTCCCACAAAAAGAGAGGCCAAATTGGTCATGGAGATCTCTATACTCTCATTAGTCTGAGTCAGCTCTCCAGAGTTCTTGCTCCTCATAAACTCTGTAATATTTCATTGGTGTTCTGTCCAAACGATATGCAATGATCCTGTCTTGACCTCTGTCTCAGTTCCTGCACAAGATAAACAACTCAGCCCAATGGGGTGGGGAAGAAAGACAAAAAAGAAGGGTGGGAAAAAGGAAGAACAAAAGAAAAAAAAAAAAAAACCCACCAAAAAAAAAAGAGGAAAAAATAAAATACATCCCTGAGCAAACTCCTAAATGCCATTCATAACTGAGTCCCATTTTTGGTTGCTAACAAGGGATTTCACACAAAGAGGAGTAAATTTGACCCAAACAATTAACCTGCTTTTAGCACAGACCCCTGGAGTTGATGAATGCTAATTAGAAGATGTACCTGCCAGTTTGCATTTATTATTACAATTTGATAACAACTCAAACCAAAATATACAATTTAAAGTTTACAACTGCACTAGTTGCCTGTTACTTAAGTCATAGTTGATTGAAAAAAAAAATACACTGAAGGAAACCTACATAAAAGGTAAATGTTAATCAAGAGAAATACTGGAGATGAAGAAAACTTTAGGAAAATTGTGAGAAGACTGCTGAAACTTCCTTGAGATACACAGCTGTATTGTTCTTGAGTAACTATTGTAATAGATGTGGCACTGCCTCTCGTTTTAGCCTTAATAATTTGGATGTAATGCACTGGGATTTCTGTTTAATCTGATTGCCATTTCATACGTAATGCTTATTACAGTCAATCTCCACTGCCATTCCATTTAGTGCACATTCCCCTGAACGATGCATGAAAATACTGCACATGGAACTCTTCCAAAAGCATTCAGTAAGAATGTACTCTTCAAAGCTCAAATGTCACACAGTGTTTATAAACATGGTAACTGCTGACCATTTAACTACATGGCACAGAAGTGACACTGGATAATTGCACAGCTGTCAGAAAGCAACATTTCCGTAAAGACATGAATCTAATGGTAACTAAGGAACAAAAACTCCCAGAAATATGGTACTTAAAATTTTACCACAGCCACACGCCAAGTTGAATTTGAAGACCCAATAAATCCTTTTAAAAGAATAACTAAATTTTGCTCACTTTGACACCGCTTTTTTTTTGAAAATAATAGGTTTGTACATCTATATTCAATTTAAAAGCCTTATGCTTTTTAGAGACATTTACAAAGAATTTTGTAATGTTTTGCTGAGAACTGTACATGTGAGTCACACTCGAAAGAATAAACCAAAATTCATCAGAGCTTCCCAGCACATGGAGTTTGGCTTTTTTTTATTTATTTGATTCTCCACCTATCTTCCAATAAACAGAAGAAATTTCCATTGAAACAATACAGCAGTTTAAATCTTCTGTTAGGAATGCCTACAGGGGATTGACTGGACATTGGTCTGAAAGTTGAGAATGCTTTTTCAGGCACAGATCCTGAAAAATTTTTTTAGCTTGAGGATTGCTCTGGGTCCTTGTAATAGGCACTGTTTCACAGTCAGGGTACAACACTTTCAGTGCATACCACCACTCCCATTCTCTGTGTTTTCTCAGCTCCTCTCAGAGCAACAGCTTAAACTCCAGTTCCAGCCTGCACTGCAAGTTCAACTACATAGAGTATGCACAGAGGTTTCCAGAGTTTGATCTTTTTGCAGGTATAAACAGCAGATGGTAACTACTCCATGAAAGATGCAAACTTCTTACCTGACACGCACCCAACAGCAAACAGTAAAAATACAACTTACACATTCCTAATTCCCCCCTTCAAAAGGCTCATACCTTGTTCTGATAGCATGACAGCTGAAGCTCTGAGGGTCAGGGACCACGAACTTTGAAATGAAAGCACCAGCTATTGCTTGAAGAGACCACATTGATTTTCAGGAGCTTACAGTTTAATACTGATTTACTGCCTCAACTCCAAAGTTGCCAACGACACTGCAAAGCTGTTATTTAACGTAGGTTATGGCGTTTTAAACTGTAGGAACTTGGAAAGATTTATCAATATCAAAGGTTACCCTGTCCAATATCCATATTTTCATCCATCCACATACATTCTATCTCTTTCCTTAAATTTCTTAAAAATCATGTCTGGTTTTAAAGGAAAGATGGCAATAGTCAGACTAAAACGTAATCGCTCTCCAAGCAGTCCTTTTCTGCCTACAGGGCACTTCTGCTTTAAATTGCAAAATAAATACATAAATAAAGCCAAGTCCTTACAGGTCTGAGGACCTTCTTGTCAGTCAGAGGGTACTTTACATGCACACACAGTGCCACAGGCTGTGTGAGCATCAAAAAACACCTGAAAGATCACCGTAACCATCTCAAACCACAAGACTTTTGCTGGCCAGCCCTGCCAAGAGAAATGAATATTTGCTGTTCTTTGCACTGCCTGAGGACACAAGCCTGCTGTGCATTTGCCAAGTGAGGGCTCTCAGGATGCTGGAGGAGGAGGGAAACCCTTGGGGAGCAGCAGCAATGCTGGTAATGGAAGGGCTCCCTCTCCCTCCGTATGCCCACAGCCTTAAAGACTTCATGCAAAGCCTTATGAGCCTATGAAGGGCACACAGAGGCAGCAGTCACCCAGCATGGTGTGCATGTACAGCTCATGCCAACGGCAAGCAGACACAAATAAATTCACTTTTTTTTGTTTCACAGATTTTTCCTTCAAGCAGATGTTCAAATATTCACCACTTGGGTCCAATCCAGTGATGTTTTGCACCTATACTTTCCCAAAGCTTGCAGAGATACACTGGAAGCCCCACGGTGATCTCATTACTGCCAGTCTGCATCAGCTTTATCTTTGGCAGCAAGAATGGTATTAAAAATATACATTACAGTAATGGGGCATGAGCAGATTTGACTGGAAAACATAATTACTTTTCCTAAAGGCTTGCACACAGTTATTC
This sequence comes from Ammospiza caudacuta, assembly GCF_027887145.1. Taxonomy (NCBI): domain Eukaryota; kingdom Metazoa; phylum Chordata; class Aves; order Passeriformes; family Passerellidae; genus Ammospiza; species Ammospiza caudacuta. The sequence continues at coordinate 11,788,373 of NC_080601.1, forward strand.
AGAAGCGTATGGCAAAGTTACTAATTTAAAAAAAAAAAAACAACATATTTTATCCTTGGAACAAACTTCTGCTTCATCTAACTAACACAAGCTCACACAGTGTTTGTAAAGTTATAGACAAATGGAATTTTGAGACTGAAACTGTCTGGGGCAACAGCTTATCTTCTGACTCAAGAGACACCTGCATACATTACAGACTATGCCTTGATTCTGCTCCTGAAATGAAGTAATTTTTAACATTTTTAGTAGGTAAAATTTCTCCCCCATTGTTTCTGAGGCAGAATTTAGACAAAACACAGATTTTTGTTAGACTTTTCATGTACCCGAGTTTCTCTACATATCCAGAGGAGAAAAAAAGGGAAACTAATAAGTTTCTAATTTTAAAATATGAGCTGGTTTGACTTGTGATATAGTACCCTTAGCACTGATTTCCATCATTCCATCCATGCAGGTGAAAGGATGCAGTGAAAGGATGCACAAGGGAAATTTCTGTAAAGTTTAATTAAAGTAGCCTACACCTCACTGACAAAACATAATGCCCACTGTGTGGTACATCATTTATGCAGGATAACTTATGTAGAGGACTATCAGTCGATGTTTTATACCTCTAATGATCTGCTTAGAGAGAAGAAAACCAGTCCCCAAATTTTACAGAATGTACAGAGTTTTAATTGAACAATTATGTTTATGACAAGTTCTGATTAGAAAACACAAAATTGTTTCAGTGTATATCTCACTAAAATGGACTCAAATTTCAGGCTAATGTATGGAAGTATCCATCAAGTATTAATTTCTTTTTCTGATGAAGTGACAGCAACCTATTGTGTAACAATACAACAAACAGTGCTGAACAGGGAATTTGGCATGAAATCCATCCTCCTTGAGGGAAAATCCGTGGGAGATGGAAATAAGAACCAAGCCTACCAGCTCTATTCATAAGGTTTGTGCTGCGGTCATTTTTTCTGTTTGCAGAACTACTTAGGTACACCAAGCCCTTGAGCAAGGCCATGCATTTGACCACACATTACAGGTACGTTGAGCTGATACTCTGCAAAGAGAAACTGAGATGCTGCAGGGAGCAAACAGACAAGCAAATAAAGAGACCTAGAAGAACCCAGCAAGCACAGAGAAAGATAAAATCCAAGGGCTGAGACCTATGAGTGGTGAGGACAACACAAAGAAGAATAAAAAACATAAATGAAAAAGAGGGAAAAGAGGACAGGGAGGTAGGAAGTAACCACAAACCACATGAAGGAAAAATAAAGTTGAGAAGATTGGAAATTCACACAATCCCAGGAACTGTTGAATTGCATGAGGGACAAATTGACTGGCCTGCTATCAGAGAGCACAGAGGGAAGAGGTCAGCTAGCTAGGACAAGAAATACAGCCTGGAGACAGAAAAGAAATAATAAAGAAAGAGAAAAAAAGTCTTTCTTCACTTAGGTCAGGTGTCACTGTAAAGTTACTTCTGGATAAAGTAAGAGTTATATATAGGTGAGATAGATGTACAGTGCAAATTGAAGCAGGATGCAGCTAATGAAGAGGAACAGACAGATAAGACTTGTGATGGAAAGAAATGGTCAGCAAATGCAACAACTGAAAACTATTTTCATTAAGTGAACATTTCTTAGCTGATTCTTTTAGATAATACTTCAGTGCTGGGCTTGAGGGACTAAGTCTGAAACTAATAGAAGAAAATTAAATATTAAAAAGCATATAGGGCTTGCAGTCTCTAAAACTACTTTTAATTTGGAAGGCTATAAAGTTTTTAATGAGGATATACTACACAGTCATTTCCAAAAAGGGCAGTGCAAGATGTAAAAACAGCAATAAGAAGAACACAAGTGTGGTGACATTTTATTCAGAAAGGGAGTGATTCTTACCTAGTAAGATAACAGGCAACAAAAAATAAACAGGGATACCATGGAAGGGAAGTAAAGAAAGACGTCTTGGGATAGCAGCCCTACAGTCAAAGCTGAACACAGAAGAATAATCCTTATCCATTAAAATGTTCTGCAGGGGTGGTGCACATTTAATAAAACTTATATTCTTGAAGTCAGAGCATAATAATAATAATAAATCTTGTAAAAAAATGCAATCATTCGTTAAATGAAACTAAGTACAGTCAAGGTTCCTAGCTTCACAACAGAGACCTTAAGAAATTCCAAGTTTCCTCTGCCATCCTTAGATTTTGAAGTTTTCACCTGTCCAATTTACTCAGCAGGAAGTCCTTTGGAACTTGAGAGCTTTAGTTGCTTATTTAATATTATCAGCAATGAATCTGACAAATACTATCAAAGGAATTAGCTACAATAGAAAACTAGGAAGTATGATAAATACACAGATATTTAGAGAACATTTTAAAAGCTATGATTTCTGAGCCAGGTAATATAATTATGCTGAAATTCACTACTATGAAAAAAAAAAGGTCATGCACTCAAGATAACAAAGAAAAGTCTATTATTTGAAACTTCATCAATTTAATTTGAAAAACATCAGGGGTGTTATGACAGGTTCATTGTCTGTGGTGTAGCAATCTGTACACCCATGAACAATCAGATGTTAAGATATATATAAATATAGCTAGATAGATAGGTATAAATTGCTATATTCATAAAACAGATGGAATGTCATCAATAGAGTAAGAAACAAAGATTCCTGAAGTCACTGGTAGGTTGAGAGTAGAGTTTAAAGTTTGGACAGTTGAGTAGCATAATCATAACACAGTATGTTTCCTGTATTTCAAAAGCTTTATTAAGGACCCCAAGAGAATAAAAAGAAAGCATCCCACCTGCTAAACCCACATGGCCATGCTAGCCATGAAATATGATATGAAAAACATATGGATACAAATATATATGGATGCAAGCATTATCAGAGATATATTCTGGTCAAGAATAAAAAGATTTCTTCTAGGTCTTATGTGGAGATTCTATATTCACCTCACAATGGTAGTCGCAGGCCAAAACACACAATTTCATTTCAGGAGCATGATCAGTTTATGAAAGTGATTACAGAACACACATTTATGTATTTATGGCCTCTCTTCTCGGCGGACAGAAGCATGCAAGCCAGGAGTTCACTTCTTATCTTGTACCACTGAGATAGTACAGAAACCCAGCAGCAGCCTCCTAGGTTTTATGAGGAAGACATAAAAATATGCACTTCATCTGTTATAGACTACAGCAGAGCTGAAAGGGTTAATAACTGAGGCCCTGTTTCTATTAGGAACTCAGGCATTCAAGGTTTAACATCTCAGATATTGTAAATTGCATCTCCTAGAACTTGGCAAGCATCTTGTCAGCTTCAATGTAATTTGTTGTTCCAAACCCAAATTGTTTTTAAAAGATTAAGGTGTTCTAATTTTTTAAAGCATTAAGTACAAAAGCAGTAATCCTTTACCATTGTGATAAGGATTGTCTACTATAATGTCTATTATTTACTAAAGCTTGACTGCCAAAGAAAAGGAACTCATTTTTCAAAGTCCATTTTTTAATGTAGCTGAATTGCTATATTCTGAATTTGGGGCTGAGAAAAGAAGAATGATTACTTCAGTTCTGAAAAACTTGCACAGAAATAAATATGATTCAAGCAAGAATTAATAAAATAATATGGGATTAATATAAACTTCCTTCAAGTAAAGGGGGACAAGATTTCATCCTCAGGAGTCTTTTGTCTATCAAATATTGCCTCAAATCCTAGAGAACTAATGGTTTAGAGAAGACTATTAAGATCCAGTTTGCCCAGATGTGTTGCTAAAGTAAATCAGTTAACAAGTCCTTATAAAAGACTATCTATTAAAAAAAAAACAACCAAAAAACAAAAACCCCACACCAAAGCTAAGTAAAGAAATCCGGGACTCTGCTTTCTTGATGAAAGTAGGCATGGCAGAATTCTGGGGAGGGGGAAAACCCACCACCATGATGTTCACATCAGGCTGATACCACTCCCACCTGAAGAAAACCAAGATGATATAGAAAGAGTTTTCAATAGAAAAGAGTAGGAAAACCCCCATAAATACAGTATGATGAGACCTTTTCTTGCAATTGGAAATGAGGGCAGAGAGATAAAGTGCATGATAAACATCGCCCACATGTGACAGAACAAGGAGCTCAAGTTTAAGACCAACAGCATCCTTGCTTTAAACCCTGGAAATCTTTCTTGCCTTCAGTGGAAGAGTTTGTCACAGCAAAGGATGTGCTGAACCTGCTGCTTTCTGCCCCAGAAGAAGCAAAAGAGAGCACATTCCTGGAGATACTGTCAGTGTTCCAAAGGCCCTGACCAGAAACACATCCTTACTGCTGGCTCACTTTGCATCTGCTTCAAAAGTGCTTTAGAGATGTGTTCTCCTGACTATGCACATTTATCTGTGCCTTTTACCACTCTTTCCATTAAAGAATTCAAACTCAAAACTAAAACTTAGTTTATATCACTGCAAGTTTGCACTTGCAATTTCTGCCCTTCTGCATCACTCCTGCAGCTGCTCCTAAGTCTGGGGCTTGATTGTTACTTGAACACTGGAAGGCAGCAGGATTGTTCCTTCCTGAATCTGAAGCTGATAGGCAGAACTGTCAATCCATAATCTGTATCTGCCCCTTCCCTGGGTAAATATGCACATTTGTGTTTGTCCACATTTGTGTGGCTATGCTTCCACAAATATATATACATACCCACATATCTGTCTGAGGACAGGCGCTTAAAACAGAAAAAAGGAAAATGGAAGGAGAAAATCAGGTCAGCAGCGATGTCCAAAGCATAAAGGGTATTTTAAACAAAGTCATGTTCTCACCACACTGAAGGGAGACTCAAAAATTTACTCCTGGATTTATCATAAAATTCCTGGGAAAATATGAGCAAATTTTCTCAAGTTTGATGTAACTTGATAGTATACATGTGCATTTTGATAGACACATACACTCATGCATAAAATGTTGCAAATCTAGGACTGACACTGTTAAAACTTTTCAGGGATCATACAGAACAGCAGGATTATATTAATAGCCAGCAGGACTGTATTAATAGCTATGTTAACAAGTGAAGAATGTTTGCACGTCTTGGCCACTGATTTTTTTCTATATCTAAGTAGGAGTTATTGGTCAAAGTATGCACTTACGTGGAACTCCAACGTAAATTATCACAGCACACTGTTTGTTTCTGTTCTACTTATGTGTCATGCATTCACTCCCTTCTGTGGCTTAAGGAAACTGCAAATAGAGGAGGGCAGTCCTTTTGGAATGGTTTGAATAAGCACATTTTTATGTCTCCGTTTGTTGGCCCCTGGGAGAGAGATGCCTCTGCCATCCAGAGCGACACTTCTGGGACACGTGGCAAGGGGCCATTCCCCCCACTAGATTTGCTCATGCCTTGCCTTTGAGAGCACATTTCAGCACTTCACTTGGCTGTGTCAGATGAGATAGCACATGGCTGAGCTCTGTGCAAATTGCCTCTCACAGCAGCCTCATACCATGCTCAAACATCACCCTACCTCACCTCCCATTGTTGCCTGTTTCTTTTCATTAAGTTTATTCAGCAATTCTCTCTAAAATCTGTGTCTTGGCTGTCTCTCTGTCAGCTGATTCCTTCCTGTCCCTCTCAACAAGCACAAGACATTACTCACCTGTCTGTGCTGCACAGCTGAAACAGAAAAACTATCAGTCAAGTGAGAAGACTGCAGCACGCTCCTATGCCATTATTTTGCTTTCCCTTAGCTACTCTGTACTCCTATTCCACAGGAAGATTTATTTCCCAAATTAATTAAAAGTACACAGCCTGTCTTCCTTCTGAAACTCTCACCAGCTATTTACTCCGTTCCAAAACCAGAGACAGATGGAGCTGTTTGCCCCCAGCTGTAGATAAACCTCTACAAACATAAAACTCTTCCTTCCCCTCTACAGCATCCCTGGCCCCATGTGTCCCCAGACAAACTGAAGAGTCTGCTGCAGCTGTGTGAGAACTCTAGACTCTAGGTTCTCCCGCTCTTTTGAAAATGAAAGGCCACCTGGAATTTTGAGCAATGTGTGTCTTGCTTTCTGGGTCTTGCCTAAATAAGGTATACTAGGCTCAGTAAGGTGTACCCAAAAAATGAATTTGTAACAAACATTCATTTACTCAGTAGTTTTGGGTACTCCAACACCTGCTCTCCTGGTACTCAAGTCTTCTTGCCCAGAGACTTCTGTCTCTGTTCTTGGGATGGAGTCAATGAAAGGATTACTCAGTCCTCACACTTTGGTTCAGAGATGCGACCTTACACCACCTGAAACCGCACTGTGAGAAATGAACAAGCAGAACAAGTCTTCACCAGCTTCCAAAAACCAAACACAATTATTTTCTACTCCAACTACCTATCCAGTTTTAAAAAAATGGGTAGGACAGTCTTTCCTTGAGCTCAGTAAACAGCAAATAGCCCACTTCAGTTTGCAATTCTCATTTAGCATAACTACAGATACTTGGAAGTAGTTGAGGAAAAGGTATGCCAATATGGGTATATACTCTGTCAAATACTTGTTGGCATTACAGTGCAAGAGTTCCATATTGCCAGAGTTTCATGCCTCCTTGATGTTTCTCGTAAACAGCTCCTCCAGGCACTGACTCTTCCTCATCCCCACAGCAGCCACTGACTCCAGTTCCCACCAACCCACTCTTTTATAACACTCTTCTCTTTGGCTACAGCTGTGGCCTGTTAACATCAGGTCTGCTCCTAAACTTTAATAATTAACCCAGCTACAACTCTTTAGGGGTAAGATTACTTTCTATACTACCTTTATTTACCTATATTCTCTTCCCCTACAAATACCCACTACAACAGGGTCCACCTTTCAGACAAGCCAAGTACCAGAAATTTGCCAGAAAAACCCTACTTGTTAAAACAATCCCACAGCAGAAACACCAACCAAAACTACTGCATGGCACTGTTACACAATCCTCATTTGAAATTCCACTGCTGGAGCCTGTGGTAGACTAAGAGTAACCAAAAAACAATCCTATGATACATTTTTAACTATTTTATTCCTACAATTTATAGATGACTAGGACATCACAGGGCCTTCACAACCTTCAGCATTGGCCTGAATCCTTTCCTCTGCCTACTCAGCATTATTAATTAACAAATCTTGAACTTCCATTTAGTAACTGATTATGAATTGCTCAATATACCGATGCTTCTCAAGTTCTGCATTAGATCTCCATGACTGTGCAGCTTGGGAAACCACTACATAAAATCTTGAGCTTTCTTATTCCATCCTATTTGCCAAGCAAGGCTCAAAACCTGTCTCAGATGAATAATTGTAGTAATAACTGAAATAAACTGAAATGTCTTGTTTTTATCACTGCTTGAATTACTACCACAGAAAATTAGGAGCCTTGGGAAAAAAAAAAAAGATGTTAGAAGCATCTGTCTGATGCAAAAAATCAAAGTTCCTTCAATGTTTTAAGTGACAGCAACTCAAAAACGGCTATGAATTTTCAGTACCATACTTTTAAAATCAATAGGATTTAAAATGCATGACTAATTGGGCTGATACAAATTCCCCTTTTGAATTTGCATTTGTAAATGTTTGCAGAATTACACAAGTAATTATGCTACCCTTAGCTACATGATATCCATCATACACAGTCTAGATAAGATAGAAACATTGATAAATTAGTGATCAATCTTTAGAACAAGATTTCCTTTTCGAGTAATCCTATGACAAGCATGAGTACAAGGACAAAAATCTGAAAAAATCACCACCACTCCTTCCATCTGAGTGTGTCAAAGGCATAGAGTGAATAAATACCATGTGGTATTTTCAGAGCAAGGCAAGACCTGACAGCTTTTCCTCAACCTCCACCCTCTGACAGAGCTGACAATGCATTGCCACCACCAAAGTGCTTTCAGAAGAGCCATCATCTTCCTCTCTCTCCCAGACAGGACTGCAACACTGCAAGCCTTTGTGCCACATACAACTGTGTGTTTGATGCAGAAAGAGCAAGAATTGAAATTTTCACCCTTGTTTAAACAGAGAGCAGTGGGGATGGCTGAGAAGAGAGCAGCAGGAATTCCCTTCCATGCCCTGTGTAAGGTTTCAGAGGAAGTGCTGTAGGAATATTCATCATACTTCCAACAGCTCTGGGAGCCTGCTAACTTGTTTGCAGCTCCCTGCACCCTAAATTCAGCCTCTCTGACCACACAGCTTCCAGTTTGCTCCTCAGGGCAGTTTTACAGCCCTGTCTGAAACACCTGCACCAAGGATGCTTTTCAATGCATCTTTGTTCTTTCTACATAAGGGGATTTGTTTGTTCTTTGTTCTTTCAGTATAAGGGGATTTAGATACTGGAAAAATTACTCCCCTCACGTTTCTTTAGAATTAGTGCTTTCATCAGAAATCTACTGAAATTAGTGAGTCTCTCTTCAGTTGTTTTCAACAAACATGGGGTCAGACTTGGGAAAAGGAATATGAAAAAAGCAAGAGTTATCTTTTTTTATTAGACCCTATCATAATCATCTTGGCAGAAGAAATAATCATTTACATGAGAGGACAAATTAATATCTAAATAATAAACTCTTCATGCTCTAGAGTCATCTCTTCACAACTGAGCCCTCTATGCATAATGTAAGACTGCTGAGTCGATGACTTTGAATAATTACAAGTGACCTGAAATAACAGCAAAGTAACACAGAGAACTGCATCTTTACCATGGTCTCCCACAGGGACTAGAATCCATGGTTCCACACTGCAAAATGTTGTTTGTGCAGTTAATAATTTTGTCTTGTCTAACTTTAAAGTTCACATTCATAGGCTTTTTTGATTAATCAAATGGCTCTGACAGCCAGAAGCTTCTTTCCAATATTAGAGAGAAAGTGGTGGGTGCCAATTTATGGTTATTCAAACCAGTAATCTCCTGTGTCTCTGGCTGCTATTATTCCCTTGCCTGTGACCCAGCCACTTAATGAAGTGAAATTAATTTACAGTAATAGGAAATTCTCAGAACTACATGAAAGCACAAGCTTTAATATGAGAAGAACAAATGGCTATTTCATGCAAGGCTGACCACAAGCATTGTAAAGAAATTTGAAAGGACTTTATACCTTTTTAAATAGGTATGGTATTAGCTGGAACAATATACTGCAGTAAATATGATAAATCAAATGCCTCTTCAAATCAGAAAGCACCAACACAATTTTCTCCTTTTGTCACACAGCAGAATTTTCTCATTTGCATATAAATGTATGACACACATATATTTTATAAAGGTAAAACCAAGATCTTATCATCCTTCAAATCCCATTTAACTCTTCTATCATAATACCAATGACAAACTCCCAACAGCAAAGCAGTAACAGGGAGGCTGACATTTATTTTGCTTACTCGTCCTTTACAAACTTATGTATTGGTGAAATAAATATGGGTTTATCTCAAATGGCAAAGTAAAGCTCCTATTTTTGTCCAAAGTTATTGTTTATCTACAGAATTCTACAAAAGTCTGAAACTGTAACTCAAATCTCTCACATTGTTTTATTTCCTTTCATGTAGGAAAGTATCACTTTGCTAAATTTTGCTTTAACATTCTTCCCCCAGCTCTGCCCTGAGAAAACAGGAGGGTGTGGAAGCAGAGAGGAAGAAGCGTACAAGAGCCACAGCAGCTGGCGCTGTGGCTTTTTTCCCCCAAAATAAATTTCTTTATTTGAGGCATTAAACATTTCGGATCATTTGCTAACTAGCTCTAATATTTGTTTTGTTACCCCTCATATACTCTGTATTCTTATACTAATTTGTCAAGCCTTCTGAGGTGCCCTGTGGGAAAGAATGGTTTTCAGTGCAGCAGTTAGCACACTGATGCCTTGGCGTGGCTGGGGGCTCTGTGTTCCCATGCTCTCACTGCACACATATGGTGGGGATGCTCGAGCAGCACACTGACAACATCCTTTGACATTTCTCATCACCCTCTTCCCCAGCCTGACTGAGACCATCTGATTTCTGGTGCGCTGTCACAAGCTCCAGCTCCTCCCCTTTCTCTTTTGCTTTTCTCTCGTCCCAGAGCTTGGGAGAACAGGATAAATCTCTTCTTTTCAAAAAACCTGAAGTGGCAACAAGATGCTGTGGTGACACCTCTGCTTCAGCTCCAATAGTTTTCTATTTTCAGATTATCTCCAGCTAAAATTAACCTATCACTGCACAAGTCTTGGCTTTACAATTACCAAGGCTGGAAAACAAGCTGTTTACCACTGCTAGCAAAAATCTGTGCCAATTGCTAATCCTGGATGGATCTCTTTTTTTCCCCAAGAGACTGTTAATTTATAGAGCTATCTCATGGAAACCAGGCTTGCTTCCTGCCAGACCTGAGGTCTTTATGCAAGGTGTGGGCTGCTACCCAAGGTGTTATCAGCAGATGTAACAGCTCCAAGCTTTCTCCTGCATTTATCCTTGGGAACACCCTTCTGTTAAGGGAAGTATCCAGCCTACATTGATAAGTGGAAGGGCAATCACTCTCCTTGGCAAGCACAATGCAAACTCCAGCCTCTTCCAGGTCCTTAAGCAAACTGACTCTGATTGACAGGCAGCCACAGAGAGAGAGATAAATGAAGAAAAGGCTTTACAAGATAGAAAACGATTCATATCTAATGATAATTCAAAGATTTCTCTTTCTCTCCCTCTATTCATTTACTCGTTCAAATAAACTGAAAAGCTCCTCCGTCTCCTTGGTATTACAAATTCATCCTTTCAAAAGCTGCTTTTCAAAACTGCTATTTAATTTCTTTTCTGGCAGTGCATCTAAATCTTCTGTAACCCAAACACAGCATACACACATTACCTCACTAAAGCTGAATGGGAAGTGTTGGTTTGGCAATGTGTTCAAAGCAATCTTTCCTCAGGAATCTTAATAGATAAAAATGAAGAATCTTCAACTGCTAGACAATGGAAGCTCATAAAATATATGCAATGACAAATATTTCAGTATTACGAATAAAAAAAAAACAAAGACAAACCAGAATCTTAAAGGAGTTAACTGATGGGTCACTTAAACCAGTAATTTCAGTTTTTAACAAATCTCAAAAAGCTCAGAGAAGCCCAAAGTATTAACAGTTTTAAAATAAGCAAATATAAAACAATTAAGGGGTGTAGAGAATAATGTACCATGCATCAATCCTGATGTTCATGTCAGGCAGCAAAATAATTTATCAGTGAGTGATCAACCAATAATTAGCTATATAAGAGTACCTATATGGAGGCTTTTTTTGTTTTGTTTTGCCTTTAACAGGGTTACTGGAAAGAATCATAAAAATAAATTACTGATACAAGTTCTTCAAATACATACAATATTTATTCCTTTAAGAGAGATTTTATATGGCTTTAGGAGAACAAACAATGGAAGGATTAGCAACTGGTTAACTCCCCTTGCCCTACCACTGTGCTAATTCTGATTAAAATTGTGGAATAATTGAGACACACTGCAATAACCAAAAAGGCTAGATTACCTTTTTCTACCCTTTAGCATTATATGTTGTGAAGTTATAAAGTATTGAGGCAAAAGATTGTTAAAAATGCTTAAATCCACACATCCCTCACCATTTGCCTGTCTAGCATCAAGGTGTTACTGGATTTACAGCAGCTTCAGGAAATACTCAAAGGAGGATTTGCAAAGGTACTTCTTGACACTTTTACTTAGAAAAAATATGGGGTTTGTTCAAAAAACAACCTGTTTCTGACCCATCTTCACACGTTCATGTAACTACAGGTCACAGGGAGGAAACTCACATGAATTATTACACTTTGGAGAAAAAGTAAGTTTGCACATTCATAAATGTGCCTAAAAATAAAAATTGCAAATTGAAGCTCCATTCCAAAGAACAGTGCATTCGTCAGGGAAAAAAAATAAATCTAAACTGATAGTCTTCAATTTATCTTCTACATTTAGTGTATCAGAAAGCATCTATCTCTTCTGCAAAAAAAACAAAAAAAACACAAAAAAAAAAGACTTTAGAGGCAACTACTAGTAGTTTAGAGTAAAACTCCTGTAAATGTTTGTCTATTTAAGCAGAATATAACTATATAAAAATAAGTAATTGTTCTGAGATTAATACAGATTACTTTCAAACCCTTGACCTTCACAGATTTCATTTGCAACCTTGAACAGATGATTAAATAGCTAAATACTTTGTTGGCCAGACCAAAAGAGCACAGAAATGCTTAGATCACAAGGTGCTGTGTGAGTAAAATTTATTTTTTCTAAGGGCCCAGAATCTTTAAGTGCAAAACCTGAGAAAGTATGCAAGACATAGATGCATGCCACAAAGTTCTCATTTCAAATGTAAATATAGAAACCTTAAACTCAACAATTATAGAAAAAAAATTCAGTTCTAGCAACACAAGCAGTCTGGAAATTTGTACTCGTAAAAGTTAAAAATATCTAATTCCTGTTATGATTTGCCTTATAAATTCCCCATATAATTGTATCTCACCATCTGAAGGCTGATCAGAAGAATTGTGAGACACAGAAGACTGGAAAGCCTCAGAAAAAAAAGCCAAGGTCTTTTCCGAGCAGCATGCAAAAACCAAGACTGGACTGAAAAAAAGAGGATCCCAGATAATGAAAATACATGAAACTCAACTGCTTGTGGACACAGCTCCCCTGCAGGCAGTTGCACATGATTTCTAATGGGTAGAGCGTAATGTATTTAGAAATCCATCTGTAATTTGCGTGGAGTTAAAGGTTTAAATTCTCCTGCAAAATTCAGGCACTGCCTGAATAGCAGTGAGTCTGGACCTTAGCACTACCCTGAGACTGACTCAGTCTTTCATTACCCTGAAATGCTAACTCAGATCCTGCACAAGGAAAGTGAGTGTGCCAGGGTGTGAATATCTAAGCAGCAGGTAGTAAGGTCTGCCCTTGAAGTCTACTGCCTTGGACACACACACACTGGGAGTTAATATGTTTTAATATAATATCTTGCTTTTAACAGGTAAGTAACTCAAACCATGACATGTGCAACAATTGGTAACAGGCAAAAAACCTATTAAGGGGCGGAATTATTGTTTCTTTACCCTCTCCCTATCTCCTCCCTCTCCTCAGCATTTACCCAGCTGCTATAGAAAGGTTAAGGCTGGAAAAGGCATTTAAGATTATCCAGTCCAAATACTTCATTTTTAAAAGGGATAAATTATGGACCAGATTTTTGCAATGAGCAATTCTTGCGAGTTTCTTCAGCTACAAAGTTTGTAGTTGTATTCAGATATGAATTTGCAGTCTCTTTTTCAGTGGGGTTTGGGTGTTTTCTGCTCTGGGCGTTCCAATAGCAGCTCCCTCAAGAGCACTAATCTAAAGCTATATATGTGCAAAGAGATAAGCAGAAGAATATGTAATAAAGGATCTTTCAAAAAACCAACACATTCAATATATGTGTACATAAATCCAGAGCTAGCATATTATTCTCATGAAAATGTTGCTCATAAGGATTACCGAAAGGAAAGGCTTCGGAGAAAAATCAAAAATACCTGAAAATCGTCTGGAAGTGGACTTTTACATATTTAAACACAGTCTGAACAAGTCTTTCTTTGCCAGAAGGAATGCACAAATTCCCTGAGAATTTACTCATGGCAGGAAATGAAAACAGACCTTTTGTGTTCCCCTGCAGACTTGGCAGCAGAGACTCACAGCCAATTCACACTTGAATGGCTCCAGAGCTGATCCGAAGCTCGCAGTCCCTGCAGCACTTCCAATGTGCTCTAAAGAAAAGCTCAGTATCCCATAATTAAGTAAATACAACAAAGGTAACGTCTGACACATAAAAGTGACAGGATGAGCAGGACCTGATGATACAGAATATAACAGCAGAACTTAGTAGGATCACTAACAGCTTAATCTGGAAAAGATGAAAAAAAAAACCCTGCATTTTTTTGTTTGAATTAATCATTTGAAAGAGGAAAAAACTGCATGACATTTTCTTGGATAAAGTAACCACTCAGACTTGTTGGTCTACAGCTTTTGAATAGGTCTATGAATGTTGATACATTATGAGACTGTTAAGATTTACCACCTGTATGCTTCCTCCTCTAAAACTGAGCAATTACAAGACCATGGAAAATTTGGAGCTCGATTACTCAGAAGTGTAAGTGAATATAGAAATTACATATATATGTATTATTGATTTTTATATAAAAATATTTCTCTAAGTGTGAGTTCTTGCCTTTCTCCAAATCTCTGTGTTAATAATTAAATAAAAAAATCATCCTTATGACTTCAATATTTTAAAAAAGCATGACTTCATTCCACTTGTGAGCAGAAAAACAGCATTGACCTCTTCACATCTGACTGATCAAAATCAGTCTTGGTCAATATTGATCACTGAGCACGTGCCCAGTAATATTAAGATCTCTGCCAGCTGAAGTTAGATCAAGTCAGTTGCTGTGAATAAACATCTACATTTTAACATATTTTAAATCATACAAGGAGAAACTTAGTGGAGCCTGGGTATGATGGTTTGCTGGTAGGACCTGTGGATTGCCTTACACACAAAAATGAAATTAACTCTAGCACTGTATGTCACTGGGATATTTACAACACAAATAGAGCTGGAGCAAGCTCATTGATTCCAAAAGGCACAGGTATATTTAAAATCACTCAAACACCATCCCAGTTACTCCACTCTGCTCAGTTGTTGCTGAGGCTGTAGAGACAGTGTCCAAACCTGAGTAACCCTCTGTTTCCATTGCCATGGTGCTGCTGAAGGCCCTCTCCTAGTAATGCCGTCATACTTGGGAGCACCAACCTCTACGGCTGTTGGTACAGGGTTTTGGGAAACAAGGTGAAGTCTTTGGGACAGAACAGACATTTCTGCTGTTGGGCAGCACAGCCTCCAAACTCCTGTGCTGTCCCTTTATGAGGGAATGCCACCAGTTCCCTGGCAGACCACATATACAGAGTTTTGTGGGCATCCTGGAATGGTTCCACATTTCCACAGTGCCCTGTGGAAATTCAAAGGAGTAACAGTGGAGCCAAGGACATGGCAAACACAGGAAGATGGAATGTTTTTCCAAGGTCAGAGATTGTCAGTGTTGGACATATGAAGAATGATAGTTCTATCTACTAATGGAGTGGTTTTTGTTTTCTATAGTTTCTTTCCCATTTGTTTAGTTTTGGTTTGGTTTTTTTGGGTTATTTCTTTTTCTTTATAGTTTCACCAGTCTATCCAAAAGGCCCTAAAAGAAGTTACATTGAAGTGCCAATTTCTGACCCATAAACACTGGTTTCAAAAAACAAATGACATTCAGTTTGAATGACACTGTAAATGCCTTTTGGTCTTAACTGCCCAGTTCTTTAGTTCACAGGAAAATAATGTCCTTTCACTTGAACAGAAAGGGGGGAAGTTTTCAAAAGACTGCTCAGGAAAATATCTCTAATGACTCATAATACTAAACCTCTCTTAAAGCCAAGGATATTTCCTTGATATGGAAGTAGGTTTTTTATATGTTTCATTCAGTCCTACTTAGTGTCTAAGATACTGTGACTCCGCTATTTGCTTTTTGTAAGCAATTTTTATGAAATGCTCCATACTGTAAGCCTGAACATCCCATGTCACCAGGTGTCTAACCCCAGTCCCTCACAGAGATCTGTACAGCACCCAGCACCACCTAACAATTTTCATTTAGGTGAGAAAGCTACATGGGGTAACGAGCAACATTTCATTTCCACCAACAATTTTTCCTGGCATTACAAATGTTAGTTTTTCCTTCCTGTGCACTTCTGAGGGACTTATCTCTACTAACTCCAGGTATGTAAAATTAGGTTCCTCACCCAAGCAGCTCACTAGTCAATAGCTCCAGAGTGACTTATCCTATTAAAGACAGGCCTAATGAATCATCCTTTGAAGACATCTCTCTGTTGAGTACAGAAGAAATCTCACTGATAAATTTAGAGCAAACCAGACTATATCTCCCTAGTTGGTCCATCCCTTGTTTTTTATAGTTCCAACAAAGACTGTCAAGTCAGCACAGCATGACCAGCAGAAACAATCAGTATAGTTCTCCCAAACTGTATTCCATTATGGCTCTTCTCTTTTTCCACTTTTAATGACAGGACCTCTAGCTCTGCGTTGCAGCCCCTAAGGTGCAGACCCAGTGAAGACCAAGGGAGCAGTGCTAACAGAAGGCAAGAAGAAACCAACCACCACCCACACACTTCTAGAGGGACTTGTAATGCAGGGGCCAAAAGGTCTCTCAAAATTAGCACAAAAAGTGAAAACCATTTAGAACAGATATTTGCATATTTATGCAATGCACAGTAGAGAAATCTGTGAGCAATCTTCAAACACTGAGCTGCATGTTGAAGTTAAGATACAATTTAAAAAGGAAAAAAATAAACCAAAGGAAAAAAGCTGTCCAATTTGTGATTTCACAAAGTGGACAGCTTTTCATTACACAATGTTTTCATGGGTGTGAATCACACTGTTAAGGAACAACTGTGGTATGAGTCACACAATGGAAATCTCACTGTAACTCATTTCTTGTGACCGCCTGCACTACAAAGGATACAGGAGAAATGTATTCCTGCCTGAGCCTCACCAGAACTGCCAGCCATGCCCTTGATCCAGAAATTAATCATGATTAATTCTGAGTTATCTCTCAGTCCTCTTTCTGAAGATGTCTCTGTTTTCAGCTAAATGTCTCTGTTTTCAGCTAAATACACTTTGGTCCTTTCCTGAAGAAGAATCTGCTTTTTAACTGAAATTCCTAGGTTTACGTTTTTATGTGTTATTACAGCAGAAAATGCAGAAATGCATATAATATTAAAACCTGAATCATAAACATTTAAAAATATAAACTCCATATTAAATACTGATTTAAATTGAAAAGTTGAAGATTGTATAATTCAACAGCTCCATATTTGCTAACTTAAAATACTTCCACTTAAAAATGTAACAATAAACAGGTACTAAAAACGCAACAGTCCCATGGAAAATAAATAATCATATTGTTGTAAATCATGCAAAATATATACTAATCCAAACTAAGGAACAAAAGTTTTAGAGTTAAAAGGCTAAAACTAAGGAGCCTTTAAAAAGGCTTCAACATTAAAATATCATTAAAAAGGGCAACACAAGAAGATTTATGGAGAAAGTGTGAACTTTCTTTTTGTGTCCCTCAAGACATGTCCCTCCCTTCCACTTTGTAGCCTTTCTGCAATTTCTCTCCTTTTCTTGACCACCTCTGTAAAGACAGAAGGATTTCCAAACAGATGCCTCCACAAAGCTCCACTCGGATTAGAGGGCTATTTTTTTGAAATCCTATTACAGAACAAATAAAAGTGAATGATATACATAGATAATGGTGCTATTAACATTTAAAGTCAACCAGGTACAACAACGCCCTGTAACCCTCAAAAGAAAATATCATCTTGCAAAACTGTATTTGAAATGCTCTATGACAGCACAAATTCTGTAATACCATTAACAGCTTGTGCAGTATCTCCTCCTGCCAGCTAGAAAGCAAATATTTGAGGATTTCATAACATTTATGCTAAAATTTTGAGAGCAACTCGGACCAAGTGACATATCTTGAATACAATCGTTTTCTCATGCAATAGGTCCACAAAATATTTGTCTAATACATCAATTAAATATATTTCTGTTTCCAGTCCAGCAGACTGTTACAGTAGAAATTTTAATGAGTAATGAATCACATATACGAAAACTCAGGTTTTGTTTCTTTGTTTGTATTCAAACCTCTTTTATTTCAAGAGTAATTGCAAAAGAAAGAAAAGCACCTCCATTTATCTCTTGTATAATTTAATAGAAGGATTCTCCCTTCAAATTAATCAAAGATGACTTTTCTGAAAAGATATTGCTGAGGAAGATAGAGGGGGTTATGTTATATTTGATTAGGGACATCAAATTCTTCACTTATATGACACTTGAAAATGCTTTGTTCTTTCATGAAAATACACTTTTTTGTGATTGATGCAAAATCTGGTTTTTATACAGATTGTAGATGAACAGATATGCCTTAACTGCAAGGAAAGTTATATGCTGCTATAATTTCTATGCTTAAGTACCTTAGCTTAGAGCTCAGTTAATAATGATAGGAGCTTTGTTTAGTTTCCTGGCAGACAATTTTAAAATGCATAAAACAGTTTCAACTTAATTGTAACAATATGTTCTTAAAAAGTTTTTCTGAAAAAACTTCCTAAAAACAATGAGAAATCCAATTTAGGTCAACTGACATAAGTAATTCAAATGAAGAGATTTGTTTGTGTCCTAAAATGTTGCTGCTTTTCTCCTTTTGACAAAATGTTCTATTGAAATGAAAGAGAAGTCAAAACACTGCATTTTAAAAACATCAAAGCATTTTCTTTTATCTGAAATACTCTTTTATTCTGAAATGACCAATAATGCCTGCATTTTATGCAGAGGAATTGACTATGAAATGGTTGGAGGTGGTGCTTCAGCACAGTTCTTACTTTGACTTAGCCACAAAAATGCATAAATGCAAATAACAATACAAGACAACCAAGCAGCTTACAACAGGGCTTTGGAAAGTGAAATAAATCCCTTCTGTTCCTTTCCCATCTCTATTTGTGCTGAGTTTAGCCATAGTGTAATACGGGCATTTGTACTGCGCCAGGCAAGAGGAGAGACATCAGAGTAATTATCAGAGAATCATGGAATATCCTGAGTTAGAAAGGACCCACAAGAAATCATAGAAGTTCGGCTCCTGCACAGGACCACCCCAAGAGTCACACCAGGTGCCCAAGGGCATTGTCCAAACGCTTCTTGAACTCAGCCAGCCTTGGAGCTGTGACCCCTGCCCTGGGGAGCCTGTCCCAACCACACTCTCTGGATGAAGAGCCTTTTCTAATATGCAACCTCAACCTGCCCTGGCTCATCTCCAGGCCCCTCCCTTGGCTCCTGTCACTGTCACACAGAGCAGAGATGAGTGCCTGCCCCTCCTCTGCCCCTCAGGAGGAAGCTGTGACTGCAGTGAGGTCTCCCCTCAGCCTCCTCCTCTCCAGGCTGAACTGACCAAGGCACCTCAGCCTCTCCTCACACAGCTTCCCTTCAAGGCCCTTCCCCATCCTCATGGCCTCCTGTGGACACTCTCCAACAGTTTTATATCCTGCTGAAGTTGTGGTGCCCAAAACTGCCCCCAGCACTCGAGGAGAGGCTGCCCCAGTGCAGAACAGAACGGGACAATCCCTCCCGTGCCCGGCTGGCAGTGCCTGATGCCCCCAGGACAGGGCTGGCCCTCCTGGCTGCCAGTATCCATTAGACACTGTGAGAAGAGCTTTTAAAAAATACCTTGTACTGAGTTTCATCTATTGATAAATTGACGCAATGACAAATCAACAGAAGCCCTCTGTAGCAAGCCTTTGGACTTGATATAAATTGGAAAATCATATCAATATTAATTCAAAAGGCAAAAAATAAAAATTTGGTAACTAAAATCATCACAACCCAATGGTAAGACTGGGTCAGGCCAAGCATTTTAAGGAGTGGCTGTAAAACCTCCATAGAAAACTTGAAACAGGTCAGTATTTCACCCCTGTAGCCTTGTTCTTTTTGAAGTAGTATTCCAGTCATTCACTTTGACACAAATTGCTATAAATTTTCCTTTCTTTATTAAAAAAAATTACTAAAGGCCTCAAAAGAGTTAAGCCAAAATTTAGCTATTTTAAATGTCCTCTTTTTCATTTTCTCTTTCTCTTTTTCATTGTCACTTGTGTATTTGTTTATTTAGCACCTCTTGCCAGTTTTGAATTTTCAATGCTGATACCTCATTAGGCTGGAAGGACTTCAAGGAGAAAAAAAAAAACTGCAAGATAAAAAAATTTCAGTTTTTTAACCCATATTTACAACTGAAAATGGCAACAACATATCATCCATGATTCTGCACAAAGGAAAAAATAAGTTTCACTACTTTTGGCTCAGTAGTAAATGTCAATGTTTCTTTTGGGGAAAAGTTTACCAGAATTTTCCTCTGTATTACTCTGTAGATCATTACTCCTGCACAACTCCTTAATGAAAGTATAACATAATGCACAATTTTTAAACTCCTCATAAGGTGTTCTCACCTGCTGGGTTTCAATTATGAAGCCTTGAGTAACTGTTGATAGGCAGTAAGTGTTTGTTCTTGACAGTTTTACCTTTTATTTTGTTAGTGCTCACACTTCAATGATTTCCAGGGATAAAATTTCACCATCCAATTCCACTTTGTAAACGGAGAACTTTAGGAAGACTCGCACTACAAAAAATGACCAGAGCTCTTAATTTGTTTCTTCAAATGAGGCTTTAAATTGCTGTAAAACATTTCCTTCCCAAGGGCTAGCACAAATTCTGCCTCAAGCATGCAGGAAACGAAACCAAACCTTTCAAAATGTAAATCTTCTAAAGAGAAAATGCCACATTTTGTCAAGCAATAAACAAAATCCCTTGTCAGTCAGTGACAGGAAGAAAGATTTTGTTGTATCTACTAGCATATACAGATTTAGAATTAATATTTAGCACTTTTATTACACCTGAAATGTGAAACTCAGAAAAATTTACACAGCTTCAAGACTAAAGTTGAAGCTATGACTTTTTAATGTATGCAAAAAAAATTACTGACTTTGATATCATCTTTTTGTTCCTGTGATGGACTAGTGGCTTCATTCTGCCAACAGGGGAAACTCAAACATTACCAACATTGGAAGTTTTCCTTTCCTGCCAAGGCTTTGCTAATTCCAGAATAGGCAGAGATACATTTCATGTCTGTGGACCAAAAGCATCCACATTAAAAAATTAACAACGGTCACTAGTATTTAGGAGGTTCTGAATGTATTGCAGATTTCTTTGCTCAAAAATATCATAACCAAAACAAGAGCTGGGAAAAGTAAGAGAAAGCAAGCAGAATAAAAGCATGAGGATACAACAAAAGAGAAAGGCAAAGATTCTTTCCACTTTATTGAGTCTTAGGATGCTTCCACACTTATGAAAATAGGTATATTAAAATGCCTAACTTGTCCTATAGAGGTCACATAGGGCACCAGCAGAGATAGGAGAGGTGCTTTTTAGCTTCAAGCTAAGCTTTCCTACCTATGCTGGAAGTTCACATTTACAGCTTTTACTACTGAAGGGTCTCTATTAGCAGTCAAGATATTGAGCAAATCCTTGCAAGCAAAGATTGCTACTGATATATAACTGCCAGCAAAATTTTACTACCCATATTTCCCACCAAATGTTCAAAAAGTTATATTTATCTAAAATTATCCTTCACATAGCTGAATGATAGATCTTAATGTTTTATTACTTTACTGCAGCAAATATGAAATAAGGGATTCAACATTAATCATTGAGTAATTTTTAAGAGGACTTTTACTGTGCATCACATGCATCAAAGTGCATAGGCTTGAATTTGTAGTTTCTTTCTCCTTAACCAGGGGATCAGAAAAATATTTTTTTCTATAAAACAATAAATAAAGCATATCTGTTTGCAAAATACATATTCCAGACATTATTTTGAAATCACAACGAATTAGCTCTTTTCCAAATCTATGAGTTATATACACAAATGAATAATAATTTTAGTTATGAGAGGGCTACTGAAAGATTAAAGTAATAAACAGAGGTTACAGATGTTGGGAGCAAAGCTTTTGTTGGGAGTATATTGTATTCCTATCCCATATAGCCTTAATTAACTTTCTTGGTGCTGTGCCTATCCTAGAGCCTTGATTAATTTATTATCTCACATGAAAATTTAATTTCAGCTTTCCCCTCCCTCCTTTCTGAAGTTTGAAAAAATATTATTTTTCTAAAAATATAACAATTAATTTTAAACAAGAGGCTTGATTTAGCAAATGTTAGAATAACTCGATTGTTTTTCCAGCATGACATTCTTATAAAAAATACCCTGACAAAGATTTTAAGCTTCAACTTAATGACACAGCTTGATGAAAAAATTAACATCAGAATATTGCCCTACAACTCTAGTGCTGCACACTGTAATAATTTGCTCTTTGAAGTTTTTTAATGCTTTGAGATGTCTTGTTGCAAACCGCAGTGTAAGTGCCAAGTGCATTGTTTTGAAGGAAGTGTGTGATGCACTCAGCAGTCGCACACACACAGACACACAGCTGCAATGCCCCCTGTCCCCAGGGCACACACACCAGGAGAGTTCTGTCCCAGGCAGAGATTCCATCCAGATCTCTGAGGCCTTACTTGTGACAAGGACAGACAGACACTCAGGTTGTGCCAAGCACCTCTGTGAGTTCTCAGCAGCCAGAAGCCAATCCTCTGGTAAGAAAAACCTGAAGTACCAGAATTTGCATTGTACCACTTCCTCAGAAGACTTTTAACTCCAGCCATCCAAATGTTTGTCAAGTCACAGTCCAAATTAGATCAGGCTTTGGGAACAAAGGCAGGCACTATTAGATGGGGGGGTCATTTTATTGCACTGCTGCTCTCAGTGTATATAATTCAACTGAACTATGCAGTGAGGGCATGATTGCACTGATCACAAAAGTCATAACCACCAACTCCCATAAGAACAGAATAACAAAAGTATAGGATATATATTCTTATTAAACCTGGAGAGATTAAAGCATTATCAGTAGTGATAAAGCTTCTGGTGAAGAGACATTTCCTGTACTGTCAGAGCATCTTTCATTTCTTGCTCATCACTGTGAAATACTACTACACATCCCCAAATAAAAAGATGGATCATCTCCTAAGCTCACCCTAACAACAGGTACAGTTCACAGTACAGTGACTTCTGAAAATAGGAAAAAAAATTAAAAGCAGCTTTTTTGGAAAGGAGATTATTTAGTCTGCACATCACCTATAGGTGTGCCTGTAGTCTGGGATGTTTCTTGTTACACACCTTCATGGACTGCAAGAGGAGTAAGGCAATAATAAAATGCATGTCTGAGAACACATGTTTTCACTTGGGAACATTTGAAATGGAGAAATCCACACTGTCAGGAACAGCATCATGCAGAAAACATGCATGAATTGGATGTCCAGAGAATAAAAACCTGAACTGAATAAATACCACCACCACCTATTTATTCTTGCCTACCCCAATGCACAGTAATTTGAGATTCTTTTATGATCAAACAACTCAGAGTCATTTCAGAGTAGTAAAACAAGTTGAGATTGAGCACCATCATGTTATAAACACAATGAACATAAGTGTAGCAAGTTAAAAAACACAGAGAAAATAAAATGGCAAGGCAGAGATCTAGCAGCTTTAGGAGTAAATTGAAAAAGTTAGTTCCTGCTAGAGTGGAAATCATTCTTCAACACTATTTGGTAATATTGCAGCTACGGATAAAATCTTTTCACTAAAAAGCTGCCTGGCTGATGCCCCTGCTAACACAGATCTGAAACACAGACCAACCTGTCATCTGCAGCACATCCTCACAGCTACCACAGAAAAACAGTTCTAATACTGTTAGAACACATTCAGGAAAGAAAATGGCTACAAATAGGATGTAAATATGTCCTTGATAAATAGAAATATAATGGACCTTTATTGTGCAGAGGGTGTAGACTGCTTTCTTTCTTTTTTTTATTGAGTGTTATTAAAGTGAAATAGGACAGTCATTCACTCAAATTCTGCAAAACATCTATTTTAGTGAAGAGCACAATCTTATAAATGTTTCTAAGTACTTTTGCAAAGGAAATGTTAAATAACACCTACTGTACTTTGGAGACTTGTGACTCATACTCCACCTCCAACAAGCCTTGGTTTCTATTATAATTAGGAAATACTATTTGTTTTCATGGTAGTGCCAAGAGACCCTATTCCCTGCCACAAGGCACCACAGGAATATGTAGGTGACCTTTTTAGTGTAAGCTCACCCAAAGTACTCTAAAAATAGAAACAGCAATATTTCTGTCTACCACTTTGCAGAGGGAACATAAGTAGCACAAGAGTCTCCGCACACATTAATGATTTTATAAACGTCCTCAGTGCTGAAGATGCTGAGTACTTCAGTGCAGGAAGACCTCTACAGCATATGGCAGTCTGTAAAAATCCTGTTTATAGTGACCACAAGCCCCTCTGTGCTGGAAACAAATGCTGGTTTGGGATTGAAAAGGCAGCCTGAATCCATAAACTACAGCTGTGCTCTACATGATTCACTTCACCTGAGTCTTTTGCTGTCTCTGTCCCCCACTGAAGAGGCAGGAATCTCTGTCAGCAGTGGACTTTAGGACATTAAGACTAATTTGGATCTTTGAGAGGAGGTGGGGTATGAGGAGTGTGTGCACAGAATTATCTTAATGGGCAGATGATTTGAGCAAACAGAATTCTTTAGCAGTTCTCCATTCTGTGCAGCTTGTTTCTAAGCCTCTTCCACTGTGCAAAATCTCCTGTTTTAAAGGGATAAATGACAGTTTCTGTGTGCTGTTTAAGCAACTTTGATTCTTGCAAAACACCAGGCCAGCTTTTAAGTCACTCAGAGCAATGGAAGTTAGATCTCACCAGGCCGCTGAGAGTCTCCCACGGGCAACAGAGGGGATGGCAGTGGATCAGAGCCACGGGAGAGCCATGGCAACCAGAGATCTCGGCTGGAACACTGAGCCCTTGTGATTGCCAGCCCTAATTGTAACACAGACAACACTTCAAAGAGGAAAATCTCTGACCTTAGCATTTGTTTCTAGCTCCTGCTTTGGAGTTTTCTGGGAAAAACTTCCAAACACTTGAGTAATTTTACAAGTCTGGTTTACAAAGGGAAAAACGAGAAACAGAAAAGCAGAATATAGTAAAAAATATAATTAAAAAACAAACAACAACAATCCAAACTTAAAAACCCAAAGAACAACACTCTGGCTCAGTAAAATATTCTAACTGTTGATTTCTAACAAGCTGCAAGGTTTAGTTAAGGTGAAGAGAAGCATATTCCCATCACTACTACTTAAGTCTTTTATAATTCTGTATTATGCCCAAAACCTAAGCAGGTGCTCATGTTATATGAATTTCATATCATTTTTCTCTCAACTCCTGACAATGAGTTTTCTAAAAAACCATGTAAAGGTTTTCTGAGACTTTGCATAAACAGTTCTTATCCACTGACTTGACAGCCATTATGCAGAAATGTGGTTTCAAGTCAACCACAAGATATCTGCCCATCAGCCAAAACTGCCAGCATTAAACTGGAGTAAGAATATCCTCACACTGGGAGCCCAGTGTAAAAAACACATGGCAGACAGAATTTAAACTTCTTCATGGACAATGCTAAAAAACAAAGAAGCAAATCCCAAAGGGACATAAAAGGTTCTCACATTTTCACATATTCATAGCCAGAGAATTTCCTTTTTCTCCATTTTTATCCTAGAGTCAAAATACAATGATGACTTGCAACCGTGGAAGCAATGGGAGGTATAAATATGCTCAGAGCTCATATCAATTTTAATAAAAATAATTTTCTGTGGAAATTACATCCTGAACAAATAAAGATAAGAATTAATGGGTTCCTTCTAATATTGCAAGAACTATTTTCTGAACATTCTGTTTTCTCATAAAGCGTGTTAATAAAAGAGAACAAAAACTCCATGTTGTGAACACTCCTGAATGGAAGTGAAAACTTTTTAAATGTGAGGGTTTAATATTTCACCTATGCAGATAATTTACAAATCTCTGGAACATAGATTTAGGTTTATTTTAAATGGAATGCTTTTACCATAAGATTTCATCTCCTACTGCTACTTATCCCCTTGACATTTGTGCTCTTACTATAATGGGATTTAGCAGCACAAGTGGGTTAAATTCTTATGAAATAAAAACATTTCATGGAAATTTTCCTGGTAATTAAAGCTAAAACAAGGAGAAATACAGAAAATGCATTGTTTGTGGCGTGCAAAGAAAATGTGCCTGCCTGGAACATGACACAATCTCAAGAGCTCTAATGTAATTCAGAGACTAAAGAATTCAGGGGAACAAGAGAATAAACAAGCCATAAATTCTCACAGCCTAATGCAAAAATAATAATGAAAAAGTAAATTTGATTCTTTGATTTCAACTGAATTTAAAAGAATGGTGACATTTAAAAGTCACACTGTGAAGAAACAAATGCAATTCTATGAACTACTGTTAGCTTAACTTGTATCTTGTTCTTGTATCTGGCAAAGAAAATGAATCATATTAGCCATGTTTATGTTCTGTTTGGTTTTCTCTAATGCTATCCTGGATGGCAAAGAATTCAGAGATATTGATTTGTTTTAAAACAAATTGTTCAATTTAAAATTAAAAAAAAAAAAGAAAAAAGAAAACAAAGAGCACAAAACATTTCTATTCATTGTGGAGTTTTTTTTTTCAAAAAGTTTGAGCTATCCAAAGCATACACTGTCAGCTACATGTTGACACATTATTAGTTTTTATGACTGTCTCCAGTTTTATTAGTCAAAAAAGTACATCCTGAATTTACAGAAATCCAGTGCCTAGAGAATAACATCACATTGAATGAAAAGAAGCCTGCTTATTCTACAGCACTGCAGTGGTGGCAGGACATATCCTACCTCTGTGTCATTAAAAATAATATTCAAACAACTGCCAGCGTGCTTGGCTGAATACTTTGTGTAAATGTTGCACAATCAAAATCTCTGGACTTTGTCAATTATGTGCTCCACAGATTTAAGTACTGAACAACCAACTGCAGTATCAGAAAAATGCCAGCCCATCACCATTCATGGCACAAATTAGGAGTGAAAAAGTCAATTGATGAAAGATTAGATGTGATGCATGCAGAACAAAACTACCATAGGTAAAGCAATAAAACATTTTTAGGTAAACAGCTAAGTTTAGGTACAAGGCTAAAAGAGGAACAATGCCAGAATGATGGACATGAACTATATTTTAGTCAAAGGAAAATACTGATATTCCTCCAAGGAAAACAAACCAAGGAGATCTAGATAAACAGCCAAACACCAATGTGTTTATTAAGTTCAACTTTTACATCACCTTAAGTCTACTATCATAAATTTACTGTTTATTTATTGTATGCTGAGGGGGAAATAATCTCTCCAGTATCAAACTTCAGGGCAAAATAGCTGTAATGTCTGTCTCATCAGTCCAGACACAAATTAGGGAGATTCACTACCTCAGTACATATGGGGAAAAAAACCCAACACTAAAATCTCTGGTGCTTTGTCATTTGCATCTGTTGTTTTGCAGGGGACTTCTGTTCTATAAACTAAACTCCATTCTCTTAAAATACCATTTTTTAAGTTAATGAATTCAAGAAACTCCCTTGTCCAAGTTTTCACTGCTTAACTGACAGCAAAGCCAATTTATCAAAATAGGAGAAAAAGTAGGTTATATAAACTCCTAAGTAGCATTTAGTCCAAGTGTTTCAAATACAGCTGGTCCTTTTGATACCAGGGTTCTGGCATCTTTATAAACCATTATTAACCATGTGCATTTAGTATTAGTAGAATTTCAACTTCCAAATGAACACAAATAATAGCCATTCTGCATAGAAATCCTGTTTTACAAGAAATACACTTAGGAGCTATGTGAGACCAGACCATAAAAATTATTAACCAGAAACCATGTTCAATGCAGGGATTTTCTAATGAGCAATTTAAACTGTATTACAGTTGGCTTCATCCATAAACAACTTACTGTGAAATTGGGGGTTCTATTCTGCTTCAACCTGCAGCAAGAACTTCTGCTAAATGTCAGTAAGTGTTAGATGAATCTGTCAGAAGGAAGGAGCACACCTGATAGAATAGATATTCTCACAGTGAATTGTTGTACATAAGACTCCCTTCTGAGTTACTGTACATGGAGGTGTCTTTGGATTTGGGGATCTCTTGAGGGGGGAGAGAGAGAGGAGGAAAGCAGCAGTTTAGGATTGTACACTATTTATGCAGCCTTTTTGTTGACAGAGTACAATATTTTAAGTAATTTCAAATACAACACGATACTTTCTAAATTTCTAATGACCTAAAATAGTTCCAATATGATAACTTCTCAGTGAAGAGAGCTGAAAGTAGTCAGCCATGTCAGTCAATTGACTCCTCCACATGAGAAGAGGCTATGAATGTAGCTTTTCAGCTGGAAAATATATGACTGAGGCAATGTAGGATAAACGCTCTAAAATTTTAAACAGCCTTGAAAAGGTGATAGGAAATGATTATTCACAATTCAAGAACCAGACAGACCCAAATGATGTTATCAGCCTGCTGTTTAAAAAAAACCCAAACCACTTCTCCACACAAAGCACGTTCAAGCGGGTAACTCACCTCCAAAGAATGAGATCAAAAGATCTGCCTGCAAGTCCGGAGGAGGCATGTTCACCACAGTGATACCTCACC
Organism: Ammospiza caudacuta; assembly: GCF_027887145.1. Classification (NCBI taxonomy): domain Eukaryota; kingdom Metazoa; phylum Chordata; class Aves; order Passeriformes; family Passerellidae; genus Ammospiza; species Ammospiza caudacuta. The sequence continues at coordinate 11,816,640 of NC_080601.1, forward strand.
ATCCAGAGAGCTTTCCACCCAGCAGAGTCACCTGTTTAAGCCAAGAGCAGCCAGTTTCTCCAGGAGAATGTTGCAGGAAACAGTCTCAATGACTTTATTAACATCCAGGTAGACAACATCACAGCCTGTCCCTCATTAACAAAGCTTCATGGAAGGAGGTGAGATTGGCCAGGCAGGACCTGCCTTTGCTAAGCTCCTTCTGGCTGGGTCCCATCCTCTGTTTGCCCTGTTGTGACTGTTTGCCCTGTCCTGCTGCTGCTTGAATAAACTCCTAGAAGACAGGAGAGAGGTGAAGAAGGCTCTGGCTCAGATTCCCTGTGTGACAGCTCCCATGTGCAGGGGAAACAGAGCAAGCACATCCAGCACCAGCTCTCCACTCAGTGCTGAGCGCAGGGAGCGCATCTCCATCAACAGATGGCAGCCCTCATTTGCATCTCGTCAACATTAATGGCCACAATTTTCAATGATTAAACTATCAGAGAGATGCAACAAGCTCTTTAATTGGGAGAGAGGAAGGGGAAAAGAAATCATCACGCTTGGCCTCTGTGTTCTCGACAGCCTGAACGACAGGCTTACATGATAGCTGTTTAACAGGATCATTGCTTCCAGGATGTGGCTGCTGGAGGCTGGAAGCTGGGGGAAGGATCCAAGAACATCCCCTGAAGACAGAGCAGCCCAGAGACAGAAGAGAGACCCCAGTGCAGCCTGAATCTGGCCATGGGGCAGCCCACTCAGCAGCCACACTCCACAGCCTTCATGCTTCTCCTCACTCTGAAATTTTGCATCTGCTCAGGACAATTCTGATGCACCATTCCTGCCCCAGCTCAATCCGGGTCCTGGCACCAATTTGGCTGCATAAATCTGCGAGACCCTGCTCAACAGAGCCCAAGAAGCAATCTCCAGCCAGTGCCATGACCATACCTGACTGCATGTCAGTGCCTGGTCACACCATTCCTCTCCTTTTCTCTCGCACCTTTTCCCTGCAGGAGGCATTCAGGTGCTCTGAAGAACTTCACCATGAAAGACTCACCACACTTAGCAATGAAATTCTGTCTCAAAGTCTCTCTCTAGGTGTGTGCTTCTAATTCTATCCTTAATTCAAATTGCAGGCTTCATTTGAGTTTTTCTCCTACTTTTAAACATAAGCTTAAAGCAGAAGCAGAAATGTAATAAGAAAAGTTCTGAAAGCCTTTAAAGTATATCAGTCATGGGGATATATGAGGATGAAAAATCTTAAGTTTCAAGACTGAGAATTTTAAATACTTGTATTTCAAAAGCTCACTAGTAAGAATCTCAGGTATTGGCAAAGAACACAAACCAACATATATGATACACATGTATAGGAAACTACAAACAAACAATGAATATGAAAGACATATGATATACATCATCCATTTTATATTTATTATGTATGTGATATAATAGTTGATTCTAAAAATGTTGTAAACCTATTATTCTTACATTTTTCAAACTATCAATGTTGCTCTGATGCCACTTCATCACCTTAACAAAGCTCCCTCCGAAATTTGGTTTGGTTACTCCAAAGCCTCCTGGTGGATGCAGAAGGACTAATACAATAGGTATGGTAATTAACTCATACTCAAGAGATTTAACTCCACTACTTCTAACTGATAAACATTTAATTTTAGAAAAATTTCCTTCAATTCCATTTTGCCTTCTTTTTCTCACTGTAAAATCCACATGACACATATTAACAATGCATAAAACAAATAATTGCATAGTAAGTTCTTCAGCCTGTCACCTTAACTCACCTGACACGGTAACAATGCTTAGAAAATTTGCATGATGTTATATTCTAATTGTGTATTTCTGCCTTTTCCTAAATAACACCCATCTTGCATTTTAATAAAGACAAGTTTAGCTTAATAAGTCTCATGCTATTCATTAACTGAGTGGTAAGAGAGTAAATTGTCTTTTATTTTAATGCAAATAAAACATACAAAAAATAGCACGTGCAAAGAGACCATGTCCATGAGAAGTTTATGCCTGAAAAATAGTTACAGATGAGAAGAAAACTGCAGACCAAGTCCAAGTCTCACGTAGTTCAACTTCTTAAGCAAGAAATATTTGCTTTTACCAGGAAAGCTCCAGAATCCCAGCATATCTATCACTTCTGGAGACTCAGATTTGTGTGCTTGGTCACCAGTGCCAGCCCACACTTTCAGATGCTGAAAGCAGCAGAGCCCACTAGACTAGTTTCCTCTCCTGATATTCTAATACTGTCTTTGTCAGGGGAACTAAATGTTTATTGCAAAAGAGGATATAAACTGCCTACCCTCCCTGACATTTATTGAACCAATACTCAACATTAAATTTCCTCTCTGGCATCTTAGAATAAGATAAATAGGGATTAAAATGGCAGCAGAGCAGCAGAGGAACAGTGGATTTTTATTTATGCATTCATTCTCCCAGAGCTAAGAACAAAGATGTACCAGAAAACAACACACAAAATGCAAAGTTAACATTGCCATTAAACTATAGGATTTCTAAAAGAAAAGGGATAAATCAGAGTCTGTCCTAAAAGCTGAACCTTACTTGATAATCCCTAACACAAGTTGCCCAATACAGAGCTCCCAAGGGAATTTAATCAACAAATGGACTTGAGCATGTGGATTTCTTTTCTCCACAGAAACCAAGTGGCCTCAGGAGTTTCTACCTCCTACAAGAGAAATGCACCCTAGATTTGTGTCTTCCTATAGTCCCAGACAACATTTCCCTTTTTTCTACCATGCAATAAATAATTCTTTTCCCCCTGCTGCATAATGGAGTTATGTTGAACTTAACTATTTCCAGAAAATTCAAAATGTTATCAAAGACTTGTTAAAATGGGATTTAAGAGTAAGAAGAATCAATCAAGATGCTGAGACAATATTCAATTAACAATAACAATACTATGCAATGGGGAAACATAGATATAACTAAAACATTTGTTGGAACATATCAATATTCTGAGTCATTTACGACAAGAACTAACTGAGCAACTAAAAAGATTTTTCTTCCTAATGAGTACTTGAATTCAAGACATGAATATTTTTAATCTGCCTGCCACACATACTGCAAGATTAGCTCTCTGGTTTTGCATCTCTGGAAAACAATGATTTCATAACCATTTTTCATTTATAACTTTGCCAAAAGATACTTCTCTTTCAGCTTCTGACACAAATATGTGATGATAGGTATGTCTCTCCAATCAGCAGGTTGACTGCTAGAAAATATGCAGTTGTAGGAAAAGAGCCACTGTTATCCTAAGAATCTCCAGACTATCATCAAAATCTGTTATCTTATAGATTGTTTCTTATCCTTAAACCTTTAGGAAAAGACAGAGATATGGAAACCCAATCAGGCTGTTCAGGTGATGTTAAAATGCTGCAGTTATCTTCATCCTCAGCCTTCAGCTCCACCATGCCTGGAGAATGTGGCTCCACACAGGACAACCACAAGTCCACTGCCCACAGGTGTGCTCCTGGAGACTACCCACACAAAGAGGATCCTTCCAGTGGAATCTGTGTGTAGGTGGGAATTACACCTACAAAAGGTGTTACACATGTGGGAGGGGATGGTGACACACCTCCAATGATTATTTTCCTTTGGGTTTTCTTGCTTGTTTAGGTCACTGTTCCCTGAACACAAGTACTGCAATCCCAACTCTACTGACCTGGAAGCACATCAGGCCATGAAAGGAAAATTCTCCTTTTCCTAATCATTTTTAAATCCTGTGAGTGAAGGCCTTCACACTCCCCACTTGGACTTCCTGTCTCAGAGATCCCATTATTGACACAATTCCCCCTTTTCTTTGACTTCCACGTAACTGGTTCTGAATTTACAGTTTTGTCATGTGCAGCCTAACACAGATCTGAAATCAGCACAGTGATTTCACTTAAACATAACTATACTAATTCCACTGCATTCTTACTTCAATCTTCATTACTTTAAAATGTCATTGTCTAATTAAATTTGAATTAAAAGGAAATAAAAGCACAAAATACCTGACTCTGTTTCAAGAAGAATTACCTGCCAGAATATGGTTGACTTCAAGTCAGACCTTCTAAAATAATCAAATATTTGAATTGCTGATACGCATTAAACTAATAGGTGTCCCTGCTTACTTCAGCTGGTGGTTGTATAATTTTTTCCTTCAAATAACTTTAAAGAATTGCTGACACACACAATAATTGTCATGCTCTGTACTTTTTTATAGATTATGCTCATTTAAAAAGTATTTCATAACATCACAAGCATTATAGAGGTTCTTTTCTATGGATCCTGCCTTCCCCAGTGAAGAGCAGTGGCCAATAATCAACACAGAGCACTGCTACCGTAAATTCTTTTTGACTGTAAAAAATTCATCCCATACAAAGAAGTTACCAAGTGCTCTTTTTACTGAGCAAAGCTTTTAACTTCTCTACTGGTGAATAATGGAGAAAAATAGAGGGCAAAAGAAACACTGCAGAGATTTTGTTACTTTGTTATTATTATTGTACTACTGGTCATTTAAAGATAAAATCTAATTTTAAAACTGTGTTCTAAGAGTATCCCTAAGTGGCCCACATACTAATAGGCACAAAGGGGCTACTCTGCCTGCTGCAGGCTGGCATGGAGCCCCTGCCCTCCCCTGGGACAGGGAAATCAGGGGACAGACAAGGGGGCTGCTGTCCCAGGCACAGCAGCCCTGCCACAGCCTCAAAACACAACCAGGTCACAGCCCAGCTCAGCACCTTGGTAAAACAAATATTTTTCTGTAGTTTCAGTATATTCTGTACCTGAATTGAATCTTGTTAAAGCCAGCAGAAAATCGATTCAGTTGCCATTAATGAGTTCGTATCACATGCTTCGAAACTTATACAGATACAGCCTATCACGACCAAAGGCAGATGATAATGTTTCTCAAGTGAAACTGAATTCTGATGAAAATTAAAGAAATAGCAACATTTGTCTAGATAAATGAGGCTTGCTCAGATACTGAAACTTTATATATTTTCAGAATGCTGCACTAATCAATAGCAGCTAATTAGTAAAATGAAAAGAGCCAAGTCTACCTAAGGAGAAACAGTTCTTGTGCTACCATTTATTTCAAAAGTCAGCCTGGATAAAAACAACTGTTTTGAGCTTTATAAATATTGAGATGGAATTGAAAAAGCACAGATATTATTTTTATTCCACATATGATAATGAATGAAGCTATCAGAGATGTTTTTGTCTAAATACAAGCAGCTAACCAATGGCATTTGAGCTTATTACTCATAACATAAGCAAATAATTTCTCTTTTCCACAATCCATAATAAACAGAATCCACATTACTTTTCCTTGTAATTATGGTTGTTACTTTTCCAAACTTTTGCATAAATTATTTGCCAAAACACTTCTGTGGGAAAAAAAACCCCACTAAACAGGTACCAGAAACAAAGCCAAACACTGTGCCTCAGCTAAAACTAGGTCTCCAAATGAGTCTAAAACACTGGAAGTATTTCTTCAAAATGAAAAGGCAAAGACAAGTCAAACTATTTTATTTCTGTGCTTGTCAGTATTTTCCACCAGAAAGGGTCTCTAGTCAGAACTAGTCTCATATGAAACAACAGCAAAAAAAAAAACAACAAAACAATAAACCCAAACCAGAAAGCAAAACAAAATTCCCAAAACTACCAGACCCAAAACAATCAGCCAACCAACCTCAACCAGTCCAAACTAAAAAATCCCCACACTTATCAATATGGGATCAACATGAAAATAAGAAGCCTTACAGAGTTCTCTTAGTCAGCAAGTTAATAGGACTGGGTAATTATATTTTGAGATCAATTTCATATATTTATAATCTCCATAATGGACTAATCAGAGGAGGCATGAGTGAAAAAGATGCAACCTATCAAAAATGCGGTGCCTGCGACAGGACCATGACAGCCAGTGCTCAAAGAGAAAAGTGTGAGCAGATAGGGGAATCAGCCACATTTTCTGCAGTCTGTTAAAAATAGCCAGGTAGATCATGCCAGATTTTTAATGCATAATTTCTCATCAGATGCATGTTCCCTTGGCAGTTACTGCAAGTCACCCTCCACTAGATATTTACAACAATGTTGAATTTCTCCAGGACTTTTCTGTTATTAATAATCCTCACTCCCCCAAAGAAACCCTAAACTAAATGAAGGGTTGCAAAATGAAGAGACAGGCAATCACAGCACTGCATTATGCTGCTCAGGCTCCCAATGAAAAGTCCAGGAAATTTACTATCAAAACTGTTTTTCCAGGCTTCCAGTCATTTAAAAGCTTCATATATTACTCTGGAGTTACTTCCAAAATTATTTTTATAATTTCTTTTATTTCCTTACAGCATAACTCTTTCTCTTTGTTTATCTCTTGGTGTATAAATCCAACTTTATTTACATATATATACTGCATCTATTACTGGCTGCCATGCTGCAGGCATTACTGTGCTGCACTTTAAAATTCAATCATGGCAATCCATTTAGGTACACAATTGTGTTCTCTATAATTGGAATTAATCTATGGGAAAAGGTATTTCCCAGAGATACACTGTGCTATCGTGCATCAGCCAAACACCAGTAGACATTGCCTTCAAACATAATATTTATGCATTTATTTTTAAACCTTACTATTTCTTTGATATAAATCTTCAGGTGTGAGTCAAATTTTCCTGCATGTAAGACATTTTTTGTAGATTTATAATAGAAACTATGTAAATATTGATCTCTTTAAAGTCTTTCCCAATAAATTCCTTCTACTTTACCCTCCCTGTCATGTACTTGTTCAGCTTTCAACTTATTTCTTCTCTAAGCTATTATGAATTCCTTCAGCAATTAAAATTATGAAAAGGGAAAAGAACAAAACCAAACCATTGGCCACAAGATCCACATACATTTTGACACAGCCCAGGCACGCATCACTTTCCAAAATACTTGCATGTAAATGACATTTTTGAAGATACATGGTAGTGGAATTTAAAAGGTATCCTGCCTATAGAAGCCAAAATGGCATTTTCCCCACCACTGCTGCAACTGCACCAAATCATTTAACAGTCTGCTAATTTTTAAAATCCCCATCACAGAATGTACTTTCATTAAAATGCAGGAAATTAAAACAGTTTATTGAAGAAAGCTATTGTATACCCCAGTGGGAAGCTGCAGATTTTTCCCATTTGTTTATTCTGCAGAAATTAAAACATTAGTGTTGAAATCACGAAGGTGGCTTGGACACCTAAAAATTCCTTTAGCTACTGAGCTGTAATGTCTCATAAAACTGATGCTCACAAACCTCTGTCACCAAAAAGCTTAGGAGACCTTCTTTGATTACAGAAGATAGAAATTTAGGCCTCTAGAGAAACTTCCAGCTAAACACCACCGTTTACACATTATTAGCCTTATTTTTTATTATGAAAAATGGTTTTAGCTTGTTTCCCAACCATATAGGAACCACAGCAATTTAACACCACCAGCAGCAGATCTGTTCAAAAACAAAATTGCTACTCAACAACCAAAGAGGTTAAACAAGCATAGGTGGCAGAAATGCCCCAGGTAGGATTCTCTCCATCAGGAAATAAACTGACCAGCAAGAAAAGCAGACAAAGGTGACTGAAAACAGAAAAAGAGCTCTGAAAACAAGCATTAATTATTTCAGCAGAGTCTCAGGTCATCAAAAGCAAAGAAAATATTCTATGTTACTGAATTTATGCTGCAGGAGAGACAGGACACAGAGCAGGATGCAGTTGGTACCTACAGCACATTCCCAATAAATAGAGTATTACTTGAGGAAATGTCACCAGCTTGGCTCACAGGATCTTTTAAATGTCTTGATCCATATTAATAGCTGATAGCAAACAGTCGCTGTCCTCTTTTTAAGCAGTTGGTGATTACAGATGGAACATTTTAATCTGCTGCTTTCAGAAGCTGGGAACAGATGCAGAGCACTGCCAGTGCAGTATTAGTTCTGCTGTCCAAATCTACAAATATTCTCATTTTTATCAACAGGATTCTCATTCTCAAAAGTTATTGATATCTGACAGAGCATTACGTAACTAAATAAATAAGTCTAAAAGATTTCAACTTCCACAAGTTTAATATAAATTACATTATTCATCAATGTGCTTTAAGACAAATAGTGACAATCAACTGCAAAGAAATCTAAAAAGTACTTCTTTCTTTCACTACTTTGGTAGTTTTAACTTCTGTGGAGCTGTATAAGCATTTTAACAGGAGAAAAATCTTGCTGTTTCAAAATCTTCTGGACAAATATTCTGGTGTGATTGAGGCAAGGGCAATATTTGAAACATTTGTATCTGACAGCCAAATGTTCAAAGCCATCAATTTTGCATTATAACTAAGATTTAGAGTCCCTGATGGTGAAAAGATCAATATGAAATTACAAATTGTCACCACTTGCATGTGTGCACACCCCCCTCCATGGAAACCACTGATCAGACAACAGGAGCACAGCTCTTTCAAAACCATTTCCCATTAAACACAGGCACAATTAGTTCAGTACAGCACTCAGGAAAGGAAATAATATTTTTAGACATACTCTTTTCTACCTGAATGCATGTACCAAATTACATGTTATAATTAGTCCCTCCCTAATTGGTGAGGTAATTCACGGTGTTATGCAGTGACATTTGAGAAACATTATCTACAATATAGTGGTTTGGTAGGTTTTCCTGGGACAAGCACCCAAAAAGTAAACAAAACAAGTGGTGTACAACATAATTAATGACTTTGCTACTGTGAGACCAAAATCACCTCAGACAAAAGTAGTGAAGAACATAAAGAATGAAAATTACTGCAAAATATTAAGGTGAGATCTGAGCACACAAAAGTTGGTACAGTGGTAGCAAGAGCTCCCAGTCATTCCCATGAAGCACAGACGTGGCAGTTTCAGAAAAGACCAAATCACAATTCAGTTACCAAAACACTGTTTTGTCTTTCCAGCATTGAAAATTATCAGCATTGAGGTTCTCTGGAAACCTTTGACTGAACTTCCTGGTCTTCTGGGAATTTTTGTTTGTACAAATTACTGATCTTTTACAGTAAACTTCAAGTCCTCATTTAAATTCTATTAGCTAACAAAAAGTGAAAATTTTCCAAAGCATGTCTGGGAGAAGAAAAACCACCTTGACCTAACAGACTATTCCTGGCTACATCCTCTTGAGAAGTTTCAACAAAGACATGCTAACACGTCGAAGTGAGCTCTCCTCAAAACCTCTCCAGGTTTTGAAAAGCATTCCTAAATATTAGATTCAATCCTGCTTCACTCCACAACCAGGCTGCACTCACATGCAATTTCCATGATCTTGAGAAGAAAATTTCCCAGCCTCATGGGAGATTTCCATTGCCATGTAGAAATGCAAATCCAGACCTCAGCCCTGATTTAATTTCTAATCCAATAAATAAAATATATCTGATGCTGAGAACATCTGCTTTTCCAAGATGAAGTTGCACATCTCAGAGTTACATATTGGAAATTTATCCACCATCCATTCAGTTTTGATTCAACCAGCACCTCCATCAGTTGAAATCCCACTGACTTTTAATTGAGAAGCACTTTCAGGTTGGAAGTTTACTAAGTTATCTGAGCATCAGCAGAATAAAATTATCTTGGGCTTTAGTACTATTTCTGGATTTGTAGTATCAGAACTTGACCCCATATCTCAATCAGATAAAACCAAGTGCAGCAAATGAAAGTTCTGCACAAGAAAAGTCCATAGGGATCAAAAGAAAATATAAGTAGAGCAAATACTCAAATGAGTGTTTTTAGTAATTTTTAACTTAAGGCAAAATTCCATGGCTTTTGTACTAAAATAGCACAAGCACAAAAATGTTCAAAATTAGGTTTTCATTAAAGACTAAAGCACAACTTACCAGAGCACCTTTCAGGACACTTATTTTAAAGGCTTTTAAACAAAATTATGATTTTCTTACACATCCAGTTTGCCTCAAATGCCTTAACAGGATTTATATCACCAACCTTAGATTAAGGAAACTTTGCAACTTCTACAACAGCTTCCTAAAATTTTTGTGCAAATTTAGCAACAAGCCTGTCAAATTCCTGCCGATAGCAATGACTTTTGATCACTGCTCCAGTGACTCTGGAGAGCTGAAAATGGGAGTTTCTGAGCAATCCCAATTTCTTCTTTTTCTGGAAAAACCCAACCAAACAAAAGCCAACACCTAACATCACAGAATTTGAATAATTTTTAAAACTCATTAAGAAAAAAACTTTTTTGTCAATAACTGGGTACTTATTTTTTCCTTAACCTTGGTTCTTATTTTTTCCTGCAGATGAAACAAATATAGAAAATTCTGCTGGCCAAAGTTTGCTAGGGAATATCAACATGCTAAGGGTGTAATTTGGAATTGCAAGGGAAATACTACAAAAGGCTGCAGTTCATTAAGACTGAGTCATTGCAGCTATCAAAACTGAACAAGTTTTTTCGTACTTGGACATAAAAGCAGAGTTCAAGAACGAGAATTGCAGCAGGCAGTTTAATGGTACTGTAAAAAGTAAAAACCAAGCAAACAAAAAACCCCCCAATAAACCAGGCAGTCTATCAATGCCAGGACTGTTTCCAGGATACTTTCATTAATGCACCACCACATGTTGCAAATGGAGTGGGATACCATGGCCCAAACTATTTCTTTCCAGCCAGCTATTGGGGGAGAGCAGGAAAAGCAACTCAGATACGCAGTGTCTGAGTGGGTCAGTTTCCAGATAGTGCTGATACCACGTGAAATCAGAGCTGTATATATACCACAGATGTGATTCATCTCACTACCTCAAAATCATTGAATTTCAAGATTGAAAAGCTCTATTTTCCCATTTCAGCTAGTGCTCTGCACAAGTTTCACTCCACAGACCATTTTCTAGTGTTTTGTCAATTCCAGTTATAAAAGTCTCAGGTGAATCGGTTTATAATATTTCCCTAAGATGACTCTTTCACAACCTAATATATCTCTGCCATAGAGTTAAATTTCTCCCTTGCTTGCTTTTTTTCCTATGGGAATAGTTCTCTGACCTGATCATAGATCTGCATGTGCTTACATTTAAAAATTACATTAAGATGCTGGCAGAAAAACCTTCATATATGCAACAAAATGAGATAATGTGGCCAAGCTGGCTGGGAAAGGGAATAAAAAAGATTGCATTATTAAAGAGCAATTCACCAACACAATAAAGTTCAAGTATATAAAGAGAAAAAAGTTGGTCTACTTAGTCTTGAACAGAGAAATCCATTTTTTACATCTAACAACAGTAATGAATTTACTTAATTCCAACAGTACAAGCAAATTCATATAGAACATCAGGAAAAATGATTTAACTTCTGCTCTAGTTTGCTTTGTAAAAGGGAGACAATACTTCCTGAACCAGAGAGATTGCTATCTGCTTAGATTCAGTAGCTATCAATGAGGATAAAAATTATACAAAGAAATAATATATCTGCATTTCTTTGAGGAATTGCATAGAATATTCTTATTCACAATTATTTATAAATGCATACAAAATATAAGACTGCAACTTTGCAATTCTGTTCCACACTTATGTACAGATAAATAGTATTCACACAAAACCATGCCTTCAGCTATTTGAGTATTCATTTATTAATTTTTATTTAAAAATTGGTCTAGCTTTTAATTTTAATTATTTTCTTGCATTTTAGCAGGACTTGCTAAATAATTTGATTACAGCAAAGAGAGTGTTGCCATTTAATCAGTATTGAAAGTTGAGCAGCAGATGTGAACGAAGAAAAGATGACATTAGAGGAAGCCATAACAGTAAAAAACTTCATTTCAGACTTTCATAAACACATTGCAGGGAGGGAATCTTTACAACACTCAAATTGCATTTGCTCATGTGCTTAGATTCAACAGGCTGTTTAATTAACATTTTTAATATATTTTTAGATATGGATAATCATAAACAAGTTATTGTAAAAAAAGTCTACAAGCTTCTCTTTGGGTGTTTAGAACTTCATTTTCTGTTTCTGGAAAAACAGCACAAATATTTGTCTGAAAACAAATTAACCACAAATATTCGGAGTGAATATTGGAGCTATGAGTAATGCTCTGTGTGTTTGACCAGCCACTCTTCAGATAACATAACATTAACTGAGATTTCAAAGCCAAATCTTCAGAACAAGTGATTGACTGCAGCTATTTATTCTCAGCATCAGCTTCGCTTTGTGGAACACGCAGGAACATTTTCTACTGGAGCAGAAACATGCAAAAAGCCTTTAACAGCTAAATAATTTCCTGGGTGCAGATAAAGAGGCTGATCTGGAGAGAGCTCTGCAGAACAGCTCAGTGCCACCCCTGGCACACACAGACCTGGGCACGTGGAAGTTGCAAAATCTAAATTAACATGCAGATAAGTTAATGTACAAACATACAGGACCAAGTGGAATGGAAGGTTCATATCCAGGGAGCTGAGCACAGATCATAAAAACACAAGCCTTAATCACTTATGCTGCATTATTGTGATTAATGATTTTGGCCCTTTGCTACAGTATTGCAGCAGCCCTGAGAAAGATGCAATTACCTCTTTTGAAGAATGGAGTTGAAAAGACTTGCTCCTAAATGGCAGTGCACACAGTCTAGTGCTTAATTAAGACTCTTAGTGAGCGTTTTCATTACCTTTCTAAACACCATCCTTAGTCCTGCTAATTTTCCAATGTTTCCATTGTTACAGAGTAAATTACAATTAATAAATTGAGTAACCCACATTAATTAAAGATGGTTGTCATGTAAAGCCTTTTAACCACCTCAAACCAACCCTCTGAATCTTCAAACACCCAAAACTTAAAACCATTATGAAAATTAGACAGGAAAGACTGTGGAGTTTTTTTAATTCTCCCTTTGACAGTCATTACATTTTTTTCCACCATTCCTGGCAGGACCATCATAATTTATTTTTCAGCCTAATAGTCTTAACTCTTTATTTTACATCCCCGTCTCTCACTCTTCAAAGCCTTTCCCTATGAACTTTCCTTCTATCTACCAAGCACAAAGCTGCAGAAAGTCTCAGGCCAAAAAACTAAATTGTATTTCAAATTCAACAGTCTGCAGTTTATGTAAGCGAAGACAAATAATTCCACAAGCCCAGCCTAGTGAGGAAAAGAGATGTCTCCTAAATGAGCATAAAATCATCTCACACATAAAATATTTACTTATTCAATAAGCACTGGTGATCTATACAGACAGTCCCATTAACCATCAAGCTTGTTGCAGCTTTGCTCTGTGCACCAAGCATTTCTATAAGTAGTATGTTAAATATTATGTATTTTTACCAATCAGACCCCATAAGGGGGAAGGTTGGGTCAATTGTTATTTGTGAACAGCATCACTACACTCAACCACTGCCTCAGGGCCTTTCAAGACAGCACAGGGGTGGATGAAGGCACCACAGCAAAGCGTGTCCAGGAAAGCACTCAGGCTCAGCGTGGGAGAAGGAGAGGAAAGCACTCAAAGCTGACAACATCACAGACTCTCTCCTCCCTGTCTTTGTTTCAGAACTATCTCCACAGGACACCAGCCTTTTTATGTTCTCTGAGTGGTGTTAGATACTCATGATGAGCACCTGAATTTGTATTATTAACAAGTTAAATGTTCATTACCTTGGTTTTTTTGTAAGTATACATACAAATGTTTAAAGCGGTAATATGCAAAAGGCTACATTAAAGACAAAAGCATTTAGTAACCATTTTAAAGGAAAACTCCCAACCCCACCTCTAAACCCTTCTAATTTTACTGAACTCTTCAAAGTTAATCAAAGCATTAAGCTAACTTTTGGAAAGTAATCTTCATCAGAAAAAAAGGCTTTGTCTTAAAACTTATAGCATTGGAGTCCCCAGACAGAATTTATGCTAATAAATATATATTTTTTCTTCATTACTTAGGTTTTTTATAGGTAAATTTTTGCATACAAGTGTGCAGAAAATCCATTCTGTCACAATCACCAAAGCATGTAAAATTTTGGTTTTACTTCAGATGAAATGAGAATGGAGAAGAGAAGACACATTTTCTAGCATTCTTGATGGAATGATTGATCATTAATTTGATGGTAATGGGGGGAAAAAAATCCCCCAAATAACCCAAACCCACCAATTCCCAAAGATTATAGAACAATGAGCCAGCCAGGTTGAAAGCCATCAGTGAGAGGGAGCACATGCCTAACTGCACAGTCCAGCTGACATCAGTTTCGTTACACTGCACGAGTGTGATGGAGCGGACACGGCTTTGGGGAATTTGGTGGCACATCTGTCTCTTCCCTCTGACACTGCTCAAGTTGCATGTCCAATATGATGAGAGCTCATCAAGAGCTCAAAGAGAGAGGCAGCTACTCCAGCTACCCCAAAGAAATACACATGGAGGTTGACAACTGGAAGCCAATCCATCCCAAGAACATTCCAGTGATTAAGCTGATTTGATTTACTCTCGTTCAGTCAAGCTTGTCCAATATCCTAGAAACTTTCTCCAAACAGTACCTAACTAGGAGGGACTATTCAAAGTGTGTATGTAGGACTTGAGTTCTGATTAATGAAATTCAATCAAAACAAGGTAATTTCATTTCCTTAGTTCCAATTCTTCTACTTCTGGAGAAGTAATGTAGATTTTTCTTTGAGAATGTTTTCAACTGACAACATTTTATGATTGACAGAGTATTTTGAAAAGATAGTTAAAAAACATTTTAAAACCATGAAATTGTGCAATCCTTTAAATAAAATTTAAGCTTTATTTATTCTAGAAAGTATTAACTCACATAGGAAAATTTTAACATTCCATTGTGCTGAGTTATACAAGTGTTAAACTAGTCATTACTCACTAAAAAATATTTTCCATGAGAAGATGCTACTGTAATGAAATGTTCCAACTTTAATACTGAGTTAAAAGTTATTAAGTTCCCTTGCCCACATGTTATCATATGTTAGACTATCTACCTAAAAAGGAAGAGATTATTTTTGTATTCTACTTCACTATAATACTTTAAGCCAATACACTTGATCAAAATTAATGTCAAGTTTCACAATCTGATTTTAGAAAAGTATAGTACTTTGAAATAAAATGGTAGAAGACTGGACGGCAAAGAGCAATTTTGATTTGATTATCGATTGCTGTAGCTAATAATAATACATCAAAATTACTGATTTAACCTCTTTCTAGTGGTTTAATAATCAAAACAATGTCTTGAAATTCCTCTCAACTGGCTGCAGATATGCTGTCAGTGGAGCACTCAGATCAGGTTGATATCTGTTCTCAGCTTCAGCTTTAATGCACAGAACCACCACTGGCCAAGACTGAGCCCACCAGCAATGGTGGTGGCACCACTGGTGTAACTCATTCAGGAAGGGAAGAAAAACTGCACAATTGCAGCTGGAGACAGAGTTGGGAATATGTGAGATAACAACAACTGAGACACCCTTCTTGGTGGAGAAGGAACATGAGGAGCAATCCATAAAACACTAAGAAATATCTGAAAAAATACTCGTGGGGTAAAAAGATGTACAGGTGGGGCCATATCTACAGATTGTATTGAATGATGCAATGAGTGGTGTTTTAAAGAGGGCACAAGCTGGTTGCCTGGGACTTGGGTATGTGGGCACTGGGCACCAGACAGGCATAGCACCCACAGTGGAATCCCACTGCCCTGAGCAATGAGCCCTCCCTGACAAAGCCAGCGCTGGACTGATCCTGCTCTCTGTTGCCTAATCCAGTTTCCCAAGAAGGATGAACTTACACTGCAAAGCAGCCAGCAGTGCCTGGGGGAGCAGGGGCACACTGTAATGTTAAACTGCCCACAGCTCTGGCCAGTGACTGCTCAGGAGGGACAGGCATTCGAGCAAACAATTAAAATAAGGAACCTTGCATTAGGGCAAATTGACAGAATCAATTTTTTGTAGTAGATGAAAACCACGGGGAAGTTTCTGTGATGTATTTTAATACTGAGAGCCCTGCCTTGCAAACAGGGAATCTGGGGTGGGACCCTGCTGCACGGTGCATGGCAGAGTTGGGAGATCCAGGCTAATGAATGTGGAAACACAAGCTCAGTAACATGAGAATAATTCCACTTGAAGGGTGCAATTGCAGCATCCCTTGCAGGGACCATCTGCAGTTCTTTCCACTCCACAGTAAGAGTAGGACCACAGCTTGCTCCCAGGTCAAGGTGGAGAGACTATATTATGTGTTCAAAATGACTCAAATACACTAAAGAAATAAATTTCCCAGCAATGTAGGTGTGTCAGTATCAAAGAGCAGGCCCAGTCTGCACTGGGATTTAATCTGTAAAAAAACATTAGAAATTATAAGGTCCACATGATCCAAACCAACATCCACTCCTCTCCCAGAAATTTCACAGCCTGTGCCATTCAAAGGCCTTGCTCACTTTCTGGGAAGTGGGTATTCCCATTAGAAACACACTCATCCAGCAGAGCTCAAAAAGGTAACACAAGACAATATTGCCCCATAGCCTTAATTAATCTAATCTTTCCTATAGGTACTGGAATTCTTCTACCAATAGAAACTGTCAAATTCTATGAGATTTTACCTGTTACCACCATAACTCTTTTCAGTTACACTAGGCTATGTCTGCTGAGGTCTTTTAAGAACCAGATTTAAACAGTAGGTTAGATATCATAGAGTCTCAATTTTTACTGCAAAATAATACACGGAATTTTTTTTTTTATAGCTTGAATTCATGGGAAAAAATACAGCCCCTTAGTTTATCCACAGTAATTGCCATTACCCAGGGCAATAAACATGGATTCCCTCTGCAGCCATGGCACTGATTCTGCACCCATCCTTACTGCAGTCATACAATTAAAAGGAAATCTCATGTTTTTTGAACACTACATGATGTTGATTTATCTGACCAATGTCTCCCTGACAGAGCCCTGAGGAGCTAATGAGCCGCAGAGAACACCTTAGCTTGGGCTGCTCTCAAATTTCATTAGGTGAGATAAAGCACAGGAAGAGAACATGTGTCCTGAGCCTTCCAAAGTCCTGATAAGGCATTAATAAACTTTATCAAATTCTGATTATGGCTGTCTCATTATGGATATTGTTACACCTTCTACAGATAGCACCACTGGTAAATTAAATGCCAGAACTGCAATGTTTGAATCTGCTCACCTGAGTGAGCAATGATAAATAATAAAAGGCAACAGACAAAATCTCCTTATTTTTCCAGTGTTCACTGGACCAGAGCAAATTTGTAGATGTTTAAGTTCTCTATTTATTTCTAACAAGTACATGTCACTTTTTAGGAGGCAAAAGTGCACAAAACACAGCATTTTATTATCTAAATTCTTCAAGCACTTCACCTGAAAACCCAAGTGCCACCTCTAATCATAAAACAGCATACACTAAGCAAATTCTTTTGCCAAAATCTCTTACATTCTTTATTATTACATCATATTAGTAAACTGCTGATTCAACAGCAGCTATTTTGCTGCAGAATGGATAAATTCTTAAGTAGGCACAGATGTGTCATGCAGAAGATATTAGCAAAATACTTTACTATTATGATATAGTTGCAAAGATAGAAGGAAATGCATTCTTATTAACTAGTTTTACTCATTCTAGGGAACACGAGCTGTGTCAAACATTAAGATACCTGCCAATTTCATAAGCAGGCTAAGCCATGTGATTGTTTCCAGCATTTTATTCTGCTGGTAATTTGGCTGTGTGACCCTGGGAAGTCAGCCTCTGTTCTCTGCACTGCTGTAATGACACTGAGAGACAGAGATGGGAACTGTTAAATGACTCCAGATCTACAGATTAAAAAGTTCTATATAGGAAAAAAAGGTATTTTTAGCTCTTTCTGCACATGAGTGGAATGCTGGTTGACAGCAGTGTGGCAGAGCCAACTGATGAGTGAGAAGTGGCATTGCAGTGACTGACAGAGGTATGTGGGACATGCCAAAACTATGAGAAAAGTTTACACAGATATCATGCAAAACAAATGCAGTGGCCTGTAAAGCAGCAAGGAAGAAAACAATAATAAATAAACTTAAGCAAACTTAGCTAGGTTCCCCTTAAACAAAAGCCCTAAGGCTGCAGCAAAATGGGCTGGAGAGGAAATGTAAGAAAGAAAAGATTATATTTCCAACATCATGTAACAGCTAAGAGAAACAGAGCCTAGACCTTATGGATCTAGAACAAGAGCCTACCAGACTGGATGTCTCCTTTGCCCAAAAGCTCATTAGCTTTCACAGAGCCATTAAAAGGACACAAAATCAAAAGCCATGTACACATATATAAAACAGATTTTTTCCTTTAAGTAGTAAAAAGTGGCTCATGAGCCACCATGAACAAAGACAGGTGAAAAAAGCGATATTTTATTATATCTGATCTCTAAAAAAACCAAAAAATAAAACAAAGCAAAAACAGAAACAAAAAACAACAAACAAAAAACCCTCAAAACCCTCCCTGGGTGCTTTTGTTTACTTCCCCAGCCATTTAGACATTTTCTAGTGAGAAGGTCCTTAGGTATGTCCAGTTACTGCTGCCCCAATTTTAGCACCTCCAACACTTACTGGTAATACTTAGGTTTAATTAAAGCATGAAGCTTAATGAATGTTTAGGGGAATGTAATACTTAAATAGTGTCATTCAAGGACAACTTTGTTTTCCAAGGTAGCAATCAGTCTTACTCCAATCAAAATAAAATCAATAAAGTGGAACTTAGCAAATCAGACACAGCATTAATAATTGCAACAGTAGTCATCCTGTGTTAAAAATGAAAAAGAGTTAGCAATGGTCAACTATGTGAGTGCATCTGAGTAAAACTTTTTATGCCACCCCTAAATAGAAAATCGCTGCTTGTTCTGCTTCTGAAACACAAGGAGCACATTCATTTATCCTTTGTTCCAAAGAGCAGGAAGACACCAACTCCCCACACTTTTATCCCCCATCCCTTTTTTATGAAGCACTGATTTTTAATTGCTTTTATTACTGTAGGAATACTGGGAGAATTACTCCATGCACCCTAAACTTCATACCATTAGCTTTCTATTCAACACACTTTCCTCCTCAACTTTATTCACGATGTTCTAGTTAAATCTCTGACATTTCTTGGAGAAGCTTTTTTTATTAAGGACTTATAAGAATCGTAAAAATCTATTCTGGGCAGAAACTCAGCATATAAAGGCTCAGTGAGGGAATACTCACAGCATTTAAAGTGAATTTAGTATTTGTAAAGGCACTGTAAATGAAAGAACCCACAATACCTTCAGTAATTTTATAGTTCAAATGATAACAACAATTCAAAATGTCTCCTCTCGCTTTTCCTTTTCCCTCTCCTCCTTCACTGTTTCCTTCCACAATGGTGAAGCACAGCCCCTTCCCATTGGGAAGGCAATCCAGGATGATGGGCAGCTCATCGCTCAGGCTTTCTGCAGAACCTGCCACTGAGGAAGGATCCTTCCTTCTCCATTCCAAATCACTCAGCCACAGGAGCAGAGGGAGGAGCAGCAGCTCCCCTGTGTGAAGTCTCTCAGGGGCTGAATCCACTGCTCTGATTTCACAGGGGAAAGCCTTCTGCTGCAAGAACCAAAGTAACTGTAACTAAAAAGGGTTCTCAAAGGTTCTTTCTTATGTCCTGTAATCACATTAATTACTGCTTACATGCTTTAGCTCCTCTCTACATCCTGTCACAAGCCTTTCACAACTGTTTCATCTTTAAAAAAAAAACAACCAGAAAACATAAGAACATTAAAAAACCCACACCCTGACAGTAATACTGTGTAAGAAGTCAGACATTCCTGTGCCAAGAATCACATGTAGGCCATTAGAATATATCCGTTTTCAAAAGCAAAAAAAAAAAAAAGAGAAACTCTACAGGTAGAAAGATGACACTGAGAAAGTGTTTGGAATGTACACAACCAGGTATACAATTCCCAGGACTAGGAAATTCCAACAAAATTGTAAGAATACATGGAAAATGTATTGGATTATAATGATTAGATTAATGTGACTGTTTTTTCAGAAGTCAAAGTCATGACATTGTAATTTCTCAAGCAAATGGTCCTCAGCACCTTGTACCAGGTCTGACTGCATGAAACAAACTGCTTAAAAAATTGCTTAAAATGTAGTTTGAAAACCATGGTTGGGACTGAAGGATATGTTTTGTTGAATGTATTATTTTTTAAAGTTCCCTTACACAAAGTATGTTTTAAAATTTCATTTTATATAAGCTAAAACAATTATGAAAAATCAAACCTTTTCTTTTTCCACTTATTCAGCTCCAGTTAATGGCCTCTTATAGTAATTATATAAACTTAATATATCTAGACACACAGCACCCAGAAGTGTGAGGAATAAGTGATTTTAAAAGTCTTAGAGTGTGACTATTATTAATTGATCACTTAAAAAGGATTATTAGTGGTTCCTTTCTAAAGAGTCCAGTTCTGCTTTATGGGGAAAAATCTCTATTTTAACAAAGACTATTAAATAAACTAAGAATATTGTTATTTTAATGGCTAAATGAAAAGTGAAGAAATACAAAAATTTTAGCTGCCATAATTTAGTGCACTATTTTAATCTATAATACCCACTGCAATGCATGAAAAATGGTGACTTTGAAGAATTAAGCATTTTTGTTGTTTTGCATCCCAACTTTATTATCCTCTCTTAGCCCTAAAAGGAGATAACCGGGATCAGACAACAGATTATACATAAACAGAAGTAAACAACAAATGGGTATAAATCAGATTATTGGGATGCAAATCAAGTGAGTGACTCATAGCATAAACCTTGGAAATAAAAAACTATTTTATGCCTTCACAGCATTCTACTTATTTCCCTTATATTTTACAGAATATTCTATAAAGAAATGTTTTGATCTATCTCTGTCAGCAAAATTACTGTAGGGAGAGCAGGTCAAGTCCAGCATCACTCATTCTTCATTATAATACTAAAACACTTCATTCCTTTTGCTACAACCCATCAGACCCAGGAAGGGAACTGCTGACACCACCAGGAATGATTACTCTGGATTATTAAATGCTCACCAACATCTTCACACAACCCCAAACTTGTGTGGATGTGTTCAGAGCCCAGCACCTCACCTGCTGTTGGGCAATTCCTCCCGTTTGCTGCCAGCAGCTGGTGAGCAGCTCATCCCTGTGAGCCTCTGGTGTGCTCCAGCACAGCCTCTGGCGTGTCCCCATGAGAGCCAGGAGCTCTACTCCCTCTGCTCTTTGGCTGTTGCTACTGCACCTGACTACCAAACAGCTGCCTCCAGATGTTTGTGTTGGGGTCAATGTATTGCACAGGAAAATGGTAGAACCTGGGACAGAAAACTCCTCAATTCTGCCATAAAAAGCTGTCAAAGCAGAAAAGTTGACAACAAAAATGAAGGAAATTAAAAACCCAAAAGCCAGAGAAGGCCATGAAGATGTTGCTTTATATAGATGCATCTCTGTTTCCTTGCAAGCTCCTTTTTGCAGCCTGCAAACCCCAGCACAGGCAGTGGCTACTGCAGCAACCCTCCAACCCAGCCTGCATCCCCCCTGTGCACTCTGCAGCTCCCCTTGCCAGTCATGCCAACCCTTTGAAGCCCTCAGCAGCCTACAAAAAACGTTGGTAACATCTTGAGTCCTGACTTTGTGTCCAGAAATCAGAAGGGCAAATAGATACCATCATCACACATCTCATCTCCTGGAAAAGGTGTCCTCAATGATAGTGGGGGATATTCTGACTCCCTGCGCCAGAGAGATTCTCAAATTACCATTGTAAGCTACAAAAAGCACCCTCAGAGGCCTCACAGTTTACAGATGACACCAACAAACCTTTTCCTTGCATGCCATGACAGACAGCCTCCAGCCCATGACAAACAGCAATGCTGGCAGCGTGGACTGAGGAACACATTTATCCCAAAAGGTCCGAAAATGTATCACAGAGAGCTCTCAGGTCCCCAGGAGACAAATGAGATTCCATTACCATCAGGAAGGGAGAGGGATCACTGCTCAGCACCATCTTTAGAGGATGTATTTGTACACAGAAAGGTGCCATGCTCAAGACAGCCAAAACCAAGGTTTTCCTTAGGAGCACTAAGCACAGGCAGCTCCTGACACCTGAAGCAGGTGGGTGCACTGGGTGCATCTCCCGGGCCAGAACAGACTGCTGGGCCTGTCCCCCACAAGGGAAAACTGCCCAGGAGAGCAGCAGATGCCTACAGGAGAAAGGATGGATGCTGTCAAAAGGATAGAGAGCATCGCCTGATGTGGGATTGCCATTGACTTTCTCTCATTTTTCTCCTGAAGGGTCCAGCCCACAGCAGATGCAATTAGTACAATATCATTATGCATTTCATGTTTGAGTACATGCACTTTTAAACTTTTAAAGTTCTTAATTTTTCTTAAAAAAAAAGCAAACAATACCTTCTGATCAGCTGCTACAGACAATATAATGAAGTGCCCAGATTTGCACTGCTGAATACTTGTGGAGATAATTTTTTTTGTCAGAGCTCAAGAAAGAAAAGTATAATCAATTTAATCACAGGCGAATAGTGGAACTGGAGAAGGAAATACAAATGATGGGGAAAGCCACTACTAGAAGGAAAATAATAATCATAAATTAATGAATTGGCAGTATTTTGGACTCACAGCTATCTTCTACACACTTGTTAAAATTTTTCCAAAGATATAATTTTGCATTTACAAAATATCTGTTAATAGAAACAGTCTTTTCATTTAAGAGGATTCCTCCCTCACCCTAAGGATACTATGTGAGATTTTTTGAAATAGAAGGAATACTTAGAGTATGTTCCACAATTGTCCAGAAAACTTCCAAGTCTTTATTTAAACCTGTTTCTCTGCCACTAAAAACCTGTGTGAGGCTGACGATATTGGGGTTTTTTATAATACATATATAGATACAGTTGTGCTTCTAAGCACATTAGAAGCACAAAATGCATCTATATATGTATTATTGTGTATTATGGTGCTTCTAAGGGAGTGGAAAAGACTTCCAAATGCACAGAACTTTCCATTGCCCATGAAGCTCATCAGTGGCCAGCAAAGAGCCAGAAAAGGGCAATCAGTATTGAACATCGCCAAGGTTTAACACACAGGGGAAAACCACTTCTATGTTGCCCCCACAATGATGGGATGTCAGGTGTTTAGACTGAAAGCAGTGCTCTGAAACCAACCAAGCATTTGATGGGGTTTAGCACCTACAGTGCTGAGCTCACAGATCTCACACACACAGCAGTGACAGGGAGAGCTGGCACACACCCCTGCAAGCTAAATGCTGACAGTGCTGCTCTGCTGGACCACTTCCCTGCATTATACATTTTCTCATATCTTCACATAAATAGTGAATTTTAAAGTTCAGCTCTGTTTTAAATCAGGCTGTTAAACAGATTTGGTCACCAGTTCTTATGCAATATTATTGTGATGCAGCAGAAGAAAGCAGAGTTGTAGATGAGCTTTACTTTTGCAGAGAACACAAGAAAATCACTGAGAATTGAATTTTCTCACCATCTTTGAAGTCCAGATTATAGAATAATTTTTGCTGTCTCAGGCACAGGTAGCAAGTTTATAAATACATCAGAAAGAGGATAAAAAGGAGGGTCAGTATGACTCAGTGAGTGAATTACAAGCTCACTGCAAAGACCAGTTGTATGGTTCGGTGCACAAGGTGCTCAGTAATTAGGTAGCAAGCGTCTGAAGCCAAACAGAAAGAGGAAAAAAGTGCAGCTACCTCACCCAGCAATGGTTTTTTCAGAGACACTGTTTAACACTGACCTTCTGGGCCACTCTCTGCTGTGCTGCCCTGTGACAGGTGTGCACAATTTACAAAAAGGCACAAGAGCAAGGGATCTTCTGGGGATGGGGACAAGTGAACCATGAGCAGCCAAATGCTCAAGGTGAGCCCTGCAGGACAGAGGAATTATTGGAAAATATGGAGGGAGGCATGAAATAAGATAACAGGGGAACCACAACAAAGAAACAGGAAGCCACATGCTGTATCACAGACCAGATCTGTCACACATCAGAGATCCCACACCACTGTCCCCTGCAACACCTCCCTGCCCTTTTTCTGACAGGGATGCCCCCTCAACATCCTGTAGAGAGAATGTTCAGACTGTTATGTGATCTCAATTTCTCAATCTCCCTTTAATCACTGGTTCTGCACTGATGCTTCACTTCCCACTGCTATCAGCCAACCCTCTCTCATATTTCTTTAAACATCCCTCAGCAGGACCTACTGCGCCCCTTTCTCTCAATTGTACAGGATCCTATGTGAGCTTGAGACACTCCCTCCTTAATTATCTAATGATGTTGAACCCTCCCTCCGAAGGGGTTTTTATGTGTGCACGTCTTTCTTGTGCCACCCTTTCCCTCCCAAACCTTGTTGATGAAAATCATGTCCAAGTGTGCCCTGGCAGCCTGGAGGGCCAACCCTGTCCTGGGGAGCATCAGGCCCAGCATTGCCAGCTGGGCAAGGGAGGGATTGTCCTGCTCTGCTCTGCACTGGGGTGGCCTCACCTCCAGTCCTGGGGGCAGTTTGGGGCACCAAAATGCAAAAGAGACACAAAACTTTTAGAGGGTGTCCAAAGGAGGGCAACAAAATGATGAAGGGTCTAGAGGGAAGACTATATGAGGGGAGGCTGAGGTGCCTTGGTCAGTTCAGCCTGGAGAGCAGGAGGCTGAGGGGAGACCTCACTGCAGTCACAGCTTCCTCCTGAGGGGCAGAGGAGGGGCAGGCACTCATCTCTGCTCTGTGTGACAGTGACAGGAGCGAGGGAGGGGCCTGGAGATGTGCCAGGGCAGGTTGAGGTTGGACATTAGGAAAAGGTTCTTCATCCAGGCAGTGGTTGGGCAGTGGAACAGGCTCCCCAGGGCAGGGGTCACAGCACCAAGGCTGGCTGAGAGCAAGAAGTGTTGGACAATGCTCCCAGGTACATGGAGTGAGCCTTGGGGTAGTCCTGTGTGAGGTCAGGAGTTGAACTCAATGATCCTTGAGGGTCCTGTCCAACCCAGAATATTCTATGATCACCTCCCTTCTTCCTTTCTCTTCTGTGCACTCCCTCGCACCCTTCAGCCACCCCTGTGCACCATGGGCCATGCAGGAGCTGTGCCCTTCACTGTGCTGCCCCACAAAGGGCCCCATCCCCCGGGCCAGACCTGCCCCAGGCATCTCCCCTGACGGCAGACCTGCTCTGTCTATTTGTTCCACTTCTGGCTTCCACTCATGGCATGAACTAAAGCAGAAGTAGTGAAAGACATTACCTGCTGCCATAAAAAAGCCCTGACAAATGCCAGTATGTTCAAACTCTGCTGTAAGGTGGGATATCTGTTTTCCCTGGGCTGATGATCTGATGTTTTCCCAAAGCTAAACACTCTGTTAGAGGTGCTAACATCCTCTGGTTTTATAGAAGAGATCAGTGCAGCCTTCAAGGACAGCAGTTATAGACAGGTAAATTAGGTCCTGCAGGGAGTTTTCAGACTAGGGCAGCAAGCTCACTGATGAATTATGGAAGAAAAGATTGCAGAGAAGGGCAGTGAGCCCTTACCTCCATACTCATAACACTGAGGCAAGTGCATTTTAACCCTCACATTTTCTAAATGATGCTTTTAATTAAGACAGGCAATATAAGCTAGATGGCACAATCCTTACTAGAACTGAAGCTTAGCTGAAAAGTTGGGAGATGAATATTAGAATTTAAAAAGTGATCTACTAAAATTATTGAGGCTGATCTAAATTTTACTAAAATCCTACCAAAATCTACCACTCCAGTAAAGAGAAGGGTCTTCAAGAAATCATGCGGCAAACATTTGATCAAAAAGACCTGAAAAACTTCAATGAAGTCCAAAAGGTAAATTACATACACTGCGAGTTCAACAGAGAAAGCACTGGGTGGAAATTCCAAAGTTTGGGCCCACACTGTGTGGAGAAGTCTTTAGAGCCTCCTGATTATTTGCTAAAAGCAAAATAATAAAAGTGATGCTAAATACTAGCACTCTCTAGTGTACACCTCTGCTACAGATGTTCTCCTGAAGTTCATTCCAAGTTATACAAAATCCAACTCTCCTATTCATCCTTTGCAGTATCTTCCCACTCACACAGAAGTTATTACCATTTATATTACATAGAATTGATAAAGGCTCACCTCAATTAAAAAGTTCTTTTCCCAAAGAGCTGGCTTTTTTTTTTTCTTTAGTCTTCTATTGTTTTGGGGTTGACATAATAACATTTCCAGTCAGCAATTAGCAAAGAAAGTCTTTGCCAAAGAGCAGGCCTAAAACTTCCCCAGAGCTAAAATTAAAATGTATATAATTACTCAGCTAAAGGTTTGAGATATGATTGTTTATATATTAAATTGTTCTTACAAAAGGGATAGTCTGTTAGGAAGCAATATAATTAAATATAAACAATAAACTAAAAGGATAATAAAGCATTCATTATAGAGCACCTACCTTTTACCTGGTATGTTTTATATGTTTTGTCCCAGTTATGCCTTTTAATAACACAAATTAATTTATTCCTTTAAGAAGGCTTGAAAGAATATTATTTGCATTTTTATGGAGTATTGGTAGGGTAATTTTGTTGTATTTTTTTTAGACTAACGCTACAAAAAAATCTTTTCAAATCTTTTATAAAAGCAGTCCTTTTTCCATTTATAAATACAGCACTCAGCACTTCAAGGTCAGCTTCAGTTTTCTAATACTTATGCAAAATGATCAGAGCTTACAAGGGAATCATCTGTACATAAGTTGAATCTCTATATTATAATGGAGAGGCAACAGGGGATAAAAGTTGGCTTTTCAAAGAAAGATATATTTCGTCATTTTTCTTTAAATAAATCAATCAGACATTCAACAGTCATAGAATTTCTTGTTACAGAACTTGCTCCTGAGTGAAAATGTACAGATAAAAAGGTCCTGTAAAAGCCTGTATGCATGATAAATATGAGCCTTCAGCTGGATGAATGCATGGAACATGACTACAGAGGGCTGATGGGCTTCGTGTGCCCATGCAGGCAGAGAAACACGCCAGAAAAAGCAGAGGAGGAAATGTTACTTACAAGCCACCTTCTCAGCACCACAAGCAGTGGTGGCACAAGCAGGGTCCCAGCTGGGGCAGCTCTGCAAGGAGTCCTGTGTGCCCACTGCTGTGGCCCCAGGGCAGGTGGTGAGCACACCTGGGCAGGTGCCCGAGACACAGCAAACCTGGGGGCACCCCCTGAGCCAAGTGCCGTGGGTCAGGGCCCTGCAGGGGATGCCCTCCTGTTTCATTAGGCTTTTTCTGTTTACTCTTGACTCAGACAAATGCCTAACACAAAACATGGTCAGGCTTGGAATGAAATCTGCTCTGTGCTACGATCCTTCTGCCACTACTCTGCTTGAAATCTAAGTCCTGGTTAGGTGAAAATTCCTTCTGTGCAAGGTCCAGCAGCACTGTTTTATAGAACAAGATTTAGAACAATTTTAGAACAATCTTTTAGAAGAAGTTTTATAATGTCCTCATTGCCATCACAGGCAAGGTGCTGAGATAGGTGACACAGAGTAAACAAAGGTCATTTCCTCTACATCCCCTGCACGGTCTGCCTCCAATCCCCACCTTGGAATGGCCCCATGCCATTCACACCATCCCACCTTCAACTCTTCCCTCACTGCCTGCTCCTCACCTGAAGCTGCCATTCTGCAGCACATCACAGTTAATTTTTGTAGGAACAAGAATAGCTCACAAATGAAACCAAAATATAGATAAATAATAATTATAATAAGAAGCTCTGGCAAAAGAAAGAGCTGCTATATCAAGCAGGAGTTCTTAAAATAAATAATGAGTCAGGAGAAACAAAATATGTTCAGTTACCAAAATCATTTCTATATAGACTGCTGTAAAACTTCCCATATGGGGTAAACAGATGTTAGCACATACTAGGCAACAACAGATACCCCTTGCCTGACATCTTGCACATTATTTGATTGGATTATATTTTTATCAGATAAAAATAGTACTTCTAATATAATGTGAGGCAAGAGGGTCTATACGTTCAAGCAACCAGCTTCTGATATTTTTAGAACTATTCAGAGCAGACTGTATCATCTTGGACATTTCATATTTTTCGTGCTCACATGCACTTTTAGGCTCAGAATGGTCATTTTTCCCCTCACACCTTTCTTGGTAAGCACAAAATAGACTCCAATTGCTTTTTTACACCAACTCACAAGAGCCTCTAAAACCCAAAGCCTCTACTCCAAAGTGCCCTGTAACCCATTTAATCCTGTATTTGAATCATTTCTCCCAATGAACACACACACAAAAATTATACTCCGAGCCAATTTTCAGATGCCTTTGCAACAAACTGATGTTAAAATCAGATAAGAAGTTTGAACTGACAGCTGCTCTTGCCCTCCTTAACCTTTACTGAAGAGAAAAGAGAAAGCTGAATCAAAATCTAATCAACATTCTCCATGAACACTTATTCCTAAACTTCTCTGAACACACCAGAGGATGAAGAACATGTTAGACTTCTTAATTTTTGAACAGAGCAATGATTAGATTCCACTATTGACCAGCAGCTTCATGATCCCCTCCTGGGAATACACAAAGAAATAATCTTAATTATTTTACTATACCATCATTAATTTTTTTCTTCAATTTTCAAGTCTTCATCTCATTGTCAAAACACTAAATTCAGAAAAATGTGAAACAGGGGTTGGTTTATGCCTTTTAGCTGTGCTTGCCCTGGTGGGCCCTTGCTCCCTCATTGCTCCCTGCAGGATTCACCCACCACATCATGGGGAGCTCCCCCAGGAATGCCAGGGCAGACATTTCCCAAACATTTTAACAGGGAAGCTTCACTTTGAAGAGAGCCAGTGAGATGACAGCAGCTGTGATGGATTACAGGCAGAGCTACATTGTGCCTGAAATACCCATGCCTCCACAGAAGGGGAGAGCAGCAGGAGAGTGCATAAAGGTGTGCCAATCCTTCTCCCCCTTATTCCCAAGTGATCCCAAATATTGGCTTCACTGGAAACATCCCTGCAGGGCTGTTTCTGCACTTACCTGAAGGCAGGCTCTCTGAAACATCCCTTCAGTGACTGGCTGAGGACACAGGGCAGGAGAAATGCAGAAAACCTCATTTGCTACATCACAGCAAGGTGCAGGAAAACTGCTTTATTGTACTGATAGAATACAAAGGAGTTTGTGGCAGTAATTGGAAAAAGTATTTAAAAGTCTGACTGACTGTCAGGCATTGTGGGAGAAACAATTAGCAACGTGGTTTTAAAATGCACCAGAGACTGTTTTGAGTGAACCTCAAAAGAAAGGAAATCCTTTTAAGTTTCAAAATATTTGGATCCCAGGTGAGTTCATCACAACTTTTCTTCTTTTGCAACAGCTTCATCCCTTTTTTTTAAAGTGGATTCTGTCCTCCTTCCCATCTTCATTCTACTAGAGTTAATTATCAAAATCATTCCAAAAACTTTTGTTCTCCTTTCCCAATTATGATTCTTCCCTGACTCTTTTTTTTTCCTCAATGATGACTGCACACCATCAAAAGAAGTTATCCCTAACATTATGTCTCATGCCATCAGTAACTAAGAATATCATCAGTATTATATTTAACAGGTAATTAATGCCACCCTATAAATACAACTGCATGCATCATTTTGCTCTAGTTGTTGTTTAATACTGTCACTTGATCTTAAAAAATAAGACTATGGAAAACTGGAAACTCTGCTTCCAGAAATGGGTGACATAATACAAAATACCTTTCATTATACTCTAATTTCTCAAAATTACATTTTTCTACTCTGCAAAAATCTTCTATTCTTTGCAATCTCCAGAAGAATTATTGCAGTACTCCCCTCTACACACACCATTTCTGTTGCATTTGTCTTCACATCTGCTGCATCTGCTTCCTAATTGATTTCTGAGGTTTGGTGAAAGTGAGAAATGGTGTATTTACCCTTTTTAATTAAAAAATATTTGGACTCACAGATCTAAATATTCATTTTTTATCTGAGATTCACATTTTCTCCTTGCAAAACTATGTCCACACACACACATTTGTTCTATTATTAGGGAAATCAGGGGAAAATACAACTGCTGTTTACAAGCAGAGCAGCAGCAGCATCCACAATTGGGAACCCAACACGGGCAACCTTTGCTTTGGTTGAAAGGAATTAATTGGGATACCACAGCTTGTAATTATACACTAAGAGACTACAGGACACGAGAGTGAAAAGCCCAGTAAGATCTAGGAGCAGCAGCACCCTTCCACAACCAGTGCCAAAACAAGTACTGACGAAAGCTGGACTGAGCAATGTGGCTCTCACCCAGGGACACGCACAGTGTGCTCCATGAGTACATTAAAATAACCTTTTTCTATTTACATAATAACTTACATAAGAGGCAAATGTCAGGAAGTCACTTAAAACTCAAATATGTCTCTTTCTGAGCAGCTTAACTGACATGTTGTTGCTATTCCCAGAGTCTGAATTCCTGGAAACCAGGAGACTGACACAAATGAACAATTTACATTTTTAAGCCAATGTAATTGGATTTGTCCGAGACAAAGATTTTGATTAATTGTATTCATCTCTACTTAGAGGAAGTGCATTATGTTCCTGTAACCTCAGCCCTGGATTGATTTGTTCATTTATTCTAAAAGGCAAATATTATGTTTTTAAGTGATACATTTGTTCTGACTTTAACTTTGGAAGTGAAAGGCCAGGCCTAGAAGCACTGTTGTGCCCCTGCTACTTCCCAGAAGGGATGTTTCGGCTTCTACCTCAAATCTGGCTAAAATAGTTGAACAAGTTCAAATTTCTAGACTGACAAGTCCCACATGCTTAATTACATAGTCTTGTTTCCTTCTGATTGTTAAGCATCTTAAAGAGTGTGTGTGTGTTTGTGTGGGCAGGAAGGGGATACTGATTAAAAGGATAAATAGAAGTGTGGAATTATGTTAAATTAAAACATTTTATTTTGGGCAAAACACAATTATTTATTTGAACTGCCTTTTTTTTTTTTAACTTTCTTTTTTAAGGAAGTTTTAAAAAAGATTCTTTGATTCAATTTGAAGTGATTCTGTATTTGATTTTCAGGCTACAGATCAAGAATTCCCCTGTCAGAAGGTCAACTGTGTATTGAATTTCAAATAAAGCTGTAAACAACTGGGTTTTAGGTGAAGTTTGGCATTTTTACAAATCTACTAATGAGTAATATTTCAACAAAAATAAGAAAATAGAAGCAGCATGCTTTAGCTGTGTTATCCTCTTCAACAGTTATAAGCAGAGGCTTTTTAATGCTGGAAGGGTCTGAGTTTCCTTCTCCATCAGTGTTTATTTCAATGGCATCCAGTTTTCACACCTGCCACTTTGGATATTCAGTTTTGCTGTCTATTTCAAGATGGGTGTTTTGGGTAAGGAAGAACATAAGGGAGAGCCAGCACGAGAAGCAAAGAAAAACAGCAATGAAGCAGTTGTCCTCCTCAATAGGTAAAAGCTTTCTGACAAATAAGGTATCAGCCCATGCTCATACAGTTCATGTTGAGATTCATTTACCTGACAAATTACCCCCCCAAACTTCTAGCTTCATTATTTCCTTAGATAATTATGCCTGCATTTTTTATTTCTGGAGTGATTTGTGATGGTAGCGAGCATCTGGCATCGTGTTATACACAACTTTCTCTCCAATTAACGTGAGGAAACAAATGTCATTTTAGGGATGTTTTGTTTTCCATAAAGGTTATGTCCTAGGTAAGCTTCAAGTACAAATATAAACACACACACACTTTTTCATGCACTCAAATTCAGTCCAGTGAATGCAAAATCAGTTGCATTACAGAATATGTGTAATCTTTTCTCCCTTCAAAGATTATTATAAACATGGCATGAGCTCTTCAGAAAGAGCAGTAGGGAAATGTTCTTCAGAGAGACTCCTGTTTAATAAAAGCCAACAGGTACTAAACCCTGCACTTCCCTCTACCTGAGGACCTCCCTGCCTGCCAGGGCATTGCTCTGGAAGCATTTATTGCCTTTTCAATGCATCTCACTTTTTGTCTTTCTTTTTCTCCTCACTAATTTCAGTCTTCTGGTAGAGCTCTTACTCCACTCCTGGTTCCCAAAATGAGGATGGAAAACCTTAAAATGCCTATGGGGATATTTACTATACACAGAGATAATTCTGTCCCAGGACTAGCTGTGCACGTGCTGGAGGGGATCAAATTCAGGCATATCCTCAGTGCAGATACTCTCTGCACCTGAGTAAAGGTATCTAACTGAGCCAGCTGAGCAAAAGAAGCAAAGATGTCTTTCAATCCTTCAGATTTTCAGATCCTTTGTTGAGATTAATATCTCATGTTCACCTTAGAACTACTACATGGACTAAGCAGGTAGTTTAGCCTAATTTCTCTTGACAGTCCACAAATACAATGAGCCCCTTCTTTGTCTCTTGGAACAGTATTTTACAGGTGGCTTCTCCTTCCTGTACATTTTGTCCCAGTTGAAGATGCATCCACCATTCATTTACTTTTTGTTTTGTGGGGGTGGTGGGGTGTTTGCTTCAGCTTATTGTTCAGACTGTGTTTAAAATTGCTTCCTGCCACCACTCATGTATTTCTAGTGCTGTTTCCCAAGATAAAAATGTCATCTGTTGGGACCACATGCACTTTGTGACTTTATAAAAAACTTAGTGGTACACTAACTGTATCCCACAAGGGAAGATAAAAACAATTCCAGACAATCAAGGAAATTAGTGTTTCTTTGGGGGTCCTACCTATTTTCTAACAGGTAAGCTGTTTGTTCCATCATCCCCTGGATATTTACTGTGTATCACCCCCTAAGCTTGCCCAGCAACAAGACTACTACCCCAAGCTGATTATTTTTCGAGAGTCAACTTTGAAATTGACCAAAAAACCCCCAAAAAATTGAAGACACAGGAGCAGAGAGCTTTACCTTGGATGTGAATCTTTCTCTCTGAAGACGTTAGCCCTTTTAGGCACCTCAGCTGTGCCAGGCCATGCAATATTGAGGCTTCATCCCCTGCCCCTCTCTGGTGCACACAGGGGTCAGCCCAGGACACCATGACAGCTCCTCTCTGGGACAGGAGCATTTGCAAAGATCAGATTAACAAATCATTCCTCTGACAGAGGAATTCATATTCCTTGGAGCTTTTGTATTCCAGGACA
Source organism: Ammospiza caudacuta (assembly GCF_027887145.1). Taxonomy (NCBI): domain Eukaryota; kingdom Metazoa; phylum Chordata; class Aves; order Passeriformes; family Passerellidae; genus Ammospiza; species Ammospiza caudacuta. The sequence continues at coordinate 11,849,802 of NC_080601.1, forward strand.
TCTTCACAGAACTGAATAATTACTGAAGAGAGAACCCTGAGAGAAACAAATTTGAATTAATGCTGAAAAAGTGTTAGTGCTGAGACTGAAGGGGTTCTGACTGGAATTTAGCCAATGTATCTACATCTTAAGTCTTAACATTTGTAGGCAGTGCTACCTATGAAATCTCATATAATCTACCAGACATGCCTGTGCAGCAGGTCTCCTTTCAGTCCCAGCTGAATGCAGCTACCTGACAGTATCTGAGTTCTCCCCAGTGAAGTCCCATCCAAATAAATATCCAAATTCAGTGTGTAAGCGTTGTCTACAGACTAATTCCTCATTAAAGTACAACCTGAGCAGTGGAGCCAGTCAGTTTCCACATCACTGCTTGTGACTGATGTGGCTGTGGCATCAAAACAATTTAAATGCATCACCATAACCTCAATTGAACATAACAAGAAGAAAATCATCTGTAAAGATGAAAGGTGCACTTTAAAGAAATATATAATTTAAAAACTGAGAATAACAAATTGGCCACTGAAAAAAAATTCCTCTTGACCTAAACTCTGCTGTAAACCAAGCCTTGCAATGATGGGCACTACACATAGAAGCTTGCAAATAGCAGCAGACTCGAGTGCAGCCAGCTCGCTGAAACTGCAGGCAGGCTCTAAGTGAACTCGACAGCCGCTTGTCCAATGTCTTGTTCCTGACAGACTCAATCAGGTACTGTCTGAGCTCCTAAAGATGTCCAGATCTGAAGCTATGTTGTTTATCTCTATTTTCCACTTCCTAAAATACAACTCATGAGTGCTGCAAGATAGGGCTGTCAATCTCTAAATATAACAGGGGATTCACACCCTGTTGTCCACTGGTTTCTGCTTTTCTGCTTACAAATTCATGGTATAAATTAAATGCCATTAAACTGCTTATTATCTTTTTGTTTTCCATTCAAATTCTCTGGATGTGTTATTTGGAGCTAATTTTATTTCCCCCAGTATTGTCTGGAAGGAGGGAGGCAATTACAGGTACATTTATTAAACTAGGTATCCTTTTCAATTACACTCATACTGAGCTTTGAAAGTTGGCAGTTTGGTCTTTATTATGGGAAAATAATTTTTACAAGGACTCATTGAAATGGAATGAGTATTTGGGTGGAGAGGAGGGAGGGTTTTTGCTGCTTGTGGCTACCTCATTACATGGCTGAAATTGCAACTATTTGTAATGCTGTCTTTGTACAACACACAGCACCAGTGTCAGCATTGCTCAACATTCTTGGACACAGAATTATTACCCAGAAAACTTTAATAGGGGTAAGTGATTCATTTATGGTTTCATTTAAAAATATTAACCTATTAGCAAGGCAGATGGATGGAAACTAGTTTCCATTTCCTCTTGCAGGGCTTTATGCCATGTTGCAAACACGGCTGTCTTCAGTTAGGAATATTGGTCTACTGAGGTCAATACAAAATGCAAATTCACTTCAATGATACAAAAATCAATTCTTAAAATCTGTGATGTCCCCAAACCTTTCAAGACAGTTTATTAACGTTGGTTGATGAAGCCCTATAAAGCTGCTGCTTCTTGTAAAGAAGAGACTAAACCAAGGTGGAAGAGTCAAGAGTTCACAGAAGGAAAAAAGAAATGCAAATATGCTCAGCTTTCTTGTGGGGTTGTTTTTATAAGACTAATGACCACATGCAGAAGTACAACACAGAATTCAATAGAAACATAATGACCTTAAATGGGATTTTGTCCATCTTTTAACAACTGATTTTTTTCCACCCATGAAGGACCATCAAGGGTCACATCAGACACAGTTACTGCTGAACATCAAAGGCAGTCTCTCAAAAGTTCACTGTGCATCAAACAAATAATTGATGCAAAAAACGATGACCAACTCATCATATTTTGTTGGTGTAAAAGGCATTCAGCTGAATCCCTGGAGAAATTTTACATTACAAAACCTGAACTACATTCATTATTCTCCCCATTTACTCAGTTCAGTCTTTCAACAAACTCCAAGACAGTCAAAGCTTTTCAATAAAGCCAAAAGAGAACATAAACAACTGAGTGAGTTTCTATAATGAGAACACCCACACATCCATTGCATGCTAAGACAGTGCCCTGTCACAGTCAAATATCACAGAAGCCCCTATGCCTGTAGGAGAGGATGGTATTAAACTACTACAGTGCTTCTCTAGCCCACAAACTTCAATCTTAAATGATCTGAAATGACTGAGGTATTTAACATTTTTTTAGGTTTCCATATCTGTAACTCCTGCATGCACATTTTATTTCCCTCACAACAGGAAAATGTAGAATTCCATTGACAAGAGTGCCGTGGGAACCAGATAGTTTTTTAGAGGATGGTTATAACAGAGATGATCATTCAGTTATCAGCATCAAAAACAGGACTTAAAAGAATACACATTGGTCCCTGCAGAATACTATCTCAGTAGCAGCTTTCACGATCTGTCAGGAAAAGAAACATACCCACTAAAAGCCATGGAAACCACTTCTAGGAAAGAGTCAACAAATCCTTTTTGTCAAGCCCTTGAAGTCTGCCAAGATCTCTAATATAATTAGCAAAGGTTTCTTTCAGAAGGCAAGGCAATCTAGGAGTTACTGCTTTGGGCTGAGATGAAACAGTTGAGAGCCGATTCTGTGACTGCCACTGGTCTAGTGAACAGTCCTGGGCAACTCCATGTGCTCTCCTCTCATTTTGCTAGGATCAAGGGAATAAAGCCAATTGTGACAGTCTGAGAAGCATGCCTGTGTCTGCCCGTGAGTTTCTGTAGTTTTTGAACATCTTTTATCCTCACATCCTTCCAGACAAAGTAAAACTTCCATTCTGGAGCAGAAACACATCACCGAGGGAACAAAAAGCTTAGAAAACTAGAACATGGTCATTGTGAGGCTGTTGACATCAAACACTCTTCAAAAGAAGGCATAAGCAAGAAGGAAGCATTGGTCGTGATTGCCTAAAAATCAGCACACAGATATATATGTATTATATATATGTATTTTATCCATATACATGACATTCTGTAATTCTGTAAATAAAATATTTTATCCCCCCAAACCCTCAAAAAAAGCAAACTTGGCTGAGCATTTTGCAGGCCCAGTTAAAACCAGTGCTAGCAACTTGGCCAGCAGCTGCACCCCAGACAGCCCATTTATAAGCAGCTGAACTGAACCCCAGCTGTGCTATGTCAGTGCTACAAACCCAGATTTGAAATCTCAAAATACAACAACTGCATTTTGTGTACTGCATTCTCCCCTATCTCTGTGCAGAGCAGTTAACAGTTTTTCATCAGACTTGGGATGCAACAGAAGCCCAAGTGGTCCTTTTTCACACTGTTCACTGCCGAGCCTGCAACTGAAATACAGAAATACCAATAAGGAGGTTTGTGGCCTGAAAAATAATGTGTTCTTTTGTTTCATTGCTGCTGTGGATGAACTCCTAAACAATGCCCCTTATTGACAGAGCACCCCAGTGTTGTGTCCCTACAATAAATTAATCCACTGCAGTACTTCAGTGAATGATCAGTCCCTTTACAACCACATTTATGCTACAAAGAGCTAAAATAAGGAATAAGCTTGCACATTTGGAAGGGCTCTAGACACTGGATACCATCAGTGTGATATATTTTCAGAAGAATTTCTCACAGAATAAGCAGGGGAATAGAAGAAAGCACTTAATTCCATTTAACTGCTACAGGATATAATCGTACCTCTCTACCTCATCTTTACTACCCCACAGCACTTAGAAATAGCGGAATAGAATAAATATTTTGTCCATTATTTAGACAGAGGATAGACATATGGAAGTTTTTTTTTCCTTGCAGCCAGTCCTACTTTAGTTATGTAAAAACTCTTTACAGTCCAACAGAGTTAAACACTGGCAGACAAGCAGCTACAGCTGAAGCACGGCTGGGAGCAGCCAGATCCCAATCCTGCAATGTGTTTATCTGCAAAAAGTGAGAAAGTTATCACCCACTGCTGGCTTTATTGTTCTCATTTCCAAATTTGGAGGGAGAGAGCATTATATTAGATAGTAGATTTGGAAAAGAAAACCCCCCCAAAAAAAAAAACAACAACATTTCTTAATTTTAGGCATTGGGTATGAGAAGAAATGGCAATTAGAACAAATTATCAATATCTCTCACTAGTGCAGGGAGGTGCATTTTAATATAATCAAATTATTGCAATAATTTCAAAAGATAAATTTGTTGTTTATCACTTCACATTAATTTGGTCAAGTATTACTTCCAATTAAAAACATTTGTGGTTTTCTTCTAAAATCTTCAAATTAACATCTGTTTTCCTCAAAGCCTACTAAGAGCAACTGAAGGAGTCTCCAGGTATACTCCCTTTGTTCTCCTTTTTTTCTTCACTAGGGTTTTGCTAGCATAATTAACTCACATGCGTCATCCCATTTTACAAGAATGACAGGCTCCAAGAGCATCAGCAACCAAAAAAATCAGAACCACAAAGAACTAAACTACATAGAAGGACCACCATGAAAGGTCAGGAAAGACAAATCAAGGATTAAAGCAGGAATGCCCTACAGTTTACTCATGGCAGGAAGCTGAGCTCTGACATAAGGATATTTACCTTTTTGCAACATTACAATTCAAGAACTGTCATTTAAAAAACCGTGCAAAGCTGAATGAAAGCTTAGACTAATCCTGGAAAATACACTTATAAATCAATGAAAAAGTTGTTTTGAGGTTGTCCAGATAACCAAAGATCAAGGTGGGGCACTATTTTCTAAGAGAGTTTTGTTAATTGTTCTAGATGGGGATAACTTGCAGCTCCATTCATCAAGAAAAGTTGGCATTTCAAACTCTTCCCACAGATACCAGAATCGCCAAGGCCAAACCCTTTCTTTGCCCATCAGCCTCTTCACCTTTCCTCATCTTGAGTTAGTCACAAACTTCTAAAAGTGGTAGCTGAGCACAAATGAACCGGAGCATGTGATGTAATCTTCACAAAGCATGTAGTGAAATTTATTCCAAATCATAGAATTTAGTGACATTTATTCCAAATTCTTTTTAACTTTCACTGCTGAACATGCTCCTATTCAATATTTGGCAGAAAACTGCTGAAATCCATCCTATGTCCACATCATTAAGTTGTGCTGGGGTTTTACTGTTCACTTTCTGAATCCACTTATTCCACTTCTGAATCCAGACAACTTTGACCATGCAAGCTGACACCAACTTTAATATTTCTATTTAGTTTTTGTCCAAAAGCACTGACTGAGCTCCTTCTGCCAGGGTTCATCTGGCCCATCAGACAGCTAAGATCATACACTCATACACTTTAAACATATCCTTTCTTATTCTAAGGGGCTTTACCTCTTGGGTCACAAACTAGAATTCGTTGCTATGAGAGTCTGTGGAGGCAAACATTTCCAACAGGCTCAAATAAAAGGCTATGCTGAGGAGATGTGGAGCAGCAGAAGGTGGGAGGCTCGCCTATTGCACCCGAACATCTCCTCCTGCCACTATCACAGACAGAATGCTGGAGATGTTGGCATAACTCAGTAGGGAATTTAGGTTACAATTATTGTTATTTATCCAAAAACACATTTTTGAGCTCGAACATCTATTTTATTCCAATTTGATCACTAGCTCTGGCTTTCCTTCTCAGTTGTAGTCTCCAAAATACCTTCCTTTTTTAAACAGCAAACAGTTCAGATTCATTTTGTTGTTCTGTCTTTTCCTGATATAAGCCATTTTACCTCTTCCATGTAAAGATCAAGTTTGCTGCTAAAGCAGCGCTTTTCTACCTGAGTGTCCAGCCTGTGACAAACTCCATGCAGGACTGAAGCTAAAAGAAAACTAAAGAAGAATAATTTAGTATTTGGAGCCACTGCACTGCAAACATATGGCAAGAAGCAAGCTTTAAACCAGGCATGATTCCATGGGTTTAAAAACAGATATTATACAAAGTACTACACAGTGAAGGTCAGAACTGCAGCTGAAGTATGCAAGTGCAAGCAGCAGCCTAGCCCTGCACTGCTCAAGAGATGAATGTTCTGTAAACAGACTGGTTTGAATGCAGCCTTTTGTGACAGACCCACACACACACACAACATATCAAAGAACCAGGTAACAATGACAGCAAATGAAACCATCATCATTTTCTTTACCTGACTATACAGTAAGGTCTAGTGAACTTCTGGGAAGAGGCCAGAATGTATTTCTGAATTCAAGCCTAAACATCTACTCAAGTCAAATAGAATATGTCTACATCCTCATCTAGAACTCTTGTCTAATAAATATATTCACGCACACAATGCACCCTTGTATTATGACTTAAGAACTCACTCTCAGTCAATTTAAACAGAAGGAACAAAGACTGCAGAATAATTACCACCTGTGTTTGCCTAAAACAGTAATATACAGGTGTATTGGCTAATCTTTATCTATTTTATTCTCAAGAACCTAAAGTCTGTGTGGTTAAGGCTCTTCTAAATGCCTTTTTTTATTTAATTCAGTAAAAATATATGGAAAAATACACATTATTTAAGTACATGTACCCTATAGAATATTTAATACATGCACGAAGTCTATTTATTATTAAAACATTACATCTAAGAATAGAATACATTTTAAAATATTCTTTTATACATATATCACAGTTCATGCATAAATCAAAAGTAGTGCTCAAATATCTGTAAGAAAATGATGAATGCTATCCAAATGCATTATTACTTCAGATAAACAACCCTTCAATTATTCCGATTTATTTTCAATTTTTCTAGAAAGCATATTTACAGAAATAAGATCAGGTTTTAAGCCATGAAACTGGATATAAATCATTAACCAGACAGCTCTCCTTTTCTCACTCTGAAACTACTGAACCAGAGGTTTTAATGTAGGCTTACAAGTATAATTAATGGTGAATTTTGAAACTTAGTATTACAAAGTAGCAAAAGAAATAGAGGAATGCGGTATAGAAGCTCATTTACACACCAAGATTCAATATTTGTACATTACTTTGGTACAACTGAAACCCTCAATGAAGCCTCCCCAAATATTGGCAACTCTAGGCCATTTAGGCCATTTAAAGTTGAAAACAGAGCACAAGTAAATTGTATCTCTTGTACAGCATTTTTTTTCTGATAGGTTCAAAACCACTTGAAAAAGAAGGTGATGATCTCTATTTGGCAGATGGGAGCAGAAGAAACAGAATCAAGATAAAGTAATTTCCTGAAGTTAGAGCTCCTGCCACAGCCTGGGACAGAAAGTTGTTTCTGTGTCAGTGACAGACCAGAAAACTGATGTGAAGATGAATTGTATGGTCTCCTTTCAAACAGAGGTGCAAAGAGCAGCCCTTGCTTGTGGTTGTCCATAGGAACATGTTTGATTTCAATACATTTTAAGGAGCGGGTCAGTATCATCAGGTGATTCTTACAAAGGGGAAACTAAGGCACACGGCACAGCGATGGCCTGCCCATGTCCAGGGTCAGCCAGCAGGCAAGCCACAGAGCTGGGAACTGAAAACAAGGCAGCTCAGTGCAGCCAAGTGTCAAACATCTTAGCTCAGGAACACTTACCAAAGACACAGAATGCTGAAATACAACTCCAGATCGGTTATGTATGCCCTGCTCAAAATGCAAGGGATTATTTCTTTTGTACTCATTTATTTCTCAAATCTTTATATTTAAGAAACAGAAGTATTTCTTCCCACCCTCCCTCAAAAATATACAAAAAGGAGGGATTTTCTGTGTAAGCAGATATGAAATTCACAAAATGTCCTAAACTGCAAGCAAAGTGTCAGTTTTAAATATTTGAAACACATGCACTACCATTGCACTATCTATTGCAATGTAATACATTATTCATCTTAATTGCAAGTATCTAATTTCCAATGTAATGCCAATATTCCCATAAGCATGAAATATCCTTCCCTTGATTACAGATTTTAAAATATATATTTTATTGGGTTAACTGATGTCTACTCATCAATTACTTATTCAAATGTGCTGAATAACCTTGCTCTTCCATGCTTCTGTTTAGGTCTAACTGGCAGATAATATGGAAAGGAAGATCAATGATGGACAGAAGTGAACTGTTCCATACCACAAGTTGCCTGTGTCTTTAATCATCACTGTTGTCAAAGACAACGTAACTAAGAAAATCTTTAATCATTATTAGTAAACTTGATGAGTATAGAAAAAAACTAAATTGTAACAGGCAGAACTTGAGTGATGGCAACGATCAGTCATTAATGTTTCAAACTGAAAGGCATTTTCCATGTATCATCTATTACACCAAATTAAATACGTGTCAGCCAGTCAAATAAAGGACATTGATTCATTGATAGAAGCCCAAAAGACAAATAGTACATCTGAATGAGTCCATCAGTCTTTACAGAGTTATTTAAAACAGTCACAGTATTTAATGAAAGGTTGAATTTGTCTTTGGCTGGTTAATGCATGCTGTTCCCAGTTCAAATCAGAGTTTAAGAAAGTTATCTGAGGTCATTTCTGTGCTACACCACTTTCCTTCTGGTCATTTCCATCCAGTAATACTCTTTTGTGTTGTTGCCCACTTTGCTTCATCACCTTATGATTAGATAAGTTGCATACATACTTCATCCTCCCTTTATTCAATTTCTTGGTATATTTAAAAAAGAAATGTCATTTCTAGAGGTCACCAATGGGGTCAGTTTGCAGAACAACACAGACAAAGCCATAGTACTTCTACAGTAAGTAAAAGAACTTGAACTCCAAGTCAGAGGAATTCTCAAAAGCCAAGGAAAACTAGTAGAAAGAAGAACTTAAATGATGGCATCATATTCAACAAGATGATTAATAAAAGGAGATGTAATAGAAATACTCTGAGCAACAAAGAAACCAGAGACAGCAGCCTTTAAACTGGTGGGTTTTTTGCCTCATAGCACAATAATAGAACATTTTTCTCATATGACATTAGGTAAAATCCTATTACAAAAATCATCAAGATCAAGAATTTAGTGAGCTTTAAAAGAAAAATAACTGACACCAACTCAGATAAAATATATGCAGAATTTAAAAAAAATAATTATTATAAATATTTTGGAAGTGATTGCAAATCTAATGTTGCAGGTCCTCTCTCAAAGAGTACCAGCAACTTTAGGACATGGATTTACCTCCAGAGTTCCCCTGGTTTCCTTTGGCCCATGTGATGCTGGGCATCAGCAAAGCTTGATTTCATTTCATTTCCCAGCTGGTACATCCCTGGGATCTGCTGTGGCCAGATTGCAAGGACTTCAGAGCACCAAGCATCAATTCACCCATCCCAGGACATCTGAGGCCATCAGGAAGGGAGAGCTGAGATCACAATGATTCATTTCTCATGTCTCAGCAATTGCTCTATGCACTCCAGGGAATGCAGGGATAATTTCAGATGTATGAGCAGCCTGCCACACTGACCAGCTCTCAGGAGGTAATTACTTTTGGTCAATAGCAACTTATTTGCTGCAGTCTGGCAAGTGTTTGCCTAAAAACAGGACACTGATAAAAAGTGATTACCTTATTTGCCCATTGTTGGGGAAGGAACACTGTTCCCACTACACCACTGCTGGGAATTCACCTTCTGAGGGAACTGAGAGCACCAGCAAGGAAGCCTGGGAGCAGTCACGAGAAGAAAAGAGTTAAGAGGAGGCTTTTCAAGGCCTCTAATTTGAACTCCATTTTTAGAAAGGAAAACTTGGCCCTGGAAAATGAATGCAGTCTGGCCTAGCAAAAGGTATGGAGTCTGTCTCAGATTCCAGCTAATGCAGATGTCTACGCACAGACCTAAGACCAAAGAAGCAGAATTTCCTATGGCCGGATAGAAGCAGAAATTCCTAAGTCTTCAAATGTCCAGGGTCCAAGGGACAAAGGGAATCCAGCCCTGTGTTACTGTAAATTTTTATTTCTACCAGCTGTGACAAAACCCTCAATCTTTCAGTATGTGACACACAGGTAAGAGGTCTACAGCACCTCCCGAGCCTGCAGTCAGCACAGAAGAGTATAGTGGCACTGGGAATTGCCCTGGACCCTTTCTGAACACGCATTTTTAGAACCTACAGCTCTGGATATATTGCTATCAGCACAGGAAAAACTTGATCACAGAAATTAGGAGTGTTACTTAGGGACATGTTCTGCTCCAGACAAAGTTCTAGGAGTTCATCCATTCACACCCTCATAATCATTTCTTTTCTCCTACACAAGACAGAAAGAAGGTTTTTGTGATATGGCTCTGCTATGTAAGACCCTAGAGTCATCATCTCAACTAAATTTTCCCTCCTCTAAGATTACTTTGGGGTTTTTTTCCAATGACAATATCTCTGATTGACAAACTGAGTTGATTTTAAGTGTCAGGGAGTCAGATTTAGCCAATTTTCCAATCGATATATAACCTAAGCTTTTGCTATAATGTACTGAAAACCAAGTCATCACAACAAAGTAAACTACAGAAATGGAATTACAGTGTTCTGCTTTATTAATAGAAGAGGGCTCCATGTCATCTAATTTCTCTTACACAATAACCACACGGCTCAGCATCACAATACAAACCCACTGCTAAGGTGGCTTAAGCCAACAGTCCAGCTCCTTGATTTCTTAGAATCAACAAAAAAAAACCAGTGCCAAGTCTGTGACATTCACTGACAAAGAGATAAAGCATCTGAATTGCACTTTATTGTTGAAAGAACATGAAATAATGATAGCCCTACTACACATGAAGTGATACAAAGGCCTGAAAGAATGTTCCAAACTGCACTTGGGTGAGACAGCTGCATCTGTAAATGACTCTGTATCCAGTATTCCCTATTGATCTGCTGCTCCTGCCGCCCAGCCCAGCTACTGTGGGCAGGCAGGACAACTAGTGGGCCATGGAGCTAGTTGAAATCACAAGCCATGAGGTTAAATCAGAGATAAGTTCAGTTTAGTATAACCTAGATGTCAACTTTCTCATTAGGAAAAATCACTGTGGTGAAAAAGTGAAGTAAGAGGCTAAAATAAAACCTGTCCAATGACTTTGGCACTCTCTGCCCACACTCTGTAGGTAGCTCAGTACAGATCTGACAAGGTTTGTGTTGGTTGCTTGGTTTCTTTGACATCTAAAGGCAGAAAGTGTGATCTGATCCAAAGTATGACTTAAATCATTCATAAATTAATATAAAAATTCTTATTATCAATTTTCACTGAGAGAGGCATGCCATTAAGCAGAACTCCTGGCATTTTTCAATTGTCTCATTTTCTCAAAAGGAGCATTTTCATGGCTAAAACTGGTTTTGACCCTATAAATAGAGATCATCCATCCAGTTTTGAGATCCAGTCTGACAAAGTGTGTAAGTCTCTGTTATACTTTGTTAATGTATTGTTCCAAACCAGCTATTGAGAACTGGAGAGCCTGGGAAACAAGGATGAACACTAGGATCACTTCAGAGAGGGAATAATTGTAGACCAAACAAGGTAAAGCAGAACCCAAATTTCAGAGGAAAACAGAATATTGCCCTTACCAAAACTCATACATTTTGTTGGACAGAGGACTTTACTGGCTGCAGTTTATTTCTCTATCAAATCCCTAAATTAGAAGATTTTCTTAGAGTCTTTCTTATAGTCTATGCATATAAATTCATACTCATACTATTTAACTACAATCAAAGTCAGTATGCATTACTTTTATTATATCTAGGGATAGCAAATACACAAAACCAGAAGTTCCATTCTACATAAACATGTATATAAAACTTGCTGGCCAATTTGAAGAAACTCATTTGTAACCCTAGCAACATAGCTAATGAACCAGATTTCTATTGGTAGTTTTTTTAATAGCTTATATCATACTTCATTTGTTAATCTTGAAGGGAATTTACTATTTATTGGCAGCAATAGCAGCTAACTCAAACCCTTCTCATTGAATTACATTTAAAATTCACTATTTGCTTATAAATATTTAAATTGAATACAAACAGAATTCTTGCAAGGCAAACCAAAAACACTCCCAAAATATAAATACAAGTCTCTGCATGCTCTCCCCAAATTTATCATTTGCTTTCCATCATAAGTTTGTCTTCTCAATGCTGTAGAGTTATATAATAGAAATATAGATTAAATATCCTAACAACAGTTTCAGCAATATTCAAATTATGAGAAGCAGAAGATTCAAGATGTTTGCTGAACTCCTTCCCTCCATGACACACTTGTCCTTAGACATCAATGGATGTCTCCAAATATTCATGCCAGTCTATTAGTGTTAATGTCTTCTACACAAAACAAGTAGCCCTCAATTTTCAGTCTTTGCAGTAGCAGATTTCTATTGATCCCTGAAGGCTTAAGGGTAAAATTCATCCTTGTTTAGACAGCCTCCACTTAATCCTGCTGACCTACTCAAGGAATGAGATATCATGGTAATATCAACATTATGAATCTGCAGATGGCATTTCCCCTAATTCTATCAGAATTCTGTGACTCTGCAGCCCCTCTTGATGCTTTTAAACCTGTTAGAAAGTTAATTTTTAAGCACTATCAAGAGCCCTTAGCATCACCTTCTGAAATCGCATCTTTATACTTTCTCTTTTGCTACTGTCCCATGAGGTCTAGTTTTGTCTTTGATGCACAGTCAATTTTTCCAATTATTTTCTCCCAAATGTTTTAGAAGACTTTCAAGGGAACAAGAGAAAAAACAGTGCCTTTCTTGCTCTCAGAAAAAAAAAAATCTGCTCTTGTTTTGAAGAACACTGCAATAAATACACAAGCAGAAGGCTATTCACAGAGATGTCTGCGTGTCCTTTGACTAGACACTCCAAATTTGAGAAGGAAAAGACAGATGGTCCTCACCTGTGTGGGCAGAACTCTTGTTTTAGCATCAAAGGGCTGCCCTCAGAAGAGCAAGCAATGGAGAGCACTTCAAAAGCCCAGCACAGACCAGGTGCAAAAGTGGCAATTTGCACTTTCCACGGATCCGCTGAGAAATTCGCTGCCATTCTGCACCTTGTTCAGCCTGTGGTCCTTGACACCAGGAGCCTGGTGACATGCCCTGGTGGAGCTTAAGTGACTGATCAGGGACACAGGGCAGAAGGAAAGTATTTCATCACAAGGTTTGGAAACCTCTCAAACCAAGAACATTTCGAGTGTCAGAACACAGAAATTATATAGCAAGCACCAAGAGGAAAGCAAGGTCAAACTCAAATGGAAGGGACTGGCACCAAACTCTGGCTACCTCTGCTGCCAGAATTCTGGACGAATAGGCCCTACTTTAACCTTTCCAGAAGCCCTACTGCCAATAAACAGCAGCAGGAGATGCACAAACCAGCCATTTTGATACAGTTCCCTTGCACATTAGAGAACTTCATGTACTCTGTCAAGAGCAACAAAGAGCTGGAGTGAGTCTGTGTGGGATTTTCTTCAATAACATTTTGACATTCTTTAGGAGATTGAGCTGATGAGTGGAAATTCCCTGCTTGAATGAGGGCAAGACACATGCAGCACTCTGCTATTCGGTTCTCTCTTACTCTTGCCTCACATGCTGATGATGTTAGTTTGCCCAGCTTTTTAAAAGACAAACCCCATTCCCTTGCCTTCATTCTTGTGCAGGACCAAGGGAGAACAACACAAGAGTGAGGGACAAGGTGCACAACAAAAAACAGGCAGGTTCAGGAGAAGGGCAGTGCGTCAGAATCACTAATTTTCTTCCTAACATTAACATACTGTATGGAAACTGGTCATTCCAGGTGAAGGAAGTTTAAGAAAAAGGGCTTGTCAAAGTTTTCTCAAACACTCATTATATGGATAATTCAAACACAAGCCACTGACACAAACATCTGACTTGCCCAGTCATCTAAACTACCCCATCCACTTAAGCTTGCCTTGTTCTCATTACTTTGCTCTGATGTTTCATAAGAACATCACTGGATTTTGTCCTCAAAATTTTGCTGTGATAGGAAGAAGTTATCCCTGAAATATTTACAGAATTATATATCTATGGCAAACAGATTCTCCATATCCCAAGTCTTGTTCTAGAAGATTAGCACCTGTTTTAGGACTGCTTATATTAACAAGTAACTAATGAGCATTAGCAAAAGCAGCAGCACACAGGTTCTGATTTCCCATACTACTTTGTCCTTATTAAAGCAATTGAAACATTGTTGTATTCTTATTCTTTAAAATTCATTTAGTCTTTTTAAGGACTCGAGTACCAAAGTACTTTTCTAGCTCACAAATTTTGGTTATTTGTGCAGTGGGTTGTTTTTTTCTTACTCAAAGTCTCCATTGCTTGGTCTCCTGATCCTTCTACACACAACTGACAGTGATAACAGTGAAATTCAGAGCCCTTGGAAAGTTGCTGCATCTTGGCTGGAACACTTTGCTGAAGTAATAGTGATTCCAATAAACAAACAGGCATACTCATTTGCAAATCAATACCAGACTAGGAAATTGAGAGGTGCCATTATCCTCTAGAACCATTAGAACCATTGGTCTCTTGACCAATTTGCCCACAGCCGCCGAGGGTGTTCATAGCTCCAGTGCTGTGGTAAAACACAGTTCACTGTGTTCACTCTTAATTACAGCAGCCAGCATAAAAGCTTCAGTGGTTTAGTGAGATCTTGTGGGGTTTTGTGGTTTTGGAGAAGTTTCTTTTTAATAAATTTTTGGTCAAAGTGACAAGAATTTACTTGAGCTTTATACATAAGCTAAGCTCCCGGACACAGCATAACTGGGTCATTACCTCTCTGTAAAGATTTATATATACTCTTAATTCTAACTTTAGATTACCAATTATAACAGCGCAAATGTATCTTATTAAGTGCCTATGTAGATCATTTTAACATCAGCAGCACTACTTATTTACCATGAATAACAAGTCAAATCTATCACAAAGGGAAACTCTAGAAAGGGGAGTGAAATAAAAGGACGAGAGAAAGACATTAATTCTCTGGCTAGCAAAGTTGAATTTCATTTTTCAAAGTAAGAAAAACCAGAACTGAGATAAGAATTATGCACACTACACTGTGGCCACATCAGTGTGTTTGCTATACCCCTGACATATGAGGCAGCTGATATCAGCAACAGGAGCACCAGTACAGCCAGGTTAATTTAAACACATCCATAGACTTCCTATTTCAAAGACTATAGAGCTCAACATTCCCTTTTATCGTCTCAGTAACTTCTAATTCCACGTAGCCAGCCAGGCCTTTCCTCTTCACATGCCAGGAGGACCAGCCCTGAAATGCCAAAATTGACTATTCAGCCTCAGGTTATTCACAAATTTGTTGATGCTTTGACACTGCCACTGAGTCATTTCATTCAGGATTGCTTTCCTTATCATCTGTGACTGCAGCATTCCAAAAATTTCATTTGGAAACCACAAATAGCAGTTTCTGCTCAAGTCACCATTGAAGTGCAGAGAGTTCTGGGACCAAAGCCTGGCTGATGTTATCACTCACACTAAAGCATTCCTCATGCTCCCTAAGAGATCTCTGCTTTACCATGACACAGCTTTTCCCTGCTCACTCATAGTCTGACCTATGGTCTGACCTTCTTTACCTTTTTGTATCTTCATCATTCACAGAAAACTCAGGGCTGATGAGCTTCAGTGAGGTAGTTTTTCTATGCTTTTCCTGTTCCATTTGGTCAGCATTGCAAGACCCCTGCATGAATAATGCCCAATTCCAAAAGGCTTTTAAAGACATAGTTCTTCACCCAGTTTATGCTGAAAGGCATCAACACTATTTGCAAATATCAGTAGAGCACATCAGAAATGGGAACGATCTTAATGAGCTGAAACAGAAAAACCCTGAAGACCTTGCACTCTTTGGTTCATTTCTGCTCCAATATCTTTATTCTCCTTTTCAGCTGCACAAAATACAAACATTTACTCTCTGTACTTCTGTATTTCCAGACATACAAATTCCTTCCTAAGTGACTGGCATGGTATAATCTGCAAGTTGTACATGCATATATAGATATAGAATACATACTTTACATACACATTTTTATATTTATATATATATATATTTATATTACATAAGCACATCTATTTTACTCAGACATGCTCAGTACTAAACACAATGGCTATAAATTATCTCTATTAAGTAATTATTAATTAATTTTATGGGGTTTTATGGTCCTCCTTTTATTACTATTTTGTCTCCTTGGTATTATTTTTAGCACTTCTGCAGGCCACAGATTTTTTCAATTGGACAGGTCCACTGCTTATTTGCCCTGGATGCTGTAACCACCTTATTTACACAGGGGCATTTCCAGTGCTAGGGTGCCTCCTGTTTATGGGAGCCATCAGGGATGAGTCTGTCTTGAACTGCACACTTTTATGAAGAATTCATAACTGTATCCAGGCTGAAATGCTCTATTTTCTAGCTGGTTCTTACTCTCAATCAAGATGCATTCAGAACTGACATTGATTTTTAAAATACCTTGAATGCCAGTACAGTTTAGAAAATTAAAACTGTGGTGCAATGAGTTTTGTTTGGAGGACTTTTTAATGTGCTGATGTACATCTCAAAATAATCTCTATACTCTTTAATAAAATTATGGAAAAAGCTTGTTAGGGAACTTGTAACATTTTCAAGTCAATATACTTCCATTAAACACACAGTGTCATTGTCATACGCCAACGCTTCAGGATTTTTTTTTTCTTTACAGTATTATCTAAAAATAATTTTAATGCGATTTTTTCCTTTGGAAAGCTGGAAGCAAAATATGAATTATATATCAAGACCAATCACTCAAGGTGCTTTCCTAAAGAGTGTCCTTGGAACCCAGTTGCTATTTGCACACACATTAATAAAGTGCAAAGCTTTAAATCTGATTGCTTCAAGTTAAGTGGATGGGTCAGTGCCAAACAAATTGATCTCTTTCAGAGTGCATGGTCTGTAGCAAACTATATCTCCATAACAATGAAAGGACTCCATTCAATATATAAAATAGACTTTTAAAGTTACCTGAGCACCCCTTTAAATGCTCTTTAGCACGGTATGTGCAAGCTGCATTATTTACCTGAAGCTAAAGCAAACACACACTATTTAAAGAGAGTTTTAATATTTGACACAGCATGTAGGGGTTAAAGGCCACATGAGTGAAAAAAGGATCCCTGGACTGACAGGACAATCAGTTCTCTCAAATGAAACAACCAGGGGTCAATGGTGGCAAAGACATACCTGGCAGTATCAAATGAAAGGATGACCTTTTGGGCAAGTTCTTGGTTTGACATTTAGAACTTCAATCCCTGTTTCAGACGAACTCAGTAAATTGCCTACTTTCTCTGTAACCCCATGCCCCAGCTGGCAAAAAAGGGACTAATGACCCTCTACCTCCACATTTAATGTTCCGTAACAATAATCATTGGGTACCTGTCTCAACAGAAAGAGATCAACCTTGGAAATTGATCTTTGAATAAAAGCTATGAAAACATATCTTAACAAAACCCCGAACAAGCAGTGAACAAAAACAATGGTGAAAACAGCAAATGTCTGTACAGAAACCTGATTATACTTTTTTTCTCTGAAAATTTCAGCAAGAAGACTTATTCAGTTTAAAGGTATTACTAAAAATGAAAACTATCAGAAATTATCCTTAGGACACAAAGTCCTTCCCCACAAAGGATACTGTCAGAGCTGCTTTTATTCCCTTAGCCCTCACACTGGAAAGGAAATGCTCCAAGACCTGAAAAACTCTCTTCTCTCTCAGAAAATTTTACACACAGCAGAAAAACCAGCAACAAAAACATGTCATTTCTACTGTCTACCAATGTACAGCTTTGATTGGAGGACAACACACAGAGCAGCTACACATTGGATAAGAGCTGCAAAGACAAACAGAGCCCACTCCTAATTTGTCACCCTGGGGCTCACAGCGACCATCCAAACAGGTGATATAAACCCCAGCCCACACCAAGTGCTCCCACTGCCAGCCTGTCCCTTCCTTCCACATGCCCAAAGCAGCCTTTGGAACCCTTGAAGACATCTTCCACGTGGCTGCCCTCAGAACAATTAGATCTCACCACAGACCTTTAAGTAGTTTCTTCTTGCCCTGTTTCTCTCCCCTGAGATCAGAAAGTGTTTCAGACCTGTCCGTTCTCACTCTCTTCAGTCCCTTTACCTATCACCCCATTCCTTCTCTCCCTTGCACCTGCACACCCTCTAACACAGGGTTCACTTGACTGAAACTGTTCCTACTGACATTCACTTTTTTAAGCACACTCTAAAATTGTTACTGTCTCCTGCTGGACTTGCCACATGCTTTTAATAGAGCTGATGGCATTTCTTCTTGATAAACCTCCTCTTCCCAGCACCTCTCTACTGGTTTTCCTCTCATGACACTCCAGCAGTCTCTCCAGGGAATACTTTTTGTTAAATTCTCCAATTTCCCAAGGAGGGTCCTACACCCATTCACTCTTGTAATCTTCTTTCTCTACATTAACTCCATCCAGCAAGCAAACTAGCAAAAATATCCCTTATCATTCATATGCTGATGAATCTTTATCTACTTCTCTGTGAGACATTTTCCCATATTCTGGTCAGTCTAAACTGACTGCTTTCAGGATATCCCTACATGCTTCATGGGGATAAGGAGATTTCTCAACACTCTCCCTTCAAAAGGCAAAGAAAATCCTTTTTTTCAGTCAAAATGGAGAGCCAGAATATCAGACCTGCCAATTTGGAGTACAACACAAGTGTCATCTTTGACTCTTACTTTTCATCCAGGATAAACCCAAAATCTCAGAGATTCTCTAGACATAATCTTTCTAATAAACAGGTTTTTTAACCCATCTGTAATGCAGAAATTCCTTTCCCAGCTCTGATGATATTACATATTGATTACTTCCAAGTTCATCTTTCTGACCTTAAGAATCACAAGCTCCTCTCATATCTCAGTGAAACTTCTGCTGCAAAGAGGATCTCTAACTCCTTTCTTTGATCATTTCACCCAACTCTTCATATTGCTTCTACAGCTCCCATGTTACCTGTCACATCAAAGATATGCTAACAATCTTCACTTCCAATACCACACACTTTTTATTTCAATCTTTCACGTTATCTCTAACTCATCATGAAGATTCTGGCCTTAGTGTCAACGTCCTTCACCTACCCCTATTTATAGAAGCATTTCCACAAGGATTTTAAAATCCTTTGTTTGGTATAGTTCAGTTTAATTTCTTCTGTTTTCTAATTTCTAAGATCATGAAATGAGTACACCATCTGTGTCCCATAACAACATTCAATCCCTTTTATTCCACAGATATCTTTATCTGTCATTTTTTGAACACTGCAAATTCTTTAAGGACACAAATTCATACAGCACTCCGCAAAACAACATCCCAGTTCATAACAAGCCACTCAAGTACAGAAAGCACAAGCAGACCAGTTATAATAGCACCAGGAAAAATAATTATTAGCATAGGACTTCACTCTCTTTCCAACACAGCTCTTGAACCCTTGCTAGTTTTGCGGCATTTGCCACCCTCCAAGGTCCGCAGGTAAATGAAGTTACACCTGGCACTTGGAGCTGGCGACACTCCACGCTGTTCCTCTGACACAGAACACTCCTTGCCTCAGGAAAAGGCAATCTCCTTACAAGTTACCACTCTGTCTCAAGTTATAACCTTTATTTAATCAGATCTATCTGCTTGTCCTTGATGAACAAGGCTCCCAAACATTTCTCCCATTGCATTTGCAGAGTGCTCCCTCGACCCTCTGTTTTGGATTTTCCAGGAATCCTTTGAAGTGTGAAGGAACAGAAACACTCAGAGTTGTTTCCTACACAGGGGGCAGAGCCCCAAAAAGGCTCATCCTCACACCTACACTGGGTGCACAGAGCTGGAAGAGGAACACAGCACCAGTCCTAGGATGCCTTCCTTGGGATTAATCTTAAACCCACGTAAATCTCACCTGAGCTCTTCTCTCCTACAGAGCACTAAACTGTGTGCTGCCAGCAATTAGTAAAGGCTTACATTGATTTTTTAATTAGTTTGAAACTAAAAATAAGTCTTGGGTAAATATAATTTTATTTCACGGGCTAAAAGCCGCTAAAAACCTCCTGTGACGAGATGCCAAGCAGGTGTAAATTATTATCAGCAATTATTACTCATCCCTTCCAAGGATAATGGCCTTCTTCTGTGACCTCTGGGACAGCAAACAAAATGGATCAGTGATTTTCTCAATCCAGAACAACAGGTCTAGAAGTGCATTTTAGGGGTGAGATGATTGTGCTGAGTCCTGTACTCCCAAGTCAGTCCCTGTGCTTAGAAACTTGGAAAAAGCCAACCTGTACCTGTGATGTGTACACACTGGTGTTGTAAGTTCAAAAATTTAATATTGAATAATTACAGTATGTATATTCTAATCCCAGAACAGTCAGCTAAACAATTCACTAAATTTATATGAAAAAGTAAAGCTGGAAGATGGCAAATAGCTTTTTTATGGCCATTACTTTTGTGATTTTTGTTAGGCAAACATATTTTTCTCATGTACCTGTGCTGCTTTTCTGCCAGAGCCTTACAATAGGCAAACACTGGTATAATGATGAATTGCAACTGCAGGAGCCTATTTTAAAATTAATCATCCATAATTAATTAGTAATATCTCCTTTCTGGTAAATTATACCTAAATTGCAGAAAATTATCCTTGCTGAGAATGATAAAGTCATCTACAGCTTTGCAGAATTTCAGAGAAACATTTTGCATATATTTATGTATTATAATGACCACAGATATGTCAGAGTATTTAATTCCACTTTGCCACTATACTAAAAACACAAATGCACAGGAACTTTATCTTTAAATTGCACAGTATTCAAGGGGTCACGCAAACAACCTGAAGTGAAATAATTTGGAAAACAGATCCATGAAGGAGTAGGTGGAGAGAGGGTTAGTTTTTGATAGCCTTGTTATTTTAGTGCCCACTAGATTTGTCCTGTCCCATCTCTTGCAAAAGCCAGCACTGAGTGGTTTAAAGGCAGTCCTAAATAAAGTGGATTGTCTGTCCCAGTATAACACATGTCTGTTTCCAAACCATTAATAGATCCTGTTCCTTCCAAAAACCCCAAAAATAAATGCAGCCTCTCCTGACAGATAGAATCTTCCCTATTTTAAGGTTAAATCTCTTCACAGTTCTACATCAGCAAATGAAAAATAACAAAAAATGTTGAAAAAATTGGTATGTTAAAAAAATTAATGAAGCTCACAACACAAATGAATGTTAATGCAAGATTTTTAAACAATATTTTCAGCTAGATGTTTGGCACAGTTTCCTTTAGACTTGATATCTTTATGTGTGGACAGCAGCAAAATTTTGCAATGACTCATGTTTTAGCAGCTGAACACCTGCAATGAAATGAGGACCCAAAAGTGCACTGAGGATGAAGCATTTGGAGCAGGAGGAAAGCCTGGTTCCTGTACATACAGATTTAATGGCATTTAAAAATGCATGATCCTCTACGTATATGCACCCAGTCATCAGATTCAGAACATGAGCAGTGAAATCAGGTTCTTTCACACCAGACATCATTGCTGACACTGAGAGATTTGGTAAAACTGCCAGTAAAGCAGTATTTAGACTCAAAAGGCATTGTGCACCTCCGGCCAGTACATCCAATTTCCTTTTTTTTTTTTTTTTTGCTCAATTGACCCATAAAGCCTCACAAAACTGCTATCAGCTATTGCTAGATATACAAAACTGAACGCAAGCCTCCTGCCTCTCAAAATTTCAACATTCAGGTTCCAAATCTCAACATTTTAGTGGAGTAAAACAGAAAAAAATTATTGTCACTTCTACCTGCAGTAGTAAAAGGAATTCCATTTAAATGAATCTGTGTAAGCAATTCATAAAATCATTTGTTCAACAATTTTCCCCCCCTCTTCACAGTGTCTACAAATCCATGTAATTGAGTGTTCCAAACACATTTGATTGGGATCCCTGTGAGAATAACCCCATCCCTTGGATTAGTCATTGTGAAGAAAAATGTAGGAGGGTTTGTGTTTTGGGAGGTTTTTGGCCCAGTGGAAAGAAACTTGCTTCAAAGCCAATTTATCCCAGAATGGGAGGGCTTTGTTTACACTTAAGTTTTCGCAATTCAATGAAGTTTGCTTGGGCTTTAATTATAATTATTATTCTCTTTAAGCACAAAGAGTCTTAGCATATTGAAAATGTCAACAATAGCAGACAAGATTTTAGCTCTAAGGAGGAAATAGAATACCAGAGGAGGATTTAGAAGAAATAAGGCGGGTATAATTTAACTTGAACTATTGAAAGAAGAATGGATTATTTCTACAGTTCTGTTAGCAGCACTCACAAATCACTAGCAGCTTTTAAACATGGAAATTGCCTTCTAAAATCAGAAGAGGCATATTATTTTTTTCCCCAAATTATACAATAATATTTTGAGATGTTTGTATACTGCATATAAAACAGAGATATGGACTAATATGCTGTATGTTTGTAACATAAAGAGAAAGAGAGAGAGATGAAGTGCTAAGTGCCAGAAAATTATTATTGAACTTTTTTCCTGTTAAATCCTGAGAAGTGAATGTCCCTGGAAAACTATTTCATACAATTGCTTGTGGGTGCAAATTGTTCCAGATGCCATAAATACTTCCTTCAGCTCCAGTCAAGTAATAGCATGTCACCAACTGCAGAAGGGAAGAGAAGGCTGGAGCATGGTTCTCTAACAGGTGCCAACTGAGAGTGCTCTGAGAGGAAGGAGCTCAGCATCTTCAGTGGTCAGGATGGAAGAAAGGCCACAAATCACTGTGAAATGACCCCAAAAGCCCAAACCAAAAGCAGGATATCTATAAAGAATCACTCAGAACACTTAGCAGGAACTAGGGTGAAAGGGAAACAGTGAAGGCTTTGCTTTCCAATGAGGACACTGTGAGGTGATTATATAAACAGGGCAGAGATAAATTACAGCTGTTTAACACAGTGTTATACTGGAAATTTTTAGCTTCAGCTCAAATTGGAATTGCTGTGATTCACATAGCCCTGCCACATTGATAAAGCAGTTTTGTATTAATTTTTAAAGGAATTAATCTGCTCTCTTTTATTATAGTCTTCTTTTTTTAAGCTTGCTTACTATCCTAAGCATGCAGAGAGTTCTGCTTTAGGCTGCTGTGCTGCAGGGATATGCATACAACCTTCCTGCAGTCAGCTCACCAGCTTACAGCCAATGCAGGCTCACAAGGAACTACAGCACCTTCAGAGATCCACCTCAACAAAAACATTTTTCACTTCAGTGAAGCTGCCAAAAATACAAGTAACGCTGAGTTAAAGGTTTTGTAAAGCTGATAATGCCTTCTATATTCAAGTCAATAACTACATGCAACTGGGTTACAGCCTCCATTTCACCGGTGTTCAAAAGCAAAGTTTGTATATAAATACTGCAAAGAAGGAAGAGTCAAGTCTATGGAGCAATTGATATCACCTATATTTATAAAGGCAAATCCTATTAAAATACATATCCGAAATAAACCATGGGTTCTTGAAGAATTAAGAAACCAAACCCTCCACAAAGTCAGGAACTGCTCACCTGCCACCGGAAACTTGAGAAGTGCTGAACTACAAGATCCTTTCCTCCTCTTCAGATAGGTTGTATATAAAAAGTACAAAGTCTAAACTTATTCACACAACACATGTTTCCTGGCAGAAGGGCTCCTGGGTCACCCAGAACATCCTGCACACCAGTTCAGGACAAACTGCTAGCCTGATTTACCAGTGTTTTACCTAGAGAACTCCTGAATGCCCTGCAGGACGGTGCCTCCCTGAACTCCCCTGCCCAGCACTCCCATTGTCCGACTGACCTCCCTGTTAGAAAGCATTCCCTCTTTAGCTTTGGGTCATTGCTTCCTGTTAGACATGCCATGATCACCTGTAATAATTCCTCCTCCTCCTCTGCTCATGTTTCCTCTCCAATGCCTGGCAGCTCCATTCCCCCAGGCAGACTGTACATAGCGTGTTCCTGAGGCCTCTCCTCAGAGCTCGTGCTCTCCCATCCTTTCATCATTTTTGTCACCTCTATGAACTTCTTTCCATTTATTCATTTCACTCTACAGCCCTAATGATAAAAGCAATCCATACAAATAATACCTCTACTTGCAATTGGAAAAAACACATCCATTGCTAAGTGATAGAAGCAGGTGAATCCTCACTGTCTCAAGGAAGGGGCCTTTAGAGTCTCAGATTCCTATGTCTGGGCCAAAGAAACTAACAGAAAAAGTAAAAGTTCTAAATCTTCCCATTTCTGAATTATTAGCTTTTCTTATCGCCTTGCAAGAGGATCACATATTTTTCAAAATACAAAATTGTTTTCCCGGCACACATACACTTGTAAAGACTGAGACAAATATATCTGGGATTTCTACAGGTGGAGAAAGGAACATTTTTCTCAACTGTTTAAGGAGAGACACTTAAGATTAGGTTTGCTTCAATCCCTAAATGCCCTTTTAATGCACAGCCTAAGATAGTTAACATTTTATAAATGCATTTACCATCCCTGTTCTGAATAAAGGCTGATTCCAGGTTTATAGCAATATCATTGAAAGTACTTTTTTCCTTCTCCTCTCCATTCTTACCATCAAAGCAGTTTCATAACAAAACACTAAATCTTGAAAACTTAGGAAAGGTCAATAATTTCTACTGCAGTAACTTTGGCACATGAGAGAACCAGGCACTGAGATGTTAAGACAGTTCAATGAGAACCATGTCTACACAAAAATTAGAGAAATTGAATTCTTCCACAATTCAAAAGTTTTCCACACGTGAGATGGCAAAGTCCCCTAACTTTGTACATCCAGAATCAAATGAGATCTCTCTGGCCCACAAAAGTGATTATGAGACTGAAACCCAGACCTGTATTTTTAGGAAGAAAAAATCAATTGCAGTATCAAACAAGGCAAAATAGACCTTGTATCAGCTTCCAATAGCTGGTATCTATGACTTCAGCTAAGAAAAATCTGTTAAATCTGTGTATTTCAGGTTTCAAAATCCAAACACTGTTCTTATTTTTGCTTTGCATTTCACCAGAGGGTTGGTGTTCAGCACCTGGTTTTCATGAGGATATGCTATTAGCCAACACATTTTAACAAATCTGGTTGAAATTTGTCAGATAGTTTTCCCTACCACAAAATATCAACTCAGCAAAACTGAAAATCTTAATAAGAAACCTCTTTTTCACATGAAATTTTCCATTTCCAAATTTAAAACCTCTTTGTTCTTCAACTTCTTTTTCTAACTGGAGTTAAAGAAAAGGGAAAACAAATATGTGCAAAATCAAAAAATAATATCCTTATATTTTCTTCCAGCATTGTTACTTAGATTTTTTTCAGAGGGCTTTTATTTCCCCAGAAACTGAAAAAAAAATCTCAAACAATTTCCAAGGTGTAGAGTGAGATTGATAACAACAACAGTAAGTATAGAGCAGTATGGTACCTATAGTAAAAAATACCAACTGTGGAACTGAGTAAAGCCATCAAAGGAACTTACTGCCACACACTGTGAGCGATGCATTTCAGTAAATTACATAAAAATGTGTATTTCATTTAAGCTGCAGGTTGTTATTCTAGACTCCTTGAAAATGTGCTGTAGATAATTAGTTGCACTTATTGACTGAGATACTGAAGAACAGCAGTCACTGTAACTCTCCACAAAATATAAGTTCAGTCTGGGAAGGATTCTCCCCTACTCTGCACCTTGTATCTTCAAGCCTTTGGAGAATTCCTTTCTAAGATTTAAATTTTCTCTTCAAAAGCTTTTCTGAATTAATCAAGATTCAATATAGGAAGATTGCCAAATAAATTACTTTTCATTTCTGCCCACTGTTAAACTCCTGCAGGGAGCTGGAAATATGTCAGGGTCATTAGTCTTAATGCCTATAATGCACAGTGCTTTAAGGTGAAGTGAGCAGTAAAAGAGTTTAATACAGTTTAGTACAGGTCCCTACCCTGGAGAAACCGCAGGGCTCTGGCAGGGCACTCCCCTGGCTCACCCAACAACCCCAGAGCCCTGTGTGTCCAAGGGGGACACAACTTCCACCCAGCTGGGGTCTGGATAAAACATTTCCCTTTAACCTGCTTTGGATGGTCTGTTAGGAGTCCCTGGCAATGTGCATTTCTGCTGGAGCTCTCCTATGGAAACAGCTGACCGAGCTGTGGACAGCTGCACACACTTGGAGAGCACATAACTCCCTCATTCTTCTACTGGAAATGCCTGTGTGTGCACAAACCTGAGGAGAATTTATCCCTCTGCTTAGTCTTTTCCAAATTACCTTTTTGCCTCAGTTATTTAAGGTAAAATTTACCTTGTTATTTAAAAAAATCACTAATGAACACAAATGTGGATAATTTACTAAGGCTAAGGCTGTTATGGTAAAAAAAAAAAAAACCCTAATGAGCTAATTTGAGTTGATTTTTTTTAATTTAACAGGCTTTGATGGAGCAAAACTGATAATTGGAAACACATCCATCCACATTTTAATTTCTTGGTTCAGTCATATCCCTGGTTAGTTAAAAAAAATTCAAGCCCCTACTTTATTGCCAAAATCTTAGCTAATGAATATACAAACTTAGAAACTGAGGCTCAAATTCTCATTCTCAACTCTGACACAGAAAGCACTGTAAAATAATTCATTATTTAATATTAAGAAAGCTGGATAAAACTAATTAATGACAAAACTTAGCCCACAGCACATTAATTAAAAGTTTGCCCAACAGCTACCTCCCTGTCCTAATTAGCATCACTGATTTCAAGAAAGCACTAAGAAAAGAAGACAAACATATAATTCCAACTTTATATTTCATAAAAAATCTCTTTGATTCAACTTGCAACCATCAGTAATGTGCCCCTTTAATACAAATTTGGAGACTTCCACAGCAAAGACAGCTCTCTCAGGCACATTGTGTTTCATTTCTAATAGATTATTGCAGATTTTTGGGTCACTCATTAACAGTGGTTGAAATCCAGGGCAAAAGTATTGATACAGAAGACAACCAGACAAAAATGATTACCTCCTAGAGAGCTGTGTATTTTATTATATAATATCTGGCCCATGTTGCCCCATTTGCATTAACCACAAAGCAAGAATTCCATGGAGCATGTGACATTTCAATTCCCTGGCACTAGAGTCTGACGATCTTATTTGACATTAAACAACCAACACTGTCAAAAGGGCAAAACACGGGTGATAATCATGTTTTTGAAATGTTGATGATAAAAAAGCTGTGCACTGACCTCATTAATGAAAGTCTGGGCTCCCCGTGGGCTCAGGAGGAGGATGGCCCTGCGCAAGGTGTCCCGGTAGCGGTTCAGCTCCTCCGTTTTCATGGTGGTGAAAAGGTTGGAAAACACTCTGCTGATGTTCCTGTCCACTTTTTGTAATGATACATCAAGTCCCAGCCTGGAGGCCTGGTCCAGAAATCCCTGCAGTCCCCGTATATCTGCAACACAGAAGGAAGAAGGAAAAAAAAGTAATTAATTAATTAAAAAGATAATATAAAAAGCCACTTGCATGAACCTCCTCCAGTTAGGCAAACAGCACTAATTAGGTGGAAAAGACTTTTTTTTCATTTTTTTTTCCTGCAGTGCTCTCTGAAGAAGAGTATTCCACACAGCCATTTTCATAGTGAGTGCCAACAGGGAAACTCCATCAGTTGCCTTCCCCTGAGGTCTGAAAACAACTCTTAGCCGGCTCATGCATTTGGGTGGCTCTGCAAGCCTCCCCTGAGGCTCAAGGCTATGGGGTTTAACACTGAACAAACAAAGTCCCACCCCAACAGCATCACAGGTCAAATGCAGAAATTTGGGGGCAGATAAATAAGCAGAGGATAAATGACTCATACCTAAACTTCTCACTTTCTATAACCTCACACAGTTGCCTTCCCAAGGAACAAATACAAGATCCAGAACATACAGAGCCTTCCTTTTGACTTCCCCTTTTTTCCCCTGTCCTGGAAATAACTTGCCTAATCACAGATTTTCCATTTATCCATAAACTCATAAAAGAAGACACAAAGCCCCAGGGTAATGACAATATATTTTAATGTTTAAGAACAAAACAAAGTGGTTCAAAGAAGATAAATCATGAAAAGAAGACCCTTCAAAACATGTTCCTAGGAACTCTGTGCCTCAACTTCAGGATGATTTGAAAAAATATATTTTCCTTAACCACATTTTTGGCCATTAACATGAAGGAATACATTTCATATGTTCATGCTGAAATCTGTTTGCTCAAACTGTGTTCAATCTTCATTTATACTCTCAGCATTTGTCTCTAATAAATGTCTGAGGTTTTATTTTGTAGAAATTTGGAACAAGAAAAAATCAAAGCTTATATTGAACCAGGTTGCTCTCAAAATTAACAATGGCTCAATCACAGCTATACCATGTCCTTAGAAATCCTTAATTTTATGGGAAAAACATCTAACTTGTCATGAATAACAAAGTATTGAAGCCTCTCACGTTCATTTGTCACACTTTTGTCATTAAATTTCACCTCATGGGTGAAGCCAAATGGAGGAAGTTAGAGCAGGTTTACTGGTCCCATAGTGAAACCTTCTCTTCAGAAAATGTCACTGTAACTAACAATCCCTCCAAACGAAACTGTACCAGCTGGTGGGATAGTTTGAGGGGTTTTTAAGTCCTGAAGTAACCAGGTTGTGACAGTGCTCAGGTCAGAGGATGGAGCCCAGTGCAGCTGAAGGCAGGAGCACTCCCTGCTGCCACACCTGAGAGGGCTCTCAGACCACCCCTGAACATGGTCTTTCATGGCCACAGAATACACAGGTGAAGCCCTTGTCATCCTCCTTATAAAATGACATATGAAACCCAACATAAGTAACATCTTGTGAGGATACACCAGTTTAGCTCATGTGCAAGTGCAATGTATTAGGGCCAACTACCAAATGTCACATCAAAAACAAAAACAAGCTGCCCTGAGTAGCTTCACACCTCTATCCAAACATGAAAATGCTTGTTCATGCGATTAATTTGGCTTCAAAAATCAGCTGAATTACAGAGAAACATCAGAAATAGTAGAAACAAAACTTGGGTTGTGCCAACAACAGCAGTCTCTGTACTGAGTTTTTAATTTTGGGTTTTTTTGACATGATCATGCAGCCAGCCAGGCACACCATCAGGAAAGGTGCACTCATGAGGGCTGTGCTGACCTTCTGCTGCTCAACTCAGGCAAGTCTAGAGCAGTTTTGTCTCACTGTCACAAACCTTAGACTTGCTCACCATCCTAAATCCCCAGTCAGGGGGAAAGGAAGGTGTTTATTGGTATGCAGGCATTCTGGAAAGCAAGCGAGGACTTCAGCACGTGTATAACTGCTAAATATTGCAGATGTGCTAAAATAATGACAGTGACAAACAACTATAATTTACTGGTTAAAGCATTTCACAAAAGTTGTCAAAGTCAGTTTGGATTTTGTGAATTTACATTCATTGGACAGCATTCATTACTATACCTGTGCAAACTTTGTGGATATGTGTGACATAAAACACAAAGATTTTTCTTTCAATGATGTTCAGTCCTTCAAAATTACTGCAGTGCTTAACAAGCAGCAAGAAAATCCCCTTTCTCATGGTTTAGTAACCACTTGTCTTTCTGTGCAAGCCTCCAAAGAAAAGCTGTTTACAGAAGATTAACTGTGCTGATATTGCTCTGGGGGGGTTTTGCCTCATGTTTTCAGCTGACCTGGTGAACTGCTGGTTAGAAATGTTCTTGAAGACAAGTGCAAAATACTTGATGCACTTGATCAGACTATCTGGACTTGGAAGGGCATTGTATATTCCCTTTCAAACCCTTCCCCCAAGGAAAATGGACTATTTTCCAGTTTGAGAAATGGAAAGGATTCTGTTTTTCCAGCTAGGTGAGAAAGCAAAATCTGAGATGGATGAGATTGTCCAAGCTCAACTGTGCAAGCACAATCTGTGAGTTTTTCACAGATAGAAGTGAATGTGAATTTATTCAGTGTTGGCAATTAGAAAGAACTGTGTGATGATACCTTCCTGAATGCTGACATGCCTGCTCCTACTTGACACAAGGAAAAAGAAGAAGGCTTGGTGGGAATTCAAAGGTGGAAGTGAGAACTGAAGAGAATTGTTTGAAGAGGTGAATAACAACTTTAGGTGCCTACATAATGGAATCTTTTTTCTCAAATAATTACTCACAACAATTACCAAGAGGGCAATCATTTCTTAAAATGTATCAGTACACAAATACACAAACACATGCCCATATGCAGGAGCATCTGTTTATAAGACATAATAAATTAGGCTCAGTCTTATTTTATCTGACATCACACAAGGAAGTGAGTGCCCTCATTTTTTCTCATCCATTTAGAAGATCACAAGTCCATGCAACACTAAAGAAAAACTGAGCTTTGCTCCACAGCAGCTGAAATTGAAATATTCACAGGTACAGTTATGAATTTCTTTCTACTTCTCATAATCTAGGACTGCTAACCCTTCATTTTCTTCAACACTAAAAGGAGTTTGATACAGTTCACATAGAATTTCATGAAAATAAAGGGTTCTATAAATGGTGTTGTCCGTTAAAATACAATTGTTTCCTGCCTCTTGTAGTCTTAACAGAGATTTTTATTAAAATACAATTAAAATACAATTGTTTCCTGCCTCTTGTAGTCTTAACAGAGATTTTTATTAAAAACTTTGGATTCTAATATTAGAGAGCTGTTAAGGACCACTGCTAATGAAATAATCCTTGTGCCCATTTCATTTCACACTTTGTAGGCCAAGTATAGCAACCCAAATTCTCACTTCAGTCTAGAACAGGACAGACCAGTTTGATGTGGGTACACAACCTACAGCTATCTCTGCCTTCAGTCTTACAATTACTTGCTTCTCTCAGGTTGTAGCCTACACTTGGCCTTTGAAATCACATAATCCTACTTTATTTTCTAATTGCCCTTCTGATTTTAGCATGCTCAGCATCAGGACTTTCAGAGGCAATATTTGAACATTTCCTGTTAGATAACATCAGTTGCTCAAAGAGGATGAAACACTTTAGAAGAAAAACTGCGCTAGAGAAAATACACTTCTTCTAAAAGAGATCCATGACACCACACAATAACTGCGTAAGTTCACAACAATCTAGTGTCAACCACAACCATGGAATCAGCAGGCCTGGAACTGGAACTAGAAAAAAGTGAGACAAGTTTAAAAAAAAGGTGAATTTCTTATGAACTTTGTGCCTCTTCTGTTACATCTGACTAGAGAGAGAATAGAATCTGTGTCTGAGAGCCTTCATCCTTATGCTGACAGATAAACCACATGTGCAGCTCTGACAACAGGAGGACAGGACAATTTTAGGGATAACCATTACAAAGAGGGAAGGAAAGCCTTGATACACTGCTAAGATATGAATTCTGTCACTGTGACAAGAAAACTAATGCTTGCCATAAATAAAGGGTTTTACTGTGCTATAAGGAATAATGGAATATATAATTTCCTGCTGGAGGTTAGGTTGGGTACTGTGCTGGCTGATTGGAACACAAACATAAAAGAATAGCACTAAATGTGGCATTACATACCCATAAAGCTCATTGTCACCTACAAAGCACTTCATTTTTATTACATTATTTATAATCTTTTTTATACAAAAAAGTTCCTAGAGTTTACTGTAGCATTCATCTTTCATGAATTTACAGGATCTGATTCTTGGCCTTGACAAAGGAGCTTGAAGCTATTATTTCTGTGTGAAACAGCTGTGTGGCTGGGCACAGCTGGCCTTTTAGGATGGCTCATTGCAGAAAAGAATTTCCAGGAGGTAAAGAGCACTATATCGTCTTTTCAACACCAGTTCCTAACCCCACTTGACAGAAACAGAGGCAGCACATGGCCAGGAAACATTTTACTTTGGGTGGAAAACAGCTGGAAGCAAACTGAAGTCCCAAGCTGGAGCTGAAGGCACAGCTGAAGAAGCAGCAGGATATAATTTCACACCCTGTCATCCTCATCCAAGCAGATTCTGGGAGGAATAAATGTCGTCACCGAGTTCTGTTTTCAAATAACCTACGCAAATCCCTTCACTGGTACATTTGTAAAAGGGAAAAATAAATAAGTGTGAAAAACAATGAGATCAGGCAGGAGATGGTGAGGTTTGGAGTTTTCTCATTTGCAGATTGCAGGCTCTACACTTCACACTTTTTTTCCCAGTGTCAGTTTTATTTGAGTGTTGTTTTGATGATTTTTAAAGCAGTGAGAAGAGTATCAGAGAGGCTTGGATAGTTTCATTACTTTAGCATTTATACACTTGCAAAAATAAGTTAACCTTTTCCAAGAACTGAGGATGGGTATTCAAGGCATTGTTCTTTATACTTAAATTCCAAGCGAGAAGAAAAATCAAGTTTCTTCTCTCATTCAAAGATATACTTTATCGTCATTTTGATTCTCTTCAAATTGGACAATTATTTCATTTCTTGGCACAGAATAAAACACACATCTCCAGGATTCATTGATTTGAAAGATAACACATAAGCACTCGAAACATGTTTCCAAAACCACTTCAGTTTCGTGGGTTTCATTCTTTTTATTTTACATTGGCTGTTCTCCCTAATTCTCACAGCTGCCAATTGTTTGCATTGCAAAAATAAGGGATAATATGCCTGGTGTTAGAAACAGAGACACATATCCTGATGATTAGTCTCCTGCTGCATTGTCAGCTTTCTGAATAAATTATTTTCAATACCATCTTTGTGTCCTTGCTGCAGATAATAACCCACTTGAAAGATTCGAACATATTCTAGAATTTTAGAAAACTGAAAGTGGACATACTTCAGAAGTAGCTCTTATTATTCAGTCAATAAATAACAACTTTTTTTCCTCCAAATGCTAGAAAGACAACTATAAATGTTTCTGAAAGGCAATTATTTTGTCCAAATCATCTAGAAGAATCAGATTTTGAACAGACACTGAAACTTTCAATCTAAAATACTCACAGAATGATTTTACCTGCTCAAATAGAGTGATGGGACCAGAAAGTATAACATAGTCTGTTACAATGGATATGACTGCATTAATATTAGAACATAAATACTTATTCGAGCCAAGTAAAAATGTGAAATGATATTAATAAAATATATTTTCTACTTTTTTTCTCTGCTCTTACAGTGTCTCCCCAAGCTTGTATTTCTCACTTCACCTTCATCATTTCCTCGGGTGTCTTTGCCTGCCATATTCCCACAATCAGTGCTAGTATAATTTTTTTCAACAAACATTCAAACTCACATTTTCAAACTGTGTCTAATTTAGTTACCTCACTCCTAATTAGGTTTTAGTTCAAGAACTTTCTACTAAAAAAAATTCTTCGCTTCTCGCATGCTTTTAGATATGCCAGAGTTCACAGTAACACCTCTGCAATTATATCCCAATTTGCTTGCCTTTTTTTTTTAATAAAGAAATGAAGTCAGTAACAAAGTAGTCATTATTATAGCAAGTAGAGAGAATATCAAGTAAAATAAATCCATTAATTAAATTGGATACTTTTTACTATTCAGCTTAGCTAAGAAAAGTTGGACCAAATGAGACCAGACAGGAAGTTCTGCTGCAATCTGTGACCTGCCTCTGATTCACAGAGGGTCAACCAGGAGAAACTGTGGGTGCTTCCCTTGAATATTGTCCCAATAATCCAGTTTGCGGTGCAAGGAATTCCTCAGGTAGGTGTGGTTTCTCTGTATTTCTATGCACTAATGATCCATGAAACCTTACAAAGCTTTCTCCTTTACACAACAGCTCAGCTTCCTTTAAGCTTCCAAATCAGTTGACAACCAGCATAAAAACTTGGGAATTTTCAGAATTCCACTGGATCTCCCATTTCCTAATTTTACCTTTTTCTCCTGGACAGTCCTACTATCAGGGATCAAGCACAAAGCAACATTGCCTGACCAAACAAGCCTAGCAGCTGCATAGTCCCTTCTCAAAGACATGAGAGAAAAGCAAAAAATGAGACATTTCAGGGAAAAAAAAAAAAAAAGCAGATGGCTATCAGAAATTTAAACTTTGAAAAATGCATAGAATATTGATTCACCATTTAAGTTGGGATCACAGACTGACCTTTGACCATCTGTCCACAGAAACAAAGTCCTACCATGTGTGTTTCAATCCAAGCATCAGGGTTAACCAGATGCAAACTTCTACTCTGAACTCCTTGTAACACCAAAGGTTGAAGTTTCTATTATGGCTGCGGAAATTTTCCATACTGCCCACATCAATATTATTTTCAGACTTGCAAAGATAAAAACTACTTTGAATAGAGTCAAATCACAGGTTATTTTCACTCCCAAACAGATGGAAAAGGGACAGAATGCACCATGAAGCCAGATGCATTGCATGCATAAATAGATGCTTTCAGACTCATCATAAAAGGTTAAAAATATTTAAGTTACTGTGCACAACTGGTGTTTCACACCTGAAACAGCTGATCCAATGTGAAGGTAACTACTGGAGCTTCTCAGGAGGCCCAGAAGCACAAAAGCCTTTTAAAGGCTACAACAGCCCTTTCACATTTAGCATGAAAGGTCAGCTACGGGTCTCTCCTGCTGGATTTTAACACTTAGCATTCAAAAGCACAAGGGAAAGCACCTCAGGAAATTCATTACTGTTGGAAAAAATGTGGACATATGCTACAACTGATGTAAAAAGGGAATTCACTGAAGAACCAGCATTTCTATTCAAATCATCCACTTGATTCTTCCAAGTGCAATAATTGCCAACTGTTTGCCCAATGGTAAACCACTGAAATGAGTTGTAATAGCTTCTCACCTCACTACTACTGTTTATATATTAAAATACCTTTCAAGACACTGCACAGTGCAACTGCTGTATCCTCTTGTGAGACCAAAAATAGCAGAACATATGATTCTGCTGATGTACAGCCTCAATTGAAATGAAATATTTTTCACATAAACTAATTTCAATCATTGCATTAAATTGCTGAGTTTAATATTTGCTATGACTGAGTACCAGAAATCTAAATATCAATCCACCAGTACCTTAAGAAAGCACAACTTTTTTCTCTTGAAGGGCTGAGATGCAGCTTTCTGAAGTCATACTATTTTACATGAATAACTGAATTAATAGTACCCATTTAAGATGTTGGGACTGTAAGTCTGTCAGCTTTCACAGAAATGCAGCTGTTACTGTACGGAAACTTTGGTTATTGTACTTTGATATTTGAAGTACATCCTTCAGAAATAAGACCAGTAACCCTAAACCAGGGATGAGCAAACGCAAGGAAAAGCATCCCAAAACAAACCAAATGTGCCAAGGGCATACCTGAAATAGAGAGGCAAAGGTTCTCTCTTCTTATTCAGAAAAAATCAGAAGTCACCTGAGGATCTGAGAGATTCATTCTGTGTGTGCATAGCTAAGTGTCCAGCAGGTAAGTCAGAACCTCATCCCTTTGGATTTAATGGATGGCAGAGAGAGTCTCTCCCTTGTTTAAGTCACCTTTAAATACTGCACATTCTGATCTCAAGAGAGATGGCAATGGAATTACTGCAGATAAAGAAATTAAATCACTCCTTGAGGAAGGGCTACTGGCAGGGAGACCTTGTCCTTTCACACGTGTGACAGTAATTATTGTGTGTGTTCACACAACACCTTTCAGCTAAGGATCCCAGTGTACTTTATAAACACCTGGACAGTATAAAAAAGTATAAATACATGACACAGGAGCTTGTTGCTCTTGCCTACTTAACTCCAAGTCAGCAAATAATAATTCAACTCTTTATTGGTACAGCCTCCCTTTGAACATTGTGTGCAGTTTTGGGGCACCAAAATATGAGATATAAAGCTGTTAGAGAGTGTCCAGGGGAGGCCACGAGGATGGGGAAGGGCCTTGAGGGGAGGAGAGGCTGAGGTGCCTTGGTCAGTTCAGCCTGGAGAGGAGGAGGCTGAGGGGAGACCTCACTGCAGTCACAGCTTCCTCCTGAGGGGCAGGCACTCATCTCTGCTCTGTGTGACAGTGACAGGAGCCAAGGGAGGGGCCTGGAATTGTGTCAGGGTAGGTTTGAGCTGGATATCAAGAACAGGTTCTTTACCCAAAGGGTGGTTGGGCACTGAACAGGCTCCCCAGGGCAGGGGTCACAGCTCCAAGGCTGACAGAGCTCAAGGAGCATGTGGACAATCCTCTCAGGCATTGATGGGACTCTTGGGCATGGTGCTATGCAGGGCCAGGAGTTGGACCCAAGGATCTTTATGGGTCTCTTTCAACTCAGCTTCTGTAACTGAATTACTATTACTATCAGCTTCTGTAACTAATTACTATTCTGTAATTCTGTGATTGGAGAAAGTTTCTCTCATTTCTGTATGTTCAAGTAAAAGTTATATGTCTGGGCATACAAACAGCAGAGAGGCCATCAGAGTCAGCTCTAATGCTGTTGGCACCCTCCAGGGATGGAGTCTTCACTGAGCTAACATTCTCCATAAGGTTACTATTTCTCTACCAGTCTCATATTTTTCATAACCAAGTCCTTAATGATGTTCATTTTGTACTACTTCCACTCTCCTGCACTGCCACTTGGGCAGGTTTCACTGCAGTGCTCACCTTGCAGAGCATTCAGTACCAGGTGGCTCAGGGGCACTGAGCCTGGTCCCCAGGAGCCCTCTCTGACCAGGTGGGCAGCTGGCTGCAGGTCTGACCAAGGCTCTGTCACCAGAGCACAGGCACCAGATGGACACAGCTCACCAGGAGCCTGAGATGCACAGAGCTCACTGCCCTGCCAAGCCCATCCTGAGCCTGGCCAACGTTTGCTCACGTGCTGGCGAGGCAAGGACAACCGTGGGCATATTTTTAGCTCAGAAACAGGGAAGAAGGACCCTATAGACAATATTTTATTTACATGATGTCCATCAGGCTGTAATCAGTATGGTAGTATTGGCAGCTTGATTTCCATGGATAGCTGTTTGACTCACAAAGAGCATTTTTATACAGACACTGAATTTGGAAAAAGAGGAAAAAAATGCATCCTCCTTTAAATTCCTTATTTTTAAAGCCCATTTTTGCAATATAGTTTCCATAAACCTCTGCAGAAAAATGCAAAGGGATTAAAAAAAAATCAATTGTAGACTCCTCTTTTCTCCAGTGTTTTCTAACAAAAGCGAGATGAGAAGGATCCCTACTGAGATAACAAATCTCTTGGCAGAAGAAAAAGGGAATTGAAAATAAAAACGAAGTTCATGTCACATCTAATGACCACCAATTACTCCCTCTTGTAGGACTCTGCCAATAACAAAGAAAGAAAAAAAATCAATTGCCAATTATTCATTTGCATGATGACAACTACTGTAGTACAACAGCAAACACAAGTACTCCATTCTCTAACAAACGAACTCTGAACCCAGAGTGGGGGGAAAAAAAAAACCACATAACCAACATGCTAGAGAACAAAAATAGATCTTCTTGGTTTTGTTCATCAGCTAAAACTTCTCAGGCTTCCCTCTCTTAGCTCCATGCTTTAGGAACAAAATGGGTAATGATTACTGAAAAGACAACTGGTCACTCTGAGGTGGAACACTGCAGCAGGACTACTGTCAGGAGGCTCTCCACTCATCAGATTGCAAACATTTTTACAAACTGAAAAATGAGATGTTGCAGGCCTTACTCTCACAAACATTCAAGTCTGTATTTTGCACTGTGTGAGGAAACTCAATGCCAAGTCCCCTCCCACGTACAAGATCTCTCAACATATGAATATAGTGCATAGTTACTACACACTGCAATTTATTCCTTTGATGATGATTATCAGGACAAACACTTAAAATGCACAGGACACACTCACACCTTTCTGGATGTGAAGCCATTCTTTCCCAAAACAGCAATAAAATACACAAGCAAAAAAAGCTTCTCAGCTTTTTAATCCCTGCTGCTGTGCTACTCTTCCCTCCAAGCTACAATCCTGATAGTTTAACAGCTTATGTTCATGATGGAATATCTGGTCTTTGTGAAGGCACTGTGAACTTTTTATTTTTTAGCTTTATTTCTACAGAGCAACAGCAAAGAGAAATATTAACAGGCTTAGGACAACAGTATTTCTTCATTAAATACTCAGCTGTAGAAAAGGATAATGGTAAATAGATACCTGAGGAATCAACTCTTCACATGCAAAAGCAAGACCTGTTGGGGTTCTCAGTCTACTTCAGTGGCAGCAGGGGAGCTCTATTTGCCTGTTTATGAAATTGGGGCTTCCTATAGCATCTCCTTTATCTGTATTTACAAGTAAATGAATTGAGAGATCTATCTGCCTCAGTAAATTTAAATTTGATTGTAACACTCAGAGATGAAGCAACTCAACTCCCCCAAAATCTGACAAGCTTTTATCCACTTATCACAGCCATTAATCTGAAGGCCATTTAGGAAGTCCAATACACCCTAAGGTTAATATTTCAAGAGGTCTTACTTTTTTCCCCCCTAATTAACTTAATTCCTTAGCTAATGTCTTCTAATTTACTGGAAAGGAGTCAGGCAACTCCAAAAGTCACCAGAGGAAATGTCACCATTAGAAAAGGATGTGAAGGACATCTCTGGCTGAGCAACAGCAAGCAGGTGCTGCTATCTTTGGTGGGTGCTGGCAAATCCACACATCTGAACATAGCTTACAGGAGCAGACACTGGGCTGATTTCAGTTACTTTAAATAAAGCAATAGCTTGGAAAAGGACAAGATGTTGTGCCAGAAAGGATAGGACGATGTTTTACTGCCAGACATCTCAAAGTCCATCAATCAGGTATAGACAAGACTAATGTAATTACTGACTCCTCTTTTTTCTAGTCTTGTGGAGAAGCTGGAAAGGGGAAAACAGAAACCCCTCCTTAAGAAAAGATTATAATTGCTATAATGCACTGAAATGAAAACAAAAAATATTAAAACTATAGCTGATAAATCCACATTACTTTCACATATTCTATTTTCTGAGGGAAAGAAAAATCTAAATCTGCTGAGTTCACAGGAACAATTCAACTATGTGATGTTTTATAAAGACATGGAAAGTCTATTTGAACTCCGGATGAACCACACAATAGTTTTATTTTTATCTTTTATTCTGCTCTTCACTCCAGGCAGAATCAATTTCAGGTTTTTATTCTGGGGACACAACACATCAACACAGCACATAGCTTTAAGATAACTTCCACATAGTTTAACTAATCATAAACGGAGCAGATGAGAACTAACAGTTCTCATTCTACTAAATTTTTTATGCACCAACTATAGGTAAGGCCTCTTGCAGCTGTCTCAGGGTTTGAGCTTATTGATCATGACAATCATCACATTGTGTACGTTCCTAAATAATATGTTCAAGCACTTCTGCATCTGAAACATATTTGGTTGCTATAATTAATAACTTGAGGCAGAGGGAAGCAGTGTTAGAGGCTTCTTATCAGGAGAATGTGACCCAGATCTCTGAAAGGCAACTTAAGAATGCCAGCTGGAAATCTTTGGAAGGCAAAATAACACTGAATGGGCTTTTCGGTTGACTGTTTTGGAGTGGGTTTTTTTTTTGGGTGTTTTTTTTTTTTTTTTTTTTTTTTTGGTATGGTTTCTTTTTGGTTTTGGAGGTTTTTTTCTTAGATTTCCTTGTAATTTCATCCTTGCAATTTCCTCCTTTGAGCAAAAATGAGGTTCATTTCAGTTCAGGTATTTCTTCAGATCTCTTCACTCACTCATATAATCATCTTTCTCACTGTCAAGAGGTGCTCTTGGTCAGACAGCGCATGAACAGACTTCAACTGCACCATCTTCCTCCTCACCCTAAACATCCCTGTATCCCCATTCACTTAAGATGCTTGTGGGTCCCTTCCAGCTCTGAATAACCTGTGGTTTATTTGGATGCATTTCCTGACACAGCCCTACACTGACTTCCACAGCAGCAGAGACAATATAGCTGTAAACTTCAGGGAACGAGACAGCCATGTAAGCTGCTGGAAACACCCTGATTTCAAAGCCTTCTAGCAAGAGGCTGCAGATACAGTTTCACACTTCATTTCTCCTGACATGTCCCCAGAAACACCGCTGTGCGTATCCAGTGACAGTAAACCACACGCCCCAGCCACCTCCGAGGCTTTCATACACTAGCTACTGTTTCCATGAAAAAGAAACATTTTTTTCCCCCTGGAAACAAGTGCTCAGTGTTTGTATGAACAGAGGTCTTCTGCTCAAAAGAGTGGAATGAATGATCAGCAAAATGTGCTTTAACACCAGAAAAAGAGAGAGCTGGAAGTTGAGCTCTTGAGATTTAGAAGGTCACTGACTGTATTCTTTAGATAGCAGGACCTTTTTTTTTCTTTTTTTTGTGTGTGTACAGAAACAGTCTAATATTAAAAATATCAGCTTATCGGTCTCTGGATACATTATAATAGCATCCTGATTTCTGCTTTCTTTCACCCACTAAGTTTTACAAGTAAACAAACAGACATTTTCCTGTACTTTCCAAATTTAAATAATAATTTTTCTGATTTATACTTCAATTACTGAAATATACTGCTTTAATTGACCTTTAATGAGTGAAATAAGCCCCTCTTCTCCTCTTACAGAGACCCCACTCATCCCCAGATGAAGTGATCCATGACTGATTTATTGATTCCACAATGATGAGAGATTTACTTAGAACATATATAAGTATATATTACATATATATATACATATATGTATATTATATACATATATATAAGCATATATTATATATATTGTAATAATGGGTGTGTATATATATATACGCACACACTTAATGTATATATACATACATATACATGCAATGTCTGTGTGTGTACATCTATCCAAGGACTCTTTCCCAGTCCCATGATGATAAATTTGAGCCAAACTATGAAAATCTGCTTAAATCTCTGTAGCACAAGAGGCAGGAGGGGTTTCCATTGCTATAGCAATAAACAGCAAGCAATAAAAGCATTTCCCTTGAGCAGCCACAGTAATGTGTAAGTGCGGATGCTAAAGAGGAATATTAGGATGAATATAGACTAGTTAATTGAGGATAAACATACCAGGGGAAAAAAAAAAAAAAAGAGCCTTTTTGAACTTTGCAGTATGCTGATGACAATTTGAAGAGACAGTGAGTAAAAAAACCTACTTAGAAGAGAAGAAACTGAATCATGTGAAATTCGCAGTGGATTTCGTGAAGTGCATAGTCCCATGGGCCAAAGAGATGTGAAGAGAGATAGCAAGGTTGACTGTGAAAATGAAAGAACTGGACACTGAAGAGTGCCATGGGAATATTGAGGCAAATTCTTCTAGCAACTACTAAAGAACAGAAAGGAAAGAACCAACAAAAAGTGAAGTGTATCCTCAAGCCTGCTACTTCATTTACATTTTTGACCTGGTTCTGAAGAAAGAAAACAAACAAATGAACAAACAAAATCCAAAACCACCTACAAACCAAAAAGGAGTTGAGAATAATCAAAATTAACTGCTCAAAAACTTTTTTTTTTATCTGATTTTATAATTCACTCCTGCAAATATTTTTTGGTGGCCTTTATTAAACACTGCCTTTGATGCTTTATATGATCCTACGATGCTTAATTTCTATTCATCATTTTTTTATCCAACCTATCCCTTATTCCCACTTCAATAAAAAGTCACTGTGATTTACAATTCCCTTCAGCTATTATATATAGTTTTATATACATACACATAAAAAAAATTAATTAAAACAGAATGAAAGTTATTTCATAAGGTACATTATTTAAGACAAGGGTTTGAACTTTCTTTTTTTTGGTTTCTAATGGTGTTTACAATTTGAGTGCGACACTGTCAGTGGAAAAATTAAAATAAGCTACAAATATAGCCTTTAAAGATACAAGCAGATGTTTCTTGCATTTTCTACATAAATAATATAAGTGGAGAGTCAAAAGAACAGGCTACACTAAAGAGACTTAAAACTCAAGGTTGAATATCATTCTGTTTTAAGAAACTACTACTTTCTCCTTGTTAAAGACTTTCCAAAGCTCTGCATAGACACTCAAATGTCTGAGGTCTCAGACTCATCGGCTGTCTGATGTCTATTTTTGTTACAGCCTGCACTTCAACTAATTTGAATGTCTCATATTAGTGCTCTAATTATAGATTTCATATAATCTGATTACTGTTACAAACATAAGGGTCAAACTCCTCTTAAAGTTACCTGGTTTCTTTTAGGCTCTACAGAAAGTAGCTGAAAGTGATGTTAAAATCAAAGTTTGGTTTTTTTTATTATGCAACAGGGAAAGCAGTAATTTCACAATTTTGTTTTCAATAGGCACATATAACTAATGGCAACTTAATAAAATTAGAGTTTATTTTTCTTCACAGCCATAGTTATCAAATTTTAATGTCATTTTTTTGGTGCAGTTCTCTGGATTCAACTGCCCCCATCTATTCACTTCTACCCCCAGAGCACCCTCACTCTTGTTCCCCACTCACATCTCAGTCATTCCCTCCATGGAATGCTTAATGGTCTACAACCTTCTCCCCTTGCCCCCCTAAAAAGACTCTGCTCCACCCTTTAAAGTGTCTCTGAAACAGGGGCTCAGTGGAACAGCAGGCAGAGCTGTCTGAGCACTGCAGGCCAGCCAGGGTGGCCACTGACCCTTGAGGAATGTGACCAGGAAGGGGCAGGGAGCTGGAGAGCCCTAAAGCCCTTCCTGACTCACAAGGTCTCATTCCTGCAGGTCCTCTCAGCCCAGCAATTGATAAAAACAAAATGAAAGTTCCTATTTCATAAGGTACATTACTTAAGACAAGGGTTTGAATTTGGTTTTTTTTTTCAATTTGTAATTGTATTTAGAATTTTAGTGTGACAATGTAAGTCGAAAAAGACTGCTACAGGTGACTGCACAGCACCATCACCAGTGTTCCAGGATCCCACCCCGTGTCCCTGAAGGTCTCTGCAGCCCCTGCCAGCTGCACACGAGCTTTGCTGTTCCCACACCTCCCAGGGCTGCTGCAGCAGGGGATGGCAGGGGGAGGAGAGGGAAAGAGGCTGTGAGAGCAGGGAAGGAGAGGAAGCAGGGGGTTTATTCTGCAAAGGCATCGCCTAGACTGGAGAAGCACTGCCGTGCAGGATGGCACCCAGCTGTGACTTGGAACACAAACAACCAGCTCCTGAGGGTCCAGTGTTCCACTTCAGCAGCACCAAAGTCATGCAAGGGGTTAATAACTCATGATAATCAGGGCAGGATTATTCCCTACAAGAACAAATACATTCAGAAAAGATGTTCTTCCAGGTTTAGCAGTACTTTTTTTTATACATATGGACTGCTGCAGAATTAGGAAGGCAAGATTCCACAGCACATCAAAATCCCCCATCAGTTTGGGTGGCATGGTACCCTGCCTTTCACATGGACTCTGAGGCTCAGTGTATACAAGCTCTTAGCTCAGTGTCCCCCTCTGCCACCTCTCCGTTTGCCTGACAGAGGCTAAGATCAGAAAAGACAGCTTGCCCTGACATTTCCAGATGGAGAAAGAAGCAGGCAAAGCCAGTCCATTTGGATAGAGGTGGGATGGCCAGCTCACAGAGA
Source organism: Ammospiza caudacuta (assembly GCF_027887145.1). Taxonomy (NCBI): domain Eukaryota; kingdom Metazoa; phylum Chordata; class Aves; order Passeriformes; family Passerellidae; genus Ammospiza; species Ammospiza caudacuta. The sequence continues at coordinate 11,893,301 of NC_080601.1, forward strand.
GAAAATGCCAGCTCTCCATAGAGGAGCAGATGGATTTTTTTCATGGCTCCCTGATGCTTTGATCCTGAATAATCTGTAGCTAACTGTGTTCATCAGCCTGTGCTCGTCAGGCTGACATGCCCTTCCCTGCAGGTGGCCATCCCAGGAACCATCATCCAACTATTTGCACAGGCAATAATATTAGGGAAGCAATGGCAGGGAACCTTTTGGTACTAGCAGACTTTGATCATGATAATGCTTATTAAATCTGATACACTGGATGAATACACCCAGTTTTATTATTCAGCTAAGGAATTGTATTATAATGCATATAGATAGTCACAGTCTGATATTAACCTTAACCAAATGCTTGGGCTATGGTGAAAGAAGTAAAACAGACATAGGGAAAAACTTTGAAAAAGCTGTCAAGTGAATAGAGCCATGATTTAAGTGATAAGAACACTCAGTCTTTTCATCACATCAGATAGGGTACACTTAGAGAGAGCTGAGTATTCTGACCACCAGTAACAGCATGCCTGGAAATGCAAAAATTTACCTTGTGATTTACACCACTGACTGTGATTAGTCTTCATCCATTTTAGTAACTTGAATATTACAAAGCTAAATTCTGTATGTTTATTACATGATTATTATTTTATAAAAAATCTTGAAGGCAATGAGCCAGAAAACAAGAGGTAATACTTCCAGACTCCATTTTTACTCTTAAAAATGCCTAAATGATGCAAAGGCATCTGTAATTGTGATTTTAGATATGTTATTCCCAACTACAACTGGAAGAAAAGTAAGTATTTTCAACATTCTAGCATTTATTTTTATCGTGGAAAAAAACCCATAATATCAAACACACATTTGAATAAATAACTTGCCAATGCTCTTCATGGAGTTTTATTTCATTATCAAGTTATCATGAATTTACTTCTTTATGGCACCTAAATGGCATGTCAACCACCAGTGATAGGCCCTGTCAGCACTTCATGAGAGAAGATTAATTCTCAGAGGAATTACATATCCCAGCAAAGTGGGAAAGTGAGGAAAGAAAAAATTAGAGCAAAATTATTTAATCTTTAGAATTGTATTAGAAGTAAACCAGAGGAGATCTTAGAGGCTTCCTACACTTAAATTATTCATCTCTGGCTTCTGGCAAGTCCCTCAGGATCATTTTCATTGACATAGAGGTCTGATGTTGTAAAAAGGTGACACTTGTGACAATTTCAGAACTTTCCAGTCTATTCCCCAATAAAACTGTTAAGCCCCTGGATGCTTTTAACACTATTCTAAAAGAAAACCCCAAAATTTAATTCTGGATGTCTCTGCCTCCACTCCCCATCTAAATCATTTAGAGCATTATTTTACATGGTTATTGCAAGGACAAACTGCTTTAAAGTGAGTAAATTACCCAAATTCTACATTAACAGCAGCAATATTCACTTAATTTAAATAGATCATTAAGAAACACATCCAAAGGCTCAGAAATCCCTTGCATTTTATCTTCATTAACATCCAAGCATCTGTGGACCTGGCAGTGTTTGGTTAATGGTTGCACTTGATGATCTTAGAGGTCTTTTCCAACCTTAATGATTCCATTCAAAGCCAACCACATTAAAGGAAAAGCACTCCCACATCACCAGTTTTGTCTTCTCTGCCTTGTCCACCAACTGCATCTCTGCACAGCCCAGATAAAATCTGAATATGGCTTCTCCTTTTGCACTACAATGCATTTTACAAAAATATTTCAGCAGCTAGTCCTGCACCAGGGCAATGTGCTCTGCTGTACTCAGATATTTCAAAATTAAGTGAAACAAGGATTTTTCTCTTACCACAATTTCCCTATTTCAGATCTGCCCTGAACATCAGTAACTGTTGCCATAAGCTACTATAAATCAGTGTGTGGACTGAAGAAAGCTGACTCCATCCCAGCCAGACTACTACACAAGTCATCCACTGCATTTCCCTTTTAGCAACATTGGTTGCTGTTCCATGCTTTGTCCTGCCTTAGAACAGCCCCAGAATTTAACCAAAATAATGAGTTTTCAACCCCACAGTATAAAGAGAAAATCAAAACAGCACCATCAACTCAATTTTAAAATTAAACGACAGCTAGGTTTCAGTTATTAAGACAAAATTAAGGAATATGAAAATCTTTAACATCCACAGACTGATAGATTAAAACCATTTGAACCCCATGACAAAATCTATTTCCTTATATTGTTTACTGCCACCATGAAGGAACTTAGTCTTTAGAGTGACCTATTAGAAATATTACCAGTGATTGTATTCAAAAATCAATTCCTGCTGAAAATATAAAAAATCCCACTAATTAAAAAGCTATATTGGCAAAATAAAGCTGGCCTAATAGGATCCTGGAAGAATCAATCACTATAATCATCTGCTGCCATAAACCCTATGAGAAGATTACAAACGTGATGCTTCAGAGGAGGGGAAAATTCTTTTAAAATATAATTTGAACTTTACTTCTGAAATACCATGACCATCATGATCCATCACCCACAGTCACTGCCCAGACCTACAATAAATCAAAGCTATGATTCAATGGTTACAATCAATCTTTTGAGAGCAAACGGTGCTGCCATGTCCAGTACATGCATTTCAGATTATTCATGATGAAGGCTGTGCTAGTAAACGGCAAGCAAAAAGCTGAGAGAGAACACACAGGACTAATAAAACCTTCCACAACAACTAATTAAAGCAAACAAACTGAAAAAGACAGAAAAGCAGCATAGAGGTGCAGCTGAAGCAAAGCTGTAAGGCCTAAGCTGTATGTGAGAGTGTGATGGTTTAGACATCAGGAATTTAAAAAGCTTACTCAAAAGAGATGTTATATACCATCCATCAGAAAAAGCAAATGACCTTGGAAGAAGTTCTAGCTGTGAAAGTTATTCATGTAGAAAAAATGACCAATTACCAGAATATAATTGGTGGCTGTTTTGCAGGAGCCTCAGAAAGTGAAGGTCCTAGGAATGGATTTTATACAGGAACCAAGTTATTTGCCCATTTTTCAGCTTGAGAAAGGTCCATTTCAGAGTACTCATACTTACAAACAAGAACTCAATTTTAAAAATCAGACCCAGTTAGACCTATAATACATTTTAAGTCTAATGTAAGCCTATAGCTAAAGAAAATCTCACTATGTCCAAAAAAATCCACAAGTAACATCACATTAAATAATCTTCCAAGCTATTCCAGAGAATTTTTAACCAGCATCTTTATGCCTACAACCATGTATCTTGCTCCTAGAAAGGATTTTGACAGTCTCAGTTGCTGTGTTGAAGAACCACCATAGACAAGGTGCTTTAAACAAGTACCTGATGCAAAGACTTTATCAGGATAGATGATTTTATACTTGCACTTCCAAAAAGTTAATCTAAATTCAATAATTGGAATAAATCACCGTCAGGATTTGCCCAAATAATTCAGGCAATCCATTTGAAGTCTTCTACTTCCATGCAATAAATTGTGAGAGGCAAATCATGAAGCACTGTTTCCAAGTAGCCTAACCTGCATTCACCACAGAGGCTGAACTTTTCGTAGAGGAATTGCTATCATTTCCTGTGAGGAATTAGAATGGCTTTTCTCCAGTAAACTGTATATGTCTATTAAACAAAATTATGGTGGGATATAGAAGACAAACATTTAAATCCAATGTCAAGACTTTTCATTTTAATTAAAGCAATTTCCAGTTTAAAGGAAATGAATATCCAAGAAAGCATTTACAATGAAGCCTTCCCCTCAGAAGTAGCACTAAAATTCAGTTAGGAGTGAAATACAATTTCACTTCAAATCTTGTAATCTAGAATTAAAAAAAATAAAAAAATATTCCATTATGTATTTATTTGGCAGTAGCTCAACAGAGTAAGGCACCAAAGTCCTTAACAGAGTTCTAAAATTCTAATTTCAGCTTTGCTGCTTTCCCTCATAAACTATAGATCAGTGATAATTATAGTGCCAACCTACATTTTCTTTCTTCAGATTCCAAGTATAAATATCAGATAGGAGTACCACTATATTTTAAGGTAGGAAGAAACTGCAAACCCTCTGCCTGCATAAAGGTCATCTTACCTCTTCCTTTTCTAATTCAAAATGAGACATTTGAGAACAGACAAAATACACAGTTCAAACATGGTAAGAGTGTTAAATGCCATTTCAACTCTGTCTCCAATTAGTGCACACAACAAGCATTAATATTAATAGGTGTTTAGGGAATCCAACCAAACAACCTGAGCACAAAACTCCCATCATCTTTGGAAATTCTGGCTTGGAAAATTCTGTTTGTCATTTTGACTAGAATAAGAGTGTAAGAGAATTTACGATCCAAAGTGATACAAGCTCATAAATTTTAGCAAATTGGCATGTTCTAAGACATTTTTCTGCAGACAAGCCTTAACATTTCTGACCTGCTCAAATGCGAACTCATCTTCCAGTATCCTTCCCATGTGGCATTTCTTTCATCCCTTTCTCTCTAGCTGAACTGCAGAAGCAGTTTCTCCATCCTCTTTCCTGGAGACTTTAATGGTTGTACATTGGGTCAGCCAAAAAGTAGCTGCTCCTTTCTTCATAATATTTTTACTGTCCCCTGTCAACACTGTGATTTATTCTCATTTTTGATGTCAAATATGTATCCTTTGGAGCTTTTCTAGCAGCCACTGCACTTTTTCCAGTCCACAAAAAATGCTGGTTATTTTCCTGCTAGACTGTATCACCCCTGTGAGGAAAACTTTCAGCAGCACAAGTGACAGTCTGTTAGCTCAAGCTTGGAGCACTGTCTTTCCTCAAGCTGTTCCCTCTCCATTTTCCAGCTCTGCTCTTTTGCCACCCCAAATGTGCTACACCAAAACCATCAATTTCATCTGCCAAGTGTGCAAGTTCCTGATATCTACCCACCTGTACCTTTTGCTGCACTTTCAGGAACTTCTACAATTACAAATTTCTAAAACTAGAATTTTATCCTCTCAGACTACAACACTTTCTGGACATGAGTCTTGCTTACAGAAAAGCCAGAAATCTCTGAGAAATTTCATCATTAATTACAGATGCACATGAAACAAGAAAATTAATACACTCCCATGTACTTTGTTTATACATGTTCATACACACACAGGCATTCTCTTGCCATATTTCTGTGTCACTTTAAAAAGTTCATAACAAAGTCTGGCAACAGTTATTTAATGTGTGGGAACTCAGCAGCGATTTGAGATGAACAAAAGGTTCTGTCACCCCCAATGCAGAATGAGTGAGATTTCAGTGGGTACCACCTTATGGCCCACCTGCAGCACTGAGCAGAAAAGCACCTGAACTGTCTGGGACATGGCCCAGTGCACACTCATCAGGTTTTGCCATTCTCACAGTGCAAAGATCACAACAATTTTGCACCACGGTGTTTAGACCTCTCCTCAGCAAGGTGGAAACTCAGTAAAGATGCCCCTAGGAGAGCATCCAATTCTACAACTATGAGAAGTTTGTATAAAGGTAGCACAAAGCTTATTTGACTAATAAAAGTTGTAATAAATTCACCAAATGAAGGGATTTTGTAAGATCCCAGCTTTTCAAAAGTTATATGCACCCACTTTGAAAAATAAGATAGCAATAGGAGCAATAAAGTCCTCATTTTGAAAACTACACTGTACAGATTCAAAAAGATATCTCTCTTCTAAGAAAAAAAATTCTCAAGGCCTTTAATCTCTCCTCAATCAGTTACCATGATTCTTTCACTGTTTCTTCTATTTTAGATGGAACAGGAAAAGTAAAGGGTAAACTGGACCACTTGAAAGACCTATTATCTGCTTATTACCTTACTGACTTTGGCTCAGTGTGCAATTTCTAGTGGATTGTTCCTGAAAATAGCCCTGCACTGACAAACTCCTGGAAGGAAATATTACTCCCAGCAGCAGCATCAGTGAGACATAACTTACCCTGAGCTGCTCTGTTTCTTGGGTTACTCTGCAGGCAGCCACAGCCCATCACAAGCTCAAACTCTCCAAGTAACCAACTCCTCTCCTTCAGTATCAGGTATGAATCTATCAGCAACCCTGGCCCAGGAAGGTCTCTGCTGAGACACCCTGCTCCATGTTCCATTTATGCATGGCGTCATTTAAGAACAAATCTATGAGTTAATATACAGAGCTCACACTGATTGGAGCCTTTTTAATAAGGCCCCTGAACAGTTGCTTTTTATACTGTTTCTTCTTAAAAGTTTTATTTATTTGGAAAAGCCTTGCACACCCCAGGAATTCTGCAACTAAGTAGTGATTTGAAGTGAAACATTTATGCTGTCCTTGTCACCATGGCACCCAGCACATCCCAGTCATTTATTTGATGTTTCCTTCCTGTTTGCTTATTTCAAGCATGCTGGTCCAGCATTCACGAAGAAAATTCCTTTCCTAGCTTAAACATATAATCCTGAAGATTTCAACACTAGCTTGCAAGCACTTAGCTCTACAGTTTCCACTGATTTGTACATTTTTAAATGAAGGCAGAGGTTGGAAAATGTGAGGCTAATATCACCTGTCTGACCACATCAGGTCTTATTGCTGGCTGTGAAACAGCCTCTGAGCATGTAACCACTTTTCAGTAGTGCTAGAAAAACACTCTCTATAGCACACTATCCTGAAGATAAATAGGACCACACCAAATGATTCAGTAAACAAGTAACACAGATAAAATTAGATTAACCCTCAGTGTAACATGTTGTATGGGCTTCCTGAACAAATTGTTTTACAGCCTCCATCCCTTCCCCCATCACTCCACCAACTCAGGCTTCACATCCTTCAACCTCTGCCACCTCACAGGTGCAGAATAATGCTCCCCCAACATATGGCACATACAGAGACTAAATCAATCTCCCTTCTCTCCCTGTCTCCCCCAAAATGAGGTCAGACTTAGCAGAAAAATACCCGTTTTTCTGTACAGCACTGAGCTGTGCAGTGCCTCAGACAGGACAAGACCATTTCAGGAGCAGGGAAGCAGGGCTGTGCACTCACCTGTCCCAGACCTGTGCACAGAACTGCTCACACCCACTCCACTCCCCATGTGGGACTGCCATGCCCCCAGTGTGCAGCATGCACAACAGGAGCTCAGAAAGATTCCTCCCTCTTTCATATTTTTATGCCCTGTCATGGTAATCATGGAAGGCAGGAACTCAGGAGAAAGAGAAAAAGGCAATACATGCAACTCCTGCCAGATTAATTTCTTTTCAGGCTGGTGGAGAGTTTAAAAAGGAAATTTAAAAAGCATGATTCACTTCCTATTATTCACTGTGAGATCCATTCAATTACTGCTCTAACAGTACATTGGAGCAAGGATAGCTCAGACACAGGGAAAGGTCAGTCTGACCTCTGCTTCTAAAGTGTGCCTAAAACTTGCTTACAGATCCTTCTCTTCCAAATGCAATGGCAGAGAATGCACATACAAGTGCAGAATGCAACTTTGCAGCTGAGACCCAGTCACTCCAGGTAAGAGAGGAGCTGTGAATTTTTAAAAAAGAAAGTACAGATGATATTTGCATAATATTTGCTGTTGGAAATAAACTTGATTTGAGGAGCTTGTCTCCAGATACAAAACAACCTTTCCAATTTCCTAGCTTGCTTAAATGCAGTTTACTGTGGTCTCCAGTATCCAAACTAATTATTCCTTTGGTTAAGCACTAGCTTCAACAGCATTCAATAGGTCTTGTAGCACAAAGAACTCACAGAAGAAAAACTATCAAAATGTGCTGGGAAAGGGACAAAAAAATCGCTAGCATTATTTTCTGATTTCCTCAGGACTAGAAGAAACACACCTTGTGATGGATCTTGCCGGGCTGGGAAGGTGCCAGGGGGAAGAAGTGTCTTGCAGCAAGCCCTACACACAGAGCAGTCTAGGTCACCTTCTGAACAAACTGGGACAGATCAAAACATCAACAGAGAACCGTGAGGATGACCTCTGAGAGGGAGCCAGAGAAGAGATGCACCAAAGCACACTTGCAATTCTGCAGTTGGCTCATAGGTGCTCACATCTTCCTGCCTTGGGGCAGGGGGGGTCAGCTACAAAAGTAAGGGTTAAGTTTTTCCTTTTCAGTGGTGAACCAGCACAGAAATGTGAGGATAAAGACTGAGCAATGGAGACAAACACCATCTCACCTTGTGGATTTCAGTTTCTGGAGCCTTCTCCAGCCCCCACCAGCACAGTCCCCTCTCTCTTTACTGAATCCCATCCTTACCATGATTCCTGTCCATCCAGAGCCTCCTTGCCTCCTGGTCCTGCTCCATCTGTATTTCAACTCTCATTCAGGCCCCCAACCACCTCTGCTCACAGCCCACTGAGACTCTCAAGCCAAGTACAGAACTAAAATTGGTACCACTATCTCTGTGTAAGACAAACATGCTTCTCAAGGAAAGAAACTGCTTGTGTTAGCATGATAGATCATATTCTATGATTCTCTGATGGCATTCAGGTTTTGGGCACGGCAGATGCAAGGACAATGCTAACTTCAAACAAGGAGAAGACACACACATGCCATTTGACAGCTAAATGGTAGACACAGTTTTGTAAGCTCTGCCCTGATCTGTTTTCATGCCTGTGTGCCAACTCTCCTTTGCAGTTAGCAGGCAGCCTCCCATAAGAAGGAGAATACACCTGAGGCAGTCAGAGAAGTTCCTCTGTTTTGACAAAACTGTGTCTCTGTGTTGTCTTTTGTAAAACATCTTCACAGCTGGATTCAAATTACTTTGCCTATAAGGCACCCACCTTCCCGAGCACACTAAGTGTGTTTCAGTGTGCATTGGATTAAAACAAAAATTGCAAAGTCTGTTTTGCACTGCACAAAAGGGGAGGGTCTGTTAGCAGGAGCAGTTCTCCAGCTCTGAGCCTGGGTGGGCCATGACTGAGCAGATGTCTGACAAGAAATGGCATTTGACTGTCTACCCTGTCCACTCAAGGCTGCAGCATGAAGCAGCCAAAACTCTTCCCTCCAAAGACAAAACTCATTAATTTCATTTCACAGCATTCTCCTCCAAAAGAACAATGCCTCACTGTGTTTATCAAAATGCCTCTTCTGCTTGGCAGGTTGGGATACAAACCAGCACACATATATTAGAGACTACTGACAGTTCAAGGGAAACATAAATAGAAAACAATTTCACCTAAAAGCACATTTAAGGGTTCTAGTATTCCCCAAACATTTAACCACAGTTTGGCTCTTAAATTATTAATATTGCAAAGGACATTTGCAAAACAATTGTATCTGATTTAAGAGGCAAGCTGCAACCTGCTGCTGCTGATTCCCTCCCCTGTAGTTACACTCCTGTATTGTGACACAGTCATTATTTTAGCTCTAGCCAATGATGCCACTAAGTGACAGCTACGACTTCAGGTGAGGAATTAATAACAGCAGCCACTCATTACAGCAGTACAAAACTTTGGAAAAGGGTGAGAGGATTTTTTTTCCCACATTTCAAGCTATTTTAATGCTTCAACACACTTAGTCTTGATCTTGATGCTGAGTTTCACATTAACCCACCGTGTCAAAGTGCAACTCTTACATTGTGCCAGGCTGCAGCACAAGATTAGAGGAAACCACTGAGTTTCAAGTGACTCTTTGAAAAGTCATGACTTCCATCAGTGCTCCTCAAATCTCAGCTAGGAAAATCCAAAACAACAGCATTCAAAGATTAAAGATTTCCACTTCTCCCTGAATAAAAACACAATTAAATGCTCCAATGCAAGCTGCTCCTGTACTCTTCTCCATGCCTCAGTTTTGATCCACAAGCATCATTTTGTACAAAGTTCAGCTCAGTTAAGGGTCCAACACATATTTAGTTCCAGGTTAATTTCTACTGTGTGAGCAAAACCCACATGGATGATTAAACCTGTGTCACACACTTCAATTATTAGTGTTTACCACTAATATTTGTAAGGACAAGAAAATATCCAGTTCATTAGAGAATGTTCAGTGCTGCAAATGAAAATTTAAAAGCATTCATACATCAAAGAGTTTGCATCATATTTATAAAATGACAGAAGTATTCAGAACAGATCCATGGACATTTGAAGAATATGGAATTTTCTAATTCTCACCAGTTGTTTAAAGCAGTCAGAGTTAGCAGAGCCAGCAGTCCACCTCAGTAGTAAAAACAGCTATAAAAATCTTTATGAGCTGTTACAAAGTGGCCTAATTATCAGAAGATTCCTGTATGCTATTTGGTTGAATCAAAGATAGATAAATGCTTAGCCCAAGGTTTTCATAAGGCAGTAAACCACTATTTATCAACAACTTGAATGTGAATGACACCAAAGAAAACAGAAAAAGGAAGAAAAAAAAAACCAAAACAAAAAACACTTTAAAATCATCAGCAAGAAAAACTCAAAGGCAACTGTATGTATTTACAGACCCTCAGGTGTTTTTAATACTAAAACCAAAACAGAGCTGAAAATAAATTGAAGAGATCCCAACTTCTCAGACACCAGCAAAATATAATAAGACCTTATTGCATTACTTACACAGGACTGTCTCATGGAGTAGATACCTACACATTACTGCTTTTTTTAGTTTAATTGCTTCAAAGTGAAACCAGTGGTAAGAATTTCAATTTCCCTCTGTGGACTAAACCCACAGCTAAAAAAGCAGAGGAATGAACAAAACCAAATAAAATCACCTTCTGTGTTTGGAACTATCTCACGAAATAAAACAACACCTTCCTTGGTAGATGCATACATTTCACATCAAATTAGATCTCTACACAGTCTGTCTGATTCCATGTTTCAGTACTTAGGAAAGCAGTACATAAATATTTAGCACATTTGAAAAACACACAATTCAAATTCTGTGAAATGTGTTTAGAGAGCTTTAACAAGCAATAATGGTCATAAATTTTGGTTTGCTTTATTCAAGCCAATGTGCTCCTCTCCATATCCTAACAATTATACATCATCCAGATTGCTTGTGTTCGCTCACACACATCTCTGCACATGTATATGCAAATGCCTAAATGGAAGTTTGTGCAATATTCAGTGGGTTTGTGATTTCATGACAACTGCTTCTAATCACAGTTATTACCATTATTTATTACTCAGCTCCTACCCCAGGTGTGCACGGTGCCTTACAGGCAAACAAGACAGATGTCAGAGCTATACAGCTGCCTGCTCCAGCCTTCCTACTGCTGAGGAAACAGCAAGCACTGAGACAGTGACAGGACTGACAGTGTGAGGATCTCTTTAGTGAGACGTACATAAAACTAAATGCAATTTTAACAAACTAACCCTCTCCCACAGCACACTTCACCTGTTCAGTTACTACAGCAAATACTTGCAGTGATCCCAAGGGAACAGGTGGTGGTGGCTCATTGAGGCAGGACTTCCACTCTCCACACCCCCACCCTTAATTCAGAATTACAGTTTTTCAACCACAAAAGTTCCTAGCAATATAACTGTGATGGAGCCATGCAAACTGTGGTAAGATTCAAAAACTAGAGGAATATCCAATTCTCTGACCTTTAGAGGTGTCAAAATTAAACATCTGCATTAACAGGTGCAATAAGATTTTTAAATCTTTTAATCCTGATCAGGGCCTGGCAGGACTGTCTTCACATGATACCTGAGTTTGGAAGCATCCATGGGTGGCCTATAAGAGAAATTTGTATCTTCTCCTCCAATTCATTCCATTTTCAAGGCAGAGAACAGACACAGACCTCACCCTAGCACCAACACTCCTTTTTCTAGAAACTGCCAAATTCCCTGAAGACACCCCAGAACTCTGGAAAACAGTGGGTGTGGTTTGGCTTATGGCTGTTCCCCAAGCCAAGCAGTCAAGAGCAAGAGGTGGGAGTGAAGGCTGAGCTGCAGTGCAGGAAATGCTCACTGCACTCACACCCCGCCTGCCTCACCAGGGGCAGCACAGCTCCCAGCCCTCCTGGGACACGTGCAGCAAACACCTCTCCAAAGGCCTCTGCCTCCAGTACTTCTTCACTTCAGAAAATGAACACCTTGCAAAGAACAAAACAGCCCCTCATCTTGCCAAGTAGGGCAGCATGTGCCACTTTTCAATGCAATTATTTATATTCATGTCCACATTACCACTAATGTAAAGATGACAGCAGAAAGTCTACCCTCACTATTAAGTGATGCACAGAATAACACCAATCATATATTTCTAAACAAAACCAAACATCTCACTCTCCTTTTAATTTAACAGATGATCAAAAAAATATCATTGGGCTGGGGGTTCTTTTGTTTGCTGTTTTATTTTTTTCAATGTGCCTCTAGTGGCATACTTTCTTATCTCCCCAGGTTCTCCTTCTATTGTGGTTATTACAAAACTAGTGTTTGGGTAGGTTATCTCTTCTTTCTTCACTTAATACCTTACAATGTTGTTTACAATAAGAATTCCAAATAAAAATAAAATTTTATTGAACTGTATTATAGAAATCTTCCAATAAAGTGTCCTTGCCTGAGGCTAAGCATTTACCCTGGCTTTTATTCCCCTCCAGATTTTTACAAGATACCTATTCAGCCTCCATCAAAATCACACCAGTGAATGCACAACAGCTGATGATCAAGATTAACTCCCTTTGTTTCTAGTATCTGGACAACACTTTGATTTAAATGGGTTGTAGTGTGCAAGTGATCTATAAAATTACTTTGTAGCAGTTTTATTAAGTTGGAGAAGTTTCAAATGCCAATGCCCTCTTTTGTATTCCTTCCTAGTTTGAACTTATTTCCAAATACATCCTTCCTTTTTACCATAATGAGTTAGTCAGATTTGGAAGGATGTTTTCTTTGTATTTCTTTCCCTAAGACTGAACAAGTAAGTGAGCCAGCCAGCATCCCTGTGCACGGTGCGTTCTGGACAGAACACACACCAGAGCAAGGAAGGAACATTCCCCCGAAAAACAGGAGAGCAAGACAAAAGAAGGAAAGAAAACAACTAATGTTCGGTCTGACACATTTGCCATTTTCTAATTTGAGTGGCTATAATAAACCATTTGCTATTTAATGTTCTACAGCTGGAAATATTTGCCATTTGTCCCTTGTTGTTTGAAAGAATCCTTTTATATTCTGCTGTTGCTCTCTATGATCCATGCAATTAAAATTTCCAGTGGAAGTTATTTTGAGAACTGGAAGAATTTGCTTTCCCTTATGGCCTTCCAGCTGCTCTACAAGCCCCAGTGCAGTGGTACGACCTACACAAATTCCATGTCCTTCCCTGCCTACCAAAGGTGTAGAGAGACACAAAAACTTCTGTGGAGAGAGGTCAGCACCATGTTATGCTGCCCAAGGTGAATACAGTAGTTCTATTGCACACAATGTCAGGACTTTTTATTTAGGATTGCCACATTTCCACTTGCACAGCCATCACCACAAGAGGCACAGAAAAACTCATGGCTTGCACCTTCTTTGAAACATTACTACCAACTTTATCAGGAGTAATGACAAAAAAGCCTGGAGTTGCTCAGAGTATGAAATTCAAACCATGTTCTGAAGATACTTGGACATTGATTCAAATATTATGGAATAATCCAGAGCACATCAAAGAACAAAGAAATTACGCAGTCATTGCATCTAAGAACCAAATTGTGTTGTTACTTGGAAATGTTACTTATGGAACTCATTCAGTATTTTCTGTAGTCTCCAAAGTTAATTTCCGCACAAAAGAAAAAACAAAATAACAAAACAAAAATTCCAACAGTAAGATAAAAGCTAATTAACTATCCCCATCTGTTCCCCATCTTTAACTGAAGCTTTTCATTGTCAGACCCTTTAGGAGCAATTCAAACATCTACAAATAGGTGTCTCATAACATTTGAGATAAAACACAGGGTCTGCAAGTGACCCTTGCCTGTTTAGTGGGGCCTAAGGGAAGATGGTGTAGGTGGTCACTGTAGACACTCTAGACATCTAAAACCAGCTATTTTTAAGTATATTGAGTTACTATTCCCATATTTTCATAGGTTATACAAAACCAACTCAAGAGAACCTCAGTTCACAGAGCCATACATGACAAAACTCTAGTCTACATGTCACAGCTTGATTAAACAGTGATATTAATCATGCACTCAAAGCACTCCTAATTTAAAGGTCCATAGAAATCCAAATTAAGATGGTGATGGAAAAAACATTGTCCTTAATAATGTAAAGCAAAGGATAATTAATGGTCTCCAGTTACTTTCAGAATAACATAATATTTTTCTATACTTAGAAAATAAATTACCAGGAATGTATGAATTTACTTATTTTGGTCTCAGAATGAACCAACTTTATGCAAAATTTGGAAGTTACAGAGTCAATCACCACTTTCTGCCTCACTGGGAAGGACCAAGTTTGTCAAATGTTCAAACTTTCTGGGTTTCATCAGATTCTGAAGCAGAAAAAGTTCTCACACGACAAAGAAATGTGCAGCAAAGTTGCCATTCTGATTCATTGCTCTTTAACAGCAGACGTAGCACTGGAAGGTGAAGAAGAAAAGTTGGAAAACAAGTCCAAGTACACTAACTACATGGTTTCCACCTTTACAGATGCACGTCCCCTCTCATTTTTTCCCTATATAATGCAGACTGTAAGAACTACTTCTTACTAAAGAAAGAGCATGCTCTTGTTCAGTGCAGAAGAGGAAAGGAACACATTCTACATTGGCTGATAACGCAGCTAACAGAAAGAAAACAAGATGCCAGACTGCCTTGAAGCTATGCACACCTTCTGAATCCCCAGATTCTGAACATTCAGGACCTAACCCATGGTTATCTGCAGAGTCCTTTACTAATCATTTCATTTCACTGAAAAAGCCTCTTGGGACCAAAAATTAAGGGTTTTCCCTCCAGCAGTGTCATCTTTTATTTGTATACTTTGATGACTACCTGCTTAACTAATCAAATCTGACTTAAAAAGAACAATTGTTCTGTTTACTTTTTTCTGGTACCCCTGTAACACTCACTTCCTACAGAAAGGTAGCTATAACCTCTTCATCTGCACATATGCACAACATGAAGGCAGAAATGTCTAGCCCTGAGTCTGGAGGGTTAAACCTGCTGGTCAGAGGGCAAAATAATCACAGACACAAAAAAGAAGTACTCTCCCCACCAAGCTTTTTCATAGTCTGAGCAGACACTTGAAAGTAATTCAAATACACCAAGAATTTGCCATTATTCATGTTTTACTATTTTCAGCTGGGTCACTTTTATAATCTAATCAGCTAAACTTTGTCTTCTGAAATCGCTTTCAGAATAAGAATTACACAATTCTCCATATTCATTCCACAAGACAAGGCATGTGTCAGCCCAGAGGATCTGTGGATAGATTGCTGCCAGGCTGAGGGCGGAGCTGCCCTGTGCAGCGGTGTCAGAACGGTCTAAAGGGCAGCACAGGGAAGGGAGGATCTCTCACAGCTGGGCTGCTGATCTAAAGGGTCTTCTACAGCAAAAGGGATTCTATAACATTAATATTGCCAATACACTCTAGTTCTGACCTCAAACATTCTGGCATGCCAGGCTCCTAATTCCATTGGGTTGACTTCCATGCAAATTTGTGATTACTTTTAAGCCAGTTTGGGATAGATGAAAGATGTTTGATTGACAATGATGTCAATGTTTTACAGCAGACCTGCAGGGGACACTGGCAGGGCAGCTGAAACTGAAACAGCATGAAGACTGTCTCGTTTGCTCAGATAAGCTTATTTCTGGGACAAAAGATTAGTTCCCTCTAATGCCCCATACTGGGTTTCTCTAAACCAGGATTTGGGATGTATTAGCCACTATGTAAATAGCCCAGCAGATTTTAACTCAACATGTTAGTGGATGTAGAAGACACACTGCCCTACCTACACTGAAAAAGGCAAAGTGAGAGTAATTAACACTAACCTGCCTCTTCCAAATCCTAGACAACCTAACTCAGAGTTTTCATGATAATGGCTGGACAGACAGCCGTCCACCAGAAAGTTACTTTTCCATCCACATACCTGTACTTTTCCAGCAACAAGTTAATTACTATGACTGCATTTCAGCATGAACAAAAATGAGTACATAAAGAAAACCCCTCACCAATTTGCAATTCAAAATGTATATATTGTGAGTGTATAAAAACATATTATCACAAATCAAATCACACGGTCTACAGCATTATTATTAATTGCAGCATATTTTCTAGTGATGTTTAAAATTCACAAACCTGTTCCTCCACTTGTTTGCCTCCAAAGTCAATATAACTGAATTTTCTCTCCATATACTTCACTAGAAAAACTCCTTTCATTCTAATGAAAAAAACCTCTACCCTGAAAAACTGGCAGATGCCTTCCAGCAAATGCACAAATAGTAATATCTGCTTCTTAAAGCATGAGTTTCAGGTTGGTGGGGTTTTTTATCACCGATTTTTATCCATTAAAATGTATTGATTTCTTTTTTTTTGCTGACCTTTGCAGTATAAATGTCACTGTCAGATAAAATAATTGAACCCAGTAATCCATGCACAGTCTGGAGAAAACCTTTGACTGATTTCAACATGGTATATCACAGTCTAATAAGAACCTAACTACATTGCTTTTACAGACGAGTTCCTTTCCCTTAGCCTGATTCAGGTGGTATATGAAACACAAAGTTGATACTGGGGAAATATTCTGAGACTGACACTGGATGCTAGTTGCCATGGAAATAATAAATTATGAACATGGTAGACGGTGCCCTCTCTTCGGTGCACAGGTAACTGCATGCAGCACACCATTCCCACCAGGATGCAGCAGCAAGGGAAGGCACCAGCATTTAATTTTTCCTGAGACAAACACTACAAGAAACTGAATCCCACACTGCCACCAGTCAGACAAGCCAAAAGCTGTTATTTTCTGTATGCATGTAAATTTCATACCTGTGCAATTCCATTCCTCTAACCCACATCATTAGTGCATAACATGGATGAAGCCATGAGATCTGTCTCCTGCCACGTATTTACCTGGAAACTTCCTATTTCCCTCAATAACTCTCAGATTAGGCCTTTAAGTAATTAGATTCTTGAGCACAAGCCCTATTTTTGGTATGCTTTCTGCAAAGGGCTTTACAGAAATACTACATTTGTCTATTCACCGTACAGTCACTGAAACATCTACACATCTCAGCAGGGGGGAAGCAACTTCTCAGCCTGCTTGCACCCCTGTCAAGCTTCATTTTTATTGCTTTGGGTCCACCCCTCCCCATCCCCTCTGCCAAGGCTGTGTCGCTGCAGTGAAAAGTCGGCAGGGTACATCGATCCAAAGAGACAAAGCACAAACAGTCATTTTAACCCATCAGGAGGCAAAGCTCTGGTTTGAAAAAGGGACAAGTGATTACAGGCACAAAGCCCTCTCAGTTTCCTCTTCCCCAGGGTGTGACACCAGCCCCAGGCCTGCAGCCCACAGGTGTGCCCCGTTCCTGTGGGCAATGGGGACCAACCCAGTGCACAAAGTCGCAGCACTGGCTGGCACTGCCAGCAAGGCAGCAGCGAGGCTGTGCCTCTCAGATAGCACTACTTTGGGATCACAAAACAACCCCAGGCTGACATGGGCACAAATGCCCAGTTCTGTGAAGACAGGGACTTCCTGGGCATGTGCTAGAAGGGAACATTTTGTGCCTGGCAAACTGGTGAAAACATCGGGAGTTTTCAGTGTGTATTCCTGATACAGCAGCTATTTTGCCATGTTGACTCCACCCAATCAAGAGATTTCTACTCAGGCTTTAAAAATATTCAAAAAACCCTGCAAGCTAAGGCTGGAACCTTATTTATCTGCTTCACTGTCTCGGTTATGAGCTTAACTGGAGCTTTATGAATGATGTCAATCCTTCCTGAAGAAGGCAGAAAGGTTGTACAGGTTGTTCAGTTGGAGCAGCTGCTTTTTCAATCAAGAGATATTTAATTAAGCAGAGAAGAAAAATGAAAAATACATAATGTGCAGAAACAGGTTAGCTAAGGGTTTAAGACAGGCATGAGGAAAAAAAAGTGAACTTGGAAGAAAAATATAGCCACCAATCTTTTGTTTTAAGCTGGCTTCTAAAGGAAACCTGTGAGTGCTGTGAAGCATATTAGAAGCTCAACAGCCAAGAAATAAGGAAGGACACTTCTGAGAAAAGCAGTCTATAGTGCACTGTGATCAGGAATGCCTGCTCCATGAAATTTCAGAACAATTAATGTTCACTGCCACAAACATACAGCTGTTTAAAGCAAATGAAGCATGAAGGAAGCCCAATTGCACTAAGCACAGGAATGATCTAAACATACAACAAAAGTCAGTGATCTTGCTGTGTGATAGTGTCATGCTCTGTGCCTTCTACCAAATTATGGGTCTGTTTAAATTTATTATCACTTCTTAAGCACTTTTCTACATTTAATTTCATTGACACATGAGGAGAACTCTCATCTGATTCTTAATGAATTCAGCAGTTTTACCATTACTGATGAAATGCCTACAGACTCCCAGAGCCCAGGCAAGCAAGAAATCAAATGATCGCAGTAGGTGCAGCAGGCTCTCATCTGCCTCCAGGCACTCACAAGCCTCTTATCACTGGAAATGCCTGCTTGAGGTTGCACCAGAGTAGAGTTAAATCCTGCATTTTCATCACAAACTCACCTAATCTGGGCTCGCACATGGCATGCAGTTCCTCCTCTGTCATGGTGGCTTAGGTGTGCTATTTGGGACATTAGCATGGGCTGTGACATGTGAACTGAAAACACAGGTGGCGATTGCAGCTCCTCCCCACAAACTGCTCAGGCTTGTTCATACTGATGGGGTGCTCAGCTCCACTCCACTCACATTTTAGTACCTGAGTCCCCTAAAGCTAAAAAAACAACTCCAGCTATGCTGTAACCTACATTGCAACCATTCCACAAAAAGAAATAAAGGAGCAACTCCTGTAGCATTAGTCTCCCATACAGGAAAAGAGGCATAAGCAAGCTCTTTGCTTGGTTATGCCTCTTTTCCTATTAAAAAAAAAGGGTGAATCTATAAGTAAACTGATGTAGGAAAATATTTTTAAAAATACCACACCATTATTACCATGACCTTTCTGTATCTGCAACATAAAAAGACCTTTTAAAGTATACTATCCTCCTCTCTACAGAGCTGACATAAAATGCTGTGGCTTTTTAAAAACTTTTATACATAATAGACTTGAACCATATTACAGTTGTTTCTAGACGAATTAATATCTGGACTGCCCCTGCCTGTATTACCATCATTCACTAAGGAACAGTTGGTACAATTTCTCTACTGTAAAAACTGGGGAAAAAAAATAAACCTCCAGGAGAATAGATACAGCACTTGTTTCAAGTTTTTAATATCTGCTTCAAAATCACCAGCGAGGTAGTCACGGTCCAGACTGTTTTGACAACAATTTATCCCAAGTTTACCACTTCAAAATTGTCTCCACATAATCAGCTCATATTCAGCTCTCAGAGCTGACTGCTCCTGAGTAATTTCAGGTATTTCTAACTCTATTCCACATCTCACAGTCATCTCAGAGATGACTCAGTTTCAGTGCCAATCAACAATTGAAGCGAGTTCAGATTATGAACAAAACTGTAAAATCAACAGCTGAGAACCCATGGAACTGACAATATCACTTGGATATAATGGTGAGTAACCATTGCTGAAGCTCTCCACAGGAGCTGGGCAGGGAAGGATGGCTTAATCACGTGTAATTCCACTAAGAATTACAGACAAAATACCTGTCAGCCTTAGCTAGCAGCAGCTTCTTGAGCAGCTGACTTTCTTGAAGGTATCTGCAAAGGTATACAGGGGTCTCAGTACTTTGCTGGCCCTCACCCCCAGCCAGCATCTCAGCTCCAGCTCATCTGGATGCTGCTGAATGGAGCCTGGGCTCTGATGTGCACTTCTCTAACCAAGGTAAGAACACCTGCCTAGTACAGTGTGGCCTTACCTGCAGAGTGCTGCCTACAGTCTGGGCTACTGCGAGCCATGAACAAAGAGGAGCACCATTAACCCCAAGGAAGCACAGGGAGGTTTTTACATTCTTCAGGAAAGCAGGAGCTGATAGCAACAGGCTGAATGATGGCCTGAGTGAAGCCTGTGTGTGTTTTGTCATCCTTCCCACACACTGTGAACGCATTTCTGAGGTGGCCTGCACCACCACCTGTGTTTCAAAGCTTCTCCAAAGGAAGTGGCTGCAGAGTTGCCCAGTGGGTTTTACAGAACCAGAGGAGTACACTGGGTGCTGACTGGCAGAAATGCTGTGGTCAATATTCACTTTGAGGAACATTCCAAGCATACACCTAATAAAAAAGTGGAGACCTTCACAAAGACTGCATGTCCCTGCTTCACTGTTTTTAACCATGGATCCAACAAACACCAGTGATGTCACACCATCCTCTGGTCACTCACCAGCAGGGAAGACCCCTGAGGTATTTTTTCTTTTTGTCTTTCCTAATATCAATATTTCCCTTTTTAGCTTTATGACTCTGTGCAGTCTGTATCTCTAGTCTCAACCATCTCAACCAGAAAAAGGATTCCAAAATCCATAGTGCTTACTGGAAAAATACATATAGTTGTGGGAGACATGCAAAATTATTTCTAGCTTATCTCACAGATGGATTTCTTAGCATTGAAGTATTTCTCTTCCCTAAAAATCATCTCTCACAGGAGATACCCATGATAAATAAACAAGCAAATAAGAGCTACAGCAATCACATTCTGTTATAACTCCTGGAGTTGGAATGGGAAGAGAAGGAACCAAATAGCACAATACCCTTGATGAATTCAGAGCCTGACAATACACTGCTGACAAGACAGGGGACTTTGAAAAGACCAAAACAATTCCTCTGATGATAACAACCTGAATTTTACTGAATCCTCCACACTCCATCTCAAATGGTGGCTTTTAAAATGCATTAAAATTTATTGCAGTAATGCCTTACTGCCCATTCCTGTACTTATAAAGCACAGAGCAGTCATCTAAATCTCCCATGATAACATCTTCAAGACAGGAGCTTATCAGTAGTACAGAGAAGGAAAAATCCCGTGGGTTGGGATTACACTTTTGATTATAAATTTCCTGAGAGAAAGATGTCATCAATCTACATTCTTTATGAACTCTACCACATCAAAGTGCTCTTTTACTCTAATAATAGCTATCAGGTTTTGTGCAAGCAGCACCTGCAACAACTCTCCCACGTGGAGAAGAAAAAGTTGTTACATTCAACCCCACAAAAGAAAATCAGTCAGCATAATTTTTTTTTTGTCATGAAGCTGGTTTATTTTTATCTTTCCATTGTCATCAGCATACCAGCTGTTACACATCCCTTTTAGGAAGATTAAAGATTAATAGTCCTGTTTTCAAAATATAGTGGAGTACTTACTTCCTTACTCTATAATACATATCTCCTAACACAGGAAAAAGTGGAAGGGCTATTTCTAGGGCTATTTTCCTCACAAAACAGGTGATGGAAAAAGTTCATCAGGATCTTCCCAGAGAGAAATATGTCAGTTCCGCATTTTCCATCCTGGCTCCCATTCAGCTCTTCTGTAGAGAGCAGTGGCAAAGGTCACAGTAAATTACAAGTGACTCAGAGCAGGAGGAAGCTCAGGAGGCCCCAGAAGGAGGCCAGCTGCCTGTTTCAAAGGCTGGGCAGGTGCTTCAGCCTGGTTTTTGAGGCAGGAATAGGTGCTGCACACAGTGAGGGCCTGTTCAGATACCCCCCTAACTCACGTCATTCTGCATTATAAAAACACACCATGCTACCCCTCGTGACAGAGTCAGCAAAGAGAATTTGACTGGTTCCAGGAAGAACCCTCAGCTCTCTGACCTATACATCCCTTCCAGCACAACAGGCTACCCCTTGCTCTTGAGCCACTGATGGCACTCCTACATCAGCCCCCTTTGAAACCAACAGTTTTCCACATGACACTGCCCAGAGAACTTGGCCAAAACACAGACATGTAAGAACCACTGCATTTCTTATACCTAAGCAATTAGTGGGCTTACCAAGGAAAGATCTCAAGTAACTTAAGCACACATTGCCTTCAGATATGTGATGTTTTTGTAATTTTTTTTTTACATA
Source organism: Ammospiza caudacuta (assembly GCF_027887145.1). NCBI lineage: Eukaryota > Metazoa > Chordata > Aves > Passeriformes > Passerellidae > Ammospiza > Ammospiza caudacuta. The sequence continues at coordinate 11,915,315 of NC_080601.1, forward strand.
CATAAAAATGTATGTAAAACCATTTAAAAAAATGTTCCACCTCCTCCAAATTCTAATTCTCTTTTTTTTGTAGACTTGTAAATTCTGTCCTTCTCTGGATTACTATTTCTCTCTCCTCTCTGCCCCTCGACCACAGGAACTTCTAAAGCAATTATTCATACAGGTTAATGTGTGTGTATTGTTTCTTAAAAGAACTCTCATACTTCCTTCATGTTAAAGTTCTTGAGTTATTTACTTCAGCAGCATTTGAGAATTACCTCCTTTACTTTCTCAGAATTACACCTTCAGTTATTATTTTTATTTTCACTTTGTGTCCAAGCTTCTTTCTTTACCTAATTCCTTTGTAATACATTTACTATTGCCAGAAGAAAATCTGAGGTATGTGGTTGTCCCAGTGCACATGTAAGTAATTGTCATCTTTCCTGGGATAAAACACACCATATGGTTGTGACCACTGTGTTTTAGTTTGGATGGACCTCAGAGATCCAAACTTTCTACCTGCTTGATCTTGATATGGCCAAGTTAAAAATATGAACAAACAGGAGAACAAGACCGTATCTTTCTTTAAACTAAGAAAATATGAAGATCAGAGAAAGCTTGGGGAGGAGATTGGTGATTGTAACACATTGTGTAAGCTCTGGGCTCAGGGCCAATCACCAGTTATCTGTGCCCTGGGCCTCAGTTGGCCAGGCCAGAAATAGGGATGCTATTCTCGGGAAGGTGCAGCTGGCTGCCTCTCTGTGGCCCTGGTCACCAGCAGATTGCATAAAGGGACCAACACAATTAGCACAAGAGGCTGGGCAAGGATGCTCAGCACAAGGAGCGCCTCAGCTCACGCACTTGAATGGGAAACCTCAGGCTTCAACTGCCTTCCAGTAAACCTCAGACAGTGACACTTCCAGTTTTTCTTCAAAATCATTTTGTGCTGAATCAACACACAGTCCAAGCCAGTTTGCATTTCTTTCTTTGATACTTGGATTATATGCAATCATGTATTAAGAGATTGAAATACAGGACTTAGTGTTTCCTCTTTGCTCTCCTTGAGAAAAATTCAGTTACCTCTTTCTATCGGGCTGTGCAGCAAAACGCTTTCAAAACAAATCTACACTTTCTATTAATGCTGCTTATTAAATTAGGCTTTAAAGAAACACGTTACAGGAGGTATTCTAGTATTTTACAAAAAACTCTTAAGAAAACATATCAGAGGGTTGTTAGTGTGTTCAGTGAAAGTGTCACCTGACAAGTCAGATGATTTTCAAACATGAGGAAGATAAAGCTCTCCCTCCTGCCATCAGAATAAACTCAGCGCTTCCACTGTAACTTCAATTGTATTTACTTCTAAACAAATGTTTTAGTTTTTCTACTGCCCTGAGTTATGAAATCGGCATGACATTACTTTGAAATAATTAAGCAAGCATCAAGAAAATCATCATACCTGCATAAATCTGTATTTAAAGCTACAAGTGAAAACAATAATCTAATCCATATTCACCATTTTTAAAACTGAAGCAAACACTTTCTGAAAAAGGAGTATATGGCAGGAGAATGTTTAATATCCAACCAAACTATTCTTGACTCGTGCTTTACTGTGTGCAGATATAAGTGATAAGATACTTGGGAAAAAAGTAATAGCCATTTATCCTTTCAAAAGCACAGTTCCTTCATTCTGTGCAGTTCAGTGCACAGCAACATAACTCACAGGTACAACACTTACCTTGATCTCAGCCAGATCAGTACATCAGCAGCCCAGGAGATCAACACTGACAGTTATCAGGCATCTACATGATGATCATATTTCACAGAGGTGCTCACAATTTATCCCACACATTCTCAACTCCACTTGCATTTTCCAGCATGCAGACAGAAATTGCCTCATTTCTCTACCTGTACTGCTCTTAGCAAGCTAGGAAGACTTTCAAAGCTGAAATCAAATAATGTGAAGGCAGTCCTAGAACATAAAATACCATTTGCCAAATTCTAGGAGCATTACTGCTACAAAGTAAAATGCTGCCACAGGAAAACTCCATCACAGCAGATCTGATGCAGCAATCAGCTGGGATGAGAGTCCACTGTGGCACTGCAGTGAGCATTTTACAGATCTGTCTAGACCAAGACACCTTGAAAAAAGGATGTGCTTAGTGGAAAAGCAGCTTCTGGTGTCCTGATTGCAGTTTTGTTCTCAACCAGCAATGCAGTAGCATTTTCTCAAAAGATCACACAGATAAAAGCACCAGATCTCCTGATGACAGCCTTGCACACACAGTGCTTTGGAAGACCAGCATTGTGTAGAGCAGGAGAAGCAGCAATATTGAGAGATAGAAGAAATGTCTCTAAGAAGCCAGCTGCAGATGAGCTGGAGCAAGTCCTACAGCACAGCACTTGTGTGCAAAACTGTCACTTCTGCAATTCCCTAGCAGCTGCTGTATCTGACCTGATGGAGGTAAACAGAAAAGTGAAATCAGGACAATCAAAAAAACAAAAACCAAACAGGTAGCAGAAAGAAAAATAAAAATGTTAACATATAAAAACGAACAGGAGAAATAGCTCACCAATTTTTTTCCTATGAAGTCTCTTAATTTTAGCCTGATAGGTCCTACACTAACTCACTTTTTACATATACAAATTGTGTATTTTATACATTTTAATCTTGAATCTCGTCTAGTGCACTTTTATTGGAAGTTTGCGAAATATTTACAAATAGTAATTCAGCCACCCTTTCCTGACATGTTGCTTTTGTTCTTTTTCCACAAAAGTAATTGTCTTGACTACAACCAAGGTATGACATCAATTAAGAGACTCTGCTAATAAATCTTTGTACACAAGATCACTTCTCAGTATAGTTTGTGCAACCCAGGAAGGATATTTCCTTTGTTTCATAGAAGAACTTCTGTCATTGTAACAGTGCCATGAAAGGAACACAGGACAGCCACCTGAGTGGAATGATTCATGATAGGGTAAAATTCCAAAGACCAGGATGAAGACAACTCTGCAGATTTTCAGCAATAATGTTGGCAATAAACTTAAGAACCAAAATTGCTCTTTTGTGACCTTTGCATTATTCATTTGCTTTTACATGCAGTAAAAGAACCACAATCCTGTAAAAGATTTTCAAACTCTTTCTTTGAAGCCTCTCACATTGTGATGAACTTTATGAAAATGTTTCTGCCAGTGCCCCTTTCATTTCATTAAAGCTACAAGATCCTGCCACACAGCACCCTGTTTCTCCTTGTGCCATGCTCCCAGACTCAGATGAAAACAGATGAACACAGAAACAATTCAATGAAAACACCATTTTTAACAATGCCTTCAAGGAAACTTTAAAAGGAGAGTGCAGCTGCCTTGCCTTGGCCAACATGTGGACCCAAACATCAAAGAACAAGAGCAGAGCAGAAAGGAAAGGTCCAAAAATCAGGAATATCTATCAATTTCTCTTCTTTATTGGAGCAAGGAAGATAAAAATGCATTCAAGTAAAGATGAGAGTTGTGTAGAGGGGTTAAGAGAAAAAGGCAGAAAGAAAGAAATTAAATAGGTGAGAAAAAAGACATCATTGGTTTGGTTTGGTGAGAGAACCAAGTGCAAAGCCTAAAAAGGCAAGACAAAAAAAGCAGGAAAAGGAAGTGAAAAATCAGGCAAGTGACACCAGGAGAACCATCTCCCTGAGGCAAATGGCAGCTTCCCCTTCATCTGAGACCCTTTGTTTAAGGTAACTCTCCAAGCAATCTGCTAAAACTCAATCAGTCTGCTACCTAAGTGATTTTCAAGATAGATCAAATCAGATAATCCTCTCTGGCCTTAAAGTACGTGAATTTATAAAAGGCTCAGATAAGGAAGGAAGTGAGCAGAGGTTACAGGAAGGGCAAAACTTATAGAATGATGCAATATATTTCAAAAAGGGTAAGAAATAAATTCACACTGTTTTTAAGCTTCAAAATAAATGTGCAACCATACCAGGAATTTTAAGTGCCTAATTCCTGTTTTCATATACATCTGTGCTCTCCAACATTATTCTCTTCCCAAGACCTCAAATAAATACAAATAGCTGCATTATTTTAGCTTTAAAAAATCAAATCTAAAATTGCAGGTTTGTGTGACACTCCACACCTTTCAAGGAAGATATTAAATAGTATCTGAAAGATTTCTAAGTTCTCAAATATTTCCTATTTACAATTAATCACTTCCTAAAGCCCAAAATTATTCTTCTATAGGGAAGACAAACAACTCTGAACAAACAAAAGTTCTCAGAAAACACATTTAGGTCTTGGTATTTTGAAAATTAGCAGGTATTTTTATGGCAGGGGATTCTTCCAGTGCAAGTCTGCAATTACACAGCTATTCTGCCTGAGAATCCATTGCACACACAATTACAATTTTCATGAAAGAAAATTTATATTTAATATAAAAAGACATAACCCAATGGCAGAGACTTCAAGTACACAAAATAGCAATAAAGCAGCTATTACTAGCACTGAAAGTTGCCTCAGAACATTTCATGTTTCACAGTTAATGTGAGTTTAAATTTATGCTTGAATACCTATCTCTTGTAAAGTTACACTACAGCAACTGTATGAGTCAATGTTAATTTATCTACCATTCTTTACACTGAATTTCCTCGTGTGATGTTGTGTCTAACAAAGCAACAAAAAGCTGGAAAAAAGATGCACTGGTAGAAATATACAAACACTGAACATGCATCTGAGATTTGAAGAACTGCACATTTAGTTAGATGTGCAACAGCCTCTTCTGCAAGCATAAGAAAAAGATCAAAACATTAGAATAAAGTAGTTGGCACACAATAATATTCTTCCATTTTAGAGGCACATCTGCATCATTTGAGTTCATTTCAACACACAGAACTCCCAAGACAGCCATGGGTTATTCCACATGTTACCACTGCTGCTTGTATTTGAAGTTTCTCAGCCCTATACTGGCATGTCGAAAATTAGGCACTAAGCAATGAAACAACATTTTAATGTTCAAATTGCCTTATTGCCAAAAAAGACTTTTCTTTGTTAAATATCATGGCCACAGTGGGATAGAAATTCTTTCAATGCATTACTTAAATTGTTGAAAGGCTTAGCAAAGAATTTAAGGAAAATGTTACCTGGAGTCTAGGAAAGCATGTCCACTAAAGCAAAACCCCAACATAAATGCATTTCCTTCCTAAAGTCATTATGTTGGCACAGAACAAATTATGGTGAAGCAAGCGGCATCAAACTGAAATATATTCATTTTCTAAATAATTTACCATAAAGACAAAAACAACATACAAGAAAAACATTAGCTCAATAAATAACACATTTGAAATGACACGAAACACATTTAGAACCTGCCTCAGCAGCAGATTCAAAGCCCCTTGCAGAAGCCCTGCCTGTGTTCTCACAGCACTGCTCTGTACCAGAGACCTTTTCTCAGTCCCATCCCAAAGGTGAGAATTGCTGAGAAAGCAGCTTGGAATTGGACTTTAGATACTGAGCACTGGGAAATGGTGACTGCCTCAAGGCAGGCTGTACCAGCCAACTTCTGCACCTGGCAGGTCTCAACAGCTGCCCAAAATCTGCCTGCCCACAGTTCCAAACACCAGGAAGGAAGAAGCCAGGCTGCTCTAAGGGTTAGGGGAAGCAGATTGCCAGAGACAGCAGCAAAGATGCAAAGAACTTCTAAGGTTTTCTAACTACCTTGTGTTCCCTCACAGAACACCTAAATTATTACCTAACTAATAATGTTCTCCCCACTTTATTGAAGGCCTCATTATTGAAGAGACTGACTGTGCAAGTGAGTGCTCTGAATAAGGTCATGTCATTGCAGCAGCAGCACAAGTTAAAACCAGGAGCTGAAACGTATTTGGTGAAAAGCTCACCAGATCAGTTCCCATCTGAGCATGCCAAAAAATCCCCTTGTCAGACTGCACTGAGAAATACTCACTTGGAGGCAACAGCCTCAAACCTAGGGCACTTTGCTTTCTGCTTGGGTAGCTCAGCTCTCTGCTGCATCGACCAAACTGGAAAAAGCCATTAATTTAATTTGCATCATCAAAGTAAGCTACCAACAAATCTGATGGGGAATTTGATGCCAACATATTGTCTTTAAAATCCCTCCTTGCAGTGTTCAGACACAGCTACCTGAGCATCCTATTCTTTTTTCTCCTCTTTTCACTGCTAAGATACTATTTTCAATCTATCAGTACCTATTATTCCTCTCATATTGCCAGAGAAAAATCATTTAATTGAAGACAGAAAAAAAAAGGTTAAGCAAACATGCACAAATGAATTCTGGGAAATGCAGCAAAGTAGACTCATAAAAAATGAATGCTGATAAAATGAATAAAAGCCCAACAAGTACTACGAGTAAGATAGTAGCTTCACCCTAAGATTTTAGTCTCAGTCCTTGAAGGAGCTGTGCTGCTTTCACACACAGTAAAAAAAAAAAAAAAAAAAACAACAACCCAAAAAAAAAAAAAAAAACAACCCCAAAAAACCCCCTAGGAATATGGCTTTTCTAAGCCCAGCTCAAAGGCCCAGAAATAAACAGATTAATATTCAAAAGTCCACCCAATACACATAGCAGATACTAAAGATATTATACGCAGTCAGCAAAACGTTGAGTGCCCTTCAGAAATTGCAAGATCAAGCTGAAAATATGAAAAGCTAACATGGTACACTTAATACATGCAACAACTTTAAGGAAGACACTGAAATTTGTGTATGCTGAAAATCATCTCTAATTTACAGCTTCACACTTTCTGTGCTGAGCTGAGCAAGGCTTGATATTTTCATTCCAGTTTATTGAAAAAAGGAACCCACAAGGACATATCCTTTCCTCAATATATCTGCATGCATAAGAGCATATTTATATCTTAAGCACACATAATTGTTTTATCCTTAATTTAATAATGAGAGGGGTAGAGGGTTACTGAAGCACTTCAGAACTATTTTCATGTTTATGTAGGGAAAAAAACACACTTTGTTCAAATTTATATAGTTTCATATTATCATTATGAGTAATATGCTCTTTGAAATCTTATCTAAGGAGTTATAAACATCTGAGAGAAGTATGATGCCTTAGAAAATGAACTTCTACTTTATCTACACCATCTGATGATGGCAGTTCAGTGTGAAGAAATGCTGATTATATTTACTCAACCTCTTTCCTGACAACAATAAAAATACCAGTGAGATTTGGAGAAAGGTTGATTTTATTTGCCTGCTTTTGGTTTTGCTTTTGTTTAATTTAAAAGTGATTCATTTGCACTGCTATATTCACAAAGGAATTTTGCAATCTGGATCAGAATTCAGTCTTGCTGGAGCAACAGACTTTGTTGTAGTCAATCTCAATATAGGTGGCAAATTATCTGGATTTCAAGCTGCTACTGTCACGAAAGCCCAGGTATCTCAATCATGTGCATTCAAACAAATTAAACACCAAAAAAGCGCTATTATTTCCACACTTAAGCAAGACATCCATACTGAAAATCAGAAATTTTTTCACTTGAAGAAGCCAGACAAAAAAAGGCAGGAGCTGGATATTGAAGTATTTGATCTGCTTTCAATTTGTGTATTTATTTTTTTTAAATAAACAACATAAAAGGAACACAGACCTCAAACATTAAATGCAAATTAACTGATTTAAAAAGATTGTTATTTCTCAAACACTGACATAAAGCTCCTACTCAACAGACCTCAGAATATCTGAAAGAAAAATAAAGTCTCACCTTTCATGCAGAAAACTCAAAGCATGACAAGACAGAGGTTAACAACAGACCAACAGAGGACCCAAGAATAAACCCCAAACCATTTATTAAATTACTTTTACTTCCAGCAAAATATTTTCAACCTGGTGTCTTGTATCAACACAGTACTACAAAGCATTCGTTCTAGTTTCTTTTCTAATCAAAGAGAAAATATGCCTGACACGCAGGATTTTTCTTAAAATGTGGTTAACCACAGTGGAAGAGGAGAGGGAAAAAAGTCCCACAAATATTTTCAGCAGCACATTTGCAAATCCAGGCATGAAAGGACATTATACTCACTGCCCTTCAAGGTTTGTCTTAAAGTGCCATTTCCAAGGAGTTATGAAAGAGGAGGAAGGAGTTGAAGAGGGTGAAGGAGGAAGCCTTAGTGACAGCTCTGCCTGTGGAGGTGAAGAAGTGGCAGCAGCAGCAGCTTGTGCTCACTCCTGGATGCAGGAATGAACAGAGAATGCAGGTTTGCCAGGATTGGTATTTCTGTGTCCTGGCCCATGGAACTATCCACCCTACTCAAATAATCAACACATGGGATTACAAAGTGATGATTTACAGTTCCTTAAATACCTCTAGACCGAAAGACCCTGCTGCTATGGGAAGCCCAGTGACTGAGGGGCTGAGCCCTACCCAGAAGTAACATCCCAGATCCCTCTGGTAGCTCCAGACTGCAGCCATCCCATCCCCAAACGAACTGATGCAAACTGTTACTTGTATCAGAAAAGGAACAGGGTGGGTTTCACCTGTTCTGTTTCCATATGTAAAAAGTACTCTGCTTCTTATCTTCAAAGAATCCTAATGTTAGGATTAAAATATGAGATAAGCTGGTTCTAACATACAAAAAACCCACTCACAAATGAGTTCCTAACTTCAATAAACACTGATTTCAATGTTAACACATTTTACAAAAGTGCAAAATCTTTCAAATTTTATTATATTGTAATCTTATGTTAGTAATCACTGAGGCTGTAAAAAAATTACAGGCACTAAGAGAAGAAAACTAAAACTCCTTGGCATTTCTCAGTGATTTTGCACGTCTGTAATATATCATTGTAATCGTATCACAGTTATGCCAATGACATTCAAGCCTGCTTTTCCATTTGTGGCAATATATCTTGCAAGACAGAACACAAACTTCCATCTTTTGGTTCCAAAGTTCTGATTGTCAAATAATCCTTTTAACCAGACCCTGACAGCCTTGGACATGCCTTCCTGCTCTAGTTATTTGCCTTTGTTTTCTGATTGTTTGGGCCACCATTTCCTCAACTTGGGACAACAGTTAGATTAATCACTGGCTTAAAAAAAAAACCCATAGAAATAATTAGTCTGTAAACTGTCATTTTACGCAGTCCAAGAGTCTGTCTTCTCCATCAACCCCATCATAAAAGCTTGCAAATAAAGTAAAATATGGGTAATTAACCACTGCAAAAAGCAGTAAAACTGGCATTATAACTGGTTTAGGCACCAAGACCCTAGGGCAAATCTTATAAAAGAAAGATAATTATTGGCTCTTTTCCATCACCTCAATCTCATGGACAACAGATATTTATCATTCATGTCCCTAAAAAAAAAAGGCATAATGTTTTAACCACTGAAATAGCATCCTAAATTCAAAGTTCATTTCTAGGTAAACACCCCAAACACTTACGAAATAAATAGGTCTTATTCTGGTAAGATTGAAGCACTACTTCATTTTATGATAAAAATAAAACTTTTTTTTTTAAGGCATTTAGATATAAAGAATCCTTAAACGTTAATCCCACTTCCATGAAAGCTGATCTCAGTATATATTTGCAAACTTCTCTATCAGTTCTTTTAGGACTTCCCAAGGCATGCACCAAAAAGGAACCGAAGACTTATTCACTGCACAGTCTTTTATTGACAAGACCTTTCTTTCTTTGCACAACACCTCTGCTGTGCTGCTTAATTTGTCTTCCAAGAGCACTCCTTCAATTTGGTCTTTATATTTAAACAACAGCAAAGGAAAACATATTTTTTTATTTATTTCCAAATTTTCCAGGGCTACAGACTTACTTTCAGAGTGCTCTATGGGGTTTGGAAGACAGCAGTTCTATTCTCTCCTGAGGATCAAGAGTCCCTAAACTAAAAATTTTTAATCCTAGATTAAGAATATCTTAATAAGCTCTAAAAATATGCACATATTACTTTATCTCCATCAGTCAATGGAAAATACTTGCTTTGTATATGGACTAAAAACTAGCATAGCTAAAGAAAAAAAAATTTATAATAAAAATGAAGCCCTTTGATACTATTATAAATAGTGAGAAATTTTTCCTAACCCCTTGCGACAAAAACCCCTGAATGGTGAAGAGACCAGGATGCTGAGTTCATCAGTATGGCATCGTTTCAGCACATTTATGGCAGAACATGAGCAGATCAGGTTATCACCAGCAAGCAGACTATTTACTGCCTGTCTCGCTTTTGTTTTTAAAGGAAAGTAACTACAAAAGCTGAGATGAAGTTGCTTTCTTTAGAAGAAAAACAGTAACACAGTGCCATGGGGTCTGAAGAGACAAAGAAGCAAAGGAGCACTGTGAGACACCAACCATTTGCGGCTGTTCTGGTGTTCTGGGCTTGCAGCTTGTTTTTGTTTTAAATGAAGCCAGTAGGAGTTTTGCTTCCTGACAGCAGCAGAGCAGAATCAGTTTGTTAGTTTGCTGTATGCCCTCTCACCAGGAGAGAACAGACCTGACTCTTTGCTGGAGCTGTGCTTAGAAGAGAAGATTAATAAGCTGTGAGAGAAACAAACCACAAGACAGGCACCTGACAACACTGTCCAGAAAAATCTCTTCTTGCTTTCAGCATGGGATTCTTTACATGTCAAATCAGTGGAGCTTTTCTTTGCCCACAAGTCCAGCACTGCTCCTTTTCATAAGCTATCACTTGTAGGAGGAGGGTCAGAGATGCCAAATCCCATTACAATATTCCCAGTTGGAATTAAAAGCACCAGAATGTTCCCAAGAACCTGAGTATCTGCTCTAGCACTCCTGGGAAGCCAAAGAGTGTTAAAACTTGCTTTGTTATAAAAGTCACAGTGCAAAAACATTCCTATCAATTTGCAGAATAGTATGAAGGAAGACACTGAAAAACTTCCCCACCACCTTTGGAATTAATTGAGCCAGCCGCTCTGCACATTGTCCTGCTTCACTCAGCCTGCCCCTTTGTCTCAGTACACTTGGACCAAAACACTGTGCCTGTCTCCTTGTGGGCAGAAGCACAACAGCAGTGTGAAGTCAGCTCTGTGTGTCTACCTGTGCAGGACATCTGCATTTTACAGCAATCTAATTGGGATTTGACCTTCTACCTGCATAGTTTCTCCTAAGTCTTTCTGTCAGAGAAGGTTCCTAAAAACCCCTTGATATCAAAAGCATCTCCCTACAAATAAAGAACCAACCAAATCCAAATGTCACCAACAAATAAAGAAAGGAAGAACAGATGGGGAAAGAGAGAAGTCACTCTTAAAAGATGACATTCTCCATCATACAAAACAAATCAAACTAAACAAGCAAAAGAGAAAAGAAAACAAGCAACAGTTGAAAAAACATCTTCAATAAACAAAGATGGTTTAGCAATTGGCTGTTCAGAAGGATCTCTCTTCATTTCCACCTCATTAACCAGGAGAGGTAGCAGAGAAGTTGGACACATATTAATGGTCCTCAGTACATTTGAACTCTTGCATTCAATCACAAAGCATCCTGCCTGAAGCTATTACATTGGCTCTTTGTCACAGACTCCCAAAAGCCCACCCACTCTATATGAATTCAGAGGTGCTGCTGTAGGATAATTATCAATTCAGTGGGAAGTCAATGTTAATCTTGCCAAGGACACTTCAAGGACTATCTGTGATAACCACCAGTCACTTAAGAAACACATAAATAAAACAGAAAACTCAGTCTTTGCAGCTTCTTCCTTAACTGGCTAACAGTCCCAGAGAATTTTGAAGACAATAAAACATCCAGGCTTTTGGGATGAGGCGTGTGGGTCTGTCTATTCTAATCGTATTAAGGAGTCTCCACAGCTTTTAGTGTAGGTATCAAAGCTAACATTGCTTATTTTTTCATGCAATGCACTGAAAGTTACTTCATCTAGTTTCTCCACAATTTGACTCTCTTATTGTGCTTTAATTAGATTGCCAATGGCTCCAGAAGTTATCAATAATTAAAATCAGAATTACTCTTGTTGTGCATCCTACATTTTTAAAGGAAAATAAGAATAGTCATCCATTGAGAGAATGATAGGGATTATCAACGGATTGATCAGAAAAAAATATATTTTTTTAACCACTCTCTAGCTAGAGAGATTTCAGGCCAGCAATATCCACACTAAAGTTACATTTCTGTATTCACCTGCAAAGCAGCTCTGGCTGGCAGAAAACAAAGTTTTCTCTCCCACTGCATGAACAGATCGGGCAGATAAAATAACGTGCTTCATGGATATTTAGCTATCACATTTAGATTCACACACAACATGAACCAAAACAGGCAGTAAGGGCAACTTCATCTAAATATGTTTTGGAACACAAAGAAGAAGAACTACATGAGAAAAGAACACAGAGGGAAATATGACATCCTAAGGTCCACTACTCCTCCAGTGGACTATTATAAACTCTTCAGAGAGCTTCCAGAGCTGCTGATTAGCATTCTGTCCAAGTTATCCCAACTGTAAAACCTGACACCTAACCTTTGAAGTTGAAAATACAGATCTAAATGTCTGCAGATTAAAGTGTGCAATAAATGTAGCTAATCATCTTTTTTCTTAATGTGACAGTTAATATGAAAACACAGAACATAGCTGATGTAGAAATTCAGACTTTGTAACCTTCACAACTGAAGGTTCACTAGACCTATGGCATTACAAGGTTCTGCTTAAGAGGGCATGGCCAAACATACATTTTATTCACAGTTCTTCAGAAAAGTAAAACCAGAAAACATTACAGGACTACTTCTTGCAAGACAAACAGACACGTTAAATTAAAAGGGGTTCTCATTCCTGCCTTGTGCAAGCAACCAAAAACAAAACAAAACAAAGAAGTCTGATCCAGACTTTCAACCTTCAAACCATTGTGACAAAGACTGGTCCAGGATCATCATCTTGTTTTTTCTTCTGCTAAGAAGTGCTCCAGTACTTTCTGCTTCTAAAAAGAATAATTCACACTTCCGCACATTCAAACATGAGGGAGCGCCCAGTTGGAAACTGAATGGACAACCAAGATAAAACAAAGAACCAAAGCCCAGACATACTCAAACTTAGGCTGCTGAGCAAGGCATATTGCTCTTCTCCTGTTCTTCTGGTTTCTTAGAGAGCAAAAGGAAAGGCAGCATCTCTTCCTCCAGCTCAACAGAGGGAGAAAAGCTTAAACAATTTTTTAGAAAAGGTTCCAATATTCATTCTTGAGCATTAATTTCCACACTTGTAGAACACCATCCTTGGATCACCAAAAGTTTACCTTTTAACATTTGATTATTTGACCCCCTCCCTTCTTTGTCTGTGAAAGCATTTTTAATGACTATTAATGCACACAATCCACAGAGCCAAGAGCAGAGGTTCCAAGTCTGGACTGTTGTTTTCCTGGAGCATATCTAACTCCTGTAGACACAAAGTGCATGACATTTCCCCTTACCAACTCCAGTCACAGGATCTGTACCTTCTTGACTGCTTTGATAATACCTGAAGCTCCCTGCAGCAAAAGCCATTCTCCTCAACTAGCCAAATTTAGGAACTAAAATTTTAAAAATGAACAATGATAGCCTGAAAAAAGAGAAAGTAGTTCCATTCTATTCCTGACACTTTTGCTGCCATTGGCAATCAATTTAATCTATGAAAGCAGAATTTAATTAGTTGTATCACTTGTCTTGAGTAGCTGATGGCTACTCAAAACCGCCATAGTCAACCTCAAACCAACTTCTGACAACTATATGTACATATCATTGTATATACTGGGGGTTTTTCTATCATTTCTTGAAGTAACTTAGGTAAAGAGCTGCTTTCCTCACATACAGTGGGATTAAGTCTCACAAACACAACAACTTAAATTGTAATTCTGAACTGGGGGTGGAGGAAGGCAGGTTGAGAATTGAACTAAATGGCTTCTTTTACTCAACTTAATGGTGCCAACTGGAACAAAATTCTTCTATCAAGCATTAAGAAAAACTCCTACATTAACTTCAGGAATAACATTTCCCACTGAAACCTTTGAGGCTCCACTCATTTTATAAATCACGGAGAGAGAAAGTTCATTCATTGAAGAGATGATCATGGTCCTGCTCATCTGTCCCTCCCCAAACTTCCCCATTAGAGACCACCTTATGTAGCAGCTTTGAGATTTCAAGTTATATTCTGAGGAATAAATCCTAGCATGAGGAACTTCTGTGCCTTGAACTTCAATCTCACAAATAAATCAGTATTCACAAGCCATGCATGGGACCTTTATCTCTTTTACATTTCAAGCATTTTCTGGGTGTTGGCTGGAACTCCTAAAGTGAGTCAGTGAGAGCACTGTTGGGAAGTTTCTTTCTCACACGAGTAAAGCAAGCGACAGAGAGCAATTCAGGGAGCTGCAAAGTGGTGAGAACAAACCTGGCAGGTCTGATTTACCTCTACAGGAATGCTGTGTGATAGCAGCTGGATCTGTAGTGATCATATTTAGTTTGCTTGCACTGCAGTTAAAGGTGTGGCTGTAGCTCTCAGTCATATGTGAACCAGCTTTCAAGTGAAAAACTCAAATACCAATTATTCTGTGACCAAGACAGACCAGCTGGAGAAAACCATGCTAAAAGAAGCAGGGCACTGAGACCTCAAAAGGCTTGTGTTGCTATTGGTATCTGAGATAATCACATAAAAAATTGGATGTGCCTTCAAAAGCTGTGGTACCAAAAATCCAACTTCAAAGAGCATTTCTAGAAACATAGTGCCTTTCCCAGCCATTCAAAAAAAAAATGCATTACAACTAACTTACCACATCAAACAAGTTCATCTAGTGGGTCTTAAATTATATATCTAATAGTGAGAATCACCTGAGCATTAACTGATTTTAATGCTGTCCCATTTCTGGAATGGTGGCAGAGAGGGATTTGTCAGGAGTAGCTCCTCACAGCAGGCTCTCCTCCTGCTGCCTTCCAGACTGACAGTTCCTTGGCTCCTGGCTCCTTAACCCACAATTGTACCTGTTATTGTGTAAAAGTTTTCTCTATTTCTGGTGATTGCATGGGTGGATGACAACTTTTTCCTTCTGAGTCATTTATTTCTTCTTGGGCCCTTAAACTGCTCCTTTACAGTATAATCAGTCTCAGCAAATGCCTAGTAATTACCTTGTTAAAACACACTTTTTCCAATGAAATAATTTTTGAGTATAGGCTGTCCAAAAACTAACTTTGCATAAAACCCCAAGCTTACTCTATTTCCTTCTGTTCTCTGAGTGGAAAAGAAGGACAAACTTATTTTTATTTTTTCTTTCACTTTATCTTTACCCTAATTAGAGGAACTTTCCCCCTTTCTACCCCTCCCTCTCTGGGCTCTGGTCCGGAAGGCCAAGGTGTTTCAGTGATGTCAAGTTCCCTCAGACTGTAAATAAGAAACGACATCTTTCCTAAAATAAAATCAGTTAAAATATTCTTCACAAAAAATGATTGCTATTGGTTTCCTAGCTGCAAGTTCTTCTGCATATAAAGTATTCACAAGAGCACATAGTGACAGGACAAGGGGAAACAGCTTCTCACTGAGAGTAGGTTTAGAGAAGATTTTAGGAAATAATTCTTTCCTGTGAGGATGTGAGGCTCTGGAACAAACTTCCCAGAGAAGTTAGGGGTGCCCCCCATCCCAGGCAGTGTTCAAGGCCAGGCTGGATGGGGTTCTGAGGGGAAGGTTCCACCCATGGCAGATGGGTTGGAACCAGATGTTCTTTGAGGTGCCCTTCCAACCCAAACCATTCTGCAAGCTCCATGTCTTCTCTCAAAATCTACTGATGTGTAGGCATGAAATTTAAGGATGCTACTGAGGTCATATCACTCCAAGAAAAACAAACAAACAAAAAACCAAAACAAAAAAACCACCTCCCTAAAACAAACAGCATTGTACCTCTGTATTCAGCATGGTACCTCAGTATTCAGGTCCAAGGTCTTATTTGAAAACAAATATATTTATACACATAGAGTGGGATCTTGGGATTTCCTGAGGCTTCTCTCAGTGTGACTCACAAAGCACCTCACTGCTTCAGCACAGAAATCACAACACACACAGAGGATCCAGAGAATTATTAAAAGTACTTGTACTGCATTATTGCTAGAATTCTCAACACTGATTTGACTCATTTTTTACAGTACCAGCAGACTAGTTTTGATTGTGAATGCCAATACTCAGAAGCAGATAGGTAATATAGGCAAATTGTAGAAGACAACACAAGAGGTGGTGGAGGCAAAACCCAATCAACTTACAAGGATTCTTCTAATAATATATTCTACAAACTAAGTTCTCTCTTTTATGTTATTTTTCATTTTTTATCAAAGGTTTCCCTCTGCTAACTAGTAATTAGCATAGAACTCAGTTCCATACAGTTTTAAGGAATTAAATTCTTTAAAGGACACAGTCCTATTGATACGGCAATAATAATTTCATCTCATAGTGCAGGCAACATCGACAGGCAGGCCTTTGGGACACCCTTTTAAACACATACTTACCTTACTACTTTATGCTTACCCTGATTGGGGGTGTTGTTTTGTTTTTTTTTTTTAAGACTGAGGCGATCACATTAAAGGGATTGGGCGCTATTGCAGTTTCATATCTTTATACTCTTAATAATCAAGTCTATTCATCTTAATCAAGTCTATTAGTCTTAATATATTAATAATCAAGTAACCAATACTTGATCAGCTTCATAGAGTTATGAGGAAAAAGTTTTCAACAGTTTTCAAATCCAGCAGGTGAAAAACAGTCACACAAATCTGATGTGAGCTGTCGTGGCACACCAGTTACAGCACAAAACACAGAGGTTTCTCAAGGAAAGGCAGAGCACTCCAGCCCTCTGGAAGTGACCCCCTTGAGAGAGAAAACATTAGGTGATCTTTCATCCTCTGGCAATACATTTTGTCTCCTCACACTGTAACTTGAGAACTGTCAAGGAATCCCCCACTGAAGGATCTCACTGACAGCAGGTTAACAGCAAAGACTGGTGGGCAGGTGTGACATAGCCTCAGGAAGGTGCTCTGCTACAGGCAGAAGCACTGGAGTCAGACTCAGACCAAAACTTTGGATTCTCTATTGAGAATAAACAAATATCTCCCAGCTCATCAAAATACCTTCGAATCTGCTTTTATCCACAGTAATTGTTGGTTTCCACAGACCAAACAAACTTAATGCCTACAAAAACATCAGGTACCACCCTACCTTTTCTTGATACAGATTTATAGTTTCTGAAACACATAAAAGTATGAGAAAGAGTTTAACAAACACATCAAATCATATTGCTTATAAATACATTCACGTGTATATGCAGGTTCACATAAATTATAAAAAATTTCTCAAACACGCTTTTAGAAAATAACTATATGGTAACCTAACTTCAACAGAACTTAAAATAACTGAAAACCTTAAATTCAAAGGAATTGGTTCTCTAAAGGTATGGAAAAACTAGGAATATTCCTGAACAAAAACAATTTTTAAGTGCTTTTTAAAAATTGGAAAACAAAAGGCATAAAATAAATAATCCTCTGTAGTCAATGCTTTCTGCTAATGTTCAGTCAATACTAATTAGTAATTACAACAATTTAAACTGGAATGTCCAAACTGGAAACAAAAACTTGAACTCATACAAGGAAAATACATTTTCTTCTGGGTTTCTTTACTTTTTTAAACTAGTAAATATTCCAAACTGGGCAGAAATACATTGACAAGCCTGCAGTAAGGGAAGTGTGCCTTAGAAGGTGTAACGTCTCATCTTTCATAAATGCCTCATGTTCAACTCCTGTATAGCAATCTGAAGAGCAATTTTCTCATTAAAAATAGAGTAAAAAATGAGCTCCTGATGTAGAACTCTAGCTGAACCAGGTCCCCAAACAGTGATGTTTTTCTAAGGCTGGACATCATCACAATTTTATTAGTAAAGATAATAAGAGCTTGATAAATGGAAAGGGCTTTTCAATAAACACAAGGGTTAAAAGGAAAAAAAGCAAGGAAAATGATGTCAAAATGCTGGTAAAGTGTGCACAAAGTGGTTATAAAGATCAGTGTGCTGATTGGAGCTGTGCAGTGCTGAAACACAAAGTGCTGCCTGTCAACAAACAGAAAACTACATAAGAATAGTTACAGAGATAAAAGTAAACATTTTCCATTTATGTTTCAATTTAACATTTCAAAAATACAGAAAAACTCTAGAGATAAAGCAAGATGTCTGCCTTCAAAACACCACTAATCATTACTGCTGTTCTGGGAAGGTCAACATCCAAAAAATTTAGAAAAAAGCATCTGCATATTTAATTTATTTGGCCTTTTTTCCCAAGCGCTTTCAGAAAGAGAGCATGCATGAGAAAAATAATGTTTGCCTCTAAAGATGAAAACTACATCTATTGAAACACTACATTGCATACATTGACTCAAAATGTCCCCAAATAAATCAAAAATTAAGTAAATACAAGCATTTTTATATTTCCAATTAATGATTAAGGTATTAAATGTTTTTCTTCATAGACAAAATAGGCCCAACTACCCCAAGTCAGCAGCAGGTTGATATTGTACCAATAAAACCAGCATTTCTTCAAGGAGTTTCATCTCCTTGCTAATGTCTGAAGATACCACTGTCCCTGCATTTCTCATGGACAGGAATTACTATGAAAAACTATTTCTCACTTCTGTGAAGGAAAAATATTAACAATTTTCAAGATTTTGCAGCATAGAAATTACCTAGATCTCAACCATGCTGCAATACATTGTAGGTGTTTTCTCACCAGCCCTGACTTACAAGAAATATTACTGCATGTAGAGACCTGTGCTGCATAAATCCCCAACCCCAGCCACTGTGAAACTGGAAAGCAGAGCATACCCATTTGTGCTGCTCATTTGCACTGAATAACAACTCAACTATCAAACTCAAACAATTTTAACTCAAC
This sequence comes from Ammospiza caudacuta, assembly GCF_027887145.1. NCBI lineage: Eukaryota > Metazoa > Chordata > Aves > Passeriformes > Passerellidae > Ammospiza > Ammospiza caudacuta. The sequence continues at coordinate 11,934,171 of NC_080601.1, forward strand.
AATCTGTGACGGAGGAGAGAAGAGCTATGGGAAAGGGACCGTGTTTTTATCCAAGATCGAAAGCCATTTTTCCACAACCTGGTCCCTGCCATTTGGGTCTCCCAGCACTCCTGAAGCCTTCCAACACTGCCCAAAGCCAAACCTGTGCTGGTGCCAAACCCTTTCCCCAGCACTGCAGGGTGAAGCAGAGTGCTGTCAGCAGTGGCATCCACCTTTCATTCCCAGGGAACCAAAGCATCCTCCACTGTCCAGGGATGATGCTGTTAAAAACATCCTAACAAACCATCATCAGTGCTATGAAACAATTCCAACCCCAACACACTCGTAAAATCAACAGACAAAAATAACAAACTTACTCTCCTGTTGTCCCTTCTTCCCCCCTTTTACTAAGAGACATCTTCATTAAAAAAAAATCTTTAATCAAAAATAGGAAAATAGGAAGATGAATTAAACACTTGCTATCTGTGCATATCCCACTCTCAAAAGACAACAACGACTTTCATGCAGGAATCCTCTATGTGTAAACATATTAAACTTTCAATCATCAGTATACAAGGGCATTAGAGAAAGAGCATTACCTAAGGCAGAATTACCTCCCAGTCATAATGTTTGCCATATAAGCATCTGGGTACAATGAAACAGAGACCAACACAATGGGAACTCAAAATTAATATGGCAGGATAGGACTGAGATTATGCAATTATTACCATTTTAATACACACTGAAAAGCAGAAACAAGCTCTCAATTATCAAAATGTCTCAGGGAGTGGGAACTAACATAGAAAGCCTCACTGCTGTATTACAATTACATCTCTTCAGGCCTGCATACCTTTTGTCACTTGCCTTAATAGCAATATCAAACACTACAGATGACAGAAATAAAATTGTGGAGAGCTTTATTATCAATCACTTTAAGCTTCCAACAGTAAACAAGAGTGTTCAAGCAGGAAGACCAGTGCAGCAAAGCAAATGTCCCTCCATGGTCTACCAAGCTCTCATTTTTCAAACATATGGACATTCAGGTTGAAGTCCTTCAAAACGTGATTAAATTCACAGTAAAATATTCTATGCTCTCACAATTTCAAGCATCTTAACATCACATCTAATTCTTATCTTTTAATTTAATTTAGGAAAAACTTTAATCCTTAAAAAGATGTTGATTTTGTCCTTGAGACAAGTCCTTCAGGTAATTTTACTTCAGTATCATCTAAGTTAGAACATATTTTACCTTGACTATCATCAGGATTTACAGCCAACCATCTCCAATATTTATCAGCTTGCCTGACTTTAATTATAATATGCATGGAGCTAATGGAGCTAACTTCCAACACCACATCTATCAGACTCAGCTTTCAGAAGCTCTCAGCAAAGCCTATGCACGAATGCTACCTCAGGTAACGTGGATTTCCTTGCACCCCCCAGTGTGATCATCCATTAATAACAGAGACTTGGCAGAACAGGGAGACGGCAGGGACAAGACACTGCATACCTCCAGCACATGGTGAAGACAGCATTACCTCAGGAAGCCCCTGACAACAGACTGCCTGGCACACACTGTGTGGTGTGATGGAAATCTCACACTTTCCATCTGAAATACCAAAGAAAGAGAAGGAAAAGCAAGAAGAGAACACTAAGAGGTAGTCAGCTCCCAGCACTCAAACGCACAAACTCCAATGTGTTTGCCACATACTTGGTGTTCACAAATCAACACAAATCACATTACCTACAAAACCTGATCTTGCCAAAAAAATTCACTCTTCAGGACAGACCAAACACAACAAATTAAATCTGAAAAGTAAAATGGTAAAGAGAGGTAACAGGGTTACCTTGAAACAAAGTTGTAACTGAAAACCTTTATAGCTCTAACAGCTACAGGCAAGGCTCATTACCAGCGGGTTCTGTGTTGGCTTTTTAGCATGTGCACTTGCAAACATGATACACACACCTCACATTTGTGCTGTGTGTGCACAAAGGAAATAGCACAAGGAATTGTGCAGTTTCAATGAAGGTATGTTCCTACAAAGGCCAAGTGCTATGTATTAGTTCCTACCCTCCAACTTCATAAAACTGACTTGCTTGGGAGCCTGAAAAGCTAGATGTTGTTTTGAAAAAACAAAAACAAAAAACAAAAAAAAAAAAAAAAAAAAAAAAAAAAAAAAAAAAAAAAACGAACAAAAATCCCAAGAAATTTTTATTTTTTTCCCAGAAATACCACCTTTATCCATGTGTCTAAATGGTACCAAACTCCTATTTCCACAAGTTTGGGGGTCTTTTTTGTATTTATGCTACCTCTGTATTTTAAGCTCAATTTCTAATTACAGCTTCCAAGTGCCATTCATCAAGACAAGCATGAACTGTCTTTGGTCTTCATTTACACATAGATGTACACATTTTTACACATATATGCACACATATGTAGAGCAATAAGTGACAACACGATGTCAGCACAAGGACATGAGTAAAAACATAAAAATTGCCCCCTGAAATAGTCTCAGCAAATATGTTCATGTGTCTTTTTCTCCTACCCTTTACATCACCAGTCAGTCTCAGCAGTGGGTGGGCAGCTGTAAGGACAGACATGCCAAATCAACAGAGCTCTCCCAAAAAGCTGGCTCTGCTTTGTTAGCTGCTGTGCCACTGTACAGGCAGCTGTTGTGTAGACTGCAGGGAAGGAAGACGACCAGCTCCTGATTAGCCTCCAATTAATGCTGCCCAAATGACTCCACAGCTCTTCCCATTGTGAGGGCAAGCTCACAAGCAAAGGACAGAGTAATAACCCAGTCCTCACGACTTGCATTCCAGTGAAGCCTCAGAAGCAGAAGATGATTACAAAGGGAGAACGGCAAATCATTTCCAAGCTCTGACTTGCAGCCTCAGCAAGTAAAGTGAGATATAAACCCCAGTGCATAGTGTGGCAGTTGTTATGGCTTTTTACCAATTACCTCTGATAGGGATGGCTCCATTTCCCCATTGCTGTGTGAAGCAAGGAGAGAGACAAAGCCTGTACCTTAAATAGAAACACTAACTGCAAAGTGCATGGCTGCCAGATGAACCACAAATGAACACAGAAGCCACTTCAGACTTAATGAATACTGATCTCACTTCCTCACCCTCAATACAAGGAGAACAAAACTGCATGTGAGTACAGTAAGGCCCCTCCTGAAGAACCCCATTGGTTCAATAATCTCTTGCTGAATTAAGCCCTTTGGGCCAAGGTATCAAAAAGAGGAGGAAGTGCCTTCTCCAACAGGAATGCCAACAAATACAACCCCTATTATGAATCAATACTCAGAGTTTCTTTTCAAAACTGATATCAAAGTGGGGCACACTACCTTTTCTTTGAAAGGATTCACATGAAAAGTGTGAACAACTAGGTTTTGGCTTGGCTTCTGTTACTGAGATTTTTTTAAGAAACATTAAGGGGCGGGACTTCAGCTCAACCCTCTCCACAGGAATTAATCTCGTTTGTGATAAATGTTAGCCACTCTTAAAAAAGCAAGCTAATCTAAACCACACACACAACCTATGACCTGAACATTTGGAACAGAAAAGCTGTGGAAAAACCACAGGGATGCAAGCACTGCTTGCTGCTGCAAACCATGTGGTAACCAGAAGGTTGTGGGCCATGAGTGTAAACGTGACTGACAGGTTAAACTGATGTATGGAAGATTCCCTTAAATTTCAGTAAAATTAAGACTTGTCACATTTTTTAAAAAGGTCTTGGTAAAAATGTATTCAAAAGGCAAAACAATCTGTAGACCAAGAGATTGCTCTAAAAGTCAATGAAAATCGGTCATCTCCCTGACACTGAAATGCCAATTACTTTTCACTGGCAATTGAAGTTGAAAGCATAGAGATGAAGCATCTTGCCAGCTTTTGTGGTCTTTAAGTTTAATGACTATTTGGCCTTAATTTTATTTTAAACATATGATATTTCATATAAGTCAGTCAAGTTCTGTAAGAGACTCCCCACCATGAGACAGGCTGTGGGCAGAGTCTGGTGTCTGACAACATGGCTACATCCTACACAAGATTTTCTAATGAAAAACTCACTTGTGGATGCATTAACATGTTTCAAAAAAATAAACTAGCAATTACCATCACACATTACCACTTCTATACAATTACCACAGTAATTAACAGCAATAAACATTAAATGTTGAAAATACTACTCTCAGATCATTATCATAGTCTTTCATTTATCCTTTAAATAAATAAATAAAGATTTTTTTCCCCTAACACCACATCTCTTTAACACATAAAGAATTAGCTAAAGAGAAAGCAGCCATCCTCCCACCCAAGACATATGGGAAAACAAAGCTATTTGCATATATCCCCACAGGTCTCCTTTTGCCTGCCAATTTCCAGTCTTTAAACCATTATTAAGGAAAAAACATTTTGCTGCTTATTTTGGTTAGTGTGTTCTGCTAAAGAGAATACTCAAGCATTATTTTTTACCTTTTTTTTTTCCAGTTAGATTAGTAACACAAGAACATTCAGGAGCATGTTGATCTAAACATCTCCAAAATCACTCTCTCTCACATGCAAAAACCATAGGTATTCTTACCTCCTCATTTTCTAATCAATCCATGATAAAAAAACATGTCTCTACAGATTTCTGCTGAAGCAATACTTGAAAAGCAGCAGTGAGCACAACTAGGAGGAAATTCAGCAAGGCTTTTTGTTTTCCAAACAGTCATTCAGAATCCCCAAATGATTGTCTAACACTAACTTTCATCATTATTAAAATCCAAATATCTAATTAGCTATCGTTTTACTAGACAGCAAGGGTAATCCTTCTTCATATGTTAATATTAAAAACCTGGTATGAAAATGCAATTCTCTCCTGTAAAGGGTCAGAGCTCCTCAAATACTCCCCCCTGCCTGAGGTGATTATTAGTTCTGTAAGGATGTCCCTTTCCCTCAGGTGGTATTGCCAGCCCCTCTGCAGCAGAAGGATCTCAAATTTGTTTGGTTTTATTATAAAGTGATTAATAAATTTCATTAAGTCTCAAGCAAAGGAAAAGTCCATCTGTAGAGGAATTTAAAAATGTGACCAAGAGAAAGTTAAATCTTGCATTAACCATGATCAAATTCAAATATTTTTAGCCGATCCTAAACCATCACAGTAACTACTGCAGACTCAGGTTTTTAGAACTCTTATAGAGATGGTTTACTCAATTCCAATCCATGATACAATATAAGAATAACAACGAATCTTCCTGACATCAGCTGAGGAAGAGGAAACATAGAAGGTTAATTAGCACACAACAGGGATTAAACAGTGGAACATTGGGAACAAACTCCTTTCCTGAGCAGCAGCACTCACTAGTCCTGTGACTTTGGTGTAATGTTTGGAATACCTCATGTTTAACAACGTCTGATAAAAGCTTTTAGTAGCCTTGGTACTCTGCAAGACCCTTTTCTTCTGGAAAGCCCTGATATCAAACCTGAGCAAGCACCTGCTGCTGCTGGGTTGATTCTTTGCTAAGAGTCTGCAATCAAGTTCACAGTGCAACCTTGTGCACAGCAGAACTTCAGAGCTCTCTCTTGCCTTCATCACCTGTATTTCCTAAACATAATGAATTTAGAAAAACAGCTGAATTTCGAGGAGACTTTTCACTCATTTTTCAGGTTAGTGCCCATCAGCTCTAACATAATTTGAGAACCAGTAATACATTTTTCAAATTTATTCTTTAAATCAACTCAGTCCAGATTCTTTAACCTAAGCAATAAAATAGACCTCAGCCTTAAAAACAAAGTTCCTTCTCTCCTTCCCCCCAAAAGTGAAGCTTTTAGCTAATTTTTACCCTGGTGATTTTTTTTAATGAAGTGCAGTGGCATTGCTGAGTTAATGAAATTAAGCTCCTCTGCCATCTTAACCATAGCTAAGCACAGAAAGGGAAACAGACAAATCTCATTGCTGACTTTGTAGTTTCCTATCTTGCCACTTTACTAACTGGTTGGTAGTTTTTTTATTCAAGCACAGCACATTATAAACCATCAAACACCTTTCTGAGGCATCTATCTGAAGAGACCATAAATGTCTTACTGTTCTCTGGCATAACCAAAAAAATATTCAAGACTTCTCTTACTCCCAATTAGTTATTTTTCTGTCTAAACCAGACCCAAAGGGAACTGGCTGAATAACAGGAATCTGAACAGGAAGAGGATGGCCTGAGATTCTCCCCAAAAGCACTTCCAACCCCTAGTGCCATCACTGCCATTACACCACTGTGACATCTCCCTGAAGCCGGTATGTGGTTACTGGGAGCTGCTGAACTTGCCAAACTCGCTTGTCTCTGGGCTTGCAGGCTCTCCTGCTACCATAATTTGGAATTTTTTTTCTTTCCAACGATTTAATTAGGATTTGAGGGAAAGAAAACTTAAATACACCTGTCATGAGTACTCAGTCAAACCCACTAATTGGCCACTAACCCAGTATTTTAAATGTTCCTCTTTGCTCGCCTCCCACCCTTCCCATTGCAAGGCTGCCCTTGTTATTCCTATTTTAGTACTCTGATATATTGTTTCACTTAATTACAGCTTGTCCACACCTATATGGCTGCACAGGATGGGAGAGAATAAAAGATATACAGCACCACAAAGACTCCCACAGATACTTCTTTATACAGCAAAGACACAATGTCACCAAATACTCCTTGCTAAATAGAGAGAGCACACTTTGGGTGGTCCAAACTACTTTTCAATAATTTGATGCACTCATATATGCTTCCATACATAAGGCAATCATTACAAAGCATCCTTAATGCAAAGCAACAGAGAAAATCTTCACAGCAAAGAAAAGCACACTGCTGTTCCTTCAGTCAAGATTTCTATTGCACCACAAGGGCCTGGTGGGGTGTCCAGTTAGGTGTTGGTGCTCAGGCTGTGCTGACTCATGAATACAATGCCAGAATTTGACCTTTAATTATTCTTCCACAGCAGGAAGGATTATTATTCCTATGACAAAAATAAATGGCAGTTCCTTCCTGTAAAGATTCTGTCATTTGAAGGAGAAAGGTGATTACAGAGAAATGTTGGTCCTAGTTAATGGATTATTTCTTTCTTAACAAAGTTCCTTCGACATTATTATATGGCTTTTGGGAGATGAGATAGGTCTTAATTCCTGTTAATGGCAATGTCAAATATTCATGCCAGTGGGCCAAAGCAAATTGACTTTGAAAATTACTGAGGAACTGCATTAGGACAACTGACATCACTGGGTTATGGCCCATTATGCAAGGAAGGCATTTTGTTCTTCAGACACTGGGTGTTGTTTGGTTTTTTGGTACAAACATAACAATTCTTCTGTTGCACAGTTTCTGTATTTGCCTGACTCCCCATGCATGCTTTGCTAGAAGATGCTTTGCTGTTGATGTAAGCAAACTGTGGCCAGAAGCAGAGCAGAGGAAATCACTCTTAACTTTGGAAATGAAATTCAAGCCAACAACACACACCAGCACTGAATCACTCTCCTGAGCTCCTTTCCTCATCTGCTATGCAACAGCTGAAGATTTATCTACCCCAAGGTTTGATTCTTGCTGATGGATGAGGTAGGGTGCTGGGAAGGTAGAAGGCCATGGAGCAGTGACTTTGGTGACATCATGCAGTGCTTACAGGATCACACAGCTGGTGAAGAGTCTGGAGCCAAGTGCCATAGGAGCAGCTCAGGGAGCTGGGAGAGTCTAGCCTGGAGAAAAGCAGTCCCACAGGAGACCTCTCCTCTCCCTGCAAATACATGAAAGGAGCTTGCCACCAGGTGGGGGTCCATCTTTTCTACCATGTAACAAGTGAGAGATCAATAAGAAATGGCTTCAAGCTGCATGAGGAGAGGTTTAGATTGGATATCAGGAAAAACCTCTTCACTGAAAGGGTCACCAAGCCCCAGAACAGGCTGCCCAGAGAAGCAGTGCGGTTGGTGGAGTCACCATCCCTGAAGGCATTTAAAAGACCTGTAGACATGGCACTTAGGGACATGGTTGATATTTGGACTTTATGACCTTAGAGGTCTTTTTCCAATCTAAATTATTCAATGAAGTGGGGACTGCCAATAGTTCCTGACCCCACAAGACATTCCAAATTGATGAATTCAACTACTGTCTCCAAATAGTGTGACAGCAGCTGTTGCCATTTAGTGCTCTCCCATAACAGGGAAAAATCAATTAAATTATTGCAAGGGATGTCCCAGCTCAATTTTTGTCTCTTTCTTGAAGGCCTCTATAATTCTCCCATATGGCTTTGTAAGAAACAGTTTGAGTCTTGGCTACTAAAGCAAGAGACACTAAAACAAAATACACAGTATTTAAAAACTATCTCTGTAGGACTCAATGTTCCCCAGTAGTGAGACTAATCCTATTTATTCAATTTGTACACAAAAAAGAATGCATTATTTCCACCTAAACAAATGCTATTATAAGATGATAAATATTAAATCACTCTCCAATAGAACTCAGACATTCAGATTACATTGGAAATGGGCTCTGACTCTGAAAAATCAAAACTTTGAAACATTTTTTCCTCTGCCTTTTATTTAATTTTTACAGTCTAATGATGCATTTTCTCCTCAAATGATTGAACTTATTCTTAAAATAACGCCCAGAGCACCAGATTCAAACATTAAATACATGAGAAAGTAAATGCAGAAGGTATAAAAGGCCCACACAGCTCAATCCAATTGCACATGTCTGGCTGGGAGGTGCAATTTGTGCAGCTGTGCACAGCTAGCTAGACATTGAAAACAGTTTGGACAGGGTGCTGAAGAAAGCCAGAAAACCCACACAAAGGTTCAGCCATAAGAAAAATAAATAAATAAAACACAGAAATGTCAGAAGGAGAAGGAATGGGAATTTCTGTCTCAATAAGGAAAACAGAAAGAAGTGGTAGGAAGCCACATCAACACTTAACTGGGTAAAACAAACCAGAAACGGTCTCCAAACAGGGAAGAACCTAAAGAAGTTCTGTGCACAGTGGCATCAGAAGGATTACTGGGGGACTGGGCAAAGGCACAAAAGGAGCAGAGGAAATGTTTCCTTGATTCTGCATATGGACTCACATACACATTTACACACAAGTGTATACACATGTATGTATATAAACATACACACTCCTTTACTATTTTTCTTGAAATTCACACATAAATATCTCTCTATATAAATAATTCTGTATCTAAATCTACCCATACATATGTGTGTGTTTGCATGTATATGTATACACACAGATGAATCCTCTCCCCTACTGTTTGCATGAAAGCCAGTGGGGATTGGGAACTTATTCAAAGCTCATTGCAAATTGAGATATCTGAATATATTTTCTCAGAATTATGTCACTGCCTGAAGCCCTGCATACATCCTCCAAGACAAACTTCAACCTTTCTGTTCAATGTCCAGCTATGCTTTCATTCAACAATTTCCAAGTGGACGTGTAAGCATTCAGTCCCTAACAAATCTCAATTAAAGAGACTCCCTTTCTGGAATGGGGTCCTCACATTCCCTGCTCAAGTACACCAAATCATCCTTACATTTCTCCTTGTCTTTTTCACACCCCTGAACCAACTGCTGACTTCATGCCATCGGTCTAAACTCAAGAGATTCTATCTACCTTCAGTCAGGGAAAGAAAGTCAAGAACTTAGGCTTTCCACAGATGACATCTACACTTCCCAAAGACCTCTCTGTCCAAAACTAATTAATTTGCACTCTCTGGTTCCAGGCTGCTGAAGTTGCCCTTTCTTTAGACAGTGTGTGCTGTATTATTCTGTTTCAGAATATAAAGAGAGGAAAACAGAACCACCAATAGGCCCCAGTTTCTACAAAGCTGAGCCTGAAGACTGGTCACTAAAATGAAATGAGTTTAAAAAGAGACATTAAAGAATGAACAACAAGAGCTTTCAGGAATAGATTAATAATCACTTTTGGCCAGATGACTGAGCTGAAAACTGGTTGAAAACTGCTTCTAATAACATCTTTCATTACCCTTTCTCATGAGCATCCACCCAGATAGAGATTTCTCAAGCCTTTTAAGATTAAGTGATTTTTAAAATATCTATTTTGAATACAGAGTGCAAACCTCCTGTTCTGAAAGTGTTGGTCCAGGGGGTTTGGAATTTTTTAAAATAACACACATCATCTCTTTGCAAAACATTTTCAAACTATTTGAAAGTTCAGAATTATTTCCTGAACTTGCCTTGAATTTCTGAGTGACACAAGATGCCTGAAACTGCCCAAACTCTTGGTCTAGAGACCTCTGACTGGTCTTTGCTAACACTGAAGTTTACAGGAAAGCTGTGATATTACACATTGAGAATAAAGGCTGCACCATAACTTCAGGATCATTTGTATATCACATCAGGCATTGTCCTGGAAGCATTTCATATGTTTTATGGGAAACAACCACTGCCCATGCTCCCATACCTTGCTAGGAATTACGGGGATTAGAGAGGGGGAAATCTCACTGCTGCTATTAGCACACACACTCACATACCTTAAAAATCAAAGTACTAAAAGTAACGTATAAGTAATAATTGGAAGTGAAATTGACTTTCTTTAATTACATTTGGTGTTATATACTGTGATGCATTACTAAATAAAAAGAAATACCATCACAAATGACAAAAATCCATGCTTAATTTAAGCAGACCAATTACTTTAAGTGCTGCTACAGTCAGAAAAGTGATTCAAGGATAACACAATTCCATTTCTTCAATAGCTTCCAGATCAAATTCAATGTAAGAGTCAAAAGGTCAAATTTTTTTCTCTACCCCATGGTATTACAAACTCCCTGTTGGACCTGGAGAACTTGGCTGAATTCTTTCTTTCCTGGCATTCTCTGCAGCTGCAATGATGATCATACATTAAAAGACAAACACTTTTTACAGGAAGGTCTTCATTTTTCCAGGTAGATTTTACACAACTCTGGAAACTAGACATCCAGTGTGCAGTTATGCCTGAGTAACTAGGTACTGCAGAAATTGTGTAGAATAAATACTCAGGCTATTCTGTTCCTTGCTGGGTTAAAAGGTGCTTAGCCCCAGTCCATCCCTGCCCTTTATTACCTCATACAGCAGCATCAATGTAGAGGTAGCTGAGGATTCCCTCCCTGTGATTGCTGTTGCAGACTGATGAGCATAAAGAAGTTAAATTTCTCTGCAGCTGGCTGCCTAAAATCCATATATCTTACTGTTAAACAGCAATCTCAATTCAAGCTTCTCCACAACAGTTCCAGCTGGGATGCATCAACCATTTGGAAGAAAACCAGGTATTTTTAATAACACATGCACACTCTTATCAGCACAGCTCATGCAGGACAAGTCAGACACTTCCTGGCAGTGTCAGATTTGCTGAAGAGGCACCTACCAACACAGGTACCGGTGGCTCAACACCTCAGGTGTCACATTGCTGTATTGATGTTAAGCAAGGCATGCTCACTGGAAATACGGCAGCCCCAGTGATGCACAACTGGTTGTCTGGCAGCTGAAATCATGCCACAGAAAGCAGAAGTTATAAACAAACAAGGATAAAAGAAAACTTAAAGCAGGTAAGGTGAAAGTAGCTCATATGCAAATGTTCTGTATTGCTTCTTTTTTGTTGTGACAGTCAATGTTTCACATCACAAGGGATTTGCAGTGCCCCACGTGGACTGTGCAAATGCATGCATTCTTCAATTTTCATTACATTCCTCTGAAATTAAATATATGCAAGCTAGCAGCCTGCACAAAGGAATCTTGACAAAAGAAAGACCATTACATGACCAATATATCTTGCTGTAAAACTATTAACAGAACAATTCCTGTAAATTACAATCATGGATGAGGCCCTTGACAGGCAGGACTCAGAAATCAAACTGCCACGTAATTGCTGTGGGAAACACAACTTCCCACAAAACCAGTCATATCAAAAATTAAGTTCCTTCCACATAGCAAGATGAATCAAGTAGCATTCAAAGTTAATGCAGCATCAATGAAAAAGAACAGACCTCTAATCTTGGGGGAAAAAAAAAAAATCAAAAATCAATAAACTGTGGCCTTGGGGTTTTTCTCCTGTAGGAACCAAGTTTCATAGCTTGGTTTGGGAGGTCAAATGATCCTCAAAAGTTTCTTCTGTAAAACTTTTATACAACACTTCAGCAAACAACACTCACTTACTGACACCAAAACTTAAGAATAAACTATTGCAGCTACTTTTCACAGGTCTAATACCACTTTCATTGACAAAGTGAAATCATAAAAAGCCCCTATTTTAAGTCAGATTTTGTAATACAGATACGCAGACATGTATGAAGGAAAGCAGAGACCTAATCTAACTATAGAGATAAAAAGAGTTTTTCAGCAGTAAGGTTAATCTAGTGAAAACATTGCTGTTACTCACATTTCTCTTCAGAAATATGATTTAATATGCCTCATTGTTTTCATTTCACATCCAGCCTCCAAAACTCTTCTCAAATCCATCCTGTCACCACACATCTGCTTATTTGCTCACCCTAGAAGCACAGTTTCAACTGTTTATTTCCCAACCTCATCTTCTGGTGGGTGGCACCCACTGCTTTTAACTGATAGTCATTTTACAGCTTGGTATGATTCTTTATGAAACTTGCCCCACTACCAATTTTTCTGTCAGGAAAGTTTGATTACTGATACCTTTACATCCAGAAGGTCAGCAAAATAAAATATTAAACCTCCCAGCAGGCCTGTGCAAATTGTTGCAATATATATGGAGGCACAAAAGATGCTCTTGTAGAGGAAAACATAATTCAAAACACATCAGCACAACTGAACCTCCTCAGGATGACAAAACAGATCAGAATTCTGTTGCAAATTCTTTTACAGCTGGGTGGACCTGGTTCCACAGAGCACCATATGAGAGACATTGGCCAACTTAGGGGCAGTTGGTTTTCTTCACCAAGAAATGAATGTCAGTCTCAGCAACTGCAGCCTCCCAGCGCGATCAATGGGGAGCAGGATCCTGTGCATCTTCTGAAACCATGCACAAGGCATAAATGAGGGAAGTGCAAAAACAAGGGCTAATCATAAGGATACAATATCAGTATTACCTTCTATCTTTTCTTGTATAAATACAGGGAAACTGAATGGACAATTATAAACCAATTTTTCCCCTATTGGTACAGCTCAGCAGGAATCTCTCAATTTCTAGTTGTAGACTTTAAAGCATTTTACTGTAAAGAACTATGTCCTTTCACTGAAGTTGTGCACACATTTTATCTGTCGTTTGTGTGAAAAAAATGCATATTTCATTGTAACCACAAGAATACTAGGGGCTTGTTAGGCTGTTCAGAAACTACTCTGTGTTTCTAACAGCCAAGTCCATTACTTTTCCACAGAAATTATAATTCCAGATGTATGTCAAAGAAGGGACAAGTAATAACTTTAATAAATAATTTTCAGCTTCAACATAATACAGTGTGGGACGTTCTTTAAATTGTGCAATGCTATTTAGTCTTCAGAAAACCTGACAGTTTCCACAAGGAGGACACCAAGGGCCTTTAGAGAGCAGCAAATGAACAAATTAAAACACTAATCAAAGGAACGGTACAACTTTCAGAGGCCAGCTAGAGAAGGACCACTTATTATAGAAAACCCAACCAAAGCTCAGTGCTGGAAACTCTCTGTAGTCACAAATATGTGATCTCCCTCATCATGGCCTGCAGGGAACTCCTGCCCCATGGGCAGGGAGGTGCTGCTGGATAAGCAGGAGCGGGGCTCTGTGGAAACTCAGTGCTGAGGAAAGGGCCATGCCCCTGGAGCCAGGCATCTGTTTTGGAGCTCAGCATGCAATACCCTGGGAGGTGGATTGGTTATTTATCCTCTGTTCACCAATCCACGCTCAGATCTGGCAAGGTTAACCTGGAACTTTATGGAAACCCCTCCCACCAAATTCTTACAAATAAAATTATTCTACTGGAATTAGCCTAAGATGAATGTCACACCCATGAGGAGAAGGAGAGGAAAGAGCAGCTGCAATGCACACCACACTCCCCACTGGAAGGGGAAGAATGCCTGTGGGAGTTTTCCATAACCTTAATGTCTTACTGATACCGCCTGTGCCAAATAGAAAAGATCAATCTGATCATAACTGAATTTAGAGGTACGTGAATTAAGGGTTTCAGGATTTGCTACTGAGATGTTAAGCCTTTGCAACAAAAAAAAAAAAAAAGAAGAAAAAGACAAAGAAACACAGATGCATCACTGGAATAAGGGTGCAGTTAGTGGAATAATAGTTCAGTAAGCAGAGAAGCCAGTAGGGAAAATAGCAGTTTGCACATTGAGCACCTGCAGTATTTCTAAGACGTCCTAATACGATTATTACTTCCCCTTTCATTCTTGAAATTAACTGTTAGAATAATTTCAGCTCTTTAAAGCCAATCCTCTGCTAAAGAGCAACATGCTTATCACTACCACAAGGCCACCAAAAGAACACTTACCACAAACCTTGTGACTTTTGCTTTCAAAGCATTCACTGGTCAAGCATTACAGAGGACAGTAATTATAGGACAGTTGATTTCCTGGGTTGCTAGATTTTTTGAGCCTAAAGATTATCTCTACAAGCATCATGGAAGTCTCCTCATGCTTAAAACAATTCCATGTTGTTAAAATATGTTACAGTCTCAGTTGATTTCCTACTTAAACCCATCCTCACCACCCTCAATGTTCCTGCTAAAGAAACAGCAAATAACTATGTAGCAACTGAGAAGAGAAATCTGCACCCAAGACTCAGGATTAACCAAAACTAGCACCCAAAACTAACTAACCAAACTTCAAAACCAAAGATGCTATTTCTCTCTCACTTGCCACTGAAAATCTGATAGTATAAAGGGAGAATGCAAATAAAGATTTATTTTGCACTGGTGGAAGATGTAGAAAAGCTAAATTATATATGCATAGACATACATAAGATTGTTTTTTCCTTCTGTGATTTAACCTAAAGTTTGATTTTTTTATATTCTGTTCATGTTAAATCACCATGTCAAAAGATTTTGCATCACATTTTAAAGCAAAAATGTTAGCATGGTTTTAAAAAACACCATACAAGGTTTATTTTCCCCATTACAGATCCTGTATCCTAAGACAGGATTGCTGAATATACCACAAGCTAAACATATGGAACAGCGTTCATATCAGTTGAGCAGGGGTGGGAGGGGATACAAAAAAAAATTATACACAGTTCCTTTTCCTTTTGAGAGGCTGGCACGATGAGAGGTTTGGGGTTTTATTATATTTTATGCCTATCATAAGGTACCAGGGCAGAGACTCCTTTTCTTCGAGTTTCAGCTCAAAGGAAGAATTTTGCTGAAGGAAATGAAGGAGATTTAGAGAAAATGCTAACTCTACTTTTCAGTTTAAAGCCAGGAATATCACTGCGAAATTTAGTCCAGATACAGGATAGTGTGTGGAAGCATGTAGAAAAAGTAATAGTTATAGTGAAAAATATTTGTAAAGAGAACAGTACTCAGTTTTGATAGAAAGCATTTTCTGGAACAAGTAGAGACCATGCTGAACTTCCTTGCACATCTGTGTGACCCCTGCTGATCAATGTCAACACTTGATTAATATTTTACTGAAAAAGGGTGAGAAGATCCAAACTTGGTCTGTCTGGGTAGGTGTTGCTAAGCAACTTTGCTCCTTCTCTAGGAACTCGCCTTCACAGCAACCTTTCCTTCAAGGCAAAGACCGGCATCCACTCAAAACACTTTGTCAGTGAAAACCCCAGCATCTATTCCACCCTTCCCTTTCCATTCCCTCCCCACCTCCCAGCTGAGAAGAGCCCAGCGTGCCGGTGCCTGGAGCGCTGTCCTTACCGTAGTCGCTGTCGTAGAAGACGATGAACTTCTGCCAGCGCAGCTCGGTGACCAGCTTGAGCATGACGTCGTTGAGGCGCACGGGCGGGCGCGCGGCCAGCGTGTACTCCTCGTCCTCCAGGCTGGGGTTGAGCTGGCAGGCCGTGCGCGGGGAGCCGCCCGTGCTGCGCTGCACAAACAGGTGCGGGATGTGCATGGCGTCCGTCAGCGACTGCAGCGCGTTGGCCGACGCGCAGCCCGTCGACGTCACCAGCGCCAAGATGCCCAGGGTCATCAGGTCGCAGGCTGGAGAAGAGAACACGCAAAGCAGGGTTTGAATGAGCTCAGCAATTCCTTTGGCCAACCTCGATGCTAAGAAGGGAACGAGGAAGGTTTTGCCCTTGCCATCAACACAGAGCTGAAATTATTTCTATCGCGCTATCAGCTGAAGCCTTTCAGAGTTAGGGCCTGTACTTTTAGAGTAGGACACAGTATCTGCAATCTGTCCTGGTATGCCAAAGTTGAGGACAGATAACGTAACTACTGCCAGTCCCTGAGACACAGCTGATGTGGATGGAGATGATAGCCCTTGCTTCAGGTCGGTCCTGGTGCATGCAGGAACTGAATTCCCATTTTTTACAACTCACTTCACTGCTTTAACACCTTAATCCTTGTTGGATACACTGGATGAAGATTTTGGACAATAAAGAGCCATTTCGCTTCCAAGGACTTGCCTCATACAGCAGAGCTTTGAAGGAATTTTTAAATTGATGAAAAACATTCACTGTGTGTCTCAGAGCACTGAAAAAACAAAGGCATTCTTTAGAACCAAGACAACCCATGAATGACTAAACAATCATTAGCAACACTGTAGCTGTCCTTAAAAAGATCTGGAAAAGTACATATCATTTGAAAACACAGCATATACATTTGACCCCATCTGGTTTTGGGAATGAACCATTATTCTCATGCTGAGTTTGAAAACCAGACCACAGAGAGGCCTGGACAGTCTGCTCTGCTGCTCAGGCCACCATACATGTCATGTTCTTGCTGGACCTCTCCAGACCAAGCAACCTGATATTCAGCTGCAGTTAGAAAACATTTCGAGCCAGGGCCCTCAGCAGCAATTCAGTCAGTAGCGGTGAGAAGACTGTGCAAGAGTGTAAGGCAGCCAGGGATCCTGGTTTTTACTAACTCTAGTGAATAAATGGCAGCACAATTGGCCCTGGGAGCTCAGCACAGGAGACCCTCATAGTTTAGGCTAGCACTAGCCCTGAGGGTGCCCCGGGGGCACTAGGAACTGCCTGCTCCACTTTTGAAGAGGGCTGGGGGCAAGCTCAGTGGTTCTGCACTGTTTCAGACCCCAACAAGCACAAGCACAGCCTGCCCACAGCAAACCCTTGCTCTGCTCCCCCAGCACAGCAAAGCTGGACAGGGGGAGACTAGAGATGCTCCACAGCCCTGGGCAGTCTGCAGGAACTCCTTAACAGTGCATGAACAAAGAACCTCTGGGGTGCAATTCAGAGCCCCCTGGGACACCCAGAGAGCTGAGCAGGAAATTCAGCTTCCAGCTGGAGAAGGGAGGCTGCCCATGCTGGTGCTTCCCCTTGCAAGGAGACTGCACAGCCTGTGGGACTGCAGCCACACAGCCACAGGTGACCTGCAGCCTCATCTCCAGTGGAAAAGCAGAAAAAATAATACAATCTATTAAAAGCATTTATTTATCCTCCTCAAAACACTTATATCTCCACTTTCAAAGGCCAGAAAGTCAAAGGAAGTAGACTATGAATAATTAATAGTTAAGTATTAATTAATATTAATTACATCAATCTACATAATTAAATACACAACTGTTTCTCACACAACCAATGAAACACTCCACCAAAAATCTTCTCAGACCAGACAGAAAATAGATACATTTCACTTTGATATGGGATAACAGAAAAAAACTGTTTGATTTTCTCTGTGCACAGAATGTTCACCATGTATCCTGATGCAACAAAGATTAAGAGCTTTTAAAATTATTTCCTTGATGGTCTTTACAATAAACATATGTCAGCTGCATTATCTAAATTTACGCTGTGTTGATTATAGCTATATGAAATTGTTCTTTGTTTTTCCTGAGAGCTGACCTGATTTAACAGCAGGGAGGCATTATATTTGCCAAATGGGAGACCCAGGTACGGGAACAGATTTGATTTCCCAGGCTTCTTGCCAGAGAAAACCGAACATGTCATACAGGTAATTTATTTAGTCACAGTAGGGGAGGGAACAGAGAAGTGAGAACAGAGGGAGAGAACAGCAGAGCTGAGCCATAAACCCTGCAGAGATCACCAGCCAGCAAGCTTTGCTGTCACCAAGGGTGAGAGCATCAAGCCACACGGGGCTGTAGCAGGAACAATTTACTTGCAAACCAGACAGAAGGAGACAAAAAACAAAGCCCCTTCTGATGGGAGGCTGCATTGGAGAGTCACTTATTTGTAAAATTCAGAGCTGATCACCAGTTATATACCAAGAAAAACCTTCATTCAGTGGCTGACGCTAACCAAAAGCTGCTGCTTATTAAAGCAGAGAGACCAGAGAGGCAACAGATCACAGCAAATGGGCCCCCTTATCTCCCAGCACAGCCCACCAAACACAGCTGAAATAGCTCAGCAAAGACCATTACAGCTGAGGCATTTTCCCAGTGTTTTGTAGCTTGTGTACACGGATTAGATTGAAGAATTAGTCAATATGTTTCCACATTCTGATATTTTTGTCAATTGATTATGTTCTGCCTGAAAGCATATGCTACTTAGTACATGTGTGCTCCTCTTGCCTTTGAGATAGCAGGCAATAAAAACTGGAATAACTAAAGAAGAAAAAAAAAGTTTCATGTTTTCTGAATTGCTTTCTTTAGTCAAATTACAGAATGTGAAACAGAACATGTCATTCCTAATAGAGGAATCTTTTTTGTTATACAAAAATACAATGGATTCCAAGAAGTTCAACCTCTCCACAATTATTGCACTGAAGGGTGAGAATAAGCTTTGAGGACATAAAGAAGGAAAGTATTACTTTTTACATGAGTAACACAATGGGGAACAACAACATAACAGACTCCATTAAAAAACTCATTAGATCTTAAAGCATCTCAAAATTCCTTAGCAAGGGAACATTCAAGGATTACACAATCTTGGGAGAAAACTCTGGTGGACCACTATTTTTTTTAGTATTTCCCCCACATTCCTACAATTTCTTGCACAGAAAAGTGATGCAATTTTCTGTTTAGCTTCACAATAGCTATGGATTTGCAGCAACAATCAAATATCCTTGACTCTGTGACTGAGTAAATGGCTAATTCTGTCTATCAGCTGCAGCTTCATAAGCATTCAAAAGAACCTGCAATTTTTGCATAAAAATTTCATAACCCTGATCTTGACATTCTTACAAGCTGAATACATTTTATTTGAAATGCTTTGGTCCATATCAAACTACCAACATAAGGGAAAGGGGAATCAAAACACCTTGAGAACTTCAGTGATCTTCAACTACTATAGTTACGGTAATACACATTTAATAGTCTTCTGACTAAAATACCCCCAGTATTTATTTATGCTGCAGGTATCTTTACTTAGATAGGTTTTAAGAAATAAGGCCTTGAAAGTATTTGTTCCACAGATGAAAGGACAGAAATGTTCTGGTAATCCTGCCCCACATTTGACTGCTATTTAAACAGATATAGATATTAATTTACTGTGCTGAGAATTACTTTATCACCATCAAACTTCATTTTAGGAAGACACTAACATCAGACTGCACATTTCTTACTATATGGTTTGTATAACACAATGAAAACATGAACATTATCATGCCTGAAGGATCTTCATTAATGTGTTTAAGCCAATTAAATCATGTCATGGTGTTGGTTCACCATGTATTGGTGTCCATTAACAGACCATCTCTCAAGCTTGTTCTTGGATTGCATTGAAGTTTCCCAAACTATTGAATAATCCTGTTTGTCACTGTCTTGGTGAAGTATCTCTCCTAAACTATTCTTTTGAAATCTGTTTGCAGACTTCCTTTTACAGATCTGCTTGACTGACTTTCAATCTTGAACTGTTATTTCCATCGCAGTATTTCACAAGACACTGCTTTCTTTTCCATCTATTGTCTCTCATTTTCTTCTCACATCATATCAATATATACAAAACTCTCTCATTTTGTGACCCACATCTGTAACTCCAGACCACAACTCTAACTCCATTAAGACCACACTTGAGCCTGAAAAAGGAACTAATAATTTTCAGACTTTGCCTTATCCACACGACCATTCTCATCACTCCTCATGGAACATGAGACAATGCAAGACCTCTACTTTGCTGCAATCATCCTTCAGGTCTTGCATTCCTACCACTGCTTCCTGTACTCCCCAATTGTGAAGACAGGTGCAGATGGAAAAATCCTGATTTGGCACCATTTTCATGGGGATATTTGCATTAAGAGCTTTATCTCAGATCTCTGTAATTAAATCCCTCTCTCTCCAAACCACTTGGGATTAAAATACTCCAAGAGAAACTGTTATCTTGCTCCTGGCAATGTGACAACAGGACCATCTCAGTCTCCCTTTCAGTGACTTCCTAGTATAAGAGTAGAAACTTGATCCTTTGTTTCCTCCATTATCAACAGAGCAGCTGCCAGTGTAATTTCAGCTCTAACAATATACCCACCTACTGGCATTCACACTGCCTCTTCAAACTTCCTTGTCTTTCTGTCTCTCACTTCTGGGCATCACCATCCTGCCCACTCTGGACACCCTCTCATATTAAATAAATCCTCTTCAAGTCTTTAGTTGAATATTTTTCTTTCCTTTTCATTTTGACTAATCCTTAGGAACTCTTTACTGACTGCAAATGAAGAATCATCCAAATCACAAATAACTTGCATTAAAAAAAAAAAAAACAAATCCCTGTTTGAAAATGGAGAGGCTGCTGCCTTTCTGCTTGGAAAGGTTTTGAAAGGAAGGAAGATATCTTCAGACACGCTGTATCACTCTGCAATGAAGTGATTAACTAAGTTGGCACTTAAGTGTCTGTGATTAGGTTTGAAAGCCACCTTCCTGCTGAGACAAGGGACCTCATGCTTGCCTCCGTACTACTGCCTCAGTCAATCTGACAGAAAACTAATTTTTCACATTATTCATCTTTAAAAGTCTGAAGAACACAGCAGATTCTGGGGGGAAACCCCTGGTCTTGGGAACCTAAATTCTAATATTCCATGAGATTATCAAGGCCTGTAGTATCTGCTGAAAATGCTTAATTAGCAGATCCCAACTGAACTAGCAAGCAGATGCAGAATGTCATGTGCTATATACAAATGAACTATTGTATTATTTATGGGTATAAAATTTAATTAGCGTTTTGGTTAATTAGCCAATTTCAAGATAAACACAGATAGACATAAAATTTTGGGGTAAAACACTAGAACAACCAAGAGTTAGGAGATAAAAATGTATCTGTTGGAAAAATTGTGTCTTAGATCAAGATGTAGGGTCTGCAGGAAACACGCCCACAGAGATATTCTCAAATTAAATGGAAAAAGTCCTTCTGGGAGGTTTGTTGGAGTACTGAAATGAGACAGAGAAAATGATGCAAGGAAAAAGACTGCATCTACCAAGCAATACTTCACACTCAGAAGGATAAGGATACAATTCTATCCAGGTAAAGCCAAAGTAACACAAACCACAGAAGGGTTTTGCACATATCTAAGGAAAACTTGCCTGTTTCTGCTGTAGTACATAAGAAACTACCATGAAATTAGGGCACAGGCCCACAGCCAATGCAGTAGCCCAGAAAAATGGCAAAAGACTATTAGCTATCTACATTTTATTCCACTTTAGGGCTCCAAAAGCCTTTAAAATTTATTGGGTTTGTGCAAAACCAGCTGATCAGGCAGAAAAAAGTATAGAATAATCTCATCTAAATCACTGAGAACACTTCTATTAAAAATATTGATTTATACAAAGATTCACTCCTATTATTGTTATATTAAAAACAACATTGAAATTGGTTATCTAAGCACTCACTGAACCTCATGCTTCACTAAATGGGGTTTTCTGAAGAGCAATTTATTCTTGCTTCACATTTTAGGATGTTTCTTACTCTTCATCTTCTTTCCTTAACTGAGGAAGGCAATCAATAATGAATTTGCATAATTTGCACTTAAAGACATGCTATTTAGTTGTTCTCCCTTTTGCTCCTCAGCAATAAACTTCTTTTTCTTTGTTTCATTTCTGTAGGCTTTTACTTACCTTTATGTTCTATACTTACACTATGGTTCTTCAAATAACAAAGAATTTATTATTTTTATTAGGAAATCTACATGTAGCTATAGTTACTTGTCACATAGTGACTGATAATATGGAGAAATTATAACAAAGGTAGACAGCAAAAACCTTTTATGTAGCCCTTTTATTGCTGTATCACCTTACATGTAGTGAAGATGAATATTTACTACTCCATTATTAAAACAAAATGCATCTTAAAAGTAGAAAGAAAATTCACAACTTTTCCTCAGTGGTTTGATTAAAATAAAGTAAATTCAAGAGAACCAAAACCCCAAAGTACCTCAACTTAGAGGTCTCCATTTTTAGGATAAAATGTTTGAGCACAATAAATATTCCCTCCTTCCTCTTCTCTGAGGAAGGGCAGGACAGGTGTACCAGCAAATTCATACATTAGTGTGTGCACATGAAAATTCAAATAAACACTATGTCAGAATTCCTGTGACAAAGCAGCATCTGAAAAACATCTCAAAAGCAAGGAAACCATGAAGATTTTTAAATGTTCACCAAAAAAACTTGGGAAAATTTCTTCTAAAGGTCATCCCCCAATTTTTGGGCAGTCTTTGTACTGTTTTCCTATGATTCAAGGAGGAGGAATAAGGGAATAAAGATGCTGGGGTCAGCAGCTGGCTCCATCCCTCCGGGCTCAGGGCACTAACAGGGGCCTTGTCACTGCTCAGTGACATCAACTGCTCCAGGAAAGGTTTTTTAGATCTTCAGCTTCCTTCCAACTCTGTTTTACAACCTGCTGTCTTGGGGGCAAATTTTCAGCATGTATAAACTCTCAGAGCTCCCCTGGCACTACCAGAAGTGTCCTTTACATCTAAATAATTGCCACTGTGCCTTGTTTGCTCCATTACCCCCTTGGCTCAGCATTTGCAGTGCACTGTCATTGGTGGCTGGCACACACACAGACAGCTTTTGGTGCAAAGGCTGCAAAATGCTGTCATTTCATAGGACCTATGATGAACACCCAAACCAAAATCCCTTCCCTAGCACTCACATTAACTGCAGCAACTGGAGATGTAAAGAACTATCACTGGCAAGACAAACCAAAAAGCCATTTCTGTGCAGGACAACATTCTTTGTGTCAATACTAACCCACTAATTGAAAAATTACCCAGGAGCAGGACGAGGAGCAGTCTATACCACTCTGCTGTTTGCATTTATGCAAAGAAATTATTCCAAAATGGTAAGTAATATACAATAGAGATAAAAACAATGATCAAAACTAGAGTTGTGGCTTTCATTTAATTTATGGGAGTGTATTAATAACTCCCCTCACTCTTTGATGGTCAAAATAAGACACCAAGCACAAGTAACACTGCTCTACTGACAACACAGTTTCATTTCTGCACAACTGAGTGATGCCATCAAGTGGTCAACAAATACACCAGTTGTTTTCCAAGTAAGGTTTTTGGGTTCATCTTCATTGAACATGCTGTATGTTGTGTGGAGAAGCTACTGCCATGAAATCAGCAAAAAAGCACACTCCACTGATAAAAGCGTATCAATTGACAGCACTAGTGACAGGTAAGAGATGGCCTTGTTTTTCCAAAAGACAGCTCTGACACTGCTCTCTAGCTCCTCCTAAGAAGGTAAGAGTCTCTGAGAGCACAAACAGCCTTCTGCTTTAGAACTGATTTTTGCTATTTGTTTTGCAGTTGGGTGGATCTAGAAGACCACACCAGGAAAGAATGCATAATGTAGGCATTAAAAGTTTGCTTTTTTTAAAAAATGATTTAGCATTGTGAATGGTTAAGGATGTACAACATCCCAGAATTTAAACTTTTTCTAGTTCTCTTAATTAATAATAAAAAGAGCCATAAGCAGCTAAAATAGAAATTCAATTGTACAAAAATTCTGCAGAATAACTGTGCTTCTGTTTTCTCAACAATATGTAACTCCATTAGTGAAGACTTGCTCTTGGAATTGTAGTTTGGCATGATTAAAAATGTGATTAAGCATTTCTGGTAATTTTGAATAGTGCATGGTTCTATAGAATTACACATTAATCACAATGGCATCAAAAAACTATTTTAAGGCACTAGGTGGAACTGAATCAGCTTTGACTTTTTTTTTCTTTTTCCCCTTCAACACTAGTTCTGAGGTAGAATTAACGGCAAACCATCTCAATTATTCACAGAACAACTGCTTTTCTGAATACTGCATATTTGAGCTCTATTCTTTGTAAGTTCTTCAATAATTATGTTTTCTTTTGCCCTTCAACACAGAATGAGCTGCACTCTCTCACCCTCTGCTTTTTTCACCTGCCTTTCATGACAAATCAATGACACACAAGTATTTTTTACACCCTCGTTAGCATTCTGCCCGGATGCCTGACTTTGTTGCCTCCTTTGGGACTATTTTACTTGTACATGCTGAGTATTATTTCAATGTCAGTATGGCTTGGGCTCAGATGGAGCATGCACCAAAGGAAAACACTCCTCTGCCATCTACAAAAGCAGTCAAACACAGCAATTCCAGATAAGCTGGTAAAACCTCCCATTCTTTGGTACTGAGGAGCACATTTGGATCCAGAGCAGCACTGACAACCAAGGAACACATCAGCCCTCCCTGTCTATTTAAAGATATCCATGCACAAATAGAGGAACTTCCCTTTGGGGAGAGGCTTAAACTCTTCCCTTTTGTGTCACACCTTAAACCAAAAGCAAGAGGGATGAGCATCAGCCCAAGCCTCCTCAACACTGCTTCTGCACTACCTACAAAACATCCCTGTTGTTCCCCAGCACATGAGGAGCACGTGCACTCACTGCACACTCCCACTCACACAGACATTTTAAGCAAACCAAAACACTGACGCATCATCTCCTTCCCAATCTGCCGTTGGGCTCACTAAAGTGCCTACTTGAAAATAACAAAGTCAAATAACCCCAAACATCTCTCCAAAGCAGCACTTCACATCCTCAGACTTTATGGGAGACTCTGGGGCACACATAATGCTATTGGGACTGCTGTGTCACCAGAAGCAGAATGAGAGACGGTTTAAGCTAAGTTCACAAAGGCTACGCCCTTGTCTCATGCACAGACAGCAAGTTCCATACTCCAACAAGCAGCTCCAGAAATGCACAGCCCTAAAACTCATCCTTATGGTCCCATCTATGATCTTCCCCCTCCCACAGCTGTTACTTCTACCAGCAAAGGGGACAGCAATATTACATAAGGCAGAGGAGACACCAGAAAGCTTCACAGAGCCAGGGAAGCACAGCCGTGGTGGAGGAGCCCACTTATCTGAACAGCATTCATTTATTTATGCCAACTGCTGAAAGACTTGTAGTGTTTATGAATCTGGTTGTGACTCAGGATGTATTTATAGCATCTATTTATCGACAAGCTTTAGGGGTTGATCTATTGAAAGATCTCTGCAATGTATCACATACTTACAACTGCATTCAAAGATTATGCAAATATCCCAAGCCTAGCAACAGTCTAAAGCTGCTATGTCATTTTCTAAAATCAACTTGAAAAGGAACACTTTCTCCTTTCCTCACTCATGAAAGACATAACAAATGCCAAAATTATTTTTGCTCATTACTAAGGAAAGGTTCCTGTCCTCACTCAGCACTAGTATTCGTGATATAAAAACCACTTTGCTTGCAGATCTCAAATCCCCCATGGCCATCCAGTGCTATAAACTGGGTAGCATTAAAACACTGCAAATCTCCATTCTCCAGTTTTTCTTTCAGCAGTTGCCACTGAATACTTGAGATACCACACAACTTTATTAACACCTACTAAAGTTACTTTAAATTATTGGAGTATTACTCTGAATTTCTCTCTCCCCTTCAGCTCTGCAACGAGATAAATCAGGAATCCTGACAGAAATCACAAATTGTCAGAAGCTCTCAGCTGAACACATGAAATTAGCCGGATGTTCAAATGTATTTAACACCTGGTATTCCCACTGTGAACCTGAAGGAAGATTTTCAACACATTTACACAAAGTCTCAACATTTACACATTTCCTTACCAGAGGCTGCTGCAAGATCAGGCGTCTTATTTTAATGTTTAAATGAGACCTGACCTCTTGAAAGTTTTTTCCCATTTTCAACCAGAAGCTTTTTTTTTTAACTATGTCACCCCTCTGTCTCTGGGGATAAACAGGTATTACGCTGGGGATAACGAGGCTTACCTCAAACCAACAGAAATGCAGAATACTTAATATATTATATTATTAAAAATAATTTAGAAATCAGTCTAATTACAACTTGCACCTAAGGTTTCTTGCCACATGAAAATCATACTAATTCAGACTCATCTAGAGGCAGCCACATAGAAAACATCTGCTTTTAAAACACCTCACATTCCACAGGAAGATACTGCTTCACTTAAAGCCTCTATTTTCAGCTATTGTACAATTCCTTCAACTGCACCTGATTCCAATTACTAGTAACCATGTTATATATACACAATATATTTATTGTCAGAGTGGATAGATAATGCAGGATAACTCAAGCCCTGTGGCATGATCTATACAAAACTATCATATTACACTTCTTATCAGGTGCTACTTAGGCTTTATTACTAAGAATGCTTAACTGGCTGTTATGTTTTATGTTTGTCTTCATATAATCTCATTATATAACACCTTCAGGTAGCTTTCTTTACTCACAGACTAAAACAATTTTGTCCCTGTCCTCTTACCACTGCATTTGAATGTATTCCACAGAAGACCAAAAGAGTTATTACTGCCCTACTACTGATTCCTGGTCAGAACATATAGTTACTAAAGCATTACCACGTGGGGACAAGTAAGGAATTCAATATTGCACCTTCCTGAACTGTTTCTACAGGGCTTTGTAACACCAATAACTAGTGCTTGTGCAGGAAGTTAAACACAGATGGAAGAAAAATGCTTCAATTAACAAGATAAACCTCATAACAAAGAAGCTAGTGCCTAATTTCAAGCTGGGCACACAGAGATTGGTTTAAGGAAAGGAAAAGATGCACCTCAAATCTTTAAACAGAAAGAGCAGGTCAGAGAAGGTTCCTGTTTTCAAATATCTTTTTTTTTACCAGCTAAAAAAAATTATGTGACTTGTTAGAAAAAAATGAATTTCTAATGAGAGAAACCAGTACAAATTAGGAATTTTTGTTTGTTTATTCATAGGTCACCAGCTTCTCACTAAAGGCATTCATTATTGGATTATACAGATTTTCTGAGAAGATATGATTGTATGTTCAAGGCATAAGCCAAGTACAAAAAAACTCAAATGTTAGAAAGCCACAACACCAAGGGCCTTCTGGCAATCCTCACTGTCCCAAGCATTAGGGAATTTTACTATGAGAAACACTCAAATCCTAGACTGATAAAATTCACGTTACAGCAGGATGCCACAGACAGCACAGCGTCAGCTTGAGAGCCTGGACATCCTGACAAGAACCACGGTATTCCCTGCAGGGCTGAGCTTGGCTTTCTTCAGTCATCATTCTGTGACTGTTATACTCTGATTTCTTCTCTTTTTACTGCACAACATCTTTATAAAATCACTGTCTCATCCAGAAAAATATGCTATATTCACTAGCTAAATTGCCATATTCTTCACAGCATCTATTCTTTTCTCATAATCACTGAATTGTTTTCTTAAAGCAACCTGACTATAAGGTACAGGGCTGCAGGGAATCACTACCCAGGCATGGCATGACATTACCCTCTTGTCTGACTGATAATAACCTGCACAATTAACACTGTGGGCTTTTAAAGCTGCCCAAATCTCTCCAAAACTGAGGCGTTGCCTTCTGAAGTTAAATCCCTAGACACATCATGAAAGTACAGCCCCTGAGAGCTCTAACAGTGCAGCCTGGTTCTGCAGACCCAGTGGTTACTGTTAGCTACCCAACCTTCCCAATTTACTTCAGACAACCATTTCTCAAAGATCCCATTCCATGAGCATTAGGTCAGAACACATTTGTTCATTCAAGGATCTCTGTCTAAATACATACCACAGATGTAGAAAACACCTTGCCCCTCTGTTGTCATTACAGTGCAAGAGTTCTATTGTCATTACATTGCAAGGGTTCCATTCTGCTAGAGTTTTGTACCTCCTTGATGTTTCTCGTAAACAGCTCCTCCAGGCACTGACTCTTCCTCATCTCCACAGCAGCCACTGACTCCAGTTCCCCTCAACCACCCAACCCACTCTTTTATAACACTCTTCTTATTGGCTACAGCTGTGGCTGTTAACATCAGGCCTGCTCCTAAGCTTTAATAATTAACCCAGCTGCAACTCTTTAGGGGTAAGATTACTTTCTATACTACCTTTATTTACTTATATTCTATCCCCCTACACCCCTCCCCACCCATGTTCTACACAGCTCTTGAGCATTTTCTGTACCATTAATCATACATGCAGTACTATGAACCACTTGTATTTTGGACCCAATTCATCTCAGTAACTAGCTACTATGAAATCCAATTAATCTATTTCCTCACAGGCTGAAAGTATTTTGTGTAACCAGGAGAACTACCTCCTGGATAGACATGACAGCTGATTTCTCAGGGGGGCTTTTGTCACAGAGGCTCTCCATTTTCATGTGGTAAGAATATTTTGATGTAGTCCAAATCTACATCTTGAGGTTGTCTGTCTGGCAGACAGCGACCTTGCACATTTACTAGTCTCAGAAACTCCATGGAGACCACTCATATATATATATATATATATATATATTTAGACTGACAACCATTTCTCAGTTCTACAAGAAAAAAGTGCTGGGTGGTTTTTTTTTTACAATAACAGGTTTCCTTAGTGTACAGCCCAAGGCACAATATGTTATCCTTGGCCACAGTACCAACAGAAGGTGTTAATGAAGCCCAAGACTGATGCAGGGTTAAAGTTTGGGGGAAGTCTGGCTCCTTTTTGTACACCTTACACAACTACTTCTAGGTGTAACAAAGGCATGTATCAGATGCTCCTCCCTCACAGCCCTCTCCTAGAGCAGGGTGGCTGCACATCCCAGACAAGGCTGGATACCCTGGAGACCGAGGCCAGCATCCACCACAGGGACAAATTGCTTCCTCTGTTCCCTGAGCCACAGCCAAGCACAGCAAGGAGTTAAAGAGAGCTGCAGGATCAGACCCTGCTGGGCAGGACAGACATTGCTCTGTACAGTTAGGCCTCTACCACACAGAACCTGGACAGTCAGAGAAAAACATTTTCTCTCACTTCCACTCCAAGTCCTTTTCCAGTCTAAAATACATTCCTGTACAACGTAACATCTCACTTAAGACTTTGACAATTTCCCTGGTCCTCTGTGCATGCAGGAGACTGCACTGTACACTTGCTTATGTCTGAAAAGGGGGTTCTAAATGGCAGAAGTGCTTATAATATTTTCCCCAGTTTAATGATACATTTGATTAACTGCACTGACCACAGCTAGTCAGGTAACTCACAGGACTTCAGTGTCTTTGAACACCAAAACTGAAAGACGAGGTTTTCATGAGCAATATACAAATACAAAATACATCAGCTAAACTGTCAGAAAGACCAAAAAACAGAAAGGTAGGTAATGTTCAATTTGTAGACTAATTTTAGAACACTTAGAAATGCATAATGAAAAGAAAGGCAGTGTTTTCTACCAATGCTCTCAAGACACTTATCTCTATTTTCCATTAACTGCAAGACAACTTCCACGTTTTGTGAATGCACCCTTTCTAATATTCAGCACAAGGCATTCAGAATCCAACCAGCTGAACTGCAGAAAGGCCCAGGAGCTGACACAGACTCCTAATGAGGGACCTGGGTGCGCACAGAGTCCCATGAGACAAGCAGCTAAAGCATCTCTTTGTACCCCACAATGTGCTGATGTACTAGAAAGCAAATGTGATCCAAACAGGGCAGGTATTTTGAAGCGACAAGTTTCTTGCCCACTGACCCTTGCTGAAGTCATTTAAGTATAAAGCAAAAAATCAACCATAAGAAGCTTCATATGAAGAACATATGAAACCTTTTTTAAACAAAGGTTAAACATTTAGACCTTGACATTTCAATTCTGCTAATGCCTTTTTTTTTTTTTTAAATTTTACAATCTAAACACTTGGGGGAGCGGGAGGAAAGAAACAAAAACGCATCTTTTTAATACAATAATTGAAAACCAGCTGAAGTTCAACACATCACATCCTGTCATCATCACCATCTCCCATTCCTGCCTCCCCACTTCCCTCACGACAGGACTCAGGCTGAGCCCTCAGGTTCTGACCCACACTAACCATCACCCTGAGCAGGAGATGCCAGCTCTCAGCTGCAGTTAAATAACCAGTGCCCTCATCTGACACTTCCTTTGCCCATGTGCAACTTCACCCCACAAGAGAGTCACATTTTCCAAGGGTGTGAAAGCCAAAAGAATTCGTCTACTGATTGGTCTCTATAAGCTCCACTTGGGGTGAGCACCAGCTGGCAACTTCTTGCTTCAGCTCTTTGCTTTGAGAAGTGTGAGCTCTCAAGGGCAAATCATACAAAGCCTCCAGCGTAAAGCTCTCCTGGGCACCTTGGGTGCGTGCCAGCTGAGATGGAGACTGAATCTGTCGAACACAATCTCCAATTTCCATCCCTC
The DNA here is from genome assembly GCF_027887145.1 of Ammospiza caudacuta. NCBI lineage: Eukaryota > Metazoa > Chordata > Aves > Passeriformes > Passerellidae > Ammospiza > Ammospiza caudacuta. The sequence continues at coordinate 11,964,851 of NC_080601.1, forward strand.
AGAGACCCTAACCAAGAGTGATAGGCTTTCTCCTTCACCAGGAACGCTGGTGTTTGTTTAGAGTGGAGTGAGTTCCATAATAAGCACAAAGCTTTATGCCACTTAGACAAATCAGAAGAGACTAAACTTTTATCTTCAGGATCAATTGGATTAGGCTGGGAAACTCCATTTCTGATCTCTGCACATTTGACAGAAGGCAAGGAGTCAGATGGATAATTCATACAGATAAATTAATGATAGCAAGGTCTAATTTCATTTGTGCAGTCATTTGCTTATTTCTTGTATTTGTGTTTTTCCTGAAGTACTTGCATAGAGCGTGCAGTTGCATTTTGTTGGAGTGGCTAATATAGCATCAAGAGAAATACATACTTGTTGTGTCATTTCAGGCCCTGCACAGCAGAATCAAAAGTTAAATTATTTCTGGCTACTAAAATCAAAACAGGGCAGGTGCTATAAAAAGTGAATGGCCAGAAATCTGAATTCCTATAAACTATTTTTTATGCAGATAACTGTCTGTGTATCCCTTGTGCAGTCCAGGATCATCTCTCTTCTGTTACAAAGTATGGTACAATTTGGATTTGCAGCCATCTGTCACAGTTCCACTCAAAGGCTAAGGGTGAAGATTTTTTGAGACAAAATTTTGGGCCCATTTTGTGAAGACTTGTTATCTCCCAGTTGTTCCTCTGTCAGAGATCAGTGTTGTACTTCTGCAAGCAACACCTTCACTGACAGTAAATACAATATTGGATCTACCACATTAGCTAGCTTGGCTTGGCTAGGCCAGTGTCTTTTCCACATCTGTCACTGACACCACACCAATCTCTCTAAAGCTTTTTAAATCTTTTGCAGACATACACAAAACCAAAGTCCTATAAGGGAATATTCTTCTGAATATTGTCATATTCTTTGGCTTTTGTGCTGGAGCATGAGGATTTAAATTCTTTATGATTTCTTAATCCTATCAAGTATACTTGTGCATTTTCTAATTATCTGTATAGAGTCTAATCCTTACAAAAAAAAATCCTACAAAGATTCTAAGCACTCAATACATTAACTCTGAGTTCACAAAGTTCTTGCTGGTTTTAAGCCTTGACTCTGCCTCCTATGGAGCTGAAATCAAGTCTCTCTTGCTCTCTCTTTGCATTTCCCCTCCTCCAATTATGATTTTTTTAATAGCTCCAAGTCTCTGCTCTTTTCCACATCTTTAATCACCTTTTGCTTTCCTGTGAATACTTAAGCACGTGTCACATATATTCACAAAACACAGTCACCAGAAAGGAAAAGGAAAACCATGGCATTTCTAGCACATTCCCATTGATCTCTCCCCAGTGGCACTTGGGCCCTTTCCTCCATAAAGCCCAGTACAGCTGTGAAATTCCTTGTTTTCCCATGAGCACACCTTAGCCAGGCTCACAGGGAGTTTCAGCTGCCATCACAGTGCCCACTGACCTACTTGTGCAGGAGTCACTGAGTTAGTACCTTCCCCAGCCTGGAGAGGTGTCACCCACACGTAATTGTTCTTCCCAAATCCAGATCAGGGAGGAGAACATTCAACACTATTTCTAGGATAGAACTTGTACATTTTTCCTGTTCTAAACATTTGTGTTTGCCTACCTTCACAGAGGTCTTAACTACAACAGCTTCCCACCTCCACTCTCTCCAGAACTGCTTAGATATTCTGCTGGCTTCTGCAAGCATTTGCCAGAGCATGATTTTTCCATATGGTAACACATTGACCTATGATAGTTTTGTCTGAACATTTTGGGGGAAAAAAAAGTATACCTTAGAGCAAGCGTTTCCATCTTTGGAGAAGATCACATTGTCTTATAACCCCATGTTTAATTGGGTATTGCTTTGGGAAATCTTGTTGCAGCTTCAGCAAAAGCCACAAGCTGTCTCATAGGATCTCAAAGGTATTGTAACTGTCCTATTTTAATGAAATTGCACTTGCAGTGTTGCAGCAAAACATCTCATACACCTCATTCCAATCCTTTGAAGAGATAATAAACAAAACCAAAAGAACAGTGAGCTGATTACAAAGCTACCCCTGCTTTTTTTAAGATTAAGTTGTACCAATTCTTACTGTCTCTGGAAAGACATGAAAAGCCAAACCAACACAACCTACAAATGGACTTTACATTTTGCCTACACTCTGCAGTTCACAGCTGCATGAGCTACTGGAACATGAGCTAGGTCATTTTGAAGTCACACAGAAGGCTTTTCTGTGCTACAGTGCACTGAGCAGTGCAGACAAACTCGTAAGTGGCACAACTCACAAATGCAAAGTAGGGCAGAAGGTCTGATGTTCAGGCTCAGCCCCACGTGTTTCTGACGCACTCAGTGCAGTTGTTATACTACAATGGTTTTCTCCATCAAAAAAAAATCTTGCAAACTATGATTGAATTCAAGATTCACAGGGATGCAGAACCCACCCTAGAAACCTATGCCATTTCCTAAGGAAATGATACCACGAAAAAAGGAACAATTCAGTGCTGAACTGGATCTAGTTTGAGGTTATCCTTGCTCTAGAATTCATAGGCTAAACACATGAGCTAAAAATTCCTCTAAAATATTTCAAAATCCTGTACAGAACTTTTAAATAGGGCTTTCACCCCATTATATGGCTGAGAAGAAAGGCAATGTTATTCACTCCAGTACAAATTTCCTTTATGGAAATCACCCAGGATTTACTACTTAGCAATGGAAATGAAGATTCCTTCTCATGTCTGAGGTGCAAGAAACTCCCATGTGCTGCTTATTGTCAGCAGCAGAATCGTTATGACTCATTTCTTTGTCCTTTAAGATATCTGAATGGAAACAAAATTTAAGGATGTACAGATAACTCTTTTAACAAGGTGAATGATTTATTACACCACCATGAATACTCAAAGTGCTGTTACTGGTTTTAGAGGAAACTTTATCCTATATCTCACTTGGATTATGACTGTACCCAATTTTCAATTGGAGTATTTGTTGTAGTTCAGTTAAACATGTGCACATGCATGCATGTGACACACCTTAGTACTCTACCCCAATACACTACTGAAGAACACTAACTCCTTAAACTGCACTTTTAAGAATAAACTTCAAGGAGATTAAAAACCAAAAAAGAAAAAGGTTTTTTCTGAACCAAGGAGCAGAAAGCAGAATCATGGTCAGAGTTTTCATTTACTGCCTCCACAAGCATCAATTAAAATCACTGGGTTGGTGTACACCATCGGATAAAATAACAAGCAAATAATGGATAGAGAGCCTTGCTACAGCATCAAGTGTTGCTTTGAAGAGGAGCCTCAGAGTTTGCAGTGCTGATGCCTCTCTGTTTGATCTACCACATACTAGCTTGCACAAAAGTGTTCGCTTACCCCTGACAACACACTCTTCTGTTTGCATTATCTTGGCAGGACTGTCATAATGCCCTCCTCACTTAGGAACCTCTGAGAACACAGAGCACAAATTCAGACTCAATTTATCTTACAGCAGCGGAGACAGGTCTACTATTCAGAGCTGGAATAAGAGACACCAGACAGGAATACAAACAGAACTTGGTATTAACATACATATATATGTATGTTTGCATGTACATGTACATTTTTAAGGCAACTGACTTGCATAATGCTCTTCTGTAACCCCTAATATTTGGCTTACACCTTGTGGGCTGTGCACTCAGCCTCAATCCAGCTATGAATACCCAAGAGAAACAATGGCACTGTCAACAATCACAAAGAAACTAAACAAATTCAAACAAGCCCTGCTAATCACAAAGAAAATACCATGGCTAAATAATGCCACTTATACTTCTGTTTTAATTAGAAAAATAAAATCATCTGTCTCTTAGGTCTTACAGCCAAAACCAAAAAGACCTGCACTATCAAAGAGTCACATTCACTGAATACAGAAATCACTAAGCAAAAAGGGTATAAGAAACCACCAATCCCAATACTACTTTCCCTTTTCCTTCCCTTAGTGAATTAACAGCATGAAGCCGAGCATGTATTGTGTCACACACTTGCCTGCAGACTGACAGCAGTTCCAGCAGCTTAACAGAACTAACCTGAGTTAGAGCTGGCTTCCAATCCACTCTTTGGATTACATATAGCCTACAAAAGAATTATTTTTATGAAAATTCTTGATTTTTAAGTCCTGTATAATTTGTTGTCATTCATACTGTGTGGTAGCAAGCTCTGCAATTTAATTGTGCTTTCCATGAAAGACAACTTATTTTAAAACATCTATTTTTGTTGGACAGCCCTTAGATCCCATATTACAACATGCAGATAATTCTCACTCCCTACTCCTATTTCTCTCCCATCCACATTTTTACATTCTGCCATTATACTATCATATCTTTTCATGCAGCAATCCTCATCTATTGTGTTTCTCTTCCTGTACAGGCAGCTCCACACTTCTAACCATCCTTCTTGTCCTTCTTCTAGATTTTATCAGTTTTACTGTGACCTTTAAGAGACAGGATCATCAGATCTGCACACAGAAACTGACATACAGAACGTAAACTTGAAAAATGAGGTTGATTTGTTCACCATTCCTTTCCTAAAAATCTTTGAGATTTATTTGTTGTTTCTTACCATCACCAGAAATTCAAGTAGTGTTTTTTGAGAAATATCCACAATAGATACAAGATCTCTTTCCTGAATGGTAATAACAGTTTTCAAATTTACTACTGTGTATGTGAACACATATATATTCTGTGTGGAAACACACACATAGCATATTGCAGCAGAAAATGTTTCTTGACAGCCCCACAATGCTAAGAAGACAAAATACCCAGGAAAAAAAGAAAACAAAAAACAACAAACAGTCTGTCCTACCAGATCAAAATAATTATTGAATTATATGCATCTTCCCACCCCTATGTCCGCTTCCCCAAAAATTGTTATTATTTATAAAAGCAGACAGCCTGAAAAACAGGAGGACATACATTTGGCCAGTGTCCAAACTGAAGTCAAGCACAGGTATGTCCTCACCAGCTATCACACATCACCATCACATGCTCTTCCCACCACACAGCACATGTTGTTACACAGCCAGGAATCTGTCAGTGCTCTCAGACTGCTCAAACAGAAGCAGCCCCTCAGCTCAGGGGCAAGCAGGTTGCTCTGTCAGCTGCAGAAGCCTGCCCAGCGCAGGGGCTGCAGGAATAATGCCCAGCCTGACCCAGGGTACCCCAAGCCCACTGAAGTAGCTGTGCAGCACAGGAGATTTTGACCTGGAGGCCACTCCAGGGCAGCTGGGGGAGCAGCTGGGCGTGGGCTGTCACACAGACCTGCTGGCCAGGGCCCTGCAGGGCACTGTGTGGGTGTGCCCACATCCACACTCCCACTGTGGGCAGGATTCTCTTCTGCCATCTTCCCATGCACCTTTAATACATCCACCTGTACCAGGAAGAAAACTGCAGCACACAGGACATCAGGAATGAACACATCCAATAACAACCACTAGACAGATACACCGCAGAGAGCAGGAATAAATACTGCATTTGTTAGGAAAGAAAAACATATATCCTGTAGAAACACAGAACAGTCAAATTCAATCTCTGACTGCAAATAAATATGACACGGAAAAGTCTTTCTGCGCTACATGTAAATTCATATTTTTCAGAAAATATTGAGAACATCTTTACCTGCCTCAGTGAAATCAAAGAGCATATTTTGAAGCACCAGAAGATATTTTCTTGCCATGTTTTCTATTTGTGTTTTCTGATTGTCTGTGTGTTTTTTTCATTTGCACCCAACCGAGCACTGCTGCATCACCAGTTCCTTTGTTCTGGCCTGCTCATCTGCTGCAATAACTTTTTTGTTTTCCAGTTGGTAATTCCATCTTCTAGCATATACCATCCTGTTTGGATACTTAATTCAATTTTATGAAGTTGCCAGTGCAAATTATTTGCACAAATGGAGAGCTATTTCTTTTTTACATCAGCTCTTCCTCGCTCCAGATTTTCTCCAGCAAAGCATTTGGCCATGCTGGAGTAAATGGTGGAAAAGAATGGCACAACCACAAACCAGAACAACTGAATTCAAGTGCTCAAGGAGAACCACCCAGTGGCAAAAGTGAATATTCATTTTACAAGGCACAGGAAACCAAGATCGCTTATTTTCATTCTACTCCTCTTGGAAAAGTATTTCCTTAAACTATTTTATGATCTGTACATGAAGCATAAATCCTCCATTATCAACAGTTAATTTAAAGGAGAGGAAAGAATAGTGAATCACTTCATGTTGTTTCAAATAAGTGAAAAATTAAACTGCAGCAGCAAATAAGAAAAGAGTCTGTTCTTAACATCACAAAGATGCGCAATCCTAACAGGATCTGCAGAATGGTCTATATGTAATCTCGCTGTCTTCAATTTCTGCTCATCAAATGAAGCACTCCTATTAAATGGCCTTTATATGCTCCCTAACTCAAAAAATGCCAAGAAGTTAATTTAATCCTCAAACCAGATACTATCAGATCTGTGTCTGGTGCAGTAAACAGATAATAGAAAAAGCACCTTCAATTCACAAACAGAAAATTTCAAGGTTTTTCCATAAAATTAACTTCCCCCACTTTCCAAGCAGCACAAAAATTCATACTCTAACACAGCTGGAAGCCTGGCAGATGAAAAGTATCCTCAGCCAATATTTCAACCTTAGCCACATATCACCCTTGTTTGGAGGAGTTTAAAATACTTTACTTATTTAAATCCTGCTTCATTTGTTTAAGAAGCCTGAAGTGCTCCACATTAAAAAGTAAAGGCAAGCTAAACTCTCCCTCTGAACACCATGATCTGTATTTAAGCTTATTTTTCCCTATTGAAATAACAATTCCAGAGTGCTTGGCTCAATCCACTTGTTGCCCGTGAGGGTCAGCCTGATTTGTATCACAAACTGATGATATCCCTGTACTTACTTCAATGCTCTTTCAAACAGGTTAAGATGGCAAGCAGAATGAGAGCAGCCCTTGTCTTTCAGGGGGCTTCCTTTGTCAGATATATCTGATCAAGGACAGGCTGAGGCTTTATTGCTCTACTGCTCACAGGAGACACTGCCCAGAGGGTTACAACAGAAAGAAACGCAGGAAACAGCAGGACAGCAGGGCCTGGAGGAGCAGCAGGTAACAGAGACAGGCTGAATTATGGCTTCTGCCTGTGCAAGGAGGGATGAAGGCTGCTCTGGTGATGCCCAAAGGACACAGGGGTCACAGAGATCCCAGATGCTGTGCAATAAAACACCCACATGCACAGCTGTGCAGGGCCTCACTCAAGAAACCACACAGCTATGTTTTAACTGACTGACTGTCTTTGAACACATGTAGCAATCTGTCTCATATCAATATTTACAAAATTTATTCACCAAAACATTCATTTTTAAATCCTGATTATGATAATCCTAGTCAGTGGCTTTCCATCTTTGCAAGAAGGCTTTTCACTGGAGGGATGGGAGATGGAAATTCCACAGATGGCAGCACAGCAAGGTCCCCACTTCCTTTCTCCACCTTCTCTAAAAGGCTGAGCAGTCCTTGAGGGCCCAGCAAGGGCCTGGGGACAGTTGACTAAAAATAATTCATGCAAGATTTTTTTCCTAATTCACAGAAATGGTATGGAAGTGACAGCAACAATTACCAGATGAATGCACTGTTAAGTGGTCTACAGTGAATAGGAGTGGAATCATGGAATAAATTAGAATGATATTACAAGAAACACTTTTAAAACCAGATTAAATTAGTTTGGCCTGAAAAATCTTGCATTTCATTTTTTGAAAATTTTTAATATCTAGAATAAGTCTTGCATGAATAATATTTAAAATATATCTTAATCATATTTTATGATTACACATAATGAACCATATTTGATGATGCTTACATATTGCATACTTTAAATTACTGGTTTAAAATATATATAATAAAGTTGGGGGTGTTAGGCTTTTCCCCCCAAGAAAATCCATTATCCTTCTGCTACTAGGCATACTTAAGATCAAAAAAAACTAAAATGAGGATGCAATATATCTTGAGGAATCACTCTTCTTGATCCTCAGTCATTCCAATTGCAAGACTCCACCACCTACTGCAGAGCAGAAATCATCTTATGATCAAATCCATCAATGTATACCTGTGCAAATAAAATTTTACAGGAACATTTCCCAAAATTTGTAGCTTTAGGTGTGCAATTAGATCCACCATAAAAAGCAGAGGTCATCTGCATATTTTTTAAATGAGATTTTTGCACGCAACATCTTAAAGCAGCAGTCTAAGGGGCAGGTGCACTAAAAGCCTCTGGAGGTATTCCCAGCTCCCAGACGTCCCCAGAGGGGACAGCAGGAGCTGTCCCAGAGCCCCAGGTGCCACCCCAGAGTTAGACTGTTAGCAGGGCAGAGCTGGCACAAGCACAGCCCCACCGCCTGTGCTCTCCACAGTGACTGCACGCTTCAGCCCACCTCTTGCCAACCAAAAATGCAAGGTTTAGCTGTGATAACAGGCCCCAATTGGAGCAGATCGGGGAAAGGCCACATGATATTGGTCTCAGCCTTGAAAACACCTGGCAGAAGAATTTTTAAAATTACACTTGGGTGAATGTCCAGCTGTTGTAGGCGGCAGGTCAGAGGAAATGGCCAGTGAGACACTGTTGATATTATTACAAGATTATCATGTTATGCCCTCCCAGACTTCACAACAGTAATCTTGATCTCAGTAATATCTATATATGCCAAAATAAGCTACATTAAATTTACCACCATGTCAATATGGCAGGTGTCACTGATCACTTGGAAAAACCTAATAGGGACAATAATAATATAAAAAGAATGATAATGATAATAATACTTCACCCTCTAAATACCAGACATCTTCATTTCACTAGCTAGAAATTACAACAAATATCAAGTTTCATATTTTTAAGGCCAGTGGATTGTATTATAGCCATTAAGTCTGAGGTTCTGTACCATATTGCTATGAAATTTTATCAAACGACCCTCACATCAAGTCTAGAGCTTCCTCAATTCACCACATGCTCAGCTTCAGTGATCCAACATTTTATCATCATAACTGTTTCAGAATGTGTGGTTTGTTCCAGCTTCAGTTTTTACCAATTTCAGTTTCTCTATTTTGTAAAAGCTTTTTCTACATGTATGGAGCAACTCACTACCAGAAATATTGTCTCTAAGTCATTATAGAAAGATTGTCAAACTTTCTTTTTCTGAACCAGGCAAACCTTTTTTAAGTTCTCAGAGCACCAGACACAGATGTCAGATCAGCCTTGCAGTTCTCAGCAGAGTGACTTTCTCATATCCTCCATAAAGCCCACACAACTGAGAAAAGCTGTATTTTAAGACTGCTTACTGTAACAGTGGTACTACTGGTATTAATCAATATTCTGCACTCATATCTGCCACAAATCCTTAAAAGCTTGTGTTCAGAAGTCACAGAAGATAATGACTCATATTGTTTACTAAGTCAAAATACACTTCTGTGTTATGTAAGTATGATACATACCCTGCATTCTTAGAAACATGAGTTCATAGCACTTAGTAAGACTACAAGACAGAAATGCTCTTTCCAATAACAGTAAATAGTTAAATATCAGACCAAATTACAAATATTTAGTTAGCATATGTGTAGATATTTTCCATGGAATTTACCTGAAAACTGACATGGTCACTCCTTAAGATTCCTCCTCCTCTTAACTGACATATTTAAAATTATTAATGTTCACAGAATCTATAGTAGGTTGATACCCTCAGATGGCAAAAAGCCTAAGCAGGGTGTTAGGTGCAGGTAGGCATCTGAATTATTGGAAGCATAAGTCACCATTTTCCCACTCTGTGCCTGCATTTATGCATATCCAGCCTGATTCCCTTCATCTTACAGAAACAGCAGCATCCATCAGGTAGAGGGAACCATGTAAGGGAGAGAAATGCCAAGCTCAGCTTGCCCATAGTTCAGAAGGGACATGAATAGAATTTCTAATTCACAGGATGATCAAAGACCTCCAAAACCTCAGAGGTGAAGTTACATGTTCCTTGAATCACTGCTCAGCAGGTCTGCCTGCACTAATTAGGATACAACACCAGAAAAGGTCAACTTCATAAAATACCCAGAGAATTAATACACAGTGACCTTGCCATTTCCTCTGATGTGATTACATGCACACTGCCAGAGGAAGACTTCATGGGTTGCATTTTATTCATATCCACTTTTGTCAAACAGCTCTTGTAAAAGAAGCTTTAATCTCAAGATGCATCTGCTCAGACAAAAAAAAACTTCAAAATTAACTTGAGTTATTGATAACAGAGGTTATGTTTTGTTTTATTAACAGTCTTGATTTTTTTCCCACTCACATGCTTGATAGTGACAAACTGGTTAAGAGGATTTTAAAAAAATAAGTTTTAAAAATAATATTTTAATCTTTGAGGTCACACTTTCATGGATACCATTACTTTCTCCCAAGCAGCAATCTGCTAGGTGATAAATTCTGCAAGAACTCTTGAGCAGACTCTTTGGAGAGTATAACTATACCTCTCTTAGGCAGTGTATTTTAGTGATGCTGGGTGTGGTTTTTTGTGGGAGTTGATTGCCTTTTTACCTAACAAAGAGAAGCCCAAAAGAAAAGCTCTTTTAACCTTCAATTAATCTGAGTTAACTAGAAAAGGAAAAATCTATTTCCTGAGGTTCACTATTTTGTTATGCATTATTCTTCCCTTCAGCTATGACTCAGATTATGTTTTTCAACAGACATCTTCCTATTTTTCATCCTCATTTCTAATAACTCTCAACAGTCTTTTGCATTATCTATTTTCTTCTATATTTGAGATATTCATGGTTCAGTACCACCATAGAATTTACTTTATATACTTCATTTTCTGTGCTACTAACAAAGATATTAAACATTAGAACACATACAGCATTATTCCTCAGGCTTTTTCAGAGGCTTTTTCAAAGGCTCCAGCCTCATCCATTTAAGATCATTCTTCATTTACACTTGCCCTGCCAACCCTTATATCATATGGCAGTATCTCCATCACAGTAAATTTGAATCAATATTTTCAAGTAAGATTTCATGAAGCAGATTATCATGAGGCATTATTAATGCTTTACTTAAGTCCAAATCCATTACATTTCTTGAATTCCTATCATTCACCAGATATGTAACTCTCAGAAAGATAATCAAGTTTGATATGCCTTTCACACCATACTTTCACCTTTCCCATTTCCTAGCCAAAGCACATTCATTACACTAAATTTGCAAAACATACAATCACCATACGTGCAAAGCTGAAAAAATAGTTTTGTGGGTTTTGAGGCGGAGCAAACTTTACAATGTGAGCAGAGGCTGAATTTGTTTAAATCTCATCTCCCATGTACGAAAACTGACCTCTCATTACAATTCAGCACAAACACAAATCTAGGGCAATTAAGTTGCCAATGATACAATTTGTGCAATTGTATATAGCTCCAAAATCCAAATCAGAGTTGTATGCAATCAGCATCAATACCCACTTGGCTCTGTATCCTGTTAATTCTAGACAGCAAATGCATCCTTAAATCAACAAACACACAGAATTTTGGGTTTTTTCCTTCCAAAGCCAGGCATGAGGGCTGCTTCTGAGGTCAAGCTGTGAAAACTGTGGAAGCAAGACAAATTATGGATGGCTGCTCTCATCTGCTCCCTTCCCTCATTCTTGGTTCTGAAAAGCATGTTATAATGGCTAGGGAATCCCCCTCACTCAACTTGAACACGGAGGCTCCTGCATCCATTCAAATATAGAAGTATATACAATTACTTTTCAGCATGTATTTTGCACTGTAAAAGCAACAGGCTACAGCAACTGGACAGAGGCACAAGATGGCTGCTGCTATCAGGACTTTCATCAATATATCCCCCACATTCCTTCTCAATCCCACCAGTAGGGACCGCCTTATTTTACAAAATTAAAGAGTACCTGCATAAAGAACACAAGCCAAAGATAATTGTTTCCTCTTATATGGAAAGCAACCAGCTTTCCATATAAGAAAACCAAACTGGGCTCCAAGTCCCACTAAGTAAAGTGGATCCCTAGACAGGTAGATTACAAGGTACACATTCCTGGCTCTTTGTGCCAACAAAAGCAAAAAAGCAAAATTTTCTATGAGAATACAGTAGCCCTTGTCCAAAGCATCTGGGTTCTCTGTCCCATTCCGCCCTAGCTGCTTCTTTTTGATCTTTATATTCAGATGCCTTAGAGAGACAATCAGATCCACCAGTGGGACATCACTCCCTTGTGAGAGGTTCATGCTCAAAGAAATGCAAAGCACATTGTGATGTGCCAGCTCCCCCCTGCAGCACAGTCAGATCTGCACAAGAATAAAAACAACATTTTCACTGGCCTTTAAAACAGGTTCCTCCTAAACCACAGACAACAAGCCTTGCCCAACCACAACACAACCACATCAAGATAATAACCTGCTACGGGATTTTCTTTTGCCTTTACTGCTGTAAATCCTTTGGAGATTTCCCCAGCCACGCTGCTTGGTGGGAGTCACTGCTGCACTGCCCCAGGGAGAGGTGAGCCACTCCTTGGGGTACCTGGGCTGGGTGGCTGGGCCAGAGCCTGGTGCAAGTGCTGCCACCCCACCTGATTGAGGCCTCCTGGGCAGCACACTCCACTCACTGCAGCAAACATTCCACTTGAGCAGAGGATTCAAAGCAGGATGTTTGGCTTCCTTTATCCTCATCAGCAACAGGCTAACATTTACATCACCACCAGCCTTTTTCTCTGACAGCTCCAACACAGCACATGAGCTCTGCAATGCTCATGCGCCAGGGTGCAGCACCAGGGTTCTGGCACTCAGAAGGGCCTTTCATTGGCTGCTTCAAATTAAATATCCAAAGCTCTTTTCAAACTAGAAATGCTCAGATCTGTCTCAAGGATACAATTCCATTTCTCTGCTTTTAAAAGCAGACTCATCAACACTACCTTTACGTTTTCAAAGTGCAGATGATTATGGAAGAAAACAACATGTATTTCATATACTTGGCATTGGCATGCAGATTGACTAGAGAGGTTGATCTAGCAGCAAGAAAAGTCTTGGTAAACATACTGCTAGTCATGAAAATGAAAACATTTTAAAATTATGCACTGGCTGTATTCAGCCAGATTAGTAATATTACAATTAAAGGACTTACCACTAATACAGTTTAAATAACAATGAGGACCCCTATTAAATGTATACTCAAAACAATTATTTTCAAAAGCTTTAGCATCAGCAGCTGCACACGGCCATCCACATCAGCTGGCTATCACCAAGCACTTTTGAAAGGTTCAGTATTCAACCAAGGACAAGCTGAACGCAGTTGAAGTCAGAACCATCAGTGGCTACAGAGAAAAACAGCTTATATCCAAAATGAACTGTTGTCTAGCTAACTTATATACAAAAGCTGTATTTTAAAAAACAAAACAAGGAAAAACAAGGTTTATCCATTGAAAAGTTCTCATTTCCTGCAGAGATACAGCACAGATGGTTAAAAAGACAAAAACAACGGGAGGCTGATCAATGCTGTGGTGCCCAGCAGAGCAGCAGCAAAGTACAAACCTCCATCCTTTCAGTCTTAATCACAGTTTGGTACGAGTCGGACTGAGCCAGCCTTCCACCTCCTCACTGGCACGCGGCCACTTCTGTGAATGGAGCTGTTGATCTCATTACAGTTTCTAGTAAATTATAGTAGACACATCAATAGCTATCAGCACTACTGTGACATTCTGAAAGGAAGTTAAGGGTTGGAAAGCTCTGGCCCCCAAGCAGCCCTTTTTCCCCCAGAAGAGTTGCCATCACATCAGAGTTGGTAAATACTGCTAGATGGGGTAATAGTGACAGACACTGACAGATTCAATTCTGTTTTGATGGCAATCCAAAATCTCTATCAGGAAATTAATTCATGCTAAAGAAATAAATCTACTCTCTTTAAGAGGTCATTTTATAATTAATTATACTCCAGCTTTTAAAGCATTTTGCAGACTGCAGTTCTCTCTAACATAATTATCTCACAGGCTGCATTTTATGGCAAATCTGAGTTGAGAACTCCAGCCTGGAATGCCAGGAGTGACATTACTTTAATATGAAGCTTTAGTAGGTGTTTATAACAAGTATTGGAAAAGCAGGTAATAAAATATCACACAGCCTTGAGACAAAAGTTAATGAGACAATAAACAGCAAAAAATTAAGAAGCTGGCATGTATTCTGTTCCAGAAGCAGAAATGACACAATCAGTTCTCTCTGAACACTACCTTTCATACTGACTGTAATGTTCCAGACCTTGTTCAGACATCTGAATTATCACACCTGGCTTCCCACAGTACAGCTGCTCCATGGCCCTCTCCAGCACCACCCAACAACACTGAGTTCCTCCACAGGCAGCTCCCTACACCCAACACAGCCCCGCGTGCCTCCAGCAGCTTCCCAACAACCCCAAGGACACACTCACCAGTGCCACCGTCCCACAGCACGGGGACACACTCACCAGTGCCACCGTCCCACAGCACGGGGACACACTCACCAGTGCCACCGTCCCACAGCACGGGGACACACTACCAGTGCCACCGTCCCACAGCACGGGGACACACTCACCAGTGCCACCGTCCCACAGCACGGGGACACACTCACATCACCGCCACCGTCCCACAGCACGGTGACACACTCTCATCACCGCCACCGTCCCACAGCACGGTGACACACTCACCACTGCCACCGTCCCACAGCACGGGGACACACTCACCAGTGCCACCGTCCCACGGCACGGTGACACACTCACCAGTGCCACCGTCCCACAGCATGGGGACACACTCACCAGTGCCACCGTCCCACAGCACGGGGACACACTCACATCACCGCCACCGTCCCACAGCACGGGGACACACTCACCACTCACAGCACCAGGGAAGGCCCTGCCCATCTCCTTGGGGAATACGGGGGCATTTCCCTTGGCAGAGAGCTCCGCACAGCTCATGCAGAGATTTACCCACACCTGAGCCCTGCCCAGGACTGGGCATACACCATGGGAGGCTGGTACCAGCCCACCTGGGAAGGGAGTTAAAAACCAAGCAACAGGTTCTTCAAGAGCACAATGGTTAATCCTTCCATCAAAGACATTCTCACTCCTGTTCCCCATCACTGTCTTCTGTCATCACCTCTGCAACCTGGAGTTTTGGTCACCTTTTTTTCACCCACTCCTCCTCATGAACTCATTCCTCTTGGCCAGATTCTCACTTTTCCCTCTCTTCAAAAAGGTTATTTTGCTCCACCTTCCCCTGGAATAATCTGAAATGTTCCTTTTTCTCAGAGATGCACAGCTCAAAGCAATTAGCAATCACTCAAGACTCAAATAAGAGCTCAACTTAAATTTTTAAAAAAATTCAGGAGAGATTGTCTTTCACTGGAATTCCATTTCTCCTTCACTTTATGTTAAAACGTTCTCCTCTATTTTGCAGGTACAAGTAAATTGGAAATAACAAGACTGAAAATATATTTTTCATTCTATATGAAATCCTGACATTTCAGATCATTTTTTTTAATCAGTACAAAAGACTAAAGGTCTTAGACTGCTAAATTATATTCATATCACAGCATTAAACAATGGTAGAGTAAAATAGTAAATCAAAATCTCAAACATGAAATATTAGCTACATTACTCTCAAAACCACATGTCATAATAAAAATAAGCAAAACAATGTAACATAAATCATAATAATGTTATTATCAGAACCAAAACTTAAAGATCGTTTTCATCACAATACAATCATTCCCACTATGGATTTTTACTAAAACTGCATTTATTTTCCAGTCCAGTTTTGCAGGCCAAAAGGCACTGCACCATTTTGAAAAGCTTTGTGGGTTTATCCAGCTTTCAGGGTGCTCTAATACACCTACAGCATTATAGTCACTGCACATGGAAGATGAGTGTACTTCACCCCAGAAAAAATCAGACCTTTCACACCCCACCAGCAGGGCTCTGCATGTCCCAACACTGATGTTCTGAATTTGAATTAACTGAATTTTAAGTTATCTGTATCGATAATGGAAACTTTTCCAGTGATGGTAGTAGCCATGTAAACAAGAACATCTTGGCAGCGCCCAACCCACGCTCAAGCATCAATTTTTAATACAGCAATTAATACTAAATGCCATTTGTTTAGTATTAGTTCACACTAAACTAATGGTAGTCCAACAAAGCAGCAAGCACAAATCCAGTAGCCACAGAGACCAGTCTTTGGGGTGGCAAGCTGTCCTTGGTCAGGTCAGAGCTCTGATTCCAGCAGTCTGCTTTTCCACTGGAGATACAGAGTACATGTGCTGGCAGTTTACAGGATCAGACCACCCAGGACTTATTTCTGTGAGCAGAAATAACCCATCCTTACCTAATAATTTAAATGAGGCCACCAGGTTTTAATGGTGAACCACAAGTAAAAGAGTACATTATTTTTAAAAGGCAATTTAGAACAACTTCTATTATTTTTAGAAATTCCACTGATTCTGGGAAAAAAAAACAGCTGCAGTACAGGATATCCACTGTTTCAAAATGTAATTTCAGAAAAATACTAACTACAGTCTGAATCTAATTTTATTTTCTATATTCAAATTTGGATGAATAGATGCTATGAGTATTGTCTATTAAAAAGCCCATACAACAGTTTTCTATATATCTCATTTGCAATTCTTCTCTCTCATTGAAAATTTCTAGTACTGCAGCTGCAAAGGCTGCTATATCTGCCTGGCTTTCTGACCATTTGTGTGCTGCTCAATTCTTTCAGTTATATTTCTGCTACATTACTGACACTTGTGCTCAGTCCCCCACTCCCTCTCTCACTGTTGGGGCATTAGGTTATGTAATAGGCTGTGATATAACACAGTAATATGAAATATAACCAGATACAAAAGAAAAAAAGAGCTCTTTTCAGTTTCCAGTGGTGCAAAGGATATTCTCTGGATGATGTTTGTTCTCTCACCATGTTACATAGGTTACAACACATTTGATAAAAATACACAGAAATAGCTTTAAAGATGTTTCACTAACACAACTATAATCTCTTCTGCTCTGCTTCTTTAATCCCTGAAGATCTTTTTTAATAAGCCTCTCCCACAGAAACTGATTAAAATCCACATCTTTCATATCTTCTGAACAAAAGAAATAGCACAAAGAGTAGCTCATATCCAGTGTTAGTACTTATGCTGAAAGTGCACTTTAACAGACTGTTTCCTTTGATTTATTTATTTCTGTACATCCATGAATGAGCATAGTAGGCCATTAAATGACAATATTTCAGCATCAACAGGAAATCACAGGTACATAATTTACTGGATGACAATTCTAGTATGGGAAAGAAATAAGAAACCAACTATATTGGTGTTATTAATTACAAAGGGAATTACTTTGGTATGATCTGAAATCCATTTAAAAGCATGAGTATTTGCTGCTTGTGGTAGGTAAAGCCATAATTTCCCCCATTTCACCCCTTAGGGTCAAAAAATTGAAAATTCCATAATAAATTTAATATTAATAATCTGTATTTAAGAGTAGAATAAAGTTCCCCGTGATGGGCCATCTCAGCTTTCTGTTAAAGCTTCTGCAAATACTATTTTGGCCCTTTTGCATGCAATCAGTAATTAGAAATTAGGTTTTAACTACATGCTTTGCAGTCCTTGCCTCAGTTCAGCAAACTCCCATTGGGGTTGCAGAATGGGAATAGCACAGCCAGAGGGAGTGGGCTGTGTTCTCCTGGGCTCTGCTGAGATTTGTAGGAGACTGACTATGACAAGGAATGAGCCCTTGCAACAAGGACTGATAACAAAGAAAAACCCTACCCTTTGCTGTATCTATTATTTCCCAAGGCCACCTGAAATCACAATCTCCAAACAGAAGATACATATATAGGGAAAAGTTGCCAAAGCACAGTGTTGCAAATCCTCCTGAAGTGCAGAACCTGTGCCTTGCTCCAGAGGAAGATGAATACCCCAGTCAACACTTAGACCTGAACCTACGTGCTGCTGGAGCATCAGGGAGATGCGGCAGACAGCACTGAAATCATCCACTCAAAATGCATCATTTACTGGACAATTCCTCTGTATTTATAGCTGTGGAAAAGCTACAAGGGAACAAGTTACCATGAGCAGCCCTCCCCACTCTGGCCTTGCCCTTTGCTCTGTGAGCAGGGCCAATTCAGCTTCTCCCAGCACTCCAGAGAAATGCCACCCTGAAGGGCATCTTTAGAAGGGCTTAATTCTGGTGCAGCAAAACAAACCTCACAGGCACAATGTAACATTAAACTCAAAAATACTGAAAACAGTAAATTCTAAGTACACACAGTAAAACAAGATCATGATGGACACTAGGGATTGCTCACTCACACTTCCTTGGTTCTACAGCTCAAAATGATGAATCTCACAATGAATCCACTGCTAATTATCTGAAACCAAACAGCAGCTCAATATAGTCCAGGCTGATCTAACTTCCAGCATTCCATGTCTTGTTTATGATTGCATGGACTCTAGTATAATTTGCTCTGCAGAATGGGGACTTCCTTCCCTTCTCTGGATCCAGAGTAAGCCCTTCAACATGATGGGGTAGGCAGAAGAGAGCAGTATTAATTACACACTCTATCTAGAGGTATCTGCAAAAAACCCAAACCTTTGCAAATCAAGTAAAGTTTTAGATATATGTGAGTCATCTTGAGAAAAGTCCATCACACAAACATTTCACCAATAGTTTCCCAATCTCTGACCCTTATCACCAGCTTCCTCACCCCCAAGGGGGAATCTGTTGCTTTCTCTGGCTTTGTGCAGATTATTTGACAACATCAAATAACCAACTTGTAAAGATGTTGAATTCATGCACATGAAAACGTCTCTTCTTTCCATGGTTTACAGCTCAGTTTTTGATGGAAGAACAGGATTTTGAATAATTCTTACCACTCTAAATCTACATGTGAATAACTTGTGGGCCTGTCTCCAAAGAGCAGCTCTGCAGTACCCTGCTGAAGTGTGGGTAGCCATATCTTACAGCACAACCAGCACAAAGGACAAAGTGACCCTCAGATCTGAGACCTTGTCTGATAATTAAGAGAAGAGTGAATTCTATCAGGTTCACTCACAGTAAACCTTTGTAAAAAAACACAGTAAAATTAAATTTCAGGTGGCCTCAAATTCTATGCATTGGTAAACATAATATTCTTTATATGCTTAATCAAAACTAAGAAATTTTGGGTGAATTCATTTGCAAACAGCTGAATTCAAAATTATACGTTTGTGACCTCATTCACAAAGTGAGGTGATAAATATTTGTGCCTTGTTATGAATTGCTGACCTACTGTACACAGTATTTCCAGTATTTCCTCATAGTTATCCACACGATTGTTCCTATTTAATACTTGACTTCTCTTCTGAGACTACCACTGAAGCTGTCAGGGTCACAAGGTTTTTACAGATGTCCTGTAAAAACTAACAAGCAGAATGAAAATCAACCACTGTTTTACAAGCCACCTAACAGCTTTACAGGGAGGTTAAAATTTGCCTGATGTGATCAAATTGAAACCTCTGACCTAGTGCAGAAGAGGTTCTCACTCTCATTAACAGTCCTCAGGCACAGCTCCTTAGTAGAAAAACAATTTGGTCAGTGTCCTGTTTCTCAAACAGTTTTGTCACTGAGTAGGGTATTTGCATCAATATTATTGTGATGCTGAAATAAGTCAGTGAGGGAGAAAGCCAGAAAAAAACAAAGCCAGACTCAATGGGTCCTGCAAAACAGGCTGTAACTTATTTATAAAATTCTCCACTAAGGAGTTTCCAAGTCTCTATAAAATCCCAATATTTGGCAAAAAAAGCATTCCATTACCCATTTTAAAATCCTCTGGCATAAACTGTCATGCTTTAATTAAACACAGAATGCAAATCACATCCCCAGGAGATAAGGCTTCTAGCTGCTTCTCTTTAAGTCAGTGTGAAAATCAATGACAGCAGTAAAAGAGCACAGAGAGCAGGGCAACTGTGCAGCCCCTGGGGCTGAGCTGCCCAAATGCCACTCCAAGGGGCAGCTCCTGAAGAGTTCCTGGAAACATTGCTTGCAGACAGGCTCCCTGTTGGCAAGCAGCAAGCTGTCCATCTCTGCTGCTGCCCTCCTGACAGGCTGCACTGCTGGCAAGAACCACACCGAGCCAGGCTGATCTCACA
The DNA here is from genome assembly GCF_027887145.1 of Ammospiza caudacuta. NCBI lineage: Eukaryota > Metazoa > Chordata > Aves > Passeriformes > Passerellidae > Ammospiza > Ammospiza caudacuta. The sequence continues at coordinate 11,985,035 of NC_080601.1, forward strand.
CGCGTTTCACTGCCTTCTGCTGCAAGGAAAAAGTCTCTGCTCCAAGGCCTTGTCCACACTGCACTTCCCACCAGTGCTGGGAAGTTAGGAGAGCTGTCTTACACACAGCAAAGAGCACACAACTCTTGGTGCACCTGCTATTTAAAACTACCCTCTGGAGACAGCACCATGCCAGAATGGCACTCCCATCAAAACCCCTTTTGTCCAGTCACTGCCTCTCTGTTGGGTAACCAAGAAAAATACAGACACAGTATGGAAACTGGGATTACACTGGCAGAGAAATATTGTGTGCTTCCAAGTACCATACCAGAACATTTCATATATGTTCATTTTCCCTCCCCCTCAAATCTACCAGCTGAGGAAAGTCAGACATGTTTTCATAATAAATGAAACCTGGGGATGGGAACAGAACCAAATTGTGTTTAGCTTATCACACATGGAATGAACCACAATTCTTCCAAAGCAGCTTTTAAAGCTAAATTATAAATAAATACAGCTTCCACAGAGACAAGATTTGTTATGTACATCTTAGGGAAGTATCTAAAACAGCTAATTCAAATATCAGTGTGTAAGTATATAACATTATTCCCAATACTGGGAATCCACTGTTAAGGACTTCTCTTTGACTTCAAACATGATATAAAACACTTAAGAACTCAGTACTGTAGCAGAGAATGCTCCAGGGTCTTTCTCCAAGTTTGTCCAAGCAGAGTGACCAAAGTGAGAAAGTACAGCCCCCATCATGGGAAAGAGCCAAACACAGGGCATACATACACTTTAAAATACACAAAGCACTATGTTCTAATATGCACTTACTGTTTGAATTGAAAAATGAGGCAAGGAAAATACACTCCACACCCATGTCTTTCTAGAATGATTGGTACTCAGAGTCAGTATCCTCTGCTGTAGAGCTACAACATGCCTAACTCCCCCCCATCATCATCAGGAATTATTTTCAAGCCGATATTCTGTAATTAGGGTCCTGCATGAAGTACCTGAATGCATAAACCCTCAACTTTCTGTAATGTGCCTTTAGAACTCTCAGGGTGAGCAGAGCCATGAGGTAATTCAGTGTCTGACTCCCTGCAGCCATTCAGAGCTAGTGAAAGCTATTGGTTAACTTGGTCTTTTCACTGAAATATTTTCAGTGATGCTGTCAGCACCACCTTGGCTGAGAGAGACATGCAGTACCACAGCCAGTAAATGAAGAGTGAAGGAAAGACAAGTGCTAGAGGAAGTATCAATTTCACAGGAAAAATAAACTGATTCCTCCAACAGAGATAAAAAAGATGTGAAATGTTAGATGCCTTTCATCCTGAGTGGGAGAAAAAGACATTTTCAATTAGGTATTGCACAAGGTTCAAAAGTTGAGAAAATGTCACAAGTTCAATCTTTAATAAAAAAAAACATGAACATTTATTATTGATGATCCTTAGTGGTAAATATCTTCATCTAAAATTCTTAACTGATAGGGACTTTTCACAATTTTTTCACAGGGCAGCAAGAGGAATTTCACTCAAGCATCTGTGGCTGTGTGCACCTTCCTCCTCACTGGGGAAAAGATTAAACAGTTAAAACACAAAAGAAAGACTCTGTGTTTGGACAGGCATGTCTGTGAATGCTAAATATGGGGATGCTCTGAAGCTGGTGAAGTTCTTGGAATTTCCACACTGGCCCTACAGCAGAACATCAGCCCAATATTAATGAGCCAGAAGAAGACTGGAGTGCCCATGTGTCAGAGCTTTCCTTAATGACTCAGCATAGAACTTGTCTTCAGGCCCAGGATCCTTTCAGGCTAAGAACCAGCAAAACCTGAATTTCTAAAGATATAAAGTTCTTTATTGTATTTGTGGGTTTTTCTGGTGATCCAAAGGACGTACATTGGTACATTCAGGATCTCAACTGCTGTGATTCTAAGCAAAATATAACTGTTTAAATCACAGTGTCATTAGCAATACTGGAAAATACACAAATTCACCTTTCTGCATGTGATTTTTTGGGAGATGCTGAGCCTAAAACACTGTTGAAGATTTCAGTGAAGTTACAGATATTTTGCTCCTCAGGGTAGGAGATAACACAACAACCTCATCTAGCGACAATAAATCTCAGATCCTCTCCATTAATCTTTGGCTTTATATACTAAGAGTGAACATTACTTTATTTATTTCTTAGGTTTCTTTTTTCTTTCACCTTCACTAAGGTCTTGTTTCCCTGGAAGGCAAAAGAACCACCCATCACTGCAAACCAAAATGTTTGCAAGTGCTAACGTTCAGGCACTCCACCAGAACAAACAAGGATGTATCTTCTCCAAGTGCATACAAAATCCCTTTTGGGTGATTAGCAACGCAACTTCTCTGGAGTGAGCCATCCAAAGAGACCAGTTTCATTTGCAAAACACAAATGCTGATTCCAAACTGCCACTACTGCACATGTTGCCTACTTTGGACAAATAAATGCTATTTCAATATTTAACTGGAAAATTGCTCTTTACAGGTTATTGATCTACTTTAGAATTGTCCTAGCAAAACAAAAAAAATTCCAAACATGTGCATGTACTTTTTACATAAATGCAATTTTATTTTTTTTTAGTTTATAATTATTATAGTGCAACAAAATACCCAGACTTATTCTCTTCAAGTATTGGACGGAACTTTGAAAGAAAGCTAGAAAATGAATTAATGTTAAGTCAGGTCCTGGGGCTCTGCTTTATACAATCCCCAGCTAAAATCCAAAGGAAAAAGATGCCATGCTGTTTATTAAAGCCATTTACTGTTCAGTTCATTTTCTCTTTATTTGTTCACATTCTGCTGTCACATTATGGAGCCCTTGGTAGATAATCACTTAAATTTATCCCAAAGCGTAATAAAAATAAAAATTAATAGTTTACTTTGTTTTTATGAATATACACATCTCAAAGCACAAAAAAATATTAAAAATTGAAGGAATAGAAAGTATTTTCTTCTCTCAAATTTGGCTTTTTTCCTGCTTGCTTGCTATTGCAAAATACTTAGCTTCTAATCAAAATAATGAAAGCAGGGTTTCTGTGCTCAGAGGTTTTCATTTGAATAAGCAAGGCAATTTCCATTTCAAATATATGTTCTGCCATGCTTTCACAAAACAATAAAGTGTCATTTCTCATTTAAAGCACATGCCAGGTTGTTGAGGTGCTTCCATCCCTCCAGAAAAACTTAAAACCATCTCAGCTTGCCCACTGCTCAGCACAGCCAGATTCCATGTCCAGCCTGAGGTTTGACTGCAAAGTTTAAACGTAAAGCCTTCACAAATCCTGGTTTCTATTCTAAAGTCTGACTTAGCACAGGAATTTTTTAAAGTTTCTGCATCTCAGTTTCTCCTCTCATTTATTTCCTCGCTCACTCAGGGGTATTTATAAGCAGAAGTTGGACAGAGGCTTTGATATAACCAGATAAAAGAGGTTGGGTACTGTTCTCATGGAATCAAGCTATGCACCAGCCAGCACTGATGGCCATGCAAGGTCTTCTCCACTGGCTCATCTTGTTGAAAGAAATAATGCAGACATTAAAATGAAACTAGAGATCAAAATTCCATGCTGAAGTTCATTTTTGGAAACAATCTCCTTAAAAATAACTTCTTTAAAAAGCAGGAGCAACTTGGCAAAGAGTGATTGATAAGTCGCTTTGTTTCATGGTGTAAATCTTTAATTTCATTTGCTGCCCTTGTTACTCTGACCCTAGCAATAGTCCATAAATATTTAGGTAGCTTTCAACCAACATGCTTTCAGCTTTTGAATACTAATGCTAGCTGCAGTGAAGAAGAAAAGGAATTGCTGTAATGGACCACAGAACTAGCTGTGAATATCTAACCTGCTCTTTGTAAGGCATTCTGTCTGCTGGAATTAAAACAGTCATTACCAGCACACAGAAGCCCATCACATTCTTAATGAATGGTGAGGCTGTCTTGGGAAAATAACAAATATCTTTACCTGAATAAGCATTAATGTTGTAACAACCAGAAGAAAAAAAATAAAATCAATAGCTGTATAAAGCCCAAGGCTAAAAACAGAAAAACAAGACCAACATGCATACAGATAACCTTAACAGTGAAGAAATCAAAGAGATTCTGGTTTACTCTGCATCTCATCATGCTGCCTGACAGATGATCAACAACTTTAAAAGTATCCTTTGATATAAGTACAGTCAAGGCCCAGGGACATGACCTACCAGCCATACTCCCCCATTCCACAACACCCCAAGCTTATTAAACTTCAAAGAAAGGGTTTGACAAGACCACTGTTGGCAAAGCACTGCACTATTGGTGTGCAATAATGAGGTGAGCCTTCCCCCTGCTCCAGCCAGGAGAAATGCAAACCAGAGTCACAGAAACCCCCCAGTCAGCAGATGCAGCACCCATGTTCAGTCTCTGAGGGGACAGGGTCATTCAGTCCATCAGGAGGCACTTCCCTGCCAGCTGGCAGATCCCTCAGAGACACCAGATGTAGAAGCAATCATTTGCCATTCCCAGCAAAAAGAGGGTGCTGAGCATAAGTAACCATTACTGCTGAAAGAGCAGCCGTGGAAAGTTGCCAAAATTCATCTCTACCTTTTCCCAGCTTCTGCCAGAAGCCTCTTCTAGGCTTTAATTCCTTCTTGTCTCCACTACTGAAATTGCCTTAAAAATTACCTTGTTACATTGCTATGCTTTCAGAACTGCAGAAGGGGATTGAGAACACTGCAGCACAGCTCTACTTGCTCTGGAAAGCTCTTACCTCTTCCTCTTGAAAGTAAAAACTACCCTCCTAAGTTTTAAATGCTGTCCTTGTATTTTTTGTGCATGCAGACCTTGCTCCTTTCTTATGCTCTGCTTCTTTCCACAGGGACATCCAGAGTGAACAATCAAGTTCCAAGGACTGGCCTGTCTGTGACAGCCACTGGAATTCAACGCCAGTGAAACCTCACCATTTCCTTTTTCATGATCCTAAGGCTAAATGAAGCTGGGATTTAGGCTCTGCCTTACACAACAGCTCAAGGGGAGCAGAGTCCAACATTTGCCTTTAAGGGTCACTGGAGCAAACTATGTTAATGCAGGTCCTCCCAAATCCTCCATTTACTTTTTCCCTGGACTGAAAACTGGCTGTATGAGCAATGGCAAAGCAACAAGTCAAACACTAAATCAGCAAGTAAAATGAAACTATTTTCTTCACATCACATTAAGAAGCATTTGCATATGTGGAAATTACTTGGCAAACATTTGTATTGAGCTCATGTCCGGCCAGTGCTAAAAGACTCAAAAGTGCCTTGGCTTGACAAAGTCATGCCCCTCTGCACATTCCTCTTCTCAACAACAGAGTATATTTGTTTACAGCTTAAGAAAAGGCATAAAAAATCTTCAAATTCACTTTCCAACTCCTCCAAATTGAGTTAGCAAGGTTCTGCAATATAGGACATCAGACTGTAGTTACTAGCAAGATGATGAATCCCTAAACTCTTAAGAATTATGGATTTCACTCACTTTACACAGCTGTTTCCTGTTTAGGCTGTGTTGTACACAACTCTCCCAAGCCCACTACCAGCTGCCCAGCATGCCAGAGTGGGGTATCATTTTATCCTTTGGCTTCTGCTGCATGAAAGGCAGCAAAGCATTCAGGAGAGCTCCCAAGCTGCATGGCTCACAATAAAGAAAAGCAGGCTATCTTTACCATAAATTTCAGGCACCACTGAGATAACAAGGACCCACTGAGCAGGGCAAAGAGCACATTAGTAGGTCACAAGTTTGATTTTCCTGTTCAAGCATGGGAGCTCTGTTGTTAGTGCTTACTGCTGGTTTGCAAGTTCTCTTTTATAGACAGTTTAACAGTAAATGTGAACAGCTTTTATTTGCTGGAGTTGCTACTAAAAGGATTTTCATTAAAAGATTTTTTCTTGTAAAAAGAAAAGTCACTTAGGTACTATTTCTCAGTACACATTGATCCAGCAAAGCACAAGACCTAAATAGACCAGAGCTGCAGAATCCTAACACATCTTTTCAGAACATAAGCCTCTAATATTTGAGCACAAAATCACCTTCAGTGATACATCTTCCTTACAGTATTTACACCTAGAATCAGAGTCTAACATGCACTGTTGCCAGAAGAAAAATTCTTTCTAATATTAACACCAACACAAGGCTCCAGGGTCTCTTTAAGGTGCAAATTATCAATGGAGAATGAAACTAACATGTCCAACATGCAACCACTAAAGAAATTGATAAAGTAATCAGTAATTACTGACCACGAGCTAATTTCTTTCAGTACCACCCATTCAACCAGTTTTCAAGGAGATGTAGTGACACACTGAGAAGAGTTAATAGTGAGAAGTTTTTCACCTTGAAGGGCCTAGGAAGCCAGAAAACAATAACAGCATCAAACCATTAATAAAGTGATATTCAAAAGCACTGAGCCAAATTGTTTTCAGTTTTTGCTTTCAGAAGTAACCAAGTTGTTATCAGGCCCATGCAAAGTATCTATAATATAAAACATACCTCCATTCAAAGCAGTGCAACCAATTTAGGTGCTTGAATCTACTCCACAAAGCAAATACCTAACAAAGTACCTACTACACCAAAATAAGGCATTTTTAAAAGCAAAGTTTGGTCATTCCATACTCAACCCTTTGTGTTCTGAGCACACATCTCTGCCTTAAACTGTCTTTGTCCCAAACCAACAGGGTTTAAACCCTACCAGTACACTGTCATTTCTCTTATACAAAGATTTTGGTGGTTTGCTGTTTCTAACACAGACTGAACATCCTTTCAGTGCCATATTCTGAACACTGAGTTGGCAGAGTGGACTGTAAGCCAGGCCTGCAAGTACCATTATCCAAAAAATCTATGTGTGATACAAGGAGGTTTATCAGAGGAAGAGTGTCTTTCAAACCAGTTGCCTTTTACCCACACTTCTTCAAGTTTAGGAACCCAGCAGCATCAGCAGTGTGAGTACAGAATGCATTAAGCACTTAATCAACAACATCAGCTCAGAGGATTCAGAAGTCTGGCTGAACTAGAAGGGAATCATATGTGGAAATCCTCACAAAAACCTGCACTTAAAGTACTCCTGCTGGTGCACTACACAGCAGGGGGAAGTTGCACAGCTTAGAAGTGCTGCCTTTCAGCTAAGTACTTCCAAGTTCTCTTTTGCTTAACTCTAGAGACTTTCAAAGAGAAATTAAGGACTCTAGGACTCTTAAAAATGTGTAGCAGGAGTTAAATCATTATGTACTAGACAACACAGCCTGCTTCCATAAAATGATACCATTAGCCATAACTTTAGCTATTGCTAACCCTCTAATAGCTGCTGGGATTTGTCATGAGCAGTGCAATGCTTTTCATTTTGGACAGAGCTTTAGGACACTTTGGGGACCTCAAAAACCAGACAACCAACCCCACCAGTGCCTCATGTAGCGCTCACTAGATTAGCACCTGTAAACTAGACAGGGAAAATGCTCAGTCTGGCAGCCCTGGCTGCTAGCTTTGATATCTGCACTCCTCCTAACAGCTTCCCTGCCCTCAATGCTGCTTTCCATGGGGCAGTTCACTTTTCTCTGCTGCCCAGCACACAGGTAACACTGGCACCCTGTGTTCTTTACATCTAGAAGTAAACAAACTCACCATGTGGGAGCTGACATTTTTTCAGATGCTTCTGAGCAAATCCTGGGAACATGCCAGAATTCACCCATGGTTTATGGTAAGGCACAATTAATATATCCAGGACAGACACTGTCTTGTGTCATTTGCTCTGCCAGACTATCCTGGAGCTAGAGTTAAATAACTGATTTGCCAAAAAGTAATCTCAGTCCACATACTTCTCACAAAAACAAGGCAATTATGGAATTCTCCTGATATAAGCCTGATCAGATGATTACATTCATGGAGGCAATCTTCAAGGATTTTCTCTAGGATAGCTTGGAAAAGAAGTTATTTCAACCTTTTCCCTTGCCAACATAAACTGTAATGAAAGTAAATCAAATTTCCTCAGACCTCTAAGTATCTGAACTGCCAACAACGGTCTCAAAATGTTCAGCTCCTCAACCAATATTCTTAAAAGAGGAGCTGCTTTCCCAACTTATCATTCCTAACCTGTATTCCAGGGCCAGAAATGCCTTGGGAGAGCCAGGTTTGCTTTGTCTTTATTTTCATCAGCTGCAGCTCCGAGCTCTCTTTAGCAGCTCTGTTAGGCTTGCACAGCCAGAGACAGCAACATCTTCTTTCTTCATGAGCAGCCTGTGCTCCTTGTCTGCTCAGGGATTTGATCACTGGTCTGCAGCCAACTATGACTCTTAACAAGGCAAAGAGGGTTTAGATTTATAGTCTGCTACATACCAGCAGTTGTGACCACATTCTGTATCAAATACCTCATTAAAAGCAAACAATACCACAACACACCCTGCAGATTTGTCCCATGTTTAGATCAGGCCAGGCAGCCTAACCCCAAGTGTGTAATCCCCCTAATGTGGGATTAGGGTCACTACCACGTTGTAAACTACTGCCTTCTTAATTCAGAGGCTGAAGTTTACCATACTATTTTTCCCCCAGAAGACTTGTAAAACTTTGGACATCAAATACAGTTTTAGCATCAGAAGAAAAAGTGCTGTAAAAGTCACCTGTGTTAGAGTAAAGTGATATTGCAGTACAAAGTCAATAAAATACTTGCTAGCATGTTTTTAAACTTCGCTCTTTTTTTTTTTTGCCACAAGCTCCCTGACTCCACACAGAAAACAACATGACAGTCAGATCAGGCACACACACAATATCCATGATGAAGGCACCTTCCAGCTGCTTTTCATGGGTATCATACTACTGGAGTGGCGCAGTAAGTGACTTTCTCAGATACCTTTCCAATCTGATTTTGCTCATGATTTTGTATATGCTGCTGCTCCAGTCCCTCAAAGGTGTTTTTTCCACTGTGTTTGTCCTTTGTGGTTCTGCACAGCTGCATCACATGGAACAGATACTGTGATCTGCATCTGTGCTCTGCCAGATATGAGACAAGAGGCGCCACAATTCTATTACACTGATCTTTTATCTACAAGTTTCCAAACACATGGTGCTAGAAGATTGCATTTAAATTCAGCACTTAATTCCCTTAAATCAGCAATTAATTCTTCAAGGTGTGAATGAGGTGTTAACTACATTGCTGAATTGTTCCATATGATAGAAATATATTTTTTGAAGTAATTGAATTTCATAATGGGCTAATTCTTGGGGAGTAAGAACTCAGTTAATCTGAAATATGTATGAATTACTAGATTTCAAAGCAGCTGTACCTAAAGCCAAGCATGACACACAAATTAAATGCAAAGTATATTATCAAGGTATTTTACCGAATAAAAGCTGTAAATTATAGATTAAGAAACTACCTTAAGACTCAACAGAAACAAGTATGCAACCAAAAAGTGAACCTGTATCTTTAGGATAGCTTGTTTATCTTTAGCTTGTTTTCAAGCTGAAAAATAATTAAAATTGAAGAATAATTATTTTCTTTGTTTCAAGCATTTGTTTTAAAGCAGGCTGACTTCAAAGCCTGAATTGGTTTTTTTCCCCCTTTTGGATGATTACTCTTATTAATATTTCCCCATTGCTTTTGTTAGATTTCTTCTAGTATAGACTGAATTCATTCCTGAAAAAGAAGTTTAATTATTTTGTACCCACTTTAACCAAGTTGAAAAATCATATAACAAGTTTAATGTAATATATTCACACATCACATGCTTTTACTGGTGACTACACATTCAGAAAAAGCACCCAGTTCTAAGGAGAAACTCTGCAGGCAGGTAAGCTGATCTAGCCACAGAGGGAGAGAGGAGGCTGTCATCTCAAACAAAAATCAGTAACAACCTCACCGGGCTAAGAAGAATTTCACTCGTGTTTTAAAACCCACTTCACATGAGAGCCCGGTTAAACCTCACAATTCTGAGGGTTCAAGCCTTACACCCATCTGTCTTTTACTAAAGTTACACAAGGCACAATAAAAGTCTTGAGGGAAAGGCCATCCTGTGGCATATCTTGATGTTGTGCATAAAATTCTCCTACTAAAACTTTTGAATATTGAAATAAAAAAATTATAATTTACTTTCTACCTTCCAGATGTTTATATTCAGCTACATAGCCTGGTTTATACTGTCTTTATTTTTCATCTATCTGTATGAGCACAGCTTTCTTGCAGTTCCTGCATAAGAATTTCTGAATAAAGAAAACAGTTGACAGTGATGTTTTCAGATCATAAAAATATTCAAATTCACAACCAGCTACATTTTTCAAACCAGACCTCTAGCTGTACCAATGCAAATCACTTCTGAACCCATTCAGTCTATTATCATATTCATACAAGTTATTTGTTTTATAGACTTGAAATCCCTCTGTGGTGGATTTTATTATTTGTTCATTGTTACATTAGCACTGTTCTGCCCTTGGAAATACCCATGGCATTAGTTGCTGAATCTTTTTTCTTGTTATCTATTTCAACAAGAAAACACATTGTTTTTCCTGTACCTTTTGAAAATAACAATAATACAGATACAGGAAAAAGGATTTATACAAAACAAGGTGAAGGGGAGAAGGAAAAACTGAACACTTAGAATAAGAGCTTCAGATAAATGACTGAACTTCATGGTTCTAATCAGCATATAATGGAAGTCAGAATTCAGATTTAGATCTAGATGCTGAATGAGTCTCAACTAGCAACAAAGGGGTGTTGTGTCCTGCCATGCAATTTACCTCTCCCATAATTTAAACCAAGATAACATTTCAGCAGTTTTGTAGTGAATAGCTGATAGAGAATAAGCACATAGATCACCTTGGTGGAGACACATTATTTAGTCAGGCAGTAAGAAACAAAATTTGAGACATAATGATGAATCCTATTGTTTTCATGTAAATAAGGGGAAGTTTTAGAATTCACTACAAGCTCACAAACAAAAAATGGTTTTAAGAACTTTTGATCAGTTCAATTTGATGATAAAGGCTGTTACAATAAAGGGCTGTTACTCTGAAAGCATCAAGTAAAGGTTCCTTAAGACAGTCAGTGTTCAATGGCAAACCCACCTCCATTTTTAAAATTTAGTACTAATAATTATGGAGAAAAAAAATTAGCTATTTTTCTACAATCTTCTCTTTAAAAATCTACTAGAAATCTTCACATCATGCAGACTGATTGAAACACTTCAAAAAGCATTTTGTAGAAACCTTAAACCGTGCAAAAAGATTACTGAATTCAGCTAACTACAGTTAGCTGAACTAGATTTTAGTTTTCATGTAGAGTTTTATTTTTTAACCATTATGAAATCCAGCATTAAAGAAGAGATGTCATTCATTTCAGAGTTCCCTTGTACCTACTCTCAAGAACAGACTCCTCTAATGCTAATTTAAGGCACAGAAGCAGACAACAGTCGCCTCTGTTAAATTCATGTTGTTAACCAAAAGACAAATTTGACTCCACAAAATTTCATGGCCACCCTAAACAGAAGGCACATAAATTCACCTCTTTGAACTGTGAAAGAAAGAGATTATGGGCAAAATCCAATCCTCTCAAGTTATCCTTTAGGGCAAATTCCAGTTAATTCCTGAGAGCAACACAGCAGCTGAGGCTGGAAGTCCACCCACACACACACTCAAGTGGATCAGCAACTGCAGTTGCTCAGGACCATTAGAGTAGAAAATCTGTGAGCATCACTCCTCAGGATATAGGACCCAAAGTTTTTTGGGGAAAAAAAAAAAAAAATCAAAAAACACTTGATTTAACTCTAGAAACTTTACAGAGGAAATTCCATACTGTGTTGCTGCTTTCATTTCCACTAAATTCTTAGACTCCCCTCGTTAGAGATTATACAAACATTTTTATTAAAAAGCACATTTCTCAGTAGCTGTTCACTCACACAGATTGTTACACAATATATTGATAAAATCCGGAGAGATTAGGTTTTCTTAATCATTTAACATAATTCCATTTTCAAAGCACACTAGACCCTGTTAATCCTTATGTACCTCATGTTTTACACTGTGCAGAGGTCAAAGAGTCAGCTATAACACTGTGCACTGTTTTCCCTCTTGGTGGAGCATACATGGAAAGGATGGTGTTGATATTGGAAACTGAAGCACAATTAGATGAAAATCTCTCTCACTTATCACAGACAGGATTCTGTCCAATGATTTTATCCATGTTCCCAACTACCCAAATGATGTTATATAGAATCAAATTACCAACTAAACACACTAAAACAAAACATTTAAGATGAAACTGGAAAAAAATTTGTGAAGCTGCTTACTGCTGTATGGCAACTATTCACATGCAGAACTCTGGCTGGGCAAGGTTTAACTCTTGGAAATACAGCTCAATATTTCCCAGCAGGCAATAGCAAACTGATTTATTTTAATAATCAGGTCGCTCAAATAAATTAAAATTAAAAATTAGAAATCCATTCACATTTTAAAAGGCAACTAGAATATGCAAGCCAAAATAAGGAATGAAAGACATGGACAAAAAGTCAACTGCATAAACACAAGCTACAATTGAAGGTCCACAGGCTTAGCTCAAAAGGGTCACGTGGCTATTTAATAGTGTCAAAGTGGCTTGAGAAGCAGCAAACCGTACATCAGAGGACATGAATCAGTAGAAAAGTAATTGTCTGTTAAGAGTAATAATGATTGAGATGTTATATCCATGACTTCTCCAATACAGATTAAATGAGATAGATACTATGAACAAGAAATTGTACTTTCTGTAGCCTAAAATTCACTTTCATACTTTGCTGTTATACTAACCAAGACCTTATTGCCATGGTTTAATCTAACCTCAATCATAAATCTTCATCTTTGGCAGAATTTAAAACTTCAGATTAGACTTAATATGCATATCCTTAGCTAGGATACAAGGAGATTTTTTTAAAGGACATTCTCCCTAATGAATCATCTTCAGAGAGGAGAAGTTCTTTTCACTTATTGCACTAGCGAAGATATTTGGAATTTAAACATACTGCCATTTAGAAGATTATTGTTAGATAACGGATTGAGATAGTGCTTATCACCATTCCAAGTAACACGGCTTGAGCTAATGAAATCTGTGCATGTACGTTTTATGTCCTGCTGAACCAAATTTTAACAAATTTCATAACACGTTGAGTGGCTCTACCTTCTTATTTGCAGAGATGTTCCATCATCCAGTTGAAGAACATATTTAAGTTTCTAGATTTCAGAGGTAGGGCTGAAAATTGCAAGTTTGATTCCTTGAGGAACAGTCTGAATTTGGTTCATAATGTTCATCTCATTGATTCAGCTCAACTTGAAGACTGTACATCTATACATGGCTCCCATATGATATTCACAGAAACTGCTCTGAATTCCTCTGCATCTCCTAACACAGTCCACACATCTATTTCAACAATTACAGGGTGTCTTTACAAGAATCCAATTTTAAATACACATTTTATGGCAAAAAATTACTCTCACAGTACAGGTCCCAAGTTACTGCTGTTACATGTGGTGATGTCACAACACCTCAACAGGCTCCTCTGCGGTACAGGTCCTGCTCCTGTCATTGTTTCTAGGGTAATCCACATTTGCTCAGGACCATACAGTGCAGCTACTGCTGTGGCAGACCTCATGCCTATACCTCAAACAGATGAATATTCAGCAGGCTAAAGACTAGCTACAATTCACAGTTAGTGGGGGTTTTTTGTTAAAAAAAAAAAAAACTCAAAAACCTAAACACAACAAAAAACACCAACCTCTACAACCTGTAGGATTCATGTCAGAATTTCACAAGAAAAGTCAAGAACAATCTCTACAATATTTTTCCTTCTTCCCCTTCCTCAGCTTCCCCCACACCAAAAATTAATTTTAAAAAAATTTAAAATAATATAAATAAATAAAATTTTTAAAATGTGCATGTTTATCTCTGTCAGACATCTGGATGCTGCTCCACACCAGGAGAGAATGACATCAGTTTCAACACAAATAAATTAAGGCAAAAAATCAATTTATAAGCTTCAATTTATCTGTGCCTCACCTCAGCTAGTTGCTGTGAGCACAGGCAACATGTACTTCAGAAGTCTGGTCCTAAATGGTTCATGGCCTGTTTAACACAAGCAACAGCTCTTAGACAATAAAGAAAAAAGGAAAAAAAAAACACCTACAAGTCAGAGATCATTTGGTTGTCAGCTCTTTGAAGCACCAAGCTGCATTAGCCACTACAGAAAACAAACCCATTTGATCTCCCAACAAACAAGATGAAACTGAGCTCAGCCAGAAGCACAAGGACTTCATATATCAATATTCAACCCAAATGCTGCAATACTTTGCAAGAACCTGTTCAAGGCATGGCCACTTCACTAGAGCTCTTCAGACTACTCAAGCCAAGCACATTTTGAGAAGTTTATCTCACAGCTAAGAGCAGCATGAAAAGCTAGCAAATTCCTCCCAAAAGAATGGGGTTAAAAATGGAATATGCCCATGAAACAGCATTTCTAGGCAATAAAACAAAGGAGAAGCAGACCACTCCCCCCATAAGCAGCAACAGATTTTGTAAAAGACTTCAGTGTTCTCCAAAATGCTCCTGAAGCAAATGTGAGGTCACTCTGCATGAGAAGAGTTCAGAGAAAGGATCAGCAGCAGCTCAAAAAAGTAAATGAAGATGCTGAAAGCCCCTAGTCTGCAGCTGGCTCCCCTGCTCATTGTTCACCCAGGTTACACAGCCTGCAGGGCAGCAAATCCTCCAAACCAAATTAGAACATTTGCTTTGCACAATACCGCAGGAAAAAAAGAAAAGAAAAAAGAAAAATGAAATGCAACACCACTGATCTACTGAGAGCAAGGCAATGCCCAAGTGCTGCTGAAGGAGTGTGAGGAACAGCCAAGGCAGGGAATTTTCCTCTGCTATTTTGAATAGCTGCTTATTAAACACAAATCTAATGTCTTACAAGAAATTGCTTTAGCTTTGTAGAAAAAGCTTGGTTTTTTCCTGAGGTCTGGCTTTCCATGATAGCTGTTGCACTAAGATAGCCTTTATTAAAACTGTTCTGCACTATTCTTTCATTTGTGACAAAACAGCAGCCATGAGCACCCAGAAATCACTTCTGCAAGAATTAGGATCCTATATGGTGAGTTCTTTGGCTTATCATCCAAATGCAGTGTGCTAAATGTATGTATATACCATTCTTATATTTGAAACTATAGCCAAGGCTAGACATACTTAGAAGACAAAAAAGAACAAATCTGTTGGTAATTATTTAGCAGAGGCTTAGTTACTATGGTGATGAGTTTCCTATAAGTACCATAGTCAGACAGCACCAAACATTTTTGACACTATATCTTTATTTTCCCATTATATTTAGAAATATATTTGTTCTGCCCTAATGCTTTTATAATTGACCAAAGGATAAAAAGCACTTAAAAAGACAGATTTGACAGGTGCAAAGTGCTGAGTAGAAAGGGGTTGTAAAGAAAAAATATTTTTCATTATTCTAATGTTTTAACAAGTGAATATTAAGCAAATACATTACTGAATTCAGCATCAACACTGATCTATTTATTACAAGCAAATATCAACTGAAATGAAACATAGGCAAGAGAGAGATTTTAATATTGACTAAAATGAGCACTCATACCCTTTACAACCACATGCTCTAAATTTTATCACTAATACTTATTATGGCATAGGTGCAATTGTGGTTTTAAGTTCAAGTCCAACAGGCAGGCCGGCACTGAAGAGGGGTTTTGAACTTGATTGGTGCTCAAAATTTCTAGAGGTTAGGGAAATTGGCAATTCTATTTGCAACTGGTGGTTTGAAAGACATATGACACCATGGGGAGATATTTCCAGCTGGCCCAAAGGTGGCAGCATCAGCACTGAACACTTCTCCTGTCAGTCCTACCCAGTTTACCGTTTCAAAGTCAAAGTGCTCCGAGCTGGGTTTTCCAAAAGTTTTGTGCGGGATAGAGATATATGACTGCCAATTATGCAGGCAAACTCCCTTAATAAAACAAAGCAAACTAGAGCCTGAGAAGTAACACTTCTCACCTACCCACCTATCCCCCAACATTTCATGCTGTCACGTCCTTGTACAACTTCATCTTCACAAGTCCTTAACCTTGCTATTCAAATTCAGACAGCTAAGTTAAGTCTGGGAGGTTGGAGGGGTGGGGTTTTCTTTGTTTGTTAATGGTATTACCTTCATCACTTGCAAACTTCCTTTCCACACAGGATGATAATGAATAGGGCTGTCTGTCAAGCTAGAAGTACATTAATTGAGATAAACAAAAACTCAACAGAGTACTTGTCCACCAGACCATACTGCAGCTGTATTTTATGAGGGAATTAGCTGCTCTTTACTCATACTTCCTAGAAAAAGAAATAAAGGGATGAGGAGCGGGGAGAGCTGTTTGCAGAGAGCACAGAGGTCTGAGCAGCCCGAGCTGCAGTTGCCGTGGCAGGATCCGGCCCCACGTTCTAATATTAGCATGGATTATACTCGCTGCACTGACACTCCGCTTTACTCAGCTCATTGAGACAGACACTTGGCATCAGAAGCAACATACTAGCTCAAGCATGTGCACATCACCATAACAAACTGGCATATGGCTATTTTCAGAAAATCTGCATTTGGAACACGAGGTGAATGTTTCTGGATTCTACCGTGTGACCTTTCCAACACTGGAAGGAGGGAACTTTGTCCTAGTCCTCCTACTGAGGACTGACTGTAGCCACCTGGGAACAGCTAAAGGTTGCAAATACTGTAACAAATGAGGCTGATTCCCTCCCACTCTCCCTCAATATTTTGCTAGATTCAAAAGCAATGTGTAAAAAATACACGGTCCTGTTCTTGCTGCCTGCAATGAGCTGTTCCATGCAGCTGCCTTAGAAAGGTGAGGAATCCTGACATACCTATTTTTCTAAACAAAGTTGAATAATTATTTACTGCTGCAAATTGTTCGTGTGTGTGTATTTTGATACCCTTTTAATCATTGTGTTACAACGTAAAAGGAAAAACTACACCTAAAGAAAACAACAACAACAAAAAAAAAGGCAGCGGCCACAGCAGCTGTTTTTGCCTTCTGAGGCTGTCTCCCAGCTGTGTGGGATGGAAAGCACCAAATGCAACTGACCTATTTAACATCACCTACTTACAACCTCTGTCCTCTGAACCTTACTTGGCTAAATCCTCAGTGACAAGATGGTGCTACTGTTTCTGATCAATATCATCACCGCAGTTTTACTGAAGATTCTCAAATGTCAGCCTGCTGATATGCTACTAATTAATGCTCTTTGCAGATCATTTTAGAAAAGCCAAGCACTCAGCCAATCCAGCTTAGCTCCTATTAGAGCTGGCTTTTCTGTGCAAGCTTGACATTGCCTGGTATTGGAACCTTTAAACCATTTCTGGCTGCCTGGTACATGGAGGACTGTACTTGCCAGGACTCATTTCACCGTTAATTACAGAACGTGATATCTTTTTCTGCATATTGATGTAACTCAGAGCAGGAAAGGAAGATTTTAAATCCAAGCTATGAAAATAACCAATGACCAAGGCACTGGGAGCACCACACTTCCTCTTTCCCCAAACCACAGTCACACTGGGTTTGATGATAGCAAAGGAGCAATTTTAGCTGGAATTCACTCTCTTCTCAAGCTGAGAAGGCAAAATAGATCCTCTCACTGAAGGGGGGCTCCTCAGGTTAGCAGCCAGCTCAGTGAGCTGTACAGAGCACTGGAACCGGGACCATCCAGACAGGAACCTCAAGTGAGGGAGAGTGGAACAGCTCATCTTTTTCTCATCTAATTAAGCACAGGAAGCATAGCTCCCAGGAGAAGGGCCAGCAATAACAGGGAGCACAGCTTGGTGAAAGCATCATTGAGCTGCCAGCTCAGGAAAGGGCTAGGATTTGGAAGCCAGTCTTACTCAGCTGGACCAAACTGCCTCCATGACACAGACCAACACGTATTCCAGAAAACCAAATGCATGAGGTAGTTTAATAGCAAGATATAATTTTTCTTTTATCATCAACTATCATCATTTTTTCATTTTGTAATAAGCAACACATTTTTCCAGATACTCTATGTCCAGGTTATTTGGCCTGTCCAATGCTTTGCATTTCAAATAAATTCTCAACTGGTTACTGGTCACAGAAAAAGCTATCATTCCTCCTAAAACCATACCCTCAGTGTATCCTGGCATTTTTTTTAAACTATTTTCCTTACTTATTAAATGCCTTTCTACCAACTGTACTAAAGTATTTCCTAATCACTGGTTGTCATTTGTCATTCCTACAACACAAAAATGACACTCTCTTATAAAACAGTCTTTTTTCTGTCTCAGAAATCTGAAAGAACTTTGCCCAAGATTTATCCTTATATTTGATGCACTGAAACAGAATTATTTCAAAGTTTTTTTGTCAGTTGAAAGGTTATTTTGCAGAAGTTACATCAGATCATGTAATTGCAATCTAATTATATTGCTCTTATCATTCTTAAAGAAAGTTCTACTGATTCAACTTTATCAAAAAACACAACAAGGAAAAAAAACCACAAAAAAAGCACAGATGTTTTCGAGTTACATAGAAGTACCTTGCAGTTCTTAAAAAAAAAATTAAGAGAAAAACATTCCACTGTAACCAGCCAGGTCTTGGCTGCTACAACATGGCCAGGAAATGCTGACACTGGGGCCTGGGAACAGCCGTGGCTCTGCCACTGTTTGTTGGCTGCACAATGAACACAGATCAATTTCAGCGATCTTCAACACTCCAACTTCCAGAAGAGTGCTAATTATTAGCAGTAAGTGAGGGACAGAACAGCACAGATAAGGAAAGAAACCCAGAAGATGAGAAAAGTATGGAAACCACCCCTGCAGGAAATGCATGGCTGGCAAAGCAGAGGGTATGAAAAGGAACAAATGTCTGGCCCAGCTTTTTTGAAACAGAATTCAAATGGCAAAAGGTGCTGTGTTCACCCCTGGAAGACATCCCTGCTTCCCTAGCACTGATAAATCCTCTTCTACATTTACTTAATCTGGTCACCACATCCATCTAATAAAAAATTATATGAGCACAATATTGGCTCCCACAGGAGCCTAAAGAAAAAGTTCTTCTCATTTTTTGTATTATTGTCATTTTGTCTTTAATTTGCCGTTTATATTCTTCTTTATTGGTGTTGCCAAGGAGTAATGAGAATTGAGAAAAAGACAAATGAAAATGCTCACCTGATTGATTTGAAATCACTGAAGCAGCTGTCACAAAACACTAAAATATCTTTCTTTTCGTTCACTCTCTCTACAACTAACATAATGCAACAGGAGGACTGCACAGAACAACCAGCGGAGTTTAAAACAGCAGCACAGGTGACACCCAAAGATTTTACAATCTGGTTTAGAGTGGTACTGTTAATGACATTAGACTTTGTATAGGCTTTAAAAAGACTTCTCCCATTTACAACTCTTATGCTGTACTCACTTCTCTTCCTGCACTATGCCTTAATATGGAAAATTTGAACCAGCTTTTAAAGTGATTAATTGTGACGAAACAAGCACAAGCTAAGCAATCATAAGATGAACTACATGAATATAAGACAAATTCAGCTTCTCTCTCTCTTTTCACATTTTACTTAGAAGACCTGTCATTAAAACAATGAGAAAGAGGCAAATAGTATAGTTTAAGTATTCAACAAAACCTGAAGAGATGACAGATCTTCATCAATGTGTAAGGGCAATATTGAGTTTCCTGATGAACTTAATTAAATAACCTCCTAAGCACACAATTGATATCCAAATATTTTAGCTCTGTGTTGCGCATTTCTAAGTGTTTTCTAAACAATCTACATTGCAATCAGCAATAAAACCACAGCTAGTAAAGCTGCTGCAACCTGTACAATACAGATGTCCCACATAGACAAATCACTACTGCTACCATGTAAAATAAATACATGATTTATTTCACGTATATAATACAGCAGAGTGAGCTGCAGTAAGACACTGGAGCCCACTCAGCTTTGTCTTGCTTTTTCGCCCCCAGCATGCCTTCAGTGCCCTAAACACCAAGAACCTACAGCAGGAATTAATAATTCTGGCCAGAATTCCTGAAGAATATTCTTATTCCTGAAGAATAACTCCATCTCTCAGCCACACCCCCCTCCCTGCTCACCCCAGCAAACAGCAGCTGGCAGGGAGGGAGCCCCGCACTGGGGAGCTGCAGGAGAAAGGCTGAGCGTGGGGCAAGAGGTTCCCAGCACAGACACTTTCCCCTGGAGCGCAGCAGTTGGGTTTCTTGTCCATGCCCTGCATCCATACAGAAGGTATAAATTCCCATGTTCCTGTGCACACATGCAGGCAAGTCTGTTTTCCTGTCAAATCACTTTTTAAATTGTGCACTCGCTAAGCAAACCTGTGTAAACAATCAAATCCCTAAGTGCCAGAAGAGGAAACACCACCCATGTACCAAATGGAGGGAACTGGGATCCTGCCTGGAATAAGCCCAAACCTCCTTCTTCCTTTTCTATATTTATAATGGGTGCTATGTGTAAGAAAAGGAATTAACAATCTGTCAACTTACTTCTACGCCTTTTGATGCTCAAAGAACTGCAAACAAAACGCAAGCAACCACTGCCCATTGATTACTTCAACCCTTTAATTTTCTTGCTCTTCCCCACCATGAATGAGATGGTCATGTACCAGCTCTTATTTATGCTAGGGCAAACCACAAAGTCAGCATCAGGACCTTTCCTGGCATAGCAGCTCTCATGTTAGCTAGCTGCCAGCTATAGAAAAAAACTAAATTGACAGGGATCTGCTAAGCCGCATTCACATGAACACATTCATGTTCTGCATGTCAAACTATCCTGGAATGTCAAAATGTCCTGTCTTCCAACTTTATAATGCATGGGATGCAGTGACTAATGGCCACAATACAATTCAGCACATGGCAAAGAAAGCTGGCTGTGGTCAGTCCGTGCAATTCACTGACACTGTGTCTCCACTCATTTCAAATAGTGCAGACCATGCTCCATACTGCCCCAGTAATTTCACACATGATGTTCCCAAATCTGTCAAATGACAACTAGAACAAAAATGACAAGTATCTGACAAGTATAAGTACTGACATGGACAAAGTTAACAGACTAAAATTTCAACTACCAAGCTGCTAAACATGTGTCTTTGTAAGCAGTTTAATTCACAAGATAAAGTCATCCTCAAACCAACTCACCAGAACCAGAAAATTCATTCAGAAATCTTTCCACAAACTAGCAATGATTTTTATTGCTTTTTGGATCTATTCAAATTGTAAGTGATATACAAAACCAGAAAATGTATTCAAGACAGTCACCAATGATAAATCTATGCTAGATTAAAACCCATTTTGTTTTGATTTACTGTATGAAAAATCAAATGTACACACATCCAAAACCACATGCACATCTAGCCATGTATCAAGGGGGTTTTTAATATATATGTGTACACATAGCTATAAAAAACAGTATTTGGAGATGCATTTCATGGATACAAGAAACATGTTCACCAAGGTCAGCTGGTTCTTCTGGAGGGACAAAGAGGCAGCCTGTATAAACTTTTTACTCTGTTGTCTCTCCTCCTCTCTGAGTGTTTGGTATTCCAGAAAACCTTCCATAGACTAGCGATGAGTTTTTACTACTTTTTGGATCTATTCAAATTGTAAGTGACATACATGTACAATCAAAGACATGAAGTAAAGACAATTGGAAAGGCCATCCTTAAAGCAGGTCATTTCTGATTTTAGTGTTCACTTCAGTCCAAAAAGTTAAAATGTTAATTTACCCATTATTTTGAAATCGCTGACATGGTGATAATTTGAGCCTGCGTGTAGTCACAAAGGGCAAAAGTTACTTTCTTGATTTTAGTACAGTCAAAACATACCAGAGGTCTTTTGAGCAAACAACCAAGGCTGCACAATTTTCTAGATAATTTTCACTTTTCTATGATAAATCCAGTTATTTATGTTCTGCTACCATGTCCTTCATCAGTTCAGAAAAAACTCCTTTATGCATACCCCTTACATGCTTCATTTTCCACAACTGAAAAGTTTGTTCAGCCTGAATTGTGCTTTACATTTTATCACTTTTCATCAAGAACCTTTCCTAAAAGATAAAAGTCTCCTTCTTCCCACAGAATAATTAAGAGGCAGTAGCTGAAAACCTGGCTGCAATGGACAAACAAGAAATAAACACACTTTACCTGTTTTCTTTTTTTGTTGTTTAAGAAATTACATGGTCTAGCTTAACCCTGCATGGCAAGTCTGTATTTGCATCATTTGTAATCCCTTAGATAATGTTATGGTTTCTGGGGTGTCTCTGGTTTAATGCAAGTTATTGGAGAATGGTATGAATTTTCTCTGCAGTGATTTCACACTGCATTTGCAGTGGTATGTAGCAAGCAGGAAAAAAAAACGGACAGACACACACAATATTTTATCTTCCTTCCATAAAACAAATGGCAATAACATCTGTAATACACTCACAAACAGAACTCTAAACTTAGAAGTCTTACAAAAAAGTATTTAACTAAGACGGAAAACAGTATAACTTGTGTTGCAATCAAAATGAGCATTTTCTCCCAGCCAGCCCCCCCCAAAAAAAGTCATTACTTAAAGTTACAATGAAATCTGGAAATTATATTCCTTAGTAATTATATTTACCTCACCTATAAAAACAACCAATATCAAGTTCTTTGTATCTGATAATTCTGTGTAGATACAAAATACTATTGTGTTTAGCCAATATAGGAAAGACAGTAATATTCAGTGTTTTACAAACTTGTTTATGTCTCACTTATAGTCAATTTTTCTCTGAAATAAAAGAAAAATATGAATCTGCTTTATGCTTCCTCTCCTATTCTTCCCACTCCTCTCTCCTCTTCTACTTTTTAATTTAATCCTTTGTTTGAGATGTTTGCTTTATGAGGCAGAATAGATGACAAGAGAAAAGACATATGCAATGCAATGAGCTGTTGCATTGTTTCCACTATTTCATGTGTAATAGAGTCAGTGCTCTCACAAATTATTTGCAAAAAAAAAAATAGTTTGGCAACAACCTAAGCTGAGGGAGGGTAAAACAAAGAAAATAACGTCATTCTTTTTTAGAAATTCATTGAAGTTAGCCTAGGATCACAGACACAGTAATACCATTTTCAAAATTCTACCACAGAATTCTAGTTCTGACTGAGAATTAACTGAGTATGAATTCATTTTCTAAGTGAGCATCTTTAGACCATAGCCTTATCCATTCTGCTTTTGGTTATTTTCCACTTACGCTGCTTCATTTAAACTCTAGTAACCCAAAACCAGACTTTGATTCTAGTTCAAGATATTTTTAGCTGGGTATGACAGAAATACAAGTTAGTTGGTGTATGTAGCTACCGTGTGCATAATAATTCAGAGACAAGAATTTCTAAGGACTTAGTAACAGTTTCTCCTTATTACATGATATTAATACAAATTTAGATTACAGCCTTGTTAATGATGCAAAACTGTTCTCAGCCCTCTTAAGACATTCTTCTCCACAACATGAAGTAATACATGTCTGAGCAAGTATTGATGCCCAAATGAATCTGTACTTGGAGATTGTTGGAGCTGCCAGGATAACCAACTCCAAGGATCATGCTCTCCTAAAATATTAGTGTTCCAACATTTCACATCAACTTCTGACTAAGAAATTATATTCTGCAAATTAACAAGTGGGGCTTAGAGAAAAAAAATTATTTAATCCATCATTTATTTCTCAGAAAGTCACTGAAAATTCACTGATAGCAGCTGAATCAAACTTCTCAGGTTAAGGCTCTCAGACAGTTTCTTTAATTCACAGAGGAGAGAGCATATCTCAAGTAAAGCCCCCTGCTGATGCCAGTAATGAGCAAAAGGCACAGCAAAGCCCAGCACTTCTCTTTCCTGTGCATGACTATATCCTACTTCAGTATTGCTCAGGTAAAATTTTGGCATATCCGGGAATTTCTACAAGGAGCTGGCTTTGATAATTCAGAAACATTTTTAAATCTTCTAATTTCTGATTTTAATGTTTATCTGGTACATGTAACCTAGATTACCCAAGATCTTATAAGCAGCCTATGTAGAAATGATCTCTCAACTTACAATTCATCTAGTTTTTCATATGTTTACTTTTTACCTGTAAAGCGCAGAAGAAATTTGGTACCTGAAGAAAAGGCCATCTGTAGTAAGCAAACTTCACTATCAGCCTATACAAAAATAGATCTCTATTTTAAAATGAAGATTCTTGTTCATTAGACTTGATTGTTGCTTCAATCAGACAAGTATTTGTGAAGAGAAATTTAGTTTTTCTGTTGAAGCAATAAGGCTGAGGTGTTCTGAAAAGTGACAAATCAAATTCTGTAATGTACAAATTCACATTATGGCTTTTTTGAAAAATACAAAGGTTGTGGCAACAGCTACTATCACAGAACCAACACAATTTTACATTGCTCTGTGTTTTTGTTGGGTATTTCTTTCCTCTAATTAAATTAAATTTGGACTGCTGACTACGGAAGCAAATCAAGACAAACAACCACACAAATCTTCCATTCAGCTACCAAGGGCAGTAAAAATCCTCAGGAGCCAGGAATTTCCTTGTTAATGAAGTAGACACATGCATTCACAGAAGTGCACAATGACAATAAAAATACATACACAACCTGGAATACTGCTTGGGAAAATCACAATTTTTTTTAAAACATGTACACTCCTACCTGCAGCACAATATATCACAGGGGAAAAAGTGGAGAACAGAAGCAGGAAAGTGTTATTAAAAAGGCTTATTGTTATTAAAAACACTCAGAGGCCTTTCCTGATGGTTACATAAGTACTGTAAAAGCAACATGTTCTTGGCAATCAGCAGAGCTTCACTGTGCTTGCTACACTGGTTTCATTAACTATTACATCATGCTTAATTTCCATAATTGGCTTCAACTTCACTTTATAAGCTAGTCTAATTTAGTTTTTATGCATATTTTAATTTAATACAGTTTGTTCTTCACTGCAAACCCTTCATGGGCCACATATTCATCCTGTACTACCTCATTTAGAACTTTCCCTAAGAGCAAACTAAAAGGACAAAGACCACAGTGTCTGGGGAGTGATCTTTTCTCTCAGCTCTGACAGTTGAAACTCTCATCCATCAAACAGATATTTGACTAGCAAAACCTTCTCATTTTATGCATCATTTTGTGCACTCAAGACAGAAGGACACACTCCCCCCAGAAAGAAAAAAAACCACAACTACCAAGAGTTGTACTACTTATATTACTCTATTCTTAAATAAATCTAGGTCTCTGCACTAATTCTCTTTCCCTTGCACATGAGAAAGTTCAGCTTTTTAGCCTTAACCTTCTTGACTTCACTGTATATTTCAGTACATTTTCACTCTTTCATCCAGATCCATAGTTAAACATGATCAAATATTCAGGGACTTGGGATCTGGCACATCAGACTCCACAGAGCACCCGCTTCTCCCATAAAAAGCCCTCCACTTCTTGTCCTCAGTTTCACTCTTCAGCTACCCTCAACATACCCATCTGGTCTGCTCTCCTGATTCACATCTCCAAATCTGCTTTCATGCTGACAGCTGTAATGATGAGCTAACAAAGGTCATTCCTTCCTTGATGTACTTCTCCTTCTATGTGCTCCACTTTTACTGAGCAAATTCAGAATGTTTACTGATCTAATACATCCAGTTCTCACCTTCTTTCCCCATTTCCACTTCTGTTATACCCTGCTTTCAAATGTCTAAAATTGGAGTGATATCTCCTGAGGGAAGAGTACACACTTTGTTAACTGAAGCTTGACAACTTTGGTAGCACAGCTTTTGCAGATACAACATCATCCACAACACTCTAACATACAGAATAAGTGAAAACGTGACACTAACGTAATGCAGAGCCCAACAGACTTCACAGCCACTGCCTCTCAAAACACAAATGCACACTGAAGAAAGCACTGACCTAGAAAGGGAGGAATTATTTGGATGGCTTTGTTATCCACTATGTAGCAAACCTTACTCACTTAAAAGACTCAGATGCCCTCTATGCTGGGGAAATATTTACTTTACTAACATGATTAAGCTCAGTAGTAGTTAGTCAGAGGTAAGTTCCCTGCATAACTAGGCCTCCAGCTGCTACTTGCATTAAAATAATGGGTACTTGCCCCCTTCTCCTGTGGGCTAATAAAAACACAGTGGAAGAAATAGCTATGTTAAGAAGCAATTCCTATGCACCTGTCTCCATTTGAGTGATGCACAACCCAATAGTGCTCACCAGATGAGGAACAAAAGTCTTGGTCTCTAGTAGAAATTAGATTTCCATGAACCTTTGGACTTTTGATTTGGAGGCTAAAATTGTCAGTAGCTTATTGGCTTCTACAAAAAAGCCAAATATTAAAAAAAAAAAAACACAAAAAAGAGAAGCTTGTGATGACTAAGAATAAAATTACATTATGTATCAACTTTCAGAAAAAAAAAAAACTTTATTCATAGACTGAATGTGATCCAGCCACAACAATTTAATATTCCCCAGTAAGCCTCTAAATCTTAGATTTGTACATCACGCAACCCACAGCACTTCCCAAATAGTTCTGAAAATAAATAGGTCAGGAGTCATATTTATCTGTTAATATGATATTATAAGGCTCAGATTAGGACAGGGACACTGGGAAACTGGCCACAGAGTCACTCTTTGCCATAAGCCAATAACCCATCAGCAATGACACGCACAGCTGAATGAGCTGCCTTCGGGAGCCCAGGAGCAGAGTTGTGGCAGGTCTCAGAGCACTCAGGGACCATCCTGCTCTGCCAGCAGAATCCCATGGGATATGATGGGAGATGCAGGGATGTTTTATACACTGTCCCATCCTCCAACTACTTTTTGGAAGTTAGAGGAAAAATTAATATAAAGTTCATTGAATTCCTATATAAGATTTCTACTTCACCAATTTTAGTTCTCATAAAACATGCAAGTAGTTTTAAAGGCTTCAAATATTGAGCAGGTATAAGCCACACAGTATGGGTCTAGACTTTAAAAACCTTTACTTGCATAAATTTTATCTATACAGTCCTGAAATAATTAGAGTAAGTTCACTCACTAGTTTTAGTGGCAATAGGATCAGGGGCCTGATTTACAAGTGGTCAAGAGAACGCAGTCACTGAGTTTTTACAGCAGTCCTAAACTATTTCCCATTACAAGATAATTTCTCCTTCCCTGTCTCCTCCCCTCCCTCAAGTACTTATTAACCAAAGGTTTGAAGCTGAAGATAAGCCATCAAGTAATAGAACCTTAAAGCAGTTTTTTTATCCCATTTTTTTCTCACTAATCTTCCATAATGCCTAAAGCCCTTCACAAGTCAGTACTATTCTGTTGCATTTGTCTCAGATGTAAGGGTCCCTAGAGGGAATGCTAGACAACTCTGGAGCAAGAAAGACATTAACTCCCAACAAAAATCATCAGAATGAATTAGACTGAGACTTGCAGGCTATTTTTGTAGCATCATAGAAGCACATCCAATTCCCAATACCAAGCCCACACCAAAGGGGTTGTCCCCTCAGAAATTTGAAAGCCTGTAAGTAATTCATAGGTACAAAGCCTGCTGCCTGGATCCAGTTCAGCAGAACGGTAATTCCTCAATCTGAGTTAAGTGGGTTCCTTTCTCATCACCAGCAACACTCTGCTCATTGTGCCTTTGAGCAGCAGGAGCTTCCTGTCCTAGATCTTGGCAGAGGGAGCTGCATTCTGACAGGGTCTATGCCACTTGGTAGGAGTTGACTTTCAGCCATTGCAGCATTTCAGATACCAAACAGAGCCCTTAGACAAGAAACTCAGAAGCTCCAAAGTCTCCTTTGTGCCACGGAGTCGGGTACTTCATTCTAGTGCATGTTTTATTTCCTTCCTAAATCACAACTATCCTCTGGGCAATACAGGACACGTTATCCACCATCAGTTTTTCAGAGCTTCCAAAAACAGAGATACACTTTATGGGCCAGTTATTTCTTGGGCATGGCACATAACTGGTTAGAATATACAGCACCTTGGGAGAGCAGCAGCTACAGGATTTTCTGATTTGCAGAAGGAGATGGTGAAATGACAGCTCCAAACCCTGAACGAGCGGCCGGGTGCTTTGTGCCAAGCTCCTGGACAGGCTCCCAGCTGCCTTCCCTGTGCCTTAGGTCAGCCCTAACCTGCTTATCCCTCTGTTATCTCACTCTCAGCCTCTCCAAACCTGGGGCAGCCAAACAGGGTCGAGCTGTGAACTAGGGTAAGGCACAACCTGAAAACAACTTCCACTTCCACAGAGTGAAATCAAGCCCCAGCAGCTAAAGGGGAAGGGCTGCTGTGCACACTTACGTAGCTGCCAAGGGCCTATCAACCCTCAGACTCTTAACAAAGGCAAAAGTAGATTCTCCACAACTTTTAAGACTCAGAACAGCTTTTTTTTTTTTCCACAAGAGCTGCCTACTTCAAGAGGATACAAAGTTAAGGCTGGGTGAGATCTTTCAGCTCAGGCCTTCGTCTCAACTCAGAAAACAAAAAGAATGTAGGAGTAACAGCAGGATTTGTAACATAGTGATAAATTAAGTTTTTAAGATTTGCCTTCGTAAAAAACAAACAGCCTGCGCATTTTTTAGGGTAAAGTATTGCTGATGCTCCTAGCAAAGCATTTCAATTTTTAATTGGTTTTTAGTCCTCTACATTGTTTTTTTAACACTTTTATCGATTTGAAGTCCTAAACGTCACTGATTTTAATGCTATAAAAGTTCCATTTACAATGCATTATGTCTATTGATATAGATTTAATACATCAATATCATGAAACTATTACTTGGCGAAGTAAAGGTTTCACTCAACCCTAAAGACTTTTCTCTGCTGTTTAAAATCATTAAAGAAATATCTCAGGTTTTGTCAATGCATGTTTTCTTCCCTCATTTTAAGAATTGCTGAAGTTAGCAAATAATAATTTTGAAAGAAGTGCAGCGTTAATATATTGTGTATACCAATAAGCTTTTGAAAAGTAGAGACCTCTACATAGACTTTCCAGCCTTCTAAAGCAATGTGTGGTTGGAGTTTTTGTTTGTACATAAATATCCCTCAGTCTTTAAATGTGCTTGAGAGAAGCCAGAATCACATGTGACAAAACAAGCTGGTAAATGGATTCATTTACATACTGAGATGTCCCTACAGGTCTGTGAGCACCCTGTCCTGCTTTTTATCATCAATGACATCAAGAAATTAAATTTAAACTTCTAAAACAAAGCATTTTGAGCTTAACATTTTATATATAATAATACAAAATTTAAAAGCATATAAAGTATTATATATATCTTGTATAGTTTAATAAGAGATATTGAAATATGTGCTTAAGTTAATTGTACAAATATATTCTAGAAAACTAAAATACAGCACTCAAACCACATTACCTAGAAATTACAGGAAAATCACTTGCAAAGATCATGGCCTAAAGCAGCAGAAAACCACTTGGTAAATATTTGGAGTTATGGCTATGAGACAGGAGCTGAGGGAATTTCTCCATGTAGTAGCTTACCTTGTGTCACTAAATGTCCTTTGGAAAAAATGTGTAAATGACTCCTAGTTATTGAACAGTACTCACTTATAAAACCACCACATGGTTTAATTAATGTTTACAAGCTACCTACTGTTTTTGCTTTGCACACATCTCCCCAAACACCCCTGCAAAAAAAAAGTTTCTTACAGAGCACAGATTGCCTAACCAGGCTTGGTTCAGTCTTGCTTCCATTGTTATATAATTGTTAATTCTATGATATATAATTGTTAATTCTATATTCCACATCCCCCCCTACAAGCCTTCCCATGCCATCCAAGGCACTGAGGAGAAATGGAGCTCACTAACCGGACAGAAAAACAAAGAATAATATTTCCTATGTCTATTTTTTCTTTTCCAGTTTTACCTTCCAAAACAGATGTTCACCAGAATTTTTCTGTGCTGTTTGGTTTTTTTTTAGTGTTTTGATGTTTAATAAAATTATGTCACTCATTGCACCAGTTCTGCATGTGGGATGGTGAGTATACAAACATACAAAACATTGAAAAAACATTCAAAACTAGTGCAATCAGCCCAGATATGGATCCTCAGAATTACCTATGGCATAGCTTAGCTCCGAGTCATATTTCTCAAACCTATTGATGGTCACAAGTATTGCAAAGCAAACTAAGGCATCATGACAAGTCAGATGAAATTACCAACCCATAGAAAGTTTGGGTTAGGGAATTTGCTTAGCATTTTGCTGTAGTTTCCCTAAAAAATGCATGAAAAAGCCTTCACAAACAGTTTTGTGCTTTTGGAACTGCAATATAAATCATTCCCCCATTCAAATTCAAGGGCTCCTCAGAGATATTTTATGTTCAGTGTTTGAGGTTGGGTTTTTCTAATTTGCTTGTTTGTGGGTGTTTTTTAGTTTGCTCATTTTCTGGTTGTCATTTTGTTAAGGTTTTTCTCTGTTCTCTTTCTGGGTTTTTCCTCTTTGGAGGGGAAGAGTTGATTTTGCAGGGGTTTTTTTTCTCCATTCTGAAGTAGTTGAGAGCTCTTTTAAGCTTTGAAAGAGCAACAAAATTGAGATCTCTTATCTTGGACCTAAGTCAAGAAGCTTGTAGATACCAGGAGAGTGATAGCACCCGAGGTTATCAGCCAGGGCAACCATGCCTTGGCAGCCAACACAGAGCTTGCACTGAATCCATGGAATCCAGTCCTTTCCTGACTATTACCTATTTCAGCAACTCCTTTTGGTTGCTGGCATAGTAGGGTCACCAGAAGGTGACCCCTGCTCTGTGCTGTCCCACTCTGCAGGTCCACAGGCCACATTCAGCACGCTGCCAGCACACAGCTGATGCTCTTTTCCATAGGAGTCCCAATCTCCCTACCACACATTCACACATGCCTCATAGAAAGAGATAAAGATACACAGGCAGAAGCCAATTACTTCGGATCAAAAAGAGAGATTAGCAAAAGAACAAACAGCAGTTAAGATACTCAAAGGCACTGAGAACTGGGCACCTAATTCCCACTTGGCACCTCCCTGTCACAGCTCAATCGTTTGCCAGAAGTTTTGTTTCAGAAAAAAAATCTGTATTCTGTTGCTCACATTCCACAGTTTCTACTTAAAAAGAGGAAAAAAAAAGTCATGACACCAAACATTGTTAGAGAGCAATTTTTCACCAAAAAGAAAAAAATCTTCCAGAACGAGCCCACCAGTTAAATGTCATTGATAATCACCAAATATACTGCTTATGGTACAAGACTTCCTTCAAAGGAGGAAATTACTTTCCATCTGAGAAAACAGACTAGTTATAAAAATGCATTTTTTACTGTTTTTTTTTTTTTTATGTTTGTTTCTAAAACTTAAACCAAACACTTTAGATACACCCAAGGACTTTTATAACTGGGTCTACTTAGAACTCATTGATTGGCATTCATTCAAATGTGCTTAATACTATAGACACACATTCTTAAGTGATTACACTTTATGGTGCTTTAGTCTTTGAGGATTGCTAATGGGATACAAACTTTTCCACTCCATTTGGGTAATTAAAAACCACTTTTCCCTATGTCCAGGCTGAGGCAATGTTCAAATCCTATCTGCTTCCTGGCAAATAACAAATGAACAGGACAGGATAAAAGGACCATGTAGAATAAAAGGGATTTATCTTCTCTCTAAAGAGGGGAAAGCATGCAGCAAGGTCATTTCCCACAGACAAATTGGAAATCATCACCCTTTCAGTTGATACTATTTTTCCTTGACAAGTGAATAAGTCTTAAATGTTTTCAACTTGACACTGTATATTTTTTTAAAAAGCTAGCACAGAATTGCAGATACACATTACATTTTCTTAGTTTTTTGAGCATCAATTTTCTTCTTGCTTCAGAAAAATCCCATTAACTACCATCAACATCTTCATCTCATTAAAAGCCATACATAATTACTCAGTCTCCATGGATTATTCAAAGTACTCACATAAACTTGCTTTCTGCTTACTCTACTCCTTCCATGCCCCCACCCCTCTATACATGGCTCTGACCAATCAGTTACATGGCCATAAAAAAAGCAGCCCTTGTCATCTGCAGCAAAAAGAGGGCAGGTTCATGAAGCTTTGCCAAAGTAGGCTCTCCTGCTATAAGAAAAAAAATCTTGTCTAAGTCACTGCAAGGCCTGACTGAAAAAAAACCCCATGGTTTTCTAATCTTAAAAAAAAAAAAAAAAGTCCTTCAGGAAGATATTTCTTTTCATTTACACCAACTCATTAGCTGCCAAAATTGACCTCTGCTTTAAAACCGCATATCTCCCTTCCAAATGGCATTTTCATTAAAATGAAATGCTTCTTGAAGCCTTTGGAGAATTTGCATTTAGTAGACACAGCACACTGTCATCAAATTGTACACAATTAACCTGAAATTGGAATGAACTACAGAAAAGCAATTAAAGTAAACTACCAAAGAAATGAAAAAAAATTGGTAACTCTTCAGCAAACATTTTTTGGAACAAACGCAGATGGGCTTGCAACAGGTCTATTCAAGAGAAGTCCAAGACATACCACACAGCAGAGTGTGAATCTGTCACTCTAAAAGCTTGCCAGGTAAATTTGTCCTGACATGACAGATTTTGCTCAAGTTTTTCTCTGATGTTCTCTTCAGTATCTATCATCAACACCTGAACTGGATGAAACCATGTTCTTCTTGCCTAACGTAAGAATAGACATAACCAGACAGAGCATTCTCTGGGGTTTGCTTGGCAAGGTGGTTTTCATCATTGCTTTGGTTTTCAAAGAAGGCAGAAAGCAATTAAGGAGCCAAGACAGGAACAAGTCACTGTGCACTGTCTGGAGGAGGACTGCCAGTAGCAAAGCTGACAGGCTTCTCAGCTCAACAGCTTGATGAAAAGTCCTGACCAAGGCACTGGGGTCTTGGCATTTACCTTGCTGTGTTTTGGATTAACTCCGACAGAGCAGCAGAATTCAAAGATCAGACTCATAATTACGGATTTCATGGAAACCTGCTTCCCATTCCATCCCCACAAAGCACTCAATAATGTTCTCAGTGAGTCACAGCCCAGCCCTTACAGCAGCAAATTATTGTTCTCTACACCAAACAAGAAACACACAAGGTCGTCTTCAGGCAAACTTCCTTCCCAGAGCTGATCTTAAAACTGCCATTAGTAAAGGCACTGGCATCACACTGGTTGTTTAAGAGCGTGACAAAGGCAGAGAAGGCAAGATGATGCCATGACTTTTCCTTCTATCACAATGACTCTTCCCTTCCTGGGTCTTGTTTGCAGGAACCAAAGCTTCCACTTAACCATGCTGACTCCCATTTCAGCACCAAGTCCCTTCTCTGCATTCTAACTGCCTTCCCTATTGCCACAGCAGCACTTCACCTTAGTTCTCCAGCCTGAAGCAATAGGCACTGGCCATAATGGATAAGCACTAGGGATGGATGGAAGGAATAGAAAAGCTTCCTCTCAGAACAATTGGATTACTGCTGCATTCTGAGGACAGCAAGCACAAAAGGAACCAAGACCTGTTGCTTTGCAAGAGTAGCTCAGTCCTAAGTTCCACACACCTCAGGGTATGGAGCAAACTGAGCACGACAATCTCTATGGCAACCAAACTGCTTTTATTCTTTTTTTTTTTTACCCAGGAGGCTCCTTTTAAAATATAGATGCTTAAAGCACATTTCACAGTCTGGTTTTGGAAATGTGGATGGAAATAGAAGAGCTTTACTTAGCACTACTTAAATAACAACAAAAAAGTCATTACAGCAAAAGCACGACGACTTGTCCCTTGCCCACTCTCCAAAAATAGCCCAACAATCAAATGTTAACAAGTCACAACAATCTGAAAAACTAAGCCAAAGTCATCTATTTTACCGCAATCCTAGGGGAATATTATGCCTGGAAGAAAACCCTCTTCAGGCTTGACTAATTCTCTGTAGCTTTTATAAATAATCCTAAAATTCAGACCTCAAAGAAATACTGACTACCAGTCTTGAGCTTCTCATTAACAGGACATAAATAGGTTTCTTCTCTCTAACCTTTAGGTTAGCTTCAGAGAAGGCAACTGAAATTCTAACAAATTTTAAGAGTGGCAGGTATTATTTTCAGGCTTCTATTATCAGAAACAAATACAAGTTTCATAGTTTGAGGAAATATGTAATTCATTGAAGGTTGTCACCACGCAGCCTTCCTGCAGGTCATCTCTACACTGCAGCCATATCCCTTGGAAAATTACATAACCCTCAACTACTTTTAAGTGAACATTATTGTAGTACAGCAGGACATGGAACAATCTCACCAATTCATTAACATTTCTTGAGACATTTGGAAAGCATAAACCATAATAGTCCTACTCAAGTTTCTCCTAATTTCATTTTAATCCAAAAGTTTTGAGATATTTTGTGGGTTTTGTACATTTTCTTCTCTTGAATTATAATGGATGGACCACTTTGCTTAGAGTAATACCATGGAAGTTTTCAAATTCTTTAATGTAGCACCTGATCACATATATACATCAGCATTGCTGTGTTGTACTACACTATATGTAATAAAATAAGTAGAAGTTTAGTTAAAGTAAGCTACAAATGCCACCTTTATTTTTTTGTCTCCGCAAAAATTTCTAACTAAACTTGGGGGTTTTTAAATTATTTGAATTCCTATTTGCACTATGTACATTAGAAACTCCAAGCCTAAGTATTTAATCAAATCCCACAATTGAAAAAAAAAGGGAAAAAACCAGAATAATTTCCACAAGATACTGTTCAAATTATTTGTACCTCAATCAGAATGCCTGGGGAACTTGTGACTGAGGAATGTGTATAGCATATGGATTTTAACTTCAAATCATTCTAATCTAAACAGTTTGAAAAATTTACCTCCTCCCACCACCTGCTTAATACAAGTCTCTTTTTCTACCCCAGAGTTGCATCCTGCTTTGAAGCCACACAGCTTCTGAAAGTGTTACATTCTGGACTCACAAGCAGGATTCTAAGATTTCTAACTATTGACCTTCCAGTGTTTTTTAAAAGCCTCCAAAATAATAACCACAGTAACAGATTCTGGGTAGAGTATGCAATGCCCAAAAGTTTTGTAGTGCCATTTATAACCCAGGATGACAACCACAGTGCATCATTTGTATTTGATTTTTAGGTACTTTTAGGCAGCAGTTTCCAAATTAAAGGATTCAACCTGTTCTGACACCAGCTACTTCACATGACCTCCACTGCCAGATGGAGCTATATTACTTCCAAGTCAAACCTGAGGGAGTTAGAGTAGGGGAGAAGGAGGGAAGATGTCAGGAGGTATTTTGCCTTTTTTAATTGTACACAGGGCTATTTTTTCTGCACCTGTAGACAAGGCATTCTGCTGGTCTCAATTATGTTTTTTGTTGCAGGTACTGTGGAGCATAGCAACAGTAATGGAAAAACATCACATGAGCTCTACAGATCACTGAAGGCTGCTCCCAATCTTCAAAGGGACAGTCTGTTCATACTTTATGATCCAGGCATGCAGCACACAAGCATTTCACCACCCTGCCTCCTACAGCAAAGACCACCTCATCCACACAGCTCAACAAGGAGGCTGCAGTTGGAAATTAAAAGGGGGGAGGAATGATTGTGTTGTGTTTGAGCCACTACATCCTCCCACTCCCATGGCCAACAAAAGCAGAAGGTATAGGCTCAAACAATAAACGAGGCTTCAAAAATATACACCTTTTTCTACACAAAATAGTGTGCTTTGTAAGGACTTTGCTTACTACTTCAACATCCTCTCCCACAATACTTTTATTTCATTCTGGTTGGCTTATCTAGTCACTCAGCAACCTAATACTACTATTTATGTTGTATCATCTCATTGATTTTTAAAATATCTATGTCTGTAATTTGGTATTCATTTTTATATTTTGATTATAAATTCATGATAGAAGGGGCAGAACTGACAGCTGCAATTCACAGACCAGTATTAAACCAGTAAATTAACCCATGTAAACACTGAATTTCTGCCAACAGCTCTCAACCTCTCAAATTATTAAGCGTGAATTACAATAACAAATAGATGAGGCAGGAAGGAAATCATTTCAATAATTACTGAATTATGCATATTAAGATAAGACTTAGAATCTTAATTAAACCCTGGCCTTTACTCAAGCACTATATAGGCAAGTAAGCAAAAGCATTAGTCACCACAGGCACAATAAAATGGGTGAGTATTGATAACTGCAGGCAGCTCTCAAGCAGTCTTCTTCCCTGGACTATGCATCAAACTTTAAAAAAAATTAATTGAAATGTTCTATGTGAAAGATTGCAACAGAAAAAATCACAAATACTTTGATGCAATAAAGAACAGGATTATATATTTTCAACGTTTCCACATATCTTGTAATTATGCAGTAATGCTTGTATATATGCAGAACCCTGCTTGGCAGGGCATACAAATATAACAAGGAACAATTTTTCTCTCCTAGTTAGCTATCCCTAATTCTTCCTCAGTACAAGCAACTGTGTGAGGCTTGGAATTTCATTTACAAAGTGGTTTCTATGCCGCAGTTGCTCTGCATGCAGTGCCACAGGTGTCCTTGGTGCTTTGCAGACAGAGCAGCGAGTCTGTAGAATGCAGACGCTGGAAGTACTGCTGCATTGTTCCTCAAGTCTGGAAACACACCTGCAAGTCTGGTTTCTATCATCTACAGCAAATGAAAACTGCACAATTTACTCATGCCCACAAAGCATCTCAAAAAGAAATGTTTATCCTCTACACTGGCACACCACCCCGCACAAAAGTTGCACAGGGAAAAACACACAGATGTCAGGTATCAAGGGATCAGAAACAAAATGCTTTTTTACAGGGTTCTGCTGGGATTGCTGATAACCAGGGGAAGCCGTCACTGCTCCCAATTCCCCCAGTGAAGATACAAGCTGCTGCTTGTATCCTGTGTCTACCCAGGTCTGAAGGAACACCTGGCCACACCCATAGCAACTCAATGCATTGATCCAGTGAGGCTGGGCAAGAGTGTCTTTCCCTATATTTAGTGCTTAAGAACCCAGTAAGACAATCCTTTTGGCAGAAGATATTAATTCTACTCATTAATTCTCTATTTCAACCACACCTTTGAAAAACAGTCCTATTTCACATTGCCAGTTATAAAGTTTCCTTTAAATTAATGTTCTGGAGTTGGTCACAAAACCCACAGACAAAATCACATAAAATAAAAATAGGCAACTAACCCGATCAAATCTCATGGGCACCAGTATAAACCACAGAGAGCACATTAGCCAGCCTTTGTGTTTAATTGCAAACACATTTGAAGGTTTTCATTTTATTCATTACTCACTGGCATCAAGCCACAGGTAAACTGCCTCTGGCAGCAAAACAAACAGGGTAGGTGGCAAGGGGTAGACAAAGAAGAGAGGAGGTTATAGGTGATGGAAACAGGTATAGAAAACACTCGTCCATTCTTTTACAGGCTACTTCTTGTATAAAGCTAGAGCTACCACACAGCTTTAACTTCTGACCTGAAGTGGACTGAGAACTTTACTATTCCTTCCCTAACAGACATCAAAACCACAGTATGATAAATAAATAAAGCCACATCTCAAATATACCACAGGCTGGCCCAGTAACTGAGTAGAAGTCTTGCAACAGTAGCCCTTCCCCAAGTGCATGGCTGTACAGACATTCTGCAAATAGAGGAAGATGAGACAGAACAGCATTTGATCTTTTTTCTACTTCCAAGTACATTTCTGTGCAGACACTACCAGAAAAAAAAAAAAAATAGTCTTTCTGTACTGCATCCTGCATGCAGGAATTTAATTACACATCCCCACTGGCAGACTAAGTCCACCTGAACAGTAAGTGAGGATGTTTCACACTCTCACCTGCTGCCATACAGAACATTTTTTTTCTGCTCCTTACCACCACAGGAAAGAAGAAAAAGCTCTTGAATTTTTATTTGTAAATAGACTTGACCTTCAACCTCTTGCCTACAGTTCCTAAATTACAGCATACATGATTCAAACAATATACAAGCATTAGATTCTGGCTTATTAAGTTCTATCACCCAAGACGAGGTCCTGAACTACTTGGGGCTGGGCTGATTTTTGAGGACATTGTAAGGCTGCTAAAACTCAAGGGTATGGCAGTAAAAGCAAGAATTCTTGTATTATTACAATTCCATTCCATCATCATTCAAAGTAACCTCACACAAACAGAGGGATTTTCATTATCACGACTAGATTTCACTTTGAAAAGTAATGGAGCATTTGTTTGTTTTAAAGGAACTTATCTTATTTTGGAAATAAGAATTGTATAAGCTGGTTGTACATATTGAAAAATAGGACAGTTACACTGCAATTCCTACCATGAAGACATCTTTCAAATCATTAAGAAGCCAGCTACTTGACTGGGTACTGGTAGCCCTAAAGTAGATGCACAGCTGGACAAGCATAAATCCCCTATTTTAAATTGGGCTTATCCCTTTGGCAGTCAGACAGTAGTTTCAATTTTGCAATTCCACTGCCCAGGCACTACATGAGTTGTAAATCCTCTCTCACAAAGAGCTGAATTCTCTTCTTCGAGTATTGTTATGAAATAAACATATTGATCTCCAAGACCTTTTGAAGCTGGGAACCAGCTCCAGGAAAGGAAACTCATAGCTATGCTGACATGTAATACATTATTCCCCCAATTTTTCAATCAAGTATAAAAGCAGAGAGGAGACTGCATCAGAGAAAGTTGGAGAATGAGCTGCCTTTGTTCAAATGGGAAAACTCTATGACTGAGGAATCAAATCTACCTCAGTAGAGCAACCAGCTGCACCTGGAGATAAAGAAGAGTGTAGATTTGCATGTGTAGCTTTCTTGGGATGGAAATTCTTATAGACCCCGACTTCAAATCATAAACCTAAAAGCAAGATGGAGAGATGTCAGTTGGTAAGTCTGCCCACTACTTCCCACATCTCCCTCCTTACTTTTAATACATGACAGATGAAAACAGGCTATCTCACAGAATCACAGAAGCAATTAGGTTGGAAAAGACCTCTGAGATCATCAAGTCCAACCACCACCATATCAACTAGACCAGAGCATTAAGTACCACATCCAGTCTTTCTTTAAACAGCCCTAGGGATGGTGACTCCCCCATCTCTGGGCAGACCATTCCATTTGTTACTAACATTCTAGTTTCTAATTTCTATATTAAAAAAAAAAATCCAACTTATAAGACCACTGTTAGCTACAGCTTCCCTACCACCTGTAATATCACTCAGGGCAGAGTATGCCTTTATAGGGAAAAATAAGCACAAAAAGCATATGGAAAGTTTAATGGAAGAAAAAAATTATGCAAGAAGAAAGGTGAGGGAATGAAACTTTAAACTAAGAAACCACAGGTGCAAATATTTGAAATAGCCAGACACTTGTTCCATAACATAACATTTTGCAGTAAGAGCCTGAAAACTTGTAAATATGAATGCTAGTGTGTGTTCTGTCTTAGACTCTTCAAATAAAGTATTTACAATGAGCACTTGTGTGTACATATAAAAAGAGCTGGTTTACCTAAAATAAGCAAGAGCCATCTTGCTTGCAGGTTAGAGAGACAGAGAGAATGCATATGTGTTCAATGCATCATAAAACCCCAGGTTTCATCCAGGATGATTTAGAGGAAGAAAGCACATGATGTCAGCAGATCATCCAAATGTGGAACAGACTGCCTGCTAAATAAAATCTGTTGGGGCTGCTGAATGAAACTAAGTTAATTTGGCAGGTGGACTCCTAACCTAAGTTGCTCTTAATTTACAGACACTTTTTGCCAGACAAGGGAGTCTTGCTTACAAGGCATTTGCAGGGTACTAGGATAGAATGCAAATTCAAATATGTTTCATTGTTCCTCAGGAAAATTCCCCAAAGGGTGCACTGCACTGGAAAATCACAGAGCATCATGCCATCTGGAAGTTCACAGTAGCGTAGATGCAAATAATTAGAGTTCAGAGCTGCAAAGAGAATCCTTCCCCTTTCTCCCAACAGATCTCCACAATTTTGTTTTTCCAATTCAGCCAAACACATGAAAACTTGTGAACAAATGCAACAAGCAAGGTCACCCCTGACAACAAGCAGTCCAAAGCTTTTGGGGCATTTTTTTCCCTTAGAGCTTCCAGCTGAGCCACCCCATTAGGAGCACACAGCCCACAACACTCTACTGAGTGACTTCTTATCTGCTCGTTATCTGCATGGATAGAAGGTACAGGAAACCAAATTCACCATCAAAAGCAACCACATACCTTGCTGAGCTCTCCCAAATGAGGATGGAGGCTCAGATCTTTCTCAGTGTACTTAGAGGTGTACAATACATACAGACATGACAAGAGTGTCTCCAGCAGGAGTACAGCATTGCCTCCTTATTGCAAAGCAATTTTTTCACTTACATTGTGCCACTGAAGGGTTTCACATCAATGTTTATACCTAAGGATTTTCCTTCTGACTTCATTAAAGTAGAATTTGGGGGAAAAAAAGTGGCTTAATGGTGACTTCAGACCTCCAGCATACAGAGATGTTGGTGATTAGCATCATCCCAAGGGCTGCACACAAGCATATTTGAGCAGCCTGTTTGGTTCACAGTTCCTTAATGACAATGCCTGTGTCTCTGCTGTAGCAGTTATGCAATCATTCCTCTAGCCTGTGACCTGATGACAAGCTAAAATGATGTGAATCAATGTGACAGAGTCCATCCACTCTTTTCTTAATTCTTCTGAGATTACTGAGTTCAGGCTGGCAGGGTTTCAAAGTAGTAGAACGTAACAATTCAATCCTGGTTTTCCAGATTAAAAATCTTAGTGTGAAGTAGGGAAGACAGAGAAGAGTGATGGGTCAATACAGCTGGCTTAGAAGCAGTTCTTATGAAAAGCCAAACAACTACTCTGAATGTTACTTTCAGCCAACAATCGAAATGCCCAGAAAAATAACTTTGGAATCATTACACTGAAAAATGTGTAAATCATATTTCTAGTGTGCATGACTGTATGATTAATTAAAACTAAATATAACAGTTATTGTGTGTTAAACAGCAATCTAAAAAGCACTGAAGTTGAAGAACATTACAATAAATAAGTACTGACTTCTGCATGCTAACTCGATTAACTGCAAGATTGTAACAGGCTGAAAATGAAAATGTGTCCATTTTCAGCCTCAGAGGCCTTTAATAAACTATCATTCCTCTTTTATTCATTTGCAAGACCTGAAGTAGCTCCTATTCTTCATTCATTTGACTAGCAGTCTCCTTTACCAGTGAGGCTGATGATATCCTAAACCACATCAGTGCTCTTGCCACTCCTTTCTCCTACTCTGTACAGAAATCTTTCACCATTCCCCACCAGCTTCATTACATCCATTCTAAATCCTGTCCAGTAAAGACCAGCCCTGTATTCAACAATCAAAGGCCTGCAGGAAAAAGGGTCTGAGCAGTCTTGCTTTTCAAATCTTAGCTTCTACTGCAGAATGAGAATAAGTAAGAAAATTCAGGTTTCTTCACAGCTATGAATCAAATTCAAGTCCAGGGAAATTTCCTGGCTGGAATGGGAAAGTACTCAAAAAAGCACAATTGAGGTCTCTCTTTTTTTATAAAGCAACAATAGAAAGGCCCATTAAATTGCAACTTGAAGAGGGGGAAAACAGTACTTTCTTGTATGAGACATTCAAACAGATCTTGAAACAGTTAAAACAGTAATAACAACCCAATTCTGAAGAGGAAGAGATTTAATTACAGACAAAGTAAACTGGACATTTCATGACCCAAAGAGTCAAAGAAGGAGAGACAAAGCTGAAGAAATTTCCCAAGTCCATGCCCATCATTCTACCTGCTAAACAAACATTTTTCACAACCTCAGCATTATAGCTCTGATAAAATGGTATTTAATAAGGGAAGGCCTCAACAGATTAAACTTTCAGAGTGCAACAACAAAGAACAAATACATATGAAACCAAATCCTATAGCAGATAGCCTCTTTCCCAGCTCTCTTGTTGCATGATATTCTGCATCACAGCATGACATCAATGAATGCCTTCCAAAAGTGAGGCAAAAAGCAAAGGCAGCCAAAAATGTATTTGGAAATAATTCCACATTTTTGCAGATCATATCTTGAAAATAAATATCCTTTTAGACTACACATATCTCACAACAACCAGCATGCTGCTTATTAGAGTACTACTGAAACCACCTGTGCTCAATGCAGTCATTCCATCACCACATCCTTCCTCCAGGACAAACATGACAAAGCCTACAAAGCATACCCTCATCTCATGAGGTGAGTAGCCATACAGTAAAGTTTCTCAATTTTGGAGATCTAGCCTTCCATCTTACCCAAAGAAGAGTAAGCCAAGTTTTCCAGGTACTTGCATGTTAGCAATTCAGTATTCCCTCACCTGAAATCACTTCTGCCCTGTACAAAAGTGAACAACACAATGTAAATTGTCAGATTTACGACCAGGTCTGTCAATCCAGGGGAGCTTCACTTCCCTGGAAGTGAAGAATCATTCTGAAGAATCATTCAGAGCTTCACAGAACATCCATTTTCACAGAATTTCATCATATTGGTTGACCAAAAACACTTTTCCTGAGTAACCAACTCGTTAAAGAGCTTCCTTCAATGAATTTAAGATAAACTGTGAGCTACATTGAGAGGACTGCTTAGAATTCCCATTAAGAACAATGTACCTGCATCAAAAACACATTTTACTATTTTGTTTCTCTTCCTTTTTTCTTTTTAACATCACACCACTGGCACAGCATTGTGAAGTATTGTTGCAACTATACTTTTCAGGACATGGATCTGTCCTAAACTGTCCTAAAGGGCCTACCATTGATTGTTCTGAATAACACTTCTTAAGTGCAAAGGAAAAGATAGAACAGGAATAAAGAGGTCAGCTATTTAAAAAAAAAATTAAAATATTTTAAAATCTAATTATTTTATGATGAAGATCACCAAAAGATCCCTTTCCGTAAGTTGTGAGGGCCTCCTGTAAAGTACTTCACCTTTATTTGCCAGACACCATTTCTAATAATTAAACTTCCTGAACTTCTCATTCTGCATGGTGACTTCATGCTGACATCGTTTTGACATACATTTTCTGACAAATTACTGATTCTTTGCCAGCTAAGAAGCAACTTTCTCACAGTGAAACTGAACATGAGCAACATGAACACCACTCTGCAGTATGGAATTTCTTTTAAAAAAAAGGACAAGAAATTAAAAAAGAATAAAAATGAAAGTTTTTTCTTACATTAGTTTTAATAAGTTATTTTTGTTTCTGTTGTAGCAGACATGGAAAAACCAGTTAGCTGTGACAGAAGTCAGGAAGCTCTGCTGTTAGACAATTTCATTCTCTGCACAGGTTCTCAAACTATTTCCAG
This sequence comes from Ammospiza caudacuta, assembly GCF_027887145.1. Lineage (NCBI taxonomy): Eukaryota > Metazoa > Chordata > Aves > Passeriformes > Passerellidae > Ammospiza > Ammospiza caudacuta. The sequence continues at coordinate 12,028,464 of NC_080601.1, forward strand.
ATGACAGAAAATGCAATAGAGGGCAACAAGCATTAAAAAAAAACCCACATACAAACACATCTTATTTTAGATTGAAGGGCACCACAGGAGAAAGTCACACTGATTTACCCTGTTTTCATGGAGCTATAAAGATAAATAGTGAAAGAACAAGCAGAGCTCCATCACCTGTTCCATACAGCTAGGGAGAGTCAGAGCTTGCAGTGACAAAACCACAGCAATGCAAACCATTTAACAGCAGAAAAGCTGAGAAGTACAGACAATGGACTCAGGGAGGTGACTCGGCTCCCTGGGGCTGGGTCTCTATTTGAAAGCCTTCCTTCTAAATACAACTTGCAGGGAATGAAATTACTCTGTTCTGAAGAAAGGTAGAGACCATGGTTCTCTTCAAGCATAACCCACAATCTTCCTGGTGGAAGAACTTTCATGCTAAGATCACTACATGTTTTGGCTTTAAACAAACCCTCAAAAAGGCTTCTGAAAGCAAAATGGTTTTCTGTGCTTTTTGGTCTTCTTCCTCACTACAGAACTCTTCACACCTTTGTCAGGAACAGCCAGACACACCACAGCCATGCTTTTGGGTAGAAACAAAAGCATGGAAGATTAATTGGCCACCTTCAGGCACTGAAAGAGATGAGCATTTGAAATAAACATAAGGGTAAGAAAATGAGAAGTAATTAACCTTTCTGGCTCATCTGTCTCCCTCTGCTTGCAACCTGGCATGCAGTTTTGTCACATCAATAAGAAAATATCTGATCCAGATACTGGTACTTTCAACAGCCCAGCACTCTTCAGTGCTCTCTATGAGATGAAAATAAAGCATATTCCTCCATCTGAACCATCACCAGCATGGAGGTGAGAATAGAGACTATTTCCAAAAGGCAAAAACCATTAAAAATGCAATCTTCATTACAGGAAAAGCTTTTTGGCCATATTTAAGTATCTGGAACAGGTGTGTATCATTGAAAAGTGTTCTGTGATAGCCATTTTTGAATCAGTATCCTCTATATGAGGTAACAGTGTGTTTGGGAGTGGGGAACTCAGCTTCTTATACCACCAATCACCTGATTCTTTAACTCTACATCAGTCATAATTGGCTGATTCACTGCAGGAGTAGGTTAGATCACCAAAAGAGTTTTGGGTGGAAATGTGATAAAGAGTTATTCAGGAACAGGCTTGCAATGAAAACTAAGTTTTCACTAAATCAGAGAAGAAAAAAAAAAAAAAAAAAAAAGCAAAACACAAAACCCAAGAAGACTCTGCATTTTTCTGAGCATAATATGAAGATGCAGTCCTACTGTATAATCCTCTGGTCTATTAACCTTGCATTTTGTTTATCCATGATGCCAACAGAAAACTCAGTTCAATAGAAATTACTTACATATGGCCAAAGCTTGTTCGAACTAAAAATACAAGAAAGAAAGAAAAGCAACAAATTTGTCATGCCACACTGCTGTGCTGAGAATAAAATCCACTGCACAACCCTCCTGCTCCACGCCAACAGCCAAAGAATTTCTCAGCCTCAGTTACTGATGTCTTCAGTACATGGGCTGGGGAGGCACAACCACAGCTGGACAAGTGTCCTCTTGGACATTCAGCCTCAGGAATAGCACAGCAGAGTTGGTTGGGATAATTAGCAGTTGTAGGTTAAGATCCAGCAATTCCTAGCACAGAAGCAGTTTTGTTGAAAGAGAAAGTCAAAGAGACACCTGTGAACAACCCTCCAGTCCCCTAACAAGCAAGGACTAAAAATTTTCTAACATCAGAGCTGAAACTCACTTGTCTAAATTATTTTAAACTCTACTCCTATTGTACTGGGAGGGAAGTATAACCTCCCATGGGTGTTTTCAGAGTTCACAACAGAGAAGAATCCTTTTTTTCCTTAGTATCCATTTTATCTTAGATAACAATGACATTGTGAAGTGCATGCAGTGATGAAGACCATAGAATTTCACATACATTCAGACTCCTTCCTCTTTTACTCCCACCCACTTCCCCCACCACACCCCAGAGTGACAATCTTTTTCAATTTGTCATATGAAAGTCTGTCAAATGAAAATTTTTTTCTCCATCACCATTCAATCTCCACTGATGAATGATCAGGAATCTCTACCAATTTACACAGATAAAGACTTCAGAAAAATACAAAAGCTTTTCAAACTAACAAAGACTTGGCTGATTTGAGTTGCACATAATCTGTAGTCATCTGGAGCTTTAGTTTTCCCGTACAAAACGGGACAGTGATGCTCTCCTGGAGAGCACAGCCATCTTGCATGCCTTGTTCTCTTCCTGCATCACACACACAAGGGGAAGATCAGTGCTGTGCCTGCAGTGCAAAGACTGCTAGTGGCAGCAAGACTGCCAAGCTCTAAAGAGAACCTTGGCAGTAAAAATTCTACTAAAAAAAGGTGCTTGTTTGTTTTCTATAGGTCAGTAGTTTGAATTCTGTCCAAGTCAACACCACACAAAGGTTGGTATCGGATGCCTGATCTTGAGGTGCTAAATGGTCTCAACTCTGACAGCAGAATCTCACCAGCTTTGCTCTCTGGGGTCTGCTCTGACATGTCGGTAAGGGGTGATTGCATTTAGCTGCTTTGAGCACAACCCACAGAAAAACACCCTCATTAGAACTGTCACCTTTATACCTCTCCACAGAGAAGCTGAAGACCTCAGCAAGCAAGTGACCTCATCTCTCCTGCAGCAATTCCCCGAGGACTGAGGCAGCTCATGGACAAAACTTGGAGATTACAACCTGTATCTGGATTCACAGGTTACAATTTTCCCTTTGGTTAATCAAGGCCTTTTTACACAAGGCAATAAAAACTAACAAAGCAAAAAATTAACAAGTAATACCTTCTAAGTAAAAGGAAATAGGGCTACTGGACCTCAAAATAGGGGCAGTGGACCTAAAAATTAAGAACACAACTGATTTTGTTGTTCCAAGTGACAACAGGAGTGTCTATTAAACCAACAGAAGTGTGCAAAAGGCAAGAATCCTGAGTCCGATGGAGTTGAAACATTTAATCTTCTGTTAATATACTGCTAACACTTTTGAATATATGACATCCTATAGAAGCTATATTCACCCTAACATCTCCAACAACCCTAAATCCCTGAAAGATCCACAGATTTTTACAAGGTTTGTTTACCACAATGTTTCATTCCAGTCCACTGCTCCAACCCCAGATTTTAAAATCATAAATACTATTCTTAGCTCCGAGAAAAAAAAAAAAAAAAACAACAAACAAAGAACAGACCACATTAAGCATTGTTCCATTTACAGGTTATAGCTTTAGCATCCTAAACCCCCATGCAATTAGAGATGGGAACTGCCCAATAAGCAGCAACGCTTGCATCTCACTCTGGAAGGTCCCCAGATAGATGATTTACAATCTGTAACATTTTTATAGATCATAAGGCTGGTTTACATCTCTTTTATGAGATCTTTTAAAATTTATAAGTTTTCATTTTCCCCTCCCGTGGAGTCCAGTTATTAGTGAAGAGAGGCTTTATAGGTAGCAGGGAAGAAGGAAATTATCAGATTAAAAACAAACAGAAAAGAATCCATAGAATATTTCAACTCCTCCATTCTATAAAAGAATGAGGAATAAACTAGCTTGGCAGGACAGTGCTTAATCATTTAAGATACATTTGAACACTTCTGAATCCATTTATAGCTTATGTTACAGAATATAACATCAACATTATAATTTATTCTAAGTACATAGTACAAAAAGAATAACTTTAGAACAAACATTTTATTTAAAAAATGGGTTTTAATTGGTAAGCAAAAACTTAGGGAGAATTAGAAATTTCACAAAAATGTCAAATCTAGAGCATCATAAATTTTAATGCCATAGATTACTACTCATTTCTGCTATCACGAAGAAGAAAATTTTAACTTAGCAATAAAAACTCCCCATGCAAACCTAGAATACCTTTCTTCCAATATCTAGAATGGGTTCTCTCTAATTCTCCTCTTTCTTTTGTATTTAAAATACTTGAACTAAGTGGTTATGGTTATTTACAGGGAAGAGAGGATAAATACCAATGTAGAACTTCAAATAAATAGATTTTATACTGCTTCATGAGAATAAAGTGCAACTACAGAGATTCAGCTCTGATCAAACAAGCTTTAAGCTACACAGATAGATTAGGATCTTTGACTTAATCACACATTCTCCTCAGAGGGCTTTAGACTTTTATAAATAAATATTTTGCTATTAAGAAGATGTATTCTCCAGATCATTTTAAGATACACATCTTGAAGAACAAATCTTTGTAGTTCAAAATTATGCTTTTATCATATTAACTTCCTTGTTTTTTAAAATCTCATCTATCTTTTTTCACTAAGGTATTCACTTCTGTTTTGTACAGCATTCATCTCTATCTTTTAAAAGATCAGCTGAACAAGTGTAAGAAAACTAAAAATAGCTTGTTTTTAAATAGGTGAAATAGCACTTAGCGTAGTTATTATCTAAAAAAAAAGCTGTAGTATTGTATTTATCTTTCAAGAAAAAAGAACTTAAGAACCATTTTTCAGCAAGATGCAGACAATTGTCAGAAGGTGTCTATTCAAGTTAGATTGAATAGCTTAACCCACATCATATAACCCCAAACAAGCACAGTATTGCTTATTAAAGGATATGTTTATCCAACAAGAGAAAGTACTCAGCATTTGAAAAAAAAATCCTACAATTAAATTATAAATGTAATTTCATTCTTAATTTCAAAGATAGGTCATTAACATTCACATACATGGAATTTTGTGGCAAATGCAACAGCAGAAAGTTGAACCATCTTTCTCATACAAGCAAACGTTGTTAGAAGAGCAATCACTTCCTGTAACATAAGATTTGAAAGAAAACATTTCCAGTCTGGAATGATATTTTCAAGTAAAAAAAAAAGTAGAACAGAAGCCAAATGTCTGATAAACATGTTTACAAAAAATCCAAACAAACAAAATCAAAAAAAAAAAAAGAAAAAAAATAAAAACCCCACAGAAAAAAAGCAAGCATACAAAAGTCCTGACATACCCAGGGGTAAGCAAGAAGTATGCTGAAAAGAATAATTAGCAAAGCACAAATATTTACAAGGTAGTGAAACACAGCTTTCCACTCACACAGAAATTGGGCAGTAAAGAGCAGATATAGAACAGATGACACTGACAATTTCATTTGGAAATTCAAGGGTTGTTTTCCAAACAAGTCTGTGCCTCAGTTTCATTAATCCATAGGTCAACCAAGTAGCCTGGCAAAGGTAGCCCAAGCCAATCTCCACACCTTTTGGCTCAACAAAAAGACGAGCTACCTCTTCCCTCTTCAGTTTGTATTTCCAGCAAATCCAAGAGAGAAAAGGGGGGAAAAGATAGAGAATACTTTTGAGTTGAATTTGAGGCAAAATTCAAAATGTCAGTTCTGGCTGCAAAAGCCCAGTAGTACTTGCTCATTTCCCCACCCCCCTTTCTACCTGCCTATTCCCTAAAGCTCCACAAGGATTCTTAGACAAAGAGACAATCATTAAGCTCAGAGACATGTGCCTCCTCTTGATTTCACACAAGGTCATGACTTGCATGCCTGCTCAGCAGGGGGACAAATACCACATGGACTGTTCTGGAAGGCATTGTGCTTGAAGATTTCAATGTACCACAACATGCCTCGTTCAGTTTAAAGAAGTGAAGTCGGTTCTAGTAGCACATAAACCAGTAAATTCATTACCAAAAGGCACAACTGCTATTGTTTACATTCCTTGAACAAAGATGAGTCACATTTCACAGGTTATCCCCTGCCTTATCAAAAGGCATTAATACAATTGTAATAATCACATAGTAGATATGAGCATGTTCTGTTTGAAGCATGATAAACATTTTTCAGAACTTTAGCCTAAGTGCATATGTTTTGCAAAGACAAGGTTTTCCACAGTAACTGCTGAGGGACCACATAAATATAAACATAATTCTGCTGGTACTGAAAAACCCCTTGGACCAGATCAATCAGCAAACTTTAGTATTGGGTTGGCTTCCAACCAATCTCCTGTCAGATAGCTGTCATAGCAGAAAATGTGTAAATATCAGTTCCTCAGCATTCACTCCCTGAGAGCACAGGATTTATGCAGTGCACAGCTTCCAAAGCTCTGTCCAAGACCGAAAGCCTTGCACATAAAGCACCAACTCTAAGTACAGTTGTAAGCACTTTGAACATGTCAGTTCACAGCATGGAACAGCTGGGTGTTTTACATTCAGCTCTGTTCAACTCATGAGTACTTTATCAAACCATCCAGCATCCAAGATTCCAGCCCTCCAAAACATTTGTAATCTGCCTCATGTATTGTTCCATGAAACAATAAAGAGCTCAATATCTCTCCCACTGTTTTATGAGGTTAACCTTTCTCTCCCTTGAATAATACATCACTACCACTAAATGTGTGGTCCTCGAGTTGCTTCCAAAAAAGTTAAAAACCTCCTTCTCCTCAAACCAGTGCACTACAAAATAAGTAGTAAGTAATCTTTATTATAAATGCAGACTATTTTCTCAGCTACATCTCCCTTCCAAAGAACAAAATTGTTTTCCTGATGGTTTAACAAATACCACAGAATCATAGAACTCCACGCCTCCCTGGGCAGCTGTTCCAGTGCTCTGCCACCCTTCACATAAAGTTCCTTCCCCATGTCATTCAACACCAAATGCCACAAAAGGATTCGCCCCACCTCCATCTAGTTCCATGCAAACTGACACACAAATAGAGAAAAGCTGCAAAAAGTTGGCACCAACACCACCAAACTTTCAAGTAACCTAGAAAAAACTTTTGAAGTAAAGCTTTTATTTCTTCAAATATTGCTCAGTTGTTCTGAGATAAATTTAGCAAGATGATCAAACAAACCCCTTAATTAACTCAATTTATTCTCTCTATAGTCATTCTACACATTGTGATCTACCTACAACTTCAACAAAACACACTTTCGAAAATTTATTTTTCTGAAGCAAGAGTAGATCCTTGCTGCTCTGGTGGCTTCAACAGGCAAGGTGAGGGGGAATAAATGACGGTGGAGTATAACAAGTAGTTCTGTAAGTAGGAAAACGAGTCAGAGCAATTTCCAATGGATTTATGTCCTAAGAGGGGCCAATTCTGGAATCTAAAGCATAAATCATTTCAGAAAATACAAGGGACTCCATGGCCAAGAAGTAAACAAGACTGTTCACCTGCTGTTGAAATTCTGCTGTGGTAAAAACAGGGAAGCCCCTGCTCCAAGCACAGGGCCTCCTTCACAGCAGGGAATCCTAATGGGATCTCCCCAAAACAGCCCTCTCGTCTTTGATTTTGCTCTCCTTTCAAGTTCAGCTGAAATTAAACCAGACTACAAGAGAAGAGGAAATACACCTGTAAGCAGAAACAAATTTCTCTTGGAAAACAAGATGTAATTTTAAAAGTAATATGAAAAGTTTTTGCTAGATAAAATTAGCATAAATCACAGTATGTGCTTCTGTTTTATAATTATGCTATATTGTGTATCCTACAAGTTCTCAGTGTCATTATAAACTTCACATTTTTGTAAGTAACTGTGTATGTATGCTTGAACATAAAGATCCTTGATTATATGCATACATAAAAACCAGGAGTTCTATTATTCTTCCTTTTTGGCTACTCAGCATTATTTAACCTCTGAAAATTATAAGCCTGAAAACACTGAGTTATCCAGTTGTCTCACAAAAGAAAACGTTTTCATTTAGAAAAAATAAAATACAAAAATAACCCTTTTAAAGAAGTTAATTCAGATTGAATAAAGGTGTCCAGGAATCCCTATTCTCTGCTTTACTTCCTTAATAATTGGTAGCATCCTATGTTATGAGAAAAAAAAAAAAAATTAGTTCCGAATAAAACTTGCAACATTTATGACAAGACTTTATTCTAACTTCTGGTGAGGATACATAGTTTTGTATTTCCATTGACAGTACTTTCATCTAGTGCTCCTTTCACAGCTTTCATGCCATTTAAAGGTACAAAAGACCTACAAAAATACAAAAACTGCTAATATCATGGATATGCTGGATTCCTGTTCCCCCTACAGCAAATAGCTCTTCATCACTGCAAAAGGTATAGTCCAGCCCCACAGCAAAAGGACACCAAGCATGTCGAACCCTAAAAAGCTTTGGCACACTCTCAAACTAGAAACAGCACACAAAAATCACAATTCATCTTTCTGAATAAATAGTGGCAGGAAAGGAAAAATGGCACACTATCCCCTACAGTCACAATGGCACAACAAGCTCTCAGGGAAAAAATATATCACCCAGGAGACAGATTAAAAAGAACCCACAGAATGTGATGAAGAGTAAAATTGGAGCAATAGAAGGGAAGATGAAAGTGATACATTCACATACCCTTCATTACTGAGTTTGGGGCTTGCCTCACCCTCCCCCCACTCCCCATCTGCATTTGCTTAATGTTGTGGAATTCAAACTATCACTTTCTTTAAACATCCCTTTAAATACCGCCCTAGAAGTGGCGCTCAGATTAACTGTCATTATTAAGAACAAGATGTGTGCAATGCAAATTGCTAAAGCTGCCCCATTTTGCCCCAGAGACTGGAGTGCAGACTGGGACCTGGGGCTGATTATCAGGGGGTGGAGTCATTCTCCTTCACTTTCTTAGTCCACAAAACACACAAATGTTTGTGTGCAAAATGGAAGCCCTCTGTGGGAAATGACAAATGCAAAATAACCACCACCACCTCCCCTCCCATCACTTATACAGCTGGCATTTACCTTCTTCCTGAAAGAGTTGAAAGAAGTTTTATCAAAAAAGGTTTAAATATCCCCCATCTCAAGGAAGTGCCCTACATGTTTCACTGACTAGTGTCTGATGGAATAGTGCTGCCATAATCATCCCTTGTCCTTTGTGAACAGTGAGGAAGGCAAGATTTTCATCTATTCTTATTAAAATAATAAAAATCCAAGTATAAATAGTTTATTCAAATTAGAAGCTTTTCCTTTAAATTCATCTCAATACATACTTCACACTTATCCTCCATCCCTCAACTTCAGTCCAAAAAACCACCCTCCTTTAAAAAAAACTACTAATTAATTCCCATGCTTTATCTATACTAGCAAATAACTTAAGACAGTGTGAGGAGATCTTGCACTCTGAGCACTGAACCAGCTGGTGCTGATCACCAAGTGCTCCCAGAATAGGATTACAAGGGCTTTACTTGGGACTAGCACTGATCCAGTGCTGTGGACTAACTGCCCCTTATCAGCTGCAGGAGTGCTCCTGGAGAGCATCTTTCTGTTGAATTTAATTTGAAAAAGCCTGGTTTGTCAAGTCTGAAATTGCTTCATGACACAAACCAAAAGGTACTAACTGGAGCAGAGACTGATTTAAAAATTAACCTAGTGATTTAAACTCATATCTATACACTCATACACTTAAGTCCCTGCTGTGATATCATTATTTTTTGTTGAAGGTTCCCCAAGAAAATGTGCAGAGAACGTCCACCTGCACTAGGTACAAGAAATTAAACAATCTCACAGCTTTCACCTGTGCTGAGAAGTACAAAGGAGAGGCTGGTCCAAAGGCAGTTACAACACAGGTGCTGCTTTCACAGCCCCTCACACACTTCACCTGGCTCTCAATCACAGCCCCTCACACATTTCACCTGGCTCTCCACTGCACTATCCATTTTTCACCTTCTAAAGCATAAAATCAGTCCAAGATGAACTTGCAAAAAGCTATTTTGTCAAGAACTCAAACTTCTCTGGAGGTATATTGCTATCAGTCTTTGAATCACAAGCAGCAGTTTCCATGCAGGCCTCAGCTTTTAAGTTCTCTACAAAAACCAACCTCAAATTAATTTGAGACTTTTTTTTTTTCTGGAAGGCTAACACCTTTTGCTTACACCTTCACCCTAGGACTAAAACTACAGTACAATCTTAAAAGTACTAAGACTTTTATGGGTAAACCTAAAAAATTTAGCAAGACCTTCACTATCAACATAGATATATGGCTGACTCATAAGGTGTAAGAAAAAGTCTGATTAAGTTACTTTAAAAAATAAGATTTAACTTTGAATTTTAATTAAAATTATAATTTTTAAATTTGTTTGGCACAGCATGTAGGAAAAACAAAATACTTGTTTATTCAAGTGTGTTATGCCTCAGCTTCTGGTGGCTCAAGCCTCTTGTGTTGAGGGGTACCCAAAATTCCATTGTTAATATACTGCCCTATACTGTGGAATGCCTGGGTGACACCTGATGCCTGAATTTTTGCATAAATCCAGCAGGGAAGATGTTAAGTAATGGAGAAGAAAAGTGGAGAAGTGAAGAGAGAAAGCAGAAATCTATAACACACCTTATGATGTTTGAACAATTGCATCCTCCCCACATCCTTACTTGAGGGCAGTAAGAAGAAATCCCTAGCTCAGACTGCATTTCAATTAGCTGATTTTGTTTCTCCTTATTTCAGGGCTAGAGGAGATACCTCAATTTCTGCTCTGGGTGCAAAGCGGAAATGGGTTTTTTATTAGGAGCTGAAGGCTTGGCTGGAGTTCCCAAAGGCAGTCTGCAGACCACTTATCATTGATTTAATTATTCTCATTTTTTCCCCTCCCAGAGCTACTTAAGGTTAGATTTCAATGGCAGCAAACTTGTCTAATATGAAAAAAAGACTTCCTAACAGGCAGCTAAAGTAACCCCCCCCCAACAATTGCACACATGACTCCTTCCACCCTTCAGGAGAGATGTGTTTTTGGAGGCAAAGCAACCTATTCTACCACACCAGAGACAGGTAACAGCAGTATAAACTCTCTCGTTATGAGTGGCACTCCAGACAAGAGCTTTCAGAGATGACAGTGATGAAAGTTTATGGTTGATAAATCAATACTGCATATGAATAGTAAGAAGTAAAGTAATCAATGGATTACAATTATGTATGTACCCCATCAGGACAGGAATCAGTCATTCAAAGTAGGAGCTAAAATAAAAACCTCTCTCTAGATGAGCTAGTGGGATCAACAGTAATCCTTCACAGCTGGATGTGTGCACCCTACAGCACTTCACAGAGCTCAAAAAATACAGCCTAAGAGATCATTTACACACTGCTAGTTTAGGAATACTGAGCTGCCTTTCAGCTGATAGATATCTCACAGTTTTTACAGCCTCTGAAATAAATCCTTGTAATTCAAAGTGTGCCATTAGCATTCACAAAAGGTGAAACAGTCCCCCCAAACAAAAGTAAACTATACCCCTGAACAGTTATTCAGAAGCTTCTGCAATAACTTAATGCAAAGGAACTTCTGTTTACTAACAGCTAGCAATTAAAGCCCCAGAGCATTCACCTTGTTTCATTTCAAACCCTTGTAATTTGTATGAAAAAAGTCTCTAGGAAAGGCAGAATAAAAATGAAGTATCTGTTAAAATGTGAGAGAGCGGTACCTAATTACAGACCACAAAAAGATTCAGCTGGTGGTTTAAAAATGTTTGGTCTTAGTTTCCTAATACTAGAGCTTAGCAGATGCCCAGCCAAGCTTTTCCAACCAACCTCCTAGCTATATATGCTCTGGCTTTATAAAGGGGATATTGTTACAGAAGGAGAGCCATGACTATCAATGTACTCACCTCCAATTTGTTTCTTATATTCATAGCACAATTAAGAGTTAGGCTTTGCTCCCTACCTTTTACACACACTTTTCACAGGTGCAAAGGGTTTCATTAAACAAGCAGGAGAGAATGAATCCATAGAGTACTGGGTGTAATATCAGCATAAAAACAGATAAATCCAAAGTGATTTCTAGTACACATCATTCAAAATCTGTCACATCCACTGGTATTCCATGAAACATACAAAAACCTTGATCTCAGTCTAGTTTACTAACAATTAAGAGCCAAGGCAAAAGCCAGGCTGCATTAAATCAATCAATATGAAAATTAGCAGATTTTACTTTAAAATATTACATCTAATTATTGGACATACAATAGAATTGCCTTCTTGGAGGAACAACAGTTTCCAGACAGATAGCCAACACATTAAAAACCACTTAAGTCACAATCCCCTGACCAAAGGGAGCTAGGTCTGAAACATGGAGAAATTTTTGTCAGTCTTCTAGCTCAGGCTTAACTCTTTCCAGCTCAGGTACTTCCTACACATCAATCTTGTCACTCTGAGACAGTCCTGGAAAGGATTTATGCCTTACCTAGCCCAGAAACACAAACCAAGTCTTGTAACGTATATAAAAACCATACACTCACGATAAGCAAAAGCGACCCAAAACAGAGCAAAAAAATAAGGCTTATTTGTTACCCACAGAGAGAAGTTACGCCATCAACTCCTGAAACACAGAAATCTGACCTGAGAGCTCTTGTTTGGAGGAAGAAAAGCTGGCAGTCCCTCCCTCAGCAGACAACCACCTCTCTGGAGCACCCTCAGCGTTCTGCTACAGCAAGGCCACCTCTACCTCAGGTGTTACATATTAATACCCTGTCCCAGGTGTTCCCAATTCCCTGCCCCAAGTGTTTCCAATTCCCTGCCACAGGTGTTAAATATTAATGCCCAGCCCCAGGTGTTCCCAATTCCCTGCCCCAAGTGTTACATATTAGTGCCCAGCCCCAGGTGTTGCCAATTCCCTGCCCCAGGTGTTGCCAATTCCCTGCCCCAGGTGTTGTCCATTCCCTGGCTTACTCACAGCTGCCTCTGGTTGCTGCTTGATGAGCCCACACCTGCTCTGCACGTGGAGTTCTCTGCCAGCCCCCAAATGCCCTCCCCATTCCAGCACTGTCTATGGCATGGCCAAAGCTGCCAGAAGTCCTGGAACAGAACACTGCTGGATTCAACGTGCAAGCAAAAAGAACTTAACCCTCGGCTTGACCCAGCTGCTGCTGCAGTCACTGGTAACTCTCCCAGTTGATTTCAGTGCAACAAGGTCGATTTTCCTGCTGGGGAGCTGCAATATTCCATAGCGTTCACAAAGGAGAGTGTCAGGAGAAAATAGGCAGGGTTCTGTCCTGTGGTGATGGGAGCAATCAGTCTTTACACTACTAGACAGACAGTTAAGCCAGAACTGCTGTCAATGCAAAAATCCCTCAACAGAAGAAAAGATCTTTTGCAGCCCACAGAGCTGAGTGTCCACATCTTCAAGAGAGGCAGAACTGCAGAAGTTTTGTTACTCACCTTGCTAAAGCTTGATCAAAGCTATTTTTTCCTGCAAGAAGTCATATTCTCCTTAGTCACTGAATCAAAATAATGTACAGAAACACAATAACCACTCATTTACTTTATAGCAGTCCTATAAAAATTCTGTAAAATATTTCTGGTGGTTTTCCTAAACATCATTTTTTCCTCAATACTAGGTTTTAAAGATTTAACATAATGGAATTTTCACAAAGGGAAGGAAACTCAATCTATAAGTATCTGCACAAGATTAAAGTCTTGATAAATCGATGATGCCAAACAAACACAGGCAATTTTTTGCCCTCCACATCTGAAAGCTCAGATTCTCGAGTTTGTCTGATTCAATAAACATGACCCATTAGATGATGGAGAAAATGAATCCTGCTACATCAAGTTATATAAAAAATTCATTTGAGATGCTGGGTTTCATCTCAAAAACATGGCCCTTTTCCAGGAGGGAGTAGTAAAAAGCAACACTGTTTGCTTTAGCACAATAGATACTTCATCTGGGTATGCTGTTTGAGATATGTAACTAGATTTTATTCTAAGTCTGAAAATTGAAACCTGTATTGTTCTGTCTTCTTATCTGCACAAATTAATATACCCATAAGCATACATAATTTAGTAATTGTGTCCAGAGATTCTGAAATTAATAAGAAAAAATAATAAATGTTTTATTTAATAAATAATAAATATATGGGTAAAAGTTTGCTTCATGCAGAGGGAGCTTGAGAAAGAAACAATGCAGTGGCTGCATCCATCAGCAGCCTAGGGAGACATTAGAAGTTCCAGGTATGAAGGGAGTGTAATTTCTTTTTCGCTGTGTAGATATGTATGTAGTCACAATTCTCTGGCTGAAGAACTTCTGCATCTTTGAACCAGCCAACACTACTAAACCCCTCAAGAGTTATATAAGCACTGCTGATATAGAAAGCAAATGGTATTAAGACTAAGAACAAAAAACATTAAAAGAATACAGATGGCTTCAAAGGGGCCCAACTATAAAAAATGGGCTAAAGAGGAGCAAAGAGGGGTAGAGTGAGGAAAGATGTCATGGCAATGAAGAATGAAACCTGGTTCCCAGCTGTGACACCACTGCAAGCGACTGGACTGACTCCTTTAGAAACGTCTGTTGGGGATTCCTTATCTGTTGGAAAATTATCCATTCTCTGAAGGTACAAGAAGGTCAATTCATTCACATTTGTAAAATGTGCTGAGGCATTCATATTGCAGTGTGACAAAATAAGAAGCTTTATAAGAATCTTTGATGCAGTCATGACAATTATGCTGTTTTATTACTACTATTCAACATTTATTCAAAGTAGGGTATAAATCCCTCATGGTATAATTTTAAAACTCTCTTAGATCCTAAAAGCTCACAATCTAAAACCTTGATCCAACACACATTTAGAACATGCACTCCAGAGCCTGCACCAACATCCACAAAAAGAGAATGAAAATATCTCACTTTCCTCCTTTCACTGACCTTTCTCTTTTCTTCACCTGAACTTCAGCAGAATTAGTATCTTGTGAATTCAGAGCCAGTTCTCATAACCACAGATTTCATTGCTCAGACAGCAATAACAACTTAACATAAATCATTCTAATTGTTCACAATAATAAATACTTAAAATGAATTCTTCATAGACACTGATACTTTTAAAGAACAATTTATGTGAATCATATACAATGGCAAAGAAAAACATTTAAGACTTGAAATTGTATTGCTTGCATATCAGGCATCTGGACCCTAGCAACTGGAATATTGCCTACTCTACCTGATATTCATCAGTATCTGTGCTCCACAGAGATCCAAGGCAGAGAATACACTCCCTAGATTTGAGGCAGTAAGATGAAGGAGGGAGGCAGAAAGAAGAGGAAAACTACACTTGAAATTGTATGGGTCATATCAGTGCATCAAATGCCCTTTTACCCCTCCCACACTGATTCCTTCTATACCTGAACAACCCCTTCCTCCTCTCCAAGGGGGTGTTCACAGGAACACTCCTCAGGTCCTGTCATCATCGTCTCCGGGAGACATGGAGAGTGCCCATCATTACCCATCTGAAACACTTCGTACAAGTAGTTTATTGAACACACCTAGTCTGAAACATCCCTAATAGCAAAGTTTGCATTTTAAAGATTGTCCTCTAATAAACAGGAGAACCTTAGGTAATTCAAGTTTACTTTGGCACTCGCTACATGGACTACAAGGTGTAATGCCCTTAGGAGTCTGAGGACTAAGAACAAACCTAAGAGCTTGGTTACCATGAATGCCATCAAAACCTCTAAATTTGCAGACTGTTTTAAAATGCACCCTCCTTTCTAGCTGCAAATAGCAAAGTCCTGATGTGGTTGCCAAGAAACCAGTACTTGCAATTCACAGAGTTCACGTTTGAGAGATATTTGCACTCACAAACATTTATAAAAGCAAAACTGAAGCAAACCAGAAAATGTGATATAAATTCCCCTTATGATTTCTCAGTATCACCTTAAAACAAAGCACACATCCCAACCCTCCCATTTTCAGATTACTATGTTCTCAAAGAAATGGACTTTGTTCCATCTGCTTCCCTGGAACATGGAGCTGCCTCCCCATGCACTCTGCCACGCCCAGCCTTGATGGGTTTCACGGACATCTCCTCATGAATTATAGCACGGTCGCTGGGGTCCTCACCAACATCAAGCTCTTGTAACTCACTGCCCCACTTTGTGGATTACTGCACTAGTTCACTGATTAAATCCAGAGTTAATCATGATTATTGTGCTGTAAAGCACCTTGGGAGACATGACATAAAAAGTACTAAAAAATGCAGTTGAATTTGATTACACTGTATCTTCTCAAACCCATTTATATGTTAAAGACGGTCTTTTATTACATTGACTATTTC
Organism: Ammospiza caudacuta; assembly: GCF_027887145.1. Taxonomy (NCBI): domain Eukaryota; kingdom Metazoa; phylum Chordata; class Aves; order Passeriformes; family Passerellidae; genus Ammospiza; species Ammospiza caudacuta. The sequence continues at coordinate 12,044,510 of NC_080601.1, forward strand.
GTTTCATACAAACTCCAGTCTCAATCCAATTTTCCTGTGCCATTTTTAATTATTAATATTGCTGTTTGCAAACAGAGATTTGACAAGGTTAGGCCCTATTTGTGCTAGGCCCTCTACAGACATAAAACAAATGGCATTTCCCAGTAAAGATAATTCACCAAGTGTATGAGCCAATGAAATACAAGAAAGACAAGATGAAACGACTGTTTGAGACAAACAAATAAGAAGCCAGAAGGAAACCCCTGGGTAAATGACAAACCATGAAACTATTTTAAACAAAATTGCTCACTGCTTTTAAATTCCCCAAAATACATGTATCCACCAACTTCAGTAATGGAATGCTGATATAATGATGAAATTAATTTATATATTAATTCATTTTAGGGGATTAAGAATAAATAAAATGAGTAGTCAGAAAAGTTACAGGTAGTTCTGAAAATCCAAATATAAAAATTTAAGACTTCTGCAATTCAGCAGGACACTGCTATGTTTATAGTAGTGCAATGAGTAGAATCTCATTGCAACAGAAAACATCTTATGCCCTGTGATAGTTTTCTGTTGTTGGGATTCCATAGATAAATACTTCACAAAAGGACATCCTCAAGTTGCTCCTTGACAATTCAACTGTTCTGAAGGTACTCTGTAGTTTACTAGGTGATGCTTTGCTGTACTTACTCTCTCAAACAGATGTGCTTCATCACTTCACCTTTTCTATTATATATTTTTTTCCAGTTTTTAATTTCTTTTCAATTTTGCCCAGTAGTAGTGTCATTGTAGAGGCATGAAAATGAAGAAAACTGTTATTAAGCCAGAATGGTAAATGTCTGTGAAGAACAAATGGCAAAACTGAGAAAAACTTTTCAGGAATGAACAGGAATTCAGAAAGGCTACAAGGCTTCAGAAATTGTGTGAGTTACCAAAGTTTTCCCAAGGTGCTTTTCAACACAGTCTTGAAAGGATGGGATCAGATAATCTTCCTCCCTATGAACAAAAAGCTTCTCCAAGAGGAGCAGGCATCGATAGACTGCTGCATATCCAACATTGGATGATGAGACTTCCTTTCCAGTACCCATTTACAAAGAAAGACCAAGACTTGATACAGCAAACCAAGTAATCTAGCCAGAGATTTAGAAATATATCCAAGTACAAATTTACATTTTGCCTTTAGGAAATGTTACTTTGTTTAATAGAGAAGGAAAAAAGGACTAGGAAAAAGCCAGGCTCATGGCACAACTTTGGCCTACTTCAGTTGCATTGATTCTACCAGGTCTCATATCCTGAATCCATGCATAACAAACAATTCTTATTTAACGAAAACCCTATTTTTAATTAAAAGATAGTCCTTCTTCCATTTACATTTGTTTGTCAGCAGCAGCAGCACATTTCCTTTACAAAAAAAATGTAACTATAACCACACTAAGCTGATAGTAGCATTTACCTGCAGAGGAAAAAACAAAATATAAATAGTGAGTGGCAATTTTAAAAGCATAAAACCCCATTCTTTCTTATCTGATTAGTCCTGCCCATCTTCATGTATTACGGTTGTATACTCACAGCATTATCCTATTTGTAATCTTCAAACATACAGGGCTTTAGGACCAGCCTCTCTAGATATCAGTGACAGGCAAGATTCTATCCTGCTAAGGAAGGATTATTGTCTTCCTGTTTCAGAAAGCAAGCGAGTGGGAATCGTGAAATAAATTAACATTGTCTGTCTCTACAAGTCACTGTGACTCCTCTTGTTTTAGTTCCTGTTGTTATTAAGGCTTTCATCTAAAGTATATCAGCAGAAAGAGCAGAGTAGAAATATAAATTGCTATTGGAACAGGCTGATGCTAGTGATGACTGATGACTTGGATTCATCACCTTTTAGTCACTAGACAAGGAAATGAGGAGGAATGGGGGGAAATGGTACAGTAGTAATTAGAGATCCAGGTTCATTAGTAAAGGCTGGTTTTATGCAGTCTAAAAGAGCACTCTGCACCACAAATCAAGAAAATATGCACACATGCAAAACAAGCCAGAAATTTTTCCATAACTTTATATATAAATATATGAAGTACAGTAATAAAGCAAGGAGAGATAATTGTATTACTGATTTAACTACTCAGTAGCTATGCCAAGAATGAAGTCAGTTTATTAGGTAACTTCTCACACTGGAGTAGCATCCAAATTTCTTTTGTATCATAGAATGTATTCTTTTAAATGATCAAGGTCACTCTTTAAACAGACTTTTTCTCCCTCTGGTTGTGCTTGTATCAGACTTCAAAGAATATAAAAGGAAATGTGATTTTATTCAGGAGTTCCTTAAATACTGTCAAATTTGTCCCTGTTCAGTATAAACCAGACATTTGTCAAAGTGAATCAGCAACTGGCCACTCGCTGGCTAAAGAAAGCTGAGTCACTGCTTCTGATCTAACAGCAACATCCCACATCACATTCAGAATACACATCAGTGTGTTGTTTACCAACCTAAAAGGAAAATGTATTGCCATGAGTCACAGAGAGAAGGGAAAAACCACAGAAATGAAGATGAATGTCTAGAGCCCAGAAGAACCGGAAACGATAAAGAAAGCCCTGACACACAGAGAAGGCAGGAATCGAGTGCCAGGAAAAGACAAATACTGCTATAGATTCAGATGTCTTTCTCTGATAACAACCACAAAGATTAGTGTTTGCTGCCAGCTAAATGACAAAGAAAAATCTTCTACTGTCCTGTACTTCAGCCTGGGTTATTAGATTGTATTGAACTGTATAATTAGGCTACCACCAAATTAAGTACGGCAAAAGTTCAACTGCACTTCATACAAATATAAATATGCTAAATTAAAGGGTTTTCTCACTGAAAATCAATAGTGATATAATCATGCATCTCTTTAACATTGAAGATGACATGTTTCCTTTCCATTAAAAAACTGCAGATTTGCCATGATTAAAGAATCAAATGAAAAAATATGAACATTTCAGAGTAAGGGAGGAAGGAGCAGCTCAGCTTTGGTTCTAGCAGACAGAAACTCATCACCAAGAAAATGAACTGAGGAAGGAGGGTGTTTCCAGCATACCAACTAAAAAGTATAATCAGGAAGAGGATTAAAAGCATGCTTGTTCTGAATGATTCATGAAACATAATTTCTGCTCTTGCCTGGGTAATTAGTAGGCTTTCAACTCCAGTTCAGAGATCTGGTTTGGGGCATTTTTTATTCTCAAAGCTATTCAACTAAAAGAGTTCTTCCTTTTAAATGTTGACATCAAGGCAAGAGATGCAGAAATGCAAAATATGCTTTTTATCAATTAATAAGAGTCCAAGATTTTAAGTTCCCCAATATCAGTCAAGGGAGAAGAAAAATCAAGATCACTTCAGGGTGAGTTTCTGAGGAAGCATCCTTAACTATAACTCCATGATACTCTTTCTTGGGAAGAAAACATATGAAAAAGTCAAACAATATGTAATTTTAAAGAACAGCTATAGGGCAAAGCATATTGCATTCACTCACCAGCTTTTTGTTTTTAGTCTGACTTAGTTATTAAAAATAAAAAAGCAAACAAAGCATGATCAAAACTTTACTGCTGACTCTGCTTAATTACACACCTACTTGGAAATTCATGGCAACTCTCAGCACAGAAGTCTGATCTAAGTGCCTATGCTGGCAGACTTGACAAACAGGCTCATGAGACAGATCTGTTATTTCTGTGCTCTGTGATGGGCTAATTTCTTAATTTGCATGTTGCATTACATGTTAATGAGTGTCTTACATAGGATAATGCACAAAAATTCTAATATAAGATGAGGAGCTTTCAGATGTAACATTGTCACTGGGACTCAGAAAAACAGAAAGCTGGTAACAAAATGAATGTCACAGATCTGTTGATGAAGCATGAAAAAGCTTCCTGAATGAATTAACTCAGTCTCTTGGGAGAGCAAGAAAATATTTCTTCATACAACATCAGAGGGTCTGTCGTATTTTTAACTCTTCTCCAAGTTCTTTATTTTATTAAGTTTTGGTTGCTAGAGATTATGTAAGACTTTTTTTCATTAAGTCTGGTTTTAAGAAGTTCCCTCATTCATTGGTGTTACCTAGTAAATAAGTATTTAATTTGCTAAATAGCTCTAAAACATTAGTAAACCTTTCCCAAAGGTTTTATGTTTTGTAAAACATGCCCTGCTTTATTTTGCACAGATTGCTGAGCAAAAGCCACAGCTTAACCCTTTTACATGGTCTGGACTAAAAAATGACAGGAACATGAAATATCCTATATTGTCATCAATCATATCAGCCATACAGCCACAGATCATTTTTATATCACTTATATAGGGTTTTGGACTCCAGAAAGATTATCCATAACAACATGTAAGGGAAGAAAATTTGTCCTTTCTCTAATCCTATAAAATAATTGTTTACTCTGTTCTAAAACAAGATGGTCTGCAAATCCTGTTTCCTGGAGCCTTTAGCAAACTGAGGTTAGGAGAGAGGGGTTCAAAATAAGTTCCAATTTTAAGTTATTACAAGTCAGAGAGGCACTAAATGTTACATAACTTTAATTCCTGGCTCCAGGGTATCCCTTTATTAACACTTTCCTCCTTGGAATTTGTATATCTGTTTCTGTGTGTGTCTGAGCACATACGTGGAGCTTTCTGGCCAGCTGGGTTACATGAAGGTTATTAATCACACTCTCTCAAAACTTTTATGGTTTCTGTTATGGTGGCAGAAGGAACAGATAATTTTAGGCCACAAAGTTCAACAATCAAGATTTAATGAAAGGTTGAAAACTCATCAATACATTTATTTGACAGTACTATTCTTGACCTCAGCAAAATCACATCAGTGGCAGGCGTAATTCACACTTCCTCTAGAAATCAGTAACTGAGACTGGTTTTAAAGTAATAATACCAAACTTATTTTTCTGTTTCAAAAAAATAAACAAGGCACACTTTCTCTAGAAATCAGTATTTGAGATTGTTTTTAAAGTAATAACAGCAAACTTTTTTTTTCTATTTCAAAACAACAAATAAGGGAAGTATGAAGCTTTCATCCTTCCCTGCTCTCTCCCAGAGCTGCATTTCTAGACCTGACAGGATGTAGGCACTGCAAAATATTCATTCCCTATTTAATAGCAATAAAGCAGTCAGAACTGCTTCAAGGCTGCAAAGCCTTAATGGTCTAGGGTACTTAGAGGTGTATTTTTATGACTGTCTTCTCCCTGGCTCTGGGCACTGAACAGACATGAATTGTGGTGCTGTCCAGGGCAAGGAAACATTGCCTCCAGTTTAGAGCTGGAGAACTGCAGGGCCCAGAGAATAAGTATCCTGACCAATGTTACACATCCAGGTATCTGGGGCAGAACTGGGAGATTCTGGTTGAACCATCAAGTTCACAAATTCAATAAATTAAAGAGACAGAATGCAAAATGTTTTCTGACTGCACAGAATGTGGTAGGTTTACACAATAGGGGATGTTTATACAACACATTGCAGTGCAGTGGGTGACCCTAAAACCACCCTTACATTAGTTAGAATGGGAATATGAAACTACTTCCCATAGAGCTCTGTACTCTTGGATATAAACTACAGAGATGAGAGGCAGAGCAGTCTGGACTGCACTGAAATTCATTCTGCCATGGAAATTGCTCTCAGTGCCTCAGACAATTTGTTTAAACCTAACCAAGCAATCTCAAATAAACTACTGCAATCTCAAATAAACTTGGGGATAGCCTTCCAGCCTGGGATATGGAAAACCAAGTTGCTACTTTCTGCTCTGTATCACACATCTTACTGCACCTTAGGAAAGCCAGAGGCTACCTTGTGTTTCAGTTCCCCAGCTTTAAAATAAAGATACATTAGCTAAGAATAGGATTTTTCTGCCTCAGAGGCAAATTGAAATACTTCATAAAAGTTCAGGGACCATTGTGAGCATCCCAGAGAAATACTACTTTGTTTTTTCCACAAATTTCTCCAACTCATTATCCTCAGTGAAAGACAACTTACCACTGCACATTAAATCTTTACATTTACTATTATTAATCTTCTGCATTCTAAATGTAAATATATTCAATTAAACTTAGGTTGGATCTCTCTTTGCAAATAATTTCTCATTTATTTTTCATATAAACAAACTTGAAATTCTTCTTTCCCTCAAGTTACTTATTTGTAGGCTACATTGCCATATGATGCTACTTCCTAGTTACAAACTTAGCCATACTGACAAAATTGCCAGCAACATTCTGCACAAAACAAATCCCAAAAAGCAAACCAGAAGAAACTATAGGATGTTTTATAGGAAAAAAAAAAAAAAAGGGTAGACCTGTCCTGTAATAAGTACAATTCTAATTCACAGTTGCACTGGAGTGATACCCTTGATAAATAACGAGAGATCCCTCAGCCTTGGCGTTCCTCAAGTAAGATCTTGACATTTACTTGCCCTGTCTGATGTGACAGAGCACTGATCAGCTCTCTTTGCTTTCTATGAACTACAGGGGAATGTGCCACCCTTCCTTTCCAAAGACTTCCTTTGAATTACCCTCTGGAGATTCATTTCTCTCCCCCAGTACTCACAGAAATGTCTACACTATTCCTCTATGCTCAAAAAATAACTTCCACTGATGTGTCTCTTCCACTGTGTCACTGCATTCATTATGCAGCACATCTCCAAATTCCAAGACAACAGGATGCTGATCCAGACAACTTTTGGAAAATGGACCGTCTCTTCTAGCCCTTATAATAAAGCATCAATGAGGACAAAGAGATAGAGATTGGAAAACAAATCCTGAAAGGTGCCTCTGTTATCACAGCCATTGAAATATATATAGGGCACATTTAATAAATCCATCAATAAATGAACAAGTAAATTAAGAGTAACTCAGAAGCTCAATATGGCAGACAGGAATCAAAGGATGTCCTTTCCAAATTTGTACCCCCTGGACTGTACCAGGTTCCAGGGGGATAAAAGCCTTAATATTTATAAATATTCATAAAGCCTTTATGGTGCATCCTTAGAAATGCTCTTCATTTATGCATTTAATTATAAGAAAGGCACAAGCAGGAAGAATTTGATTCTGGTATTATTAAATGAATGTATGATTAAGGATTGTATAAAAACTGTAAGGACTGAAGCTTCTGTCATTTTTCATTATTTAATTTTTTATATTCTTTCATTCACTATTACTGCATTGAGGTGAGTATTTCCCATTCCACAGCATAGCAAATCCTCACCCTTGAGATTACATATTTGCACAATAAATATAGGATTATCTTCACCTACAGGAAATGAGGAGATAATCTTTGTTCTGCACACTCCACAAATGACATTTTATTGTTAATACAGTCTTTTTTCCCATTGAGGCATGGAGACAACAACAGCAATTACTCTCCTTTCTGAACTTTTTTTTCCTAGTTATGGTCAACTTTTGGAAAAAACAGATGAAGTTGCAGCCTAAGGTGGTGGAAAGATCTCTGCAGCCAGAAGAGCTCTGTAACATCTCTCATGCTTGTACTGGGGAGCTTCAAACTCCTGGCAAGAATTATTTTTGAAGTTGAGGAGCACAGGAGCCAAATAACCTGATCAGCTTTGCCTGGCTGAGTCAGTCCACATGCACTGACCAATAGTGATTGCATTATACTGAACCTACACAGCATCTTTGTGGGATTCCTAATCCTCAGAGAAGACAAATAGCAAGGTAGGACCATTTGAAAAATGGCCAGACAATACTGATTTAACCAATGAACGTCTGCAATGTGAACTTCTCTGTTTTCATAGAGACAGGTTGGATTATTTATTAACTTGGGCAAAACATAACCAAAGCAAAACCAAAATGCACTCCTGTCCTAAAACCCTGTCAGGAAAGCAAATATAAAGAGTGATTCAACTCTGTGATTTGAATCTCTCCTCTCTGATCTATGCTGAGAAATAAGCACATCACCCTCTAAAACTCACATGGACTGTGAAATCTGCAGCCTTTAAAATACTCAAAATTTAATTTGACAAGGTCTTGAGCAACCTTATCTTCACTGGCCTTGCTCTGAGTAAGGGATTGACAACAGAATCGCCAGAAATTCCTTCAAGACTAAATTATCTTCTGATTCCTTTTACATCTCTTAGAATTGACTCTTCACATGGTTGTCTCATCTTAACCAAAGCATTTCACTTTAAGTTACCACTTGAAAATGCAACCACAGGCCTTATTATTCAAGGTTTCTTTTCCTACATCTCCATTTCCATTTCTTTTAAAATAACAAAGTGACCAGGGCTGAAGTGTTTCAAATTACCACTACTCACTAATACCAAGAGAAAGCAATTTCTTAGGGCTAATTTAATGCACTTCTGAATCCTGTAATTTATTTTGATTCTGTGTTCTCTCTTCCTTTCCAGGCTCTCTGCCAAGGAAGTTAAAGAGGGTCTTTCTGGCTAGATTTCCAATATTCTTCACAGTTTTTTGTTTTGTTTGGGGTTTTTTTGGGGAGTGGGGACAGGGTTGAAGTCTACAAACATAGGTGGATTCATGGCACAGGGCCAAGCTGCAGTCATTAAGGGAGGATTAAGCTATGTGAAGCTGTATTAAAGCAGAGAAAGCAGAGAAAATAAACACCTCTTACTGTGGCAAAGTATACTTTGAGAACAAGGATGTCAACATTTTCTTCTAGGGAGATACAAGGAACAATATTTCCTAAGAAAGAAGTATTTGTTTCTTCAAAAGTGATCTTGTGAAAAAAGATCTTCAAATGCTCAGGAGGAAACCCAGAGAGTTTTCCCTTCACGGCTGCAACCTTGTACTAAACAAGATGCAAGGTTTACATTTTAGGCCATTTTTAAAGAAAGGGCAGAATGGGATCTCAGCCCAAAAACAGGGCCATTATGAATTAAAGTAACTTCCTTATCATCATCATCTGTAGAGCAATGAGCACTGCAGCCTGGTCCCTGGGGCACTGCTGAGAGCATGTGGGCTCTGGAGCCAAGGCTGCCTGTCCCCAGAGGGTCCCCAGCAGAGCATCGTGGGCTGGGCATCAGCAGCTGCCTGCCCGCTCTGTACAGTGCCGAGCAGGCACAGACAGACACACACACACAGCAAGGGCACCCCTCAAACCTCATTTTCCACATCTAACGTATTCCTGGAGCACACATCGCCTACAGCCAAGCAATGATCCATAAAGGGAGGGCAAGAGCAAAGCCCACAGCTACCTCCTGATGGCCTTTGTAGGTGTGCCAGCTAGGGAGAGATGCAAACCTCCATGCCAAAAGACAAATGCTTTCACTCTGAGCAGCAAGATGACATCTGATATTCTGTGTCTACAATTGCATGTCTTTTGGTCTGTTTGCTGGCCAGAGAAACTCTTCAGAGACAGTCTCTGTCCATCACAGAAAGCATATTAACCTGCAAAATTCAATTACATGCCACTGGCTTACAGAAAATTTACAGGTGCTCCATTCAACCTCCACAGGAGGAGCTACAGAAACAATGTGATCAGCATTTTTAAAATTGGGTTCAAGTCTTCTTTCCTAATACTGTACTAAAGAAGGCCATTTTTCAGCTAAAAAAAATAGAAAAAAAAAAGGACACAAAACAACTGAGAATTTCAACACTAATTGTCTGACCTCACTTGTCACAGTATCAGAGGCTGGGATACTAAGCTCTCTGAAAATGCTGATTCTCAGTAATGTGCCTTAAAGGGGAACGTCAGCTGCCACAAATCCTAATCTTTGTGTACTGCAAGTAAGAGAGAAAATCTACAATCAGAATAAGGATGTGGATTGCCACCTGCCTAAATCTCCTGGTCCAGCTAAGGCTACTCCTATTATCACCTTGCTGCTGAAAACAGAAGCGACAGGGAAGGACAGAACTCTCAAGCTGACATTTATCTCAGAATATATTAAAACGAGATGAAGGTGGTTACTTCTATGTTGTTTTTTCTAGAGATGGGGATTTCTACTGATTCTAGACCTGAATGAGCAGTAAATGCTCTTCACAGGGTAAGACACTTAGGCAGATAACACTCCTATAAATATCTGCACTCCTTTGGTTTTGAAGTTGCCCTAACCATGTCAATTGTTTTAATACTAATGCATTCTCTACATTCCATGTACTAATGAATACAAACAGAGGAAAAACCTGGTGCAGAAAGGAAAATGCAGCATAAGGAAGAGGAGTCATTAGAATAAGGCCACTTATGACTGCTCTCTAAATTAACAAATTACATGATAAACTTTCTCAGTTTGCTCTGTCTATCCTGAAAAGATGATATAACACCTTATTTTTTGAGGTGGAGTAGAAGGCAGTTAAAGGACAGTTCAACAACATCTCCTTTTCAAGGGCATAAGTAGTAAGAAAGTGCTCTATAGGACTTACACATTTTAAAAAAATATTTAGAACAGCTAATTGCAAGTTGCTGTTAAAAAAGAATAATCACTTCAAAAAGTGAACTCTCAGTAGCATCCTGTATTTGTCAAACACTGTTCTTTCAGTCCTTGATATTGATTAGTATTCCACTTGAAGGAGGAGATAATGAAGTAGATTATTTTTTCTGCAGTGCACCTGACACAATCAAAAAGCTGACACAGAGTATTTTCCTACCTTCCAATTTGTCTGCCACACCTATTTTCTTTTCTTTGAAGGCCACGGGGGAGAACGAATGGGAATTAAATTAAGACATTCCAGAAAATAACCGAGAGTGAGGTGCATTTCAATTCTACACAAGACACAGGAGAGATGAACAGTATAAAGCAAAATTCAGATGTCTTACCCTTTGCTAACTATGAAAATACAGAGTAAAAGTTAGTTTTCTATGGTTTATGTTTAGTTAGTTTATATGGTTTTCTAAGGCTTGCTAGTCAGTAAATGCTAATATAGTAGTGCAGATGTTTCATCAGAATAACATGTTTCTCACTTTAGAGCTATTTTTCTTCTGACTACATATGCACACACAAAATCTCAGCCTGTTCATGCATCAAAGACGCCAGAATAAGCATGTAAGTAACTGTGGCTGTTAATTTATTCACAGAACAAAGAGCAGACAACAATCATAGGCACTTCCTTAGCTGGAAAGCACCTGGGCCTGGATGACAAGGAGAACCCTTGGTGAGCTGCAGGACCACACAGCCTCGAAGAGGCTCAGCCTATGAATCCTCCTTTTATGTCCCTATTTATGCAGCTGCTGTCCAGCCAAGTGCTATTACATGGCCATGCACTCCTGGCTTCCCAAAACACTTGTGTATTCGGCCAGCTGCAGAGTAAAATAAGCAGCTTTGGCACCTGGAAACAGAGCCCACCATATTCCCAGTCCATTCTCCCTTGCAGCAGGGCAACAGGAGTGAGATCAGCACAGCAGGACCCTTGCAGGGGCACAGGTGCACTCATAGAAACACACAAAAGAACACACTGGTGTGGAGAGCACAAACCAGGTAAGTGGGAGACAAAAAATGCAAAGGATTAAAATGCATCACAGTCAGGGGAACATTTCACTTCTCTGTATCTTTAAGCTTTCCTAATGAGCTGAAATCTGGGCTTTGTTGACGTCAGCCCTACAGCAGAGGAGAAATTTGTTTGCTAGTGACTGTAGCTGCTTGACTGCCAAACAGAAACAAGACAACACTCCTTGGGAAAGGGAGCAGAACCCCAGCTTCCCAGCATGCATGCACAAACCAGAAATAGAGAAATATATTTGCATTTATTTCTTGACCAGTTTACATGTCTTTTGATGAATTTGTAGAGCCACTATAATCCTGTGTTGGCTCTGGAATCCAGCATTTTTGATGTGAATAAATTAATAAATACTAATTAGCTGGTCATGGGCTTTGAGTCAGCCATGGTGAGAACAGCCCTCCCATCACAAGCCTTGCTTTGCTATATCAGCATGAGTACCTGCTGTGTACTCTCCATTTTCAAATTTGCTACTATTTGTGCAGTTCTAGGGATTACCCTATGTTCTCCCACACTTGGGATGTTTGAGTTTCAAACAGAGAAGATAACCTTTCCTTAGAATTCCCTTGAGCATTTAAAAGCACCCTCCTGGCACTCTTACAAGGTAAGTCTTATTTAAGTGTATTTTTAGGTGCTAGATGTACAAAAGACACCTTTACTTGGTAGGTATTCTGCTTCTAAACACACTGTTTGATGTATTCTGTGACATACCAGATTTTCAAACCTGCACATGACACTTGTGTTTACCAGTATTTGAAGAAGCAATCCATGAGAACAAAAGCCTGCCCTGAGAGTAGCTGCTTTCTGGTACTAGGAAACGACTGAGAAGAACATTTGTGTTTCAAGGTTTAGGATAAAAACAGTCCTTGAGCCTGATCTAAAGTGTACAGTCTTATTCCCATACTAGTGTGGTGCTCAGCCCTGATCCTTTTCTTCCCACAGCAAGCTCATACAGAGTCTACCAAATCAGCAATTCTGCAAGGAGCTGGGCAGCCCCGTCCAGGCAAGGCTTGCAAGGCTTGAGAAAGACTGTGAGCATCTTCCCTTCCAGAGGTCTCCCCAAGTCCCATCCATGTTTCACATGATACATAACGACTATGAGGTAAAAGCCAAGAATATCCAATCTGAGCAGGAGTTTTGCCATGTCCAAGAACCATCCATGATTCCTCTCCCCAGCCTCTACTCACAACTCAGCTTTTCTCCTGGGCTGTTCTGACCTTCATCCCTTTCAGGGAAGTTGAATTTCAGATGACTTTTTTTTTTGTTTGGGATTTTTTAAAGTGCACTGTGATATTGTTGAGAATTGATATAATAATCCCTTTTACCAAAGACTGGCCAATTAACAGCTAACAGGACACTGTATTCTGAAGATGGATCTCTTCTTCTCCCTGTAAAAAACTCAAGGGGTTTTTTTATCTTTTTACAAAATAATTCTCAAAATCACATGCTAAGGATAGGGTAAAAGCATAAACGGGTTTATATTTATCTGACATTCCAAATAAATCTCAACATACTGGAGCCACTTAGCTATAAATAACTAACTCCTGCAAACCTTTTTTTTGTTATCTTCAAACAATGCCCAATTGTCTTTTCCAAACTAAAGAAATTAATAATATCTTTTTTTTAGTTTTGCCATCAATTCCTTCACTACTTTTGCCCACAGTACCCCCTGCATAGTCTGCAAGTATGTGAGGTACATATTACCAACCATTGAACAGCCAGTGTTTGCTCCAGAGTAAGTCAAATCACATCCCTTTCAGGTCATTTTACTTGTCAATTATCTTGCAAAATTGCACTTGCATTTTTATTCCTTCTAAAAAGCATTCACATTGTGAAGTACTGCATTAATTACACATCAGGCTGTGTTGAATTACTCATGTGGCTGGAACCACATTTGTGTTGTGTTATAATGTTTCAAAAGTAATCATGCTGTGTTAAGCTGTACTCTAAAACAAAGTGACATTTCTGAGAAATGAGAAATAATTTTTAATAAAAACCATTTTCTTAGAAATATGACTTTGTTCTAGATTAATTTTCAGGTACATTAGAAACACACAGGAAAAGCATGAAAAATAAAAAGAAATTGAATTTAAATATTCCCTTAAAAAAATCATTCTGTAATATATAAGAATATTTCACAGAATTCACACTTTACATTTTAAATGCCTACTAAAACATTCCATTATGGATATAGTGTTGCTTCTATGAGATACAGCCTTTAAAATAACTTTCTAACACATAGCTTTAAAAAATTTTTTTAAAAAGAGGGCTTTAAATTCTTCTAAATGGACAATCAGGACACATAGGCCAAGCAGAAATTCTTTTCCTATTCCCCTTACCATGACTGCCTTTGGTGTCACCAACAGATCCAGAAGTAAGAAATCATGAAGACACAGCCATAGGCCTTTAGCCTTTCACACATTGATAAGTTAGGAGAGGAGACCTATAGCCTCCATCCCAAGCACTTCTGCAATATTGTTCTTTAGGAGGAAAGTCTTCACCAGCTACAAGGCAGAGAGAGGCATGCAGAGATCAGCCAGTAGCCTGCTGACCACAGGATTCCAATCCTACCTACACAGCAGCTTTATTTTGATCAATTTAGAATACCAGGGTCTCCTATCCCAGCAAGTGCCCTGGCAAAAGAACAGTTAAATATGCAACCTGAAATAGCCTGACCTCAAATCCCATGTTCAGTAAAACAGCAAAGCAATCCCAAGTGCCACTGATGGTTAGACAGAAGTAGCAGGCTAAATATCAGTCTCCTTCTAAAGAAATTCTGTTATGGTCCTGGGTATCTATTTCTATTTCAACAAATTGGCTTTTTCAGATCAAAAGGAATTCTTTTAGTCATGTTTTTAAGGGGCTATAGAAACACTTGAGCTGCTTGAACAGAAAACATACATACATACCCTGCTTCCCAGCAAAGTGTGAATTTCTGTAGGAAACCATCTCTTCTGCTTTTTCAGAAAAAAATAAGAGCAACAAGAGTTTCTTTAAAAGGAATAAAGCATCTTTGGAAGCAGGAACATAAATTAATACCTAACAGTATTTGACAGTTAAGAAAACAGATGGCCAAACCCACCTCTTTGTACTGAAGTATCAGTGCTAAGGGTATGAATGATCTGTTTTCAGAGTAGTGAATACTTAATACCTGAGCTTGTCCAGATAATATCTTCTTTCCTAATTTGACTTGAGTTAATACCACCCTTCAATAAAGGCATAAACACTGACATGAAGGATGCTGAGGATTGTTACCATTATTACTAAGAATCTACTAATCTATTAAATCTAATCTATTAAAAGTAGAACACTACCAAGTCCCACTAGCTTAGAGCAGCAGCCAGTCCAAAAGATCACATCCCAGAATCACAATTGCTCTTCATGTCCCACATGACAAATTCTGTATTGCTTCACTTTTGGCAGAAGTTGGTTTCACAACATCCCTATTTCTCCTGAGGTATATTGGGAGCTTGAAAGGAAAGCCAGAAATAGTGGTGTTCCTCCTTGGCAGTTAGCCTCATCTGAAAAAAGTAGTAAACTAAATTCGAATCAGCAAGACATTTATCACATATCACAGTATACAGTTTTTTAATCAGATATCCTGTTGTATCAAGGATGAAGCAAGCCTTCCTACCAGAATGGAGAAGTCTTCTCCCAGGGACACAGCCAGAGTGTCAAACTTGTCCCTTCACCAACCCAGAGCCCCCTGACCAACACCCAGACTCCTCAGACTGGGCAAGAGGAGCTTGAGTACCCACAAATATAAAACACAAGAGCCAAGAACCTTCTAGAGAGTCCAGGTACAAACTGAGCCTACAAAGCATCTCAACTGGGTCACACAGCAAAGAAAGGAGGCCAGAAACGTTCCCTTGTAAGTGAATGGATCAGTGATCACAAAGGCCTTAGAAAGCAAGGACCCTGAGTTCAGCACTCTGATCCAAAGCAGGCAGAGGAACCACCATTTGATCAGGTCTCCCATCATCTCAGTGTCCTGTGCATGCACAGGGGCAAAAATCTGGACTGAGAGGAACTTTGTACACAAAAACTTCACCCCTCCATGGAGTTAGAAATTACTTCAGTAGAGGTCATGAGAATTTTCTTGTTACCTGAATATTTAACTCACTTGTTCTTGGTACTCAAAATCGTGGCAAAGGAATTTTGCTCAACTTTAAATTAAGGTTTTAGGCACAGCATAAGGTTTTATGTTCTCTGAACACCTTTACCAGCCTCTAGATTGCTGCATTTGAATAACCTTCATCATAATGTCTTGTGCACCAGGCACAGTCATCTTTAATTTTAATCTCTGATTGAAATTAATTTCAAGAGAAATTTAAAAGAAAGAGGAAACTTACTAAAGCACTTGATCATATTTAATTTGCAAAGAATGAATTTAATTCAACTCAAGAAATATTTCACACTCAGTTTTTTATGCTAGGTATTGTAGGATTTTTCCTCTTTTGTGGGGAGGGAGGAAGGGGAAAGCTACAAGAATAAAAAGAATCTTCACAATCATTGGTATGTCAAGAATCCCTCATGAAATAATAACATCTGGGGAGTTTCAGCTGGAAAATAATTTTGGTATTTGTTCACTGAGGATACAATAGCTGAGTTTAAGAATTAAATATGACAAGGAGTTATGTTATACTGTGTCCTTTAAAAAAACCCAAAATAATAGTAACAAAAATTGCCAAGAAGAAAATTATTTTACTTTTCATAGAAAAAAAATGATATGTAAATTCACTAATTGGAGAATTCATTCCACATGGTTTAGCTCTACAGGACATTCCTGTTTGAAATAACAAATGTTCAAGCACCTAATTACAAATGTTGCTATAAATAAAGTACTTTGGGCAACTATTCTAATCCTTATGCTAAATAACTACAATAATCATTATACTTTGAACATGCTGAAATGTGGCAAGTGCTCAGATTTGGTACCCTTGCATTTTTATTCTAAACGTGGAATAAAGTGCTAACAAATATTTAACTTAGTGAATCGCCTTCAGTTATAATTTTTTATTCCACTGACATATTCAATCCCTGATTCATTTCAAGTCATATTTATTCCACAGCAAGCTTCCAGCAATAATATTATTATACTGACAGGTCCTATCAATTATTTCTTTTTAGAGCTGGAAATTTTTGTGCTGTAAACATCATCAATAATCACACAGGAAAAAAAACTATGAAAACCCTGATAACCATTATCTCTCCATTCTGTTTTCTTCTTTCCATCACAATTGCTACACAGACAATAAATTCAGCACAAAGTACAAGCAACGTTTGAAGTGAAGCCCTTCCGCCTCTGCAATTCATGTTACATTTTTGTAGCTGCTTCATCCTTCCCCACCCTCAGGATTTCTCATTTCTGTGCTGAATCCCACTCTGACTTCTAGATAAGGTTAGCAACTAAACTATAACAAAAATAACAAAAGCACATGTCCTGTCACTTATAACAGCATTAATCAGGAAATCCATGACTGACTGACAGCTGAATCTCATACAGCTCCTGTGGCCCTGCACCTGATCAGGGCTGGCTGCTCTGGGGCCATGATCTTCCCCGGACCCTGCCCTACCATTTTTGCACTCATTTCATGCCTTGGAATCGAATTTGAGTTTCTGTGTGGAAACAGAAAGGATTAGAGGATGTTGAAATTAGAAAGGTGTGGCTTTCTCTCTGAAAAGCCACAGGGGAGGGGACCAAGTGCAGCAGCAGCAAGTGGAGCTGCACACATGGCACAGCAAGGCAACAACCCCAGCACTGCCACAGCACCGTGGCAGGGCCAGGGAAGGGCTGCACACTCCACTCTTGCAGAGTATCTTGAGAGCCAACAGGTGGCTGCATGAAAACAAAGAAAGAAAGATATGAAGCCCCAGATCTGCTGGAACACGTACACCAAGAGGGTGGCAGAACACAGGAAGAAAGCTGTAGGAGACTGGCTACTCCACAGCTGCAGAAAAATTAGAGTGCAACATCCTGTGACCATCTGATGCAATACAACAATTTAAAATTGGGGAAAAATAATGGAAAAGCTGTTTGGGGTGTTTTCTGAACAGCTAAGACAGAGGAAGCATGATAGTTTCAAAAAAAGTTACTGAATTGTGAAACCTATCCTTGGATCAGTCTGCTACACACCCAAGGTTCCCCTGGGCATTGCTGCTTCATCCAAATCAAGTCACAAAACAACACCTTTTTTCTCTTCTTGACATTCAGTAAGTCACTTCCCACTTGGGTCTTATGGGACTCTGGAGCACAAGGAGGAGCCCCCACTTGAGACTCAGATAAAATCAAACACTCCTTGAAAATGAGGTTTCAGAATAGGAAAAAATATCCCTCAAAAGTGTTTCTTCTAGATAAGAATTACTCTGGCACTCGGTTCATTTCTGTAGCTTTGTTAGGCTATCAAAGTTAAAGTGATTTTATATAAATACCTATATATCACACTCATCTTTTAAAAAATACCCTAGAAGCTCTGCAATTCCATATTCCACATTCTTCTTATCTATAAGAGCCTGTCTGCCAAACAGCTGCTATTAAAACAAAAAGCACCAATCTTACACAATTTTAATGTTATCCAAATAATTTGTTATTGTAACATTGCAAACCCTTATTTGTTTTGCATGCATTTAAAGGAATCCATAACAAGTTTTTTTCTACTTAGCTTGTTTTGCTCACTGTTAAAAGAAGTTAGAGAGATTCACCAAAGCAATAATTATTGTTTTTGTCAGATGAGAAAAACAAGGGAAAATAAGAATAAACACCTCCAGAGATTATTTTGCTGCCCAAGTGGCCTATCTGCTGTGTAGCCTTTGATGAGTCTACCACAGCCAGTACCAGGCAGCCCTTTCACATGGTGTTTGAATGTCAGAGACTATTTAGAACATGGAAAAGCAGGGATGGCTCCAGCTTGTTTCTTTTTGGTTTGCAATGCAGCACGCAGTCTCCACTGACTAAGGTGATAAAACTATAAAACATCGTGACAAATTGACTGAATTTTACAAGCTTTCCCAAAGTGCTTTTTCATATTGTTTAAAGCTTTCCAGGGAAAACATGTTGGCAGTATTAGCTGGGCAAGGTACTGACATGCACAGCATTAAAAGGGAGATAATACAGTGCTCTCTGTGCTAAAAAAAGCCTTATTCCTCCAGCCTGTAAGCAATCTGCTTCTCTGTGTGTCTTGGATGGCTCCAACGGAGAAGAGTAGCTGCAAGCAGCTCTAAATAGGAGCAAGCAGAAGCATGTGTGATAAACAGCTACTCCTCACAGCTTTCTTCCCTCTGGTATTTCAATCCTTTCACAACCTCACAGAAGACAAGCACTTTGACACGGTCCTATTCAGGGCATGTTTGGTTTATACTCCTTCTTCAGGCTCTGCACAGCACCTTGTGGTGTTTGATTATCTTCTGCACCAACAAGTGAACTTCTTGCAGCAAAGCCTTTCCTCATTCTTTCTTGAGCACGGTAGAGCCCTCCAGATGTCTCTTAAGATTCCTTCAGTTACAAAAGGAAGGACAACTTAAAAAGATATGTGAATGGGATAACACATTTCTGCAAATTTGGTGACAACATAAGAAGCAGCTGTATAGGCAAGCTTAGGACATCATTCCAAGAGGCTGCAGTGCTACAGCTGGGTGAAACACAAGTGTAAATTGTCTGCTTGTATTCCTGCTCTCCTTCACATTGAGATACTTGAAACCAAGATATAAAATAAAAATAGACAGAACCATGTTCTTTACTGCACTTTTCCTAAGCATCGCTATATATTTCAACTGTTGAAATATATGCTTGGAAGTCCAAATGATGAGCCAAATATGCATTCTCACTCATACTCCAATACTCAATCCATTCTAAAGCTCTTTTCTGAACCACTCAGATGTTCACCATCTCAGCAACACTAAACCAAAATCCTCCTCCAGTCTGGCAATACTTTGGCCTATACAGTTTAGAACACCATTTGCTTTGTGGCATTTTTCAGCTAATTCAACCTACCATTGCTTTTTCCCATGACAACAGTTATAGAAGGTACACATAGCAAAGCATTAAGTAACTGCTTGGCAAAAGCATGCTTTGTATCTTGGATGAATAAAAATGTGAGTATATTATGCCCAAGAGCTGCAGAACTAAAAAAAAAAAGAAATTAAGAGCTAACAAATTACAGACAACTGATTTTTTTTTTTTTCTTTTGACTTCACCATTATCTGAGAAATATTTTAAGTTCTTAACCTGCTAAAAATATCTTCCAAATCACGCTGGGAATAAATCTGCTTTTTTTATCACCAAATTGTTCATGAACAAGCTGATCATTCTTCCAGGCAGAAATTATTTTCTGCAACCCATATTCACTATCTCACCTGTCTGCTTCTCTCCACACCAGGAGTCATGAAAGGATTGCTACAGAAGAGACTAAGAACCAGGTGAACTTGTTCCCTGCTTCAACCTCCTACTCTCAGCTCAGAAAGCCCCAGTTTTCAGACTAGGACCTGGATATGGTTTCTGTGCATTTAATTACTCTCAGTACTTCTCCCTCTCATTAACTTTTCAAGACAACCCTGTATTGATGTAAAACCTTACCTCTGCAGCAATCTGGAGCAAGAACAGCCACATTCTCTCATGTGTTTCAAATTTATCACCTACTACTTTCACCTGGTCAATGTGCCTGCATTAGAAGAAACAGTGAGCAGATAATCCACCTCCATCTCAGTCAAGGTTTTGGCGATTTCTATCATATTCTTCTACAGCTGTCTCTTTTCTGAAGAAACTGCTTCAAATTATTTGTAACTGGATTCAAAAAGTGCTGGTGTCATGGAGAGAAGACAACATGCCATTTTATTTCACCATACACAAAAACAAAACTGAAAAAAATTAATTGTTTCTACATAACATAAGTACAACTGTCCACTAGATAAATTGGAACACTGAGGTGGGAAAATGAATTTTGTTTACTTCCTGATTAGAACCAGGTTTGTATTAGGCAAAAAGCATTAGGCATGTTATCTTAGTAACCTGCTTGATGACCTGTTTCCAGAGAGCATTATGGTTCCCACTTTGGCTAGAAGATTGTCAAAGAGGACTCCCAAATGCCAGAGATCAAATAAGGCTCTCAGCCAGTGATTAGGCAACAATAAGCAGAGAGAAAACTTGGCTAGGCTAGCATGGTGGTATGGAGCACTTCAAAATTTCTGGAAAGACAAGCCTAGGTCAGCTCTTAAGAGTTGATGCATGTTTTCCTTCTTTATGTACCTAATATAAATAAGGTGTAGATGTGTGCATCTATATGGCTACACAAAAACAAATACATCTTCCTGCAGAAAGGAATTCTTGGTGAAAGGTTGCTCTAAAGTGTCTCATTTCTGTTCTGAATTTGCTATTTACATCTTTAAACTGACTTCACCATAGGGCTAGAGGTTCTTTGCTTCCTTCCCCATCATCAAAACAGAAAAATATTTGCAAGAAATCAAGAATGTAAGTGCCTTTAGAAAATATAAATACACTGTAAGTGGAATCATCTACTAGCATGGAAATTACATGTCTGAGAGGGAAAACAAGCACCTAATGCAAAACATAATAAATGTTTGTCTAGAAAAAGCATATGAATATTTGATGCTTGAATCTATTCATTTTTAAATTACCTCCCACACACTATTTACTTGGGCATGCTAAAATTTCTCTGAGATCCTTTTTCAAGCCCCCATTAGCCCTCCTCACAGTAAAACTTGCTGGAGAGAGAGATCTGTCACCTCCTTCATTGCCCCTGTCCACTGCAGGGAGGCTGGGCTAGAGGAGTTCAGAGGCCCCTCCCAACCCAAAGTGGTTTCTGGTTCTGTAACTGTTGAATGCAGTGTTGTCAATGGCACTGAAATAGAAGGATTTATGCAATCCAAATCACAATCTCTGTGTTCCAGACAAAGCTAACCTGGTCTGTCTTCCTGTACTCTTACATTTTCCATTCCCTAATTATTTTTATTTCCTAACAATACTCATTGAAATATAACACAGAAGACATATCATAGGTATGCTCAGTAGCTGACAAATACACTGCTCTTACAGGAAGTTTGTCTTCTAAAGTTGTTCATTCCCAATACCAAATGTTGACTAATACAGCCTTTGGGAAGCGTGTCTTCATTTTAAATAATGAAAATATACATTCCCAAAGCTCAGAAGGAATGAACACATTAAGGAAACAACTAGTTAAGCATCTCTCATCGCCATGAAAATCTGTGTGCTGCAAATTAACATCTGCAGAAAGAGGATGCCCCCTTCTTTCCCACTACCCAGTTCCCATTGCAGGATCAGCAGGGCTTGAAATTACTGTATTACCATGAACTTCTCTGTGTCATTAAATATGGTAATAAAAATTAAAAGATGCCTCTGTACTTTGTGAATCTAACTGAAGAAATTTTGAATATTTTTCTTCAAATAGGACCTTAGGGTGCAAATTCAGCTCAGCTGTAAGTGCATTTAAGTGTATGGAATAATTCCAAGAATAAATTTGTCCCACTATCCAGAAGGGTGCTTGCTTTTGAATTAGGAGAATTGAGTGCACTCATCCTGTCCACAGATCCATTAGTCAGTAGTTATGACA
This sequence comes from Ammospiza caudacuta, assembly GCF_027887145.1. Classification (NCBI taxonomy): domain Eukaryota; kingdom Metazoa; phylum Chordata; class Aves; order Passeriformes; family Passerellidae; genus Ammospiza; species Ammospiza caudacuta. The sequence continues at coordinate 12,066,499 of NC_080601.1, forward strand.
GGCCATAAGCAAAATCTATTATTAGCACATTTACTGAAAATGCAGTTTTTCACTTGCAGAATCAGTAGCCATGATCTTAAAACTACTAAAAGAACACTAAAGCCTTCTGAAGAAAATAAGACCCAGTTTTAATTTCAATTTCAAAAAGGTGATACATATGCAGGGTTAAAGAGGGGGGATCTCAGAACATGCTAAAATTTAAGAAAATCTCACTAAAACAGTTTGTTTCATCAAAGCCAATTCCATATTTCAGAATAACAAAAAGGAGAAGCTTCCCTGCTGGATCTATGTAAAATTCTCTGTGCCACAGTGCCAAGTGGTGGCCAGGCACTAAAGCAGAATTAACCAATTAGCAAAGTGCTCCATCTGGTACAGCCTGGACTTGCTGTGTCTGCACACCTCATGCTACCATGACAGAAACTTCTAAAGGGACATCTTTAGCAAGAATCATCTCACACTCTGAAACACCTTTCTTTTAATCCTTTCTACACACAAAACCAAACATGGTCACTTTACAGGAAGCCAGAGCATTCAGAGTTGGCCCGTTCCCACCATGAAAGGGCTTTTTTATATAGGCTTTGCTGTAAGTCAATTCAAATGTTCTTCTGCTCTGAGAGTAGAATACAGTCATATATCCCCTGTGAGAAATATAGTGGATCAAGACAAATGGTTTTAAAGTATTGCAGTAAATAGAAACCAAGAGACTTTAACATAAATACATCCAATTTCCCATATTCCAGATTTCACTAATTATTTATTGCAAGAAACCAACAGAAGATTCCAGCCTAGTAGCTCTGGATAACAAACTCTTATCCTCAAAAGGCAGCAGAAGCACAAGCTTCCTGCAGTGCCAGTTTTGCACTGCTGTCAGCTTAGAAAGGTATCCTTATTTTTGAAAAAGTAGATTTCATATTGACACTGACTTTTGTCATTGCTGAAATTCCTAAGCTGCAAATTAATTAATAGAGACAAGCCAGTAGCATGGATAAAAAACCCAGGGGAGACTGGACTGGTGGCCAAACAACAAGGTTTCACAACTGCTCTGACTCATGCAGAAGCTGAAATGGAAGCCTGGAGATTAAAAACCTCAATGCCTCATCTCTTAAACCACCTATCTCCCTCCCAGTTTGCATAATGTGAAACAGAACTCAGAATTAAGCATTCGTGTCTCTTCTGCAAGAACAACAAGCCTATAAATCAAAGTCTCTTGACTGTGTCTGCAATTTGCAACATCTCAGTAGTCTCATTGCCTGTAAGGATGTGATACTGAGGCCTGCCCAGAGCAGGATCACTGCAGTGCGGCTCTGGGGAGCACTGGGAACGTGCTCAGGCCACAGGAGCCCTGTGGGAAGGAAGGCACATCCCTCCTTGCACTGGATGTGGACTATGCCAGACTGGGAGAGACTGTCCCCCATTCTTAACATCTGAAACACAGCCCAGGCTGAGCTGTCAAACTTGTATCTGTTTCTTTCCTTACTGTCATCACCATACAATCTGCTTTTTCTAAACTAAATTAGCATGGACTCAGTGGAGCAAAGCTTCTGCTGTTATGGTTTAGGTAAATTATTGCTAGAAATGCCTATTAAATTCCTAAGACCAACTTGATCAGTGGTGACTAGATACCGAATTATTTTCATTATTGTATACTAAAATATATAGAAAAAAATTTATATATTAGCATAAAAACTAATTTTAAATATAAGAGTCTCAAGCATAAACTGACTCAGTATTTGAATTAAGTAAATATAAACAGAGACACAGTGTTTTCTTTTTATGACAGAACAGCATTTTGACCATGTTAGGTTTGTACATCTTGCTCATAAAATTTAGTAATAAATATAACAATGACAAAGCTTTCCTGACTCAAAATCAGAAATACAAGGAAATAACACACTTGTAATGCTGTGGATATAAACTGTTCACCAGAAACTACTTTTTTTGCTGAAACTACAGTTTTGTGTATGTACATGTCTGTGAATGACAGACATTAAATTTAGGAGGTTGGAAAAGCTGTTTCCTGTGGGTTTGTTGGAATAACCTTTTGGGAGAAAAAAAAAAGCAAGAAATGAACAAAAATCATAAATGAAGTTGGGAAAGTCATTTAATATCTTTGACTTGAAAAATATTTTGGTGACTGAGAAGGTTTTTGAGATGCCTAGAAACAGATGTTGTTTCTCCTAATGATTAGAGCATTTGCTGGGTCATAGGAAGCTCTGCGACCTCCTCCAATTTCTCAGGGCACATTCACACACACACACACACAAATCAAACCCACCTTTTGATCTGAGTCCCATTTCCAAGGGTGCTGTCTGATTACTGACAGCCAGCATGATCAGGGGTGAGCTTGTCTCTTAAAAACTTCACCACGGAAAAAGGAAATAAGGGTTTGTACAATCATAATCATCTTGCAAAGGGAATGTGAAATTTTCTGCAGAATCTTACATTTTCTCTAAAAAATATTTTTAGACTTAGCACATTCTAGACAAAACCAAGGATATTATTTTAGAGGATGTACCTAAGACATTAACAGTACAACTATACTTACTCTTATTATACTTACTCTTTCTAAAAGTTTGTTTTCTGACACATTATACCAATTTTAGTTCTTTTGTTGTTGTTTTTTCTTTGCCAACACTCCTGCAGAACGAAGGAAGTAAAATATCATAATAACTGCAAATAAAGCTTAGAGTTCAGTGCAAATTACCAGATTCAGTAAAACGCAGATGCAATCCAAAGAAAGATAAAGAGTTGGGATTACATCTGCTGTGATTTGCCAGATGAATTTATAGTAACCACTGATAAAAGAAAAAGAGTTGTTGGGGAAAGGAATAGATTTAAATCAAAGCCACAAAGTAGGTCAGTTGCGACTTTAGGTATGAAAGTATGGGAAATGACAGGAGCTGCAGCACTGTGCTCCCAGAGCAGGCTCTGTCCATGTGAGCCAGGGCTCTCTGCAGGGGCAGTGCTGCTCACTCCCCCCAGGGACAGCGTGGAGCTGGGGCAGAGCACAACGGCAGCACCGCGACCCTGGCTGCTCTCAGAGCTCACCTCTGCCAGCACTGCACACACACAGAGCCTTGGCTCTTCCTATCTGGAGAAGAAATATACACCACAGCACCTTAAAACCCACCTTTTATTGGACACACAACATTTGTCTCTTCTTTATTAAGGAAAAAAAAAAAAGGTAAAAAAGGCAATGTTCATGGAATGGAATGAGGAACAGATGAAGAGCAACAACCCATGAAACTGCTGGTAGCTGGCAAACAGAAAGGAGACCTTCACTGCTATATACAAAACACATGAATACATTTTTTTTTAGGAAGATTTCACCATTCAACGAGAAAGTCTGCTTTTTTACCATCAATGTAGGAATATTGCACCCCTGAGTAACCCTGAAGAAATGTGGAATTGTCTCTATTAAAAAAAAAAAGCTGTTGTTACTTTGAGTTTTTAAAGCATTGAGACTACTTGCATTTTTCTAGTGTGCATACAGTGCTTTGTTTTGTAAGATACCAATGACACACTTGAGAGAAAGGGGAAAAAAAATCAAGGTATTGTTATGAAACAATAAAATATGCTTTTAAAAAACACACATACAAAAACCAAGTAACAACGCCACATGCACAAGAATATTTCCGATCAAGTTACACTAAACCCTTTTAAAGGAGGCCTGGAAAAATGACGTCCAAATATTTTTGTTTATTCAAACAGCATGAATATACTGTCCACATTCTAAAGGCAGATTATTTGTTAGATGCATTTGATAAATTTAAAGAGCTGAACGTAACTCAAATAGTATTTAAAGGTACTTTAATGACCTTACTGTGAGTTGCATATTGCTCTACAAATAGTGCCTTTGACAAGTTAGGCTGTGCTTCCATCACACAGACATTTATCCTTTACCTGAAGACACACAGAAAAATGCATATGGAAATAGAAATGTCATATGGAGGGCAGACATATGACCATCTGGAGGTAAATTGGGGCTACCTGGTCATAATCCTTATAACAAAAACATATCCTCTAAGACACTGTCAAAACAATAACACTTTGTAAACGTACAGGGACTGCAGCAATGCAAATTGTATTTGGCAGGGTTGCCTCAAGGTTTGTTCACCAACATTGCTGAGCTTCTGAACCAGCCTTGACAGAACCCTGAAGTTTCAGCCACAGTAAGGGGCATTGGAATGAAAAACAGAAGCTTAAGTCAGTTGTGAAAAGCTGCTCTGGAAACACGCCTGCCTGATACACTGGTGCTCAGAAAACAAACCAGGCAAACAAGGGGAGGAGGAGAGGCAAGTGACCAAAACTAAAAACTCTTTGCTGGGAAGTTACTTTAACTGAATCAGAACCTTTTACAGGAAAATAGCAGTAACACCAAAACTCACCTATCAGTGCCCACCTATCTCACTGGGCTGGTGCATACAAACCACCTCTGCAAAACCTGACAGCATTCTCCAGAACCTTGACATCCCCTAAATCAATAGGGCAGAGGAAGAAGGAAAGATTTATTGCTTGTATACCCCATTTTCTGCCCCATATATACCTGTTTAAATTTTACAGAGAAAAAGATTTTATCAAGGAAGAGAGAGCAGAACTTAATCCCTGATTAGCTTCAAATCTGTGTTTCCAAAAACTCACAAAACTCCAAATATTCTTTTTGCATTAATACAGGTTTTCAGACTCAGCTTCTAAATAATGAATACATTGTTAGAATGATTACTATCTGCGGCTTTATAAATTTACTACTTTTAGAAAAAGCCCTGAAAGATCACTAAATACTTGATCCATTCTTGCATAATTCTGTAATTTCTGCAATATCCAATAAGGCCTCATTAAACCCAAGTCCCTAGTGAAATAAAAAATAATAACTTGAAAAGAAATTAAGGTCCTTAGGGTTATATGGTATATATGGTATGCTAAGGGAGACATTCACTTATACACCCACACTTCCTAGGAGAATCAAATTCAAATTCCCACTTTTCTTATTTGGAAGTGGAACATAAATGCAAGAAACAACTGAGCATAATAAGCTTAAGAAATAAGCAAACAACCTGAACGATCTGAATCCAGGAATTGAGTCTATTTCTACAGCCACATTTCATTAAACTTACAAGTAACAGAAATTCCGGCTGTAATGAGCTCTTTGGGTAACAAGGAAGGCTCAATTGTTTTGGTTTTTTGGAGAGGAGAATGTTTGCTTTCCCTCATTACACTAACTTGATTTTGTTCGTAGGTATTTTTACCTTACTGAAGTTCCTTGGAAAAACCATTTGAAATACAGTGTCTTTCCATCAACTTCAATACTGTTTAGAATAATCTGTTTGCAAGAACATGTGATAGCATACAAATACTCCACGGAGAACAAGAGGTAACCTTGTTGTGCTTTATATTCAGCACAAAGCATACATTTATTAAATCTCTGTGACCATGATAGATTTCAACCCCAGCATCCTGCCTTTGCCTCATGAATGAATCTCCATCTAAAGTCCCTGAGGTCTGTAGTCACATTAACAGCTCCAGCTGGCAATACTTACTTTAAAGATTTCAAAAGAAAATTCTCCTTTATCTCTTTGAGCCAAGATATTTTACATATCCAAACTTTACTTCACAGCAGATATGCCCATGACTACAAGCAACTCTAAATTATCACTTCAGTCGTTGCCTTCACAAATCAAGAAAGCAATAACAGCATTTGTAACAGTAGAGATTTAGACATGAAAAAGTATCTTTTGACAAGATCCAAGATTAAAATTCACGTGCAAATAAAAAATGTAATTCCTGAATTTTAAAACTCATAATGCATTGTCCATTAAAGCTTGAAGTTCACCTAATTCTCACAATCCTCACACCTAAACCTTGATACATAAGTCTGGTTTGAAAACCTGAGCCCTCTACTAGAATGACCACCAAGAAAGAAATAGTAACAGTGCTATATTCATGAAATTACACTTTTAAGACTTGTATTAGGTGTTGCTATGTCAGAGAGCTGTCCTCACTCACAGGTAGGAGGAGAAGGGAAAGGTCACATTCCTGTCTTCTAATTTATTAGCACTATACAAATAAATATTTGAAAAGAGTATGAATATTAGATTGCCTAAGCAGCACTGGTGCCTTGGGTTTTTTACTACTGAATATATTAGGTCTGAACTTTCAAAATCATTTGAAGAAAGGAGGTGAAATCACAAATGTCCTGGGAATATACAAAGGCAGAGTAGAGAAAATTAGACAGCAAGGGACCTTAAAGCATAAGAAAATCCTTCATTTTTGGCAGTTGATGTGTATTGCATGCATTAATATGCAACAGTCTCCAGAAACACTAGCTGATGTTACAATCACCTCATTTTAAGTACTGTTTATAGTAGGGAACAGTCCTGGCTCAGACAACTCAGTGTCTCAATAGGCACAACAAATTATCTCCATTTATAGAACTGCATGTCACCCGGAGTCAGAAATAGCACTGCATTAGCACCGAGCTCATAAAAGCAAGAGGAGAGTCACAGCTTGTGTTAACCACATGGTACATATATTAAATGGCTCACAATAATTAGTGGTTAGGATTTCTTTTAAATAAATAAAATAAAAATGCACCATATAATGTGAATAAATTTCAATAAATCAAACACACCATAGAATGTGGTCAGTTCTACAAGAGTTTATTGCATGCTAACCTAGTTTATTGGCACACGGCTTTTCAGAACAGCACATCAGTACTGTTCAGAATACAGCAGAATAGGTGTATCCATGGATAGAACAAGGACTGGTATCTCCCCCAGGCTTTAAGAGGAATAGCTTTACTTTTTATGGCATATGAACTCAGTTGTCCACTTTCAAATAAAGGTGGTTTCTTTAGTTCAATTTTTGAGGCAGGAGAAGGGTACAAGTAGAAGAGAAAGACAGAAAAGAAGACTAAGTAATTTTAGAACAGGAACTGGCTTTCTCAAGCCCTCAGCCTGTGTGTCTTATCTGTATTCTGTACTACATTTTATGACCTGAATTATAAACCCTTAGTATTCACATGTGCAAAGCATTTATTGCAAGCTAAACTATTTCTTTAAAACAAGATAATTAAAATTAGTTGCGGTGGGCATGAAATGCCTAAGAAATCTTTCTAAAAATGTTCCCAGAGTTTGCCCTTGGATACAAACTCATGACTCCACTAAAGCACCCTGACTACGCAAAGAATTAAAACGCTTTTGTAATTTTCTGACAGCAGAGGCTATTGAATTAAAATGACTCATTATTAGCATTTACCCTTTTAAAGTTATTTCTAATTTGTTTTGAGTACTCCAAGGGAAAGCATGTTCAACTAGCCAGAGATGAGGCTTTCAATAAACTACATGGCTTCTAAAGCAGACTAGCAGTTTGGTAACAACTAGTATCAACTGCATGGACTCATTCAGTATCTGAGTGAGATGCTGAGGGATTTTCATTCCCTGGGGAACAAATTCAGCCTCTGAAATGACTGAATGGCCTTTCACAATCCCATAACCTGATGTGACACCCCACAGTTTCTGCTGTAGCCTTGGTCTCATGCAGAACAGCTGCCAGCACTGAACACGAGCCTGAGACGTGTGAGCAAAACTTGGAGGAGGTTACACAGAGCATCATGTGAAATGTGCCCAGCAACTGAGCCAATGGTGAGGATTGCTCAGCAAAAAATGCAATGATGGATTTTTGTAGAAAAGCGAGTGGCTACCAGACTACCTAATGGTTCGAGGGTCACAAACTTTTCTTCAAGGATGCATCATAATGAAGGTGTGTAACAAGACGCACAACAAGGCAGAAATCCAACCACAGCCTTGGAGGCTTTCAGAAATCGCAGAACAAGCTTTGATAGCCCCAACATGATGAAAATATACCATGGTCTCTTTCAGTACCTGTCATCAGCAATGGCTCAAGTGGCCCACTTTGAACCAGGGGGAATTTGGACACTAGCATTATAGAAAGTAAGCTCAGACATTGACTTCTTTTGAAACAGCTCAATTACTTTCCTATGGTGCTGAATTCCTGACATAAAGGAAAAAATACTGTTCCACTGTAATTGTTTAAGGATAACCATCAGCAAAGCACAGTTATTGGGAGAAAGACCTTTGCTTTCAAATACTGAAGTCAGCAACACAACGTTTCGAGAAAATATTTTGATCATGTAATGTCTCGTTTTAAAAAGCTATTTATACAGCTTACATCTGAACACATTTTCTTACATAAAGAACAACATGCCAGAGCCCACTGCCTTAGAACTATCACTACAGCACAACGTTTCGTTCCAAACCCTTTAAAACTCTTGAAGCACATAGCACCAATTACAATTACTTCTCCTCTGTAAAACTCTCTGTGATTAGGCACACATTGTAGTGCACATTGGATGACAGACTGTTTCAGGTCTCATGACATGGAGAGAGTGGGGAAGAGCACATAATCTACTTCCTTACGTCAATGCTCCCCAAATGGATGTCTCTGGTGATCACAAACACAAATGGATCTGAGCAAGAACAGTGACGGCATATGCCTGTGGGACTTGGGACCACAAAACTCCTCACCAGTAATACATCTGCCTAGCACCATACTTAGGAATTCTTCCTCAATGAAAGAAAAAAAAGGGATGGAGCTACTCAAGCATGAGCCCAAATATTCATGAGGTCCTAAAACTACCCTAAATATTCCTGAATGGTCACTAATATTGCAGATTGCTAACAGGTTTAAATAATCAATACAGGCACCTGTCACTAGTTCATTAACCAGAAGGAATCAGTGAGAACATGAGATCTTAAATAGCATTTCACATACAGAGGGAGGCCTTAGCCAGTCTGAAAAGGGTAAAGGAATTCTGAGGACTCCAGAGAACATCAGATGAGAATTGCCTAAGAGTTGTCAAAAAACTCAGCAATGAACATTTTTGATGGGGCAGCATATGTTTAAGTGTAACAAGAGCTGATTTTGAGCTTTCACATATTACTCATGTGAAGGTAAATTTCACTCTATTTTCCTGGGAGATTGTTTCCATCAATAAGAACTGCTGCATCCACCTCAAATGCCTTGAATAACCCAACAGAGCTATGTGCAAATATGTAGCCCCACCTCCAGAGCTCAGCAACAGAGACTTTAATTTATTAAATTAGTAGAGATATTTAAAAAATAAACATGGTATGTGTAAATCTAAAATGCAAAAAAGTGAGAAACAAAAATTTCATGGATAGTATTTACAATTACAATGAATATTGATTATAGAAATCATAAGCTATGAAATAATTTAGTAAAATATTCTGCAGGCTCATTTTTCATTTCTTAAGTTCATCAGAACTTAATAATACTAAATTAAGTGAAAATTCACAGTAAATATCTACACATATAATTTTATAACCTTCCACATTCCTGAGATAATGAAAAAATGACAATTTAGCTTTATGACGAACAGTCTTGCAATAGTCATTGATGAACACCTTCTAAGAAGCTCTTTGAAAGTATTAGTGTTTATAAATTGAATGGATATACCTTATGGGGTTTGCAGCATGTAGAAAAGAAAGTTCATTATTTTCGGACTCCTGCTAGTATTCTAAGTAATGACAAAAATATTATATAAATTTTAAAAGCAGGAAAAATATTGAGTTCAGAATATGAAATTAAGGTAATCTATATTGTCATTATAGTTAAAAGAATAGAACAAGTACCAATGAAAAGTTTCAGCTGAGATTACAATGAGACTGAAATTCATGATTAGCAGGTGGTCATAAAGTAGGATCATGCAATATATCATATATGCTAGGATAAAAAGAACATAAAATATGCATAATTTGACAGCCATAACTCAATAAATTCTCTCCTACAGTTTGGCTTTTTAGTAAAAGGTCTTGTTCAGGAAGAATCCTGACTCTGATCTTAGTTGCACATTTACATAAATATCTTCATAGTGAGGGGAACTTTTCTTATTTCTGTTAAAAATTAATGAAAGACATTGATGAAAAAATTCAAAATATGCCAAGAAATAAGCAGTAGGGAGAAAAACATTGGTATAATAGAAGAACTTGTTTCAGATCTTGTCACTTAAGATTTTATATGACTGGATAAAAAAAAGCTTAGAGAGAGTGTAAGGAGCACTGGGAAGAAACAAAGCAGTTCTGAGCTTGACAAGCACTATGATAGTAGAAAATGTCAATGGAATTTGGAATAAACCATCCATCTGGGAATAGTTTTGCATTGGTGACTTGATCAGCTGGTTGTTCCCTACTCGTGAGACTGACGAGAGTTGGTGCTGTTCAGATATTTGAGTCCTGAGTTAATACTGAGGGAAGAGCTGTAATGTCATTGGCAGTCCAGAGCAAGGCAGGAATTCCACTTGCAGCCCTCCTCCTGCCAGGCCCATTTAAGTTGCATTAGCACCTCTTGGGCACCCAGGCTCTGTACAAGAGACAAGAATTGTGCCTTAGCTGAATAACTCCTGCCTGCTTTCAGTAGATTCTTCAGATACACATTTGACCGAGCAGATACTGAAAAACTGAGAGACTATTTTAGGACAACATTGCAAAGACAGTGTATTTGAACAACAAAACTGAACACATTTTATTCTGCTTTGCACTTTAAATACCTCTCAACATGGGGAAATAAAAAGGTGCTTTGATTTTGTAGAGCATTGTAAAAGTGTTTTTTAAAAAAGCTCAGTTTTCTGTCAATGTGAGAAAGTCTTGCCAAAGACCTTTCTTCCCTCCACATCCTAGATTTTCTTCCTTGATAATGTCAAGGACTGCTCCCTCATATGAATAAGTGCCATTGCACTGGCTGAGAGGTCTTACAGTGTGAAAGCTTTGGAACTTAGGACAGCAAAGATCACCCTCAAACAGAGATTGTGCTCTCTTGTGAAGAGAGGAGGCAATAAAATCCTTTGCTAAGAAAGACAACTGGAAATTCAGCTCAGTGCAATTTGATTGGAAGGAGAAGCACTTTATCTTTCTGTAAAAATTACTGGCTTAGCTGAACTGTGTTTAGTTCAGATGTTAAGAGCATTGCATTAATCCTCTGAACAATTTAAAAGCCCTAACCCCTCAAGAACTGACTTCTAAGAAAGCTACCAATAATACTGATAAATAACAATATATATACATGAAGGACACTGGCTGTATTTTTGACTTGAAATTTTAGCTCAGACCTGGTTGATACTTTTTAATCTCAGTCTTATACACATAAAACATCCTTTCCTTCCAATGAGTGAGGTTTGATTTCTTTAAGACAGGAATGAAACACAACCTCTGGGTCCTTGAGCCCTGCAGCACAGCCAGTGGGATTCATTCCAGCAATCATTATTTTACACAGCTTGCCAGGCAATTTTTCTGACTATGCCTGACCTGGGGAACTGTGCTGGGACAAGGAAAAATTGGCAGGAAATACTTTGCCTCAAGATCAGGTTCTATGTTACATGTCTACATATGTAACTTGCTGCAGTGTTATTTCCCCATCAGTACAATTGATGTCTCTCACCAAAAAAAAATAGGAAAAAATATTCCTTCAATATATAAGTAATCATATAGATGTTTCCAATAAATGTTAATTCACCATTCAGTCTTTATTAAGAATTCTGAAAAGCAAACATTTTGTCTGTTAAGTGCTGGTCCTGAGAAAGATGTAGTTCTCTTTCTTTCCTTGTCCAAATACTGAAACTAATTTTTCCCTAAACAATAGTTACTATTTTAAGACATCTAATCACTATCTAAAAACAAGAAAACCAAAACAAAGCATCACTTTATTCATAAAGAAAATTATCATCCAAACTCTTCAGAGACTCCAAAAAGAAGACAAAGAAACTTACTAAGAATAAATTAAAGAAGAAACAAACAACTCCATCAAATTGGCAGCGTGTCCAAACTCACAGCATGTTATTAAATTAAATCAGTGACATTTAAATGAGTGCACCTGTATGCATACAAAAATAATTTCCTAGTTAATTAGCTCTGCAGCTATGGATGCCCTAATAGGTCAAAAGTACATTAATTATACCTAAATGAACAGAAATAATTTACAGGTGGCCACAAACCAGTAAATATATCTTAACACTTCAGGTTCTTGCACTAGGAGAGAAGGTCACATTTTCACTTATCATATTTTCCAGGTGTAGAAAATTCTCATTGGAGGCAAGATGTCATACTATTGTTGAGTGCAATTATCCAGATGGCACAGGACAGACACCTCAGCTGGGATTGTCCTGGACAGAGGGAGCTGCACACTTGAGGAAATAGGTACAGCCATGTGCTTTGGACTGCAGCACACTGAGAAAGGCAGAGAGGGGTCAGGAAAGAGCCCAGAGCTGGAAGCGGATGGGAGAGAGCAGCAATGGCTCTGAGAAGGAATCTGAGAGTCTGAAAAACACAGAGAGCTGCAGACATGGTGATAAAACCCTCAATTACTGAAAAAAAACCAAACCCACACTTAGCAGAAAGGATGCTAAATGTTAATCAAGCATCTGTACAGCCTTGCTCTTGCATTGTAAAAGGATCTCTGCAGAGCATGAGCATCTATTTGACCAAAATATATTATCTGAGTTCTATATTTAGAAAGTAGAATAACATGTTAAAAACTATTGGATGTTCTAAACTTGATCAAGACTGAAATTCCATTTTTATTTGAATTTAAAGGAGGGAATTCATGTTCAAATAAAATATCTATTTATTCATTCTCCAAAAAAAACCTTCATTTTACAACTTTTATTAACTGAAGAAGCAATAAACTGGATTAGGAACTTTCCCTGAAAGTTCCTGTAAAAAGTGCTGTATATTATTTCTATACTGATTTGGTTTTATAAAGAGATGGTGGCAACAAAAGAGATGGTGGACTTAGAGCATCCATGCACCAAAATGAGGAGTTGGAAGTGAAAGACCCTGATATCTTGACCACCTCTGTACTTCCAGGAGGCTTAGAACAAAAAACCACCTGGAGCCAGCATTGGTAATTCTTAAGTAGAAATACAGCTTAGAAAAGAGTCAGGCTTGCTTTGCTCAGTTTTTCTCTACCTTCCAAAAACTGTTCTATCTCTCCACTGCAACAGATGACCTACATGAAACTGCAGAAATTACCCACTTCATCTTCAGGAGAAAGCTAAAAAGGATGAACAGCTGAAGAACTGGGGAGTCTTTCTCAATAGTGATAACTATGCAACAACAAAGAGATCTTACAGCAATTATTTTTGCACTAATATTTTGTTGATTCATTTTTTTAGTAGATAAAGCACATGTAATTTATTTAAAATCAGGTGTGTTATAAAGTCAACACTAGGACTGTTCAACTACTGTGAGTGGTGTTCTTCAATAGCTTTGAAGGAATCAAGGAATTCATTCAGAATTTGACATTCTAATCGTTCCTTTCACACTGCAAACTCATCTGCTTCTGTTGCTTTACTAAGATTTTTCTCTCTGGGACCTTCTGTGTATCAACCCTATCAAGGAAGGTCGAGCGTGACAAAAGGAATCTAATGTTTCAAAATATTAGTTTGGTTGGGATTATCATAATATGGATTGCATCTTATATTACATTGTCTCAAGGTTGACTGCATGGTTTATTCATTCAGAATAAATAAATCAAAATTAGAACAAAGGAATTCCAAACTCTCACCATCAAACCACATATTAATCAGACCAAATAAAGAAATTTAATTGATCAACCTAAAAACAGTGATTTCAAGGCAATGCATGGAACTGGAGTTTCTGCAAATTATTTGGCTTTCCACTGAAAAACAGCACTAGTCAGTCAAAAGATTAATAAAATAGTCAAGCTAACAGCATTAATGAAAAATTTGCATAACATATTGTTGATAATGCAATGCCTAAGAGCTTTTCTTAAAAAAATGGAAAATAGCCACTACAACCATTAGATTTTAATGAAGATTGTTAGCCTTGACAGAACAAGCCCTTTATTCTACTTCTCCTATCTCTGTGCATTTTTAGAAAGAAGTAACGCTGAAGTACAACCACCTGCATATGATATTGCAAAATAACTGAGCAGTAGTTTTGTGACCTTCAAAACTCTTGTGTCTCATGCCAGTGAGAAAATCATAACAGCAGAATATTTAATAGGTTCAGTTTTGTTAGCTGAATGTAAGGTCCTGCTATAGAGCAGAAGAATTAGGCAGTGTCTAAACTTAACTGTGGACAGTCCAAGGTCACTGGCACCTCAAAGTGCTGTCACCTTACACTGATGTGTAAAGACTGGCAAGCACATCCCTGCTCTGATTTTCAGCCAGTTCTGAGATGAAGATAAGCTATTTAATTACTGCAATTTTAGGACAGGAAATGAGGACACCTATCATAACCATTAAAAAACCCCTCGGATAATTGTATTCTAACTCATTCCTTATAATGAAAATGCTGAAAGACAGTGGAATTGCCTTGCAAATGGGGAAAATGCACTAAAACTAAGTGGCAACCACTGGAGTTCTCCCTATATGCTATGAGGTTTTTAATACTGTAAACTAAGCGTCATAACTATTTTCTTTACAACCCATAAAAGAGCACCTCAGAGAGGGGTTGAAGAACTGGAACAACACAAGTCCAAGTAATGATGCACAATCATCAGAGTCCTCTCCAGCACAAAGGCTGTTTCTAAAGGGCTCCCATCTCAGAGCAGAACTGACCCAGCACAGCAGCACTGGGCAAAGCTACTGTGCATAAAGACCAAGACAGAGAGCAAGACAGCCAGAAACTACTACCTGAATACCAATGGTCTGTCAAGGGCACATCACCTGCTACATTTGCCTGAGCATTTATTGATTGGCTGGAACGAAACGTCTCTTTTTTGATAAACAGTGATTCTGCAGTTGTGGCAGATACCACACAACACAATTCTATCAAAACCAGCTTTTAGTAATGCATCCCTTATGAGTGAGCAACACAAGCAATCCTGCCTATCTTCACAGCTGTCATCCCCAGATCATTATTTTCCAGGTTACAGAAGTACACAATACTACAAAGAGCAATCAGTCAACATAAAAATTTTCATGTCATGCCATGGAGAGCTTTCACATTAACTGCAAAGACAGGCAGTATATCATGGCACAAAATGTCTTTGTTACCTTTTTCCAATGGCACAGTTCAAAGCTTAAGGCTACTCAACATGGCAGGAGAGGTATAGAGAGAGAAAACTGAAAGCATATTTCACAATTTTTTACAGAACTCTCATGTTCTCTTCAAATGCAGCTTTAAATACAGTGTTAAACGAATCCTTGTAAGCCAAAGGCAAGCAGCTGAGAAGGGGGAAAGAGGTGGACTATCCTTGCTACTGTTTAGCTCTTCAGGTATTTTACAAAAAATACTTTTATTCTTTTTGGAGACAATTACTGCCAAGCAGGATTTCAAGTGCACAAGGAAATAAAAGGAATCAATTTTGCGGCTTCACTACAAATGCTTTTCAAATCAGTAGTTATAGACATGTTTATTCAATATTCTACTCTGATGTCTGAGGTTTTGTGCCTCAAACACATCTTTGAGAACTTCTGACTACAAAGAAACTTAGGAGAAGGCGGAAGGAGTAATCACCTCTGAAAAGAAGTCTTCTCTAAAGGACCATAAAGTAAGCTACCACACAATCCCTGCATGGGTCATAAATATTAAATTACTTTTCAGAGCATAAAAATGTTCTTTGGCTTCACCAAAATCAGCCCACCAGAATGTAACTTACCCAGTAATGCAGCAGTACTACTGAAATGTCCTTCTAACTAATAAAGCAGCAAACAGGCCTTTTGGCTGATGTCTGTGACCATAAGTTCACCTCCCACACATTTTTTCTATCCACTGGAGCTCCAACCCAGAGATCAACATAATTTGGTTGCCATCCACTTGGCTTTATCAGCAAATAAAACCAAAATATATTTTCTCCAATACATTTTCAGTCATCTACTTTCAAAAAGAATACCATGACAGAGAGGCACCCCTTGCCAAAATGCTGCTTTGTGGTTATTAAGCTGTGAGAGGCCATTCAGTGTCACAAGAAGCCAGCACATTCAGCAGCACTACATCCTTGCTGGTCTTGAGTATTCCCACAATCACCTACAAGCTCACAGGTATTTTAGCACTGTAACGTCACTGGGAAGTCTCCCTACAGTGCATAAAGAAAGTGCATTTTGCTGGGAAAGGCTTAAAATATTTGGGTTTGTGTCAAACCTCCCAACTTTGAGGATGGTTATATGGGTTTAGAGCACAATGCCATGATTTTGTCACTGTCACACAGCTGTTCCAACAGAGAGCAGAGCTGTTGTGGATGCTGGCACTTCAGCACAGCAGTGGCACAGACCCTACTGCCCACATCGGATGAGACAGGAGGCAATGACTGCAGCAAGCCACCACGACTCTGACCAAGGGGACACAAAGGAGAGCTGCAAAGACAAGTACTCACCTTCTTCCAGGATCTGGGAGACAGCCTGTTCCCTTATATTTCATCAGGAATTTAATGGCAAGGAGATGCCTAAACCTATATAAGCACATGTGATGTTCTGCTATAAAACTGACTTATGTATTGCCAATGTGGAACTGCAGTTTAGTGCAAGAGTCCCCAGTAAAACAGAGAGAGTGAATCTTATCCTCTCCACTCCTCTGTAGAAACAAGGAGGCTCATTCCAGTGGTTTACAGAGGGGTTTGCCCTTCCCTTGACACCTGCAGGCAATCCTCATTAATGGAAGTGTGAGTTTAATCTGAGCACAAAGGGGAAACCAGCCCCATGTAGGCATCACATTGCATTTGCTCGAGGGACTAACTACTAATTGCTACCTTTCAGTAACATCCACTCCTTCCTAGCAATTTGTGTCACCTGGTACATCTCCAAAGGAAAGCACTGGTAAATGGAGCTCTGCTCAGAGTATGAGCAATGTTCTGACCTGCTCAGGAGCACCCAGTCTCATATGCAGCTCACCTGGAGTGCCTTCCCTGGCAGCCTTAGGTAGCTCTAGAGCACCTTGTTACATTAATTTGGAATTCATTACTGCAGAACAAAAACTCACAACATTAAAATGCTGGCCCAGCCCACATACTTTCCAAAGAGCCTCTGAACAAGTTCAGAAAAACAAACCAACAAAAAAAAATCCCAAATTTTGTAAATCTCAGTGCTGAAGGTGTAGAGGGATCATCTCATCTGAAATATGGTATAGAAACTTGAAACATAACAAAATATAGTTCAGCCATGAGGTATAAACTGAAAACTCCATTTCTATGTTGTATCAAAGGCAAATGCATGAACTTAAATTTTGAGGTCATATCCAAGAGAATTACTCATCTAATTTGCAGACTGACCAATAAATAAATAAAATTGCTAAGTCTGAAAAATTTCTTCCACATGGATATAAAAGGAGGAAACTAACATCAAAATTAGAAAAATAAATCCTTAACATTTCATTACAAACTAACATAACACTTGATTACCACACTCCTGAATAAAAAAATTTAAAAAGCAAAGAAACAAAAAAAAACTTAAATCAAAAAACATCCACAACTAAGGACACATCAGACAGTGCATTAACAAAGATTTTATTTTCTACATTGCAAATCTAACTTGGAAATAAAACAACCTACAGCCTTTGCAAAGCATAGACGTCAACACAGTCTCTGGACGGCCACGTCATCAAAAGATGCTGCCAAGAACAAATTGTATGTCATATGCAAACAGTGATCTTGTCCCAGAAAACGATCCCAGTACAAGGACAAATGCAAAGATTTCAAAAGATATCCCAAAAATACCCAGTCAACAACAAAAAACTGCAGGTAGACAAGTCACAGAGCAAAAATAGGATCGTTGGAGCAAAGAGCACAATGAAGGAAAAAGTGATACAACAAAACTCTGTATAAAAGGGTACAAAAGAAGAGAAATTTACTTCTCTCATGCTCTCAAACATAATAATTTATTAAAGAAAGTAAAAATAAAAAGGAAAGAGCAGGAACAGAGGCTCCCTTTACAGGGACCTTTTACTACCTGTTCCACACCAAAGGTCCAACAACCTTTACCCCCTGAAGGACAGGCCTCTCCTTCCCTGCTTTGGCACTTCTGTGTGAATGAGCACAGCCCCAAGGAAGGGGCAAAGAGAAGCACAGCTCATGTTCTGCAAATTTAACACTAATTTTTCATCTGAGATTGCCAAGCTCTTAAAACCCAAAGTCTTTATGAAGGAACCAGTTTCTAGTGCCTAAATGGGAAGGTTAATTTTAATAATTTTACTGACAGTTTATCATAAATGCTTTTAAGTGACAACAAAGAATTCTGGCGACTATATTACACTTCTCTTAAAGAATATTAATACTTTTTTTTCAAAATTGATCTTAATTAAACTCCTAGAATTTAAAAAATATTGAGCTTTCTCTTTGTGTTTTTCTGAATTTATTTTAGCTCTATTTATCTGTATTTTTGATGTCTGTTGACACCATGGCAACAAATGTATATAGAAAAAAGTGGACATAAAATTGTCATAAGAGAAATCGCCTAAAGGAAAAAAAGCACAAGAATAGAAAAGGAATTTGAAGTGACAGGAGAAAGGCCTAATAATAATGAATGTAAAAAAAATAGGGAATGGTTTGTCACATTTCAACACATGAGTAGTAGATATCATATTTACACACAACTTGTTTCACTAAATTATTTCATGACCTTGGGCAAAGACTGTTTTAATCCTCTGTGGCGTATTTATTCCAGCATCTCTGAAACAGATGTCATTCCTCTGCAAATACAGCTCTCACCTATCTACAAAGAGGAATTACCTAAGATTCTGGCAAGCTAAGCCAGATTTGAGTCAACTTCAGTCACTGTGCCATACACCATTCCTGGCTACAGGTCTTCTGCTACTGTTTTACTATCAAACTTGCAATATACTATAAAACATTCTGGAGCTCTGTCTTTCTCTCCAAAGAAATTACAAGTTCCATGTCTTAAACACATTCATTCTGTTGGCAGAGCTAGTCCAGCATACACAAGTCTCTGATTCTGAGACAACAAAAACATTCACTCCTGTTAAACAGAAAAATGTCCTAGGATAAGAAAGACTGACAGCCAACACTTTCAGAAATCAAAGACAAAAGAGCAAAGCCAACCCTATGCTGAGTTAATAAAAGCCTGTTTGTGTAGTTTTTTCATGTCAAGAGTTCTGTATTTTAAAAGAACATAAAAAACTTGGTTGTTGGTAAAATGAAACTAAAAAACAAGGCACTTGATTTTCCTTTAGCCACAGCTCAAACTTTACCTTTTACTCTAAAGAATCATGCCTTGTTTTATCAATTTTTAAAAACAAATTGCCATGAAATTACCATTTCTTCAGTTAGACAAAACCAGTTAGAAAAACAGCTTAACAACAACAGATTTACCTGCCAAATGGATAATAAGAAATTAAATGCTTGTTGTATCTCTTGCACTACAATAAAAATTACTTTCTCACCCCTTTAGAATAACCATTTTTGGGTACCCCATAAAACAGGAAAATGCAGTGCTACTGCAGATGGTGAAAACTAAGGTAATGTGACAAGCTAGCAGGCCAGAGGCTATCTGGCTGTGACAGAAGAATAGAAAGAACCTTTTCTCTTCAACCTAATGCAAAGTACAGCAATTATTATTAATGTTACTATAACACATGAAGAGGTAAATACCTTCTTCAGTGATGTGACAAATGTGGTGATCTAAAATTACAAATGTAATCATGAACTCAATCACACTTCCAACGGTAGTATGACTACTAGAGAATATTGTCATTAGCCTATTTTATTGGCTGGTGATCCTAAACACAGAAAAGCTATGTGCACAATATCATTTTGCAAATCTGCTAAAATCTATTTGTTTTCATGAAAGAATGCAAAGATAAAAAATAGGAAAAGGATATAAATTCCTTGTAGCTGGATATGACAGAAGGAAGGGCAGAGAGGAAATAAAACTGTCTATCACACACAGCTGACAGTGGTTAGAGAAACAAAATTATATATTCATGTTGCAGGAGGCAGGAAAAAGACACTAAATATCCAAACTCTGCAAATGTAATGTCCCCCAGGTATATTACACATTGCAACACAGGCCCTAAGCAGTCCCAGCTGGGGCAATATGCAGGGCCCATCCCTGGGACACACAACAGCCATGGGCACCCAGGAGCAACCAGGCTCTGCTCTGCTCACCTCACCAACCTCCTCCTCATGCTTTCATTTCCTTCCTTACAGTAACTGAAGGCTTCACCTCTCCATTCTGCTCAGCTCCCTGGAGCTCTCCATTCTGCTCCGCTCATCTGGAGCAGACAATTTCTCCTGGCATCAGTCATCACTGTCTTGCCATGCTCCTCATTACTTCTCTTCAGAACCTGGGCTCTGCCCACAAACAAGCCCCTGTCTTCAAGTGGCCACACAGCACAGGAGATGCTCCCAGCCCTCCCTGAGGCTCTGTGTTCTCACATTTGGAAAAATGCAAGGCAGTCCCTGCCGGGCTGGCTGTCACCGGTGAGTGACACAGCCCCTGCAGGCAGCTGGGCCTGCAGCCCCCCAGCACAGCATATGGGCTGCTCCTCAGGGCCCTGTGGCTGTCACTGCTGCTCTCAGGGCACCCCCTCACCTGCCACTGCCACTGCCCTGCCAGGGTATTAGTGAGAAGCACAAGCAAGAAGCACAAGGCAGCAGAGCCCCATGCTGACCTGGAGGTGTCACAGAAGACACAGCTGACACGTCTCCTGCTCTACCTGTCACATCAGCAGGGTCACAGCGCTCATGTAGCTGTGCCTCACCCTGACAGAGATGGCTGAGAGAGCCACATTGGACTCCCAGCCTCCCCTGAGCTCCTCAGTTAACAAGGACAGGGAATGTTACCTTTTACTGCAATCAGAGCCAATTAGCTTCTGTCACAGGGCTCTTATCTCTTGAATAGAAGATTCTGAGATCCCATTGATCTCACAAATACAGCCTTATTGGTTAATCCCCCCCTTTCTTTCCCCTTTTTATCGCCCATCATACTTTCAGTTGCACATCCTCTAAGAGGTTATACCCCAATTGGTAATTCTGCTCCAACCTGGGAAGTCACCATGCCTGATTTACTGGAAAGGCCAACACAAAACTTCAAATGTGCAATGCATACAATCACTAATCAGCAGTAAGAGTTTGCACAAGGGAACAACATTTAACAGGCATTTGCAAAACTGCTCTTTGTGCCCTAACCATGTATCTGGAGTGAAAAACAGGGCCACAGAGAGGGAAAAGCAGAAATACTATGTGAGAAAAAAGGCGAAAAACATCTATTGCATAAATAATGAATGCTAAGCAGTTGTAGTGGAGAACTGCAGTAATGAAGAGGAAGAAAGGAAGTGCAGCTTAACTAGTTCAATTTGTTATCCTTCAGGATTTAACAGTATGTTAATCACAGTATGTTAATGGCAGATAAATATTAAACACATGAAACAGCTAAAAAGCATTTAGTCCTCATGCGATGGTTAATATATATCAAGAATATATTTGGTTTTTAATTGATTTCTTTTGCAAGTTACTATTAAATTCATATTAAATACTTAGTTCTACACAATTATACAGTAGAGTTTAGTGGTCTTTACTCCAGGTATTGTCATTATTAAGAAGTTAACATTGACTAGCACTTTTCTTATGTTTAAAATATTTGTACTTGATTTTTCAGTTTTCTAAAACAGAATTACCCAAGTTCAAATGTTGCTGTCAATCAACCTTCCACATATCCCATTGAGCACAGAAGGGAATATGGGTTCTATGGAAAAATTAGGGTGCAATCATGAAATTTAAAAATTTAACAAAATTACTTGGCACAAGCATCTAAATGCATGTCAACAAACCATAAATCTGGCAGCGTTTTAGTTCCAACTGCTGAATTTCACACAAATTGCTATTAAAAATAACATCTACCAAGACAGGAGGTTTTATTCTGGAAAACTGCTTCCTCATTTTCCCAGACAGGATCTCTGACCTGGGCTTTTTCTAGCCTATAGTACCAGTCAACAGGCATTTGCTATCAATTGCAGCTGTTTTACCCACTTTGACCATCAAAAATTCACTAGTGCCCTTCCTCATTTGCACGTGAAGCACAGCCATAACATAACTTTGCACTTATTTCACAGAAAAGTAATTTTTAAGGGTTTCAAGATAATTTCTCCACATTTTCACAGGAAATGGAGAGAAAAAAAACAAACAACAAAACATTATAAATCAATCATCCACAAGTATCTTACCTTATCAAGTTCTCAGTTGTCATCAGATTTTGCAAGGCCCATTTTGAGACCTCTATTTCTTGCTGGTTTACCCTTGATAACTTCTCAACGTAAAACAATGACCTTTACTTCAGTCAGCAGTCCTTCTGATTCTATCAAACCAATGATTTCTTCTGGCTGCTAGAAGAAAACTAACCTCTATTTTAAGGACTCTGTGCTACAGTGTTTAAAAAAACCAACCAACCAACAAAAACAGAAACCCCCAAAACCTCACAGACTCAGAGTTAGTACTTTTTACCTCTTTTTTTGAGCTGAAGTATTCCTTAAGGCTGCTGACAAATTTTTTTACTGGTCCTTTTTTTACTAGTTATATGGCAAACAAGGACATAAACAGAACAAAAAGCTTTCTGGGTCTTCTTTATAAATAGAGTTTTTTTATTGCTTGGTTGTTGACAACTATTTCCAGCAATAGACCAAAAGATAAACACAGACCCTTGACAGATGAAAAAGGAACAAGTTTATCTGAAGTGTGATACAAAAGATAAGGTTTCCTATCAAGTTACACATTTTTGAGGAGTGGTACCACAATGAAAGCACCCCTGTACCTCAATTACTCACATTCTAAGAGAATACATCCCAGTAGGCAGTCCTGCCCCAACCTGTCAAGTCAGTACATCCAATTTACTTTTGTGCTTCAGAAATGTATGTCGGAATTGAATGTCCCAGATTAACAATACTACCCTTGTCTTCCATGGCCTCTTTTAAAGATGAAGAAACCTGTATGTTCTTCCAGTGTTACCCACCCTCCACAGGCTTCTACAGGACAGCTACTCCTGGCCCTGAGGTTCACTCAAAGAGGTTTTAAACACTCTATATTGAACATGGGCTGATGTGAAAACATTTTTAACAATCAAAGTGCTAAATTCAAAGTTCTTTCCCAAGCTGGAACTTATAGTTTCCTTTTATTTTAAGCAGCAATTTTGTTTTATTTATATTTGATCTCTTTCAAAAGACCTTAAGAATAATGGCCTTTTGAACACCATCTCCTGAGAAATGTCTTTTCTGTTGATACAGAAGATCAGAGCTTTTCCTTTTGCTGCTAATGCGATCATAGAAGTAGTTCTTGACATCCTACTGTTTCTTGCTAAACACATCTAATTTTGTGCCTCGGTTTTCTAAGTACCTCTCTATAAATCTGTGTTACTTTTTTATAGCTGTTCTTAGTAAACTAACTAATTTTCTTTTCTACATAAAACCAGTGGGGAGTTCATGATTCAGTCAAGTTAGTCTTTAATACTCTTCCTTTGCTATCCTTCTTCCACACATGGATAATTTTGAATTATGCTGTTAATGTCAGGGGTTTGAAAGCAGGTCACCTTACTTTCTGCTTTCCCTAAACTTTCTCCCAAGAGAATTTTAAGTTCTATATGTCTGCCTTCTTAAAAACCCTTGTTTCTCTGTTCCTCTAGCAGTTTTCACCCAACCTAACTTCCTCAGCATTGCATTTTTCTGGATCAGATTGAAGGCTGTTTGAATGATTTCCATTTTTGCACTGTCCCTATCAATAAACAAGTACTTGTCAGTTAACAAGCCTGATTAATTTTAAGACTTTCCTGAGCATCCACAAATTTTTGCCTCCTTATTTAAACTTCACAATCTACCTGACCTTAAATTCTGCATCAATATAAATCTGTTTAATAAATACATCTCATTAGACTCTTGATTTCATTATCTTTTGTAAATTACCAAAACGCAAAAATTTTCCCCTTGTAGCTTTCTCAGTATGGTTTTTGACATTTATACAGTTCTTCAGGTTCAGGTTGTGGGCATTTTGCTCATGTTCTCCTTTAACCTCCATTTAAAGCTTTTACCCTAAGCCAGTCAGCATGTATTAAAAACTGAAGCCTCTTTATTCAAATGCTCCATATCATGTGACACTATTTCTCACCCATAGACCTACCCAGCCTACTTGGCCAGTAATTTTCTGCATATTATAAAAAAAGAACTTGTTTAAAGATATCCAAATTTCATTGTATATTTCCCACAAAATGCAGTCTACTAGAATAGCATATGAAAGAAAGCAATTAGTTGGGATCTTAATAAATTAAAACAGCAATCCCACTAGAAATGTTATGCCATTAGCAGAAAACACTTTCTCAAGTGAAAATAATCATGACAGAACCATTTAAGAATACAGACAGGAAACAACATTCACCAGGAAGTTTACTAGATTATTCAAATAATTAACAAGTTTGAGGATGCTGTATCTGAATTTATACTACCTAGAAACAGAAAATTAAGAGTGAAATTAATCCAGTAGATAGCCCTAAAGGATGTCCTCACTAGATGTGGATATTTACATGCATGCAGGAACTATTCCAGCGCACTCTGAGAAGTTTAAAGATTAAAGATATGAGAGCTGTTCTCATTATCACTGACGTATGTGGCCAACAATGAGCCTTTTTTACAATTCTCAATATTGCCACCAGGGCCTACTTGCTGCATGTGCAAAAGAGACTTCAGGACTAAAGCACAGAGCTGAAAGCATCCCAAATGCCCTGAGCAGCAGCACAAATGAGCACCTTCCAAAGTGAAAGGAGCAATCAGTAGGGATGGCAAGCCCAGGAATGATAGTCAAGAGTTGTGACATTTCCCCTCCTAATACATTCCAAACTTTTGAGTTTTGTGGCTCAGACAGATATTGGAATGGAATTACAGAACCTTCTTTTTTAAGTGATCAACTTTCTTCGGCCATTGTTTTCCTTCGGGTGGATGGAAAGTTCCCCTGGTTAATGTTTAGTTTCTCTTCTTAAAACAGGTAACAATTTACAGGTTATTATGCACCTACACTTTAATTTTTCTTTTTAAGCTGAAGTACCATACTCTCAATTTAAAGTCTATATTGTAATTAAGGACAGCAAACAAGAAACCTCAAGATCAATGATTCATCACAGAATCATGTAAAAAAGAGCAAAAAGAACAGAAAGAAAGAAAATCTCACAACATCACACTATGAAAATAAAGACAGGATCTATAATGAAGAGCACATTATTATAATGGAACTTAAGTTTATTTTTATAATAAATCAATTTGGTTTAGTAAAAATATTGCATGTAGAATGGATTTAGGAAAAAAGGTTTCCAAAACTATTTCTGAATCTAGGAGTTAAAACAGTTGGTTGTACCCATTTCTGAGCCTAAACAATAGACTCCCTCCATAAAGGCAACAGGTAGTGAAAGGAAAAGTCAAGAGTGAAATTCAGCTGGGTGCTTTGAGAAATGTTGTTTTCTTAAGCAAAGTCTTCTGGCATCACAATAGTTCCCAAAAATACATACACATAGCATAATAAAGGAAGGCCATCAGGAGCTGTCTCCAGGCATTGCTTGGGGCCAAGCAGAGAACAACTTTGCAAAATAGACCTGAGACAAGGATCTTCTTCATAAAGCAGTAAGAGCAAACAATAATGAGGGAGAAATGCAAAGGAAAAAAAGAAGCAACTGATTTTTTAATCTATTTTTTACTCCACTTTGTGCCCTACTGCAATGAAAGACTCTGCTGAAGTAGTTCAATCAAAATCAGTGTTCAGACCTGTTCTTTTTCTTGAGGTACAGTCTTGAGTGTGGAACTTTGCTCAAGATCCCTGAGAATGAGTCTGAACTGACTCATTCTGGTTCACTGCATTCTCGAGCTCCTAACTGAACTACGAAGTGAAGGGCTACTATTGCGTGTGAAATTAATAAAGGTGAAAGAAGGAAAAGGACTGCTCCAGATGGCCTACCAGAGCTGCAGACAAAATTTGTGGTGATGCTTATAAAATTAAATTAAAAACGAACTGACTGTGTGTACAATAATAGTAAAACAACTTTGCTATTCCAGCACAGGATCCTCACAACAAGAGGCTTCAATACACAAATTGCAACTCAAGAGCCAGGTGTGTGTTTATGAGCTCTGGGCCCTTGAAATATGATAAATTCACCATGGGAAATAAAGAAAACTAGCTTTAGAGAAAGCTTGCTTTTATCTTCCAGCACTTATATGTCAGCAGTACCAAACCTTCCCTTCTCCCTGTCTCCTCCTCTCACTTCCCCTGGCAATTCATCAGCCTTTATGGACCATTTCAATGCTTTACAAAGTTGGGTCTCCACTCATAGTCAAGTGAAGTCTCTGCATTGTAGATCTGCAGGAGCACCTGTTCCAGCAAACATCATCCAGTGATGTGCAACTTTGTGAGGACTTTTTGGCAGATAACAAGCACCAACTTCTCCTGTTCCCCCAGTAAAAGAAGGATGGGCTCCCACTCCATTTATGACATAAATAAAGGTTTGGGGAAAATGAAGTGTCTGGGATCCTTTGTTACCATGGTGACCACCCCCTTTGGAAGGCCAACTGATTTCAGTTTGTTGACAGAATGATTTGTAACTTAGTTTCAGAGAAGTGTGCTGTTCATCATATTTTGACCGAAACAACTCATTTTTTAGTTGTTTTAGTTGCCTTTTGCCTTGTCTTTGGCTTACAGAAAAATATGGCTAAAACATGAGAAAATCTGTTGATGTTACTTACAGTTCTGAAGCCTCTGACACTAGCAAACAAAGAGGAATGCTGTTCAGCACCAAAAATGTCTTCACTGGTTAGCATGAAATGCCTTATCACTTGGCCCCACAGGACCAAGGACCAAGAGGCAGTTTTAGATGCATTGTGCATTACAGTCTGTCTGCAGAATCTGCATCTTAGCTTCAAGCGCTCAGCCAGAATGTAGAGTGCACAAGTTCATCCGCAGATAATAACTGGAAGCTCTGTGCTCAGGACATTATCCCATGCAGGAGAGAAAACAAGGAAGGCTAAAAATCATTTTTATTCAACTAAGCAGCATCTGAAATTTACAGCTGCTTCCTTAACAGAGTAACACCTGGTGCTCAGGGACGGCACACTGCAGTACAGCTGACTGGGTACTGTGTGCTGCAGAGAAGGGCTCCCCAGCTGGGGCAGTACCAAGCCTGGTACTCAAAGGACTCCAGGAACAGCAGGAGTTTAAATATTTTAAGGTAGCAAAAGCAATTGCTGTTACCAAGAGAAGTCCTGCTTTCCTCTAGTCCCAAACATTCCACCTAGCCCATGGCGCTCTGAGCTTTTATGCCAGCATGGCTTTTTGCGTGGCTGCAGTTTCATCTAGATTCCACGGCTGAAATAAAGTCTAAAGCAATAACAGCTCATCATGTGGCCATGGAGGTATGCAAAGGGGGAGGAGCTAAAAAGGAGAGGTGGTTACAGATTTGTTTTGGTGCCAGTGCTAAGCAAAAGCCCTCCTACCTCCCCCAAATGTGTTTCTAGGTTTGCAGCCATAATTGTAATATTTAATATGTGAGCTTTTATGGGATTTGAATGTTAAAAGAAATTGCTACCAGGATTTCCAAATATTTTGTGCAATATGAATTACTTTTTCTTAGTTTTCTATTTCTGCCACAGTATCATAATTCTGTTTTCTTTGACATTTATTAATGCGAACATTATGTTAAAGCAATGTAATCATCAAGAACTCTGAAGTTTTTGAAGTGCTATTGCTGATCCCTCAAGCTGGTCATCTGTTTCTCTTTCAGATACTGCAATCAACATTCTGGAAAGTATTACAGTGCCAAATACAGATTCATTCTGGTGCAGTATTGCATAGCAGGAGATCATACCTGAATGACTCAACAGGTGCTTGGCCACCACCAACCAGCTGTAGCTAAAATACCTCGTTAAAACTATAAAGTAGCAAGCAAACTCTGCATATTAACATGCAGATTTCTGAGATTTATTATTTTAGGCGTTGATTGGTTTTGGTTGAAAGCCAGACTTCTCAGAAGACTTTACAAAGTCTTCAGTAAGTCTCACTGGAAAATAACTTTTGGATTCAGAACCAAGACTAGAAAACACATACACCAAAGAACAATTATTAGTCCAGTGTCTATGGATCTCAGGGCAATATGGGAAAACAACACTAATGTTTCTGTTCTGTCACTCCAAAACTGGAAGTGATTGCCTTCACGTTTTTTACAGATTATATCTTCTCTCTCAATTTTTTGGGAGTAAAAATCCCACAAGCATTCATTTTGACATAAAAGAGAAGTTTTCAAAACCAAAATTTTTTGCCAAGAACAGTAACAAATTGAGAGGAAGTTCAAATTTTGTTGGAGTTCAAATTATGAACACTATCAAAACCACACTGCTATCCAGACAAGAGAGCACAATATATCCATCACAACTATTCCACATAGTAGAGCACTATTTTAAAGTGTACAGAGTGTAATTGAAGAGGATTCTCAAATACAAAAGTAAATTCAGATTAAATATTTTTAAATCCCCACACAACAAGGCTAAAATATAGAAGCCAGCATGCAGAGTGTACCCAATTAACATTCAGAGATTCAAAACAAGACTTCTCCTAAGAAGCCCTAAGGTTTTTTAAACCAGGCAATAGATGAGAACAAAGCAGATAGATGTAGGGTGTCCAGAGAAGGGCAGTAAAATCCATCATGTAAAATAAGATCTGCTTCCACGTACTCCTGAGCATGCCAATGCTCCAGCTTCATTGCACTTGAAAGTAAACCCTCCAGAAGAGGTAATTAGAACAGTAGCTTGGTATTTATCATGGAGATGCCATTCCCCAGCATGTGAGTTGCGTTTACTCTACACTAATACTGAGCATAAATTTCATCTTTTATTGATTTATAAATATTTCATACTATGTAAAATATTGTCAGATTATAATTCTCTCTCCATAAAATGGCACGCAAACGTCCAGCCATCTGTTTGGCTAATGAGAACAATCACCCAAGCTACTTTTCAAGCATAACGCATCCCAGTTTGAAACTGCTTTCAGTGTAAGCACCTATTCATACATACCAATTAAAATGATAATTACTCCGTTAGTGAATATAATCAAAACAAAATAGTTACAGCTCTATTGTTTACCAATTAAGACTGCAGAGTTCACTGGTGGTATAGTTCTGGGCTCATGTTTTTTCTACCTTACCCATTCTCAGACTGGATCAATTTCACTCCAATTTAAGGCAATATATGTTTCACTATTTGAGAACCTTTATTTATAAAGCAGCAAAACTACACATGGTTTCCTGAAGGTGTCTCTCTTTATGACAGATTATGCTGATCTACCTTCCCAAGAAAAAGAGAGGACACTTCTCCCTTGAAAGACAGGGCCATTCTTTCCAAGTTGAACAAGTGAATGATGGAGATAAACCAGAATGGGAATTCTGCTGTATGTACAGAGTTCTTACTACAGGGTAATTGTCAGACTATTTTCTTTTACATACTAATAATTATTAGCATTTAACAATGAACTCATTATACAAATTGGATTATGATGGCTTTTTTTAGCAGACATGTTCAATTGCACTTAACTTCAGCACAGAAAGTAACTCTCAGAAAGCTTATGTGTCCTTTCCACAAAATGCAATACTGCTGTTTCTCAAAATTCCTCTCAACGTAGAAAAAATTCTTCATCTGTGTATTGTTTGCTATTTCTCAAAATATTTCTGAAGTGCGACTGTACCTAGGTGTGGGCCTGTGCTCCTGTGTGGTGACCAGGCATATTTTGGAGCATCTCATTGGTACAGCTCCCTTGCTCCCTTCACCACAGTGAATGCTGGTTTTTTTATGAGGATGCTGGAGACTTGCTGTGCCATTCCCAGCTCTGATAGCTACTGAGTTTCAAAGACTCCCACTTGTTGAAAAGTAATTACAGTTTATCCTCCAACAGTCAAAAAAACCTGAGACATTCCTTCTACCAGTGCTGTATGGGCACACCTATAAAGTCACTGTGCATGAATGCAGTCAAACCTTTTCACAGTAAAAACACATCCTTACTGACTTAATGCCCCTTTAGTTGTCTTCTATGGTGAAATCAAATCACACCTTCCAAATGCAACATGCTTCTCCAATATGTATTTCCTAAAATGGGTTTTGGGTATTGCTGGAAATATATTTCGTCCCCAGCTGAACCTACTTTAGTGTTGATAGAAGTAATTGACATTGAGAATTTAGTTGCTATGAATTCTAACTTCTAGATGAGTTTAATTCATTTTAATATACACAAAAAAGGGACCTCTTCAAAATAATACACTACATATGATAATAGAAATAAGTTTCCTCCTCACCTGCATGTACCAGACTTAGCCTATTGACATAAGCAAGAATTGCATAAACAAAGAAATGTAAATCCAGGTATTACACCCATAATAACATTGATGCATGAGCTCCCAGAGTAATGCTTGTGCATGTGTAAGATATTCCCATGTTGAAACTGCTTTTTTGTGCACACTGGAAAGTGGAATTTGTTCATTCCCTCTAATAAGCTGAGAAGCAGCTTTGTGTTTCCATGAAACAGACCTCTAATTTTCATTGTGTGCCTTATAAAACTTCCTCCAAACCCAAGTTCTTCCTCCCTTCTTAGGCTCTAGCCCCATCAGCATACCAGTCAGTCCTGGAACTGAATGCAGGGGGCCTCATTCCACAAAGGTTAAATGAGTCAACACATGAGGTGACTTCTCTGACATGTGTGGCTACAGCAAATTTATGCTGGAATACGTGTGGATAAGGAAAGTTTGCTACTCACATCTGCTCTTCTCTTTGTTACCAAATGGAACTCGGTACATCTATCAAGAAAACTATTTTCTATTTTATGGCTAAACAGTTATCATTTCCTCCAGGGAAATTCACCTCAAGAATTATGATGCAAAAAAGAACATTTATATTTCATATACAGTGCTGTAACAAGCAACACTGTAAGATAACACACTTTGCCCATAGATACTTTTCCATAGTTCACTGAAATGTGGATGTTTGGTACAATGGATACTAAATATTATTCTCCCTTCTTTTATTCACACAATCCATCAAAAGTTGACATCAATAAACGTGACTTAACCAATTGCAACACTTTCCAAGAGAGGAGAGGCACCTGGAAACTGACAGTGATTTTAATATTAGCTTTGACTGAGATAAATTCTGACATGGCTTCCACCATATATATAATTCTCTTAAGACTCTGATAAACAGAGCACATTTTATGGCCTCAGAGCACTAAGTGCACCCTGTCATGTTGAAAGATTTGTCAGCCTGAAGTCACCCTGAGCCATCATGACAAAAAAAAGCAATTGTCTAGAGTGCAAGAAACCTGGAATGATATAAAATTGATTTTTTAAATGGATCATATGTACTTAGTGACTTTTACTTCAAGAATTGAAAATGTTCCCTAGTTTGCTTCCAGATAAATAAACATTCTCTGACAAAATAGCCATGGAAATAAATTACCATTTTTGCACAAAAATTAAAAATTAAATTAAAAATGCAACAGGTAAGTGTGATCATATAGTGGACAAAGAAGACATTCCCTTGCTCTAGACTTAACATTTAAATTGTCACTTTTTTGTGCAAGTCTTGCAGAAATCGTAAGATTTTATTGCAAAAGCATTCATACCTACTTTAAATACAGAGAAGCATGAAAAAAAATTTCCATGTGGTTTAATGGTTTTTCTGTCCATTACTCCTATTTCAACTTGCATTTCCAATTTCCTGGTTGTCTATAGATTTGGTAATTGCCTTTTAATCAACACCTGAACTATGTATTTGACATTCCATTTGTACTGGTTCCTGGTCTTTTTGTAGCTATCTCATGGAATTTCATTTCTGTCAAATTTCAGATCAGCTTTCATTCAAAGGCAGTACAAGTAACATCAAATTGTATTAATGACATCAATTAACTATTTCTGAAACTCACACAAAGAAAAAGTATCTGCCAGGGTCCTAGCAGTCAGTGAACATATTGAAAATTCCATCATCAGCTTCAAAGCATTTTGGATTTTCTCCTAGATAGTATCAACACCATTTTGAGCTTAACACATCAAATATTTTTGTAGCCATCTGAGAAAGCTTCATCATGATAAGAGTTTGTTAAAAAAGCCTTGTTTTACTATAAAATAAAAAAAAATACATGGAAAATTCAGCTTTATTACTAAGAAGTCTAAAAGAAAAACTTTATTAACTTTATTATTTTCTAGTATAAAAGCAAAACTTAATATTTGGGAATTCATAATGGAACTGACAACACAGGTTGAAATATTTTTTTTTGGTTTTCCCTCTTGTAGATAAGGGCTGAGATGCATTGTCCTAAAACAGACAATATGGATAAATTAAACAACTGGCAGTGATGGATAACACCAAATCACCCAGAACTTACCTTCTGATAGTGTTTCTACCACTGAGTTAAGCATTCCTAACCAGAACACATCTCTGGTGTTCAAACAGCCACATCTTCCTGCTCCCTCTGGAGCCCTTCTACCTGCAGGCTGGCTGCTAGGATACAGTGAATAACAGGAAGAGAGGGGAAGAGAAGACAGGAGAAAGGAATCAGCCCTGCTGCTTTCCTCCTTCCTCAGATTTGCAGCTTTGGAAGTAAAAGAACAGAAAACATTATTTGTAACCTCACAGTCAATACAAATCCTTCCTTGGGACTTTCCAAGACCACAGCTCCCTATGATAGCTCCTGCTGGGAGAGGGAAGCAAAGGTCTACATTGCACCCTCTTGGGGAGCCCAGGGCTCAGCAAGAATGACAGCAAAAGCCTTAAGGCCAAAGTTACAAAGCTTTAAGGCTTTTCCTCTACTCTGCTACAAGTCTGCTTGGGTCTCTGGGGCTCTCAGCCATCACTTGAGCTCTTCATGCAGCTACATTCATCAAGTACAACTTGCTGCAACCTCATCCTTCTTTCTATTCTTCAGAGGGACTTGACTGCTTCCTTTCCAGGAATTCACTGAGGCCATGATGTTGCCCTTCCTCCTGCTTTTTTCTGAGATTTACCTTTAACTCCTTTCTGGCTAGAACCTCACCATGTTCAATTTACAGTTTGCCAATTAACAGCCCACCTAGATTTATGTAATGTGTATCAACAGCAGAGCCTGGTGCCCACCTACTCATCCTACACTGAGGGTAAACAACACAGCTTTATATTGTTGCCTACATTGGGATGAGTCAAGTCCTCTGCAAGGAAACAGTATGGAGACTCTTCTGGAAAACAGTCTATCAACACATGGAGTACAGAAAGGAACAGCTGGCAAGAGGAAATCCCAAATGTCCCTTCCACTCCTCACTCACTTGCTTCCCAGAGAACCTAGACAGACCCAAATACTTCAGCTGCTTAGGCTCAGGGTCGCTGCACATTCACTGCAGAGACAAAACATCACAAATAATAAATTGCTGTCTTCTTACTTTGGCTTTCCTGTCATACTCCTGCTCAGTGTTTTCAGGTGGAGGTAAGGAAATCAATCCCAAGGCCCATGCATGTAATGGACAAGTTCAAAGGTACTCCAAAGCAGATGTTTTAACTGTACATACTGTACATACTCAGTGGCAGATCTTAAAAAAATGTAGACAACTAAGAGCCATATCAAATACCTGGGGGCTGCTCAGAAAGTATGTCCTGAAAACATCAATGGACAGAAGTCCTTTCAACAATTCTTGTTTCAGAGAAAATAAAAATATGCTACAGACAAAAAATAACTGAAACACCAAATACCATTTTGTGTGTTTTTATGAATAAAAAATAAAGCAATAATTTCTCAGAAAATAAAACTCTGCTACAACTCTTATGCATATGTTCTAGCAGTGTGTTTTATTGAATTCCACAGATGTAATTAAGTGTGTCATTCATTTGTTCTCCATTATGGTATTTCAGTCAAACATAAACGGCTTTCAGACTTCATTTGCAAGAAAGATACTTTGAGCCAATTAATTTGCTAACTTCAGAGCAATAGCTCGAGAGGTCTTCACAGGCATTTAACTTTTCTTCCATGTATTTACAAAGCTCTACACAAGCACACATGTAAGTAAGCACCAATTTACCATGGCACTAACACAGAATAAGCTGACAGATTCTTTTCCCCCAAATCACTGTCTGATATATGATGCCATCATGGCATGTTCCTCCTATTCCTGGTAGTTTGTAATGTATTTAATCATGCCTCTGATTCAGCTGTGCTCAGTGGTTTCCATTTCATTTGTACAGCTGGAAAACGTGTGCTGCTGGCAGTTATGCAAAAGAGTCTGCTACAGTGAATGACTGAAATGGAGAGGAGGGGCAGGGCATAAGGAACTTTTGAGAGGAACTGTAGTACAGCATTTTAATTCTTGTGTTTTAATAAACAAGTCCAGAAATCCAGCCTATCGAGGAAAGTCCCTTTTATGTTACAAGTGATGTTCCTTCACTGTGGTAGAATTCAGCTCAGCTATCATCTGCCTGAAAAAGCCCATTTATAAATGGAGTGGTGATTGTAAAATGAATCCCTGGAAGCATTTTTTCAGAGAGGAGGCTATTGACAAGGCTGTATTGAAAAAAGAATGGATGGTGAACAGAATTATCTGTCCCAAGATAACTCACTGCAAAGTCAAACTTTGACCTTGCACCGATGAGGCAAAAGAGGCTCTAGGTAGGCAATAGAAGAGAAACTGTTTAAAGGTGGCACTGGGCCAGATCAGCTTCCTTTAGAATACTGCAAGCAACTGCTGCTGCTTTCTAAAAGGATTAACTACCAACACAGGACAGTTAGAACCTTGTGGGAGTCTCACCCTGATGTGCCAAAAGTCAGGATTTTCCCATCTCTTGCCTATCTACTTTCTGCTCAAGACCTCAGGAAAGCCCACTCTAAATTTTTTCTATTAGGAAAAGGTCTACATCTCATAGCAAGAATAAATCACTTAGAACAATTTAAATATGAGTCACCAGAATAATTAAGGGGTCACCCTTTCAGTATTCAGAGCATGCCCAAGATGAATTGGAAACACTAGTTCATTCCTCTTCACAGGCTGCTAACCAGAATTTCCAGAGCTCCTTTCCCAAGTTCATTTCAAGTCTTGCACCATGGCCTGAAGCAATGTATATTCTGGAGTCTCCACAGACAGAGGGGTGAGAAGTTTTGCACTCTGGCCTCCTGAAGGAGGAGGCTACTACACAAGTAGTAGCTCCACAAGTACTTCAGTAGCCCATGTGATGCCCAAAAGTCTGTGAACTTGCTCAGGGATGCTCATTTCAGTGAGGCGTTCAGCCTTCAGCTCAAACTCAGTGACTCACTCAGTTCTGGCCTCACCTTCACACAGGGCCCAGAAACAAAGAATTAAATTCAAAAATCTGTTGAGGCCCACAGCTGCTACACCTCTATCTATCTGCCATTCCACCTTTAGCAGGACTAGAAAACTTTTAACCTTTACGTGGGCTCTCAGTTATAAAATGAATAATGCATTTGCAACATTAAAAATCAACTTCTACCAATTACAGTCTGTGCCTTTGGTTACAGCTTTCTTCCATCTGGATAATAAAGCAGAGATTTCTGGGTTGTAAGTGAAGTTTGGGGTTGTTGGTTAAATATTTACTACCGCTAAAGCCGTGCTTCTTCTTAAAATGGAGAAGATTTTAAGATACAAAAGATCTCCTTTAATCTGTATTTATTTTTGTACTTCTCACATAGCATGCAGATTTTTAATTCTCTGGTTTAACCTAATTGCACATCATAAGTGAAATGTTTAGACAAAACATTGCATAACTATTGGCCAGGGAAAAATCCTAAAATTTAGTCTCTGAATCTGAGAAAGCAAAAATGTGATCTGAGAAAGAAATGGAAGGAGATTTCTTCATCTTAAAAAAAAAATTTAAAAAAGGAAGTGAATACTATTGAAACAAGACTTGTCTGATTAGTAACAATTCAATTGGTTTCATTTGATTACCCCTATTTGGGGGAGGGGGATTGTATTATTGTATTATTATATAATTTCCTTTTTAGATTAATTTGGTATGGTCTTCCTTTATATTTTCCCCCACTAAATTTAACATGGATGTCATTACACATCATAACTGCAATTACAGGTTTCAGTGGAAAGATGACATAATTAGGTGTAATTATGCTTATTATGTAAACACTATAAATTAAATATACAGAAAACCAACAAAGAAAAAATAAAATCACAAAGGAAAAAAGAAATTGAACAAATCCATGAGGTAATAAACTCAAAAAGGAAACTGAAAAAGTAAAAAAAATCTGTCCGCTAACAAAAGTATCTCTTTTTACCCCTGTTTCTAATTACATTTTATTTAGTATCAGTTTTTACTTTACTTCTTAAAATGCTTGCAGGAATAGGACCAGATCAAACATCTTAGTAACCCTGAGATTAAAAGCACTTAGAATACAAATCCCTCTCCTTTCCCAAATGGAAACACTTTTATTAACCAGGCAGTAAAGTCCCTGGACTTGTTCATCACTGATATCTGAAGAACCAACACACGTCTCCTCTAGCCATTACACTTTATCCTCTTTTAATGCACTGCAGTTTGTACACCCAGTCTCCTATATTTGCTATAATCATTCAGCTTCTGGCTTACTGCGGAAGCAAATGTAGTTATCTGGCTTCACATAACAGGCACCAAGAGCTAAAGCTAGTCCCTCTCTAAGTGGCAATAATACTTGTGAGGTAAATCATGGAAAAAAAAATTAGGGGGCATTAGGAGACACTCCACTGTACCTAGATGGAGTTTGGTCAGGCTCAGAGAATCTGGTCTAGAAGCCACAGGAATGTGCTGGCTCTGCACTGGGTCATTTAGTGCTTTACCACTGTGATCATAGGCTTGCAAAAGAAATTTGGGTTTGCTCTTCAATGTCTCTTCTTGGAAGTCACTGGAAAGCATGAACAGGTTCTACCTCTCATTGCTGACACTGGCAGTTCTACTGACAGGGTGAGGTACAGAACCTGGTACTTAATCAAACACGCAAAGGGGGGATCCTTTGTGTTACTCGTTTAAAATTTGGGTAACTCTCAGTTCCTAAACCTATGGCACTATTCTGCTCCTAACCTACAGGTCCTAAACTGCAAGAACTGTTTTTTAAAAGCTTAGCCATTCACATTTTATGGGGGCTTAGCTAACTGTGAAAGTACCATCTGATTTAATGGCTGAACATTTGCAAGGTGAGATGAAGGGTTTTTTTCCTGTCTGCATCCACAGGAGATGCCAAACACTCTCCAGCTCACAGGAATAACAGGTGGTCAGATGCTCAGTCTTCATGCAGTAGCTTCAGTAGCAGCAGGGGCTGCTCACTATGTTCCTGCAGTCTTTCCTGGAAGACTCAGCCTATAATACTTGTGAATTCTCTGTGGTTAGCATTGGTAGAAGCTTCAGACACCTGGATATTATTACATCCTGTATCTTTTAAATAAACAAAAGCTGTATCCCATAAAATATTAATTACACAAACATTTTATAACTGTTCTTGGGGACTCTGAGACAGAAGCCAAGACCTATAGGTAACATTTGCTTCCAGGACCAAAATGTGCAAGTTATGATTTTGTGGTAGCATATGGGAGGCTGTTGGTAAAGTAGCAGATGCTGTTAAAAATCCAATATGGGCTGAAAGAAAACATTTGTTATTTCCCATAGAATAATTCATCATATGTTCATAGACAGAATATCCACAGGGCTCTCCTCACCAAGGAAATGGGAACCATTTTCATACTGCAGGCCCCTACTACACACATCATAGAAGGCAGAATGGCTGTTGCTCAAGTGTATCTTGATGTCTTTGACAGACTTTTTGTCTTTCAGGACAAAATATAATATATTTTGTTTTTATTACACTACACAAAAGAAGCAGCTTTACCAGCTCTTTGTGTTTCAAGCACATTTCATCAAATGCCTTTTTGCACAGTATAGTACTGAACTTGGATCTCTGACAACTGTATATACTAAAGAGACAATGTACTTGCCTCAATGAAGACTTCACCATTCCTTGTACCCATGCACAAAGTCTGAACAAATTAAAAATAAAAGCTTTTTTCAGAGGAAAAAAAAAAAACACACCAAAATTGTTAGAAGATAAAAGCCAAACCACACATTCTAGAAGCCAGTTGATACTTGAGGCCTGGTCTGAACTCAGATTTAATAGAAATAAGAACAGTTGACCACTTAGTCATACCCATAATACCCATAAAAAGCTTGTATGAACACTCTTAATTCAAATTAAACTATACATAATAATTTATGCTAAAATCCACCCAATCAAACGCATGCACATTTTATATTTTTAAAAGGCTTGGGCATTAAACCTATGGCACTTGACCAGTTAAGAAAAACCCACCAAAATCACCGTGATTCTGCTCTGCTTGAGCTGAAAGAGCTATTATGTTGCTGAGTAAACAGTTCCCCTGTTCCTCCTACCTGCACACTTGTTTCCTATACTTATTCTCAGCTTTATTTCTTCTTTCATGCCAGCACCCACACTTGAATCAGCCCACCCACTTTTCATCTGCCAAGCAATCAGCCGCCGCTTCTTACATCTTACAGCTCCTTGGCAGAGCCTCCCAGCACTGTTCTCCGAGGACACGCTCATCCTTCCCTCTTTGAACACTGAGCCACTGTCACGGACGTATTTACAAATGCTGTAGTAGAAAGCTCAGAGCAGCAGCTCCAAATGGAACAAAACCATGTCCATGCAAAAGTGAAAAATAAATGGGAACATGCAGTGCTGCCTAAAGAGTGCCATCATTTTTTCTACCCATATTCCTCCTCAGAGAGCCAACTCTAGCTGGGAATTTATCATGTGCATAACATGGAGCAAGAAAGGAGAATAAAATTACACTTGAAAAAAGCAGATGATTTCGAAGCCAGGACAAATGAATAGTGCACCTGATGCTACACCTAACATTGCTATCTGCCTTTCGTGGAAAGAATCAATTTAGCTGGCATCACCTTCTTAGGATACATTCATTTCATCAAAAGATTTCAAAGAAGAAAGAAGAAAATCCCCAGACTCTGACACCTCAGAATTTTTAACCAAGGCTCAAAAGCAAAAGGATACCTTGG
This sequence comes from Ammospiza caudacuta, assembly GCF_027887145.1. Classification (NCBI taxonomy): domain Eukaryota; kingdom Metazoa; phylum Chordata; class Aves; order Passeriformes; family Passerellidae; genus Ammospiza; species Ammospiza caudacuta. The sequence goes on from NC_080601.1 coordinate 12,105,540, forward strand.
AAGAAGGAAAAGCAGAGAGTGAGTACCAGACAAAAAAGAGCTCAGCAGTGGCAGGCACCTCTGCTACTGTGATTTCTGAGAAACGGGAAAATATGAGGTCCTTATCTTCTGAAGGGTGCTGGATTCATTCTGCAAAGTCAAAAAACTCTTGGTCTTCAGTTAAGCAGACAATATACCAGATGTCCTACAGAAAAAGTGAAGGTAAACATTTGCAGTAAGGATTCAATTACAACAATCATGCACCTCATCTTGTGCACTAATTTAAAGTCTCAGAGGCCAGCCAGAATTTTTTAAAGAAACAACACACACAAACAGCACTATCTAAGCAACAGTTCAGCAACAAAAGAGTTTGATAGGTACCAGAGTGATTAAATTACTTATGGATGGTTAGCAATTCATAAATATCTTGTTAACAAGACCACCATACCAATCATGCTAGTTTTACTTAAACTCACCTTCCACAGGCCATCTAGTGAACTCAATTAGCATAATCATGCACAACTCCAAATACCAGAATTACTTTATACAAGTGTTCCTTTTTACAAATTATCATTTTTCAAGAGGCCTTTGTCTTCTGAGCCTCTCAAGTAACAAAGGCTGCTCTGCAGCCATTTTCTGAGAAAGCCACAGAGAGAAACTGCAAAGACGCCCCACATGCAATTAAAGGTAACAATATTTCCATACGTTCTCCTGACAAAATAGATGGTATTCTCCATCAAAGCAAACCAGGAACTAGCTCATGGCATGTCCCATTCCCACTGTACAAGACACTCAGGGCTTTTCTCTCCCCATCACGTCATTCAGTTTAAGCTAATGATTTAAAAGTAATTAAATCCAATAAACCATGACAGATTAAATAAAAACTAATCAAAGTAAATAAATTACTGTTTTCACACATGGCTTTTGTTTGGGCAACAGAATAAAAGGAAGTAGATGATGACAGTGAACAAAAGTGAATAAATAAAACATTAGTGTTTGAAACACATTATAACTCATTAACTTTTATGTCTGTTCTGCTGCAAAAAATACTCTGTATCAGCTAACAAGACAATCTAATGAGACCTATCAGGGGACTGTTATAACAAGATTGGGAGAGGGACCAGTGGCAAGGCTGTTTCTGCACAACGGAGAAAAGGATTTGTATTTAATTAACAGCATTTATCTCAACAGTCCATTCCGAAGGAATAGTCTGATAAAGGCAATCAGTCTCTTGAGCCAATTGGTCATTTAAACTCACAGATAGTTTTAAAATAATAAATCTGGGATAACCCATTGTTGATTACTATTTGTTGAAGATACTCGTTGGAACTAGCATTTGGTTGACACTGACATCAAAGTTGGATTTAGCTTTTTCCATTCTGTTCCCAAATAATGCCTACCAAAACACATGCACACAGATACAGGTAGTGTGTGCACACATATAGCTCAAGTTATAAGTACAATGGACCAAATACTTTAGGATTTTTCCAGAATCCAAGCCCCAGCAATCACAGCATGTTCTTGATTGAGTGAAGAAAACTCACACACTCCCTGTCGAATGGCTCCAGTGAGGCACAAGGATCAACTGCTAAAACCTAAGGATTGTTGCCTGAGTTTCAGCAATAGAAATAATTCTTGTATTAATAAAATTAGGAGAACCCTAAGAGAAACAAATGCCATAGAAGGATTAGTTTTAGTACTGAGATTAAATGTCACAAGTTTCTGCCTCCCAGACCTGCATTTGAATGGTTCATCTTGTAATTTTTCACTATTATTTTTATCATTGCTCCCTGCAAAGACACTGGCAATTTAAAAATAGCTTCACATGAAAGTACAAAATGAAAAATGTTGAAATATTTAGAGAACAAGTATCTACACACTTCTGAAGAGTTCCTGAACTTGAACAATTTAAAACACGCAGCATTTTCTACAGATGACTGATCAAAAAGTAAGAGAGACTATTGTACTGATCTCTAGCTACAACAGCAATAAAAATACAGTGAAGATAATTCTTTTACTCATATTTTCCAGAACAATTGAAATGACAAGCTCCCATGTGAACCTCAGTTTCTTTACAAACCAGAGTTGTCAGCACCCAGGCAAAAAAAAAATTTATTCCTCCTCCCAACCTACCTTGGGCAAAAATGAAAAATAACCTGCCAGTTACTCCACCACCAAAAATCTCCACAAATACAAAATCTTCCTTCTTCTTATCTCTGCTGGAACTTTCAGGTGTATCATCACTTCCATTGTCATCTTATTTCTTAATTTACTTAAAATAAATATAATTGAGCAGCTAATTAAAGCTTTGTGATGATACTTAAGCCTCTAAGCCTTTTTTTTACATAGAGAGTAAAAAACTATCTAACTCTTGCTGTCTATAACTTTCACTATTAACACTGCTGTCTCTAATTTTGGACTTGTGTAATATGGCTGACAAACTTGGTGCAAGACACACGGCTATGACTGGTTTTTTAAGGCATGAACCTTCTAAAAGGTCATTCCCTTAGTTTACTCCATGACCCTTTCAAGAGTTCTGATTCTCTTCACAAACTGGGAAATCCTTTCACAATTGTCACTGAAAGGGACTGCTCAGTTACAGCAGCCTTTTGCATAAGCAGTTTAATAACCAGAATCTACTTCACTGACTGAAAACAGGAGAAAATCTCGAGCTGCAAAATTCAACTGTCACACTTACTTCCCTACGGTACACAGGCTGTAAGGCTTCAGAAAGTTTTTTTTTTTAGTAAATTGTACCTGAAAGGTTTTGCAAATTAAATGTGAAACTGCAGAAGTCACAGTAAAAGCCTTGGTTCCTTGGGCCATCAGCAATTGCTGACCACTCAAGGCAATTGCCCCTTACATCTGGCTGAGACCATTGAAATAATATTCTCCATGTCTCATTGAGTCAGAGGCATTCCCCACTTGGAAAAGGGCCTTACTGAAACCACGAACTCAGAGCCAACAACGCACTTCTCATCAGCACCTCTGTGCCATTGCCTGCCCACAGTGCAGCAGCAGCAGGAGAGCTCAGCCAGCCCTCTTGGCTCGGTGGCCCCGGGCTGCAGGGGCACACGAGGACACAGGAGCAGCTCCCCAGCTGGTGGTGGCTCTTTGCAGCGGGCTGCTCGCCATCAGCATTCCAAACAGATCCCTCCCCTGCACTTGCTAACGCGCTCTATTGATCAGTGGATGCCGTACTCACTGGAGACCTGATTTCACTGCCTTTCATTAATTTAATTCTCTTAGCATCAGCTAAGTGGCTTGACACCTTTTTATTACATAAAGCCAATCTTTTGCAGGCCTAATCTTATATAATTTTGATCATTAACAACATGCTGTTCCAAAGAACTTTTGAGTTCATTTGGAGGGACTCACTCAACCCTCATGTCAGTGAACACTGGCAATCTTACCAGATTTTTTTCTTGTTTTCAGCCTCCCCAAAGCATAAAGGAAGTTGTTAGTCTTGAATAAACTGCACATTTCATTTAAGGGAATCCAGACTTACAGAGTACGGATTCTGACAGTTTATTTCATCTCTCATAAAACCGCTTTCAATGCATATGTTCTACAAGACTTGGCACTACACTGCTGACATGAAAGCTATTATTGTAACTGAACAATAAAATGTCAGTAAAATATACTGTCTGCTTTTCCTTAGAGCACCTAATGTTGTTACAGGCAGCCCTTCCCACTTTTTATAACACTGCTTGATAATTCATCTGTAATCCAGATACCCCTCTGTGCAGAAGAAAATGCACTAATAAAACCTATTAAGCTTAGCAGAAGTTAAAGCTGGATCAGTTATTTAAATGTAATTAATAATGTTTCAGTATCTGTAAAACCTAAAATAAACCCTGCAGTGATTTAATTTTAGATTATTCCAAAAAAAAGAAAAAAGTTGGAAAAGAAAGAGAAAGGAATAAATGTTTCAAACTTCCACAGTAAACATGAAGTCAGCAAAAGTAAATGTTTTGCACATACGTAATGCTGTTACATTGCACAAAGCAGCCAATTCTCAATAAGAAGACTGAAGTTATACTGCAGTCAAAGTTAATATGATGCACATACTACATATTCACATTGCCATGCATGGATACACAGAAAAAACAAACACTGACAATTTCATGTTTTATTGTCACTAGAAGTGTGAACGCATTTAGAGGCTTGGCATCTGATAGTAATAAAACAAGAAAGAGAAACTCAAACAGTGTAATTCTGAGCCATTAGAACATACTGCACCTGTCACACTCGTTAGCCAGAGAGTACAAAAATCCTGTTACATGTTTCATGAACATACCAGACTTCTTGGGTTCTTCCAACGTACTGAGGATCTTGGAGGGTGACCAAACTAATCCTTCCGTTTCATACTTTCATCATCTGAATAAATTATACCCTTAATCTTATCTTGCAAAATTCCATTGTATTCTAGTTCATTTATGATAAACAGAGGCATTTCCGTACTATAATCTTTCAGATCTTAATCTTCATTGAGGTTTGCCCATGGACAGGGTTAACCTGCTGTGTCAACAGCGGGCAGCCAGAAATTGGCATTGTAAATTTCCAGGTAAATTTAGAACAACATCTCCCAATAAGATAGGGATCCTTTATTTTGCAAAAAAAGCTTGTTTTCTTCAAATTGCTCAAGACACTTCAGCAAAGTCAGTAGTTTTGACCATGCAGTAGAATTTATGGCTTTCTACTGATGTTGTGATGCTCACTGTGTACCTCTCTAAAGGTAAATAGATCTGTAATAACTTTTACAAAAGTCCTTGTGTCATTGAAACTGTGCAGAAATGTTAATTTGAATTTAACAGAAATTTGGTTTTGTTTTGTTACATATTTAAAGTGACCATCAAGAGAGAATTATATTTTCATCACTCCTTTCCTGCACAAACTTGCAAGATATTAATTCTAATTTACATTTCATAGTATTTATCTTTAAAATTTGTTCTAAGACCATCTGCCTATTTTTTTTTCATAGAACTTGAGAAACGTGACCATCATATTTCTTAAAGTAAAATAGGGGCATGAACACAATAAAAAGCTATGTAATGCATAAGGTCACATCACCAGCAAAACAAGGAACATCCATCTCACATCACTATCTTCTTACAACATCATCAACCACTATTTCAGTCCATGCAGAAAGAACCTCTATTTCACAAGTTGGTTTTGCCCTGATTTTTAATGCACTATTCAATGTTTACTCCAATTCAGAGGTCACACAGCATTAACAATTGTTTCTTAAAAGGCAAATCTATTCTCATGAATAAATACTGCACAGCAAGAAGGCATACAAGGCCTGAGTAAGTCATTGGTGCATAGTGTTTACAAGTCTTCAGTGTTTATGGGATGTAATCACCCTCTGGGGTGGAGATGACCGAAAGCCTGAATTCCTCTCACTGCAGCAAGGGCACCTGCTGCTGCCTTACTCAGTGTCTGTTGGGCAGGATATGGGTTTGCAAAATGACTGGGGAAGAGAGACAAAAAGAAATCTGTGATCAAGCTCTCTGTGACCTTTCTCAGACAGCTAAGGTGCAGTTATCCTTTCAGCTTAACGATGAAGAAATACAGAATTTGCATTATGAAAATTTTGAAAATGTCATTCTGAATAGCAAGATTCACACCAAGAGAAAAGGAATCAATTATTCCTTTTGACTAAAGTAGATGGAAGAAGCTGAAGTAATTGCTCCTTAAATAAAGTACTCCACTCCCCACACACGATTTAATCTTTTAGACTGAACAAAGATTGCAAGTCTTGGCATATCCCACACACATTTATTATACTCCTGCTGCTGCAGAAGGGAGGGTTACTATCTCATTTGGTCTAGACACACCAGTCACAGCATAGTTTTAGATTTTTTGTCTGGACCCTGCTGACCAGAAGAATCTGAACAGCTAACAAGAGAACACAGTTCCAGTGCACAGATATACTTGACCAACTCTCTGTTATCCTCCAATTTTGTGAACAGTTATTTTGGCAATTTCCTGTAATTTAAAAATTGACCACAGTTTTCTATAAACTAATATAAAAATCAATAGGAAAAACCACATGTAGATGAAACTAGTTTTCATGCTGCATATAGTTTCTTAAACAGAATTAATCAAAAAATCATAAATAGAAGTAATTTTAAGTATTCAGTTACTTCTTTAAATTCAACCATGCAGTAATAGTTAAACTTTCCAGTGTAAATGCAAGCTTCCAACACTGGAAAAAATAGACATACATTTCTCAAAACATCATTGTGGTTTCTATGTTGCTCTTGAAGCTGACTGTTTCATTAATCAATCTCTACTACAGATCCAATTCAGCAAATATGGATGTATAAGTTTACAGCAAATACTAATCATAAAGTAAAAACTATTTACATATTTAACCTACAGGATGGTACCCCACACACAAGGAAAACATGCAAAGGAAGCATTCAGGGAAGTACTTTACCACTGCACATGACAATACATTTTAAATACACTTGATAATACCAAACAGACCCCAGACAGGTAGGCATCACTCGAGCTGAGCAACTGATCTGCAGTTAAAAGATTATTCAAGCAATTTCACTTCCAGCAACATGAGCTGCAGGGGGCTGAGTCATGCACCTTTCTTCTCCCTTTCTCTAGAACAGTTACAATTCTAGACTTCAGGCTCTTCTGGGTAAGAGGAGCAAGTGAATGACATGTTAGATCCTGCCTGGATCTTTGTTCTACATCATCAAAAAACTCATCCTCCTCCTTGTGGAACTCAGCAAAGCACCCAGCCACAGGCTCTTTTACACCTTGGTGTTGCCAGGACCACCTTGCAGGGTCACCTTTGTGTAGCCCATCAGCAGCATGAGTGCTCCAGTTGAGTAAAGGACTAAGGGGCATTTCCTCCTTCTCAGCTTTAGACAACACAGGACACAGTGTGATGATACAGTCAAGTGCTACAGATGTAAAATACAAGCAACATGCAACTATACCAACTGCAACATGATTAATGCTCAATTTCATCCCATTTTACCTGCATTCTCTTCTCTCCTGAAAAACAGCATTTAATGTCCTATGTGTGCCCATGTTATATGATCAAAGCAAGCATCTAGCATTAACATAAAAATAGAATTAAAAGAGCAAGGTAGTAACAGACTCTGGGAATGCAGAATTGCCTGCTGTCTAATGTTTAAAATTTGCAACAGCAGTAAGAAACTCAGAGAGAGACTAATTAATCCTGCAAGTTGCCCTGCAGTATGAGCAGCCTTTAGCAGAAGGGAGTCACTGAAGTGGTCTTTGCATGTGTAGGAGCACATGCTGTGTTACTGAGCTGCTGCAAATGAAGCTTTGTTAAATGACATGACTACTGGGGAAAGGCATAAGGGGTTAATTACAGTCAAGTGCACATGAAATATTTTGCTCTCTGTGATTAGTAACCTGAAACTAATAGTGCAAGTAAAACTGTCACCTTCTTGTTAATGGCACATTTCAACATCATTTATATTAGTTTTTCCCTTAGGAAATAATAAGCTTTCTACTATATGGGTGCTGTTAACAAGGGAATTCAGCAGAACTTAGAGGCTTATAATTCCTCTTTTATAAAATAATCACAGTAGAACTACAGTCATAAAGCCTTTCATTACATTCATGTGAGATCTTCCAGGAGGCTGACTCCTATGAGCAGTATGAAAGAACAAAAGTTAAATATTTTTCAGATATTGCATTCTGCAGAGGAATCTGGACATATCTAAACAGTGCCAGACAAAACAGTTTGGCCTATGACAAGTCTAAAAAGAGTAATACCACAGACCTCCAAGAATGTGAACAGTGCCAGCAGCCCTCACTCTCACTCCTTATCTGGCTGCTTCCTTCAGGTTGTGACAGAAGTTTTCACCAATTAAAATAATTCAAGGAAGATGTCAAATATTTCACACAAAGAATGCAAAATGAGAAAGATCCCAGAATGATGTTTCCCATTTTAAAAATCTCTACACCCATATTATTTTGGTGGAAAAAAAAACCACTTTGAATACCACTTAGGTTCAACAAGAATATGTGAAGTTTGAACACAGCACAAATGGTCCCAATGTAGAGGAATCTGTTTGTGAAATTACACCTGTGGGCTTGCACACATTTACAAAATTACTAAACCCAAGTGTCCTGTCAGTGGTCTTATAACATATAAGCAACCCTACATCTAATAGTAAATAGCAGCTTATTAATGAATCTCATCACAAAATTCACACTGTATCTTGCAGTAGTACCCTAGATGAGATAAAAAACTCATATGCAAGGATAAGAAAATCTGTATCAAGTCCATCACCATAAATAAAACCCATTACCTCACCACCAGTGTTAAGTGTTAGGTTACACATGGCTTTGAGGTCCAGATTAGATGTTTTAAGACCTCTGTAGATTTGGCACACCTCATGTTCAAATCAACAGCAGCTACACAACACTCATCAGTGAACCAGCAAGACTTCAAAGACTCAGTTTTCCTCCAACATTAAGTATAATGAAATGTTAAAATTACAACCTCCTATCATATTTTAAAATTTGGTTAAAAGCCAGCACATATTGAATTTCATCTGTTCTCTCACTGAGAATCAGCCTCCAAGTGACAAAGTAACACGGTTTCATGCACCACACTGTAGCACAACCCAAATAGACATATATTTTTTCTGCTTTTTTTTTCTGTCATGAAGCAATTCTGTTTTCTTACAGCAATACATCTGCAAGCTGTTCTTTCAATTGGTTGAAAATTTTTGCTGCCCAGTAAGACCACAGTATGCCAAGTAGCTTTTTCTGCACCAGTCATGGCTACAACTGAATTACAGACTGGGAACAGTTGGGATTAAATGACATCCTAGAGACAGTATGTGCTATTGGAGCAAAATCTATATTTTTTTCATATTAGCATACTAACCTGCCTTTATAATAGTTGCACAGAATAACACACAGAACAAGACAAGGCCACCATGAAATTGTATTGCCATGGTAGAAAAGAATCTTCACCTTTGCCTCTTTCTCCTTTTTAACACTGATCTGCCACAGTAAAAATAATGACAGAGACACAGGCTCAAAAGCACAAACCCGTACGCAGAAAACTGTCCTCTAAAATATCATTGTAGCTGGAAATGTCATCCAAGACTGAGTTCCCCTTTTCAGTTCCCAATTTTCTATCAGTATTTAATGAAATTGCATTGCATTTAGGGAATACCTCTTAAAATAAGATAGTAAATAATACCTACACTTTATGAACAAAAACATTTGTATGTCTATCAGAAGGCTGGAGAAATTTATCTGTTTAGTATTTCAATATAATGCCTACTCTGAGCAACAGATGTACAATGTCTTTGTACAAAGAATTAGGACTGCAACTTTACTAAAAAACCTTGTATAAGACATGGAAAAGCTCAAGGATTAATCACTAAACTGCATTTTAATATCCATTTTATGTCACTGAAGCCAAGAGTTAATAGATAATTCAAAAGGCTCTGAGTGATATATATTCAAGTTTGGTCATATTCACATCTTCAATTTTATAAAAAATCAACTATTATCTGATGTTGGCATAATTTTGTTCCATTAAGCAATCTGTGCTGAAAGTAATTCTGGGATTATAAATCTAATGAGAACAAAATAGGTCTTTTCCTATCTGAGATAAAAGGTACGGTGGAACGGCTCTGAATCTACAATGTAAAGACAATCTCCTACTAAGACACTGCGATCTCTCTTTCTTGTAAATAATGAAAAATTAAAGTCCAAGTTTTTCTTTTTGCTTTATTTAACTTCACACAAGGATTAGGCACTCTGAATATATTGATTAAACAGATATCTTTATATTTTTTCACAAAAAATGCTGTTTTCAATGCTGACTTTTAAATCACTAAGAGTAACTATTCAGATGTAAGACAAATTTTAAGTTGGGTTCAGGTCCATACAGACAGAGAGAATGGAGTGACAACAAAGACCATTTGCTCCTTACTGGTTTACAAAATCCAGCTGGAAGACTGGACCAACCCTGCATTTATTACATATTTAGATTGATATTAAAAGAATTAATGTGCCACTCTTTCAGGTCTTAAGAAAAAAAATACATTAAAATTTAAAATAAGAGCAAGAACAAATTTGTTATAATAAAAGCAAAATGTCAAAGACTGTTCTATTCTGCATCACTGAAGTCCAGGAAGAGTAAGTCACATACAAACGAATGTTGAAGCCTCAGTCTTACATTATAAAGTGAGAATTGCAGAATTCTCTCCAGGTCCTACCATCCTCCCTCCTAATCAGAAAGCAACCTGAATGAGACAGTGTTTCCTTCCCACCTACAGGAGCCCAAGATTAAATGGTAACAGCTTTGTTTATCTAAACCAATGTACCTGCCAGCTTTAGGCTCACATTAGTAACTGAGTTCCAATATTATGCATAAATTACAAGACAATCACATCAAATAGTTCTGCTCTATCCTTTCCCTTAAAAAAAAAAAAAAAAAAAAAAAAAACACAAAAAAACACAAAAAAAAAAAAAAAAAAAACACAAAAAAAAAAAAAAAAACTAAACCAAAACCCAAAGCTAAGATTTTGGGTATAAGCAACACAGACCATCAGGCTTTAGAATACATTTCCAATAAAGTGATGTTGATGTGGAATTTAGGATTAAAAATAGTACAGGAACGCTAACATTGCAAAATTAATAAAACAAGCTATGACCCTTGTGTTCTTGACAAATCAGAGAAAAACAGAACTAGAATTAGGAAAACAAGTAGTAATTACAGTTTGTATTTAAACAGTAAATGTCTGTTTAAAACACATCAGTGTATCAACAATGGAATATCTGATGAAGAGCCAACAGTCATGGAAATGCTTGTTCAGACTAAGGATGCAAGAGCTTCACAGGGACTAGAAGCAAAAGAAAAACTGCATTTTATCCAAAAAATAAAATTCTTTTTCATCCAAAGTCCAACTGCAATATAAGTATCAAAAAATGTATTTGGAAAATACATTAAGACAAGTAAGGGGTCACAGGGAAGTTTTTCCCTCCTCGTGAGATGCTGCAATATCCTCTTCAAGCCACTCACACCATTTATATTGGAGGCATCAGTGACTGCAAAACAACAGGCAAGCCTTCTCTACTACTACTACTACTTGGAGGAATTTGGAGAACAAATATACCAGTAATTCCCATTCAGAAAGAGATAAAATAATTAAATACTCCAAAATGAGAAAAAAACTACTGCTCTTTAGCAGTAACTTCAAAATATTACTTAACTTTCAACATGGCTAATTCCTTATGGAGAAACTGTTTGATAATAACTGGAAACAGAAAAATGTTGAGAAAACACGGAAATTTCCCAAGAAAAGCTGCATATGAACAGTAATTATGGCTAATCCATCTGGTGCGTTTCTTTGAGTAGGGTCAATAGAACTGATCCTGTGATAGTTATTGAAGAACTATTAAAAAAAACTCACAAGTTTATACTTCTTAAAACTGATAAAGAGCATTCCACCACAGAATATGACTAAAACAGTCATCCTTGAGCAGATTGATGTGTAATGGGAGCTCCTGTGATTCATGGGAAGACAAACTTTGTGAAGAGATTCTTCTCACTTGCCCTGTTACAATTCTGTTTGTGTCACTGGGGCATTCCCCAATAGCTCATTGCTTTTCTGCCCTCATTTTGTTTACAAGGTTAGCAACAAAAGGTACAGGATGTGAAAATAGAGATGAAGGCAAATCTCATAACAGTATCTGCACTGCATCTGTGTGCAGTCCTGGCAGCTGCATACTGGCATGCAAAGGAAGAGGAGTGTGCCCTTCTTCCCAGTCATTATTTGGATGCTGTTAATAAGTGATATTTCAGGCATGAGAAGTAAAAAGATCGAAAGAAACCAACATCACTCAGAGTTACAGAATGACCAAAGGCAGCCTCCACTCCCTAAGTGCCCTCAACTCTCAGCAGCAGTGAAATAAAGGAGCTTCTTAGCTCTCCTTGGCCCTCCCACTGTAATTAATCTGGACTACCAGAGCTCCAGTGAAGCTAATTAATAGTTATTAAGGAACATGGTTAATGACACTATGGGCATGCATCAACACAGACACCCCATTTGTAGCTTTGCCAGAAATAAAGCATTTTTATGACAGATAATTTGCAGACCCGATTTCTCACAACGTATTCCCTCCCTGAAGGGAATATCACAATGCCAGGCTGTCTGCACATACAGAAATATGCAGAGATATTTCATTTACCTGTGATTATTTACCAGTTACAGCTCCTAGAATTATAGCTGGAGCTAGGCTTAGCAAAACATAAAGGAAAAATTAAAATCCATCAGAGGAGCAAAATAATGGGGAAAAAACCAATGTTTCTTGAAAGCATTTTTTTTCTAAAATACCAAATATTTAATGCAAGTATCAAATTATATTTTACATTTTTATTTTCTCAACAGTATTTCCTTTTAGTTTACAGAATTCTTCAAGCCAAAAACTAGGATAGAATGGTTGGTTATCGCTGGAGATATGGGAAAGTTGGCAAAGGTATAAAAACTTCCCAACAACAGTTTCACATAAACAACTGTTAGGGTCCATCCCTGAACTACATCATTTCCAAAAGCAAAAAGTCAAAATATTTTATGTGAAGACGCTGCCAGAAGTGTAGCACTACATTTTTAATTCCATTTCTTTCTGTGAAAAACTTCTTGCATTTCGCTCTAAATTTATCTATTTTCTCCTCCCACCCCAAAACCTCAGCTTTTGGCAAGTGTAAAATCTGCCAGTATCTAACTAAGGGTTCACATCAATAGCACAAGATGGTTTTTGATATCCCTGTACATTATGTGAAATTTGTATGCATTTCCATATTTCTAATTATAACAACAGAGAAAATTAAATTTAGGAGAAAATTAAATTTAAGCAGATAAGTTCAAGACTTTGGATCTTCTACATACCCTACAAAACAAAAACAGTAAAAGCACATGTAAGGAATATATTTCCAAAAGTTATAATGCCAGAAGCTGTCGCTGTGTTTTGGTCTTCAAAACCCAAATCTTGACCCTCTGATGGAACCCTGAAGGAGGTACTCAATAGACTAGCCTGGATTATGGGAGGTGCCTACTTGAATATCCTTCCTACCACACTGTCATGAAGATTTTTTTTTAATCCAGCTTCAAAAATCCTAAATTTCAAATAAATTATAAAAAAAAGTATAGACATCATTGCCTAGTAAAAGTATTTGAAAACAAACTTTTATTATATCCCTGTCTCTGTCTTCATAAAAAAGCATAAGAACTTTAATTAATTTTTTTAATACAAAAACTAGAAACAGAAGACACTAAAAGTTTATAAAACGAACCCAAACAAGACAGACATACAAAGAAGCATGCTCAGGGACAGCATGATACAGATCATAATGCTCCCAGCACTGACTGTGTCACATCAAACTTGCACTGCTTAGCAGCAGGAATTATTTTAGAGTAATGGCAATGTGGTACACATTTTTCCATCATAGACAGAAAACTAGGGAGAATCAAACCAGAGGAAGAGGGAGAAAATACTTTCCCAGTAACTTTAATTTCCCATAGATCTTTTATAGCTACTGGATTCAATAAGCTGTTCCCTGCAGAAACAACACAAATCTTCAGAGAACTGGAAGACACAGAATAAATTTCACATAATGCAGCTACATGACAATGGCTGCATGGATCTGGAGTTGTTATTTTTCAGACCTTGAAAACAACCCTCATTTAATGGCGACAAACTCACTCCAGAACCACAACTAAGCTAAAAACATTACTCTGCAGATGCACAATGCCTTCAAATAGGCATTTTGACTAACAGAGACTCCAAATTAGCTTTCTTCAAGCCACTGGCATGCATAAAGCTCAACACTCACATGCAGAGAACCAAAGCATTTGAGTTAGGTAAGTTGAACCACAGCCAGCTCTGAATGTCCAAACTGCTGAGTTAATTCATCAACAAGCAACTACCAAGTACACAATTAAGAATAGAGCATTTGTTTGGCTTCCCATCTAAGGAAACTCATCCTACTTAACAAAATAATCACAAAGGTAGCAAACAAAATGTAAACTAAAGCTTTCTTCCTTTCCCTACAACAGAAGTTTGTTTCACCTATTGATGAGACCCTCACCCTCCCTAAGAGAAGGAACATCACACCAAGAAGACTCAAAAGTCCATCTTTGTCTACCCTGCTCAAGTGCCATGTTCATGAGCAAACTGGAGACTGACACTGCTGCTTTGCTACTCACCACTGTGGATTCAGGGTAAAAACTAATACTCATCATTCTTTCTGATTCAATATCGTAGAGTCTTGTCACCTCAATCCAGGAGAAAAATTGAGCATTTCAGTGTTTACCTATGGGATTCACACAGCCAAGTTAATATGAAATACTTCCCTCACTGCCTGGGCACTGCATTACCTTACTTCCCTAAAATAAAGTTCATTTGAAATGCCACTATTTTGCTACAGAAGGACAGATCCCAAAGTACTCACCACTGTGAATAGCCTGCAGAAAGGATGATTATTATTGCATACATTTCTGAAGAGCTTGTCTCTCCATTGTGTCTGCAGACAAGATATGCTGTTTAAAGACGAACAGTGGAAATGAAAGGGATGCCCAGTGGGAGGCAAGAGCCAAGCTGCAGCCCATGATGGAAGTGTTTTTATCACTGTAGTGCTTGTTGCTGCAAACAATGTAAGAATTCAGCATTCATTTGAAGTGTAGCCTTTAGAGCTACAGCTGTGCTAACGCACAGATGGGAAAAAAATATATCTTAAAGATGAGATGCATCATTTCTTTCACTTTAAATAGGAAATACAGCCTAGATAGAGAGAAAATGTGGATAGCAGGTACATAAAATCTGAAAGCATGATTGCTGTAATGAAGATGCCCATGCAGGGACTTTGAGATCTGGGTGGTCTGAGACAGTTTATATGGCTCCTGCTTTGCCTTGCCACATAAGCACATTTATGTGCATCCAGTTTGAGATGAAAATGGGCACAAAGGAAAAACAAAGGTGTGGGGAATGTGTCTTCCTCCTGGTGAAGTCCTCAGATTTCTTCTGAGTGAGGAACAAGGATATTCTACTGGTGCAAGGATCCCTTGCACATTGACTCCCCTCATTACTAAGCAATGTGAGGGTTTGTGTCCTTTTCCTTTTCACATAAGCTTTCTGAAAGTGCAACAGACATCCTACATCACACACATCTGATGACTGTGGCTGTCCTGGTAGGAGAAACAGAAGAGATTAGAGGTCCAAAAGTAAAGGCAGACAGGAAAAAAAGAAAGGGATAGGTGAGAAAAAACATCAGTAAAGCCTGGTGTGGTATGGCAGGAAAGAGATGAGCCTAAAAAGAAAGCACTTCATGATGCAGGAATGTGTGATGACAAGAATACGAGGGGGAAAAGAAACATCAGTACAGCTAAAAAGGGAATTTGTTTGTGATGCAGTGATTTACAGAATACAAAGCAAGTGTTCTGGGAAACTGCTGTTACCCACATGTTCAGAAATGGACAAAAATAGAAGATATTATATTTGTAAAGGAGCAAAAAACAATAACATGATGAAGAAATACATATACTTCCTTCCTAGGGCAGTAAAGCTGCAGAACATAACGAGATCTGATGGGAGATAAACTCAACCATCGGGGAAGCTGGAAATGCATTCTGGCAGCTATCAAAGATATGTAGCAAATGAAGATCAGTCTAAAAGGTAAACAGAAATGGTGTAGTCATTTATTTTCCTTTAGAAAATTACAGATACCAAGGCCAAACTCTACTTTGGCATATCACTCTGAGGGCAAATGTAAACCAAAGGGACAAGAGCAAGGACTGGGAAAGGTCACAGAAAAGAACTGAAAGGCTTGATGGACTTGGCCAGGGAGTTTTCATCAAATTACAGGATAGTGGCTCTCTCAAGACAAACAAAATAACAGCCTTTTATCAATATCATATCAATTCCTTCCATGCAAGAGCCTGCCACCTAGGTCATTTTATAAGTTTACCAAAGAAGGGCCTGTAGCTGATCCCTGGTAACTGAAGAAAAGCCAGAAAAAAAAAATGGTAAGACCAAGGATGATTACTACGAAAGCCAAGAGTTATTTAAAATAAACACAATCCATATGAACTGATGTCCTGCTATTTTTTGTGATTAACCAACTAATTAAGTATTAGTGGTTGCTCTGCAGAAAAACACAAAGATGAAAATATTCTCTAAACAGGGAGTACTATTCAGCCTGGTAGCTGCAGATTTGACAAGACCTTGCCAGTTTTCTCACAAATCATGCTATTAACTTCTCTTTCAGCTTCAAAGTCTGACACCAGTATAGAAGGGACAGCTATGCTTAGGGAACTTTCAATACAAAACCATCAAAAGGCAATAAAAACAGCAATTTTAGAGACTTGCAAGTGGTGTGGCAGCCAACTCTCACCCCACCATCTGAACACACATCCCTGGCGTCACACACTGCAACTCTGTTTCCTGACCTTTCATCCTAATACATATGGGGAAAAGAAAAGCACTTCAAGGCAAGATCTCTTGGAATAAAATGCTTAAGAGTGTGCTGAATATTCTAATCAGGACTTGTTAATTAATTCTCACAATGCTTGGTACAAGTAGGTAGAGCAGAAAGATTATATTATTAGAGAGCAGCCATATCAGAATCCATACAGTGATAGGCAATAAAATATTGCTGATTTACTGGAAAGGGACTAAATTTTTTTTTCAGATAAAGACTGAGACTTTTAAACTCCGATTTATAAGCCCAAAACGTATAAACATTCTGAAGAACCATTTACATGTACCTATCTGCCTTTTTAAAACATCTAGGCTATAAGAAATTTTGACATTGCTCGAATGACAAAGACTACATGTGAAACAAGTCAGTACTAGTATCACCTTGTCTTTCAGTGTTCATGTAAATCCCTCTTGATGAAAGCCATTTTTGAGTCCTTCACAGTGACACGCAGCTATTATATAAAGCACAAAGAAGGTTTATGTAAAGCTAAAAACTTAGTCTAACCCAAGTCCTCTCCATTGCTGTGCCATAGGCTATAGTTGGGGGTTTTTTAACTGATTTCAGTCATTAGGGGGTATATGAAAAAAAGAAAAATCCTCTACTGTGCAAAGCTTTTCCTTTTTACGAGATCTTTTGGCCCTGTGCAAGCAGTGATCTCCTTTTCTTTTAAAGTGTCTTTATGGAGACTCCAGGGAAGATTTCCTCTGGATAAGAAGACTTTGAGGGGCTGTAAGTCAGACACATGCTTTTGAGCCCTTCATGTCACCAGGGATCTGGGGAAGGAAAATTATCTCTCAAGGCACTTTCAAAAGGGAAATCCACAGTGCTGTCTCTAGAGCAGTTAACAGCTCCATCTCTAAAGCCTCCCATTAGAGGCAAGAATGACAGCTTCTCTCTTTCCTATGCTTTACAAGTGTTCCCTAATCAAACAGGGCAGGTACACAGCAACCTCCCTAGAGATTCTTACCATATTTGACACTTCCTTGTTTTATCCTGAGCCTCCAGCTAATTAGTAATTTTTGAACAGAAATTGTTCAGTATCAAAAAACGCAGGTTTTCAGAGGTAAACTCAACCACCAGAGCTATTTCTGAAGCATTTGGCTAAACAAATGGAAAGAACAAACGTACTTCCAATGGAAATATGCCTTCTTTCTGTTGCACCAAATCATCAGGAGCTTTACAGCAAGTTTACAGCCAGTTACCAGACATACATTGTTAGGCATGACAGAACTTCTTACTTTTCAAGTAGTGTTAAAGCTTGGGTAGAGTGAAAGGAGATATTAAGTGGAGGGTTCAGTGTTCTGTGGGAAATGGGGATGCTGAGACGGTCATGTAGGTACCCGACTGAAGAGTTCCAGTGCAATGCAAACACAAGGTTAAGTGCAGGAAGAGCTGCAGGGACCTTGTCCCTCAGCAGCTGATGGCTGTGTCACCTCATCAAAAACCAGCCTGGCAGAGGCCTGGCTTACAAGGGAGCAACCAGAGTTCTCAAGAAAGTACTGTTCAAGGTCCCAGGGGGGCTGCAGTCAGCCTAACTGCAAGGATTTCACTCCTATAATGACTGACTGGGTTTGGCATAAAACAAGTATCTTATAGGAAATATGTACATCATCTTCCTAATGTTGAGCAGTATATTGTGTATGTGTCTATATATATATATATGCAGACACACACACACATACTTATATATGTGAAAAGTGGGAAAAGCACAGGCCAACTAATTGGTTCAAATGCCAGATTTTGGGACTTGCTTGCCTCAGTTTGCAGCTTTCTCACTGAAGGTAAAAGGGAATTTTGCTCGCATACACAGACTTCAGTAACAAGTTCTGACAGAGAGACCAGATAATCAGTCATGAGCAATCCAACACATCCTGCTCCCTCATTAGACCAAGGAGTCCCAAGCACAGTTTGTGAGGTTCTTTCTGCAGCTGGCCCAGAGTCAGAGTGTGTATCGCCCATGGCTGTCTGTGTGCAAGGCTCAGCAGCTCCTGCCAGCTGCAAGGGCAGCAGATCCAGCCACACCACTCCTCTGGTGCCGCCCTTCCCTTCTCCCTGACAGGGTGCCTGCACAGAAGCCACATCAGCAGCCCTAGGACAGCTCCAGGTGTGCCTCAGTGAGCCCTGGCACCAGTGACCATCAACGACAAGGACAGCAAAGCCTACCACAGCTCTCAGGCTGAAATAATTCCATTTGCTTCAAAGTCTTCTAAATTACAATAAGGCTTTGTTGTCAGATATCCAAGTACACTTATAGAATTAACAGTTCCCTGGAAACTTAGGGGTTTCTCCAAAATATTCTCATTATATGAAACAAAAGAAATTATAGAAGGCAGTGGTTCTGTGTGTCTACTGACACTGACCAAGACTGATTAGCTACCTAGTTTTCAGACCAAAAATATTCCTTACCACAAGAAGAATCAGTACTGACAGCAAGGGCTTCCTTGGATTTTGCTTAGGAGAATAAGCAGAGGTAACAGAAAACATCACTGTCACCAAAAAGTATACATTCTGAGGCAGGAATAATTTTTTAATAAGAAGTCTGTAACAGAAAAACTTCATTCTATTCAGCTTTCAAAATACCAAAGATGAAATAAGGGACTTTTCCAACCTCTCTTTCACAAATCTCATTGAATCAATTTTTTATAAACAGGGGGGTTAATTTTGTTTGCATTTCCTGTTTTACATTTTTCTCAGAAGTATGATAAAGGAGCAAAGTTGCTTATATGCCTTTTCAAAGAACTTTTTTGACATTTTGCCACTGAAAGTGCTCAAAAACTAATGATGGATCTCTAATCCACCATGGAATATGTTCTGTGCTACATATAACATTTTTTGTGTATTAAAAAAAGTAGGTTCAGAACTCTTCTGTATGACTTGCGCTACCCAGTAACAGCAGCTCCAGCTCTGCCCTATCTCCTGACATATTTGTTTCCAGATTCACTTCCTGAAGTTACAGTAAATTATTAAATGCAGTGTGGTGATTTTCTCTTGTTACAGTTTAAAGACATTTTAAAGATGGGATACCAAGTTTCACCTGCATGGCTGACATTAGGGCCTGGGAGACCCCTGCAGGGACTTTTCTGTTTTCCTTCTCCCATTGTCCATACTTCACTAGCTCTTCCTCATTTCTTAGCAATAGTTGGCTACAAGCTTGGAAAATCATCTGACATCAAATCAGACTCTCCTTGAAAGACCTAGATACTATCAACCCCAAATCTCTGAACTCCACAGATCAGACCCTGTAAAGCCTCCTTTTAGAAATTATTTGTCAATGACTAGTAAAACAGGCAATAAATTTTTAAAGCTATGTTATCTATAACTTTTACAGTCAGACATAATACCTACTTCAGTTACCATAAAAAGTGTTGCAACAGATGTTTTGGGGTTTAATGAAGACAGTCAAGCGAATTTATTGCCTATTTCTTGTAGAGCTGACAGAGCCATTTTGAACAAATAACTTCCCCCACTATAGTCTTTATTTTGTGCCTATATTGAACAGCATGTATCAGACTGCAGTTTTTCCTCTTAGAATGAAGCACTTCAAGTCTTTACAGGTCAGTCAAGCCTGCTGAGGCTCATGACTCAGCTGGAAGCAGTTAGTCCAGTGACAGAGCCTTGGTTGTCTCCAGCCAGCACAGCTGGGCACACTGTCACCTGTGAGATGAGCACTTGTATCTGAGTTAAAGGGGTGTAACTTTTCAGAAATACTTGCAAAAGACTTCAAGTGACTGCAATAAGCATAAGCAACAAACCAGTTGAGTTGTTCTCTTGTATAAGACACACACTCACTGAGGTTGAAGAGCCAAGCTAACCTGGAAAGAAAGAAGAAATGCATCCCCACAGGAGACTCCCATGACTGAGTCAAGCTCTGCTACAGACAGGGTAGAATTAACCCCAGGACTGGACGTGGTTCATGCTCACTGTACTCACACTGCCTCAGTCACAGATCAGGTCTAAACACATATGGGCCTGGAAAGCCCTTTTGTACACAAATTCTGAGCCTGCTTGTAAAAAGTTACAGTGATTTGCACTATTTAGAAACAAAGAGTTGCCATGAGGTTACGTGTGGTCTAAAACCTAAGCTCTAATATGGCTGAGAATCAAGCCTGGCAAAAGTTCACATCATTAGTGAAGGTTATAAAGTTATGCTTTCAAATCTCTGTGAACAAAAAGAAAGTTGTGGTTCTCAAACTAAACTTCTATGAACTGAAGAAAGCTGAAGAAACGTCTAATAAATTCAATAAATTAGAGCAGTAAAACAAATCAAATACAATGATTTATTTATACGTCTGAAAACAGTTAAATTCATCAAAATAATCACAGAGCTAATTCTCTCTATTATCTATTTTAAGCAAATGGTCTGAGTTTTTACAAAAGCAGCAAACTACTGTTTGCTATCAATGGCAACAAATATAATCAACTTCAAATGTTCGCATGCAAGATACAGAGGGAATTTGCTGCAATCGGTTCAAATGAGGCAGAGGGGGAGGAACATGCAGCTCCTATGATTTAGTGAGTCAGTGACAATAGAGACTGTGGTATTAAAAGTACTCAGCAACATTGTTGTACAAGAAAGGTCCCATTGTAGTATGCTGCATTAACAGCAGCAAATCCTTGAGAGTTTTCCAGGCCTTGTCAGCCCAGACTGCTTTGATGAATGATATAAACAGAAGATGAAATAATCACTCACTAGTTTACAAGCACTGAGTGCAGCTATTAAAGAATTCTAGTCTGCATTATGACAGTGGAACAGTCATGCTTGGCAAACAGGCCAGTATCTGAGCTTATAGTTGTCAGAACATCCTGAATTCTTATCTTTATTTTATATTTCTGAGGCTTATACCTCCAAAGACAGGGTTCTCCTTCACATTGTATTTCCCTACAGAAAAAAGACTGCCAAACTCAAGGGGGTTGTTGCTCTGCTTATCAACTCCCAGATAAAAGCTTATCATTCAAGAACACCAGTCAATTATTCTAGTCTTTGTAGTCAGCTAATGATAAGAGAAATCCTCACTACCACAAAAAACTTAACAGATTATTATTTAATTTAAGGAAAATCAACATAAGCATGAAGTTAGTGACATTGAGCAGACTGTCATTTTATGGTTGGACGCAATAATCTTAAAGGTCTGTTTCAACCTAAATCCTTCTACAATTTTGTCTTTATGTTACATACCAGGGGGACAAACCTGGAAAGACCATTGGGATCACTGATTGCGATTCTCTGCAATCCCAGGAAAATATAATAAACAAGTCAGTAACACACAGGTCCTGAGAACAGCAAGGACTATTTCCTAAATCTTCTACAACTGGTTTCAAACTGTGGGTCACAGAACAAACCAGGCAATTAAGAAGAAAAAAAAAAAAAAAGAAACTGACAACTAACAACATCACCAAGTTTCAGTAGACTGAAATGATCAATAACCTCAGAAAGTTTTCCAGAGGTACAGAAATGGGAAAAGCTTGAAAATAACTGGCCTACAGCCAGGCCAAAGTCTACAGTAAGAGGCCAAAGGCCAGAACCACAACACAACTCAAGAGCAGAGCAGATGAAATTCCGGCTGCTGTACTGACCCCCAACAATATCAACTGTTCCATGTCAAACAGTTCAGAAAACTCTGAGAGATGGATCACATCCAACAGAGCACCGAGAGTGAAAATGAACTAAGCAGCTGTTCCCTACTTGTCTCACCGAGAAGAAAAATTTCTTCAGAAGTCCACACCTTGTTTAACCCACTTCTGATTTAAACAAGTGCTGCAGAGTAATAACAGAATTAAGCAAGAGGTGCACCAGGCTAATTTATCCAATATCTCATCACTTCCTCTCGTACTTCAGTGATCAAAGGATACCAGCAGTGAGAAGGCAGGAAAAGTAAATAAGGACTGAAGCTAAAGACCACCAAGCACCTTAAGCTATCTTTCAGGAGGAAGGTCCCTCTTTGGGCCCCTCTTGTGTCAGGAGCAGGCATGAAGTATCTGATAATGCTTTGTGGGCACTGGAAAGAGGAACTCCAATCCCAAGGAGACACACAGAGGTCACAAAGTTCTGTCTTCCTAACTGTGTTGTACAGATCAGAGCTTGGGAAAATTATTGGGACTCCCATTTCTCCTCACCTGACTGTTTTCATACACCAGCAACAAGAGTTAGAGGTAAAAATTCCACAATTTAAAACTTATTCCAGGATCAGCATCCAGAAAATCACTTGACCTTTCCCTGTATTGAAATAACTAATAGTCTCAACAAGTTTACTTTCTATATAAATACTTTTCTATAGAAAAAGAGATAAAATTAGTTTCCTGTAAAATCTCATCAAAAAGAGATTATAATTATGAGGAGAATGGCATAATACTTTTTTAAGCCATCTTGAGACAACCATCAATATACTTCAGAACATTTCATTGAATTTTATCAGCATTTAGGAAGGAAAAAGAATGCCTTGAGGCCAGCCCTGTCAGCAAATATTTCCCACCATTAACTTCAATCTCAGTATTATTTCAGATGACTGAATTGTAGACACAATTTTCTAAAGCCATGTGAACACTCTACTACATTGATGGCCAAACTTTTCCCACATGAACCATTATCTGCAAATATGGATACAAAGTAATTAGCAATCTTTTGGAAAGTTCACAGGCACACTTCATATTAACAACCTCTCATGAAGAAACTCACAGAACTTCGTAAAATTGGAATTTATGAGACCAAGATCAAACTACATCTTCATTTGTCTCTCTGTATGGTTTCATAAGGAAAATGATTTTGTAATACCTGGTAGAAAACTTTCTGACCAAAAGCTAAAAAAACCAATCTTTTTCTTTTTATATATGTAACATCACCAGAAATATTTTTTTTAATTGCCAAGTTTACATATCTACAGACCTTTTTTGAGGAGAAATTTCATTTTCCCTCATGCATGTCTATCTGAGCTGTAGCCCAGCTTCCTCAGATAGCTTCCATCTTATCAACACTATCATAAGTTTTTCCTCAGTTCTCAAGCTACTTATTAACATTGCAACAACACACTAAATCTTGAAAATACACCTCTTAAAATTCTCAGTTTCAAAGTGCATTTGCCAAAGGCCCTAGGATATATGACTATTTCCCAGTTAATGTGATAATCTGACAAGATATTTTCAAATTATACATTCAAAGTAGCCCTGAAGAGATGGAGATATGACAGAACTTTTTAAATCTATATATTTATTTGTATTCCCCAAGTCTGGTTCACCTCACCAACAAAGTAGCTGGGTACAGATTTAAATGGCAAACAGATTAGAGCCCTCAATTTGCCTTAAGGGACTTCTCAGGGGCACTGGGGCCAGCAGAGCCTTTCCAACTGTTGCTGTGCTGTTTGGCAGTCAGAGAAACTCCTTCTATTTCTTCTCCAACCTCAGACAGAGCAATTTTACCTTATCAGTTTCCCTAACTGTCCCAGAAAGTGAACTGAGCAATCCAGGCTAACACCTTTTCCTGCCTGTCCCTTGATCCCCTCGTGACTGAGTTTAAGTTGAATTTTGCCAGGTAAAGTGTTGTGTGTATGTAAGATACATATTTTTCTCCAGGGCCTTGTTCAGTAGTTTTCTGGGCTCCTCTGCTGCATTTCACAGTGTATGAATTTTACAGGTAACTTACACTCCATGCACAGGTTTTATACAGAGGTAAACTACACCCCTGGGCAATTTAGCAATACTATTTCTGGAAGGAAAAAAAAAAATCAGAAACAAAAACAAAAAACCCCACAACTTTCTACATTGTAAGTCTGTCACAAATTACAGACTATAAGTTTTTCTCCCCTGCAAGCCCAAAAGAATGCATCATTTTAAAGCACATTTTCTCCAGCTTATTCATTTATTCTTCTGAGAAAATACATTTCAGAACCAAAACATGAAAACATGACACACATCCTGCTCCAAGCCTTCCTCTTACAGCATCCTTTAGATGTGCCACTTCTACTGACTCAACACAACCACCCACACTTCTCAAGGCAGGAGACGACTCCAGATTACAAACAGTCTCCCTGCAGGCCAGCAACAACAAAGACCAGTTATCAGCATTACCAAAATCCACTTTAGAGCCCCAGTGCCACCATGAATGCAGGACATGAACTCCCATCTTTGAGCAACAAGATATTTCTTGCATACCCACCAAGTATTTTCTTCATGTTGAGCTGCACAAAGTGCAACGCCTCTTTGAATGTAATTAACACAAGAAAGAAAACACAAACACCTTGAAATTATGACAATGCATAATCTGCCTCATGTTCACAAAAGTTTTAGGAAGTGCTTTTTGACCAAACTACCATTTCAGTCTGACTCCATTTAGGTACTAGCATTGCCAGAATGCCCTATAGCAAATACAACTGACCACTGCTATAATTTCTTTTTTACATTCCTGATATAATGCCATTCTGTAGAGCTATAGAGATGCCTTGAGGTAGCAGCTCTAGCTTCTTGTCCCTGTGTGTTCTCCATTTCCTTATAATGGAAAGGTTAAAAGTTAAAATCTAAAATAAAAATATTTTAAAAGAGAGGAAGATTACCCTTCATATTAGTGAAAGCAGGATGAGAGGCTTAATTCTGTAATGCCAGGCTCACTGCAGCAGGTAACACAGAGGAAGCTACATGAAACTTAGAGGTTTCACTTGTTGGTCACTGAAAGGCACTAAGTCTTCCAGAGACACTTTTCATTTCCATAATGCAATCCCACTTCTTGTAATGTAAGTGAAAAAGACAAAACCTTAGTTTTGTCATGCAGATACAGTAAGCATTTACAAACCTTAGCATATACCCTGACAAAGCATCTGTGTACTGCTGCCAACAGATGTCATCACGATGATTAAAATGCAGTGGAAATAAAATAATCCAGTAAATCAGGAAAAGCGTGTTCATAAATTCTATTGCATTGAGCAGTGGCAGGGAAGAGGGAAGTGTGGGGGGAGCACCATGCTGCCAAACAAGAGAGGACAGGTAAAAAAGACATCAGAATTTGAAGAGAAAATTTACATTTACAGACCTCACCAGCAGGTAGAATGATGGACCTGCTGTTCATACAAAATGGGGCATGGCTGAAAGTGATGAAGTGGCTCTGGAAAGTGCAATCACAGGCAGGAAAGTCTCCTCAGTTAGATGCTTTTGAGAAACTGGAGTTTTAGTTAAGAACTCCAGGCATAAAGATACCAGCTGCAACTCTACAGTCCCTGACTTGGCAATAAAACACTAAGAAACCAAATGGACGACAGAGAGAAACACCTCCTGAGAAAAATGCTGGGTTACTGAAAAACAGTCTACTCAAAGACAGTAAAGACAGTAGTAAGTCTGCTCAAAGACACTTTTGAGAACTAGGCTTGAGGATTTGATTCTAAAAGAATCAGGTATCACTAATTACATTGCCCAGAGGACTCTCAGTTTCATCTGATGTCACATTATATTTCAAAACAGCAGTGTAAAAGCAAAGAGGATACACCATGGTCACAAAAGTGTAAACTGCCCTCAACACATAACAAAGCATTAAGCCTTTAGAAATAGGGTTTTTTAAAGGAGAAAAAAAAAGTTATGTAGTCCTGCAACATGAGATTACTTTTCATGTGGACTGCACAATGCTTTAACCCAGATATGGGCACGCTCCTGTCCAGCTGTCCTGGGCAAGTGGCTTTCTACAAGCTGAGGTTTGTCAACCTCAACTTCGGCTACACTGTAGCTTTCCCCATTTCATCCTGTAGCAAAAATTCCTTTTCTCCTGTTGGAAAGTCAAATGCCTTGCACAGGCTGATTATTTGCAAAATGACTACTGATCTAAGATGTGGCACCCTTGCCCTTCTCCAGTTTCTTTAAAAACCAGACCCATACTGTGCAAACAGCTTGCTCAGACTAGGGGAGGAACAAGCTTTTCCTATTTCTGTTTGGGTCACTAAATCCTACCTATATCAAACACACTTTTACTTCCACAATAACTGATGAACCACAGCACGAAAGCAAGCTGAAGGGAAAGAAAAAAAAAAGAGAAAGTTTCACTAAAAAAAAATCAAAACATAAAGCAGATAATTGGGTTGCTCCCTTTTATTTTTTGTGCACTTCAACACCCTAGCCCTCTCTGGTTTGACCCTTGAAGACATCACATCCTAAGTTCTTTTTCTCTAAACTTCTCAGATAACTTTTCTCATTCCAAAAATATTTTCAAGTAGGACAGAAAATGGGAAAATCATCAGTCATTTCAATTAGAATGCAGCTAATATTTTACACAAGACAATGCTCAATTTACATCAGAGTTTACTTGGAAGTTATGAAGCATTTTTTAAATCAATGAAAAATTTAATTTAAACAAATTGTTTTAAAATAAAGGATTTGCAAATACACAAAGATGCTGAGAGACTCTCAGTATAAGCCTACTCCTCCTTCCACCATCCCAAGTTTTACCTCTAGGAGCAGAGAGGTTAAGAAGACAAAGGGCTATGGAAATGCTCTAGATCATTACACCATTTCTCTATTGGAAGTATTATCAAGCAGCAAATAATTGGTGTTTCCTAAGTATCACGTAATGGCATAAATAGGGTCATTTACCCACTGACAAAGACAATTCTCATTAACTTTACAAACATTCAGTTCTATGGAAAATCCTTTTGTTCAATTTCTAAATAAGAACAAACCAGACTGTCAATGAGATTTTGAGGACATGGAAAGCATTCCATCAGCAATGTTACTAGTTAAAATCTCTAAGACTCAGATAAGTAAATTAAAAAGCAGAGAATAAAATTACTAGACTGAGGAATAGAATACTTAATGAGTCCCTGGCCCCACTGGGACTTTTTGGCTTGAGATTCATGTGTTTATATGAGAGAAATTAATTTCTTAGATATTATTCTATTGACTATATGGGGGAGAAATTGTTTTCTTACTGTCCTTTTACTCCCTCTATGAAAGGTTGCTAAGGGAATAGTTCTCAGTAAGGTCAAGCAGCAGAAACCCTGCTGTGTGTTTTAATGCAGCCAAACAACACTTGAAATTAATGCCTCTTGGTTCTTTCTACCTTTAAGGACTGGCTGTTAGTGCTTTCCAGTATTCTTACTGCATATATGAATATGTAATAGGCAGAAGAGAGAAAATGGACAGGCACAGCAGGGTCAGAATGAAGGAACTTCACAAAAGCTGTGCTAGTGCAGACAGCTTCTTCCTGATAAGGCAAAATTTTCAGATTATAAAAAGCATTCCAAACCCACAAACCCAAACCCTTTTTCAAACACAGCAATCAAGTCTCCAAATTATAATTAAATGCAAGCTATTAGGAAAAACATAAAAGAAAGCCTTTCAACATAGTTCTCATTTCAGATATTTATTGCCTGAAAGTTGTGTAAATGAAAGAAAACCTGGCATATTAGCATATCATTATTAACTGCCTTTGAAATTATTACAGATGTACATATGATATAAAATGAGTATCTCAAAATGTTCTATACTACTTAACAATCTCACTTCCATTTCCTTGACAAGATTCCTAATATGAAAAGAGCTGCACTAAGGATGAGCATCAGCTGCTCTCGTTCCTCAGTGAAGAGTGAAATGGAAAGGATTCTCAGGATGACACCAATGATTTCGACCTCAGACCCAACAGTTCTGTGTAAGGAAGTCTCATATGTGCCCTGTGCATAAAACATGTCATTCCTCACCCTGAAACCTGACCACTTTCAACAGATTTGCAAATGGAAAAGACCCACAGCATTTCCATGTGTAAGAAAAATCACTGCAAGTAGTATGACATCAAAATAAAAGAAGTGCCAAAATGTGAAATTGAACATGTAAACCATTTTTAAAATCCTCAACTCAAATACTTGAAAATTATGGAAAAATGTCTTGCCAAGAAAAAAAAAAAAAGACCTGTGAATCAATTTTATTCTAGCAGGTCACTTCCAGAAAAACACACACATTTGCTGGTTAAAAAAAAAAAAGGTATATTTCCTACAATTACAAGACTCACACAGCAGCATGATTCCAACAATCTAAGTAATATTTTTTCTGAGGGGCAAGTTGAAAAAACACCTCTAAGCACAAAAGCACAAGTTGACAGCGACAAATAAAGACACAGCAGGAATTCCCCTCAGAGGAAATTTATTATGAATAAAAGTATGAGAAACATTTTGATTTTTGCCTAAAAAGACTGGCTGCTCTGAAAGGACAAAAAGTAAAATCTGAAGTAACTGTTTCAGCTACAGTCTTGGTGTGCTATAGTCTTACAGCTGGGCACTATTATAGCTGTATAACTTGGCTTTGAGGCTTTGTTTTGTTTTCCTTCCAGTAAACAACTGTGGTAAGCCACAAACAGTTTTAATAAATATGACATCCCTTCTATTCAAAGAACGTGCAGCTTTAACTACTTTCACTGTATGGCTCAACCTCAGCATGATAAATCACATCAAAATATTAAATTCATCTCATTCAGCAAGTATAAAGACATAATTTAAAATGTAATACTTAGATAGTCAATCCCCTAATCATCTGTAGCTAGAAGACTGAACACAGAAAGGCTCAAGGCATATTCCCTGCTGGACACATTACAGTAAGTCTAGCAATTAAATTATTTGTACAGAGTATATGGGCAAGCATGTATATGCATATATCCAGATTGTATTTCACAGTTCAGGATCCTGTTCTTGAGCCATTATTTTAACTAGATCAGGCTGAGGAGGTTTTGTGTACTCATTTCACTTTTACAGATCCTCCTCCACATTAATGACTGAGAACAGCTGCCACAGGCAAACAAAGTGCTCAGAAAATTATTTTCTCTAAAAATAATAAATAAGCAAAACACAAAGAAAATCTTTAACCCTGAAACACGTTCCCTAACATTTTTATGAACACTGCTTATTCCTGATCTTTTGGGATAATTTCTAGTACACCAGTTAACGAGTAGCCTATTTTCCATAATGAAATCCCAGAATAAGAAACCCAACTGCAGCTCCTTGGTAAATGAGCAGGATCAGCAGCAGGATCAGTGGGAAAGACCATTACATACTGAAAAAGCACTGTAGCCTAACCTGCAGCTAATTTTCTATATGAGACCTTCAAAATAGATGGGTCACCCACACCTTACATGGAAATAAAAGTATTAGCAAGTCTGCAATTAGAAGAAAGAAGAAATGCACTTAACCTTCTCTGCAGATGGAGGAAATAAAATCCTCTTTCAAACCTCTTTTAAAAGTCTTTTAACTGCAAAGCATGAAAATAATAAGGCATACCCTGTCATCCTACAGCAGGCAGGGACTGAGATGCCTCTTGTGGCCTCCTCTCCACCCCCAGACTCCACCAAGCTGGGGCAGGACTGGTGCTCCAATCAGGTCCCATCTACACTGCAGGCACACTTTCTTTTCCACAGAAAGCCTCTTGCTCCCTGGGGATGCTCAGCCGTGACACATCCTTGTTCCCCTGAGTGCCTGCAGCAGGGCTGTGTGACACTGTGTCACACCAAGCTCTGGGCAGCCCAGCCCCAGCATGAACTGACAGGAGCCTCTGCAAAGGAAAGCACATGGCTGGGGTGGAACTAACCCTGGTACAGCCTGTAAAAACACCCAAACTGCACCAGGGGCGTGCTGGAGTGGGAGTCCTCCCAGAAGTACCAAATACTCTGCACCCACAGTTGAACTGTGACCAGAACAGAACAGCTGTTGGCTACCAAGTAACAAACAGCAAGAGGGATGACCCAACAAAACAAAAGGGGATATAGATATTGGCCCATAGAGCGTAGCCTGCCTTCATCCTCAGCACCAAAGGGACTCCCTCATGGGCAATCAGCTTCCTTCCTATGCACGTCCCTGCTTTCAACATATCAACAGCACAAGAATATCAGGAGATGGACATTTTAATTAGCTGTTTTCGTTAGCTCTGAAAACACTCTTGCTTATATTACACTAAGAAATACAACTGTAGAGCATAAAAACACAAGCACAATGAGATGACAGCGTCACAGATATCTTCACTGTGGCAGTCCTTAACAAGTCAAGGTCTGACCTCAGAGGGCCCAAGGAGGTAAAACTGTTAAACCCATTCACCCCACTGAGCAACAGCTTTTAAATGCAGAGAAACAGCATAAAAAAAGGTGTCATTGCACAGCAAGGCCTCTCTGACCACAGGTGGGACCCCCGACCTACACTTTCTGGTTGGCTTCTAGAACTGCTGAAAGTTGGTATTAAACTGAGGAAAAAGGTATGTAACAGTATTTGCTTTCCAGAGAGTTAGGAGTGCACCTGTCAAAACTTCCAAACAAGAGCTTGCACCCCAATGAAAAGAGTCTGAAATCTGTGTTCAAGCTTGGAAGAAGAGTAGATAAAGGTAAAGTTATTTGACAGTGAAAGACTCAAGAGAAAACACTGGAGAAAAACTGACAGTACATCGATATAAACCAATCCTTTGCAATTCTGGCAGATGAGATTTTTTTCTAATGCTTTACTTTAAAAATCTAGGTACAGCCTATAGGTCCTACCTATGCACCCAATTCCCCGAGCCAGAGCGGTCAAATCAATTAATTTTTGGGGTTTGGGGTTATTTTTTTTTAATTAAAAAAAATACATAATGATAATTATAAAAACCCTATTAATTTGTACGTGCAGTATTTCACAAATAAATGTAAACAGCAATGGAGCTGCTGAATCTGGTTCTCCAGATCTGTATTTCATCTTATTTGATCAGCTTACACCTTCCCAACAAATAAAACTGTAGACAGCAACTGTGGTTGTAACATTAAATATATGTGCTGAGACAAGAGAGATCAAGAGCCATGTGCTGATCTATTCTCCCTGAGATCCAGTGACGTGATGTGTGGGAATGGCTCAAAGCTGTGTCATGGGAGCTTTCAACTGGACACAAGGAAACATTTCCTTACTGCAAGGGTGGCCAGACACTGGAACAGCCTTTCCAGAGAGGTGCTCAATGCCACAAGCCTGTCAGTGGTTGAGGGATTTGGACATTGCTCTTAACAACACGCCTGAACTTTTGGTCTGCCTTGAATTATTCAGGCAGCTAGACTAGATATTGTTGTAGGTCACTTCCAATGGTCTATTCTGTCTATTCTATTTTATGTCAAGTATATATCATTACCAAGTGCTACAGACTATGATAACAGATCACATTCACTCAATGGTATACAGCACAGACACCCAAAAACTCAGCAGCTCTGAGTTGCTCTGAAACCACAGCACTGTGTATGGGACTGACAATAAATCCATTTATGGAACACCATTCTTGCACTCAAATCACATTTTGATTTTCCAAATTTGTTCTGGTTTCCTGAACTGACAGCATTTTAACAACAACAAGCACACATACAAGGCGTCTCAAATTAGAAACAATTCATTTGAAATTGCTATGCAGAGAGAACAGCAAGTTTCAGCTCCAGGAAAGCTCCATAGATGTGTAAGCATCATCCACTGAGAAAAAGGGGTTTAAAGTTTTGCAGTTTCTGACTAACAAGTTCCTTTGGATCCTTTCTCCTAAGGGTGCTACGAATGGCAAGTATTAGCTTTCTCATGTCCCAGTTTTGACCTACAGCTAACTATGAAAGCAGCAATGCTTTGAAAACACCATTTTAAAAACTTGCAGGTCAGTTTTGTTTGGGTTTTTTAGTCTAAACATGCCATCAAATTTTCAAGCCCATCCACAAACCTGTTTGCCATCTGTACATCATGCACACAGTCCCTTCTGAGCACCAATGACAGGCTCAGAAATCTCAATTTGAACAGAAAGCTTAAAAAGTAGCTTTGAGCCTATTTGAATCCTTGAATCACAAAAAGGTTACTACAGCACTAGTTTAAATAGAGGCCACACAAAAACCAGCTCACACTGCAATCACTTAACTGAAACTGAGCACATAACTCTTTTGGAAGCAAGAATCTAGTTTAACTTTACGTTTGTGGTTTGAGCTTATTTCTCTAAATCACATGAAAAGAACAATGATTCCCCATGTATATTTCCTCCCGTAACAGTCAGTGAAAAACAATTTTTCCCTCAAGTAATTGCCACATACATAAAAGCAATATTCTACCAAATGCAACGACTGCTTGCAAGGGCAGACAAAACAAGGCCTATTTTATGCATACACCAGGGTCTGTTCATTCTTTACTGTTTCATCCCTTGCCACTGGAGTGCCTTTCACCCATGTGCTGCACTTTGTTTATAGAATGAGCTTGATGGGACCAAAACAATCTCATTACTCATCAGCACAACAGGATCTTGTTTATGCAATACACATTGAAATGAAAGACAAAGAAGGAAACAAAATTTATACTTTTTGTTAATTGTAGTTCTCTGGTACCTGACACACCGTTAACATGAGTGTCCACCAAGTCTTTGAAGAAAAAGTATCTCAATTTTATTTACCGATTTCAGTCACCAGAGACTATCACTATAGCTCCCTTATCTCACTATAGCAAAGTCCCTAGAGTTTTTTTTTTATTTTTCCCCAAAATCTAGCAATACATCTCAGCACATCCAGCACTGAAAACTACTCTTTTGTTTGGCCTTTAGTTCTGTGAATGCATTGCTCCTCTAAGAAAACCCTGCTGGTACTACTCTTCTGTGCTTCCTACTCATGCAGATGTTCTCCAACTGCACAGTAAATGCCAGGACAAACACATGCTAGAACTATCTCTGTCAGTAATTAAAGTTTCATCATTGTGTAATAGACATTGTTATGTGGAATGATGACTTTCTGTAATTCTACCAGCACAATATCATTGAAATAAA
This sequence comes from Ammospiza caudacuta, assembly GCF_027887145.1. NCBI lineage: Eukaryota > Metazoa > Chordata > Aves > Passeriformes > Passerellidae > Ammospiza > Ammospiza caudacuta. Next base: position 12,138,748 of record NC_080601.1, read on the forward strand.
GTTCTCTCTTTAAAGTTGTCTTTTAAAAGGACTTAAGGATAACTTACAATGTCATCTTACAGGACTGTGCAAAAGACACTTCAAATAAAAACAGTATTTGATTGGTTTCCTTGCATGAACTATTCTGGTGGTGATAGACAATGGTCTATTTTTATTCCAAACTGGTTTTCACTTGTAAAAAAAGTTCCATCCCTGTGAAGCTAAGGTTTGCAACATTGATTTCCATGCCACTGCTTGGGAAGATGCTGCAGAAGAATAATGTGGATGTCAGGGCGTTTTATGTAGTGGCAGGAAGATTCTGTGAGCAGTCTGGGCAGCAGATTTGCTCCAGGTTGTTCTGACTACTACACGCAGTATTTTGCTAAAATGAGCAGGATATCCAAACAGTGAGATACAATGAGATTTTGAATAATCAGAACAACATCAAGTAACACTGGTCAATGAGACACTGCTCAGTAAGAACAGACCAGCAACTTGCACGCCCCATGGATTACTCTGCCCACATGGATGACAATTTCAAAGGTAGGAAATTAAACCTGAAAAAAAAAAAAAAAAAAAAAAAAACAAACAAAAGACCTGACCTGAACCAACAAAGCAAGCCAGGAAAGTGAGCAGAGTCAGACATTTTTCTTAGGCCTCCCACTGTGGCAAGCTTTTACTTGCATAAAGGATCATTCCACAATACTCCCAAAAGAAAACACCTTGATGTGCCTTATTGAAGCAGTGATAGAGAACAAGTTCTTTTTGGAATAGTGAAGAATCATCAACTACTTAATTCTCCAGCGTGCTATCAGTTCATCAAAGCACAATTCAAACTACAATGGGCAGTGAAAGAGCATCTTGGAAGGGACAGTAGAAAACATCTTTATTTACATATATTCAGGTAGCACAAAGCACCTGTAACAAAATGGCTGAAAATCTGACCAGGCCCTTTTCTGTGGATGCAGCATGGAAACTCAACAAAGATAATTTATTTTTATTGTAGTCCTCATAAATGTAACCCCAACCTTTGAGGTTAGCAAATAACTCAATTTTTAAAAAGTATTACTAGACCAAGAAGAATCCTCCACGAGGTCATGCTTTCCTGCTTTTAACAAAACTGTGCAAAGGGACCCCATCCACCAGACTGCCAGCTCAGATCGCCGGGCATTCAAAATGGTTTCATACAGTTTTACTTCTGAGAAGAGACATTGTTGAAAGCTATTGTTCAGCCAGCCAACTACTGTCACTTCCATGAATATGAATAAGCTCCAATATAGGACACTGAGTTTTCGCAAATGTAAGAAGATCCAATTGTTCAGTTATTCTTTGCCAATAAATCAACCCACCAGTATTTAGAGATTTTTGGTTTCCTCTGGTGTTTGAATATGTGGGTGAAGTTTTGCTTTCAAGTCCTCTTCTTCCCATTTTAATAAAGATTTTTTTTCATAGCACCTTGCTAAGTTTTCAGAGCAGCTGAAGGAATCTTACTGTCAGTAGGATGAGGCCCTTGGAAATAGATATATTGCTGTTTCTCTGGATAATATTAACTAGCACCTACTCTGAGGAAAAGAGCGAGCATAAGAAATTGCTCAGAGTTCATGAAAATTAACATTTGGTATAATTTTGTAGCCATAATTTACATGTACACAATTTAGACATAAATACATATGGATTAATGCAAATCTTCATACTGGGAAAGATTCGCTGTGCTCTGTAAAACTAAGGGTAAGGCTGGTGATGAATCATTTTTTAAATATTCTAGTCTGGGTATATAAATAGCTTTCTGTTTCTAGAATAATTACTACTGAAAAATACAGCTTCTTAAATAACCTAGGCCATAATTAACCTTCGCTTCATTAAATTACAAATAATATCTTTTTAAAGTCTTATTTGTAAAGGCAAGCTGATTAATTTAAACGTTTCCCTTTTGCAAAAAAAAAAAAAAAAAAAAAAAAAAAAAAAAAAAAGAGAAAAATTTAAAATCTAATTGGAATTATTTACCAACGGAGCTACTTTTCAGCTCTTGCAAACTCTGGGAAGGCTTTCAGCCGGCTCCCTCACCCCCTGCCCGGCCCCCCGAGGGAGCTCCATGCTCACACTGCCGCCCCGGCCCTGCCTCCCTGGATGCTCGGGGAGAGATGCCGGTGTGTGCCCGCACCTTCCGCGGCCGCTCCGGCCGGAGTCAGACCCCTTGGCCGGCCCCTCGGTGCCGCATCACCGCCTCCCTCCCTGCGGGCGGGACCCTTCCCGTGCCCGGTCCCAACGCGTGGCCGCGCTGGCAGCACGGGGACAGCGGTGCGACGTGGCCCTGCCTGCCCTCGGCAGTGGGGAGCCAGGATCGCTGTGCAGCCCCTCATGCCCTGCGCTGCCCAGCCCTGCCCGGCCGTCCCTGCGCAGCGCGGCTGCCGCCCCGGCCCGGGCACCCTGCGCGCACGGCCGGGCTGGGCTGGGCTGGGCACGGCGCCGCCGCCGCACCGCGCCGTCCCTCCCCTTTCCTTGTAAGACAGCGCCAACCCCCGACCGAAGAAAAGTTTCCAGCCGAGCGCCAGGGCAGGTCCGGGCTGTCACCGGCGGCCCCTCCCCGCCGATGGGACGATCCTCCCTCAGCCCCGTCCCGTCCGCGTACCCAAGCCCCCCGCGCCGTGGGTGCCGCCCGAGGCGCTCACCTTCCTGCACCGCATGGAAGGGATTGTTGGCCTCTATGAGCTTGATGGAGTAAGTGATTTTCTCGCTCTGGAGGATGTCGTCATTGAGGTTCAGATCCGACACCGCCTGCTTGAACACTTCATCGTCCTTGGCAGCATTGCCTTCGAAAATGGCACCTGAGGGGAGGAAGGCGGCAGAGGGTGAGGAGGGCTTGCCCAGGACCCCCACTCCCCTCTGGGCAGTGCAGGGCTCAAGCCGGCTCGCACGGCACCGGGTGGGGCCGGGCCACACACGTGGGCGGCCTCGTCCCGGGCACGGGGCAGCGCAGCGTTCCTCCCGGTCACTTCTGCTCCACGGCAAATTACGGAGCCCTGAACCAAGCACGGCGGGGTGATGGACTTGCTCCACCAGTGACGGGAAAGGGAGCAGGCTTGGAAACTCCACCAACTTTTTGCTCGCTGCTTGCCTGTCCCTGGGATGCTGCCTTTCCGGCCGCGGTTTTATTGAGGCTTAGAAGCACACACGAACGTGAAGCCGGGATTTGTGTCCAGTAACCTGGAAGCTTTAATTTCACTGTCCTGTTTATGCAGTTAACGTGAAAACATCTGGCGATGTGTGTTACATAAAATCCCTCTCCGCGGAGCGTGTGTGTGCCCACGCCAGGCTTACTGCCCTGCTCTACGCGGCGCTGGGAGATCTTTAGAGCTGGCAACAAAACAAGCAAAAAACATTATTCCCCAGCCTGGAAAAGTCCTGCTGATTCACACCGTGCGTGCCTGTGGCTTGAGCCTCCGTGCACTGCCCGTGTGCGTCCCAGCTCTGCACACAGCAGCTCCCCGCTCCTGCCCAGCACTTAGTTAGCAAACACCACTCTGGCTGAAGTTCGTGCGGGGAGAAGCCGAGGTGACACGGTCCACGCGCAAGAGAAGCAGGGCTGAGAGAGAGACCCGTGGAGGTTCCTTCACCCACCCTTCTACCCCAGCCCTGCCGCCTCCCTTCCTCCCCGCGGCGCTGGCCCCGGTGCCGTGGGGGTCCTGCCCCTGGTTAGGAGTCCTCCGCTGCGGTCAGGGCTGACCCCGTCTCTTTAATGGCTCCGCAATGCTGTTTGCCTTGGCTGCGCCCCCAGGCTCTGGAGGCGAGCGCCGACGACCGGAGCCTCCTTCCCACCGGCCTCGGAGCCGTCCGTGCCGGGAAACTTGTTACAGGGCCGGTCCCCTTCTCCCCTTCCTTGCCTCGGGTCCACACGGGACTTTCTTCCCGTATCCGTGGAGCCTCTCCTCGCCAGGATGGCTCCTACCCCGGCCCCCTCCTTCTTCTGATCTCCCATCCTCCCCGAAAGACTGGTGGGAATTACTGCTTTTCATTTCCCGGACATACTCCCGTTTCCTCCTCTATCATCCTCTACAAGTGATTCTCTCCCCCCTCTCCGCCCCTAAACATCCTCATTTTCGTTCCTGCTGGTACCTTTCAACACCAGCCAAAAGGTGACTGCAGAGCCTCGCTTTTGCTTGCCAGGCTTCCCGCGGACATCACCGTGCCTTGCTCCCAGAAGCCATAAAAGTTCACATCAGCCTTTCCTTTGCCTCTTATTCATCCCTCTCTTCCTCCCACTGATCCAGCCTTCTTGCTGCCCAGGGGCTTTAATGAGATCTTATTCAAACCACAACAGTTGCGCGCATAGACACACACACACGCACACACAACAGAGCCGCTGCAAAGCTCGCCTTTCTAACCCCTTCCCAGCCAAGTTCCCCCCTGCGCCCCCCGCATTCCGCCTTGGCTGACACCTGCTACGGCAGGGGATGGAAACCAGGGGATTATCTCCCCGAAAGTTTTCCCTGCGAGCACGTTCAGATTATGCTCGGGTGATGGGGGCGGTTGTTTGTTTTCGGTGGCGAGGAGGCGGGGGGTGGGGGGGAAGAAAGCCTTTCCACGCAAACAGGTCCAAGCACAGACTCCCCAGCCACATGGGAGACCGCAGCGGCGGCCCCGGCGGGTCCCCTGCCCGGCGCACAGGCGGCATTTCGGCCCTAACTTTACAACCGCGGGCAGAATACAGCTGCCTTCCTCGCATCCGTCCTCCTGTCTCTCCGCGGAGTTGGGTTCCACCGCTGCCAGTGACATTATCGCGGCTAAACGAGACGCTTCCTTTATATATTTATTTATCTACCGCGTCCCTCTCCAACCCCCCCGCTCCCTCTCTTACCAATGTGGATGATGGAGTCCGCCCGCACCGAAACGCACTGAAATATCCAGGGGAAAATCCAGAGCATCAACACTTCCATTTCCAGCCTCTCGCACAGCACATCAGCCCGGGTTTGGTGGAGAGACAGGGGGAAAGAAAAAAAAAAAAGGCGCAAGGGCAGGTGGACCAAGGCAGCGGGCGCGGGGGGGAGATGCCCAGGCACCCCCCTCTTAGAAAAAAATCCCAAAATCCCCCAGCACCCCAAGAATTATCCAAGATTGAGGAAAACGGGTGATGGGGGAGGAAAAAATTAAAAAAAAAAAAAAAAAAAACAAAAAAAAAAAAAAAAAAACGGGGTTAGAAAATCACGGAGGTAGATCCCGGGTTGGCAGGCGGCGCGGCGGAGCCTCCAGCGCTCGGTGTGTGCCGGGGCGCCGGCAGACCGCGAACTGCGGAGCGGCCCCCCCGCCGCCGCCGCCCGCCCCTCGCGCCACGTGACTGCGGAGCCTCGGCGCTCGGTGCCGCCGGGGCACGGCGCGGCGGGCGGGCAGCGGGGCGCACGGGCCGCGCCGGGCGAGCGCGCAGCGCTGCGGGGAGCGCTCAGCCGGGCCACAGCGGGGCAGCTGCCCGCGATCGAGGAGATTTACTAAATATATATATCCTTATCTATAATGTATGTCACCCGAGGAAAGGGGTAGGGAAAGGATGCTCCAAGCGCAGGGATGCGAGGCGGGCGGGCAGCTCCCGGTTGCCGGGCGCAAGCTGTTCCGCGGGGCGGCAGCCGCTGCCCGGAGAGTGGCCGGCGCTGCGTGGCCTCCCGCAGCCCCCGCCCGGCCCGGCACCGCGGGACGCCCCCGCAGGTAAGGGCGCGGGGCTGCGCCCGCTGCCGCTCCTCCAACTTCAGCGACGAGGGGCGGCGCGGGGGCACCGCGCCGAAGCGGGAGGTGGAGGAAATGCCCCTTCCTTCTTCCACACGCTCGAGCCCGGGACATGATCCGTGTTTGAGGAGAGAAATGGAAATGCGAGGTTTTTATCCCCGCGCTGGGGACGAGGCGGTGGGGAGGAAAAGTGGTACAGCAGAACCTTTTCTTGTTTTGTTTTGTTCTAGCTTTCAATGAAATCTAATTCATAAATTGGACATGCTCAGGCTCAGAAGACTAATTCATCCCCTAAAACAAACGCATCAGTGATTGCAGGCACCCAAACGTGACAAGCGTCTCAATATACCGAGGATCCAGAGAAAACAAATTCATTCAGGAGCCCGATACGTAATTAAAACTACTGCCAAGAAAATGAGTTGAGAGCAGGATGTTACCAAGATTATTAAGTTGCTGTGGGGCTGAGGCACGGACCGCTATAGTGATACATACAGATAATGTCAGTCTTTGGATAACGGGAGGAAGAGCGATTCCTGGAGGTCGCCGTCTTGCAAGCGCAAGCCTGGTACCAGCGCGCCGTGGCCGCATCCTGCTCCCGAGATGGCACCGGCGAGCCGGGGGCTCGGCGGGGAAGGAGCGGCCCCCGCCGCCTGCTGAGCCCCGGCAGAGCGGCCGCAAAGGGGCCGGCGGCGCCCGTACCCCTGGCACTGGCTGCAGCATCCCTGTCATGTGTATTCAGCACACTTTTTCTAGCCATCACCTGTACTAATAAATGCTCCTGATGCTGAGCAGCGTCTGCTTGCAGGAACGATCGCTGCAATGTATTTATTCAATGTAGAAAGCATTTTTTTCATGCACAGCACAGTACGGCAAGAACTGCTCAACAGTAAGGAGTAGAAAATATGGATAAGGGGGCTGGGAAGACAGAAGGGAAGGGGAACACACAGTATAGATGGAGCAAAATGAAAGGGAAGGAAGCTGAAATGGAAATGATATGAACAAGAATCCCTGTTGATCCACATGCATCAACAGCCTCCTATTCAGCGGTAGTTACAAACACAGCATTCGAACAGCGAAGAGCAGGGGGTAAATAAAACAAGATATGGTTTTTAAAAATAAATCTCTCGTTAACTACTCTTACTTACAGTCCTTGTCTTAAATATGCAATTTCACACTGATCAATGCAGAATGATATATACTATACTCTGCATTTCACGTAATAAAAACACTTAATCCAGATAATTGGCTTCTGGGACAGAGATCAATAGAAACGTTCCTTATTTGACTACGTTAGCAAGTCAAAATTAATTCTAATTTACATTTGCTTCAAATCAATATGCACTTAGTGACTTACACAGGCTCTTTAAAAAGTTAAGCACCTATATTGACCAGAGTCATATATATGTCAGTAACAAGTACATGTGTGGGAATTAGAGAGGGGGAAAGTGTTACTGCAGAACCAAGTCTCTGACTTTCATAGAGGAAAGGAGGCTAAATTTATTTGTGTGTGAGAAGTGCTTTGGCATCCTAGCCTAAAACCTGTAGAAATATGCAGCTATTAATCCCACGATTTATGCAGGCACCCAAACACCAGTTGCCCTCCAAGCACCTGGGAGCAAGCTTGCCTCCTTCTTTAGTTTGTACAGCAAGGTCTTGACCTCAGCTGGGATGCCTCTAGCTGCTATTTTAGTGATAGAAAAATAGTCATATAAAATATTAAACTCTAAACCCAGTGAATTGGACAAGTTACAAAATTTCCTGTGAAATCCAAGAGCAAATGCTCTGAATGCGGAAAAGGATCCGGTCCCAGCCAAGGAGGGGGAGAGGGGAAAAGACAAGAGACCAGAATACTGTAAAACATACCAAATGAAACAGGCCCCAAAAAAAGAACAAGGCCTACAGTCAGAAGACAAAAACAAACCAGAAAAATGCACAGAATAAGTCTCCAATACTATAAAATCTGATATGTAACACGCAAAGTACAATGAGACCTAAATGGATCCACCACAGCAATGAGAATTGCAGCTTCAATAGCATCCCTGCAAGATGAAAAGTTGCCACATCAAAACTTCATTGTGTCTGGTTTTAACTCAGGTTGCATTACCTTTATTACCTTTTCTCTCATATTATCTGCATTTTTTTTCTCCTCTCCTTCAAGTTTGGAGGTTTTTTTCCTAAACAAAAAAAAATCCCAACAACTTTGGCTTGGATTATGTTTTTCATAACAATTACTTCTCCTATGCTTTCCCCTCCTTCAAACAAGCTATCAATGCTACATTCTTAAGCCCAGTACAAATGAGAGCACTCCTTTTAACCCTGCCATTCCTCGTTTGCAATTGGAGGACCGCTGACACTTTGCCGTGGGTGAACCTTGTTTAGGTGCAGCAGTCAGCGCTAAAAGGCCTATCCCTTTGCCAACATTTTGCATATTAAGAGTATTCCAAGCTGCTGTCATATTCCATCATTATTGTGCAGGGGATAACTCATGACACATTATTCCACAAGGTGCCACTGGATTTACAGAAGGATGACATCTCAACAGAAGTATGTGAGGGATAAACCCAACTCAAGCGACAGCCACATAGTTACATTTCTACTCTGTGGCAACAAATGCAACTCTGTGCACATCTCAGACAGCTCTTACCACCTCTGCAAACCACTGGGGTGATTTTGAGCTGACCTATCACAAGTTATGGCTGGGCTCATTTCTGTTGTCTGAATGAACATAGGATCAAACCTGTACAAATATATTCTGCTATGACAAGAGGGCAGCTGGAGTAACGCTTCAAAAACTGCATTGCAATTAGAAGGGTAAACTGAAAGGCTTGTGCAGTGCCACACTCAGAGCCTTGTGCCCAGGGCTCTGTCCTTCTGTGCTGCCATAACAAGAATGAGGCACATTTTGAAAGACATCATCAGAACCATAGCTGCAGGGTATGCCTGGATCTGGAAAGCACCTCACGTTTACAAAACTGCTTCATAAGCAGGAGCTCTGCAAGACCATAACATTGAGACTTATCATAGCCTATGTTCAGGAAAAAAAATGAAGGTCTTTAAGATTGAGCATTTCTTGAGTCTTCTCCCAAGTTTCACCCACTTACTATAGCTAATCTGAGGCTTCCCCACATAAAATCATGTCTATATCTATCTGTGTATATGTAGCAATGATTTATTCCTTCTGAAAGCAAATGGAACTCCTCCTCTGTATCAGTTAAACAAGTGTAAAGATGCAGCTAATGCTCCAGCTGTTAGCTGCTCAGTCTATGAAGCTAGAAGAATGAAAACAAAAAACCCCCAAAATGTCCTAATACACATGGTAACAATCTCCCTTCCTTACGCAATAGCCAAGATCTCTACTGTTAACACACCCACAAAAAAGTAACATTACTTATTCTAAAATGCCATGAAATTCAACAGCTGTGCTTCTCTTCAGAAACAGTAATGCAAAACCTCAAGCCTAACTTAATTCCAAAGTTTGTGGATGCTTGTGTTTAAAAACTCATTTTGTCATTCTCCTGTGGTGACAGCCTGAGGTTTCAGCTGCTTTATTGAACCTTCCTTTAGCTTATTGAAACCACCTTTTCTCTTTTCATGGTTGATAGCATAGTATGATAATCTTGCAAGGAGTGAACGGATTAGAGTCTACAAGAAGAGGTTGCTGAATTATAGAGTTCTTTGCAGGACAGTTGACATTCTTGATTAATTTGTTGTGTGCCTACTAACAAGCTGAAACTTTGCTACAGTCAACACTTGATCTGGATTGACATGCCTTTTAAGATGCCATGAAGAAGCCAAAGCAATGTTATTTCCTTATTTTTCACCTGACTTAATTCAGCCTAGGTGTGATTTAATTTGTACTTATGTTTGGCTAATTTCATCACTGCTAAATCTGTTGCATCTTGATAAGATTCATATATACTTCCCTACTCCTCTCTTTCAACTGTGACTTTTCGCACCTTATTTTTCCTTAATAGAAATTTTTTCTACAATAGACAAAAGGTCTATTTGGTCTATTTTTTCTATAATAGACAAGGGTCTCAATTGGCCTTTCCAGCCTCCCACATTTTTATAGTTGCATAAATGCTCTTCTAATGCGGCACAAGGCAAATTGTATCAGTGTTGTTAAATGAAATCTCTGTCTTGGTATTTGTATTTAGTTAATACTTGGATTCAGAAGAAAAGGAATCTCTTTATTCACACCCATATATGTTTCACTAGAGCTCTAACATTCAGGTGACCAAAGAATTCTTTGTTATTACTGTAAGGAATGGGAGTGTACATAGTTACAAGAAAACATCTTTTTCTTTCATGTCTAAGCAAGCTCCTTGTCATTATACCCACTGCACACTAACTGAAAAAGGCTAAACTCTTTAAGTTTGTTTTCATGAGCAGAGATCCATCCTTTTTTTTTTTTTTTCTAAAATAAAAAGGAAGCAAGGTAGGTATGGTTGCCATCTTTTGTTACAGTACAGTTGCATAAGAATGCAGGCTCTCCAAGTAAAAGTGTTTGTCAATTGTTCCTAATTTAATAGTAACCATATCAAGATTATCTCTGAACTAACTTCACTGGTATTCATCTAAGGGAAAAAAGCAATTTACAAGATTCTCCAATATGAAACCATCTCCAGGGGAGCTCCATTCAAAAACATCTTGCATGCCTCAATGATCCATCCACATAGTACACACAATCCAGTCTCATGAGCTGTTCAATGAGCTGCCTATTACAGATAATGAGACATTGCTAGGACAGCTGTCCTCTGCCATCACAGCAATCCAAAGAGACAGGCACATCCCAAAGGGAAAATCACAACAGGAAAAGCCCCAGATGTCATTTCTTGTGCAGCCTCCATAAATACACACTGACCAATCTCACAGGTAGTAACAGGCAGAGAATGACACCTATGTTTTACAGATACTTCACTGTGAATACATATCCCAGTACTTCCACTATTATAAAACTTCCCAACACCTGACCATAAAAATACATCCTTGCTTTGTTAGAGCCAATTGAAGCTGCAGGGTGGTTATGCCAGACAAAGAAAAAGGAAAGCCACTAGAATTTAACCTGCAGTTCACCTCAGCTGGGTGAAGACTGTGGAGAAGTCACAGTCCTGCTACTTTGCACTTTACCCATCTAGACAGTAACAAAACCAGCCAAGTCGATGCTGCTGCATGGCGAAGCAGAGAACCAGAAAAGTCTGGAAACGTACATTTAAAAAGTTCTGCCCTCCAGCCACGACCCAGTAACTGATCTTGTGTTTGTTCCTGCTTCACTGCAAACTCCACCAAGTGATGTAAGCAGAAATATTTTGCTACAAGCCAGAAACTTGAACGCTGCCCTTTCTGCATTTCAGGCAAAGAATAGGGACCTTTTCAACTCCACTAATTCAATCCTTTGCCGTCACTAAATGCTGATGCAGTTTGTGCGTGCAGAGTCCTCTGAAAGCCTCACAATGGAAAGTACTCTAAGGGAAAAGTAATTTTACCTTTAAAAAATCCCTGATCTTTCTCAGCAGTCCATTCTAAACCATATTATGTTTAGCGGCTGTCTCACAATGGGCCATTTCTACCAGTAGGTAAGGCCTCTCTTTTTTCTTGCAATGCTGTGTCATGGAGTTGGTGGCTTGGGTTTTCTTCTTTGGGGTGGGGTTTGTTTATTTGTTTGTTTCCCGGTGTGTTCCTGCAATCATTAGTACAAACGAGGTGCAGAATTGGCTTCTCACTGACAACATTAGCATTAATGGCAGTCACACACAGTCACATATATTTTCCCAGGGATGTGTGTGCTCTTCAGGAAAAGATTCCCTGTAATGGACTTCATAATTCATCGTCATGTTTCCAAGAAGGGTCAAAATGAAGATTTTTCTTTTGCAGAAACACCAGCTTCTTATTGTATGCTTGACCTAAAACATTATTCTACCAAAGCCTTTGCTTGTTGTATTTTTTGTCCCTTAGAGGAAAGAAAAAAAATCAAGCCAAAGAGTAGGGCAAAGTGTCATGGCATATCTTAAAATTTCCTACTCAACGAAGGGGATACTTTTTTAAAGGCAGTGCAGTCCAGCCATTGGAGCAGAGGGGCCATGATTCCTGGGCTCCATTCCCACCACAGTCCCCGATTCATTTCATGACTAATTGAGTGGACTGTTGCATGAACATTGTATTCAGTTCTTAATTTAAGGGTGAACAAGAACATCAAGTTCCTTTCCTCAGTTCCGGCACTCAGTCAGCTGTCCTACTTCTCTAGGAGGTATAGGGGAAACACAGAAGGTTTATTTTTGTCAGGTCAAACAAGTAATTTCAATTTCAAGTTTGTAGATCCTAGAGATTTGAGAAAAATTGTCTTATTTTAAATAATTTTGAACAGAAAATGCTCTTTATGGTATTTGAGACTAACCCATTCCTCTCAACTGAGTCTGGATGTAATTTGCAGTATACAAGCTCCATTGCTGACCTGAGTGACAGGACTTCAGATGTCTGATGGTTTCTTTTCTTTTTTTTCTAATGGTTTCTTTTCCTTTCAATTTTTTAACCATGATGGGGAGGGTTATGAGAAATGGGGGACAATACCTTATATTGAGATGGATAAGAGAAGCTCTAGAAATGAACCCACCCAGAGCTACAAGCTGGTTATACTCCCCTCTAAGTTAGATTCAAGTAATCTCTTCTGTTCTGCTAGAGTAAGCACTTGAACTAGGTCTCCCACATGAGAAAGGGGTGTCCTGATGACTAGGTGTTGGAAAAGGAGCAGGGAAAGAATACACACCTCCTTTGAGAAAGAAAAAAAAAGTAAAAACCACCTTGAAATATTTCCATATGGCCTGGTGAGAAAGAGGGAGAAAAGAAAAGGAAAAAAGAAAAGTGCACTGCTTCCTTTCTACTTTTGGCTGTAGAAGGTGTTTGTGTGCAAGAACAGCTTTCTAACCCAGGTTTCCCATGTCAAGAAGTTTGTTTATGTCAGGTTGATTTTCTGTTGACATTTTATGCTGCTCCCTGAAAAGAAACTGTTTCTATGAGCACACTCAGGCATTCACAACCCTTGCAATGGTTTGAGTCACGTAAGCCACATCTTGGTGGTGCCTCATCCCTTCAACACCTCTCCCTTGCCGTTCACACAGCCTCAGCTGAAAACGTAAGTGTATCATAGATCCGTGTGCAGTAGTCTATAGTGTGGCCAGGGCAAACAGGCAGCCCAGGACCACCTGACTTTGCAGCATTCCACATAGCACCACTGGGATGGTGTTGCCACAGTGTAGAAGTTTAAGCTACAAAAAAAATAAAATAGTTTAAAAGGTCCAGAATACTTTGGTTGCAGGTACGCAACACCTGACAACAACGGCCTCTCTTTACTGATTCTTATTCAAAGTGAACTTAAAGCTATTACTCCATATACTTGACTCAAGAGTTCTGAGAAAGGGTATAAAAAAGCCCAAACATTTTTTCCAGTCTTCTGAAAACTTGGAGATTTTGCAGTAAAGGGTTTATGAAAAGGGCAGGAAGGATAAAAAACAGGAGCCACTTTAAGCATCCAGCACTGTGTGAGTCACAGTCCCTGTCACTGCACCCTAATGAAACTTCACTGACCAACAGTTTAAAGTTCCCACATTCTCCAATGTCTTCATAATATCACTAAAGACACCTTTACCTTGCTCCCAGTCCAAACTATGCTGCATTATACAGCAATATATTTTACTACAGCTACATGCTCTCCAGCTGAATGCAAGACTGCAGTGGAAATAGCTTTGTTTGCTGCAGTGCTGTATTATCACACATGACTAGACCAGGCAACATTGATTCTTAAGCAATGGCATTGATTACAAGTCTTATTTTTAAAATGCTGGCAGGATACAGCCCTTGGATATGCACTTTAAGACCAAATTTGAATTGCATTTCCCAGCAGCTCTCCTTTTTTTACAGAGACTATATAATAGAATTACAAATAATGCTACTGACTTTAACATGTACTGAGGATTTACACCAGTATGGTTTCAGTAGTAGAAGCTTTTAGTACTTTACACTTACACAACTATAATACACTTTAGATTATTGTTTTTAAAATGTAAAATCTTCTTTTTTCTCTTCACTAGCTAAAAAAAAGATGCTTGTTTTCCAGAGAGATAAAATTATTAAATTGAATTTGACCTTTCAGAGCATAGTAAGGTAGGGATTTCTGTTCCCTGGGAATAAAGGAAGATTCTTCATGTACTGGTCTAAGTTATGCAAGAGTCCACAAGCAAGCAAGCAAAGCACTCTTGGAAGAATATTTTACATTAAAAAAATTATGCAGGGTGAGGGGGCAAGGAAAAAAAAAAACCACAACCAACCAACCTCAAACCCAAAATATATCCTTACACCTACATTTTAAATTACATACTTGAGGGTATGCAACCATTACAGAATTTTCATGCTCTCAAGCAGCCCTCCAGATTTATCAACATCGGATCATTGCTTGACCAGTTTCCATGGGGTAGTTCCTGCCCTATTCCACACCTAACCTTGAAATACCTCTCCAAGATTTCTTTGCAGATTGTGCTTTTGTTTTCTCAAGTTGGTAAAAACCTCCTAGCTATCTTACTGGTTTGCCAGCTTAATCCCAGTTTGCAAAGTGAGTTGTTTGGAACAATGCACATGCTTTTCCACTTCTGCCTTTCTCCTGCAGGAATACAGGGAAGTGCATCAGTGCCATCACCTGTGCTGGTCTACCTGCAGATCCACAAAACCTGTTGCCCAAGTAGCTAAACATCCTTTTCTTCACACAGTACATGGTGAAACACAAGGTTAGCCCATCTTTCCCCTTCGTATCACAAGCTCCTTGTTTCACTCAGGACTTAGAAGCACCAAAATACAAAAATCACAGGTACAGAGTGATCTTTGTGTCATGTGTTACAATAAAGCAAGATTCTGTTTGGAATACTATCTCTAAATTGTTGTTAGGGATTTAAGCTTTTGATGGATTTATCATTATGGATAAATTATATTTCACCCTTCTCCCTGTTTTGATCAGAGATATTTGACCTCACCACCTACTTGGGCTTACTAAGACATAGGTTTCCCTCTCAAGCAGCAGATTTACAGTCAGGATCTAAAGAAACCCAGTAGAAACACTAAGTGAAGATGCATCCATTATTCAATGATTTCACATAGTTCCCATAATTCACCAAGTAAAATGCCTTTAGGAGAAACAGGTGGCATAGCAGGACTTGCCATCCTATTGTTTACTCAAAGCCTCTTTCCAGTCTACATTCATGGGTGTGCCTTAATTAAGTGCAAACCAATCAAAATAAATGAATAAAAGCCATAACTGCTCTACTACCTTCTTCTTTGTCAACTGAATTAACCAGGCTTACAGGAAGGGGCTCAGGAGAATCAGCAGCAAATGCAATAGTTCTCATGAACCCCAAAAACCTTTTGCTTTTGATTTAGGACAGTCCACACAACAGAATTGCTTCCAAACCCTCCCCCCAGCACTGGGCAAAGTCAAAATTTCAATGCAACAAAAGAAAACAGAATGGCCTGGCATCACTACAGTGAAATTGTGACTTCTGCACAGGTTCCTTGTTTCACTGCCAGGGGCCCTTACCCCACCCAGCAGAATGCAGCTGCTCTCAGCACTGTTACACCATGGAGAGCAGCTGGACAGTTTTGCTTCAGTCACTCCTCTACTCCTGCCAGTCTTTGCATCTACTTGGATTTCTTTTGAAAGCTTGGACTAGCTGCAAACTAGCTACTGATCACCTTTGCCTTACACACATAAAAGAAGTGCCTTAATAAATACATTACAGGCACCTCTTAGTGAACTTTACCTCCCTCTAATTCCACACTGAAGAGCTATTAAAGAAAGGAACAATTATAACAAGACATATCCCTGCAAAACCCTGGTTCTTTGTGCACTTTATCCATTCACAGTTATGTGTCCTCTCCTCCATTTAGGAATACAAACTTCATAACTTTGTTTTCCTAACCTGACAAGCAAATGTAATTGCTAGGTGCAATACTTGACTCAAAAGATACCTTTTCTACTCATGTTTTTCTTTTCAGTCCAGCATGCTCAAGACACTCAATTCAACAAAATTTTGGTCATGCCTGATATATGTTAATAATGTAGAATTTTCCTTTTCTCTGTTCAAAGTGAAAGTGGATATGGATGCATGGATTTTGTCTCATAACCTGAGATTAATTTTGTATTATAATCTGGGCTCAGTATTGTTTTCAGCAGAAGCATTTCTGACCCCAGAAGCCAAAGCCCTCCATCAGGTTTTCTTTTTGCCCACCCAGCCACGTCATTGCCTGATTACAGAACCACAGGAGCAGTGATAAAAATCCGTCAGGTCCTTCAGAGTCACAGGTAATCCACCAATCACACACTCATATTTATCTAGATAGTTACTAACAAAAACCACAAGTTCAGAAGTTTCCAGGCTCCAGACCCTGGCTCTGTAGGCCAACCACAGGGCCAACTGCCACTAGAGGGAGAACAATCCCTGGTTTGTCTAATGGTGTTAAGTAGGCAGAAACTGCAACCCACCCTGTTCCCTGCTGCATTTAAGAGAGTGGTTCCTGCATGCCACCTGCTAGCCAGGTACCCAGGCACAGATTGGCAGCATCTCTGTCCCTCAGTGGCAGCAGCTCGTTCAATTCCATCAGTCTTGGGCTCCGTATTTGAATGTGCTTTAACTAATATGGCCTCAGAGGATGCACTTTAAAAGAAGAGTGAACGATTTCTTCTATTTAAAGTTCTAAATGCTGGAGCGGAAGTTCTCACTCTGGACACTTAGGAGTGAATCATTTGAATTTGTGTGCACAGGATGAAAATACCCTTCTGTTGATGAAGGTGGCACACAGCAGCTCAAACGATTTTCCATTAGCACACAATCAGACTTTATATTGCTTATAGAGGAGAAACAAATTCAGAATACTGACGGAGTTTAAAAGGGACTCTTGAACACTGGTGGCGAAGTGAGAACAAGACACAAGAAAATTTCTCATCTGTTGGTTTCTGTAACCTTGAGCTCATCTTGCTGCAATGTAGTGGAATAAATCTGAACTGTGCAATTATGAATTTGATTTCAAGGCTGAACAAGAAAAAAACATTTAAATAACTATAGTTGTTCTAAGCTTATTCACTGTACAGTTTTACTAAACTAAAGATGGAATAATGCAATGAAAAAAATTGAGTGAACAGTTACAATTAAAGCAATAGGTTCAAGGAATCAGATCACTAAATTAATACAGCTACTGATAACCAAATCAGCTCACAAGAAAAATAAGCTTTCTAGCTCACAGGAAAAATAATTACTTGCCTTGGATTAATGCTAGAGAGAGAGGGTTCAAAGGGAGAGACCTCCCTTTCAGCACAAGGCCACAGCCAGCACTAGCTTCTCTGCAGTTCACAAACCATCCTGGCAAGCAGCACCAGCAGCAGCTCAGGATGCTGTTTCAGATTTCAAGAGATAATAAAGCATAGGTGGGGAAACAAAGCCAAATGGCCAAGAATGGGTCTGACATCAATCTAAGTAGCTCAGATTTTCACCTCTCCACCTCCTTTTAATTTTTCCCACCAGTGAAAAGTTTATCAAGATTACCCTTGCAAAAAGTATGGCTGCCTCCAGTGCTTTGATAAGGATATGTAAGTTAGAACAGAATCCAGCTTTATATATTTCCTTGTTCTAAAAAGACACCAGGAATATAAAAATCAATCCTTTGTTTATGATTTAGTAATGACACTCATAGACAAGGGCTGCAAACTGGTTGACTGCGCAAGAACTGAGTGTGTGGGCTCATTCCAGGGATAGCCCAGGCTTTGGACTCCTCTTCCAACCCCAGGGCCCCAGCTGGATTTACACAGTCCTCTATGGCCACAGCACAGCCTCTGGCTCAAAGGAGGGACCTGGAGGAGCCAACTCAGCTCTCAGGGCAGTGGAGTGGCTACACCAAAAGAACTGTAGTGTAAGCTCAAGTTCCACCCAGAAAAAGCCACTCCTGGCTACAGGTCCAAATCACAAGACAAAGAGGCAATTTTGTTCCTTTCATGACATTATCTGCTGACAAAAACTGCAAAACAATTAATTTAAAGAAAATCTTCTGTTTGTATGTTTGCAAGAAATTTTCCTCACAAAAATATTTATTTTCTAGAATAAAATAAAGAAATATTCAAAATAAGTATGACTCTCTATGTGTGCATATCAACCCCAGAATGTCATAAATCAAAATAAATGCTGGTAAGGACCATGTCCCTTTTTGAGAGTTGAGGAAGTCTCAGATGACCTGTAATCTGGGGAGAGATTAACCTTTGCCAAGGAATCACTAGGAACTGCTGATGCAAAACCAAAACCTCTTTGTGGATATAGCACCAAGAAGGCCTTAAATAAGCTGACAGGGCTCAGAATGTGCAATGAAAGATGTACAAAATAAAGAGGGTTCTTTCCTGTGTAATACCTTCTCTGCTCCAAAGCACATTTTTGATTTGCTGATCTATTTTCTTTTAACAAGATGGTTTAGTTCATTACTTCTTACATGACTAAAAGCAGTACATTGCTTTCCTTCTACAGAAGACAGTAAATAACATTAAGGGAGTTATATGAGAGAAGGTAGAGCAATTTAACAACAGAAAGAAGCTCATAATCACAGGATACAGGATAACAGTCTTAAGGCACCATCATGATAAAAGGCACAGTTTTTATGTAACACCCTTTTAGATTGATTTTTCTACATTCCAAATGCTCCCATAACCATCTCTTGACATTTCTCCTGCACAGCTGGTTACACCATCCATAAGCAATCTCTGTCTACCAGGCATTATTATTATTTTAAAAGCAATTTCTTTCACTTCATTTCAACTAAGACTTATGCTATACCTAATTGCCAGTTACCACCCTCCTTTCTAGTAAAAAAAAAAAAAAATCTAGTTTCTAACCATTTGAAATCCATCCTTAATGAAAATGACAATAAAATAATAATATCAGTATATGCATATTACAAGAATATGGACAGCAAAAGATGAAAAAAAGTGAGTGCTACTTGTGTTCTCTGTCCCACTTGAAATGTTAACTCACAGATGAGCGCAGTCTTATGATAATAACATCAATATATTATGTTCAGAACTACCAGCAAGAGGCAAAAAAGGTATTAGTTGCTTGCTTATGATTACTAAAGTAGTTAAAAGAGAAGGAATATTATTCTTGCTGGATGCTCGTTATGCATTTGATAATCTCTATTTATAGGACAATGAAGCATGAGGCTTATAAAATGCCATCTGTTGGTTTCTTTTTAATGTATAGGATTTCTGACTCCAGGAGCTGCAGTTCAGCAGTGTTGATAGTGCTACAACATGTAATACTAATGCCTTTGGTTATGAGAATTTTAGCCATTAAACATCAAGAAGTAGGTTGGGTATACATCCTGAATAATGTAACTCCTATCTTATTATTCTAATCTACTTAAAAAGCAATTTATACTTTCATTTAATTGATATCCATCAGCCATTTAAATAGCACAACACGCACAAAATTATATATTGCAATGATCCTCAAATGTGACAGAAGTGATTTTGTTCTTTGATCTCCATGAGAGAAGGTGTCCCATGAGAGAAGCTCCGAGAGATCTGTAACAACTTCAGGAAAAATAGCAACTACTTTTTTATCTAAAAAATTAAACAAAACCACAGGCAAAAAGGCAAAAAAAAAAAAGTTTTTCTTAGAACAGAGAGAGCTAGAATCAGATACATCTGCATTAAATGTGTCAGCACCTAAAGGATTAATTTTTCTTACTTATTAACCATTAAAATGAAGCATTCATAATAAAGGTCAATACTAGAGTGTATCAGCTCTAGTAAGTTTGACTGTCATTGACTTCTATTCCTAATTAAGTCATCAAATGGCCCAATATCCAGGTCTCAGGTACCCTTAGAACATAATCTTCTGGTTTTACTGCAATTAATGAAATAGGAATTGATTTTTTTGAAGTGGGTCACTGTGTATTCATATCAGCATAAAGTTGGAGGGGTTTATATCACTGGTTTAATTAGGACTTCTGCCTCCAACAGAACCCATAAACATTCAGCTGTTCAGAGGGCAAGCAAACACAAGAAGTAATAGCTAAGCACTGTCAGGGACAATTTATACTTCGGCAGTCTCTTAGGGAGATCAACCTACAATTTCTGTTCCCACTTTCAATTGCTTTCACCTCTGCAGTCTCTGCTGTTGCCTCAGCCTTCACCCCTGCCTTGCCCCAGCTCCTCATTGTGTTTCTCCATCAGAGTCTGTCAGATAACTGGAAGCAACAGCTGCCCAGGACAGGAACTGTCATCTTTTTATTTCTCTACAGCACTTTGACAAAGCAGTTTGATGTCTGAACCAACAGGATTATAATGCCTTCCACCCCAGAACACAGGATTTGCTTCTCCCTCAGAGGCCAGAGAAATGGTAGAAATCCCTGCCTTGCTACCAAAAATGAGGTTACTGTGTTAAGCTTAAGACAGGTTGATGTAAATGTTTGAAGAAAATTGAAAAATTTTGACAAAAATTTTGCATGTGATTTTTTTATACACCAAGAGCAACATATGCTGTTTATAGCCTGGACTCATTCAGTCTAAGAAAGCCCATCAAGAACTGCAACAAAACAAGCAAACAAACAAAAAATAGAAAAAACAGATAAAAAAAGCTGTTTCATGAAAGGGGACTCAAACAACTGTCAATGCCTTTCTTTTCAGTGATGCACCCAAAAAGTAAACTGGTGTTCTCTTTTCTTTCAGAGACACAGCATACAGTAAGTATTGGAATTTGGCCAGAAGATTAAGACTAAATGCAAACGGACTGTGGGTTTTGGGCTGGGCATGGAGAAGTTCCTATTTGTGTCATATAAAGGAAATATACAGTTTTTCTAGTCAATCCACTGTCAGTGAAGTATTCTTATAAAAGTCCAAGAGTCTTAAACTAACAGCAGCCAAGTTTAGCAGGAGATCATGGCAATTCAGTAAACCATATGTCATCACAAATCACAGCAATCTCACTTACTTCACAAAATGTAATTCAGTAACAAGACGAGGAATAATGAATAATATCAAGAACAGCTGAGATGAGAAACTAAAATGGCACAAATAATTCTAAAATGAAAATATAAAAATATTCCCTGCAATTAACTTAAAGGGCACTACTCAAAGTTTGTTCGCACTCATATAAATTAACGGTGGTTATCTCAAGTTGCAGCAAATAAATAACCAATGTACCCATGTGCTGAAATCTCTTTTAAGTAGAACACAAATAGATATTGTTTTCACCACTTTGGAGAATATATAGTCATGATTCATCTTATGCTTGCTAATAATATCTTTTTTTTCCCCCCTCCTCTCATTTGTTAGGTTAAAGGCTGCTCGCATATCATTCACAATAGAGTATTTTAGTAGTGACTACTGGTAAGGTTGTTGGAGCAATGTTACAGGATATGCAACATTTCTTCATCCCTACATATCATTTTGTTCTTTTGCAGTAGCCTAGAATCCTTATTTGCTTTGTCTTTAAGAAGTCACAGGATCCCCCCTAAAAGGAGCCCTAGAGGATGATAATATCCACTGTGAGCCTGCAGAGATGGGTTTCCAGAGGAATTCTGCATCCCTTTAATTAGATTGTTCTAAAGGTCACCAAGGTGCACCAAGATATCAATTAGCCAATACTGAGTGGTTCCCATGGAACTGGGAGATCTAATCCACTTTCAGAAGCCCTGAAATTAAACAGTTAGGAAAGCTGGATTTTTTGTTAATTGATCTGAAGGAAAAGGCAAATAATCCACATTAGCACCATAGTGTCCAACTCAAGAGTAGCATGCTCCAAAGATGAAAAGTGAAGTACCAAGGAGTTTATTTACAGGGTGTACCTTGAGCCTTGTCAAGTTGAACCAGTGAGGCGAAGAGCACACACAGAGCTCCCTTTGGCTGAAAACCCTGCTCAGGCAGAAACTTGCTGCCTTGATCTCCCCCTCACTCTCTTCAAGGGCTCCCAAAAACAGCAAAGTGGAGCCATCTGGTTAACATACTTTCTTCCCACACATCCTTCTCCCTCAGCCCCTGCACATTACACTTTCGAACCTGCCATCCCTTAGACCTCTCGTCTTGAAAAACGTGACTTTGCTGTCAATTCTGCCTTTTTGATCAGTTGCTCTAAAGAGAAAGGATGCAGGGATCCAACAGCCCAAGCAGTGCTGACAGCCACTATTGTTTAGCATCTTTAATCATTCCCAAAGACAGTTTCATTATGGGTATCCACAACTCAATGACCTTTAATACACAGCTCAAGTCCTTCTTTTCAGGCAAGCAGTATTAATTGCTGATCAAACACTCTCAGGTGTATGAAAAGATAATTGAAGCACTTATTTCCAATCCTAAGAAGTGAAAAATGCATATTTTATTTTCAAATTATGAGTGATCATGGTAAAGTGGCTTAAAGAAATCCCTTATTTATTTGAAAGGTGTAAGAGTTTTGCAGAAAAAAGTCATCCTGAAAACTAGTCCTAATGTGGCCATCACTCACACTTTATTTTCACAAGTTTAAATCACAGTTGCATTGGGAGACATTTGTTTCTGCTGATACCTTCAGACAGCACAGCAGCCCAAGTCACCAAATGTGAGGGGGAAGCTGGATCACTCAACCAGTTCTTTGAAACAGATCTTTTATTTGTAATACACAGTTTAACAACCAAAATATATTGTGCTGTTAGTTCCTTTGGGTATCAACACAAATTGTTCAACAGGTTATGAAGTACAATTTCCATAACAGTGGTCACACAGATACTACAAAGCAGAAAGAACCTTTTATGTAGCTCTTGGATCTAGACACCATAAGTAGGCTTATTGCCACACCAGGCTTTACTGAGCGACAGTTCACAAAGCATATGAGAGTAATATGAAATTAGTTCCCTAATTTCATATCACACAGCTGGCGCAAAAAAACTTTCAGAAGAAAATGCAAAAAACCTCACCTAATTAAAAAAAAGGCAACTGAGTTTCCCAATAGTAAGATAAAAGTGTATAATATTCTCAAATAACCATTGCTAGTCATGAAACCTACCCAAAAATGGCTCAGTTCCTTATGCACTTAGTTCCAGCAGATTTTCATTTGCCTTTTTTAAACTCTTTAGCAAGTTCAGTTTAAACTCTGTTATTCAATGAACATAATTTTTTTTTAAAAACCTTCAGGCTTCTGGCATGTGTGGCAAGCACATGCTTTAAAAAAAAATGCATTACTCTACCCACGTGTGCCATGTGCTGGACTACCTTCTAGGCAGAAAGTTAGAATGGACTTGTTCAGGGAGGCCCAGCACCAAAGCCTTGCATTCCCCAGGCAAACATTGATTCTGTACTAGGAAATCTGTGGAGTCCTATTAAACAAAAAGGTTTCATAGTCACAGACCCAGATATTAGAAACCCAGTGTCTTCCAAGAAATTGTCCCTTATTTGGTTTTCTTGCATAAAAATAGTATGTAATTTAAAGGACTTTACCTCCAGAGAAAAAAAAATAATATTTCAGGCTTGTCGCTTAAATGCAACATTTAGAGACAACACTAATACAAGGATGTTTGGAAGGAAAATTCTGAACATTTATCCATAAATCCTCAACCTAATCTTGTTGGTGTGAGTACTCCCTCTGTAAAGGAATAAATTATGCAAATTAATTTTTTAATGGTATGAGGTTTATGTCCAAAATCTCTATCCAAACAGAGCTTTGACAGAGTTTACACCTTGAAGTCCAAACTAGTATTCTTTGAAATGGAATATTCTATATAATCAGATGTTTCCATGTAGAGACACACATATCTAAGGTATAGCAATTCAGAACCAACCTTAGATGTTAAGCACCTGGAATCCAGCAGTGTTTGCCTCCAGATTTCTGTTTCATCTCTAGTGGTGGCAGATATACAATCAGGACATTTTATAGCTGCCTTTCAAAACCTTATCAGAACCCCACAGTTCAATAGCCTTAAAATAAATAGTGCATCATCAGCTAAGTATTGAAATAAGCATTTCACCACTACGCATCATCAGCCTCATTTCAGTGCAGGGTAGGTCATCAACATTTTGACTCAGTCCAATTTCAGCAGCACTTAATGCCTAAGTGCCACATATCCCAGATTAGTTTCACATGGAGATTCCTCATCAGGAATGACAGGCAGAACCTCGCTGGAGACACCTGGGGCTCAGACAGGATGTTCCAGAGAGATGTCAGTGCTGTCAGGAGAAAGAAAAAAGTGAGGTGCAAAAGGAACACCATGGTCATGTACCTTGGCCTGCTCCTGATACAGAACACTTGGAGTTTTGCCTGACATTCTATAGGACACTTCCTAACACACATGGTGAGTTTGAAATCCTAGACTAGTAATTAACTAGAATTAGTAATATTTTTTTAAAGTGATAAAGTTTAGTTCTTCTTTAACTCCTAGGTAATATTGTGTTCTAGTATTTTTAGGAGGTCTGGCATTGACAGTAATGCAGTAGTGAGTGAACTTGAAGTCTTTCAGCATCTGTGCATTCTTTCCCCCTTTCTGAAATGAAAATGATGGGACCTCTAGTTCTAATCATGTTAACTCCTATTTCAAAAGTGCCTGGCATTAAAAATACAGATAAAAATTTTTCCTTTAAGTTCTTTCCCTTTACTCCTATATTACTTCATGGTTACTAGGTTTACAATATCATTTTAATGATTTTCCAGGCTAGCTTTACCTGTTTCAAGTTAAATCACCATCATTGGTGACCATCCATTTACCTCAATTGAGGAAATAATTTTCCAGTAGCGTTTCAATCTTTAAAGGTCTGTTTTTCCTATTCCCCATTCCCAAGAAGAAGTCATCACCTAACTAGGCACACAGACACATATTGCATGATCAGCTGATGTTTAAAGGCAAAGAAATCCACTTTGTTCCAACCTATTTTTTGAGAAACATTCTTCAAAGTTCAAAAAGCAAACCAAAAGAACAAACAGAACAAAGAGGGCTCTGTCCAAAACAGCACCTGAAAGAATATTACTGAAACAAAGTCAGAAATCTTTTAGTGCATTTCTGTTCATGCTATTACCAGGCTAGCACAGGATGAACATGATTGTAGTGGCACTGCATGGCCAGCAGGTAGATGAGAAATCTGAGCCAGTGCCCTGGCTGCTCTGCTGGCCCTGAGCCTGTTCCAGTTACTTACTGACTCACTAAAATTCAGGGAGACCTAGGGGGAAAAACCACAAGTTTAGCACCTTTCCCTTTGAATCTATGTAGTATCTTTCTAAAGGAGTCCTGAGGACAACTATCCAACTCCTGGGCAGCAGTGGCCATCAGCACCTCAGGAAAGAGTGGCTGAATACAGTTTTGAAAAGAGGACACTTCACAAGCCACCACCAGAGAACAGCAAAATAACCAACAAACATTTCATCTCCTCTCTCAAGGCAGATGGTGAAACTGCTCTTAGCATATATATGCCTTCCCTGCACCTGACCCTTGTATTCTAGATATGGATTTAGAATAATCCAAGGGACATTTTAGCTAATTATCTCTTTCTAGTGATGGATGAGAATCAGATGTCCTGTAATAATGCTGCTTTTATTAGCTTGATTGGCTGCCTTTGATACTCTCACAAAAGCATGCAGGTTATCTCTAATCTGATTTATCTTGTCCAGAAAATAAATTGACTTCCTTAGAGTAGGAAGGCCTCAGAGTTGAGTCACCTACACACCTCATCAGGCAGCAATAGGGCCTATCCTTCAGGTGAGAAATCAAGCTCCACTAAAGCATTTCACTCTCTCAGTTCTTCCCACAACTGGCAGGAAGGTTGAAGAGAAGTGGGTACAAGCTGAATAAGTTTTTATTGTCCAAAACTAAGCATAGTAAACCTATTATATTTACTTTTGAAACCAAATGTCATGTTGAAACTTTTTTTTTAATGCAGTACCAGCAAAATGATCTGGCCATATTTATCTGTATCTTTTCCCTATCCCCTCTCAAAAATACTCCTTGATATCTCATCACACAGATTCAGTTAACTCAGTCATACATTTTCAGGGTGAGAATTAAAAGCAAAATGTAAAAACAGAGTGAACAATAAAGACTTTGATGCAGTTTAGCTTTTCAGAGGTTTCAAACATATTTTCACTTTAGATTATATTCCTGCCCGTTGTCATGGATTTGGCCATTTTTTTCCTACTAGAGATTTCACATGACCAGTTTGAAGTGGTTGGTCAGTGACAGGAGGCCTGAGGAGGGGACACAGATGCCAATGTTTGTTGTGTATTGATACATATCACCTCTACAGCTATACCTCATCCCAACTGCATGGTTTACCTTCAGAGTACAGCCCAGGCCTTGCTGGAACAAAGGTGCAGGAGAACAGGAGACAGGCACCTTTCAGGTAAAACTAAGGGAGTCACAGAGCACTGCTAGAAGAGAGAGGTGGCTGTGCTCCTCCAAGAAAAGGGACCAAGTTGTTGAGTTAATTTCAGCAACAGCCTGCTCAGCTTTTCCTACCATCTGTATTTTGAAGGCAGACTTTCCCGTTGTTACCTACACTTTCATCACCTCGAGGCTGAGGTTGTTACCAACACATCCCAGATGGAACTCCATCTGAGGAGTGTGGCATGACTGGAGCAGGGAGAGATACCTCACTGCCATGTGCTGATGTCAGTGCACAAGCGACAGCTCTGACTGAACTTATCTAGCAGCTCAAGTTGAAGGCACTGATCAAGACCTGCACTGCCTTACATGGCAAAAGCCCATCCCTCCAAAGAAATTATTTTAGTCCATCTGCCATGTTTCTACAACCGTGGTGAGCCAAGACATGCAGGTTGAATCCTGCTTCCACAACCACCACAGGTGTCTGCCCGTGCGGACCAGGCATCCTTCAGAACTGGCCTTTTGCCCTAAGGATTTCTGGGTGAATCGCAGAAAACAACAATGCATTAAGACTTCTGAAAAATATAGTTTACATTTTCCAGAATAAAAGAAAGGTAGAAAGGAGTTTAAGTGCTTAAGTGCTTGCTGGTTGCATTTTAAATCTAAAATAAATTAGAATGCCTTAAACTGTGTCCACTGCTAACATCCAATTTAGATGCATGTTAACACATTCTTCTGGGAGTTTTAGCAACATATAAACTTCTCAGAAACTCAAATCTGTTCTTTTATACAGAATTATTTCAAGAAAATCATGCAGCAATGCATCTGGTTTTTCTACTCCCTTCCTGGTAAATAACAAGCCCTTTTTATAAATAGAGACATTTTGGATGGAAGGCTGAGAAGCTGCAGTACAACAGTGCCATCGCCTGTCTGCAAAAGTCATTGTCTGTCTCTCGGAAAAGCCGAGGATGGAAAGGCTCCACCTGTGCCTGCTGTACCGACATGGAAGGGAACCCGACAGCAGCAGCACGAGTGCCACGTGCTTCCTGGGAATTCCTCCCTACAAGCTGGGTTTCTTTCGAGCTAGTGCCATCGACTTTGTGTCAAAATAAATTGAAAAGCATTCCAGAAATTATACATTGAAACTCAGTTTTCATATTATCCAGCATGCAGTCTGGGGGACGGAAAGCATTTTGGCATTTTGCATCTTTTTGTAGTAAGCAGAAAGGAGGAAATTCCCACACACTTGTAGACATCCCTGAAGAAAATCTGTTCATCTATTCCACTGCTTTGCATGTCCACTTCTGTTTCTTCTGGAAGCAAGAAGCACCAAATGTCCACCCAAACACTGCACCAGCTCTAGCACCCCACAGCTCAACATTCAGAGTTTAAAACCCACATTAGAATGTAATAATGCAACCCAAAGATGTCCAAAGACATTTGGGAGTAAGTGGGCAGAGGTATGTCCAAAGGTATTTCTCCACAGAATTTTGGATGCTGTTGTGTATCCAAGTAGCATTTTTCATTTACAGGATGGCTGTGGGGGCTTGCATGGACTAAGAGCATGTACAACACGCATTTACTCTGAACCCTTCTTTCTTCTGTCTCTTCTAGATTCTAACTTTCACCATGTCCACAGTATCAGAACAAGAAAAAGAAATTGAAATTAAGCAACAAGCTGACCATGTCAATAGTTACAGTCAGCAATTCCCTGCATTTGGCAGGAAAAATTCAAGCTAATAATTCTTTGCTACCATTAGGAACAACTTTAGTTCCTGTCTACAAGTATCATCTTCTCTGAAGGCTTAAGAAAAAATTCCCAACAAACAAAAATCCCCAAGCAACACAACTGATGTATTGCACCATTAATGCTGATTTCTTAAACATCTCTCAGTTAAGTGCAAGTACAGCCAGAGCTATTTGTTCAATCTACTCCAATCTCTTCTTTTTACAGAATAGAGCTAAATCAGTCCTGCAGACCAAGAGCAGGCCTTCCTTCTAACCAGGGGGAAGCCTTTATCTCTCACCTGCTATCGATCCTCTCCTACAGGCTACAATAAGATTACTTTTAAGAAAAGTTAAATCACAAATGTCAGAGGTTGCCCCTGATTACCCTGTTTCAATCACAGTTCAAACCCATCTTTAAAACAGCTGTAGCCTGATTCGTTGTGTTTTCTCATATCAACTTTATTACGGTGACTTTGACTGAATAGGTCTAGAGAATTAGAGCCTTTTAAACCACTGAAGTCCAAAGTATTGCCTCTTAAAATTGGTCCCTTGGGAAACAGCTACTGCAACCTAACTGCAGATTTTTCAGTTCTTATGCAGCTGCCCTGTGATCCCTTTGCTTCATTGTGATAAATAAATTCAGTGACCTTCTATCTTGTTTTTTCTACACCCACATTGTGCCTCCTTCTGGGGACCAGTGATGGGACTTCACTGGGACCTGATCATCCCAGCCAAACCAGGTTGCACATGGCCTTTTCAGGACAACAGAAGAAAAGCCTACAAGGAAAAGCAGAAAAGAAGCCTTACCCTTTCTTCACTGCTGTCCCAAGAACACTTCAAGAACCCTCAGCTTTCTTCTTGGTGACCATGGGGTCTTGTATTAAAATGATTTTCTAGATAATCACCCTGCATGACAGGTTCAGCTCACTAATAATGTTCCTGTTCCAATCTGCAGCTGGTGTTAGCTCAAAGCTCATAAAGTGACTCCATGAGGGATATGATAAAAATGACAGACACATTGCCTGAAATATTTTATTTCTTATTTTCATAAGCCTGAAATATTTTATTAGAATCCTATCTATATTAGAAACAGAGTCTGATAGCTATCTAATATCTGAGCTTTCACTAAGCAAGTCAGCTTCCACTTTGTTGTGAACAGGTTATTATAATAAAAACTAACTTGCTAGAGACTTTTCACAAAATAAATCAGGAGGCACGGGACACAACACAGAAAAAAAACCAAAATCTAACCTCTGAAGTTAATAGATTGTCAGCACAAAGTAGTTAACTTCATCTTAGACATATCTGGACTTCTGTATGGTTTTTGAAGATTGATGTGATCTCTTCCTCAAGTATTTTGCAATTACCTTGATTTAACTGTGTGTGGCTAACAACTGGTTTTAACTCTTGTAAAAGCTCACAGCAGCAAGTGGCTTAGTGGAAAGTTCCAGATAGCAAGATAAGACCAAACCTACTCAAATAAAGAGAAATCAATGACCAGTATCACATAAGCAAAAAACCACAGCTACAGACAAGCTGACATGACTGACAATTATCTACATGACCTATCCCAAAGAAACAAGTTCATCAGTTATAACTTGATGAGCAAATATTGCTATGGGAGTCACCAGGTGGTGCTGTTAAAAATGCACATTTTACTAGAGAAATTATGTCTATTCTTTGAAGAAATTATGTTCTATCTTGAAAGAGATACTGCACTATTAAGCTCTCTGTCTGTTTAGATGTAATCTTGGAGTAGAATTATGCTAGGAAGAAATAGTTAGTATTTGACTATTTGACAAAATCTCCCAAGAGACAGTTCCTCATGCCATGGTCCTGAGATCCTCTACTCCTACACTGAAATTATAGGAAGTCTTGTTTAATTTATACTAAGAAAATACATAGATTTTGCCACTCACATAAGGAAAATTGACTTACGCAGCCCTAGCTCCAGGATAAAACCAAAGAACAAGATTAAATCCAAAATATGTCCTGGATCTAAGAGACAGCAAATTTCCACCAGGTGAACAGAATTATCTGGTTAGTTCTGAAACTTTCCTCTTTGTGTGAGAATATGCCTACTTAGTGGTTATTAAACAGGGGGGACACCATTACTTAAGATATGAGATAAAAATTTTTACACTTTACAATGAATAAGTCTTTTTGAGTTCTGACCACAAGCAGCCTAAGCACCATCCTCACTGAAGACAACATAAAACTAAGGCCTGCATGGAGATGCAACCTTTCTTAGCTCAGTATTTCAGTTATGGCATGCCTAAAACAATTATCCTGGCAAAGCATGGAAGGACTTTATTGCTGTCCAATTAACATTCTTAGAATCAACTCTTTCCAAAGCAGCTTATTTTCTTTCTACTCCATAGGAATGGAGCCCCAAACCACTGCAGTGGTACAAGTGCGACATCTGGAACCATGATCCTGAAAATTCTTCTTTGGTGTCTTCTGTGGTAAAATTAATATATGTGAAAACCCTAAAAAAATATTCTAAAGAACTGCACCACCTTAGCAAACTGGAGAAAGGTTTAGAAGAGAAAGTAAAATGCAGAACATCTTCCAAGAGAAAAGGTAAAAAGCAGAACATCTTCCAGCAGATTCCTTGCTCTACATTTATTGCTGCTATTTGAAAAGTGAAGAAAAGTATTTCCTAAGGAGCCATTCATATGAATTTTATATAGGCAATTCATTTTCACACTCTCTTGGTTCTGGGTAGGATACTGTTATTTTTGCACTGGGTAGAACAAGGTCTACTTCAAGCCACTTCTCACAGACTGAGATTTCCTTCAAAGCTAAAGCAATCTTGCTGGCAGAGACCTTCACCTTCAAAAGATGTCAAGATAAAGCCAGTATGATGGAAGAGGAAAATATCCTGTGAGTATGGCATGTGCCTCTCTGTTTCATTTTTAAAATACTTGTATCATGCTAGCAGTGACAGATTCTTCTCCAGGAAATAGGGAGTTCTTACTGCAGAATCTACTGAAAGGATTAAGAAAATGAAAAAATTCCATTTTCTTTTTTTTTTTAATTTAAAAAAAATCCTACTCTCTGCTACCAGGAAGTTGGCAGAATATTTAAAACTGCATCACAGAATAAGTCAATCTAGATTCAATTACCAAACACCAGCCCCCTCAAGCAGTCACATTATTCTCATGTAAAGTGCCACAGGATCTTTCAAGGCTTTATATGAAAGGTCAAGGATTTAACTGCACATTTTCTAGACATAAAGGTGCATTATAATAAAGGCAGAAAAAATACACAATCCTCCCCAACTGGCATCCAAAGATTTTGTTAATCTTTAATGTCACAATGTTTCAAGATCAGTATCTGTGAGCCCCAACTGGAAATACTTACAGATCCTAAAAATCATCAAGTTTGCAAGTAGCCTCTTTTTGTGTCATTACAGATACTAGTACAGAGTTACAGCTGTGCTTACACTGCCTCAGCCAGCACTCCAAGCATGTCCCTTCTGCTGTGGCCAGTGGCACTGTCATTCCCCAGCTTATGCCAACAACAGGAATCTGGGACTGCTTCGGATTTAGGAAACTCTAGATGAACATAAAAGCTCTCTGGGTTGGAGGGACATTTTAATTTTTTATTTTTTTTTAATTACAACAGGCCAAAGGAACAAGAATTTTTTAAAAAGGTAAAAAACCCAAGTAATTTATTTCCTAAAATCTTATTTAGCTTTTCTTTAAAATGCCATACAAATCACAGTCTTTTTAAACATAGGCTCCCCACCTGCTCACTACTAGCATTTAATTAATGTATTTCACAGTTTGCTGCTTGAACTTCTCAGCAAGTTGCAGCTTTACTTTCAGCCTCCCTGTCAACTACCTTTCATGCCAACAACAGCTCCCTTCTTTCCAGTTAACCTCATTAAGGCAAATTTAAACATAGCTCCATGCTCAGACATTAGGTCAGCCTGCTCAGCAGATCCAAACAACAGGGGCCATTACAAACACACCTGGATTAATGACTCCAGCAGTAACTGCACCAGAAAAGGGTAGGTCATCTTCATTTTGTATTATGCCAAAGCAAAACTTCAGCCCACTACATAAATGATTTTTAAAAGAGCAACATACACAACACTGGGTCATAAAAATTAATTTCCAAGTCTCCAGTGAGAAGTTTTCATATAGGAAAGAGCTTGGGAACTCATGCCCTTAAGAAATCTTCTCCAGCAGGTCAATTTTAAGAAAAAAAGCCAAGCAAGAAAATTCTGCAAGAACTGTTGTCCTACCTCCTACCTGATAATAAATAACTTCAGATGGTAGTAAAAGAGCCTAAGGGTCCAATATTGAAGATCTCAGATCTTCAAAATAGAAAAGAAAAACATTTAAAAAGGAGGAAAGGACGTTGCTGTCTTCTCCCGTCTTGCCTGGAAACGGCCAAGCCACAAACAGAACACAATAACCTATCCCTCAGCTAGGGGCTGACTCTAGCTGGGGAGCTGTAATTCTTTTTCAGTGGTTACATTCTTCAAGGAAAGAGCAGCCCTTTATGGCAAAGTACTGAAGCAGCACGTTGTTCTCCTTTTACTGTTTACAATCCCGGTTCACTGCCAGATCACTTCCTCAGGAGTGCAAACAGTCTGGCTGCTGACTGTACTGGCACACCTGGGATAATTAAATACTTGATATCATCCCATACTTTCAGACCACTCCATGGTCCTCTGAATAAAGTCAAAGTCACTAAACTTTACAAGAGATGTGATGGGGACTAAATTGCAACATTCTAGTGCATGCCCAGACTTTAAAAGTTACAAATGTAAGAAATCCCATGTTCATATCATGTAAACAGATGTTTCTGAAGTCCAGATATATTTAATTTCTGATGAAAATCCCCACAGATGGAGGAAAAAAAAGAATCCAAGTGCCAGCCAAATCACAAAGTACCATCCCTCTCTGTCCTAAGGGAAAACATGTCCCATAAGCTCTGTAACCTAGAATGCTGATTTTAATATTACTCTTGAGGATAAAAAAATAGCATAAAGCACTTAAATACTCTTTGAAGTCTTCATTTGTACCACTTACCATAAAGTGTAGTACACAGTGTTGTATCAATACTGTTTTCCTTCCATTTTGAACAAAATTAATCCCTGAGCATCTCTTAAAAGGTTCTCAATGCGCTCAATCACTTTCACATGCACATCAGTTTCAAAGCTGCCATTCCATGTGCCAATGTCATGTATTGATCTAACACTTCATGCAGCCTACTCTGGCATTTACCTCAATTTTCAGTCCTTGCAAGAACTCCTGGAGACTGAGTGAAAAATAACTCTGCTACAGCTTTAGAGCACACAGCCTAAGCTCCGATATTTAAATTCACATGGCAATAAGACCAAAAGCCCTTGCAAGCTCTCTTCATTTTGGTAGAGCCACCTTCAGATGCTGATGTTCCTGAACACAACTGAAAGTGGCAACTGCAGCTGTTATTTTTCTCCCAAACCACACCATGAACAAAGAAAGTCCTTCTGTGTTCCCCATCTTCTCTGTAGTTCTCCAAAACACATTAGTATGCAGTGTAAGTATTGATCCTGCAAGGTTTGTGAAATTCATGTTACTTCAGGCAACAGAGGAGGGCGGGAAAAGCAATGCAGAAAACAAGGCAATGATCACTATTTGCTTCTTACTCCCTTCAAAACCTCAAAATTAAGAATCCCTAAGAAACCCAACTCCTTAAGTGTTCCATTCACATCAAAAATCCCCACAAAAATCTTGTTGCCAAGCTGTGAATAACTGTACACAATACACATCTCAAGGAAGCCTGTAGTCAGGTGATGGGAATCTGTACTCTCAGAGGTGGTTTTCTACTCCAGGAAAAAAAAGAAGTCGAAATGGCACATTGAAACTGGGACATATACAATATGTTAATTTCCATGCAACTTATTTTATATCTCAATAGCAATACAAATACATTGGAAAAACTTCACTCCTGCTGAAAATACTGTTATGCACTTCTTGTATATCTGCAGTATTTATCCTGCCAGTAAAGAAACTGCCTTTGCTAAGGAGTTTTAGATCTATGTACAAGTCATGATAATCAAGTTACTGGAATTGAAAACTCTTTTCTAGCAGTAAATGCAAAAAGACAATTGAGTTTCCAAGCAACGATTCTGCTAACTGAGACTCACAGATGCTGAGCAGGAAGGCTGAGAAACTGTAAGATACAACATATGTTAACAGAAAGCCCCTACTTAAGCAACCATAAACTGTATTTGCTTCTGCAAAGGTAAAGCAGAGCTGGGGTTTTATTTTATACACCACCCAATAACTTGTTTGTTTGGAGTTGGTTCGGTTTTATCTTTCAGAGGAGTGCTTTAGTGCCCTGCAGTGCCAGACTGACATGCTCCCAAATCAGTGCCCTTTCCTGTTTGTGGGACAGCCTTCCTCTGGACTCAGCTAACACTTCACTCCCTGACATGGCCTACCTCGCCAAAGCATCACAGCTAAAAGGGATGGGGGACTCCACCATCCAAACCAAGCTTTTCCAGTGTACTTATGGAATGCATGATGTCTCTGAGATGCAGCTCTCTGAGGTCTTTTAAACTCTTCTTTTCCACTTGACCTGACAACAATGCATGACCTGACCGCCCAGCTCAGTCCCATCACCTCAGCTGCAACATTCACCTGCTCCTGTGGGGCTGCAGGCTGTCTCCTGCAGAAGCAGCTAACCTCCACAGGCTCCAAGTTAGCCACAGCTCCTATGTGAAACATCCCACCTGCTGCAATCCTCCTGTATGATCAGTGTTACACCCGGGCACTGTACACAACTGCTCCCCCTTAGGCAACTTGAGAGCCTCTCATAACATACACTCTCTTTGTACCGAGTAGGTACTACAAAAATAGGAAATAAAACCCCAAACAAATCAGTCACAAATGCTTCATCCACTTATTTCAAATGAAAGCTATAAGAGAACTACCTTTATCTCTTAAAAATGAAAAAAAAAAAACAACACTCCAAAAACAAACAAGAAAAACTCCAAACCAAGAAAACAACTCCTACTCCCCTCTCATTTTACACTTTCTTTACACTTTTTAAATGAATCTAGAAGTGAAAGTTGTAACAGAACAGAAATGCAATGCAAAAGAAAGACCTTAAGTCAGATCTCCCAACAGGAGCTGTGCAGACACATTTATACAGACCTTACCTCTGGGGATTACATCTTCACACTTCAGTTTTGCCCCAGACAAACTCTTCCTCAAAAATCAATAGGAGAACACAATGCAGAGACTAAGACAATAAGCCTACAAAATATTCACTGTAAGTAAGATGGAACTAGGGTTAATTTTTGCTTAGTCTTCTTCCCCACACTCCCACCTTTTCCTATTTTAAAGAGGAAAAACACCTTGACAGGCTAAAATAATTGCAACCTCCTCCAAGCTTCAGGTTTTCTCTCTGTTTTGGAATAAAAGAAGCAGTGCTAGCTTAAGGCCAGACTGAAAAGCAGAGGGAAAGAAAATAAATAACATACCTCTCTCACAGCATAGCAAACAGAATTTGAATTCTCCGCCTTTGAAACCATGAAGTAACTATAAATCCTGCTGGGAGAAGGCCATTTGCTGACAGAGATTGTAGACAGTGGGTGTTAAATTACTTACTGTCCATTGCCATGAATACAAATATATTGAGAATTACATTCCACAAAATAATAAACCAATAAAATAAGAGTTCAAACTGACTCCCTGGGAAATGATGCGACCTAGCCAAGACAGCACTTCATAGATCAGAGCTGTTTCCAGACTAGCTAGAGGATGTTTGCCCCAGCATGTCTTTCACATTGCATTAACCTACAGCTAATGCGAAACTCATTTTCACAAACACTGTATTTAGAGAAGCAAGTTAAAAAGAAAACCCAAACTACAAACATGCAGAGGATCCCCTGCAAATAAGCAGGTAATAGCTGTTAATTATTCATGGCGTGGAATTCGAGAGGAAATGGAATCCCAAATCTGTTCTTATGCACATACACAAAACTCTACAACCCAATCCTCTTCTACGCATAGAGGGCATATCAAATATGTCCACAATTTGCTGGTCACCATGAGAACTTGGTTTTTCCCCAAATGGTTTCCACTGTGATAATCCACCTTCAGGATCCCACTCATTCCAATACCACAGTCCATAGCACTGCCTTACCCAAAACAACATATTCAAGTGCCTCAACCAGATAATTGTATGGATAAGCTTCCCTTGCCTCTTGTGGATAAAAGTGCTGCAGCTGGGTGGGGATCAATTGTAATGCACAGGTGTAATCTCTCACAGAGCAAGCTACATGTGAAGAGTGACAGTAACAGAACATCCATCAAAGGCAGGGCTGTTTTATTTTTGAAAGGAGTAGGAGGAGAAGAGAAGGCACTTAGGGAAAGCGTTTGATTTTATAAACACATGCTGGTTATTCCTGCAATGTCCTTCAGTAAGAGATCACCAACAAGAACCTCTTTTCTGTGACAGTGGCCGTGCCTGATGTCTCCCTGGTTACACTGTACAGTGTCTCATTATTGTTTCAGCACATCTTAACTTTTTGCCCCTACAGAGATAGAGAAATCTTTACAGAAACTGGTCACATATTTCTGCAATATCATTTTTTAATCTTGCACCCAATAAATATTTGTTTTTGTTAGTGCCGCTAGCCGAGTGGCATTTGATAAACAATGAATACTGCAGCAGAGTTTTCTCATCAATCAAGCTATATAAAAGGCAAATCCAGCAATTTAATCTCCTGTTGCTGCAAGCTGTCTAAACACAGAGCTTTTTAACAAGACAGTTTTGTTCCAAGAGTACACACTCCATCCAAGTCTTGTCATTAATTTGAAAAATTACATGCATGATTCCCAACCCCTGGGAAACACAATGCTATCTTTCATCTATCCTTTAGAACTGAATTTCTTCTAAACAGAGTTGAAATGATCCCTAACACAATAGTTGTCAAAGCAGGAAAACAAAATTTAAAATCCATCAAATGATTTCCTAAATGGTTCCTGATTTCTTAAAGGTTTTCTTTGTTGGGTGGTTTTGTTTAGAGAAATGTCCAGCCTCTAATTTCAAATTTAAACAGAGGTCAAACAAATCAAAACTAATTCCTAAGTCACACCTATTACAAAAGGTTTTTTTCAAAACAAAAAAACCATGCATTTTTTTCTCTGCTTTTCTAAAGCAGAAGAGAACTCAAAGTATTGGAGCCACTTACAGATTATTTTTAATCACAGAGGGTCAGGAGTCTGTTCAATGTCTTTCAGTGACAAGAGATTTGCTACTGACACAGGACTGCTCTATTCAAACAGTGTGCAAACAGTTATGATGTATCCCAACAGAGAGAGATGCTCCTGGGTCTAGAGCAGGAAAGTCAGCCCAGAGCAAATGGGTAAAAAAGGCCATTAGAGAAATCTGGAGCAGCCTTCCAAGGAGCAAAAGGGGCAAAGACCCAGCCTAACTCAACCTAAATTAGTCCCAGTTTATTGCAAGGATTATATTCCACAGCGGCTGAAATGCAGCAGCCCTTTCAGTCCAAAGAGATATTTCTCTCCCCAGATTATATCACAAACTCACTAGGCCTTCAGACAAAGAATTTTCATAAACTGACCCCTTTTTTCAATTTGTCTCAAGCTCAAGTTGATGTTTACTGCAGTGTCATCATCCTCTTGGTTAAGAGAGCTGGTGATGACCAAAAGAGGACCAAGCAGCTGCTCAGTACTGACAGGTTCTGCTGGATTCAAACTCATGATCTACTGTGAAAGCCTCTCTACTATTTTATTAATCCTTCAATCATCCCCATGTGCCCATTTCTTTATGCCCCATCCCCTGCAGTAAAAAGAAGTTAGGAAAGGACAACCAAAATTTTCCTCTGGGAAAGTTTCCTTTGAAGTTATACATCATTCATGTATTATATAGAAATCCCTTTTATTTTGATTTGTAAAAGTTAAAATCTCTCCTGACCTGAAAACGGGAACCCAAGACGTTCTGAATTTTTCATCATGGAAATACACTGTAACAAATTAACTTTTTAATCCATTTCCCTTTTCAAACAAATTTTAAAATGTCAAGTACTTCACACTAAATGTACTGCCATGCAGAACAGTTCTATCCAATAATGACAGAGTGTCTTCTTTCAGAATGATTCAAAACAAACAATCAATTAGTGAGAATGGAATCATTTCCTGAGGTGTTAACTAACTGGAGAGTGAACGTATAAGCGGAATTTCCATTTAGCAAAACAGAAAAGATTAATTTCAAACTTCAAATTTATTTACCCCTCCTTGGAGAGGCAGAAATAAATTAAAGTGGAAAAAAAGTCCCATGCATACAAAAGAAATTTTTTCAAACACTTCTGTTCATAACAGCAGAAGATCAAGTGGCTATTTTGACTTAATTTTCACTGTCATTCGGAGTATGGATACAGAACAAGTTTAAGAATGCAGTTAGAGAGGAAGGAAAAGAAGCCCATAACAAACTGAGAAAAACCCTTTTGACCCTCATCCCTATCTCATTTGCAAATCAAAAAGGGAAGATCGAAGGCAAAAAAGATGGTCTGTAAGCAGCCAAGTGAAGTAGGATGGTGCTGAGCTACCTGGGACAACATTGCTTGTCTATCATGGGGAATATTCTCCATGATGACAGGCCAATCCCAGGTAATCTCATTTAGGGTCCACATAAACACTTAGTTCTCACAGCTGCCTTTTATTTCTTGCACTGAAACAACCCAGAAAAAGAGACATCCTAGGTGAAAGAAGACATAGGAATCACTGCCCTAGGAGATAAGACTTCAAAATCTGATACCATCCCAGGACCCATGTGCATATCCTCAGTGGGACAGAACTCACCATCAGTCAGTGCTGCAGTAATCTCTGAGAGAGCCCCGACACAGGAACGAACACCAACCTGAGAATTTTGAATTCTGCTGGTAATCCAGGTCTCTTTTCCTTACTGCACACAGGCAACATTTCAACCGGCTCACCATGTGACAATGCATCTTGATCTGGTCAGGCATCTGAAATAGTGATGATTTTGTATCCTTAAATACGCTGGAATAGTCATACACACTGCCAAGAGCTAGACAGGGCTTGACCATATAACTTAAGAGAAAGTAACATCTGACTATCTCAAAGCAGTATTTTCAAGGTGTGTTTACCCCTCCGCCTTGATTCAAAATAAAGGTTACAATCATAAGCTTCTGTAAACCTTATTTCATAGTGAATGCAAAAAACTAGGTTAAGGCATTATTAAGCTTGTACAGATAGGCTCAGAAACACCCATGAGAAAGAGAGCTGAACACAAAAACAATCCATTCTTTTTCATTGTCTGGTCTGATGACCCACTCTCTACATAAAAGCATAATTCTTTTAAACAAGCAAACTAAAAGTTATTTAATAGAACATAATTATGAACCTGAGGACTACCCTAAAGAACATTCAAAAGGGCAGAATTAGACAATGCATCTGCCCTTTAGCATCTTGTAATCCATGCAGCACAAAGCTCATTTCACATTAA
Organism: Ammospiza caudacuta; assembly: GCF_027887145.1. NCBI lineage: Eukaryota > Metazoa > Chordata > Aves > Passeriformes > Passerellidae > Ammospiza > Ammospiza caudacuta. Next base: position 12,178,021 of record NC_080601.1, read on the forward strand.
TATTACATAGTGCCTTTTTCACATAGGAGACATAAAGAACAGAACGAGAGAGACCCCAGTATTCCTGACATGAATTGGCCAGCTATTACCTCAGAAATTCCTTTACCAATGTAAACAAGCTTTTTAAGAATTTAATTAAAGTGGCACACAGCCTCTACAAGTACTGGGTCATATTCAAGGATGAGATTTCCCTCAAAACACTAAAGAAATTTTCAACACTGACTAGCAATGCCAACTGTCCCATCCTTACAGACTGAGTACAATGAACAAAAGTTTGTAATTGAAACCCACCTGAAGTTAATGCTGGACTTTCTTTGCAAGGTAAAATATTTCACTAAGTAACATTCAGGCCCCTCTGTGCCAGAGGCTGGCATAGTTTTAAGTCAAACACTAAATAAGCCTCCATAACTCCAGGCTTAGCAAACTAGTTCCTTTCTCAAGGGAACAGGTCAGAAGTCCCTTTGCCCTCTAACAGCAGCAACAGCCCAAAGGTGCACTACCCACCAGTTCCTGCTACCAGCCCTCCTCACACTGCTGTGTTTGCCAGACAAGGAGGTTTAAATCATGTTAATTAGCAGCAGCTGCTCACCATGAGGACAATACTGAGCCGTTTCAAAGGAACACTGAAGTCTTTGGGTGTATCCAGTGATGAGCTCAACTACACCAATTCTGCTCTAAAGGGCCCCACGTGCAGCTCATCCTGGCATCAGAAGACTCAAGCAATGGCAAAGCAAGTTTAGGAAACAGCCCATGCTAATGGCACAACTGTCCTCGACGAGAGGTTGGCATTTTATTAAAAAGGAGGATACAGTTCTAATGCTCTACTTTCCCTTACCTTTTTTCATACAAACAGCAGGTCAGAAAAGAAACCCTGCTTCAGGGACAGGCTGTAGACGTGCAATAAGAGGCATCAGAATGCAACATGGGGATGTAGCTTACTATCTTACCTATCAGCAACTTACCTATCAGTATCATGTTATCTACCTATCATCACCAACAACTCACATTCCCAAAGTGATAGCTGTAAATGCGATTAACGCTCTTTCCCTTCCCTCATGGGAAATATCGTTTTTCAATTTCACTGAGAAATTTTTAAGCTCTGGATATGCATCGTATAATTTATCCACCTGATCCTTCCTTGGTCAAAAAATAATGCTCTTCATCATAAATAGCTTCATAATGTAAATTCTAGTAGACATGGTGCAATTCTGAAGCCTTCTTTAATGGAGTTACTCACTGCAGGTCCCCTAGGGAGTGCAGCCCTACCAGGAGACAGCTGTGATCTCTATTCCCTGTCACTGGGCAGGATATTAATCCTGTACCACTGAGTATTTCAGAGGACTTTGCCAGCTAAATAGATTTTGAGCTCCCAGTGCACTCAGGAGGGATTCATACCTACTCTTATCATTTTTCCTCAGAGCTGCAAATGGCACCAAAACACAAACAGGAACAGGATTAGGCAGCAGCTGAGCACAGATTTTGTAGTTAAGGGAAATGAGTCCTATTAGGCAAATGTGAAACTACGAACTGAGTTGCACAGGAGTGAATTTGCACTTGAGAAAATGAACTCCGTGGAGAGCCCAAACCCAAGTACCTGGATGGGCTAAACCACAGCATATTGGTAAACAGAAAAAATACCTGATATCAATGCCAGTGTGCCTCAGATCTGACCAACAATATTATATATTCTCTAGGACTGGAGAAATTATGAACAAAAACCAAGGGACAAAGGATAAGCCAACCTCATTAGAAAGCAAGCTAACTTGCACTCAAATGCTTGAGTTTTAACACCTGCAACCTGCTGAGCAAAGAAACAGCTGGAAGAGTTAAATACAAGCCCTTCATATGGTATAATCCAGAATTCTGGCCTACATTGTCAAATTCACTGCATTTATATACCTTAAGTAAAAGTATCCAAGCTAATATAACGTAAAAATGAAAAATACTGTTAGTTCTTGTGTTGCTTGAGCAGTTAGGAATTGTGAATAATTGTGACAATTTGTTTGGGAGATTACTCATTCAAAGTCCTGTATAAATCAGAACTATTAAGTAGTTTCATTATTAGTACAGAGATTTTTGTTCCTCCCTTTGTTGCAATCCCTCATCTTGAATTGTCACTACCCAGTACCCATGTCCCTATCACAATCTGAAGCAGCCAAGTGATAAGGTCCCTTGTTTACCTTCAAGAATGCCAATTGTTCATCTGTCAATGCTCAGGTTTTATCACTGGTTCAGTGGCAGTGAAATTGAGTTCTGGGAGGAGGGAGCCTGCCTTATGTGAGAACAGTTAGATGCAAGGACAGCAGTATTTTTGTGACTGAGAAGTCAGCTGTGAATCCAGCACTCACTATCCATTGGAGTCAGCTGTGAGCATAGAGGAGAACCTGATGACATGATGATGGACAGTCTGATTGCAAATTTCCTGTGCACAGAGGGCTGTGAATATGTTCAGTGATTCTCAGACTCTGCCTGTACCCCACATGTGCTCTGCAGAGTAGTAACAGAAAAACACACATTACTTTTCAAGCCACATTGCTCTCTGCAGGAAAACAAGCAGTTCAAGACTTCTCATAGGTTCTCTATAGGTAGGTTAGTTTATTTATTTGTTTAAATGTATTTGAAACTAGAAATTTTCATCTGTAGCTTTGAAGTTTTTGTATGGAGTTCATTCAGTGGATGATTTTACCATTGGAGGGGTAAATGCACTCAGGTATGACTAGAGGTCTGACTATAAAGCAATGTTAAGAAATTAAAGCAGCTGTTGGTATGGAAGAAAAAGGTAATACAAATAAATGAAGAAGTCCATAATCCCAGGGAAAGAAAAGGCACCAATACATGAAGGAGGATGACTCTCAGATGGATATTTTAATCCCAGTTTTTGCAGATGACCTGCGTAAACCAGAGAAAAAACCTAAAAAACCATAAACAGGAAGACATATTTCCTGAAACACAAAGTGAAGATACTGAACACCTAAAAAAATCTCCCTAGTTTTTCAAATGCTTTAATAAAATTGGAAAGCAAGAATTAACAAAAATAAAATAATGTCTGTTCCAAATGCAGTAGTCCCAGGGAGCTCAGCCCTGAGATAATTCTATTTCACTTTCTCCTTATTAGGGAACAAAATTAAGTTATGATACAACTTTTCTTGCCCCCAATACCCAAGACATTTCATCTGTTCCGGAAAGATAATAATTCTTTATCTTAACTGCAAGCCTGTGAGACTCATACTGCTACAGTTAAACACAGATCACCATCCCATGTCCGTGCAATGGTAGGGATGGAAGCACCAGAACTGAACAGCTTGTACTACAGGTGGGATCACTGAATCAGTGCCATTCACCATCACATGCTGCTGCATCAAACAAAAGGCTGAGTCCTCCCAGTGTACTTAGGGGGCCTGTGACATTGGGATCACTGCTCCTGTCTGCTGAAGCATTTATTACCCTTACACTTCTCACATCTTACAGGTGGATTTATTCTACCCTCATCCCTCAGAGGGAAAACTGAGACCAAGCAGAGTAAATCAGCCCCTGAAGAGGACAGAGTTCCTTAGTGGCTTGAGTTGGGATCCAGGTTAATTCCTTAACCTGCAAACAAAAGCTTCCAGCTGCTCTAATTATGTCTGTGTACCCAAACCCACACTAGGGAACCCATTCAAGAATCCTGATGGAGCACAATGTCCATTCAAGGTGCACATGCAGTGATTCAGTTTAAGCAACATGAATATATCAATGTCAGTGATAAGATGGGAACAGTGGGACAAGACCTGCAACACTTGGTCCTCATTTAAAGAGCATTTGTATCAGAATGCAAGCAAATCCCTCTTGTCAGCATTTCCATATATTATACCCTGATAACTGGAAATTAATACTCTTCAAGATGGAGTCAGTAGGCTGTAATTAGCTAGAGAACCATTGTCACACTAATTCTTGAAATCAGTGACACAGGATATTTGCTAATTGGGAAGAGAAGGTCCTGAGCTAAATGAAGGTCAGAGCAGTGCTTCCATTGCTCTTCTTGTAATGGTTAAGGACAGGGGGAAGGAGAGTCTTGCCAGAAAATCATGTTTTGTTCAAACAAACTGTAATGCGTGCAAGGACAGCACAAGACTTCCTCTGAAATGTGATTGACTCAGCCAAGCCTCTGCAGAAAGCTTTGCCAGCATCTTAAACCCAAAATTGACACCCTCGTTTGATTTCCTTGTAATTAAAGCTTCCACATCCGCTGTCATTTGGCCTTCCCTCTTTTCTGCATGACATCAAGGTAAACAACTAAGTAATTATTACAGCTGTTCCCACAGACATTTAAAGCACTTAGCTCAGGTAACAGATTTTGTTAAAATTATTGGACTGGAGTTGTCATCTGCTGCTATATTGCAAAAAATCCATGTCTCCCTTACATGCAACATAAAATAAAAAAGCTCAGTAAAAGCCTGCAATACATACTACTAAAACAAATCTTTCTTTTCTACAAGTTCATAACCTGGTTGTCAAATTAACAGAATCCAAGAGAGCCCCTGACTTGCTATGCAAAACTTGAACTATTCTCAATTGTTTCTCTATTTAGAAACAATTTTGACTCTCTGCTGAGACTCAGAGGTTTGAGTTTTCATTGTATTATTATGGTAGCTAATATGCAACCTGTATAATTACTTGACATTTCTTCTCTTCCTGCTGCTTATTCTCCTCGCCTGAAATAACATTCTTGTGCCATATTCATAGCCTCTGAATTCTGAAATACTGAATCTCATTCCCATACAAATCTATTTGACAACTAAAAAAAATGAAGGAAGGGTAGGAACAATAAAATAACAGCATCTGGAGAATTGCAGTTCAACAATATACTTTCCAAAGTTTACCAGCAGGAGTCAGTCACTCTGAAGGAAGTTCCCATCTGTGTTCATGCCTGAGATGTTGAATGGGATTGCCTTACAGCTACCATGGAAGAAGCCTTAGATGAAGGTACATCAAACAAACCATAACTAAAATTCAGACTGGATAAATTCATTACATAGGTTTAAGAAAAGGAATGTGCTGATTGTGCATTGGAGCCATATTGAAAGTTTTTCAATTTAAACAAAATTTTCCTCAAATAGAACATAATAATCTCCCTCTTCTGCTTGACAACAGCAAGAAGAACCCTGTATGAATGCAGGCTTCATTTGGTATTGCAATAGCAGTGTGTGAGCTGTTCCAAGAACTGTATCCATACTGGTAAGTGCCTTTTCTTTTTGTGAGTATAAATAACATACTTTTTTTAGAAGAAATGGAAGAATAAAGTGTATCATAACAATTTCCACCAGAGTAAAATTTATCAGCTGGACTAGGGAGAGGGATTAACTGGCAGGAGAGCTACAGATAAACATCTTCTGAACTGCACATAGTGCCAAGGAAGTATGAGAGTAATACTGTACTCTGAGATAGGGAAGAAAAATCTCCACCAAAGCCATTATATCTATTGCAATGATTCAATAATATTTGGTTTGTGCAGTTCAATTATCCCACTGCCAGAGTGTGACTAATTTCACTCTCACAAAACCTAAGTAATTAAACTGGTAAAATCAAGATAGAACAATTCCAAAATTAAGCAAAAAATTCAAATGATTTGGTGTGAATCTCCACCTGATGAAACAATAAAGCTGCTTTTGTTTGCCATAGTGACTCTCTTTGGACTTGATCACTCCCTTTCAGACTGGTTTACCAAATTTTGGCATATGGTCCACCCCTAGTTCTAACAAAGGCTTCCTTCTACAACTCCTCCTCCATCATTAATTAAAATCCAGAGCTGAGGAATAAATGGGATGTGGGAACCTCCAAGACTGAGCAAAGTTCAGCAGCTCCCAAGACAAAGTCACTGAAGCACAGCATCCTTACCTGCTGCAAGCCCTGCTGCCAGCTGCAAGGGCTGAAGTCCTGGAGCTGTCACGGGGCTGCAGAAGGGCGGGCACCTGCAGCCACATCATGGCAGGGGGTGCACAAACACGGGAAGACACCAGCCTGCATCTGCAGCTTGGAAGTAACTTGTAGGTGGTGCTGTAAGCCTGAGAACAGCACCAGAAAAAGAAACAGTTTAATTTGTGTAAAGGGATGTAATTACATAACTTCCAAGGAAGGGCTTTCAGAAGCAAGGATGCACCTTCTCTAATGTGCATCTTCCACTGCACAAATTTTGAAAGCCTGGATTATAAAACTTTAGAGTGTAACACAAACACAAAGGTAATTGTATAGACCTTCCTCAAGGCAAAGGATGATAAATGACCCAGCAAAGCATTTCATTGTTGCAGAATACTACACACACTCCAACACAAAAAAATCTATGGAGATTAAAATTCTGAAAGAAACGTAGCGCTCAGGAAAAGGAAGCTTAATGAGCTACCTCACTACAGGCAGTCTTTGTACCTATGATTAATTTGATGTTTCCTCTCACATTTATTTTAGGAAGGGGAAAAATGACGGTAACTAATTCTCTAAAAGGTGAACATCAAGGCTTTTAAGTGATGCTATCTCAGAGCCAAAATTTCTAACATTGTGTATATGTACATGGGTGAACATTTAGCAACAGGCTTTATAGTAAGACTGATATTAAGAAAAAAATAGTTAGCAATTTTCTTGATTTTTTAATAACCAATTCAATATCCTTGCCAGGAGCTGTTTCCTGAGGGTTGGGGCTTTCTTCCCTGGTTTATGGATCCTGGCAGCAAGTCAAACTGAAACTCAGAGTGAAGTACAACTTTCAGAAACCTCAATAAAAATGCAGGGACAACCAATAGTCCCAATTTCAGGGCTTCTCTTTTGTATTGTCCTGTGCTACACTGAGCTTGCAAAGTAACAGGCAGTGAACAAAATTACATTCTCAGCTGCATTTCATTTGCCTTTGCAAAGACATCATCTCCTACAATAGAAAAAAGATGAAGCGGGCCCAAGGATCTGACAGGCAAGTGAAGGATGAATTACTTTTATTGTGATGAACTGAGTCTCTTGTGATAACAAAAACATCAGCTCAGTTGAAAATGAGGTGTGTAGTGCAAGCTCACTCTTGTGATGCTAGTTAGACATTGAATTTTACTAGAATGGGATGTGAAACTCAACATTTTTCTGTGAGAATTTTAGCTTGGCTCAAGTGAACATATCTGAAAAACACTTAATGCCTACAGCTAACCTGAACATTCATAGTTCCTTTCAAATGGCCTTTCTTAGCAGCAAGGTGAGTTCCCTTTTACCAGTGTACAGCAGTGGGGCACAACTACCCACAGCTCACCTCTATAGAGAAGCAGCATTATTCCCCCAGAGCTCCAGGGATGATGTTATTAGAGGTCTGACTCCCCCAGCCAGTGCACTGCAACCTTAATAAAGCATGCATTTGCATCAAGGGATTACGTCCATGAGTGCAGGGGAGTGGACTCATTTAATAGTCTTTCTCTACCACTGACTGCTCTGATCCCTACAGCAGCTCTGCTCAGCCAAAAAAAAGCTACAGAATGACAAACTGATGCTTTCCTTCCTTCTAAAACAAGTCACCTCTGATTTTATGGCTACACCAGATGCATTTTCCTCACTTGGATTTAAGGAAGACAAGCTGGTTATATTTCTCTCTATTTTTGCCAGAAGCTTTGTATTTTGTGCTGGATGCCTCAGGTCAGGGCTGGTCTAATTCTTTAAACTATGGTTGATCTGTTTTGCTTTTGCTGAGCAATAGCTCACAAAAGTAATCTCTATGATCCTGACTGCAGCAATTGGGTAGGATTAGACAGTCAAAGGTCTGACATGCGCAGGCATGTACCTTTGTCTTTAATTCTGTGTGCCTCCATTATCAGATGGTAATGTAGCTAATCCTCCATTTGAATTTCAGATAAATAACTTCTTGCCTCTTTTTTTCTTTGCATAACTAATGTAGTTTTACCCCCTCTGAATGAATAAAAATACATTGAGAGCTGCTACAGTGAAAATAAAGCAATCCCCTGTGCTGGCTGTGGGGTGCCTGATCTGAAGAGCCTCTCTGGACTATCAGCTGGCATGAGCTGGCAACATTCTGTCAGCCTCAGACATTGCCAGTGGCAGAGGGAACAGGAAACTCTCAGCTGTCATGCCTCCAGAGAGGCTCTCACTTCCTACAGCCATGCCAGGGCACACTGGTGTATGCAGGCAGGGTACTTTGTGCTGGTAATGCTTCTGCTGTCTCTATCATATAGATAAACAGCTCCTTTCAGGGTACAGAGACATCACATTAATAGTCCAGAACAATTTTTTAAGTTTCTTCCTCTCACAAATCCAAAGTTTTCCATCTCCTCAGTGTAAAGTTGTATTCTGAATTTGTCCTACAATGGAGTCAGGCAGCCACATGTAGAATTTTGCTCTGTAACCATGCCTGTACCCAACAATGTAAAAATCAGTGATTTCCCTTGATCTCTCTGCTTGTGGCAAGTGTCTCAGTACAGGAAAGTGGGACCTTACAGACTTATACCTGTGCAGGTCCCAAAGAAACTTTTGTGTGCATAGTGAATATTCAGATAGAATGAAGATTGTGGAACACATACAGAGGCACTTCTGTGGCACTCAAGTGGCTCAGTCTTGTGGCTTTAATCACTGACCAGTTATCATTTTTCCCAAACTGCCAACTCCATCTATTCTGACTTAGCACAGAAACTGCTATATTCTTTCCCCTAGTCACAAGGGAAGCCTGTAGACCTCCAAAACAGATGCTGTCATTTCCCAGCTGACTATTTCTGTTCCTGTTGTTCCCTGACTTTCTGAAAGTTCATTACCAATCTCTCAAACGCCATGACCTCCCTCTGGTCCTTCAGTCCCTTACTCAGAGTGAAATTAGCTTTCAGCTAGAGACTGAAACATCCTTCTGCAGTCCTAGAGAAGTCTCATTCAAACCATTCTTTTCTCAGCTTTAGCCCTCTGATAGGCAATGTGATGCATTTATATCTTTGCTTTTTTTCTCCATTCTTCTTGCTGCCTGCAATTCCTACAGACCTTCTACAAACTCCAGGCCTCAGAACATCTCAGCTCCAGGCTGATGTAACTACAACTTGCCTTAAAGAACTTCACTGCATTATTATAATTCCTGTTTTAAGAGTCAAAAGTGCCTTTCTCTTTTCCTTTAATATTTTTTTTCTTGTAAGGTTTCCTTTCTTTCAATTATAACAGTTGGATTCTGACAGCAGTTATTCTACTTTATTTGACATTTTACAGCCAGGTATCCTGTCTTAAAATTCAAAAGAGGGAGTGAAGAGCTTCCTCAACAGTAAAGGATTGGGAAGGTACCAAGGTAACCCTGTTCTCTTGTTTGCTTCTCTTACATCCTTACCCATTAGAACAAACCTTGACCTTTGTTTAAAATTAAATTAAACCTCTTGTATTTGAAACAAAATTTAAACATAAAGCAACTTCCTTGCATGTGTTCAGAAAGTACTGGAAGAGAAGCTAAGATACATATGTAAATCTTGGGTTTTCTTAGAATACAAACAGTACAAACATATGTTTTCTTTTAAAAATTATCCAAGAATGTACACATATAGTTCACAGCAGTTACACTTAGGTTCAATCTAGATTTAGGCATTGGTTAGGATAAGTATGCTTTTAAAAAATCCATACACCCAAAGTAAATATTGTAAAATAAATTTGAAATTAATTTTGGAGCAATTTTTATTTTCTTATATAAACTATAGGTTTTTCAGGTTGTTTTGCCTGTTGTCATTTGAAATGAGTGTATTTCCTGAAATTGTTTTCTTTCTTTGGGAGTGGATACACTGATTTTCTCTATATTTATTCATTTATGAGAAGTTTTTCCATAATGGCTGAAGAATTTACCCATACAAATATTTTTGACTCTCAATAGGATTTGTTTTCCAAAATTCTCTAAAGGCTTCTGAAAACTCTAATACCCCAGACCTACAGTAAGTCTGCTTTGTGTACTACTGTGTTTTTATTTCACAATTGTTCTACTGAGCTGGCTTGCAGGCATGCATATCTGCTGATCAGCACATTTGAAGGAATCCTGGAGAATACACATAAAATTCTCTGTCTCCTGTAAGGTAATCATAAGCACCAAAACCAGAAAGTTTATGTGTTTTATGCTGCCCAGCTCAGATGTAAGTAAGGACAGCAGAATTCAGGAAACCAGCTGAAAGATCAGCAGAAGCCAAGAGTGAGTGGGAGAAATGTTTCATTGGATAGTTTTAAATCTCCACAGGTAAATCAGAGGGATCTCTGTGCAAAAGAATATTAGCCCCTTTCAATGTATTCCCTATCACACAGCAGAGCAGCATTGTGGATCATATTCACCCTGCTGAACACACTGAATTCCTCCCCTCTGCTGAGCATTTCAGATCAATAACACAGAGAAGGCAGGTGAGGTGAATCATAAGAGATGAGAAAAGGCCAAACCATTCCCCATTCAGGCTCCCCACATGGCAGAGCTCACCAAGAGCAGCTGTGGTGTCAGTGCACCACAACTGGTGTCACCAATTTGGTGAAAAGGTGGCCATGTGGGGGGGGCTGGAAAACCTGGAAGATCTCACATGGAATCATCCACACAGCAGGCCCAGTGTAGAACATGAAGATGCCTTTCATTCCTTTGTATCTCAATTTTAAAACCTGATTGGCAGAGCTCAGCCCAGACTCACTGAACTCAGCCTGACTGCCATATCCAGGTTCATGACTAGGTCTATAAAGATTAAAATTTTCCCCTCCTGAGACATAGCTGTGGTTTTCTCCAAAAGTAACACCTTGTAGCACAGTCTATATATGTGTGAATATTTGGAAGTCCCCTATTAGAAAAAACATAGAATGAACTGTTGAAATCACAAATTTAACTCAACAGGGTTAAAATCTAAAAAAAAAAAGCATTACAGAAACAGATCTGCTGAAGGAACAGTCATTTGAGCTTAGAAAATCATGACTCAGAAAGCTGCACAGCAATTGCAAATGACTGCCATTGACCCTTGCCCAAAATATTTTAGGCAATAGAAAAATATGCAAACCTAGAGTAAGCTGGTTTTCAAGAGAAAGATTTTTAGAAGGTTTTTATTCAAGAATTATGCCCTATGTCAGTTCAAATTGCATACAGAGTAGGTGAAAGAAGCACAAGTGAGAAAAGGCTGCAGGTAAAAATTTATTTCAGTCTAAGGAGGTTATAGTCACAAAGTGAATCACCACAAATACACACTGAATACTTCCATCATTACCTGTCTTCTGGAGTGAATGACTGGGTGATCAGATTAGTAACTTTCGCTTAAAATCCAGATTTTCTGTAGGCTAAATAGAACTCAGCATCTTTGAGTAGACTAGGGAAAAAAAATCATCTGGCAGCACCAAAAATTATACCAAGTCTGAAACAGCAACTTGTGCAGGTAAGTTTGTTTGTTTGCTTGTTTAATAAAAACAAACACTTCTTACTTTGTGGGCACAGTTTCTATCTTACATCCCACAGCTTATATGAGATCAACTGGAATTTTCTTTTTTTCCATCTCTTTTTATAATTACTAATAAAAATCTGGCATTCAACTTTGCTTCTGATCTCCCAACTTAAAATATTGAATGGAAACAATCCATTGTTTCCATGGCATTAGTAACAATGAATCTAAGGAAATTATTATCAAGCAAAACCAACATGTATGGGAGTGCAGTGAGCTGGCCCCTGGCCCTGGCCAGCCAGTCACGATCTAACAGAGAATAGATGGATTGCAAGGTCACTGAAAGACAAGGGAAACACAACTGATATTGATGTAAGGGGAAACAAGCTTAGAGAAGTGCAATTGTTAGTCCAGTCAGCTCAATGAAGAACTACTCAAGTGGGCCAGGGCCCACTGCATGCCCTCAGTCTCCTTTAAGACACAGAGGTCCCCCATTATCAGTGGCCATGCCTGATTAGTCACTTACTCAGGCACTCATCTGCAAATGACCTGAGCTCTGTAACTGACCCCAATGGGACCACCAGGGCTCCCCCAGTTGTGAGCAATTATTCAATGGTCCACTGTGGCATTCAGCTGTCACCCACACACCAAAGAAACCCATTTTACACTACAAAATGCTTTGTGATACTTCCTTTAAAATGCATTCATGTGAAGACACATTTTGTGAGGCAAAATCCTTTAAAAATAACCACAATAGAGAAGCAATTGGAGTGAATTAATTTTACCTGATTCAACTGGCAGTCATTATAATTACAAAACCAGCTCAGCTTGCTATAGAATTCTCTGTTGATACACTTTTATCTTGAAGAGGGGTAAAGAAAGAAAAGCATTTAAAGGCACCTTATTATCTTCCTGATTGCTGATGAGGGCAGGAGTTGAATCTGGCTCTCCCTACATGCTATCTTCAGTAAGGAGTGTATCAATAAAAGGAGCTGACAGAACTTACAGAGCCCCTTATTCCACAGAAAATTGTTTAGAAGCTAGTTTCACCATTATAGGCAAAAAAGTATATAAAACCCAACAAAATACTCAAACTGGGGTAGATTTAGGAATTCAAGCTACAGGTTAATTTATCTACAGCTTCCTCGAAGTCAGTAGGAGTTTGACATCATAGCTGACATCTAAGGTTTGAACTGGAGCATTACAGCCTCCTTTGATTTAAATGCTATCCCCAATACCACTCACAAGAGAGTTATGCCATGGAAATGAAGGTTTGTGGCACATTTACTTATTACACTACAATAAAAATATACACAATGATCCTATCTTCCAAAGTACAGTTGCAAATTTAATTGCTCTTCTGAAATTATCCTGAATTAAATACTTGCAAGCTCTAATCTTGTGTGTTCTAAAGACTTTAAGATAGTAAAATAAGCTCTTTATCACAGTTTCATGAAGAGTACAATGGAAAAATAAATCCTATGATAAATATCTGGCAGTAAAAGGATAATGAAGCCAATACAGAGTGGGCTGAGGATTGAAACTGGCCAGGGAATAAAGAGCAACAGACTAGTTCATATTTTCCCTGCCTCCTGTGGCATTAAATCTTGATTGAGAGAGAAATTGCACCTACCCATTTTCCTAAAAGAAGGATGAAATACTGGAAGTGATGTGTAAAAACCAATGTACATAACTCTAAGAGCATCACATTTTTTCAGCCTGTTCTCTTAATGATCCAACATGATAGATACAGTTACTTGGAAGGGTATTATTCCTTTTTGCCCATATGCCAAGAGCAGCTTATGCCAAAAACATGAGAAGTATTACAAAGTTGCTGTGAGAGATTTAAAAACAAGTTAATTACTCATCTATGTGAGAAAGGAAACATCTGCCTTAAGAAAACCACCAACCAACCAATTTTCCTTTTGAAAATGGTCAGACATTATTCAAGCCCAAAACATAAGAGAACATACAGGTAGGCATCAGATCCAATGTGGATTTTCAGCACCCTTCTGATGGTATAGCAGGATCTAGCCCACAGACAGATTGCATTTCATCATACTGCTTGGAGCTTCCCATTTGTTTATTTTTTCATAACTGAAAATTCATTCGAATTTGGCTACAGAATAAAAAAGTTTTCCCTGATACGAAGCATCATTCTTACTATATAATAAATCCCTGCTCCAAAATAAGGGAATACTACCCAAACACACAATAATTTTAAAAACCTATATATACTTTTATTTCAGGGAAAAAAATCAGTGTGAAAAATTTCAGACCAAATGTTTCATTTCAGCAGAAATTGGTGTAACAGTGAGCAATAGCAGCCCTACCCCTAGTGGGGGAAAAGGATCCAGCCTGTGAGAGTGCTGAGGCAGAGCTGAGTCATGCCGTGTCCCTGTGGCTGCCCAGCACAGACTCAGTGAGCAGACACAAACACAATGTGCAAGCACTTGCCTGAAACCTTCAGGCCAAGCAGAGAGCCATGGTCGGCCTCAAGACCCAGGGCAGTCAATAGAAAAGTCTCCCATTGATTTTAAGGGCCTTGTGTTCAGCTCTGCAATGTTTGTTTTCATGCAACCCAAGCTATTCTGCAAGTTTCCAGCCTGGCCAAACTTCCAAGCATGAGTTACAATGGAAATTGGAATGCATTCAAATGTTATTGGCTCTCCAGAAGTGGAGCCAAATTCACACTAAAAAGCACTGTTTAACAGATAGGAATATGTTGATTTCCCAAAAACTGTGCAGTATCAAATGGCAACGTTAAAAAAACCAGAATTCTGTTTTCAGGCCAGGAGAAAGAGTGGAATAGCAATCTGAGCCTTTTCCAGCCTCACAAAATGCAGACTTTTGCTGGGCTGGCAACACATCCCCTGATAACAGAAAGTAGAAGAGATCACTGTGCAGTTTTGTTGTTATTTAAAGGCTCTTTTAATCAATAAGTTACTTAGATGTGCAATTTTCCACCTTAGCCATAGAAAGGTAGCAGAGTATTGCTTATTAACATATTTCAGCTTTCTTCCTTAGAGTGTGCAAACCACTGTTACATAATGTTTAAAACAACACATTCCAGTATTTGAAGCAGGTGTTTTGCTTCTGAGACCCTGTAGAGGGCATTATGAAACACAAACGCTGCCTCTTCCCAAGGCCTACATTTCTGGGACTGTAATGGGAGCAGAGCTAATGAGCATGGAGTGAAATCCAGCAGATACAGGCACTTCTTAACACTTCTGTGCATACAGAAGGTAAAAGAATCCCCATCTTTCTGCTGCCAGTAAACCTGCCAGATATGGCAAGGTCTGGGACCCTTTTCCTTGACCTGAAATAATTTCTTTTCACTTGCTTGCAAATGTAGGGTTTGTGTATGAGTTTACTGCAATTAGCTTCTGCAAGCCTCACTACTGATACTCAGTGCAGTAATATCAAAGCAACATTTTCCCTCCCAATCTCATTATTTTCTCTTTAGTATTTTCTCCTGTTGCAGGGCTTACTCTAACTTAGGAGTGTCTCATTTTACTCTCCTTCCCAGTCCACTGAGAGGTACCAAAGTTTTTTCTTAACCCTTTGCTTTTCTGTTTTATTGCAGAGAAGAAAAGTAAATCACTGCAAGAGTGGTGTCCATCCTGAAGGGTGGTGATAACACATCTGTAGCTGAGAAGAGATCCCCATGAATATCCACCTGCCTTAAAATGGGTCTGAGGAACAGGACAGGCCTGGACAAAGTGTTGCTGTGGTGTTTCAGTTATGGAAAAGGGTGGATGGTTTGTTCTTCTCCCATCAGGGATCATCAAGGACAGTGAGAGCTCCTCATAAATCTTCTATTCCCTGGATGGTCTGTTAATTGAATAAGCAAAACAGATCAAGCTGTCACATCTTCTCCCTATCTTCCTGGATTTTTGGAACAGTTGAAACTTGCAACAGGCTGAAGCTCATTTTCATTCAAGAGCATGTGGAAATACAAGGCACGATGGGAGGGGCTGTCTCTACAATAGATTCACTCTGGATTAATCCAAGTGGAAAGCTGCATGCCTCTTGATTTTTTTTCAAAACAGTGTCTAATAGGATTAATTTCAAGGCTGTGGATGTGAGTTACCATGTTTTCTTCCAAGCAAGGCAAAAAGGGCCCTAGTGCTGGGCATTAAGGGGCTCCCTGCCAGCCAGTTCTGCTTCATGCTTCTTTGCCAATTAATCTTGCAACGTCTGCCCCAAACAAACAGGTTACCAATGATAAATGAACAGCTAAATGCTCATTTAGCATTTCTGTATCTCCTTTCCACTTGTTTTTATGCTCTGGAGCTGGCCATTCAGATACAAGAGGTGAAAGGTAGGAGAGGGGCAGACACACAAGAATCTGCATCCAATCTTATTCCAAAAGATCTCCTTAGGGAACATCTGCCTGAATGCCCCAGGAGCAGGTGTGTACAAGGAAGGGGAGAAGCAAAATGAGCCAAGAGGAGCTGCCACTGGTCCAAAGGCAGCTGCCACTGATCTGTGACCTGTAGGCCACACAGTATTCAATGCTAAAGGAAATGTGTGTTTGCAGCTGCTTCTCAGCAACTTCACTCTGAAGGACATGGTAATTTACATTAACCATAAAAACCTCTTGGGTACTGCCTTTTGGGTTGAGAGGTGTGCAGAGTGGAGGAACTGAGGCATTTAATTTCAACAGAACAACTGCATTGAGGGGTGCAGTCAATGGTCATGTACCATGCTCCTCAACTAAGCTTTGATAAAGACCTCAGCCTAGAATTATAAAAAATATATGCTGGACATTCAGAGGGGATTTGCAAAGGAGAAAAGATTTTGTTGTTGAGCCTAATAGTAATAGATGTTTGCTATTTAAAGGGTCACTTTAAAAAGTATAGTTTTTTGGAGATTTTTTGAGCTAAGCAGAAAGGAATCAGTCTGTGCTCCCTACTCCAGCATTCTCTGCAGCAAAACTTCAGTCTCAGTCATTGAAATAAAAATTCTTTGAGTTACAATTTTGCTAAACAACACCTTGCATGATAACACTTCAGTTATGAAGACACAGATCTGAAAGGCTTAAAAGCTCTCCACAGCAGCCAGATATACCCATCTTTTATTGGCTGAATTTCCATGCTTGCTGTTTCTCATTTCAGTATCTATGGTTATCACAGAAAAATGTCTGGTTCCTCTTTCTGCTCTGTACCACATGTGACAAAAGACACTGTAAAGCCTGTCTGGGCAAGTATTTACTCCTTCCCATTCCTACCACTCCCAATGAATCTCTTTGAGGACTGCTATAATCATGACAAAGTGTTTGCCTCATATATTGATATGTACCACATCAAATTTTCAGGAAGCATTGTAGTACAGATCTCAGAATCCCTCATTAATGTAATCTGTCCTAGAGGCCTTTTTAGTACTCTACAGGATCTCTGCAGCCAAGTAAGAAAGCAGCTAAGAAACTGTACTGCCTCTGTCACAGGATTCCACATAGGGTCAGCTCAGCTGGGAGAGGTGATCCTTGAATACTGACCATCTTTCTTGGAACCCTCTCCCCCCCAGGACCTTATCCCATGGCTCTGTGCCAAGCAGATCCCTGAAGAGGCCAAAGTCTGCTCTCCTTGAGTCTGGGGCAGGGACTTTGCTGTGCACCCTTTTCACTGCCCTAACACTCCAACATTCCACCATGTCCTGGTCACTCCAGCCAAGGCTGCCCTGGAGCTTCACATCCCCCACCAGCCCCTCCTTTCTTGTGAGAACGAGGTCCAGCATGGCACCTCTCCTCATTGGCTCCTCTGTCACTTGGAGGAAGAAGTGACCATCAATGTATTCCAGCAACCCCCTGGATCACCTATGCTCTGCCCTCCAACAGATACTGGGGTGGCTGAAAGAATACATGAAGACCAGGCTGCCTCTTCCACTCATTCTTCCTGGTTAGCACTATAATGCCACTGTCCTGCCCTCCTTTCATCCTGACCCATAAGCCCTCAGCCAGCTCCTCATGCAGCCCCAGGCACAGCTCCATGCACTCCAGCTGGACATTAACATAGATGGTTACAGCTCTTCCTTGTCCTTCCTGAAGTACCTGAATCCTTTCATTCCAGTACTCTGGTCATAGGATCCATCCCACACATGTCCATGATTCCACAGCCCTGCAGATCTGTACACATTTATAGCTCCTCTTAATTACTCCCCATGCTACACACATTTACATCTAAATCTAGCATTCTACATTTAAATCTAGGCCCCGGTGAAACTTTGGACTGGCTGGATTTGCTTTGTGCTGCCCTTCAGGGGCTCTCCTGCTGACATGCGACCTCTCTCCAGGCTCTGGGCATCTCCTGCTGGCCTGGCATTCAGCTGATAGGAGTGGGATGGGCTGAAGGTCCTTCCCACAGA
This sequence comes from Ammospiza caudacuta, assembly GCF_027887145.1. Classification (NCBI taxonomy): domain Eukaryota; kingdom Metazoa; phylum Chordata; class Aves; order Passeriformes; family Passerellidae; genus Ammospiza; species Ammospiza caudacuta. The sequence goes on from NC_080601.1 coordinate 12,195,747, forward strand.
AACTTTAAAGCCCTGCCTGCCAGCTTGGCAAGCCTGTGACTGATGATGCTCTTGCCCTTGTCTGACAGATGGAGCCCATCTGCCCCCAGCAGACCAGGATTCCAAGCAGAATCCCATGTTCTAGGTAGCTGAACCAGGCCTTGTCCTTGCTGGTGCAAGTTTCATTTGCTGCATCACTGGCCTCTCTTCCTCCCTCTCTCCCTCTTTCCTGTGGGTGCCAGCAGGAAAGTTTGGATCTGTCTGGCTGTGGGGCCACTGCACACTGTGCTTGGAGGCAGCTCTCCAGCTCCTTCCAGCCTCCCTAACATGACATCCCATCTCAGCACCTCCTGCAGCTCAGCCAACTGTTGCAAATATGCAAATTGTAATTAGAAGGAAGTGTCAGACCAGCCACATTAGCACTGATGTTGCAAACACACTGCAGCTTGATTTACACAACAACATTTTGACAGCACAATTATGTCAGTTAAAAACAGGGAAGAGCACAGCTACAGCATCTTAGCTATGACAGAGCTGACGAAATCCCTCCTTGCTGAGTTCACACTGAATCTGATATATTTTCTTCTGAAGCAGAACTGGAGCTGTACAGGGACTGCTCAGCTGGAAAACAAGCTGTGAAGGCAAGAAAGTACAGCCAGGGAGCAACGACGAGCAATTGGAAGAAGTACAATTAGCACTCATGGATCCACAAGAGGATGAACTCCTTTTCTAAACCTTTGTAATTTTCACTAGAAGAGAAGCTCCTACTGAATTCAGTAGGCTATTGAGTGTCTATCTAAAGTTCACACAGCAACTGAGATGAGTCCATGATTGTAACAATTAAATTGTTATTATTAGGAACCTGGCACAGCTGCAACTAAATATCCCAAATGCAGCCCACTCACAATGTTTTCTATGCCTGTAAGTGCATATAAAAAGTTAGTAACAAAGTGCTTTATTATCTAGAAGCACACAGGATTAAAAAAGAAGTGGCTCAGCAGAGATAAAACCTCTGATTTAAATTATTGCTATCGTGCTAACATTTGCCTCACAGTCCTTTGAGAAGTCAGGCTTTGCATGAATATTTTGTACTGTGAAATCAATGAAGACACCAAATTCTTTTTCCAAGATGAAGAGATCGAATCCCTATTTTAAATAGGGAATAAAAGCATTGACATTTCAAGAACAGTACAGTTTGTACTTCTAAGATGAGATGTGAGCACTATGAATTATGACTCTGATATTAAGTAGTTCTGGTCCATCTACTACTCTCCCCTCAAGAGCAACTTCAATTTCCATCTCCACTGAAATTAAAAAGAAGACTGAATTAGAAACATTCAGTCCAATTCAGCTCTCTTTAAAACAGAAAAGGGGAGTTAAAAATGTCTTGGACAGAGGGCAAGGAACTATGTATAACTATAGCAAAGTCAGCAAAACTGTAGCACAAAAAACAAACACTTGAGATTTAAAATAGAAACTGCATGCCTGGATTTTAGCAGGGAGCCCTTTTCTTTCCTTGTGTAATGGACAGGGACAGGAATAAAACCCCCACAAAACAAGGTGTGTATTCCATCTAAGTTGTTGCCTAACCACAGAAATTAGAGAGAGCTTTCAGCAGTGAAACTCCTTAAGAGTCAAAAACCTCCTAAGCTTCCAAAACCGAGTAAAGAAAACAGTTTAAAGAGTGATCCTTTCTATCAAATTACATATTTCCACTGAGTCTTACATCTGCAAAGCAACTGCATTTTGACAAAGTGCTGCCCAGAAACAGTGTCTGAGCCCCATCTTCCCTATGGATGCACCACAGCAGTCACTTCTACATTAAACAGCCTGTTTTCTTCTCAGGTAGTATCTTCTGTCTCCTACTTCTTAATTATTAATTGCTTAAGCTCCAACCATCACCCTCTCCTTAGTTCCTGCTGTGTTAAATTAGGCTATTTTCTGTTTTATGCAAAGATCTTTAATGATGTGAGCATGCTGATCACTATCCAAAGCAAGTAACTGGGGATTTTGTGAGTACCCTATAATTTTATTTGCACATGTGCAATGAAGAACCTTTTTAGAGGCCCAAACAGTAACATTCCAGCCTTCATTTTTTTTTTTTTGTTTTTTTTTCATTGAAGTGAGGAGTGTGCCTTTCTCAGCTCTGGTGCATCTCTGGGGCCCAGGGTCTACATCATGTGTAGTTTGCAGTTTGATGTTTATGTCCCTTCACATGAAATTCACATTTACTGGAACAACAGTGTTGGATATTGCAGTAGCTGCAGCTGAATGGACCATGTAATTAGGCATGGATTCACTTGTTGGCAAGCTCCCAAGGAACGTGTGACACCGAGTAACTTTGCTAGCTGTCTGCTAGGGGTATCCAATAATGCCCCAAATAATCTCCACAGAAATATGGAGGGTCACAGTCCAGGGACACAGGCAGCACATCACCTTCACAGTGTGAATGTCACCATGCAGAAACATGTTTTACTACTTTTGCCCAGGAGAATGTAAATTTCCAAACAGAAGAGTGAAATAAACCTATTTCTGTAAATATTAGTGAAACCGGATACTTCAACTATATACAAATGATTTTTTTTTTCTTCACATCAGGAAACCCAGAATTCACAACTATTTTTTTTCCACAGTTTCAGCTGTAACAGATCACTGTTTTTTTCATTGAAGGAAATTTTCCACAGGAAATTCACAACTAGGTTTGCCAAGTATGCCCCAAACACAGTTCAAGAGAGCAGCAGATGAGCAGTTAGCTCATGGCCAGCTCACAAAAGAAAATGTCTTCTTTACCTGCAGAGTTTTATCCTGAGCTCTGACCTTTAAAGAACGCGATGCCTCATTTCTGCAATTCGGAAATTAAAATCTCAGCCTGTCACCCCCTGGTGGTTGCCGAGAGCGAATATAAGCAGGGAAACACCTGGGCGCGGCTGAGCCTTTCGGGGTCAGGCAGGCTCAGCCCTCCTGCCCCTGTACGGGCGTGGGGCTGCACTGTCCGCGAAACACGGGGCTAACACCTGTCCCCAAAACACGGGGCTGACACCTGTCCCCAAAACACGGGGCTGACACCTGTCCCCAAAACACGGGGCTGACACCTATCCCCAAAACACAGGGAAAGACAATGGCCCGGACCAGCAAGCACCACGAGGCCGCGAGAGCCCAGCCTGCTTACCTGCCTGAGGCACCGGGCTCAGCTCACCTGCCTGAGGAACCTTCCAGAAGCCCCCAGCCCCTGCTCACCTGCCTGAGGAACTTTCTGGAAGCCCCTCGGCCCTCGCTCACCTGCCTGAGGAACCTTCTGGAAGCCCCCACTTGGTGCTCACCTGCCTGAGGAACCTTCCAGAAGCCCCTGACTCCTGTTCACCTGCCAGCGGAACTTTCCGGAAGCCCCCAGTCACTGCACACCTGCCTGAGGAACCTTCCGGAAGCCCCTGACACCCACTAACCTGCCTGAGGAATCTTCCAGAAGCCCCTGGCTTGGCACACCCGCCTGAGGAACCTTCCAGAAGCCCCCAGTCCCTGCTCACCTGGCAGAGGAACCTTCCAGAAGCCCCCGGCCCTCGCTCGCCTGCCTCAGGAACCTCCCGGAAGCCCCCACCTGCTGCTCACCTGGCAGAGGAACCTTCCAGAAGCCCCCAGCCCCTGCTCACCTGGCAGAGGAACCTTCCAGAAGCCCCCAGCCTCCGCAGGGTCGCAGCAAGCCCTGAGCCCTGAGGGCAGCACCTGGCGCTGGGCCGGCTCCCCCTGCCCTGGCACAGCCCCTCCCTCAGGCCGGGCCGGGGCCTTGGCGCTCCCCTCAGGGGCACACCTGAGCGCTCCACAGCCCCATGTCCGCACCCACAGCCCGGAACCCCAGAGAAACTCCGAGGGGAGCCATCCAGGATGGGCTTTGTGAGCACAGGTGCCTTCACCATGTAAGGCCCCCCAGGGCTCGGGCGGCAGCCCAGGCTATCGGGTAACAGCCCCCAACTCCCAGAGTTGTACCCAGGGGAGAGACAGCCACAAACCAACCTCAATTCTACATTTGACACGTTCAATCCATCTCTCCTGATGGGTTACTGGGCACCATCCCTCCCCACAGAGCTGCTCACTGTGCAAGGGGAAGGGAGGCCCAAGGGTGGGCTCCTCCTGCCCTCCCCTCTGCCACAGGAAGCCAGAGAGGTGCCAGGGTGCCCGGGATGTGCTGCCCTGGGTTAAACCCAGCTGGAAATAAAGCACCAGACACCTGCTCACTCCGCCTCACGCACGGATGGAGATGGGGAGGAGAATCAGAGTAAAACTCTAGGTTGTGATAAGAACAGAATCATCAAGAAGAAAGTAAAATATAGAAATGACAAGAAATTATTGTAATTATGGTAATAAAAAGGAAACAAAGAAGTAATGCACAATTCAGCTGCTCACCACCCACTGACCAATGCTAGAAGCCCCCTTCCCAAACCCAGAGTGGCCCCACTACTGGGTAACCCCCAGGAGTGATACCCTCCAGTTGAGAATATCCCCTTGGCTGGTTCAGGTCATCCATCCCATCTACACTCCCTCCCAGGGCCTTTTGTGCACCTTCTTACTGGTAGGGCATGACAAAAAAAAAAAAACCCATAAAAACAAAACAAAAGAAAAAACGAACAAACAAGAAAAAGAGTAAAAATTCATTGACTTATGATAAACACAACTTAGCAAAACCCAAAACATTGATGTATTATCAACACCGTTCTCATTCCAAATCCAAAACACAGGACTGTGACAGCCAGAAAGAGGAAATTAACTCCATCCCAGCTGAAAGCAGGGCACAGGCCAGCAGTGAGCTCTCACCTCACGTAAGGGTCTGGCCATTGCCTCAGGGAAACATGAGTGTCCTCATTTTCCAGCCTGGCCTAGAAGCAGGATTGCAGAGACGTTTAAGCTCAGAGCTCAAACACAGCGAGCCTTTGGGGATTGGGGTCAGGGAGAGCTGGTAAACACTTGACTCAATCCCATTTGTGAATTAAACTAAAGCATGGGCTTAGCAGCCATGCTGCAGGTTTAATGAAGCTTCAGCTTGTGCAGCCTGCCTTTCATTAACTTGGACAGGCTTTCTGAAGTGCCCCAGGGTGGGGAACGTGAAAGGACACTTGGTCCAAATCGTTTGAGAGGCCTCTGGCCAAGCACAAGCCACCATGTTCTGCCTGCCCAGCTGTGCCTCAGCCCCTCCTGGCTGGAATAATGCTTCCCACCCCTGGATACAGAGAAAGTACAGCTGTAGCTGCAGAGAGATTCCCAGCCTCACAGTGCTTCCAGTGAAAAGCAGGCATAGCTCCTGAAAACAGACAAAGTATTTTTTTTTTTTAAAGCTTGTCTGAAACTTGGGGTGTCTCAACAACTTTTTTACAAAAACAAAGCATGTTCTTTACATTGTACTATTTTTTAAAAGCTTGGCACTTGGTACTTGTGAGAGCAGCATTTCCACTGCCAAGAATATTTGACTCTCATAGGACAGAGATAGCCAAATCTAAAAAAGCACATGAAGAAAAGACTTTGAGAAGATTTACCCAGTTATTTGACAGGCAGAGGAATTGCCTCATTTTGCCTTCTATTTTAATAACGTGTGCTCTTCTCGCTTGCCTGGATTGAACATGCTGATCTCACCAGCAAGCTATTTTTCCACTCAAGCATCTGCCCAGACAGCTTGGAGCAAGACCAAAATGCCAGGCTGGGTTCTTTTATTGTAGGAGCAGTAATTGAGATCCCAGATGTTGCTGCTCAACACCTGTACCTTATTTTTGTCAGGCACTGCTGCAACTGGAGCTGGAATGTGACACAGCAGAATGGCAGCAGCCCTTGGTGCATGCTGCTGATGAGACAGTGGCCTGCTGGTGGCCTGTAGCCCTGTGTCAGTTCTGTCACTGCTGGGGACAGCCCACAGGCCTTGCTCTGAGGCCTCAGCACAGAGTCACACCCTGGCTGCTTTGGCAGAACATTTGCTGACCTACCTGCAAGTTTTCTTTGGGCTTAGCTGTAACAGCATTTTTTCTTCTGACCACACAGTCATGGATGACTTGGTTTTACTTCTGCTTACCCTTGTATGGTACCAGTGTACTTATGCCCAGGCAGGACTGACAGGTCATTGTTCTGTGCAGAAGAAGATACAACCAACATAAATGATGTCATGTGGAGAAAACACAGACCTGGAGTGGTGGCAGAGGAGGAGGCACAGGATGCAGTGGGGAGTAGTACAGGAAAAAATGACAAAAGATGAGGCATGGGCTTGCCACTGGAAGCCCCATAGCTAAAAAACAAACCAACCATTGTTTTCCATTCAAAACACAGACCTAGAGTCAAACAAAACCACCTTTTCATGCACAAGAGAACAAAGAACATTTTTCCACCATATGCAAGATACATTAGCAAATTTGGATATCATGTGGGTTGCAAACCAGTGATGAAGCAGCAAGGTATGAAGGTTTGTTGGCAAACATAAAAAAAGACCTCAAGTGGATCCTGGAGTGAGAAAGATGCAGCCATCATCACATCCCTCCCAGCCAAAAGAACTTGCGTGCTGGTGACCAGCCTTAGCACCCCTACCACCACACTGAAGGCAGCAACATGAGGACCCTGAAAGGGTGAGTGCAACACCAGGAAAGGGGCAAGGAGCTGGAACTGTGAGTATAAGAGACATAGCTGTATTGGTTATTATTACTATTACTACTATTACTATTATTATTATTATTGCAACTCTTTCTGTATAGAAGCATTTTTTTCTGTAATAATTAGGTCTGGACTAATTATGATTCTCAAAGTAAAGGTTTCCACCATAATAACAATAAATTCTTGGCTTTTTTATATATGTATATAAAATATGTTTTCTGTTTCTTAATTAACAAGATTTTGAGGGCAACAAGCTTTAGAACTACCCAGAGTTACAGATGCAGGATTTAAGGTCCTTGTGTGTGGAGGAGATCCCAGACTACAGGTCACTTTAGAAAGTACAGCAAGAAAAAAAATATAGTAGTAGTAAGAACAGAATTCAGCAAGATTTAAAAGTTGTCATGGCAATGTACCCTTACATGTAGATCAATGTATGAATGTAGCCAAATTATACTAAGAGCTGCCACTGCTTAAGGATTTTTCTCTCCTTTGAAGGAAAGATTGCAAGCATTACAATTATTTTCTAAATTTGTTTTTAGAAGTGTATATTTCTTATTGGCAGAATAGCAGATTATTTGTTGAATTTAACTTTAGACATTTATACAATTCTTTGAGAGTCTCCATCTTGTTGTAAACGAACTGTCCCTGCCTCCCGCCTTCTAAGGATTTGTATTTATATCCTGGCCAAACTTGCTATTCTGTGATGTGCATGCCTAGAACTCACACCATTGTTTAGCCTTCCCAGTGGGAAGGGGGCAGGAAAAAAAATCAAAGAGGTTTTTAGAAACATTTTCTACTAATTGCATAGAATAAAGGTTAAAATTAATGAAATACGTGACATTGTGATGAACTTCCACGGGAACAAGGTTACAGACACACGGAATCTATTGCAAACGCCTACTAAAAATAGCACTCCTTAATAATTAACCCAGAGCTGGCCGTGGGGCACAGCAGCACACACTTCTGTCAGCAGCTCCTGGAATTTGGGTCGCTTTCACGTGCAATTAAGAAGCCTGACCTTCCTAACCGTGCCGGAGCCCTCCCACATCCCTGGATGGACTCGGAACAAGCAGCGTGTGGCAGTGCAGGGGTTGAGCTCAGAGGTGACACATTTGGGGACGTGAACTGCTGTTGTCAGCACTGGGAGTGGCCCGAGCCCGGCTCCTGGCGGCTGCTCCGGCTGCCCCTCGCTGAGCCCCGGGGCTGCACATCCATCTCACATCCCTGCCTGCCCCCGGGGCTGCCGCAGGGACAGCAGCGCCGAGCAAAGAGCTGAGCTCCCCAAGGCACGCTGGGTGCACCCAGGGGGAGCAGCAGAAGGGCTGGCTAGGGAGGCTCCTCACCTGCCTGGATTTGGGACACCTGCACTGCTCTAGGGGATACTGACCGCTGCAGTGAGGCCAGCTCCAGCCAGGGTCAAAGTGGGAACAAGGTGTGCTGCCAAGCCATGTCTGTCTGTCTGTGGCATTTGTTTAGTATCTTTGGAAACACAACCTGAGTGGGACTTGGATTATTTTTGAAAAGAATACAAATTACCTATTACAAGGCAATAGGCATGTGGAGGCTGGGAGAAGGCAGACAGGTGAAGGGAAATTAGAGCTAGAAAAGAAGCAGGAAGGGGATAAACAGGCATATGGTGAGCTCTGGAAAATACATGCCTAAAGTATGGAAGAAATGGGAAAAGACCCATGCTACCACCCAAGCAGAGGGGTGGAAACCTTCTCCCTGCCCCATGGAAGGAGCCAGGGCCTGGCCAGTCTGCCTCCAGGATTGTCAGCCAGGGACATGACTCTTTAAGCCCAGCTAATCCTGACGCAGTGTCTGGGACACTGCTGGGTAACTGAGGAATTAGGCTGTAATAAAGCAGCTTGTGCTGCATGTGCACACTGCAGAACACACATGGCACTGCCACCAAGGAATGGCACGGCCAGGGGGGCCTGGGGCAAAATTTGAAAGGAGAGAGGAGCTCTTGCAGAAACCAGAGAGAGCTGACACTGCTCCCTCATGCATTGCTGTGCACTTGAGCTGCCTGGCATGCAAAGGCTACTGTTCAGCAGCAAAGCACTCTAAGCAAACTGTTCCCAGGATTGTGGGGCAGCAAGTCCCACAGTTTAACTCTGTGCTGTGTTAAAGTGTACTTCATTTTGCTTATTTCAAATTCTGTTACCTGGTAATTGTTACAGAATTCTTGTTACAAGAACAAAGGAGAGCACTGGGACAAGCAGTCATTTTCTATTCACGTTTTCCACATCTTAGTTGTTTTTTGGTTGTTATTGTTGCCAGTCATGTATCTCCAGTCATTATTTCTTCTTCAAGCTGAAGAATTGTGGACTATTTAACCTCTTCTGGCTATTCTACATTGCTGATGAATCAGGGTATAAAGCAGAAAAAAGAAATAGTATCTGCCTCTTGCTATTTCCTAAAATCCATGCTGAGCTCTGAACAAGGCAACATCAGGGATGCATCCTGTAATATAAAGATGCTTCTTGTTTTCTTCTATTTGTTTCCTAATTACACCTAATGTTACAAATGTTGTTCTGCCCTCTGTCGGAGTTGAATTGTTAGACTCACCCCCGCAGCTAACAGTTAATGTGCAGTTTAACCTGCTGTGGTACAGAGCTGTTTTTCCTCCCGTGCATTACTTACCAGTGACAAGTTCATCCATCGGGCTTCCAATCAGGCCGTCACTGCCTGCAGCCCGTGCAGCTCTGGGCACTCCGATTTGTATCTGAGCCCAGACACTCAAAACCGCAGAGTGCCCGCGTTTCCCACCCCTCCCAGCCAGCCCCTCCTCCTGTCAGGGCAGTCCTGAACCCAACCAACAGCCCGTGGGTAACCCAGCAGGGCCCTCCTTTCCTACAGGGATGAGACTTCTATTTCTGCTCAGCCCTTCTCTTTTAAACCCTTGGAGTGAAGGGCATCAGTCCAATAGAAGACTTCTTTCTCTCTCCACAACTTAGGGGCTTGAGGAAGCTTTAGTGAAAACTCTGGCTCTTTTGTTGGCTTTTTTTGTTTGTTTGTAGGCTTTTCTTTTCATTTTCCTTTCATCTTTTCTCAACTTGACAAGTACCTCTTACTTTTTTTTCTTTAGGGGAGAAGCCTAGCCCTGGTGTAGATTACCAAGAGAGGCTGTGCAATGTCCATCATGATGAATAGAGAATGATGTAGAGAAATTCCATAGGCATGTACCACAATTACCAATTGCATTCAATCAAGAAAGTAAAGCAGCTTCCAAGGAAGACACCTGGCAGCTGAGTGCTGTTTTTTTGGACAATTCTATGAGAGATAAAGTTTGCAGATGTTACACTGTGCACTCCCAAACCTTGAGCAGAACACTGACCTCAGCTTATCCTGCCAAGTTCTCAATGCTGCAAGAAGTTGCTTCTGGTTCAGCAGTGTATGGAATCTCCAAGGCACCTGCTTGTAGGTGATATGCTCTGCAACCTAACCCTAGACAGCATGCAGTGCTCCGAGTATAACTTGGGAAGCACAACACTCGTGGACTAATTGCTCACCCATCTGGAGATCCTCACAGCCTTCAGCAGCACCTGGCTCTTCCAAGAAATACTTCAGGTTTCAGAACAGGGACTGCTGTGTAGCCACACACCAGGCCCAGTTGTTGATCCAGCTTCAGATATCCTAACTTGCATGATGGTTGTTCTTCATCCCATCAGACCTCTGTGTGTCTGACTTCATCTCCAGGGAAAGTTTGTCAACCAAGGGAATTTATTTTCCTTCCTCAATGCTGGTTACAGGCAGATGACCACTTTTTAGGCTGCTATCACTGAAACATCATAGTCTTTTACAAATCTGAATCTTTACAATTCTTAATTTATCTCCAGGACATAAAAATTTCTGTAATTTCCTGAAATAATTAGACATTTACTGGTGTTGTGGAAACTTACTACAATGTACTGGAGAGTCCTGCTCTTTCAGATACCTTTGTCTTGCATCTGCCTAAAATTCTGTTTGAAAGGAAGATGACCTCTACTGCTTGAAGAGGTTTGAGAAGTCACACCACACACTGACTGAGTAGAATCTCACATATGACAGTAGTTAGTGAAATCTGGGCTCATAGAAACTCCTTCTGGCCTTTGACTCTGTAATTTCTGGAATCTTAATGCAGGTGTTTCCTTCCTTAGACCCAGGAGAGAAAGTGCATTGCAACGGTGCCACGTGCTGCTCTCATTGGATGAGATACAATGGCTCAGCACCCAGATGAGGTTTGAAATCAGCCTGGGAAACATGGGGGAGCTCTGGTATCAGCAAGATCTGGTGCAGAAACAGCCTCAGCAGGTGCTCTCCCCCATCCCAGTTCGGACTCCTTTGTGAACAGCCCGAGCCGAGACGGCCGCTCCCAGTGACCTCAGCAAAGCCTCGTGCACAGGCCAGCCCCAGCCATGGGTTTGGCACCGTGCCCCTGCTCCCTGGGTCTCACTGACACAAGGGCACTCTGGGTCCTGCTGAGAACTCAGCATTTGCTCAGGTTTTCTCACAGAAAAAGGTACTGAGCTCAGCTTTAAAGACCATCACCACAATGCAGGACTGACTGAGCTTAGCAGGCTTTGAATTGAGCATTTTGAAAATGGTGACCAGGTAAAATCCGCAGAGAAGGGTGGGATTGTGTAGACACCTGTGGAAACCTCCCTGACAGAGAAATATTCCCTGTACCCAAGGTTCCAAAAGACACCTGTGGTTCAAGAGCTGCTTCATTTGATCCCAGGTAGCAAAGTTCAGAAACCAAAGCACATAGATCCTGTGGCATTTTCAGATTTAAAAAAAGCTGAAGCTGTATCATGTATCAAAGAGCACACACCAGTTATCCTGAAAACCTCTGAAGGCTAATCGCAAGTATTGCATAAAATTAACATACAGTTCATCTTTGTATAAACCTCTTAACATTGTATAATAACACCTGGATAGATGTATATTTGTCTCTTCTTGTGATGAGCATCAAAATGTAGTTCTCTCAAAAGAACGATTTTAGGTTTTGGGTTTTTTTTTTTTTACAATCCTAGACTGGATGTATAATAGACTAAAAAAATCATTCTAGATTACTGCTTTTCCCCAGTAACTCCAATTTATATTCTACACGGATACTTAAGTGACTTAAATTCCTTTATGTTTGCTTTTGTCTCACATTTGAAATTATACTTGAATAACCATTAGAACCTACATTAAATAAGAAGGAACTTACATGATTATCTGGGCTAAAATAGCTACAAATTTGTTTTCACAAAAGCCTCAGTAAGGCTCTCACTGTAATCTAAGGTATCACAAAAAACCCATTGTTTTGCAATATGAAGCTCCATTCTGAAACTGGATATTTCAGATGCATGAATATACTCAGCACACAAATTGCAATCAGATTTTTCTACTAAGAAGAAGAATTTCCTTATTAAAAATTTATAGCCAGGTTTTAAAAAGAGTTAGGGCAAAGGAGACTACAAACAATAATGGTATCACTTCTATTTAATTTACCATATTCAATTTCTGCTGTTAAAGTAAATTTCATTATAGCACTTCAACCTAGATATTTTTCATTTGGGTAAGATAGCTTCGCTTTAAAATTCCTTGTCAAATGAAGACAAAAGTTTAATATAGGAGCCAGCAAAATGACACCAGATGTTACACAGCAGTTTTATATAACACATTACTGAACTGCTTTTTAAGGCTCAGTAACCTGAACATCAAGCTTTTGAACCCAAATTCATGCCTTTGCATAGAGCTGTGACACAAAGTGATCTTACTCCAAGACTTCCTTATGGTTTGTACTTCAATTCAATTAATAAATTTGTGAATTTATTATTGAATTGAAATTTACTATAAATTTAACAATAGATCAGAAAACTCGGCCTGGATATTTTAAAACTTTTTCCCCAGAAATGCTTTCAAGAGACACGTTTGGGGTAAGAGGCCAACAATGCACCCATGAACAAAACCCCACAGTTCCACAACTTCAACATCATTCCTAGAGGTAAGGTGTTTGCAAGGCTCCTGAATGGTATCATTTGACAAAATCAACTCCTTCCTTCCCTTTCTCACTTCAAACTTCTGCAGTAATGCCTTCCACCTTGGTTTGCATGCCTTATGTACTGGAAACAGTGAGAAACAAAATAACTTGTTCTAGGACATCATCACAGGGTCAGCTTTACAGCTGGAATGACATTGTTTCATCCACTTCACACCCCAGGTTAGCAATCTTCCTCCCAGCCTTTAAAAAACTAAATGCAGAGACACAACTAAATCTTCTGTTATAATACAGGAGATATAAAGGAGTCCTACTCTAAGCAGTGTATCTAATACAATTCCTGTTATATCCTGAGTCTCCTTTTAGATACCACCTGAGTTTACTCTGCAGAAGTTCAATGAACCTTCCTTTAAGTAACTTTGGTCCTATGACAGACTAGAATTCTGGAAATAGGTACTACTGCCTGCACAACTCTTCATTATTTACCAATGTGGCTTTGCACACGTGGAGAGAAAGTCTTTGGCATTTACCTCTCCAAAGCGATGAGCTGAAGTTCAAGTAGCGGGTCAGGAGATGTGGAGATACAGTCTGAAGGCAGTAGGTGATGGAGGTGACACATCTGCCTCTCAAGTGTCAGGCTCTGTCCAGAGCATCTCCCTTTCCTCCCAGCAGAGCTGCTGTCCTCAGGGCTCCCTGCAGCCCCCTGAGCATCACCAGAGTGCTGCTGTCTCACACAGATGTATCCTACTGAGCGTGGCTACCTGGGGCACAACCTGCAGCTGCACATTCAGTTCCGTTTGCACAACTGGAATAAAGACCCTGTGGCATTAGCAAACAAATCGACCTTGGGTAAGGACTTCTAGCAGTTGCATTATTTATAATGGTTTCATTTTTATTTACAGGAAGACTATCTGAACCTACTGATGCTGCAAACATCTTCATCAATTACAATCCCTTAGATAGGGGATCTTTAGGGCAAGTAAAAAAGAGTAAGTATGAAAGGCTTCTGTGCCACACAGCTGAAAGAACCCAGTAGTGTCCTTTTTCCAAAGACAAATTAACATATTACACAGAGGAAGAGAAGCAGCAGTATCAAAAATTACAGTGGCCTGGTTTTGAAAACACTTGACTAGTGGAATTCAGGGTAAATTCCAATCTCATTATCTTCAAAAACCCAATTAACAGGCCATCCAATAAGGGCAGGCTTGATGCAGAAGAACGGCAGTCACCTAAATCCTCTTTATCTTTTGAAGTCAAATCCACATTTTTGGTTTTCCATGCCTTTTAAACTAGAAAAGTATCACATTCATGAGAAGAAACTTTACTGGAAAAGATATGTGGGCTTGCCTGGTTATAGCCCCAGCTAACCAAGTATACTCTGGCTTCTGCTTAGTGACGCCCAGAAAGGAAATATGAGATACATCAGTGCCACAGGCATCAGACCACATCCCTTTCTCCTATGCAAATCAAGGACTTCAAAACAGATTGAAAGGGAAATAATTTATGAGAAAGGCTTTGACTCCCAAATCTTCTGTAGAAGCTTCACAATTATCCTGTTAATCTGAAAATGCTGATGTCACCCCTAAGCATTCCACACAATGCTTCCATTACATAACTACTGACAAAAGAAGAGGAAATACTCTTACCAGATTTTTTAAAAACATTTGCTTACATAAAGCTGCATTTGGCTCTTACAGCACCACACACTAATAACACACTGTTCCATGTTTCAAGCTCCAGTACCACTCCCTTACAGCACAGAAAAGGTTACATTATGCTGCTGCTTGTTCCAAGTGGCAATGAGATGACACATCACATTCAAGTCGTGTTACAGTTCATGAATTATTGCATATTGTACCCATAGCTACTTGTACCAATTAAGGAAAAATCCATGGGAAAAAATCCATCCTGAAGTTAAAGCATCATTCACGTTAATCAAGAAACAGAGCAACATTCATGGCAATTTCCTCCCTTTTCACTTAACACCCCCCATGATGTGAAAAGTCTCACCATAAGAACTGTGCCATTTTCCCTGTGCTCTATCACATTTATGTTATTCTTACTACAGCTCTCCAGAGTTGTTACTGAAAGATCAACTTGTGCAGAGAACTCCAAAATGCATCAAGAGACACCATACATCATATCCAGAAAATTTCCAGTCTTGACTGGTTTGACTGACCATAGCCTCAGGTCCAGGCACTGAATTTTTTTGTCCCAACACAGAGGTGAAAAGCAAAGCACTACGTTCAGGATGCTCCTTCATCATTTTTTAATCTTTTTTTTTTTCACTTTTTTCTTTTAGCAATTTACCTGACACTGCATTCTTTCTGCAATCACTCAGAGGAGTGTTTTACTGCATGTTAAAAGACAAGATATGTATTGAAAGTAGCAATTTTATTTGAGTTAAAATTATTTACAAAAACCCAAAGACATACTTCATGAAACTGGTACAAACTATTTTTCCTGCCGTTGGCTTTTGCTCCAAAGATCACAGCTGAGAAATACTGTATAAAATAAAAATAGGATTGGATTCAGAAAAGTACTCTACTGTTCTAATTTCCAATTGAGAGTATTTACACAAATATTTACAATGGAAAAAATGTTACTTTAAAACTTTAATTTGCAAGTTGACCTCAAGTACTCTTTAATGCAGAGTTATTTGAGGGTCTAACACACAAAAATGCACTGCAGTTCACAGGGTGATTTCTCCCCCCACCCTCAAAAAAAATCTGCATTTGTCAGTGCTTGACAATTAGTTACATTAAAAAAAAAACCTGTTAAACACTGAGGTAAATCAATTCCCAAACAATTACCAGTGTAACAAAGAAAGGTAGTTGTCCCTGCTTTCCCCTATCATCATATTTGCATCTTCTTTTCTCTTGCCATCTCCCCACATGAAACTACATAATCTCTACATAATTTGAAATCTCATTATAGATGTGAAAATCTCTAAAATTCAAAAACTAGATGGGCCAAATATTTAATAATTTTCTCCTGATGCAGATAATTTACATATATCTTTTCCCTCTCTCTCAATACTGTTTTGGTTTTTTTTGAAGAAGGGGAACACAACCTCAAAAACTTTTCTAAGTTACACTGATACACTAAATTTTAGAAGGTGATGAGAGAAAATGCAAAAAAAAATGACCAACATAAGATTTTTGCCGTTAATCAGTTACTTCCTTACAGAATTCCCAACAATCTGCATTATCAAAAATAGGAAGACATAGAAGGCAGCCACTGTATGTAAAAAATTTACAGCTGGCACTGATACAAAAGCACAAGTTCTTAACTTTATACACGGAGATAACACAAGATCTAAAAGCAGGTTAGATTTCCTGTTATTTCCCCCTCATTATACATAGAACTAATATTTTTATGGCTTCAAGTTTTACAAATTCAATGGAGTAACATGATGTAACTACCTATACAGGTATTTAAAAATGTCAACGAAGCAGATCGTAGAACAGTCTGCAAATATTCAAGACCACCTTAATAAAAATACTTAATAATCAATTCTGTTGGTCTGAATAGTGAGTGCAAGAAAAAAATTGTTTAAAAAGTCATGTATTTTCTGGGATTCTTTGTTCCACTTAAGTCCTCAAACACAATGCTTTGCTGTGAACTAAACCTCAGACTGAACAAAATCTTAGCTATATCAGCAATTTAAGGCTTTGTGTTGTATGCATTTCAACTCTGTCATACTACAGAAGGATGAAATAGAAAGATTATGTCAGCTGGAAACAATAATCCCCATTGGTGTTTTAGCTTCTTTAAAATTATTCCCCCTAAAGCATCCAAATTCATTGTATTCAACATTATAAAACACACCTTGAGTTCTTCCTTGAAACAAATTAAAACAGCATTTCAAAGTATTTGCTTATCGGAAGTGTAAACTACCCTGCAAGTGAGTGTTTTTTAAATCTTTTTTTTTTTCTTTCTTTATTTCATTTGCATTTTAACAGCTTTAAAAGGGCACAACTTTTTACAGTCACTATTTCTTTAGTGGATAACATACCCTCAATGGCTTTATGTGTTTATGGGTCTGCATGCTCTTGGAACTACAAAGCGTTATGGTCTAGCAGGTTATAGTACGTGGGCCATGGGAGTTTTAGAACTGAGAAATAGTTCAACAACCTAATTTCAATCAAAACAGTATAAAAAATAAACTATCCAATCCTCGCCTCTTTGGATTCCAACAAATTTTAAATATAGACAGTAGTTAAAATCACAAAAGTATTTAAAAATTTATATTTTATGATTTTGGAATCATCTAGTAATAAAAAAAGCAGGAGCAAATTAAACTCAAATAGGAGCGGTGCTGCTGTCCAGAACTTCTTTATTAGAACATTTGTTTGATACCTCAGTAGCTAAGCTGCCTTTGCACCTGGCTGGCATGAAACAGTGGCTCAACAGTAAACAGCAGTTGCACTATCAGCAGCAAGTTTTTCCCCTTGAAACTTGTCACGAACAAAGCAAGAAAAAAGATAGGGAGGGTAAACCCTGCCAAAAATATTTAAATACCGCACTGCATCATAAACAGCAAGGTTTCTTTATTTACTTTCCTCAGAACCTCTTTCCCCTCATTTTTGATAGTTGCAGATTGATGTAGTAACTGTCTTTCAGAAAATGCTGAATGCATGGTTAAGAGACCAGGTAGCCTTAAAAATCCGAACACGAATGACACAGATGAATGCTCTTGGTATATCCCTCAAGGACTTCTTTCATGACTTCTTCTTTTGTCTAAGGGTAGCTCCAGCATTAGAGTGCCTGCAGCGGAAGTTAAGTATCTAGCAGTGTTCCAAGTATTCAATCACCCTAGAGATAGATTTCTGGCCTGTTGTTCCAACAGCACACTGGAAATGCAATAGAAAACACAAGTAACAAATAAGCATTTGTAGCACCTCCTTCAAATATCTGAGAGCTATTCCATTCTCAGAATTTTACTATTTGCAATTATGCATCAGTAAAAGCAACTAGGTTCAGGCAGTTAATTCAGAAATATCTTCCTGGCCAATCACAATATAGTGACAAACAAAATTATGACAGACAAATGGCCTTTCAGTATTAAAAAACAGAATTATCATCCTGTGCTCTTATGAAGACACAAACTGAAAAATGTTAATGATGCTTCTAAAAAGGCACGAAATATTAACAGAAAACAAAACTACAAAAATATCTACAAATATAAACTTGAAATATACATTACTTACAGTAAGGTTCATAAAACTGAGAAATTTTTTGAGCATTTCAGTCATTATCGAGAAGTCCCCTTCAGGTAAGTACTCCCTCACAGTAGTCACATTGATCTAAGAAATAAAACAATCTTGTCTTATTTGGGAAACATTTTTCTGACTCAGAAGTATGATGAGCTGCATGTGAGATGCACTAAGACAAGTATATTCACAACATAAAGATAGCTTCTGCTGCCATCTTTATGATTTAAGTTTCTTTCTTAGCAATATTCATATCTTCATGGGTTTCTGTTTTTAGAAAACAATTGCTTAAAGAATTTTTTATTATTGGTTTGTTGAAGTTTAAAAAAAATTAAAAAAGAAAAAAACCAGACTATCAGATATTCCTAGGACCTACAAGATTATCAAACCACCAGACCACTCCCTGATAGGGAGAGGCTCTCCCTTTACAACCGTGAAGGGCTGAGAATTACTGATATCACTGTCAGTCTCACTCTGAACACTGAAAGTGTTATGGACACTGATCAGTGCAAGGACACAGAACAGCACCTTAAAGGCCATTTCTGCACCTTGGTAAATTCAGACAAGCCTGAAGGCAGAACTCATTTGCATGTGAGAACATTTCTGATAGGAGAATTTACTGAGTTCTCAGCCATTGGAGTTCCATATTTTTAACTTCAGCTTTTTATTCTATATTTCCAATCTGAGACAATTATTTTTATAATAGGGACACACACAAGTTCATCTGATTTCAATGGAAGAAAAAACTAAAGCAGACTGATAAAGAATAAATAAGTCTGATGGTAATTTGCTAACTAAAACTACTGAGAAGGAACAGGCTTAGCCAAGTTTTCTCTGCCTTTCCAAAGCAAATTCTTTTGCTGGCTACAAGGAAGGGGAGAGATGTAAAAGAGGTCAAATATTCAATTCCAACTGTTTTTGATAAACACAGTGATGTTCAAAAACTTATTTTTGGCTGGAATAACTCTGGGAACCCTTCCCAAAGCTGCATACACCAGTGTAGCTTCATCAACATATTGCTCACACTGAAGCCCAATTTAATAAACCCCTTTGCATACAGCAAATTACCACTTCATTAAACATTATACTGGACTTAGAATCAACTTATTCCCTTACTGGACTCTCCTGGCAGAGACAGCCTAGAAGCAATGCTGTGTATGAGGCCACAATGCAGTCTTCCATGTGCTTCCCAGCATGCTGAAGAGCTGTAAAAGAGACAACAGTCTATTGTATTCTCCAAGCAGCTGGTATCTTTTACTGCTGCAAATACAATCCCTCATTATCACTTTCCAGAATGCTTTTTCCTCAAACAAAACGAGCTTTTGGACTGAGATTTCAGAGATCAGGAAACACCACACTTACTGACTCAGCAGTACATTCTTGACAAGAAAAATGGTCTTCATTTAGTTTCAACTCATTCTGCTGCACAGTATTTTGTCATTTGCCATTTCAATGTGCAAACTGTATGCTGAACACCCCTAACAACCAATCCAAATGTTTCATGTGATACTATATGCCTCTAAAACTTCCCCCAAAGTAGTTTATTACATTTTCTGCTGATAACTCAGCATTTTGGGAAAAAACTACAAATAACTGCCGACACTACTTGATGGAGCTACAAAAAGGAGCAAGGATATAAAAAAAGCTTGGAGAAAGTAATATACCACACCTACTAACATAAGATGAAAACACTATTAAAAGTCATACATTGCATCTACTATTAGAAGATTAAACAAGAAGGAATGATGTTTCAAATCCATTTTCCAGAGACAAACTAACAAGTCAGAGATACTCAAACTCCTGGAACAAACTACCAAAGATGCAGTACATCAATGCACTACACAGACACTTCAGACACCACTGATGAAGGGAAAAGACAGACACAAAGCAGATGGGGACTGAAGAAGCAAACCGGGAGAGGAGGGGGAAAAACCCCAACTCTTAAAGCAGCTTGAAAAAAGAACCCTGGAAAACAAAATTAAGGGAGGTAACTTTCAAGGACTGTTCCAGAAGAATGAGGTAACAGCCTAAAAGTCATCCTTTCCAGAGTATCTTGTACATAGAGTGTCCCAAAACGGTCTGGATTTTTTTTCTGTTTCTTTTGGGCTTTTTTTTAAGAAACAGATAATAGTTAAAAGAAGCATAACAGCTTCTACTTCTCATGCTTCAGATCTGAATGGCTCCTACTTATGCAGCAGTTTCACCTGGGATACACTGAGGAAATCTCAGCCCTGAAGACTGGATGTAGAGAGGAAGCAGAGGACAAGGAGGGATTTTATGTGATCACACTGTCTCATGACAGCCAGACAACGTACCTTTATTGAGATCAAGTTCTTCATCATCTTCCTCCTTCTTATCCTTCTCCTCAGTACTATCTGACTTCTCTGTGGAGACCCACTGGATCTCCCCACTTGTCTCCTGCCATTCCCCACTCTTATCATGCTGAGCTGTGGGAGCTTCTTTAATCAGCTCGTCCGTCTGGCTCTCGGCCAGCTGCGCCGCTCGCTCACACTCCAGGAACAGCTGATGTGGGGAATTCCAGGAGAACTTCCATTAGAAATTAACCCCAAACACATTGACTTCATACTTTTGTTTCCTGTTCACAATTTACCCCTTAATACAATTAGCCTTCAATACTTTTTTTAAGAATAGGCTTTTCTTCCTCAAAGGAAAATACAATCTGGCTCATCACCAGCACTGTGCTCCACAGCAAGATCTCCCTGCCTGGTGCTGAACTGCCTGACAGGCTCCCCTTGGGCATCCTAAAAGTTTAATCACTTTCCTTCAGACATGGCAGGAAGACTAAAAGCTGCCATA
This sequence comes from Ammospiza caudacuta, assembly GCF_027887145.1. NCBI lineage: Eukaryota > Metazoa > Chordata > Aves > Passeriformes > Passerellidae > Ammospiza > Ammospiza caudacuta. The sequence continues at coordinate 12,216,348 of NC_080601.1, forward strand.
ATTTCCTGTCCATTTTTGTTCTCTACCAATTTTCCTTTTCTTTTTATGCTAACTATTCCCTCTTGGCTTTCTTAGAGCAAAAACATGAGGGAGTCATTTAAAATGACTTAGCAAAGGATGTGAATGAACCAGGAAACCCATATTAGACACTTATTGCTCATTAATTATTTCCTATACCATACAACCAGTTTTAAACATTGCTTTGCCAAGCTCCATATATTAAGATATTTACTATTATTATTTTTACTGATTTTTTTGTCTGCTACTGGACAGTTATTTCACAAAGTTAAATACAACTGCTAAAAGCTTCCATAAAATTAACTCCACTGAAACATGACATCTGTGATTTCCTTTCAATTTTTTAATTTTAGTTTGCATGGTGAAACTAATTCACCAAAATGATTGATTTCTTTTTTATAATAATTTTAAAAAATTTCTTCATTTTATTGGTGGATTTCTTTTTTTTTCTTACAGTCAATTTAAGACTGCTGTTTCACATCCATAATCATTACATCTTATTGCTTTTTAAAAAGGATGATCTTGTTTTTTAATTTAAAGCTGCAAAGTCTTAAACACATGGCACTTCAAAAAAAATCATGGAAGCAAAGTACATAAGAGAAAAGTACCTTACAGTTGGTTTAATACAGAAGTCAAAGTAAATAATCTAGGAACAATAAAACTATAAATAAATTATATAGGAACATAAGAGTTTTACTGGATGTGTGTAAAGCAGTGTCTTTTACAGGAAGCTGTTTCTGTAATGGACAGCACTGCAGAACTCAGGGTTGTGAGTAGCAATCTTCCCCCACCTTGCTCCACTCCTCAAAATGCCAAACAGAAAACTGACACATTTTCATTGCTGAGTTCTCCCTTCCTCCTGACAGTCTGATAATGAGCAATGGGAACTACTGCAGGACAAACACTTCTCACCTGCACTAAAGCCTGAACAGCATCAATCTGTCCAGTTATCTTCAGGCTTTCGTCTCCTTCGCCCGTACACAAGGAGTCAAAAGAACACGATGTCTCCATATTGACAAGGCAGTGCCTGTTCCGGGCACTGTACTCCACGAGATTGATCAACAGACCCAATCCCTGCAAAATGGGAGAGTCAAAAAGGATTACACACATTGCAAAAAAGACAATTTAGCAAAAAAGCATCTATATTTAGATAAACATCTTTGTCCTTATCTTTCTGAGAATATGCAACTCAAGAAACAGTCTAACAGACAGGGGGATCAGGATTTAAAGAAATACAAGATAGAACAGAGATCCCTGTACAGGAGGACTTTTATACAGGAATCTGTTTTTTCCAATTCTCAACATGAAAACATTTTTGGAGCTGAGAATTCCTTTACAGAGGTTAGGGATACAGGTGTCCAACCCTGAGCTTATGTTCATAAGAGATCCTTCATATACACAATTTCACTGCTACTATTAGGTCATTCTGACACATTTTATATAAGCTGAGGTAAATCTGACAAAGCCTTTAACTTAAACAATAATATCAACCACATTTCCAAAACTGAAAAGATGTTTGAAAATTATTAATTCACATACTTATTTAGCAAAATATCTTTGTTCATCAAGCAGTGCATTTTTCCTACCAAACAAAGGGAAAAAACCCTCAAACCCACCAAATCCTTAAAAATAACTTTAAGTACCTCACTTAAGGTATATATATGGTCACTGAAAACTGTAGGGGAAAGTATTCCTTAATGAGGAGCCAGAGCAGCTCAATGCATAAGGAGGCGAATCATTTTCTGTTGATATGAGAAGCACAAGAACTTACCAGCACACGAATATCAAATCTCTGTTCTTGAGGTAGGAACTTGGGAACCTGAAGCACACAATTCATCGCTGTGCCTATCAGACCATCTTGTTCACCTGTTTTTGTACTACCCCATTCTGCAAACAAAGAGTTCAGAGGCTCAATAGTGAAAACTATTTACAATAGTGAAAACTATTCACATTTATTAATGTAAGCAGCCTAATAAAAACCTTTTGGCTCTAATGACAAACCAGCCTCTCTCAGCCCAAGCCCTCATCTGAACATTTCACACTTGCAACTCCTCAGCCAGCTTGCAAAGACAAGTTACTGAGGGCTGGAAGCAAACATCTACCATGGATAACTGCTTTATAGCACTGGACTTGAAAAACCATCATCAATACAAAATATATTTACACTAATGGTTTGACACCTCAGCACAGAACATGCCCAAAATTTGTTGTCTTACCATTATCATTTGTCAGGTTGAGCAAGACCCCAATGATGGCCCTCATACAGTCTTCCACTGCTTTACCCACGTGGTTAGTTACATTCTGGTGAGGCACAGACTTATTGTCTGGTAAACAGATACTGTCTTCAGCACGATTATATCGCTGGATTAACTCCTCACAATGCTGCAGTGCTCTGCAGGGAGAAGGGGCAGAACAAAATTATCTTCACAACATACACAGCCTTACACCTGTAGACTTGTTTCACAGGGAAAAAATCCTGAAACAGAGCTTTATGCAGAATTTTTCTGATACCCAGTTTGTAGGGACAGATAATAAACTTATCACCTGTAGAATCTTTTATAAGCTCAACTGAAAATTGTGTAAACAAAAACCTGGAAATCTTAGGGCGTTATCAGCTTGGTATTTCAAGAGCAAGTTAATTTTCCTTCCCAGCTTCATCACATGATCTCACAAAATATATCTCCTGTTCCTACAAACCCAGCCTCTCATATCCTCTGGCACAACATGATTCTGACAGTGTTATCAGAATGTTCTCTTGTTCTCTTCTCAGAACTACTTCCATTCAGTAAGAAATGACACATGACTTCCTAGCAGTAATATCCTAATCTTGTAACACTAATGGACTACAGGCATGACTTTACTGCATAACATCAGTTTCATATTAAACCATCACACTGATTTCAGTCACGAACAAAACCAGAAATGTCAAAAATATATGCTGGTTTAAGTAACATATTAGTGGTTTGCCTAATTTTAATTTAAAGAAATACTCCAAATATCTAACTTATAACCATGAAATCATGTTTCCAGTGAGGTCTGCAGAGTCAAACTTTCAGCTTCATTTGTTCTGTTATGAAGAGCAATGCAAGGGGCAGACAGGCTCTGCCAGCCAACTGAGACCTCACCCAGATTGATAAATGGGTTAGAGGTGTTTGTACAAGAATCTCTGCCAGGGAGAAATGCCAAGAACAAGATTTCACTATTTTAATTCTTAGTTACGCTGTCAATTCTGCTATGTTCCATTCCAGTAAACACTTGAGCATAACAAAAGCACAGTGAATAAATGTCACTTCACCCTGTTCCTTCTTAGTGGAGCAGGAGCACTTCACCCTGTTCCTTCTTAGTGGAGCAGGAGCTGAATCCACAGTCTGCAACTTCTACAGACCCAACAGTAGCAGCTCTACACACTGGTGGTACTCAGGTAGTTGCCCAAACCTCCATATACATGAACTGTACTCAATGAAAAAGCAACAGTGGAAATTCTGGGGTTATTCACCCCTAGAATCTTCTGGTAAAAAGCATTTTCTTTTTTACCCTATCATTTCGCAAAACTGGGGGTTTTGGGGACTTTTTTCTTCAACTTACTTAGCTGAGGAGACTATGAGCTGAGAGTCTTTGTATGCTATCAGATAGCTCTGATTTTCTGGATTATGCACAGTTACCTAAAGAGAGAAGGAGAGAGTAGTATTAAAAATAAGAGTTTTTTCCCCTGAAAGAAAAGTATTCCCTTTTACTACTACTATACTTTATTCAGTTCCACATTTTTTGGCTATTATCCAGTGTAAACTTTCACTTCTCATTTCTCAGTATTTCCTTGGAGTTTTCATCTCTAAATAACTGTGGCATTGAAGATAAAACCATCTCCCCTGATAAAGTACAGAAACATGCAGCAGAATGTTTTGCCACAGCAGAACCCTGAATCCACACTCTGGGACTATAGCATCCAAGTGTGTATAGAGAACACAATCATATATACGTGGCATTTTAAGGACTTGACATCAAATCCACTTCTGAGAGCTTATTATGCATCCAACCATAACACACAAGGTTTTCCTTGATTCCCTTGACTGAAATTTGGAGTAAATTTTCAGAAGCAACAGAAATTCTTTTCTTGGACTTGCATGATTTGGCGTGTTTTGAATTTTGTCATCTCTCCCAAGTTTCTAGGGATCTTACTACACCACAAACACCCCTAAGTCCAAATTTGAATTTTCTAACACTAGACAAGGCTCTTCTACTCTTGCTTGGCAATTCTATCTATTAAATATAAAAGCAGAAAATTACTCTGATTTTTTTTTCTCATTGCTGAGAAGAAAGGTAAAGAGAATTTTTAAGACACCCTTCAACAATTGTTCATGTTTCTCAGTTTTTAGCTTGCATTTACACCATCTTTAAGTCTGTCCTTCTACTTCAGTGAAGAAAACAAGCAACCACTGTAACTATTTGCCCTCTAATTTGGGTTTAAGGTATTGAGCAAGATTCATTGACCTGTACTCTGATCCCAAATGTTTGCTGATGTGTGGAGATGTGTTGCTAGAATATAACAAGGCTCCTCTGCTTCCTTAGGATATCACAACAGAAACAGAGTAACACCAGTAACAAACATCAAACTCGGTGAAGGCATTGCAGAGGAACACACACACACCATTCCTGTCAAGTAAACTCTACAAAAGTATCACATTTTTTATTTTCTTACAAGTTCTCAAAGAAATATTTACCATCTGCATATACCCACTCAACTGATGACAGGACTCATTTGCCCCTCAGGACAATTTTCTCTTTCAGCACTTCCACAGCTGATGGCTCAAAGTAGCAACTCCTAGCATTGATTTATTGCTTCTAAGAAAATCCCACTTCTATAATGTTTAGTTATTACTAGACACACATTGGAGAGTCAAAACTCATGCCAAGGAAACAACACCCATAAACAGCAGCTTTTTGTAGGAACTTAAGAAAAAGTATCATGCTATATTTAGTTATTTTTTAACAAAAATAATCTTGGAATGCAGTACACACATACAGAATAGCAAATTAAATTTTCAAACATTACAGAAACACTGATAAGCATCAGAAAGATAGTATAGTCTGTAAAAAAATAAAAATCAACCTTACAAAGCTATAATGTGACTATACACTGAAAGAAGGTAAACCAGACCTGCTTAAAAAGCAGCTCTCAGAAATGCAAAGGATCTGTTCATACTCACACTTTCCAAGACCCGTAAACATCTCTCTGCACCCCATAAGGAAGCAACCAACTTCTCTTCATTTTCATCACTGCTTAGGTGATCCACACATTCCTTAACTAAAGACAAAAAGAAGTTTTTTTCTTCCATAAGTAAAAGGTCTCCAAAAGCCAGGTGTACAAGCTAACCAGCTACTCAAGAGTTATCAACCTTGTTTTACACTCTGCACACCTCTAATGGCAGGAAATAACCATGAGGACATGATCAGCACTCCAAAACTTTTCATTTCTCCAAGTAAATGAAAAAAAAAAAACCTTTACAACATTGTCTTGACAAGTTTTAGATTGCTGGTACAAATTACCTAACCATATATATTATTTTCTCCTGCTAATAACTGTGTTCAGCACATGACTATGTTCCTTAACTCTAAGGGAGTCTTTTAGAAGTGGAATGAGACAGGACAAGCACACATTTCCCAGACTTTACAACTCTGAAACAATAACTTGAAACTGTGTTCAAATTGAATACTTCCACCTCTCCAGTTCTTTCTTGGTTCTCCCACTGCTTATTCAAGACCAAGCTTTACTCAGGTCAAGAACTCATTTAGAAATGTCCCTTTTCCTAGCTAGGAGATTCTCATCAAAAACACACTAACAGAGGCGTATCTTTGAACCTTCCCCCCATCCCCAATTTCTTCTTGAAGGGTTTACTTCCTTTGGTATATTTAGTTTAAAAATATCTGGTCTGAAAATAATTCTAGGACACTATGAAGGAGATTCTACTCTAGAATAAGTGTGCTGTACAGAGATATGTAACAGCATTCTGTCCAAGCTTAAGCCATTGTTATTCTCATACACTGTAATGCAACACTCCACACATTCTGTTTAACATGAAAACTACTTTCAATCTCATCTAAAATAGATTAAAATCACTAATATTTCTCAGTTACTTCATACTGAATTGTGTATTTTATTTTTAACACTGCTAAGAAAAATATGTAATATTTCTATTTTAAACCACAGGAAATGAACATCACAAAAAGCAAATATTTTATTGCAATTCACTATTTTGTCATGCTGTCAAAGCAGTATCCCCACTATACCTTTATCTACAATATGATCCAGACCACCCAGAAGTCGCAGCTCTTCTTTAAACCAGTCCCCAGCTCGCTTAGAGGTGAGAGACAGTAACGTCTCCATTGCCAAATGCCCAGTCTGAAAGAGAGAGGTTCTGGAGTTAGTGAAATCATCAAATGCAGCTGCAGCCAATACACCAAGCCACACAAACACACGTCACAGGAAAACCACAAAAACCAAAGTACAGGCTCTGAGAGGCACCACCAGAGGGAGCAAGAATAGACTGGAAAATATGCATATCTTTAAAAAAATGACAATACTGATAAAAAAGCTACTTGGCATTTTCAAATTTTCTTTATTTTATTAATAGCTTAGAAAACCCAAGCAGACTCTTGTCATCTGTTTCTATTGTTATCAAAATAAACAAGTGGACGAAGTAAATGGACAAATCAGCCAGGCAGTAAAAAAATCAAGAAAATCCCCAGTGAACACAGCTTCTCAATCTCAGATACATGGGCTGTGCTGCTCAAAGATCACATTTGCTTCCAATGTAGGCATCTTGTGTTTTTAATTTCAAACCTACAGAACAAAGCAATTAAACTGAACAACTGCAGGAAACCTTATTCTATTTACTGATATACTTTTTTGGAAAAAGGAGGAACACATATATAAATTCACCAACAGTAAAGGTAAGTTCACTCCCTGCAAATGGAAGCAGAACAGTACTCAACAGGCTTGAGCAAACGCTCCATTGTGTCAGTATGAGCCCTCCCTCCACTCCCCAGCATCTCCAGCTGCTTTCCTCACTTTGAAAATACTTCATTTACAAGGAGGAAAAGAAAGCTGAAGATCAGATAAAGAAGAGTTAACACCCAAAGTTGTTTCTGGGTTGTAGCAGCAAGCCCTGCAGCACACTGTCACTATGAACATAACAGTAACAGCATTCCTCCAGGGCAAATGGAAGAATCCTTGGGTCAGCAAAGGGTTGTGAGGATCAAGAGAACACAAGTAGCAGCAAATTTACAGCAGGTCAGGTAATTTCCTAAATACCTACACCACAAAAGCTCAAAGGCCACACAATATTTAAAACACAGTGATTAGTTTCCTGTTATAGGGCAACAGGACTTCAGATAACCCTAAAAGAATATAATCTGACATTTGTACACACTTAATAAGGATACCAATTTTCTCCTTTTTTTAAATAAAAGCAATGAAACCTCGTAACCCTTTTGCTTTTGACTAAAATAATCCATTAATTCAAATTTTTGTCAACTACTACAAAATTTTAACACCAAAGGCCCAACACATGGTTGCCTTAACATTTCAGCCTTATGCTGACTGAAAACCAGAATAAGTTCTTTCACCATCTGAAAACAGAAGCCACCCCTGAAGGCTTTTGTTCTGATGCAACAGTGAGGAGGCAGCTGCAAAAGCAGGAGCTGCAGAGGGCTGTGCTCACTGAAGGTGTGGGCCATCTGCTGAGGTGAAGGTCAGGTTCTTCAGGTTTATCTTCTTCTAATGCAGCACAGCCAGCCTGGAACAAACTCAACCTGCACACACCTCCCTGGTTTCTGGGCTAATGTTTTTAACATAAATAGCCATCAAAAAACCAGAACCTTTGAATATTTAAAAATTAGTCCAGCCTCATTTCTAGACAGACACACAAACAATGTTATCTGTGGAAAGAGGGAGGCAAATGGATCACGTTCTCCTGATCTGTGTAAGATTCAAACAAGCCAAGGTATGACTGGTTAGGCACAAACTGGAGGTATAAAAACATCTGCAGCAATCCTCTTGTTTCTCACTGGGTATGTCTGAGTCTGAAAAAGCACAGAGCTTTTCTTCACCCCCAGAAGATTTGCATTTTTTTTTTACATTTTCTGCCTGTCATTTAGTACAAAACAGAGATTACTTATTGTATCTTATGACAGGGATCTACATGAAAGCAGCTTGATCTTCAACACATGAAGTTCATTATGGTCTCAACTTACCATTGCTACTATTTTAAACTGGAAGAGAACCTAATCATCTCATTTGGCTTGCAAATATTCTCTAAATACTATACAGTCTCTGCTTCTAGATGGTGCAGCTGGGAGGAAACCAGTTTCCATCTGTGAGGTACTACAATATTCAATGCATTTACAGCAACAGCTCGAAATAAATTTAAGAAATAGAGCTGCCTCAGGGAAAAACCCTCAAATACAGCAGCTGAAACTGATGGCCAAGGATATTAATGCTCTTTACTCATGAACAACTTCCTCACAAGACAGAGACCCTTTTGATATATCCTCTCCTTTTAAAATCCATGTCTAAGAAAAAACAAGAACAGAATTACAGTTCATAAAAAAGCAACAGGCTAGATCAGATTATGAATATGAGAAAAGCTCAAGCAGGAGACAGTGGTCTTTGTGGCTGGATGCTTTAGCAATGAGGAACCTGCACCAGCTGTTCCATGCTTAATAAAGGGAGCTGTCTTACATTTTATAGTGCAAGAGATATCCCGGCACTGACAAACTCTGCTATGTGAGCTGCCTTCAGTGCCAAAACAGCACTGAAAGAAGACTCTGATTATACCAAATCCTAGCTAATCACCACCTAGAGAACAGATTTCCTTCTGTGGTGGTATTTTCAGACTGTAAACTGAAGTGCAGAATATAATCTCATTTCTTTCTTTCTCTGCAGATTTCCAAGGACAGAAAGTTAATTCAAGCTCCCTGCCAGCACCTTTCATGTCTTTGTATGAAACCAAAGACTAAAAATTGCAATTTGTATTCCATTGTCACCACACAACCTGATTACCAAAGTTAACAATGATGTCATGGATATTGTCTTCCTCACCCAAAATTCAGCTCTTGCTAAAGCTACAGAACAGTGGCTCTTCATATCAATTCAGCTCTCTGTTCCATAGGCAGAATTTGGAGAGAAAACACCCCAAAGAAACTCTTCCTAAAGTGACACAAAAGTCCCAAAAGCTACAGAACAAAGTGCCAGCTCAACAAGGCACATCTTTTAGTCCAACTGAATATGGAACACAACCCTGACTGCAGATTACTGCCAGGAGCAGGAACATTACTTGCACAGACAAAGCTCTGAAAAGCTCACTTCATGAGCAATAAATCAGAAGCTTTTCCCGTTGAGTATAAGCGTTACAGAAAAAAGGGTACAAGCATTACAGAAAAAATGGCAAAAACCCTAATAAGAATCTTGAAAAGAATGTATTACAGGATGTCAAAAAATTAAGATTATACTAACATCAACTATACTGGAATATGGCAAAGACACATTAATTGTTTTTTGTCATTTATGGCCACTCATCTAATCAATCTGTCAATCAATTCTTAAAATACACTCTTCTAAAAAACCTTGCAACTTAGCCTTTTTATTTTCTAAGCTAGCTTGATGATAGCATCCAATTTCTTTTTAAACAGAACCTAAACAGAGCCAGCTCATTCTGCTACAGATTAAGGTATTTTCATAAAGAACAAGTATGTTTGAGAAAGGAAGGAAAAAATTCATCTACATTCATGATAAGTAACAGAACTGCCACACTTTGGGTAGGGGAAAATCAGCTTGTGCAGGATAGGTTTTTTTTAAATGTCAAAACCTGCACCACAGTTTTAATTTAGTACACAATACTCTTACTCCCATGCACAAACCCCCATTTGTCAAAGTACTTATAAAACTTAGGCAAAGAAATGCAGTCAATCTAAGTGTGGGCTTCAAACACAGTTATTGTTACTTGTTTACAACTGCTCCCTGTAGCTACCCTTAGCAGGGGCAAACAGAAACTCAGGCGAAGAACATCCTAACTTTATCCTACTAATAACTTCTGAAAAAGGAAATTTCAAATTTGAAGAGAACACTTGCAGTGAAGTCAGGTATACATAAAAGGCAGATGAAACAGCAGGAATCCTTTGCTGGGGATGTGAAATGAAGGATGATGCTTGCAAATTCCATTTTATTAAGCATTCCACAACTGTGAAGGCTTTCCAATAAAAGCATGTTACCCACCGTGATGTTTTCGAGATCAAGATGTTTGTTGTGAACAGTCTCACACAGTCTCCGAATTTTCTCCTTAATTTTATTCATGTCCTTTTCATTCAGCAGCTTGGCAGAGGAAGCATCTTGTTCCAATTCTAGAAGCCGTATCATCAGGTCTAGACTAGCTCTGTCCAAATCCATGTTCAAGCGATCTCTACTAAGGATGTACATTAGAGCTGCTGTACAAAGGGACAAATTCTTGGGTTGGGAGAAATAAAAAAAAAAAAAAAACAGTTAGCTTTTACTAACATTTTAGGCAGGCCTTTCATTATTTTTAATAAACAAGCTGAAGATTCATAAAAGAAAATGCCTGACAGAGCCCCAGTCTTAGCACTTGCATGAGCATCCACTGTTGAATGGAGATTCCTTCTAGCAAGTTACTAATGCATTCTCTTGACAAATAAAACTGAGACATAAAGCACTCAATATATTTACAAAGCCCTAGAAAAAAAGCAGGGATTTCTACTTTTTAGAGACTCAATGCTGCAGACAAAGCAAGAAACAGTAACTCCAGCTCAGGATAAATGGCAAGGTAGGTGAACATTCTGGTTTGAGGGGATGAACTGGTGACAGCACCAGAAAATCCAGACATCATGGGGACACTGTCTGCAGGGAGGGAGTGCCTGGGGACATAAATTCTGATTCTGCCAAATGGGTCTGTCACTTAATAGTTTATCCAAACTTTTCCAGCATAAACACATTTTCTTTCCAGGGGAATTCTGCTTTTCAGATGCAGCCAGAGTGTAAACCAGCTTCACTGTCCATCCCCATCAGTCCTTAACACATAAATGTTATTAACTTGACCACCCATATCTTATACAGAATTGGTGTACAGGCACATTTAACTGGCTAAAGAATACTTAATTCTTCTTGAAGAAAGAATTAAATTCTACTTTCATGAGGTTCCAAAAAAGCCAAAGCAGAAGATGACTGTCAGGAAGGGACGGACAGCAGTGAATCAAAGCCATCCATCCCTGGTGTCTAAGTACTGCACTTGGACTGAGAGCACTGAGCTCCAAGTTACAGGAAAGAGGAGAAATGTTCACTGGGAACAGAGGTGTGCTGGGCACAAAACTGTCAGAAACCTCTGTCAATAACTCGAGGAGTTATAGAAACAATTGTTTCTGTATAAGATAAATTAAACACGGAAACAAACTAATTCTGGAGTATAAATGTTGTACAGCTCAACAGGAAAGAGCAGAACTCTGTGTCATAGCAGATTAACATCTTGTTTAGAGTTCAGCCAACCATTAAAGCAATCACCATCTACTCTGTTTATTTTAGAAGTAAGTAATAATCATACCTGGTCATACTAAGCAGTATCAGCATTTCCAAGACAGGATTAGGCAGCTGACAATCTATCAAAAGCTATGTCAAAACTCCTTCCTGTCTGAGTTAGGAAATCCTCAGGTGAATAAGGACTTTAATCTGACCAACTACCAAAGACACATCAGAACTCCTGAAGGAAAGAAGCAAGGGTTTCCAAAGGCTACCCCCAGCCTTCTATCACTACTTCAGCCTTGCCAGATGTAAGGCTGAAAGCATCTATGTGACCTGTCTGCAGAAGGTATACATTGTTTACCTTCATTTTTGTTTACTCTTCATTTACTTGCAGCTGGCTTAAACTGTACATGTCAGGTTCCTTAAAGAACTGGGTTCTTCCAGAATGGCAATGGTAAAACAGGACACAGGAACGCACACATTCCAGAGGAATCAAAGGTTAACTAATTATTGTTCAGCCAATGTCGGACTTCAACATCTATGAAGAACTATATTTTGATGACCAGCATTATCTAGGTGAGTTTCCTGGTTTAAAAAAAAAAAGCTGAAAGTCCCAAGAGAGTTTCTATCAACTGCAAAGTATGCAGCAGTTCACAGAGGGAAAGTGCTGGATTTATAATCTGGGCTGCCAGTATTTGGGCATTTCAAGAAGTCAGAGACTTTTCTTAGATCCTTACTCAGAAATGCTTTACAGATACTCTGAAGTCTGGTAAGGGCAATCACACTCACTCTAAGCATCTGTATCAAGCCCTTGCCTGTTCCAGGTTCCCTTTTCAACCCCATCAGCCTTCCATTATGAAGGGAGTAATGGTTCTTTTTCCCTCTGCACCAGCTCTGCTGACATTTCCCTTCAGACTGGCCACCCAGGTTTCAAGACACTTAATGTGATCAGATCACCAAGACACAATGCAGGAGGTTTAAGGCTGCTGGGAAAGCACAAAGGCTGGACTGGCTCTGTGAAACAAGAGCCACATTCCTGCAACAGCACATACACAGCAGAGATTCAGGCCAGTAAGCCTCCAGATGCTGATGTGCAGCAGGAAAATACTGATGATATAAAAGTAAGGATCTCAAATGTGAATGGTGCTTACAGCATGGAACAAACCTGCTTTAGCTTCATACCAGTGATAAGGGTTTTGGAAAGCTAGTTTCTCCTAGTCCCTATAGTCTTCATCTCAAATAAAACAATTCTACATTTTGCTCTGACCTTTAAGTGTTTAATTAACCACACTGATTGAAAGGTATCTCATGCCCTACCATAGACACAATTCTGAGTTTGGAATGAGGGGAAAATTGGTTGTTGTTGCAACCCATATTTGATCAGTATTCTAAAAGAACAAAAAAAAACCCAACCAAAGAACCAAATCAATCCTTCCAAATGCCACCCTTAGACTGCAGCAGAAGAGTGATTTTTTTCAGGTGAGCTTCCTCCATCCCACTCTACTCCTCAAAATGCATAAAACACATTCTGCTTCCAAATAAATGCAGAGAAGAGAAAAAAAGTAAAATAAATACAATTTGCTCTAGACAAATTTCATGGAGTATCTAACTATGGATTTGCACTCCATACCTCTTCAGAATTCAGGAAAACATCCTAGTTTGAACATACACTCCAGAAATGGCAGACCACTTACACCCACTCTCATCCTTGTCTTCTCTTGCTTGTTCTATTTATACTCCAGCTTGTGGGAACAGATGGTTATTTTCTAGGGTTCAGCACTACATATAATGCACTTTTATCTTTTTTTAAGTTATTCTCATGCTGAAGACATTATAAAATCACATTTGTGTGCTTAATTACTGACAGGTATAATGGAAATATAGTTTTTATTTTAAAAATTAATAATGCTTCAAAATCTTTACAGAGCACTACTGAAGAGACAAAGCCAATTAAAAACTTATACTTAAACACAAGTCTACAAGAAAAATTTGGTGGAAGGAGTAATTTTCATGTTGTTATTTTTGGGCAAAGCTCTGTACGATAGATGGCATTTTGTTTTCCCTGCTGGTTCAAGAAATGCCAACTGCCAGTATGCAACTGCTACTTTACACTCCTTATGGAAATGTTAAAAGCCCCCTGTACACTCAGTCTATTCTATTGCATTAGAACAATGAATGCAGTATAAGTTCATATTTGTTTCCATTAACAGTGTCATTGTGGCAGTTTTCCCATCTTCAAAATACTTTAAGAAAATACTAACCAAATAACTGTGCATTTTTAGCTCAGTTCTTATTTATCTTACAGGGATTTGAGCCATGCATGCAAAGCTGAGTGTGATTTTTTGTTCTTCAGTTACTTTGAACTGAGATTTAGTGAAGAAATTTTTATTCATTTGGAAAAAAATTTAGTATCAGTGAAATAATTAGTGAATGAAAGGGTAGCATAGACAGTGAGCTTATCCAGAGATGTTAGTGTTGAAGCACATACTGTCACTAGTCAGGGCATACCCATTACCATTTATCAAGAGTAGTTTGAAAAATCAGTAATTTCACAATAATGTAAAACCTGTACCAAGAATGTACTGTAACGATATTCAAACATTAACTATCAATTTTTTTCTTTGACAAAAGGGAGCATTTCATCAAATATACTGAAAATAGTGAATATAATCAATGCTTTTTGTTACTGCAGACTAATAATAGCATGCAATTTCCTTTTCAACTGCATGTGCTAGTTCTTTTAAAAATGAAGGAATAATGGTAACTGTTAAAAGACAGCCAAAAATACAGCCAAGCAAGTTTGTACATTTTCCAGGGAACTGTAGCTGTCCTCTGCTGATCTCCTGCAACTCAGTGGTGGCAACTGTCCTAAATAGAGCGACTGTACTTCATTTATTTCTAGTATCACTTGGCACTATTTTGACAGCTCACAAAATAATGAACTCATTGAACCTGGTGCCTGTGTTTTACAATTAGCCATTGCTAATTTTTGAGGGAGATGGAAAATAAGCTATTATTCTAAAACAGTTACTTAAACTACAGCTTTTTCCCCCCCACCCACGGTAAGATGTCAAATACCATTTCTGAAATGTCTATTTCCGAGGGTGCAAAGTTGCATTCTGCACTGTATGCCATTCTTCTTAGAGCTATTACAGAAAATTATAAACCTGACTGATATACATAGCTACTACCCATTTCAAGTAAAATCTCATCTTTCCAGCTTTTGTAAAAATATCTCAAGGGATACCCCACAGAGGTAACATTGATAAGAAGGAAAACCAAACTGCTTCAGTTTAACTCTCAGGTCATGTTACCATAAATAGATGAAACTTACCTTTCCTAGAATCCAACAGAACATTATATATGCTCAGGGAATCCTAAAACTGCAATTACAGCAGTGCTCAAGGAGACAAGCACAAGACATGAAAAAATCCCTATAACAACTACAGAAGAGGTGGTAATTCCCATACAAGCAAGTCTGGAGATAAGCACTGAGAGCCACCTCTAAATATAAGGAGGAAGGATTCCTTTCAAATGTATTTGAAAGAATTTAAAATACAACAGTAAAACTCTGTAAAAGCTTAAGAGAATAAGTAAAAGAGCAAGCCAAAGCACAGTCCATTTTTACAAAATCCCTATTTTTTTTAAAAAAATAATTTTTAAACACAGAAGCACATAAACAGTAGAATAAGGAATTTGTCAGTGGAACAGAGGTGCTCTAATTTTTTATGCCACTAATGAGCACTCCCTAAAATGGAGCCACTGATCCCAGAGGCACCATTAGATAGACTATACTATATCCATAAATATATATACATACACAAACCAATACACAGTACACTGGATGCTTGACCTTGAACAAAATCCCCATCCAGCAGAACAGGTATCACCAAACTCCAATGAAATGCACAGGGGATCCATACCTGATGGTGCTGGGAATCATCCAGTGTTTTGAACACCATGGCCACCATCCCGTGTGCCCGCAGATGCATTCGGAAGCTGGGCATGGCACACTTGGTCGCCAAGCTGATTACACTGCAGAGAAGTAACTGGGTTAGAACCACTGAAATGAACACACTCAACAAGAACAGCAGATAAACAAGTCTTCAACACAGGACTGACCACGTGCCTCAGACCTTGGTAAACTGTGGGAATGTTTCTTCTAAAATTTGTCTAAGGTAGGTGAACAGTGAGTGGTGAGCAGTGTTTTATTCAAGTTGCTTATCAGCACCAAACTATGTCTGCTTTAGTTTCAGCTTGGCTAACATCAGGATTTTAAAGGGCAGCCTTAACTTGCTTCTTAAAAAAAAAAAAGCTGAAAATTTCCAATAGTTAAATTGAAAGTAAAATGCCATGGATTAAGCATGAAGCTCTGATTTAGAGACATGGGAGAGCTCTTTATGGACCAAGACATTATGAGAAATTGTAAATGTGAGCTTCCATGGCTATCTAATGCTTATCTTATTAACTGACTAGTTTCACTTATGCCTCCATAAAACTTCTTTTCATATTTATTGCTGCATTTATAATTGATGGAAACACTATAGATTTCAGAGAAGATCTGACAAATGTATCAGTAATCACTGACCAGTATAACAGTTTATTTTAAAAATGGCATTTTTCCCAAGCTTTCTCAGTAAGCTGCCTGCCATTTCTAGCACAGTGCAACATAACAACTGCTAAAAATACATTGCTTTTAAATGTGCACTAATGTGGGAGTGATTCTGCAATCATGTCTTCCATGACTGCTGAGGAACCTGCCTCTGAGAAATTCACACAGTAAGGTGTTTAAAAGAACAAGGGGGCTTTCTGTCTCCAACCACAACAGCACCAGTTAGAGCTTAGCGACCTGCTAGAGTCTCTTACGTCTACTCCTATCCTTACACATTGATTTCCTTTGCAAAAACACTTTTCTTTTAATGTGTTAACTGAAAAAAAAAAAGATTTTTTTGTTGTGCTTATGTAAGTTACATTCCATTATATACATTTGTGAAGAATTAGTTAAAAATCTGATTAATTTTGCCACATGAGCAAATAAGGAGCACTCGCATGAAAATTATTCCTAAACTGTCATTATATTAATTTATTCTTATTACAGTGTATAAACAAACTGGTGATAGAGTTCTCATTCTTATATTCCAGCAACAATATTAATTGCTAATTTCTGAGGAACAAATAAATTTTAAAGTAGCTCTCTTAGAGGCATAGAAAGCTTCTTCTCAGCCACAGTCAAATTACAAAGCACTGCCATCACCTCTCTTTCTCTACTATTTTAGTTTAACTGAAAGGAAAGGAAAATTTAGGTATATAAAAATATTATTACATGGTTATTCTATTTAACATTATTACAATTACTTTCATGTCCAAGCAATTGACACCGGTATCAAGTCACAAACTTCTTCAAAGTAAGGTTAACATTTTTGATGCCAACTTCACAATAATGTGTAACTTGAATATGGAAAGTAGTCCAAGACCAGTTAAGGAACCTCCCAATTAATATTGAGGCTTCAGTCTTTTTAGTGGCTGCCAGTTATGTTATTTCTCAACAGAAGATAAAGAAGAGGCAGCTGAAGTTAAACAACATCTCACTATTACCTCTGGTCTAGATTTTCATCAAACTCTACAGTCTTAGGGATTTTATTTTAGAATTGAATTTGCATTGAAAACAGAACAGATTTCACACATAAGATGTACTACATGAGCAAGTTATTAGAAAGTATTGTTTTGATTTACAGCAAGGACAACAAGTGTGTCAAAGATGTCTCTTACTGCACAATTTACCATTTCATCTTCATAGCCATACTGTTTATGATTATTCAAAATATACAGTTTTAATTATTATTTTCAAATTTTACTCTTCATGGCAGAAGTGCCAGGTAAATGTCCATGAAATTTTAAAGCATGGACACTTCTCCGATGCATATTTAATTCAGTATCTCCTTCAAACACAGGTTCCATGTTTTGTATTAGATGTCTTACCTAAGGCAACGTGTGTTTAGGGGCTGATTGCTCTTCAATCCACTTAGCAAGTACTCAATATCATCTGTGAACTCTTGATTTTCACCAAATTCCACTACATCATTGAAGTGCTTTACATGCTGAACAACAGTGTATAACTGAAAAAGACAAATATTTTGACCTAAGTAAGTTGCTCTTGGGATTGATAATAATCTTGACAAGTACAGTTTAAAAATCTATTCAGTTTTAAGTGCAAGGAAACATTAAGATGTTAATAAAGGCCATTCAAAATATTATTTTTAATAGAAAAGCCAAATTGTGTTTTGACACTGTTCCTTCAGTAGTTAGAATTACTAGTAATTCTTTATCTTAAAAATTTGTTAAGAATACTTACTTCTTTGTCTTCTTTCCTACATTTCAATGCAGTTACTATCTCTTGATAGGGCTGAGTAGGTATTGTCACAGTTTTTATCACTTTGGGAGGTGGTGCAGGAGCCTTAAAAACTCCATCATCTTTATGAATTGCCTCCTTTGAAGATAGCCTTACCTATTAATAAGAAAGTGCTAAAATGGGCAGATGTTTTGAGCATGAAAACATACACTAAATACATCAGGAAACAGTACAGGTGTGCAATTGTCAAATTCACATTTTGGGACCATTTAGTCCTTGCCTTGCACTACCACGATGTACGTACTTAAGCTGTGTGACAATGTGTCTACTCTTAAATGCAAAAAAAAAATAAAATCAAAAACATTCCAAGTATCAGGAAAGCTCCAGTTGATTTCTGAAACTAAAACCAGTGGAAGAATAAAATGTCCTTTATATTGATTCCTTAAGCTTCAGGGTAAGAAAACCAACCAAATTCAGTGTTTATTTGTTACTCCTTCAAGTCTCTTACCCCTGTGCACTCCCAGAATGCCCAGGCTGGTTGCACTATGAAGCCCTGAGGAAGCAGCTGGCTCTGGATGGGAGCAGAGCCCTGAGCCAGCCCTGCCTGAGCCCAGCCTGGCCTGCAGAGCTCTGTGCCAGCTGCTCTGGCCCCGCCTGCCCCAGGACACTGCACTGCTGTCCAACCCTCCAGCCTCACACTGCAAACTCCACCTGGCCTGGAGCAGGAGAATACCAGTACCCATTGTGTAGCAGCACAACCAAAGCCACACAGTGTCTTGAGAGGCCTCAAACCAGGTAGAGCACACTCTTAGTATTCTCTTATTTGTGCTGTTAAATATTTTAGGAGCATATCATGGCATAAAATACAGCAGAACCTGTTCCACAGGGAGAACTTGATGTTAGGTCTGGAATAACTACTGACAGGTTTCCAGACAACTCCAGCAAGTATTACAGGTTTCTCCTCAACTTTGCTGTATTAGTTTGAGGCTACTACAAGCTGAAGTGCAGCTTATCTTCGGATTTACTTCTCAGGCACAAAATCTATTATGAACACAAACTACAGCAAACAAGGCTGTATGGAAAAAGACCTCCAAGTGCCAAATTCTAAATGTACAAGTGCCAATTCCAATGGCCATTTACTCACCCTCAATCTCTCAGTAACATCATGTACTTAGCTTCCTTACACAGAAAAATGAGAATATTTTAGAAGTGTGGCTGAAAAAATAAAATTAACATGCAGGCATAGAAGATGCATGACCTGTTACTCCAGGGAAGAGCTGGAGAGAAAGCCTTCTTGTGCACTGTACATTGAGAGACAAAATTAAAATAAAAGCCAGAAGAAGCTGCTATATTACTGAAGTATTCTTTACATTCTGCCTCTATCAGGGTGGCATTTCAGTGTTCACTCAATCACCAGTGGTGAAATGGTAAATAAACCACCCTGAAAAACCGGTTTAGAGCACATACTGCAACACTGATCTTATCAGTCTGTGAACACAGGAGAGCCACTGAAGGATCTCATCCAAGTCTTGGTTAATGGCTGCCCCTTCAAAGCAAACTCCAAGGGCACTTGGAGAGGCCCTAAGAGAGTACTTGGCACAAGCAGTTTGCATGCTGGGAGTTTCTCACCATAAACCTGAGACAGACTTCTCCCAGCCTTCAGGTGAGAAATTTCTACAGAAATTAAAGAGGCAGGATATATGCTCAGGAACTATCACTGAACATTTGGCTCAAGGCTCATTTACCTTGTCACTTTGAAGTATTACACACATGTAAATCATGGTTAAAAACCATGTCTGAAGCAACTTCAGATGTACACCATAACATGAGCAGCACATACAAATCCCCCTCAGTGGTTTGCTCAGCCAAACCTCTACCACATTCCTGAATTAATATTCTGATGGTTCCAGAGACAAAGTGGAAGTCTGACAGAATACAAAGTGACTGTCTGAATGAATGAAACAGACATTTCCTTAGCTTGAAAAAGCCATATTCAAAGTCTGTCTGACAAGACTCACACAAAATCTGCCCTTAAGTCAGCTAGCAGAGTACTTCATAAAAAACAGCACCAAGAGATTCAGCAAGCAACAAAACCTTCACTTCAAAGGTGCATAATTTAAATTGAGAAAGGGGTTTAGTAAAAACCCAGGGCTGAAATTTCTGCTCTCTCCTCAGACTCTAGTGGAAATGGCTGTTTTCAACTCAGTTATCTGCATTTTCCAGGCAGTTCAGTTAATATCCAAAGAAGGCTGTTCAGAATACTGTGAGGAGGCAACCAGAAATAAGCACAAATCAAAGAGGAAGAAGTACCAGAACACCACAAACAGGGGTAGAATTAAAAAAAAAAGGAAGGAAAAAGCAACAACAACAACAAAAAACAAACAAAAAAACCCCAAAACAAAACAACAAACAAAATCAAAAGAAAGAAACAAAAATAAACAACTACAAACTGGTGACAACAACAAAAGCTGAAGACCTATTACTGCAAAAATATCTACTTTCTTATTTTCTGTTCTCAGACCAGTACTATCAGCAAGACACCAAATGAAATTACATTTATTAACAATGTACAGTGTTCTCTTAGAATAATCAGTAACAATTTCTGCAATATAAGCTGAAGACCCTGGATTCCCAGAGTCTCTAAAGAGTTAAAAAACAATTACTTTGAGTCTCAAAACAACCACTTACTTTTGGACAAACAACTTCAAGAGCTGTTTTCACCCCTGGTGTATTTTTGATAACCAAAATGTTGGTATTAGCATTTCTGACTGTACACAGAAAATGGTGTTTCTTTCATAGTTTCTAAAGACTCAAGTCAGCCATCAGCACTACTCCATTAGAAAGGAAAGATAAATGATAAGGCTCTTTTAAGTTTTTTCTTTTTCATCAGCAATTTGCTGACTTCTGTGTTCATTAGTAAATTAATCCTGGGAGTTCTCTCAGAAAATGGAATGGAGTCCATTATCAGAAAGCTTAACTTCAGCACTGAAGAACATAACTTGAAGTATTTTTTTGTAACTATACTGAAGCTATATGAAAGATCCTATTCTACAGAACTTCCACCAACAATTTCCTTTCTATCAAATTCCAGTGGCTCACATCACAAAGTGGATCTCCTTCTGAATTACTGTGACATTACCAGATAGCAAGAACTTGGGTTTAAAAAAATAAAAAGAATTAAAAATCAGTGAATCTGGAGAGGAGATTTAGTAAACTTGAGAAAAAACCAACAGTCTACTTACTGGGACACTGGGAGTTTTCAAAGCTGGTGGTGCTGGCAGAGCCTCTGATTCTGGCTGGTTCCAGTGTCTAGCATTATACACTGCCTTTGTGGGAGACTAAAAGATAAAAATAAAAGTTATTTTTAAGTAAATTACCAGTAGCCACTATACACTTCAAAATTACTGTAGCAATACTGTAGACAACCAAGGAAAACAAGCCTCATTTTCCCTGCTGAATTCCCAGCAGCACGAGTTCTCAATATCACATGTACTGGAAAATCAGAGGGACTTTGAAGCCTCTGATGGTTTTAAAGATATATGGACCCACTCAAATGGCACAAGACATGATATGTACCTATTTAAACAATTTTTTCAGTTGTCTCATCTCTTAAACTTATTCAAAAGCAAAAGGTCTGCAACCTTCCTATAGACAAAAACTGACAGCTCAGGGAAAAAAACGTGTTAGCAAACACCATGTCAGTAGAAATACGACTGGTTTAGAAACAAAAATGCAGAACTCATACAGACTTTGATGCTGGAGGAAGAAAAACACTCAAACGAAACGCCTTAATCTATATTAATAAATTAAGAAGTCTTTTTTTAGTCTTGCTCAAAAATGTGTCAAGGCAAATCAAAATGCATCAAAATTTACTGTCCTTGAATTTTTGGGAAACATAACATACTCTCTGGAGGAAGCAAAGACAGAATTCTATTTCTAGCATTCACATTTACCAACCTACTTGCACAATATTGTTCTAGACTAATACAGCATTACGATTTTCACCATTTCCCACCATGTCACGCATCAACTGAGTAAGTACCTGCTTCCTCACAAAATGCAGTTACACAGTATTTTGAATGTGAAAAAAGAATTGCAAATAAACATTTTCTGTCAAAATATGATGTAGTAACTATTTAGCCAAAATACAGTTCAAGCCCAGAGGGGCAACATGTGGCAAGCCTTAGGACCAGCCAGGGACTGAGCACCACTCCACACAGTGCAACAAGGCTCTAGCATGCCACAAGCTAGACAGGCAATTCTCTAAGTCAAGGGTTTCTGTACTATTGCAGAGTAAAACCCTACTGTGTTGCATCCTTCTGTTCTTCACAAGACAAAGCCCTACTGAACAAAATTTCAAGGATTATTAGCAAGATTAAAGCCTCAGTTAAGGGTTTTCAGAGCCCCAAAGCACTAAACCATTCCAGTCTCCAGACAAGAGAAAAGCCTCTTTCCCCCCTTGAGTGTGCTTTTGTGTGGTCATGAGAAATTTGGATTGTTAAATGATGTTCCTAAAGCAGTGCTCATGTACCATTCATCAACATGTATACATTGGTTATTATCTTAAGTTTCATCAGTTTTGCAAGGAAGCTTTTTTAGACAGTATCTGGTTCAGCTCAAAAAGTTTAACTGAGAAACCAGTTTCATGTTCAAGATACTTGAGTTACAAGAGATCATCTGGGCCCACAAACAGGAACAAAGTGTCATATGGATCACCATTTGAAAAAAGGTTAGAAGATGGTTCAGATGTTAACTCTCTTTTGTCCTGTATCTTTCTGAGCAGCAAATAATTTACAAAGTTTTTTTTCAAATTAAGGAAGAGGCAAGTTTCACAGTTGTCTGCAATGGAAAAGAACCACTGAGTGTTTTTGTTTCTTGAATTGCTGACAATTACTCCACACTTCATTTCAGAGCATATTTAAGACTGGCAAGAGAGAGTGCCCTATCGTGGTAGACAGGGTAATTCAAGGAAGTAACAAACTCTGCCAAGCAACACACATGGTACAGCATTTTACAGAATCAGCCTGGTTTGGGGTGAAATTCCCTGCCTGTGCCCCACCTGTGTGCTCCTTTTCCTTCAGGCCTTGTGCTCCAGCAGGAGCCAAACACAGCCCTGGCAGGCACAGGGGGAGCAGAGCCAGGCTGGGTTTGAGCCTGTCCTGGCAAGGCAGCGGCTGGGCCGGTCCCTTGCTGACCACACCACAGAAGCACCCACAGCTCCTTGGCTTTTCCAAACCCAGCACCTCTGCTGGGCACACATGCAGGGCAGGGAGGCCCAGCCCACAGGAAGCACATTCAGTGCTTGGGAGGGAGTCAAACAAAGTACACAGGCAGCTGTGGCAGTGCAAGCAGAAGGGCCACACAGCATCAGTGTGTGCTCCTCAGCAGAGAGCAACAGCTGATGCGTAGGAAAGGGTTCAGCAGGGCAAACAGATAAAAGCAAATTCCTTCTAAATACCCAGGGCTCACAGGCTTCCAAAGATGGTATGCTTTTTGTTTAACAGTCAAAAAGGGGCTTTTCTTCTCCCATCTCCTTTAATTCCGTACTAAATCAAAAGCTAGGGCATCCCAAAGTGTTTTGTGACATGGCAGTTTACAACTTAACCATTACTAGTGCAGTAGAGGAAAAAGCTACATTTTACATAAGAAAACAAGCAATGCCACCAATAAATGCCTCTTCTAAGAAACGAGGACATCTGCATTTAATAGGTCTCTTGTAACAATGTCTGAAGTGCAGCTGGAAATAGTAATCCTTAAAATCTGAAATACCTCTGGAAGGTTAGCTTTCCTTTTAGTGACCATTCCTTGTAGGATCTTCCACTTCAAATCAGAAAAGATCTAAACAAGTGATTGGCCTGTGATTCCATACCTTCCCAGCAGTATTTCCTTAGACACCCTGCCACTTGCTATCTGGTCACTCTCACGCTGCCTGCAGAGAGCTGGTACACCACAACACACCTGCAAATATCCAACACCACTTTCCAAAGAAATACGTTCTAATCAGCTGTAACACACTAGGCAGAGACTTTGGAGCCTCTCTTACAACTCAGATGGACTTCAACACAGCAAACACATCCTTCCTTTCCAACTAAACCTCTTAAAGCAACCTTCCCATTTTCCCTTGCAGCACAGAGTTGGGATGAATTTCCAGATCAAGTGCAAAGAAACTGCACCAATACCGATCAAGCAGTGAGCACTGCGTGGACTTGTTCTGGATTGCTGTGTGACAGAACTGAAGCCAGGAAAAGTATCCAAGATCAAATGAATGATAGTGAAGAAAGACTTTTCAGAAGGGCTTGATCACAAAAGCAAAGAGGTTGGTTTGTTTGGTTTTGGGGTGTTTTTTTAAAAGGTAACTCAAATGCTTGTGATAACAAGCTTCCCTGAACAAGCAACACTGACATTTAAGGAGCAAAAATTTAAGAAACTTTCCCTTAAAGACAAGAAAACCTTGCAATTATTCAAATAACACAGACTTTTTAAAAATAATTCCTTCTCTCAAAACTAACCTGGAATAGATGCAAGTGGAAGTACATCATTCCTGTGACTTCTGTGTTCTTAAGGCAAATAAGTTCTGCAGTATTAATCAGCAGTAAGAGCTTCTGCTGAATAGCAGAGGAGTTTCCTTTTTCCGTACATCTAGAACTGACAGCTGCTCACAGAGACACATGTCTGAAAGACTGCAAATATTCCAGGGTGGGCATAAGGCATATGGTACTGTGGGACTCTGCATGTGGTTCTGGGGGGGTGAGTGCAGATACAAAACCAGGACTAATGCCAGAGATTTTACAAAATGCACAGAGCTGTCTCCTCTATAAGATCATCTCCAAATGGCATTATCTATGGGTCATGCTTAACCTCCCATTCCTGAAAGCCTCAAAGCTGAAATTTTCAAGAGCTGGCACTATGCACATACTGATGCAGCACTGCCTGCCATTCACAGGTGTCAGAATTGCAGAAAATAAGAGCCAGGGACATGAGTCACACAGAAAATACTAGCAAAACAAGGAAGAGCATCTATTTGCAGGCAAGAATGCTTTCCAAGGTAGAAGACAATGGCAAAAGAAAACTCAAGAACATTTTCAGCAGATATCCTGACAAATGAATTATTTATATCCGAAATGCATTCAGTAACACTGTATGCCAGATGCTTGTCAAAACTAGAAGTTCCAAAAACAACCCCAATAAGCAAAATATGAGTTACCACTCAGTATTCATCATCATTAAGAATACTATCCTATCCTGCATGTCTCACTTTGAACAGGAAAAAGGTAACAAGCATGTTATGAAGCACAGAAATATTCATAATGGACTGTATCTTTTGAAAAGGGAAAGGAATGAACATCACTCAGAGCAATGAAAAAGAAATCACACCTCAAAACAGGAAAATGGAGTATCAATTCAGCACAACCTGAGCCATGATAGAGAACAGGAAATTGGACTTCAGAGAAGAGCAGTATAAAACCAGAACCAAGCTGGTTTTGCAGCGTTCAAAATCTGAACTGCATCTCCATTACTTGGATCAAAGTAGCAGATTAGTGCCAATAAACCACTGCCATGGATCACTTAATTGTGAGGTGTTATTCCATTTAAACACAAAACACATTATGCACACATGCAGCCAGACAATTACAAGCTGTTAGGCAAAGTTTAAGAGTATTAGACAACACAAGGAGCAAGGGAAAAATGTCACTGAAGCTTTTTTTGCATCAAACTTCTGAAGATCTGCAAAATGCTTTTTCTTCCTTAAAGCTAAGGAGGAGGCCCACAGGGCACAGCAAGATGATGGGTCCAACACCCAAGTGAAGTATGAAAACAGAACCTAAGAAACAGGACAACCTAACAAATGAGATTCATTAACAGAAATAGCCAATGATGTTCTGTATGCTGCTTATGCTGAGTGTATTCAAAGGTGAGCTCATAAGCAGAAGCCATAGGGTTTTGGTCACTATTTTGCCCTGAAACCTTTAATAAGTCTAATTAAAAGGGACAGGATACAATAGTTTAGACTTATCACCACAATACTGGAAACAAAATGCTTTGCTCAAGAGAAAAGAAAAACCTGCAGTTCAAGGAACAGCCTGGCACAAGCACTTCCCAGCACAAACTGCTCACAAAAATTTCCTGCTCTCTTGGTTGTGAAAGGCAGAGAGAAGCAGGCCAACACAGACACACATCCCCCTTCCCCTCCTCCTGTTAATCCTAATCTACCCAAAGTATATCAATCTACCAAGAGGAAAACCTTACAAAATAGTGACTGCAATGAAGTTCCAGAGGTGATACAGCTGAGGTGTGCATACACCTCCAAAAACGTTTCCATTTGGATCAGTAAAAAACACTGTTCAAGTAAATGTCCCAGATGTGCTCAGTTCCAGCTCTGGGGTTTGCATCACTGAGTTTGAGGATGCTGACCTGACCACTTCCCAGTGCCATCAGACTTCAGCTGCACCTCCAGAGAGCACCTACCTCATGCCACCTGTTCCCAGGCACTGCCTACATCAGCTCTAAACAAAGCCAATTCAAATAAAAGCTTTGCAATGGGTCTAACAAGGACACTGGGCCCTCAACACCACAGATTTTCCCAGCAGGACATGCTTGCATCTCATGGTGCAATTATGGAATGCACATCAAGTCTCAGACAGAGCTGAGTGAACCAGCCATGCTCACACAGTACACAGGAGCTGTGAAGACAATTTTGCATATTCATCTGCATATAAATCAAGCTCCCACTAGCAAATGAAACTGGTGTATTTTAATTCCTATGAGAACTTTTCCCATTTTAGAACTTCCTACAGGAGACCTTGTGCAATGTAACATTTATCCTACACAGCTATCCTGCATTGCCAATTTACTCAAACATTAACTTAATTACTGGAACTACAAAACTGATGTGGGTGTGGTTTTTTGCAGGGAATATGAGAATGCAAGAGAGAATCTAGTTTGAAAAATACTTTAATCAATACTTGCTTCTAGCCTTAGAGCTAAAACCAGTAGGAACTGGAAGTATAAAATGCCACATTTCCACCGTGACATTAAACATTTTCCATTCAACTTGATTTTTCTACTTCCCAAAAAGCCTAAGTATGCACAGGGGGAGAAGGATTTCCATGCTTATTTTTCATTTGTTCCTCTTGCCTCTATGAGGACTTAACATGTTAGGTTCACTTCGCATCCCTACCCTCCCCAGACAAAGCTGCTAATATTTCTGTTGACACCAGCTAGAAAAGAGGCATTTCCAAGAATGCTGCTCCCCAGTTCTACCCAGCAGCTGCATATGGAGGACACTTGAGGAAGCACTTTTACCAGGTGAAAGTAAGTAAGAAAGAAGAAAATAATTTTTAGCAGCATCAAATGATTATCTTTAAGTGAGAAGACCAAATCCTGACATTTGCTTTAAGTCCAGAATGGCTTTGAGGTGCTACATCCCAACTCAATTCAGTAAAATTACAGCAGCTACCTCACTCTTCAATTTAGGTGACTAATCTAAAAACCTGCCAGTCCTGACTAGTATCCTGCTTACTAGCTTACACTTTAAGAATTGGTTTTGGTCTATTTACATGAATAATAATTTTACAAGTCCCTAAGTGGTAAGCACTTGGAAGCCAGTATTAAATAAAGATGTTTACAGAAGAATTTGGTTCTGCAAATGTTAGGTGAAATAATAGTGCCAATATGAGGTTTCTAACAAATCAGCTTTATTCTCACCTTCTGTAATATTTTTAAAATTTATTTTTATTCCAGCAATATATCAAAATTCCTTACAATAGACAAGCTGATTATAACTGGCTGGCACTTACAACAGCTCATCTCTTGTTTATCATTCCAACAAAACATATTTGGACAAAAAAATCCCCACAAAAACCACTTTAGTTCAGGACTGGGGAGCCAATCTGCCAGAAGCACCAACCAGCAAATGAAAGGAATGCACTGCAGAAGCAGCAAGAGGCAGTCACAGGTTGTCAGCTCTGCCCAGCACTGTTTGTCAGACTGGGCCTAGCACTGAACTGAGAGGTCACAGAATATTTAAACTGCCCAAAATCAGCTTGACTCCTCAATGGAGTCAAAACAGCTTATGCCAAGTAATAATATTTCCTTTTAAATACAAGCAATTTCGACTTTCTAAATTAAGATGCAAAGAACAGCTCAATGTGCATAGTTACCAGCAGTTTATTATCACTTAAAAAACAGCTTTATTACAAGTGTTCATGCTTAGGTCAGGACACACTTTAACTAAAAGTTATGTAAGATGAAGACAAACAGTTCTTTTTAAAATGAGCCCTGGCCAGTTTACTCTGACCCTACCATTATATGTGCAGCAAGGGATATGACTGATAGCAAAACTTTTGAATTATGATTCCTCTGCTGCCTTTTAAGAATTTTTTATTTGAAACAAGCTATGGAAAAGTAATTAAGCAAAATCATATAGGTTTATGCACTTAATGTTTGCATACTCTAAAACTTAAAAATGAAAGA
This sequence comes from Ammospiza caudacuta, assembly GCF_027887145.1. NCBI lineage: Eukaryota > Metazoa > Chordata > Aves > Passeriformes > Passerellidae > Ammospiza > Ammospiza caudacuta. The sequence goes on from NC_080601.1 coordinate 12,244,709, forward strand.
ACAAAGAAAAATCTTTAAAAATCTGATTTGGGGAAATGCTGATTCGTTTGCAGGCCAGCAAAAAGAAACGTTACTCGCAGGATGCCCTTGATAAACATCTGCTGCACAGTTCAACACAAGCTAAGTGGAAAACTACAGACCACAGTGCAGCCTAGTTTCTGTCCCCTCCCACACACACGTCATTGTCACATTAGCCCTAAGCTTACACAGCCAGCCCAGAGCGGGCACGGCTTCGTACTTCTCCAGTTTCAAAATACTTTCAAAGATGAGATATAAGCTTTTCATTTTGAACTTCTAGTTTACTTAGACCCAGCTTTTGTTTCTAACTGGTATTTATAGCTCCTTCCAGTCAGCATGAAACACCAGTGGAGAAAGCTCCCATCAAACTGCAAAAGATCTCTTATACCCTTAAAACATGTATTACAACAAATGCTAGCAGAAAGAAAGGCTCCTACCTAAGTTTTTTTTTCAGGTATTGACAGTTTCAGACAGTGCCTAACCTTATAACAGGAGTATTTTATTTTCCATTATGAAATCGACCTCCTCATGGAAAAAAAAAACCTGCATGTAGGATAAGAAAGATGCATTTCAATAACGAACTAAGGACTAGTTGCAAATCAGACTGAAATCACACAGAAGAAAAAAAGAATATTTCTTCCTGGTTCAGCACTTGGTAACTGGAAATAAGTGCTCTTTACACAGTATTGATTTAACATGTCCTTCCAACTTACCTGTCCAAAGACCACACTTGGAAATCTTGCACACATTTCTGTACTTTGTTGGGTACAGAAGTTATTCCTAAAACTTGACTAAAACGTGAAAAGCAGTAGTTACAGGGTTATGGCTGCCTCAAGTTTTTCTCTTGGATACCAAGTTCAGCAGCAGCCTGTTGGCTAAGCCGTGTCTGAATTCAGCCATGCTTTCATTCACATATTCAACACTTCTGTCATGACTAACCCCACCAACATCACTTGATCAAAGTGCTGCACAGAATCCTGCTAATGCTGCTGTGTTTAGTGAGCATTTCTCAGCTGCAGTGTTGACTTAACCTGGTTAAGAGGATTTCATCTCACTTCTTGGGTCCCTCAACTGAGTAGATAGAATAGTTTAGTTTCCCAGTGAAATGGACTAAGATTTATGTTAAAAGTTTCCTTTTTAGTGAGTTATTTTTATAGTAATACACAACGTTGGGAAACCGAAGGCACAGGGAAACAGGAGGGAGCTGCTCAAGCAAAGAGCAGCATAACCATGTGCTTCTGTAAGTATTTTTTGCCTCTTTCAGTCCTTACAGTAGATGGGGCTTTGTTGGGCTTGGGACTGGGTTTTTTCTGGTTAATCCAAGAAGATCTCGGCTTTTCCTGGCAAATGCAGACCACACTAGTGGAGGAACTTTCAAGCAATGCTACTTTAGTGTACTAAACTTTTACATTACTTCAAAAAAGTGCTGTTACCAAAATGTTCCCAGGCACAGCAAGCAGTGAAAGCCAAATGCCATGCCACACAGAAGGGCAAGGGGCCCCATGGCAGGCAGACACCTGTCAATTACCAGCTAAAATGCACTAGCAGCTATCAGCTTGATCTAGCACATCCCAATCAAATCTGTCACTATCTCAAACCCACTGAGCCTCACGTCAGCTGCCAAAAAGGACTGCTGTGATTTTATCCCAGCTGGCAACTAAGCCCCACCCAGCTCCTTGCTTACTCACCCCCAGTGGGATGGGGGAGAATCAAAGGGTAGAAGTGAGAAAACTCAAAGAAATAAAGACAGTTACACAGAGAAAGCAAAAGCCATGAATGCAAGCAAAACAGAACAAGGAATTCATCCACCACTTCGTGTGGGCATGCAGTTTTTCAGCCATTCCCAGGAAAGCAAGGCTCCATCTGGTGTCACAGCTACTTGGGAAGACAAAGGCCATCACTCCAAAGGTGTGTCCCCCCTTCCTCCTCCTCCGGATTTTTATATTGCTGAGCACACTGTCATATGGTGTGGAATATCCCTTAGGTCACTGTGACCAGCTGTCCCCTCCAAACCTCCTTGTGCAACCTCAGCCTCCTGGCTGGCAGGGTGGGATGAGGAGCAGAAAAGGCCTTTGCTCCAAGTGCTGCTCAGCAATAACAAAATCATCCTAGCACTACCAATAGTGTTCTCAGCACAAACCCAAAACAGCCCTGTAAGAGCTCCCTTGAAGAAAATTAACTGTATTCCAGCCAAAACCAGCACAAACAGAAAACTCTGTGGTCCAGTATTGGAATGGGCCAAAGGAAACACCATAAACACCAAGTTAGTGGCAAAGAGGTTTTTCCACACCTTTTCCTGTACGAGTCAATGTGTGCACAACAAGAGGAAAAGAAAAAGCCACTGATGCATCCCCACTCACTGTGTACATGTGGGAATGTGTACACAGTTGCAAGCCAGGCAGGTTTTCTAGGGCTAAGATTTCAATTTAGTGAAATTTAAAGACATTTCTCCTACAGCAATGTAAGAGAATAAGAAAAAAAAATTAAGCTAGCTTTAAGTAATTTAAAAAACAATAAATTTTCATGGCAAAAGTGAATATTTAATTGAAATAAGCCCATTTTAACTGGAGTCACAAGTCATTAAGCAATGAATTAGCCTTCAGGTTAGTTTTTAGCTTGATCAGTAGTCCATAAATCACCAATGCAGACTGACCATGCACTGAGTACTTTGTTCCTCATCTTACCAATCATAAAAAACACATTTCCAACTCTCAAGAAAATGTCAGTATTTTATAGGTGCTAAAATTGCATTCTATAGCAGCACGGAAGCTTTATGAAATATACCCAATGCAAAAGATATTAACATCTAAGAAACTAATTCCAAAGGACTTGTTTCTAAAATTGACCTACTCTAAGGCATAGGGAAAAAATCCTGATAAAGCACTCATCTAATTGAAATTTCATGCTACTTTGAGAAAACATAAGACTAAGTCTGCTTCCAGTTGTGCCAATTTGAGAGTCAGAGGTTTTTTTCCTGTTATACCCCCTCTGTCTCCTTCATGCAGCTCCTTAAATCTTCCCACATGCCTCAGCAGCCCTGAAGAGCAGTAACAGAGATTATAGTTTCTGCCCCCCTCCCAGGCCCCTCAAGCTGAAAGGCTCCCATACCTTTTAACTATGATTTGCAACCCTATCTAAATTCTTACCTTGAAATATTCAAAGGTAATAGTATTCACCATGTCTAGGTTGGCTTCCTATGGCCACAGGCAGAGCTAGGATCAGCACTGAGCTGCAGATCACTCATTATACATTTTGAGTTTAAGAGCAGAGGGGCCATCCCAGAAAATGTGCTGTTCAGAGGACCTGGTGGTCTCTAGTGACATGCTGGACAACACAAACACTGAACTGACACAAAATACTAAGTATAATCATTAATTTTTAAGGCTGATAGATCAAAAGGTTAAATTTGGGGATAGACTAGCCCTTATCTTACACTTTTAAGCTGGCTTTTTTCAGATTCTTATTTAGAGACAGATATTTTGCATAAGACCACAGGAAACTGTTCCAGAGTATTCCTACAAAAACTGTTTCTCTTCATTTGCTGACTCTAGCTAAAATCTGTTGTGAAAGCAGCAGGAGCAAGAAATGTCAGGAAATAATTTTTATGCTGCCTATTTTCAAGTCTTTAGTCTCAGTAGATTTGGACCATAGCAACAAAAAATTTCTTGTCTCCTCTATTGGGTTTGCCTGCTAATGGAGAATTAGTTTCATCTGTAGAAGGGAACTAAGCTCAAAGGGGCAGCAGGTGGGTGTATCCAGAGCTCCCAAACTGACATGCTAGAGCATGAGTTACCCAACCAGTTGAATTAAAATTGTAAACAGTTGCAAACAAACTTCTGCAGATGTTACTCATGTATGCTTCACACCCATAATTTGCAGCTCAAGCAATGCCAATATTTATGTACTGTAAGTACTTAATTATGTTGCTATGGAATGTAACACTCCCCCTATAATTCAGGCTCAGGATAAAGAGGTTTAATTCACTTAAAAGCATGGCTTTGGTTGAGACTTTGCTCACCTATCAATGTCCTTGGCTACTGCAACCAGGCACTGATTTCAGTCCTTACAGTAAAAGCAGTGCTTAGAACCACTGTTATTCACAAAGTCAATGATGCCAGTAATATTTTATTATATCAAAGTTTCAAGAACTGGGGTTTAGCATTAGGAGACAATGATCAAGTTTTCAAAACTACAACCATGGGTGACAGATCTGCTGAATACAGACTGGAAAAAATACTTGAGCTTTCTGGATCTGCTGAAATTTAATGACAGAACCTGCTGCTTCCTGAGTAACAGAGCTTTTTTCTTGGCAGCTCAGTGTGATGCCACAGCTCTGAAAACCACCTAACAGAAAATATTTCATACTCTACCTGCTGGGTCTTACAAGAAAAAGTAAATGGTGCTGAGACAGTGAAGTAGTTCCAGAGATTTTTTTTTAAAGATCATTAGTTATTATCATCAGGTTAATACTTTCAGTTATTTTTTCCATTCCCAGAATGAGAATTCCCTTAAGATACAACTAAGATAAAGAGTCTATATCTATATTTTAGGAAGATAATTATAGCAGCTCTAATTACCATCAGAACAAGCTTTACAAGCTTTTTTAGTAACTCCATGTAACAGCCATATGATTAGAGAACACTGAAGTTTAAAATCTGAATCTCAATTACACAATATCTACTTCTAAGTCCATTATATCACTACAGGGTGAAAAGAGCTGTTTCATTCTCAACTTTCCCACTTGAATAAAATGTATCCCCAACTAAGAGTTTTCTAGAGTTGAAACCATTCTCTCTTACAGTATGATATTGCTGTAAGGCTTATTCCTTACCCCATAATTTCATGACATATACATTAAAAATTAATTAGAACCATTTTCACATAAAATCTCAGGGATTTAAAGAATAAAAATTAAACAAGAAACACATGAAAAGCAATTACAGAATAATATTTGTGGCATTTAAATATTTAAATTTTAAAAACTTTCTGTAATTAGCAGAACGCCCACAGTTGTTTTATGCTGTTAAAATATATAACTGAAAAAGTTACAGTCAAATTTGCACTTCCTGTACTTCTGTTTCTCAGTGTACTGTAACATGTTCACTGATAAAAAGCTGAATTTTAAAAAATGATTATTTAATCAGCAGAAGCTGAGGAACGTCCATCTCCAAGAAATACTATTTCAGTTGTGGAAACACCCTCCTCACTTATCTGACTTCAGACTGTGGAGGGAGGAGCTTCTCATTCTGTCCAAAGTCAAAGCAACAAGTGACTCTGCTCTTCAAAGGGCATCAAACTGACAGCACCTACTGGTCACGTATCCTCCCACATGAAAATATTCCCTGGCATGTTTGGAGAGCTAAACCAAATCTGTCATCCTTTCTCCACCAACAAATCCTTTTTTAAATGAAAAATTGATATATAACAACACAACTGGGGAGATAATAAATCTTCTGGTTCTGGAAGACCAAAAAACAACAAGGCACCTTTAAAAATTACTTCAATGAAACTATCATATAACACAAGTAATTAGTTCCTTCATGAGGAATTATTAAGGTTCCTTAGAAAAAATAATTTAAAAAACTTCTTTGAACTGTTGGACTCATGAGCACAGGCTGAACACACATAAAAGACAGTTTCTATAATACCATGCAACTGCCAGGTCTTGCAAAACCTATGGAACTCCAAGGGAAAGCAGAAACACAAGCTCATTTCCCTCTTTCTCCTAGAGCAGTTGTGGGTTGCAATAATGGTGAGACAGGGACTGCTATCACCAGGTAACACAAACAAGTTATGCAAAAAGCTCATGAAAACTCCTTAGGCATTGGAAATGGCTGTCCAGGGCATCAGGGTCATAAAAAGCTTCATTTAGTGGAGATTACATGGATCCCCCTATTGAAAATTTTTACTGGTGGCTACACTCAATTTTTGCTGTATTCACATTTTTAAAAACCTCAAAATACTGAGTACCCATAGTGACAGCTAAACAACATTTCTGTAAGATCAAGAAAATGAATAAGCTCTTTTCATGCTATGAAAGGGCAAATTCATACTGAATATTACACAGTTGGGCAAGACTGGCATGGGATTGAAGGCTACTTCTTTTTCCAACTAAAAGAAAATCTCACTAGACCTAATGGTATAAATGCACCTATCCTTATAAAGACTATACCAATGCCCAATTTGAAGCTTTAAGAAAAGTTCTATCTTATAATGACATATTTATTGGCAGAGCAAACAAAAGAGATCAAAAGAAACCCCCCCCCCAAACACCAACAAACCACACAGAATTTACTGATGCTTTGTTTTAAAAATATCTCCAAGGAATGCATCTACATTACAAGTCTGGTTCTCCATAGCAGTAATGTGAACCTGAAAAGTGAACCTTCCAGCAATAAACACAAAGGTATTGCACTTAAATGTTTTACTTTTCCAGAAATAATATTAAAGGCCAACATATGATCTCAAAAGCCCTGTTGCATATCTAAGAAGAATCATCAATACTGAGGAGTTCAGTACAATAAGAACTTTGTATTTGTCTCAGCATTATTACTCACCCGCTTTGGCCCACTAAAAATCTTCCTGGTGTTTTCCTTAGATTTATCACCTTGTTTATTTGTGGATTTCTTATTGCCTTCATGCACACCAGATGCATCCTCTGAAAACTCCAGATCTGTTAAAGGTAAATATAGACATGAAACAACCATTTTAAAAGCTGTTGAACTGCTAGAGCATTTCTTGCATCTGACAATTCCACACGTACAGCTTCTGACATTACATAATGAACCATCAATATTCATCAGAAAAATCAGCCTTAATGCCAAGCAAGTCCTGGGTGCAGTTCAGGCTTGCTGACTGGATTGCAGTAATACACAGAAGCATGATAAGGTGCACAATCAAAAATATTACAGCACCTCTTGCCCACTGGGTAAGCTGCAGGCTACTGCTTCCCATCCCATACTCCTTAAATCCCAGAGCACCTTTTACATGAGCTTACTAATGGCTGGCTTACTGCTACAACCCTGAGCAGCAGATGAATAAAGCAGGAGATTGGGCTTTTCAAAACCATGAGATTAAGAGATTTATAAGAACACACTACAATTACAGAAGAGAAGAATTGATCTTGCTTCACTTCTCATGAAGACAGGCTGTTTGTATTTGCTTATTCTGCTGTGATCAGCTCAGGAAAGAGCCAGCCAGAAGGAACTGCTGACATGGCCTTGCAATGGATTTGATACTTGCATTACCACTGACTCCAGTACCCCATCCTGGACTGTAAATCTGCAATTCACTCATCAAATTTCATTTCTGTCCTTACTATTTTTTTAAACTTGTGTTGCTTTATTTGAAGCACTATCCCTTGGAGACAAGGGAAGAGGTTTACTTGGCATAAACCAGAAGTTACCACACATTTCAAGATGGAAATAAAGACAGGCACAAAGAGGCACTGTTTCATCTGACAATCTGTTTAGAAAACCAATTTATTCCTGAAAAGCTGCTGCTGTTTGAAAAGTGCACTGCAAGAACACAAGCAGGTAGGATGGGTTACTCTAATCCCAAGTACATAGGACCAGCCAAGCCGGTTAAGAAGGCAAGTAAAGGCAGAGAAGGTAACCAAATTTCTAATGGCATTCTCAAGGGTACAAAACTTGTCTGAGGAATAGAACTATTCCTAAAATAGAGCTCCAAAGTTTCCCAAATTGCAGTAAATTTCAACAGGCTTGGCAGCATCCCTGCTGCAAGGATTCTCCTGGAAGCAGCCTCTCACTGGTTCATTTTATCCCACTGGTTTTCAGTGGGGCTGTGTCAGGTGAGCACAAGAGCCTACAAACACAGCATCAACAGCCCTCTGAAAACAACTGACTTTAAAAGATGTTTGATAAAATTAGTGTAACTGAGGGAAAGTACTACAGACCAATGTCCATTAACTTAAATAACACAAAACTACTTCCAAATCTGTGTAAAACACAACTTAGTTCTCGCTGAAGCCAATTTAAGGAGTAAAATCAAATAGCTTTGATATATATTCTTATATATTCTGAAATATTTCTGAAGAAGTCAGACCCTGAATGCAGTTCTCAAAGAAAGTCAAACCAAAAGAACTAGACCCTTTTAATCTGCAATATGGACCCTCCTATTGCAGATTAAAAGCTAACAAGTAATTTACTTGACCACAACCAGTACAAAGATGCAAGTCATTCTAGAAATACAAAATATTTCACCCACCAAATGAGAACAGCAACTTGTGCCCTGTGCTAAGACTTGGACCTGGCATTGCCTTCAATAATGATTAACAATGCTCTGGGATCAACTAAGTCACAATTTCTACACCTTAAATTTTCTTGTTTGAATTCTACTCCTACGTGATTCTAAACTATCCCATTTAAATTAGTTGATTTTAAATTCAAAGAAACTTCTTGATAAAAAAAAATTCAACTCCTACTTACAACAGGATAATTCTGCATTTTCTGATGTTGCTAGCACATCAAACACTTAGTAGTAGCTTTGTAAGATTACCTGGAATGCTTCTATTTGAGCAGTGCTTTTGAAGGCCTTCTCAAAGCACTCTGCACACATTATCTTAGCAGACTTTTAAATCTAAACTAAAGAGGGTGTGGGGGAGAAGTCTGCTGTTAACATTAACTGAGTGAGGAAAACACTGGAGTAGTTTGGTAAGCAGTGACCCTACTGGAGCCTGACTTCCACTGGCTCTCTCCTGTATGGCTTTTTGGAGAGGCTTTTTGCCTCCTCACAGAGAAATTGGTCATATTACCTTTTTTCTCAGTATGGGAGCATGTAAGGCCTTTTTCCCCCTGTCTAACCAATTTTAAGGCCTTTATAATCTTTAAGATCATTTGCCTGTCTTGGCTAGAATTGGAAAGATGTTCAAAGAGCAACCAAGACCACAACCACAGTAAATTTCCTGGGGAACAACAATGGAGTTTTGTTTTAGTGTCTCAGGGCAATTCTGCAGAAGGTTTTGAAGCCCAAACAGGACTGACTCTGCCTTTGAGGACTTTGATGTAGTTTTAACTGGCTTAAAATATTTACCCAATGAAGGTGACTCAGTTTTTGAGAAGATGCAAAGGAATGAAAGGAAAAAAAAGGGGAAGTTGGCTCACCAGAACTGAGTTGAGTGCTAGATGCTGATATACAAAAGCTACATTACCTAAAAAGATTATAGGAATTTCATTTTGATCACTGGAAGGAAAAATGAATCGATGACACAAAGGTTAAGCTGCATATCAGAACTGATTTACAAAGCAAAGGACTGAGCTGCAATACAGATTTCTCTTGGATAAACTCCCCATGGATTACTACACTCAAGTCAGTCACTTTCTTCCAGTATTAAAAGCCTCTCCTCACTGGAGTCATCCTGTACTCTGGCTACTGAAATGACAAAAGCAGTGTTTCAAATCTAGGGAAGTCTCACCGGTACTTTTAGCCCCTGGCATTCTGGCAGAATCCAGCTGGGAGGCTCACAAGCCAAAGGGGCCTTTGCTTCACTGGGCTGCTACAGAGGAACCAGAGAATTTTAAATTGCAATGGCAAAATAAAAAGGAAACTTTTACCAGGAACTCAACATTTCAGCAAAAATCTAAGGCTAATAAAGTTAGGAAGTATTTTCATTTAAAAGTGTGGTAACAGCATCTAGGAATTTAAAAGGTGGAGCTTTTTTCCAGAGGTAGGGGTTTTATTTGCTTGGCTTTTGTTTGAGGTTTTTTTTTTGTGTTTTGAACCACTTTAGCAGAAAAGACTATCACAGAAATGAGCAGCAGCAGATGTTTTTCAATGAAGGACAATCTAACCAAAACTGAATTTATCTATTTTGCAATTTTTCCTGCACTAAAAATATTGTTCCTGTAGTCTTTACACTTTCTTAAATTTCATTTGTCAAAACATTTAAAAATGTATTGTTAAACTTATTTTCCCTCTCTGCACTACCAGACTAGAAGGAAGTCTTTCTAATGTTCAATTACAAAATCTTAAGAGATGTTTTAATTTAAGGTTATAAAATCTGTTTCATAAAAACATACCTAGATTATGGCAAGTAACCAAATCAGTATTATGGCAAAGTAAGGCCATGACAGAAAGCAACAAAAGCATCAAGTTTGTTGAAAAACTGATTATGCCATGTAACATTTTCTATACACAGAACACCAGAATCAGTTTTGGGATTTTCCAGGGCTGAAATTCAGAGAGGCAGTCTGGCATTTCACCTGTCAACCTGGAACAGAACACTGGATTTTTATCTGGGCCTTTATTCATTATAACAAAGAAAGAACAGCCACACAGAACTCAGGCAGCATTTAGCACCTCTCAGTACTGTTCACCATTTCAGGACAGAGTTTTATTGTGCAAGATGTTCTGAAAGCTGTTTCTCAGGCCTGGAGTCAAAGCTGGCATTTTTCATGGATGCAGAAGTCACATTTTTCCAGTATGCAAAGAAAATACCTCAGAGCAATGTCACATTTTACTGCAACTTCAGGCTTAGATTCATAAGTTCTTGAGAAATTCTCAGGCTCAGCACCACTGTATTCAAGGACTCCTATCATGGTTTTTCTGAGAGATCATGATGCTCAAAATTTACAAAGTTCTGAGAAAAAATAGTGTGAACTTCAGCAAGGAGTCCCACAAACTTTAGGGCACCATCAGACTCCCTATTTTCATAATCTGTATTATAGGGCATCACCCTTTCAAATTTCAGAAAAAAATCCTGCAAGTCAAATCTCACCAGCAAATACCAGCACAAAAGAATCAAAATAGCTAAGGAGATGCAAAATAAAGGGGAAGCATCTCCCAGCAGAGGGACTGAGAGGTACCTCTTACCTGAAGTGGAGAAGTGCATTAGGGACAAAACAGAAATTTACATTCCCCTGTGCCATGGAAATGTATTAGGAAAATATTTCAGAGAAAACATCTGTGATACCTGGGAGTATAAAGGCCTGCTTGGTGAATGCAGTGCCAAATGCAAAGTGGATATTTTGAGACTTCTGAGGACAGCAGCTGAAAGGATTATTTGATGGGTCAGCATCTCAGCTGCATTAACTGTACAAGCAAATTTTTCCCTTGGAATAAATGGCTCAACAAGAAGTCATTAAAGACAGGGACTAAGAGTACTTCTTAACCAGCCCTGTAAGAGAAACCCATTTTCCCAAGAGGCTGGAACCCAAGTGTCTCATCATAAGTAAATTTTATGAAAACAAATCATGATTTTTTTTGTTTGAAAACAATCCTCTTGTACAACATCAGTATTCATTTGTTCCTTTCAAATCCACAAAAAATACCTCTAGTGGTGACATTTAGTTTGATTAAAAGGCTTACAGAAAATTCTAGTTTTAGAAACAGCTATAATTAGAACAGAGAAATGAACATTTTTTCCTCTGAAATTTTATTTCTGGATTATATTAGCAGAAGCTATTTGTAGGAAAAAACCCCCAGCTTCTCCAACATTTGCAAAGCTAGATTGAAACCCTCTCTTCCTATCACAATGAAATACATCTGGCCAAAGTCTTACAATGTAACAACTTCAGTGAGCTGATAAAACTTCCCATGCTTCATGCTCCAAAATGGAGGACCAGAATGTTCCGTGGAACAGTGGCAGTGTTTTGAAATATCTATTCCAACACAAGTGATTCTCTGGCATTAGACTTTTTCAAAACAGAAGAGCTAAAAGCAACCTTCCACCAAAGGTATTCCTTTTGTTCTTCATCAGCACACAGACCCAAGCTACCACCAAGCAAGGCTCATTTTGCAAAGGATTTGAACCACCAGAACTTGCTCAGCAGCTGCCACGTCCACAGTTTCACTCATATATGTGTGTGTGAGTACACACACCCCCCATTCCCCAGCCTGCACAGAAGGAGATACCTAAAAACTGAAAACAAGAGCAGAAACAAATATGCAGAGGCTCTTCCAAAGCCAGTTATCTAACTGGCACTCTGTGGGTCCCCACAGCCTCTCCCTTGAGTCATGCATCCTCAGATAAGATGGAGCCTGAGAAAGGTCCAAACTGCCCACAGACACATTCAAAACCTGAAAAAGATATTTCCCATTTCTTAAGAGCTACTTAAATGTGTGCACTGAGCTCTGCAATTGTGGGCTGATCTGGAGGCTCTGTGGGAGGATACCTGCCTTCCAGGCATAGATGCTTATGCTCAACACACCAAAAAGGTACAGAATCTTCTGCTGGAAAAGAAAAAAGCCCTCTACCTCTGGCAAGAGATCAAGGGGTATAAAGCATACTTCAAGAGAGATATGAAACACCACACAGGACCACAGGAGAAGTAAGTTTGGTGGTTAGATTTCAAGTGAGTTAACTGTTAGGTTTCCAAATCAGTATGGTTGGACAAATTCCTACATACACTGCAAAAGAACACAACAATGAAGTCAATTAAAATTAAACGTCACCCATGTATTCCAAAAGAGTCCTACTGACCTGCATTAGTGCTGAGCTGGCTATCCTGGGAACAGTTTTCATTGCCATCAGAGGTTGACTGTAGTGAAGCAGATGGTACAGTTCTACTTCGCTTTTTGTTGGCCTTCCTTTCTGCTACCTGCCACTCTTCATCTTCGTCCTCGCTCTCACTTAAGTCATCAAACCCAAAGTACTTGATTTTGTAATTGGAACTCCCAGAACTTCTAGAGGCGCCTTCATCTCCCCCTCCCTCGTCTTGATCATCAAACCCAAAAAACTCTAATTTGACATCCTTCTTGGATTTGGTATTGCTCGGTCGGAACCTGGTCGTGGTTTTTGCGGTGGCCATGTCTGCCTTTTTCCTCAAGCGCCCGGCCTCGCCCAGGTCAGTGGGGGCTGCGGAGGTGAACTCGTCCATGCGCTCCATGGTGTCCTGGATGGTGACATTGCACACTGACAGGCACGAAGGGTGCAGAACGGTGTAGTCTCTAGTCCGTCCGACCGTCCCTCTAAAACTGGTCCCACTACTCAAAGGAACTTTCTTTCCTGCGTTCAGCCCGTCGTTATTTGACTCGCTGTTTGCTTTGGATAAAGACTGACTAGTGCCATCCATTAGCTTGTCAAAATTTGTTGCCCCCTGCAGTTTTGCTTTGTTGGATCGACAATATGTCCTACAGTTGCTTGGCCTAGGAATAGTTTGCACAAGTTCTTCGCTAATGGCTTCCTTTGGATTTTCACTATCTTCTTTATCACACTCCTCATCCTTGCTCTTCACCTCTGAGAGATGTTCATTGTCAAAAGCTAATATATACTCTCCAGTTCTGGTGTCTTCAGTTTCATCCTCCCATTCATACAAGTGAGTTCTTAGTGGCCCCTTGGTCTGAGATGTTTCTGATGCAGAATTTGCTGGTTTTCCCACGTGGGAGTCCCAAGAATCAGGCAGGTCCTTGGCTTCAGTGTTGCATCCAGAAGTGTCTGTGGTCTCAGCATTGGTTTTATTACTGTCTCCAGCATTGTCATAGATGAAATGACTGTTCCCATTATCTTTCAAGTTCTGGATTTTATCTATAAGAAAAGATATATTTATTACTAAAATGGAATATTAAAAAAAAGAGTCACCCATGTGGGCAACTTTGGAAAGTTACAATATAACAAAACACATTCAGTGAACATTCAACAAAAAAGGTCTTTATCCACCTAGTTTATACTTTTTAAGCCCTTCAGTTTAAAGGTTTTGCTATAATAAAGTCTTCTTGTAATATCTACCAAAAAAAAACCCTTGAAATGTCACTCTGAAAATATGTGCATCATGTAAAAGACAGTGGTAAGCCCTAAATACAACCACTTATTTACCAAGGCAAATTACACAAAAAAGGAGAAACTTTGTGGTAACATTTTCAGAAAAGACAATTACTGAAGTTTGACACACAAGTGACTTACAGTGAATAACTAGAGATAAAGAACAACTACAAATTGTCTGTTATGTAAGGAAATAATTTCCTTCTTGTACCCTGAATAAAACAGCAAACAACTTCAACTGTCATTTCATTTTGCTCTCTAAATGAAAATATTTGGACTCACAAAAGAAATATTAAAATGCAGTTCTCATCAAAAATTTTAATTTTTTTGCTTCTGAAATTCAGGTTTATGCAATAAATTTCTGCATCTCTGAAGAAGAGCTGCTGCCAAAAGTTATTCTCACACTTCTCCAACCCATAGCCACACTCACATCCTACACTGTCCAGGAGAACAAGCTCCACTGTAAGAAATGAGTTTTTGTAAGGTTTGTTTCCAGCCAACCAGCACCCACACAACAGCAATGCTGGGAAGCAATGCAAGTATTAAAGTCTTCCACCTGCTGTCCTCTAAACTGGTGGGGAAACCATTCCCTTTGTTTTCCCTGAATACCAACAAAAGCATGGTGCATTTGGTAGCAGAGTTTCATGATGATTGCATCTTCCATCCTCTGCTGACATCACACAGACACACACCCAGCAATATAAGAGGGGTAGTTCCATGAAATAAGAATTTCCTGGAAATTTCTGAGACAGTATCAGCAAGCAGAGGAAGCCAGGTGCTTGCTGTTACTACTGGCCCTGAAATGGCTGCCTGGGCCAGGAGAAGCGAGATAAGGAGTCTGACAAAGAGAGGAGTAGCACATGATGGGATAAACTGAATAACACACAGAAGCAACTGGGACAGGGCCCAGTGACAACAGAAAGGCTAGAAGAGAATGTGCTTAGAAGACACGTGCAGAACACTGCAGTGATAAAAGGGGTTCCACTGGCAGAATGCAACCCCAAAAGTTCAAGTTTTTTAGGCAGCAAAGGCTTCCTAAACTCATCAGTAAAATGAAGGTCAAAGCATCTCTTCAGCACTCATCCTGACCTCATTAAATTTCATTACCTTCCATTTACGCAAGTGGCACAGAAGCTTCACAGCACTGACCAGAAGATTTCAACCTCCTGATGAGGGAAACAAGCATCAGCACTGTTCCAGGGACTTTGGCTCACTTTCAAATTCAAATGGCATCATCTAAATGCCTTCCTTGCACATATGTTTTATAGAAGAATTGAAAATTCTTATACTGAAAATTCTAGTAGAAGAAATGGCTACCAAATCCAGTCTTGCAGGAAATTGGTTTAATTCCTGCTAAAATTCCTCAGGGAAGCAGAACAAGTAATATCTGACAAACTGCATCTAAGTTTTCTGGAGTCCTGCTGAGGTCTGTCACAAAGTTATACATACTCAGCTAGAAATAAAAAAAAGCTTTTCACAGAATATATGAAATGCAAAACTCAAAGCTAAATTCCTCACAGAACAAGGAACCCTAACCCCACTATCTCCATGATGGAATCTTGGTTATTATTTTTCGGTATCAACGTGTTATACAAGCAATATTGTTATTCCCATTTCAATCTTATGCTTCCCATAATCCAAGAGGCACAACCAAAATGAATCTTTCTGTAATCAAGGAGGTGGTTTGACAGTGTACAGTATGTTCCTTTCTCCCATATGTTTAATATTATTGTGAAGCTGAAGACTACCACAACACTTGAGGCATGAAAAACAGCAAATTCAATTTAAAACATTTTCAGACTTCCTTGCTAAAATGCACTGTTTTGCAGCCTCACCACTGCTGTTCCATATCTAAGGAAACTTCTTGATTCTCCTCATGTATATGTGATCAAAATCAATTTCTCCAGTCAGCTCGGCTGACTAATAAATAACAAATCCACTGTAGCACAGTCAAATGGCTTTATTGATGCTTGGTTTACTACACTCCCAAGAAATGCAACAAGGCAAAGAGCACTAAGAGCTCTTTATGGTCACAGCAGGACTTGTGCAGCCTTTGTGGCACATGTGCATCAGCAGCTCTGAACCTTGAGTTGTCTGAGAAGATTCTGTAAGTGACAACAAAGCATTGCATCTCAATTTTACCTTTCAGCTCCTGATTTCATACAGCACACCAAGGTACTCCTGAACAGCAAAAAAGTGGCACTTAACCTCCTCCTTGATTCTGGGGCACCAAACTTATAAAAACACACAGTACTTCAAAAGTCTTAGTAACTGCACCAGGGAGGTTTTTCCATCTCCAATAATAAGCAAGGCTAATGGAAAAAGGAACCACTGAAGTCTTTAGTGTACACCGGGTAGAAAGTCTGCCTTTAAAACTGGATCATCACAATGCATTACTGGAAAACTAAACAGTGCCATTGAGAGGAATACTTCCTCTGAAGAGCCTTTGTCAAGCCACTGTTCTCATCTCATCAGTGGGTCAATAGCTGTCAGCCCGACCCTTCAATACCACAAAGTACTGCTAATCACTTCCTAATTGCCCAAAGGTGTACAGGAACCGTAATGCCAATAATCCTGGCTTTTAAAATTACAGTATTTGTTGGCAGCAACTACTACACCAGAAGCTAGCATGACTGTAGGAAAAAAAATGTAAGAAAAGGAACTAATTGTTATTTATTAAATATTCTGTTGTCCAAGAGAGACATGGGATTTCTCCTCCTATTTTTAACTCCAATTAAGCTCTTTTGGGGCTCAAATACCAGAATAACTCTCCCAAGGAATTTAAAATCAGCAACAGCATAACCCCCTCCCCACTGGACACCTAGGAACCATATCAACGTTCTGTGGTAATCATGATTTATTTTCTGTTTATATCACTAAAAGTTGCTTTATTTCATGCTCTACTTTATGTCACTTAACAAGACAGATGTCTTCAGCATTGCTGATAAATTTTAAAAAAAGCCAAAGTAAAACTTCCACTCTTTCCCATAAAATGACATGTTTTCACACACACACAGATGCATATTACTAAATCTGTAAAACTATATTTAAGTGATAATGATTATTGTCCAAGTACCCTTAGTAAGGTTGTTCCAAGTAACCACTAGAGAAAAAAATTCAATTTCAGACAATGCAAGATAGTAAATTTACATAAGGCAATAAAGTTTACACTCTTCCATAATATATATAGATAAATGCAAACACTCAAACAGCAGGAATGCTACAGAGTTGTCAAAAGCCCACTTCTTTTTCAGTTACAAACCTGAAAACATGTAAGAAATATACATCTATACCTACATGGAAAACCTAAGACAGACTAGATGGATATAAAGATAACTTTCTCTTCCAATCCTATTTTTAAAAATCACTTCCTATAAGCACTCGCTAGATGGAACAAGTGTTACTCTATACATTCAACAATAAATGCCTCATGACTGCCATAGGTAGCCGGTGCTACTACCTCCTCCTTTTTCATTTTTAAGATCATGGACAAAATTAAGAATGCAACTCTAGAATTAAAAAACTCCACTTTTTTTTTTTTAAGATAAATTAATTTTTTTAGAGATAAGAAACCTACATCCTTCAGCTCAACATTTGACAATTCTGACATGAAAATGTCTCACACTTCAACTTCATTTGTTCTTTAAGTACATATAACAGTAAAAGTTTGACAGAGGAAACACTGAAGTTCAGAGAAAAGATTAAAAACTCTCTCCATCAAATAGTGAAGCTATGAGTTAACAATTCATACCCTGATCCTTCAAGTATAGCATATACCAAAATGGAATCCAAAACAAAATAAAGTAATCCTTTAAGAAATCAAACACTCTTCTGGACAAGAAAACGAAGCAACCATAGCATCCATCCTCCAGCCTAGTCCCTGTTTCACTTTTCTTTCATTTCTATTTAACTTACAAAGCTTAGTGACTGGGGCTCCAAGTCTGCAAACATCATTTCCAGCTCTGTAAAAACCAAATGACCATGAACAGTCTAACAGTAATTGCCTACAGTCGAACGTTACATGTTTTAGTTAACCATTCAGTGGTAGAGCTGCAGAACTTTATTTGCTATTTTCATGTTACTCAGAGCACAGAGCAGGATCTTGGGCTGTGAGAACAGGGCCTCCTGCTGTAAATTTCTACCCTGAACAGAAGCAGGGCTCCCAGGACAAAGCTGCCCCACAACTCAGCCATCACCCCCTGCAGCCTCCCCAGCAGCAGCCCGTGGCTGGGCAGGGGACAGCGCTGCCGTGGCTCACGCACGGTGACATGTGCCAGCTCCGTGTGCCAGCTCCATGTGCTGCTGCCTTCCCAGGGATTAGGGACCCAGCTAAAGCCTCCTCTGCCTTGCCACCATGCAGGCAGCAGGGAGGCAAGAGCACAGATGGCACCTGAAACAGCACTGTGTCTTTGAGAGCTCTCTTCACCACAGCAAGTTTGATCAAAACCAGCTGAACAGCACAAATGTTAGGACAAAACTGAAGAACAGAAAAGGATAATCAATATTACTCTTGGTAATAACATATGCATTACTCTTGGTAATCACATATGCAAATTAAATGCTTACTTTTTCCTATGTACCCATGGACAAGTTGCCAGTGTTACATGCTAGCGCTACTAACTTGAACTTTGGGTTAGTTTTCTCTCAATTAAAGCCAAGCAAAGTATCCTCCATGCTACAAACAAAAGGCATATGGCCTTCTACAGCCTTTGCAGCATGAAACCTTATTCCCCTTCAGAGCTGGGTAAGTGGCTGTACAAGCCTTCACTTTAATGAGAGAAACATGATTGCTATTCACAACAAACAAATCAACAAACACACTATGTTTCTTTCTTTTTAGTATTAGCCACAATTCACTGCAAATATTAAAGCAATGAAATCTTGTGGCACAATGCCAATATTACATTCTTGATTTCTCTTCCAATAGAAACGAAGACATGGTGGCAAGAAAATGAAACATCAAGAATTGTTTGAGCCCTCCAGCGACTGAGGGCACATAAAATTAACAGGCTACAGCTCAGGAACAGATCCTGACACAGGATGGAGGAAACAGCTTCTTAAGCTCATTATGAGCTCCTGCTCTGCCTGATGTCCCTGAGCACTTGGAAACATTTATTATGGCTCCATTACACCATTACCAACGTTCTCAAGCATACAGCTACATCACTTCAGTCTGCAACTTGCAGCTGACCAGCTAAAGGAAAGGTGCTTATATCAAACCCCTCATATCCAGGGCGAGCCCAACTGAGACACACAGAGTGTCATCTCTGGTTTGGTCAGAAAATCAGGAACTGCAGAGAAGTCATGCTTCTTTCCAAATTAGAGAACAAATTTCATTATGCATTGGAAATGAAATGTTTTGATTGGTAACGAGAAGAGGTTGCAGACTAAACTCCCTTGATCCATTTTCTGTCTATGACTGAAGAACTGGAAAACTCAGAAAAAAAAAGCCCATTAAAACAAAATACAGAATTTACGAAATGGCCACAATTTATTTGAATTAAGTATCCATTAACGCCTATGAGATCTTGAAAAGCAATGACTGTTAGTAGGTATGAATAGAAGACAGGAAGATGTGACTCCCAAGATCAGTTTCATGGTTGACAATCTCTAAAACAGCTAAAATTATAGAACCACATCCACAGCTATGATTACAAATTCTTAAGTAATTGAATTCCCAACAAGTCTGTATGCAGATGAGACAGACACTGCTTGACTCTTTGCACATGTTTTAAGTGGCACCTTATTTTGCAGGAAAAAAGTCACAGAAAACCTTTAAGTGGTGAGAATTAATTTACTCTTAAGAATCATTTGCTTATCTTGTTTCCTTTTCCAGCACCCTGAATATCAAAATTCTAAGACAATTTATATAAAAAATTAATTAGTTTCTTACACAGTCTTAACTAATGGCACTATGACTTCACTTCAGTTAGCTATTCTTTTAAACATGAGACAGAAGACACCTCAGACATCTCTCAAATCACCTGGATGCATCTGTCAGTCTGGTAACACACTGTTCAGCATGTCCAACAGACCATTATTCTCATTCCCTGAGCCTAACAAGGTTTTCATGGTTTCAGAACATGCTGCTGGCACAACATCCCACTGCCTTGGCTCCAGCCTGGGAAAGGCTGAACCCTTATCCATGAGATTATTGCTTCCAACCCTGCACCCCTGTTTCAGCCATGCAGTAGTTCCTCATATACTTTTTTCCATTGGGAAGATGTGCTACCAGGAGGCATTCTGAGAAGTTGTGTCAGACTGGTACACTTGGCAGCCAGTGTACAACTTTCTAAAATGCCCTTGTATTTTTAAATGGAAGTGGAAGCCTTTCACAGGGGTGCAGGCTGACATGGCCACCTTCCCTCTTGTGCAGAAAATATTCACTGAACTAATTAATCCCTTGCTTTTAGCTCAGGCAATATTTTTACTGCTATGACAAGATGGCTTTTGAAGTAACAAGTGTCTTATCCCCTCTTCTTCTAGTTCTTTGGCTAGCAATCTCCAGGTATTCTGCTCTCCCTCATCTTTCACTGCACCTGACACCAGTGCATCTCTTAAAACCACCTTCAAACCAACCTGTACATGCAAACCTGGCCAAACCAGGCACAGTGAGCTCAGCACAGCTGCCTCCCCAGCAAACCTTCAGGGGGAAAAACACAATGGGCAGAAGACACACTTGGGAGCACAAGAGTTGTCAGAGCCTGACATGTGCTCACCTCTCATGGAAAGTCCAAAGCAAGAGACACAATTCCTCCTCACCCCAAGCTCAGAAGGGCATCTGTTGCTCAGAGTAGCAAGAAAAGGCCAGAAATAAAAAACTACTAAGTGACATGGTCAACATGAGGGGCTCAAACATGCCAGAAATACCTGTTTTCATCAATTTTTCTAGAGTGAGCTGCTATGGGAAAAAATTAAAGCATACTCTAACACAGCCACATTAACAATTGTCAAAACAAATATATACTTAGGCTAAGTCAGTCTGAATTGAGACAGTACTCATGAATATACTGAAAAAATTTAATAAATACAGCAGTAGTTTCTTAAATGAAAAGATGATCTAAGTTGGAAATTGAAGAACATTTTCCATCCAATTAATAAGACTGCAGCAGTTTGAGTCTGAAATAGCTTCTTTACCTACTGGTTTCTGCTTGTCTGCATGCTCTGGCCCACTTGAGAGGTATGCACCTTAACAGGGATGTTTTTATTCCACAAGCACTGACCAACTGTTTTAAATGCAAAGTCATTTCCACTTTTTAACCATGAAAACTAAGAAGCAGTTAAAAGTATGATCTTTTAAAAACTGTTCATTGTACAAGGCCATGAAGAAAGAATGATTTGAAAAGTATGGATTGCAATATTTACTGTTGTATAGGAAAAGGGAATTCTAGATTAAGGGAAGGCAGTTCCATGTACTCTGTGCATGGACATGCACAGTATGAACTGCCCTGTCATTAGGAAAAATATGTTGCAGAAATCAGATTCTATCCTGGGGTATTTTTCTGTGTTCCCATTTTAGCAAACAAGTATAAGCCCTGAGATTTAAACAGAATTTCAACCATTTCAGACTTTTGAAAAACACCCCAGGAAAAAGCAAACAGGCCACCACCAAAGAAGTAGCAGAGGGGAAAAAAGAAAAAAAAGGAGAACAATCACACCTGTTTTAACATAGGCTACTGATCCAGCAACAAGACTGTGTGTAAGGGGAAAGGGGATATGTTCAAAAGGGGAAAACTTACCAAAAAGCAACTAAAGAGGACAGGACCTGTGGATAAACCCCAGCAATCCACATTCAAACAAACCTCAAAACACTGAAATTCTCTGAGCACACATATTTTCTGGCAGACCTTTCCCCCTCTCTGCTATCAGTTTCTTAATGCTTTGACCCAACCAGAGCACAGCTGCAGTTCTTTTTAATCATGGCTGCTACCAGCTGTCTCCTAAGACTGCCAAATGCTCAGGCCTCATTCAGGTTCCCCCAGCTCTGCTCCATTTTTGGATGGAAAATGACTAAACTGAAATTCTTTCTCACAAAGTAAATATTACTCTCAAAAACTCTGCAGAGGAAGTAAGATGTTACTCTGGCTTAACTATTATTTAACATGTCCATGTCAGTGTTAAACACAAAACAGAAGTTTAAAAACAATTTGAAAGGAAAACCCCGACATTCTGGTGGTCAAATGCAATTATGTAACAAAGCTGCACTTGGGAAGGTGAAACTTAACTCTAAAGATAGGGCTGCCCACCCACACAAGCAGGATGCAGAGGCTTTGCACAGAGCCACTAAGGTACTGCCAGGATAGTATGTCAGGAACAGACTCGATGCCTCAAACCACCTCCTTCCTCAAGGACATCCATTTTCTGCAGTTTACTCTCTGCACTCTGTGCTTTTCCAGCCACCAACACAACCAGATTGTGCATCCTGGGCCAAGACACACTGAGCACATCCCTGTGCTCCTGCACTGCAGAGCACACGCTCTTAGGAACTACACTTGCCATTTTGATTTGCTACCTGTAAGTGCCCTGGCCCCAAGTGACAAATGAGGGCATTAAGAACTATCTAGAAAAACAAAATAATCAGACAGCAGTCAACAGACAAATGCTCTCTCAGAGCACCAAGAGCTAAACTACTGCCAGAGCAAAACCTGTTTGAGTACCAGTACACAGGAGCAAATAACAAGATGAGGAATTGCTGTTTTCATTATTGCTCTAAATGTTAAGGGGAAAGAAAATTATTTGTTCTTTTAATCATAAAGAGCCTCCTCAAAGGTCACTGCCAACACAATAACCACAAAATCCATACTTAACACTACAACACAGCAGAACAGGACACAATTCTTACACCATTCTCTAGTCTGGAAAGATTTTTAAGCCATTCTATTTCTCCACAGCAAGCAAAACACATTTTCAAGAAATAAATTCACAGGCTCTAAAACAAACCAGACAATCTATGCCCAATTAAAATACTTCTCCCCTAATGCATGATTAAATACCTAATTTTTTTCTTTTAGAATTAATGCAGGAAAGGAATATTCTCTCAGTCCATAAACCAGAATATGAAGTATGCAGTGATGGCAAACATCTCTTAACCCAAGTGCCTTCTCTGATGGAGAGTACCAACCCCTTGGCCAGACTCTCTGAAGGCCTGAGTTACAGAGCTCAGCACTGCACAAAAGCAAAAGCCAGCAGATCATCACAGCTTCCAGAGTCAAAATGCAAACTCACACTACAATGCCAGAAGTATTTCCATAAGCTGAAATAGCCAGAGTGGGCAAACTAGCTGTCCTAAGTGAAACATACTGATACACTAATATAACTATGAAATGCCATAGCAACTCCTAAAATTCATCAAACTTTGACATGAATTTTCATGAAAAATTGTACTACATTAATTCAACCTACAAGGTAACAAACATTCTAAAAGAGCAAACTTATAAACTTTGCTCTGCAAGGCCACATTTTTATACCAAAGCTTGCATGAAATACTATTTGGGTTTACTTCTTACAGAATAAACTTAACAGTTAAAAAAAAAAAGAAATCCCACCAGACTTTCAAAAATCCAAATACTGTTCTGAAGGTTTTTACCTCACCCTATTGTAAGACTGTCTCAAAAAGCTTCATTTTCTAAATAGCTGCATTTTTGCTTTATATGACTTACCAGTGTGATATTTTCCTAAAGACACAACTTACTTTCCAGCTACCAAGTTCTCCCTACCTTCACAAAGATGACCTAACAGTAACTATTAATACTGAACAGCCTTTCATTGTTTCAAATTCATCTAAGCCCCTATCTGCAAATTACCTGCTACATACAGGATTACTCACAGACACTCTTCAGACAGTATTAAGTCTTGATCAAGCAACATTAGGGTAAGATTATGAGAAGCTTTCCACATTAAGAGCTCCTCAAAGCCTTTAAAATGAGATTGTTACAAGCACTAGCTGAAGGCTATTAAAAAAAAAAAAAAAGACCAGCAAGTTCTACCATTTTAAATAAAAGATACAGATCCTCAACTGTGTTACATGGCTGCACAACTACTAAAACAAACCCCCAATCAACTGCTTTTTAATACCAAAGATCAGCTAAAATTAACAGACATGGCCAGAGAAATAGTCACTGAGGCAGGATGATACAACTGGAGCAGAATTAACTGTACCTCTCAGTTTGTGCATAGCCATGCTAAGTCACATTTCTCAACTCAGTCTAACTTCTAGCATTATCTTCACCTATATTAAAAATTAAGACACAACGATGGCTCATACACTGTCTATGCAGTATGAGGAGAAGGCCAACCAACTGCACTTTAAAACAAATTAACAAGCACTTTCTTCAACATCAGTACCAACACAGCCTAGTTTCCCACACCCAGAGATAGAGTGCTGTATGTGGGTTAAGGCTGAGCTCACATTGCAGTCTTCCTTACACTGGGAATATTCATGTTCTTCTACCAGCCTGCTTTCCCTCCCAGCCCCCACCCCTTCCTTTCCTCAGCAGGAATAGCCAAGCTTGTTGTCTCAATGATCTCTAAGCCCTTTGGACAAATCTGGTTGAATCTGGTGGAGTTCAAGAGTCACCAGGAAGGGAAAAATTATTATGGGGAGGGCAAGGACATGTAAGCAGTTGAAGAACATACACTATTACACTCCTGCCAAGCTCCTTCATCCTCCAGAACCCTATCCCAAATCAATCAAATTAACTCCCTGTAGTTTTGAAAGAGCCTCCCCATTAAACTGTACTGAACAGTCACTAGAACAAAGAAGCCTTTGAAGTTCCTACATTTACACTGGCTGACTATACACCACTATCTCTAATTGCTCAGTGTGCTGAGCAACGTCCTCAGAGACAACTTTTATTTATTTTGGATCAGTTTACACACAAGTATAACAGCAGCTTAAACAACCCAAGTTTTACTTACACTAACTGACAAAAAGAAACACTACCACCAAGACTGCAGTCTTTAAATAAGGGTAAGGAAACCAAAGACCCTCTGAGGATGCTCTGCAAAGATTCACAGCTGAATTTCATTTCTGAAGAAAGATATGAAAAGTGTTTTTATCTTCATTTGACTGGGTGTCAACAAAATGTAAGAGACTCTGAAAGAACAGAACCATCAGATCAACATACAGCTTGTCCTTCACTACTTCTGGCTGAACTGCCAGAATCAGTAACAAATACTTCACAAAATCTTGCAGAACACAACTCCTTCAGTAAACTGTGCCTTCAGTAACCTCCCCCTCTGCAGTCAGACCACCACCACACTCAAAAGCTGTAAGGACTTACCCACCAAGATTCATCAGCTTCCACCTGGTCAGAGCTGCATATTTATGATATACACAGTATTGTCTAGCAAGGAGTTCTAGAATTTAAATAAGTGAGTTTTTCTGTCCTAAATGTTGTATTTAATTATTTTCCACAGGACTGGAATCAGAAAGCACCAATGAAACTGCTCAAGTCTGTTCCTCTTGGCCTTTCACACATGATGAATTTTCAGAGCTCTATCACATTTTCTTCCCATAGCTCTCTCACTTTCTTTTTCAACCTGAAAAATACTGTTCTGACAGAGGCTGTCTACAAGGAAACCATTTCACTGTAAAACCTGTTCTACTACAATCTCTCATTAAAACCAAGCAAACTCACTGTTTCTTCCCCTTAGAAATACTGGGGGATGAACTTACTCAATTTTTTATGAAAACAATATTCCAACTTGAAAATTCCCTAATTTTTATTTCCAGTCTGAGAATGAATCATAGTTAAAGACAGCTGCCGAAAATCATATGAAAGCAAGAAATACTTTAGAAGCAAAAATAAAGAGCAAGATCAAAAGACAATTAAACATCCTACAAATGTAACTCAAACCATAGCTCAAATCAGCATTTCCTGGGTTTTCTTGAATTAGATCCCTAACATATATATAAAACATAACTGAACTGTGGCTGTCTTCTACTATTCGGTATCTTCTCGTTTACTGCATTAACAACTGAACAAGTCCACTGAAATTTCTAATCTCTGGGTTAACTATATTTGAGAAATGAAAGTTATATAAGTTCTTCTCATTAAAATTGATTTTGATAACCCAGAGCAAGTCAGTAGGTGTCATCTTCATCTAGGTTCATCTAATATGATCTTCTACCCAATTATAGAAGCTGTGGTTTAATCAGCCCATTATACAAAAACCTCTCATGAGATGTAACAACATCTAATATTTTCCAGGAGTGACTTGAGGAAAATTACAGTGCTGTTCAGCTCCATGGGCACTGTAAACTCCCCTCTGAAAAGTATTAAGCCATCTTACAAACACTCCAAGCCCAAAAACACCTCTAAAAGGAAGTCTGACAGAATGCAGTCTCACAGGTCTGAAGTTTTTTATGTACACACTGATATAGTTGTGCTAATTACAAACAGAAAATGTTAGTGCAGCTGAAGTTCAGAAAACTCCTCTTCCACCCAAATAATAAAACAGAGCATGGCCTAAGCTGTATCTGCACCTTCATGGCTGTGAACACGTACCCACACTAAATTCTACTACCACTAACTCATCACTACTCAAAATATGTGTTTAAAAACCACAAATGCACTCAGCAATTTTAGAAGTGGAATGTTATTATTCCATTTTATGGAATAACTGGACTAAGTGGACTCACATACTGCCCTGAAGCTAAAGCACTGCACCTCCATCTGCAGACAACACAAGCACCCAAGCACCCAAGACCTCAGAGCAGTATGTAAAGTGCAGAATGCTCCTTTGTGCTTTTGGTTAAATAGAGAATACTCTACAATTGTTTACAATTAAGAATTGCCCCACAGCTTTATCAGAATACTTAAAAATCCCTTGAAAACACAAAGTCTAAAGGGGGGTCAGCCAAAATCAGAGGAAAACAGAGGTATATGGACAGTTGAGCAAACAAACCTGCAGTTACAAGTTTAGCACTGCTGCTCTTGCATTCTCCATCTTCCACACTTTTGCTTGTGTTCTTTTCTTTCAAGAGAGGAACAGTATTGTCAAAAGGTATGCACTTGCTGGAGGCAACATTTTCTCCACTGTCTGGCTGATTAATTCTGCTGTTTGCTTCAAGTAGAGGAGTGAAGTCCTCAGACTGAGCAGCTTCACCAGGTTCCAGCTGAGAGGAGCTTTTAGCCTGTGACACATTCTTTGAAGACACAGGAAGAGATTCTTCATCACTGTCAAATCCAAATGGATCCTCTGTTACCTCATCTTCAACTCTGGGTTTCTTAGGAACTTCAGAAATATCTGGTTTGACACTGGGCCTCTTCTGTCCTAATTTGGCCATGAAGGTGGTTTCTCCCCATTTTGTACTGAGGGTGGTCCGTTTGTTGGAAAACACTTCATCAAACTTGGAACTGCCATTTCCCCCTTTCCGGCTGTAGGTCTTGCCAAATCGGGATGTCATTTTGGCTCCTGTTTCATATTCTCTGTTGTGAAAGAAAGAAGAAACATCAATTCATCACCTCTAGAACAAATGATTGTTACTTCTACCCTTTGTTGGGCCTACAAGCATCAGGCATGTACAGGGCACACAAGCAGCAGATCCATCACCTGCTTCTTTCTAGACTCACTCATTCACACGTGACTGCCATTAGGGGAAAGGTTCTGCACTAAGCACCCACTAAAATAAATTGAAATTCAGTTACTTGCACATTTATAAACCAATGGCACAATTAATCCTTAAGAAAAATCTTCTCAAAATGGTATTTCTTTGCTCTAATTTTATATTTTCAAGGATAGAAGGCACTTTCATAAAACAACTCAGGAGTATTTTCACATCTGAACACGCAGCTTCCTACTAGAGTCCAACAGCACAGCATGGCATAAAAAAAATCTCTTGCCAGTTAAGTACAAAAACTTCAGAATATTTCACATTGCTGTAGATGTATTTTAAGTACTAATTAATCACAATGATGACACTCCATCCCATGTTCATCTCTCACACTCAGACTCATCTAACAAGTGTTTTGCTTGGTAACATGCTGTGGTCAGGACTGGTGCACAGCAATCCCCACAAGTAAATCTGATTCACTGAGGGACAGAACAGAGACACTGCTCAATCCACCTCTAAGAACATGGAGGAACCTTTAGCAGCCCCTGCAAACTGTTACTGTCACTGGCTCTTACAAGCACAACCACTCCACTGCTTGCTCAGAAGAACAGAAGGGTAAAAGTAACAGATCAAACAGGAACACATTTAAGAGTTCCTTGCATGTGGTGTTGCTCTACCTTTGTTTAACTCAAGAAGAAAGACAGATCACCTGGGATATTTTTACCCAAGAACAAATACTTCAACTACTGGACAAATGACAACACAAACTCCAAACCCTCATATCTGTTTTGTGAACCACTATTTCTCTCTTTTTGGCCCAAAGATGGATAGGAAATTGCAAATCTTTATAGTCAGCTTGAATCTAATCAAGTCCATCTTTCTCTCTGAAACTCCTCTCCATACAGGCAAAAAGTCTGCTAAAAAAGACAGTTATTTAAGGTACAGAATCAAAGAAATCTAACTTCTGAAATGTTAACTAACTTCATATAAAGTATATGAAAAATGTCAGTTAAAATAATTTTTATGGGACTTATCATGATCTATTTGTTCAATACAACTGTTTTTATTATTACTCCCCGAATATGTGACATGCTGCTTTTCCTATTTTAGTTTTCATCTCAACACTCACAGTTTCTCAACCTGAAGTGTCAGTTTTGCATCTACCAAAACTGCCAGACTGCTTTCCAGAAATGTCCCTCTATCACTTCATTCTAGCAAGACTGTCTCACTCATAATAGTCTCCCTCTATTAGACCAGGCCAACCTTCACTTACCATAGGAACCAAGCAATTCATGGGGAGAAAATCCATGGAGAAAATATTAAATGAATTAAAATGATCACATTTGAGCCTCAGAAGTTTACCAGGTGGATGGTGATGCAATGCAGAAGAGCTATAGGAACACCCACTTTGGGAAAGGCTTTTTCCCTGTGGTGCAGCTGAGGGAAGGGGAAGGCAGGTGCTTATCTGCTGAGCAGAACTCTGCTGCTAAAGCCCACTCTTCAGAGGGCTCCTGCCTGCTCCTAGGAAACAGCACCCTTTAACCCCATCTCCTCTTTTCCCCACACACATCACTGCCAAACTTCTTGCTTTCCTACCCTGCAGGTAGCTCCAATTTTCTAGTTTCTATCTACACATAGTTTAGAAAGCAAACGGCAAACTAAATCTAAATTACCAGTTTTATTTTGCTGATGTTAGTTAATGTTTGTAATGGCAACTAAAATATTTTAGACTAGAACAGCCAGGTTTTTAAGCTGTAGAAGCTAAAGTAAAATATTTATTAACATCTCAGTTTCTAACAACTTACAGGAAAGAAAAAAAACATTTCACTCACCACTAGCACATTTTTCTCCCCTAAACCCTCCAGACTCAAGTAAGTATTAGTTATAATAAGCACTGTAAGAAGTACTCAAGTATTTTTGATACTGCATTCCCAGGCTATGCAAAGATAATGACACATTTAAATTATGGCTTGTGGCTTGCAGTTCCAAAGAGAAGATTCCTGTAGTCAAGGGGAGTTAATTTTCAGAAAGTAAGCCGCATTTTCTTATTTGTATATTTTAAAATTAGGATCACCTCATAAGAAGTTTTAAATAAAAATATCAAAACTCAAATTAATACTCAATAAAATGTGCATAGGTTAAAAGATGAGTATTCAGAAAATATAAATACTTTATGCTATAAACTTGTATCTTAGATTTAAGAACAAGAGGTGCCTCCTTACACGAGAGCATCAACAGAATAAGATTTTTACTCTTTACTTACAATTTTCTCTTGATTTTTCACTCAGAGGGAAATAAAACACTCGCTCAATTTCTGTGTGCACTCCCTGCCTCCCTCGCCTGCATTGTGCTGCACCATTTGGAGCGGGGCAAGCAACGTAAATAGGTGTAAAACCCCAAACCAGTTCTGCCTCGTTTCCCAGCGCTAACTCGGCGGAGCAGCTGGAGACAAAAAGCCCGGTAATTCCCCAGGAAGGCCATCAGGCACCCCTACTCATCGCTCCTCTCTACACCGCTCCTCTTACATAATCAAAGCAAAGAAAAATAGGTTAAATGCACGGAGGCAGAAGGAGCTGATGAAATCCCACGGTGACAGTTTCTTTTTTCCTCCCTCCCCCTGCGGCGGGGGGGTGGGGGGTGTGCGAGCGGAACCGGGTCACCCCAGCGCTCCCTGATGTCATTTCCCCTCCCGCCCGGCCGCCTCCCCCGCCCCGCCGCACCACCGGCCCACATTACACAAGTGCCCGGGGCAGCCGCGGCCCGGCCCGCGGAGCCGCTCCCCGCCGCGCTTCGCCCCCGGGCCAACTCCCGCCCCGCAACTTCGCGCGGGCCCGGGGGCGGCGGCCCCGCACGCCCCTGCAGGCGGGACAGCGCCGGGGGCCGCGGCGGGGCTGCTGCCCGCGGGGTGCGGTCTCCGCTCCGCGGCCCCCGCCGCCCCCTTACCCGGCACCCACCTCGGCGTCAGCGGTGGCGGCGAGTGCCGGGCGCGGGCCCGGCCGATGTGGCTCCGGCCGCGGGTTCGGGCCGCCGAAGCGCCGCCTGCGAAAGGCGCTCAGCCTGCGGGACGCCTCCGCCCCTCCGGCAGCGGGACCCTCTCGGGGTGTCGCGGGCGTCAGGGCCCCCGGCGCCGCCTCCTCCGGCGCCGCTTCCTCCGCGCCGGGATTATCGCCGCGCTCGGGACGGGCCCCGGGACCATCTCTCCGCCATTTGCCCCCGCTCCTTCCTGCCGTCACCGCGCTCGCCCCGCCCCCCGCCGCCGCGGCCAATCGCCGCGCGCCTCGCTCGGCCGCCCGCGCCGCCTCCGCGCCTGCGCCCTGCCGCGCGGTGCCCGCCGGGAGTTGTAGTTTGCGGCGCGGCGCGGGCTCCGCAGGGCCCGGGTCTGGCCCTCGGAGCCGGCGGGCGGGTCCCCGCGGCGGGACGGCCCGAGCCGGGACGGAACGAGGTGGCCCGGCCTGGCGGGAGCCGCCGCCTCCCCGCGGCCGCCTCCGCCCGGGCCCGCGCGGAGGCTCTGAAGGCGGGGCCAGCGAGGCCCGCCGCGGGCAGCCCCGAGCGGCCCCACCCCGACGGCGTTCAGGCCCAGGTGGGTCCCGGCGCCCGTCGAGGAGTGTGGGAGCGGCCCGGGCAGCCCAGCCCGGCTGGAGCCGCGGAGGGTCAGAGCCCTGCCCGGGAGCTGGGCAAGGCAGCAGGCGCTGCAGCGACCCTGCGGGCACTCCATGTAGAGTTTGCGGTGCCTCGTGCAGGGCACAGGAGCCCCCTGCGCTCGCTGCTGCCCTGGCTGTACTCACAGTGAGCGCCCGGCCGCCACATCCGCTCCGGGCAGGAAACATGCTCGGCACACAGCGCCCGGAACCGACCGGGGCAGGTCTGAAAGTGCGGCTCTCACATGCTCCCGCTTCCACAAGCTGCTACAGCCACCCATACGCCTTCGATTTATGCACACTTTTGAGGCTTTAATTAATGATACACACTGTGCAGAGAGCAGAAACGCTCCACAACGATTGTGTCATGCAGCAAATACATATGGACATCAAACAGTCACCAAATCCAACATTTCATATTCTGTAGGCAGCATTTCATAAAATCCTTGTGGGATACAAAACTAAGGATACATGACGATAAAAACACTAAACAACATCACACAGATGTAATTTGGTAATTTTTCAGAGGAGTGAGGAACTCAGAAAAGTCAAATTAAATTCTACAACTTCGGAGTCTGAAATGGTTTCACAGCACATGCTTACACTCAAATCATCATTTGAGGCTTTACAAGGCTTTACAAGACAAGTCCCAAATGCAGAACTAATTAAGAGGCTGATTTCACTGCACAGAAGAGGTTAGAGTTGTCTCAATACCTCTAGGTTTTTTCTTAATTTAATATTTACTTTACCCAAAGGCAAAATCACTGCCTCAAAATAAGAAGATGCAAAACTATGGTTTTGTTTAGTGATCCTCTGAGTAAATCTGGTCCTTGCCTCATCTCTACTGATGTGTTGGAGCTTTCAGGCATTGCTTCTGAAGCACAAACATGCTGTGAATGTGCTCTCTAAATCCAGTATACAACTGGCACTGCTGGAGAAAGTGGAGATAAAACCAACAGGGCCTTGCAATGAGAAGTACAAGTTCCATTTGGAGTATGGTTGAGGTTTGTGTTGTGTTTCAGACAAGGCTTACAAGCTCAGCTGTATCTCACCACCTGACTCAGTTACTGAAGAGCCATTAAAAACAGGCTCCAGACTTTAAAATCTGTAATTTGACTACAAAACCTGAGAAGATTGCTCTCCTGAGAGTATTCTTGATCAGAGCCACTAAATAGCTCATTTAAACTCTAAGAGTAACATGGATAGCTAAACCTGTTTGAGTTTGCATAATCTTATTTGGTGACTGATCTGTTAGACAAAGAGGAAAACACAACTGTGAGAGTTTGAAACACTGAGGCTCTGACAAGTCCTTCACAACATAAAAGTTTGTCCTGAAAACCAGAAAAAGTGAAGAATGTGGCCAGAGTAAGGAAGTAACACCAAGACACTATTAGGAAATAGTTTCTATTTTGATATGAAGCTGGAAGAGTTGAAATTAAATTAGCTCTATTTCTGATGTAAAGCTGGGATACCTAAGTCACTAATACAGTAATGGAGAGAATTTTGCAGTCTAATGATAGTAATTGGATGTATTTGAAAGTTCTTACCCACCTTATACCCCTGGGCTAGCTTCCTATTTGTAGCTGTATTCCCAGTCTTTGTAGAAACCCCACACAGAGTAATCCAAACCACTGCAGATTCAGGGTCATGAGGGAATTTCCCATGACTAACAGAGGATACATTGAACTCATTTTTGTGCTGCCTATCCTACCCTAGGTGCCAGCCTGTAAATGAAGCCTTTTACAAGGATGATGATGGCAAAACAAACCTTGTTGTGTTCAAGAACAGCAGAGATGTGCCAGTTTTACTGCCCCAACATACCTGAGGTACTTTGAAAATCTGACACCCTGTATCTTACTAAGCTTGGCAGTTAACACATTAAGCTTTGCTATTTCCATTTGCATCTGGCTCACCTCAAATATGCAAGTGCCATGGCAGAGCAAATAAAAGCCAAATCCCATTTGTGTTTGGCAGTAGATATGTTTCATTCTCAGAGGGTGGAATTTAACAGGCATTTTATGCCTTTTGTGAAATTATATTTCTGTTGGCTGCCATCTCCATTCACACCAAAAAATCCCCAAATCCAACCACACAAATCCTTCCACAAAAAAGCAGTACATGAAACATTTGGCATTTGTCTTCATGAGAACAGCAGTGGAAGATAATGCAGCCATTTTCAGAGAGTAGTTTTTCCACCTTAAAAGTTTTCTGAGAAAGCCAAAGTGAATCCTACAGCTTCCCATTACTGCCTGCCCCCCCAATCCCCCCAAATAAATTATCATCTTTGCTGCTTATTGTAAAGTCAGCCCTGAAAAAACAAAGCTCAAATTCATCAAAGATGGATATAAAAGAGATAAAAACATAGTAGGAAGGAACACATAAAAGTGACAGAACAGTTATTTGGACACATCACATCTTAATACACTCTGGACCCCTCTCAGTTTTCCTCTTAAGGTTCTGTGCCAGGACCTGTGTGGGGCAAGCAACACAGAATTTTCCAAATGAGCTGCAGCCTAGTACAGAGCCTTTCAAAAACATTAAAAGATTTTAAACTAGATCAGTTTCTCCCAAAAGAAAAGGGAGGCAATGCAGTAGGAAAACAGAAGGTTTCCCATGCAGCAGATACTCTTGGTGTAGATGAAGACAGCCACATCCTTCCAGCAAGCTGCCAGGAAGGTTCCTCAGTGCTGCTTCATGGACAAAACAGCATTTGAGAGTAACAGCAGCATGACTGAGGCTACAGGTTTTAAAGGGACCATAGCAGTAGGTATCCTTTATATAAATACAAGAAGTAGCACCATTATACACCTTGCTCCAGTCCTTTTCCCACAAGAAGGGAATAAGCTAATAATCCATTCCCTTTTTTCCCTGTGAAGCACTACCCAGGAAGCAAACAGTAGCTCATAGGAAAGCTCTCCCCATTGCTCCTCATGCCTAAAATGCCCTCCTCACAACTGAAAGCCTCTCAGTCCAGTCACCATTTGCCTTTCAAGCTCTCAACTTCCTGTAGTGCTTCCTTCCTTGCCTCTTGTCCAGGTGGGAAGGGATGGGGGTGAAGAGGATGTCCTGCTGCACCCACAGCTGCTGCAGTGCTTTCATGTCCCAGCAAGCACCACTTACAATGCTAGACATTTTGGTGCTTTTTGCTTTTTCTTTGCCAAAAGTCACCGTGCTCCTGTTGCTGTCCTTCAAATGTCACAGGCACACACAGGTGAGAGCACACAGCCGTTGCCATTTCTATTCACTGGGGTGAGAATTTCCCCCTTGCTATTTGCACAGCAAAGGTGACAGGAGGGTAAAGAGACACATGAAGTAACTAATTACCATATTTTAGTCAACTTCTCCTAAAATGGTGACTAAGGCTTTAGTATCGCCAGTAAGATGCTGGAGGAAGGGCAGCTGCCCCAGCCCCAGCAGCAGCACAGGATGGGCAGGAATGGCAGGGCTGTACTGAGAGCTGCAGTGGCTGCACAGGGCAGACATGGTGGGCTGACCCAAGCTGGATGCCAGGTGTCCACCAAAGCTGCTCTGTCACTGCCCTCCTCAGCTAGACAGGGGACAGAAAGTACAACAAAAGGCTCATGGGTCAAGAAAAGGGCAGGGAAAGATCACTCACCAGTTACTGTCACAGGCAAAACAGAATTGTCTTGGGAGGATTAGTTACATTTATTACCAACCAAGTCAGAGTAGGATAATGAGAAATAAAACTAAAATTGTGAAAGACCTTCCCCACATCCTCCCTCTTCCCAGGCTTAACTTTGCTCCCAATTTTCTCTATCTCCTCCTCCCTCAGATATTCCCCTCTCCAGCTGCAGTTGGGCAGTTTTCTTCTTCCCTTTCTTATTTCTGTTATCCCAGATGTGCTACCACCATCACTGCTGGGCTTGGCCTTGGCCAGTGCTGGGTCCATCTTGGAGCCAGCTGGATGGGCTGTATTGGACACAAGAGAAGCACCTGCCAGCCTCTCACAGGAGCCACTCCTGCTACGAAAACCTTGCCATGCAAACCATAAAGTAGAAAGTACAAGGGCAGGGAAAGAGGAGAGATCTGCAACACAGTGTACAGCAAAGTATAATTTCTGTCAAGAATTTGGCTTTTCTTAGTGAGCTATTTCCAATGAAATACTGCTAATTTCTGACACTGAACCCTTAGAAGAAGGACTGAAAGGTATTCAAACAGGGGATCTTTACATAGTTTTGGATCATAGCTTTCAGTAGCTGCCTCCTCATAGTGGAGGTCATGCCAAGGTACTAAGTTTGATAACCAAAAGGTTAAAACAAACACTGCTGGACAGACCAAAGGAATGCTTATATCAGTGCAGCAAAGAGCCAGTTGTCCATGATTTAAAAAATAAAAGTTCCCTGCATCATGGCATTACTGAATCAGGCCCAGACAAAAAAGTTGTGCTACTCCTCCTACCTCCTCTCTGGCCTGCACACCAACCTGTTGCAATCATGTGAGAGGCAGCATGGTCCCTGCAATGCCAGAG
Source organism: Ammospiza caudacuta (assembly GCF_027887145.1). Lineage (NCBI taxonomy): Eukaryota > Metazoa > Chordata > Aves > Passeriformes > Passerellidae > Ammospiza > Ammospiza caudacuta. The sequence goes on from NC_080601.1 coordinate 12,280,129, forward strand.
CCTCTGGAAAGACTTGTTTTACTCGATGAACCAACAGCAGTCACTCACCTACAGCCAAATTCTCAGTGGTTTTCTGTGCAGCTTTTTCCCCTAGGTGATCAGCCTGTAAGTCTACTGGAAAAACCTGTGGTGAAACACTAGTGGGAAAGCACAAAGTAGCTTTCACCTTGTTATGATCCTCAAGGTCAAAACTTTATTCTGCTATGCAATATATTCCCAGCAAGCTCTGCTGAGAAAGTAACCACCTGTGCTGCTTGCCACTGAAAATTTTACAATGTGCCAACATGTTTTGGGAGAAAAAAAAAAGGCATTTGCAGTAAGGATGCAGCCTTGCTTTAAAATCTACAAGGAAAGTCTAGGTTCCTCCTTGCTTTGAACAAAGCAAGTTCCCATTGTTGTAGAAGGAATAAAAGGGTGCTGTCTCTCTCAAATACCTGAGATCTCTCACAGCACTGTAGGATGACCAGACTGAACACCAATCTTTCCTTCTTCCTGAATTTTTTTGGCTTCCTTTTAAGATCTCTCTGTTTCACATTATTATTGAATTTCTGTCTGTCTTTATAGCAACAGCCCTTAAGGAAAGCTACCAAACTGTGTCCACATAGTGCTTGCTGGGGAAAGAAAAACATGGGAACCCATCAAGAAATTGGTTATTATAACAAGCTCATTGGTGCAGCTGTCATTTTCCTACTCTATTCCTCCTCCAGCAAGAGGGGAGAAGCCATTTCTGTTTCTTATTTTGCTGCTTTGCTTCCTTCATCTTTTAAAAAGAGTAGCTTTGTGACCAAAACTTTATCTTCCTTTGTCTTCTTAGTTTTGATTATTGGATTTGCATGTGGCTGTCACATTGAGATGCTGTAACCTGTAACATTACCTTTTGAGTTTTAATTTACAAGAGTTTTCTTTTCACCTTTGTATTTCCCAAGTACTTGCTTCTACTTTTTAGAAGGAGGTCAGTAACTAAGCACTTTTATAGTCATTAAAACCAGCACTATCAGATTAACAAATTTGTTGGTGCACTGGAACCAGGATGTGTGGCCATTGAGGCTTGTGAGCAATGCTACAAAGGATGGCAACATCAACTACAACTGGAGAAGAAAATCCACAGAGAATTAAAGCTGATGTAACTAATGAGGTCTGAGTGGACATGTCCCTGAACATCATGACAGAATTCATGGACTATCTAGCAAATTAAGCTGATAAAATGAAACTTGAAAAAAAAATCAAATTAAGATTTCCTCATGGGAATGTAGGAGGCAACAAAATATCAGTTAGTGACTTCATTAGCTTCCTCCCAGAATAGAGCTCTGAACAAATTACTTTCACCTTTACTCAGACTACAACGCAGCACCACCAAGAAAGCTGCAATGGCTGTTGCACAAGACCCTGGTGTGTCCAGGGCCTTACACTGTGCCAGTTTTGCAAACCTGTTCACACTAAAGGCTCCCTGCATGCAATGCAGCCATGTCCCATGAAATCACAGCACCGCAAAGATCACACCACAGCATGCAGCAGAGGGCCTGGTAATGAGTGGTGGAAGAGTACACTCAGGAAAGTGGTTAATGATAACAAAAGGCTGAAAACATCTGTGCATTGCCTGCTTCTTTAGACGTGTCACGGAAATGACTCATTACTGGATCAGCCACATGTAAGGGCAACAGAGCAGGCAGTGCATTTACTGTCCAAAAACACATTATTATTCTAATAATACACTGGCCTGCAGGCAGCCTCCTTATGCTAGACTTCTCTGCTGGATCTGTGACCTTGAAATTCTGAGATAAATGTTTATTGTGTGGCACAGTTTTTTTGGTAAACATTTGAAAGACATTGAAGGAATTACTGATGCAAGAGTTTAGGCTCAAACTAAGATGCTTTGACTAAATCAAAATGTCTCCCCACGTGGTTTGTATAAAAAAATAAGCCTTGTACCATGGCTTGGGGAAAACAAAACATAATTCCTTTTATCTTTTAGTGATGATAACAAGTGGCTTGAACAGCATGCCAGTGTCCACCTAGTGCTCTTTGTGCCTCTCAGATGGTAGATACTTAAGCATACTTGAAAGCTCATCTCAATCAAAATACCTTTGCTGATCAGCTGTCAAGCAAACACACAGCAGAAAAGAACTACAGTTCATTCAAAAGGAAAAAAATCATTCCATGCTCTACTTCAGCTCAATTCTAAGTCTTCATCAGCACAGTGCTGCATCTTTAATATAAAGTGTAAGAAATGTTGTTCCTTAAATGCTTTCTCAGTCTTTGTGGCTGACAGGTCCTTCCTGTCCCAATCAGTTCCCAGACTCTAATTTTCAACACAGGTCCCAAAAAAGGAAGAAACAAAGTATTTAGGTCTTTTGGCTTAATTTTCCATTTTCTTCCCACCACCAAATGCAAGATTGGGCAAGGGCTGAGTAATCACATAAGCACTGCTAAGTGGTTTCATCTTTGTATAAAATAGAAGGTTTTGGTCATTATCAGCTTGGGCCAGATTCAGTCATGCTGCAGAGGAAAAAAAAATCAGAATCTTTCTCAAATAATTGAATTATCCACCAACAGTTATCAGTAGCTAAGGCAGGAAAGAACAGTTGAGAGAGCATTGATCACAGTTCTTCATTTTAGTGTATGTACGTCATCATGTACAAATATTGAATGTTCCTCTATGAAATAAAGGTTCGATTAAGCAGAAAGGATGTTTTAAAGCAGTAACAGCTCTCTGCGGGACTCCAGTGACACCTACTGGTAAACAAAGAAGTTACCAAACATTTATTGAAAATGAAGCAGCAGTAATTTATGTACCTGCTCTTAGGATCACAAATAATTTTTTTGGCAGCTCAGGCTATGAACCACACCACAATTAGGTGTTAGAGTTAATTAAACAGCGTATTTATTTTTCAGAATTGGATTTTGACTTCATCTGATTTTTAACTACTTGAAACTGCATTTTTACCACTCTGAAGGTACTGTCAAGTCCTACATTTTGCTACTGGCAGTTGTAATTAAGATAGGCCAGTGGATTTCTGGCTTGCTGGACTACACTGGACATGTTTCCAATTTTACTCTTAGTGATTTCATTAATATAACTATAGTAAAAAAGTAAATAATTCAATACCTCTCCATTTACTTTCAGGTGCATTCCTTTTAGCACAGATTCCAAAAATGAAGATCTCATGAGCAGATCAACTGATGAAGCTCATGGCTTGTCTTCTGACACCTCCTTGCTGTTTGTAGTGCTGAACTGGTTTGTCACAGCTGTGTTAGTCTGGCAGGTCATACAGACACTCCTGAATGTCATTTTAGCCAGCACTTGTAAGAGAATAAAAACCAATAAACTCCTTAAGTGAGAGTTGTGGGACCAGAATTTCAATAAAACCTCACATGATGTGAGGCTTTACCCACAGAAAATGGATGCAATATGCATGATGTACACTCAGAGACACCTCAGCTGCCAGCTGGGACAAGCAGAAGCAACTCAGCAAGGAGAAGCAGTGCTACCGCTCTGGGCACCAGACCCAACTCCCTTTCTACACTGGGCTCCATTGTGTAAACTAGCTCTGTGTATGGATGTGAATATTTCTGCTTGAGACAATCTGTGACAGGGAAATATCATATACAAGGTTTGCAAACAACAGTCTTGCCCAACAACTGGCCATAAACATCACTGATGGAGCTCTAGCCATCCCCATTGCATTAGGACAACTTGCCCTTACTACCTCTGGCAGGCTTAGAATTGTCTTGGTTTCATCCCTAACAATGAGGTCCTTTCAGATATGGCTGAACAAAGCCATGAAGCTTTTTACCTCTTTGTCCTGCATATCCTTCCTTTGAGGAGCTGAAGCTTCCTGTACAAAAGTCTCTTTTGGTTAAGTCTGACAGCCTCCAGTGCAAACTGTCCTAGGACAACAAAAATGCTTTATTATGGAGTGGTGAGGCCACCTAGCAATGAACATCCACCACACAAATCCAATGTCGAGGTATCAACCCAGGCATCTTGGAACAAAAAAATTCACTGAAATTTTTTTTGTTTTTAGTACCAAAGTTTAAGTTGAAAAATTGCTTCTGACAGAACACAACAGCCAGATTTGCACAGGCAGGAATATTGTTATAGCTTACTGGAAAGCAGACAGACAGGAGCAAGGTAGCTTGGTTTTATGGTGGAATACTTACCAATTAAATGCTGTTCCCAGTACTCAATAACAAAACTTCTAAGCTGGACTATAAAGACAACAATTTATAAAGGAACTGCAGAAACATTTTTAGAAGTCAAGCTATAAATCTGCTAAGCAATAGTCCAATATTGACTTTACAACATGTCCATAATAATGGCTTTACAAACCTGTGTACATAATTACAAAAGGAAGATATTAGAGAAATTGCAGTATCTTGCAACTTCAAGATCTGCTCAGAGAATGCCCTTTTTTTGTTTTTAAACATGATGCATTAAACTTTATCAGAGCAGAACTATGCATGATCCCATGGAAATCAGATGCCCAGATGTTACTCCCTGGCACTCTGCATTTGGCCCCTGGGTTAACCATAACTTCTGTGAAGGGCACAGTGTTGGCAAACTGATAGGAACCTATCACAGTGATGAGCAAATGCATGTAAAGGATACATATAGAAAGAACCATCCCATAAAAATCAGACTTTGTACCTTGACTAAACAGAGATTCACATAATTATTATAACAGAATTGAAGTTTCTCATAAATTAGATGTTAATTTCTCTACATGCGGAGCAAAAATATTTAAATTAAATTGAAGAAAATTCTTCCAGTCCTTTGTCAAAGATAAGTGGAAAGCTTTCCTTGGCAAATGAGGGAAGCCAAGTAACCTGTTTCCAAGTTTCCATTCAAACCCAGTAGTTTAAATTTCTCATTATTTAAAAAAGACAAACTCAAAGCTATCTTTTATGTGAACAGATGCTGTGCTGTCTTCTTGAAGCTGCAGGCTTAGAGGCAGATTTTTCATGCAGCTGCAGAATGAAGTCAACAAGCCCACTCTGTTCCAGGGTTGCTATTCAGAACCTTTTGGGCAGCAATGAAAGAAGATCACATCAATTTCATGCTGGTTTTACTGCTCTACAAAGAAATGAGCAGCAGAGAGAGACACGAATCATGCCTAGATTGCAGCGGGGAAAATGTGTCAAACTCCTCAGGAAAACAAAGTATGGAAGATTTACTCAAATATAACTTTTATGAACACCTCTTTTACTTCAGGGTGCTTTTGGTGGCATGGCACTGTTTCTGCAGCAGCCTCTGCTCTGGCTGACTTACAGACATTGAGCTCCACGTGCAATTAAGAGCCATGAGTAGGGCCCCTGGATCCCAGCTAGAACAGATTTGACAGACATTGGCCTCTGGCCCCATCAGCAGCATTTCCCTTGTGGCCCATATTCATTTTCAGCATCTGACATTACTCCTGTACTACAATCCAACACACTTGTTTTACAATATTAAATTAATTGTACTAACATGTGCTGGTCTTGAGAGAAATTCCAGCTGCAGGTACAGAAAAACTTCTGCAGGCAAGGAAACAAAGTGCCCAGAGAGTGCACAGTTCCCATTCTTGAAGGTTTCCAAACCTACCTAGATAAAGCCCTGAACAGGCTGGTCTGACCTTTGAGCTGACCCTGCCTTGAGCTGGAGGCTAAATGAGAGAACTCCTGAGGTCCCTTCTCAGCAGGACTATTTTATAATTCTATTATAAACTCCATATGCTAGTAAGTGCCAAGTTAGTCATATGCTTTTTCAAAATGGCATCATACATACACACACACTAATACCTATACATGAAAATAATTTCAGCTCTCTAACATTAAGAGCCTAAGCTAAAGCCCACAGAATACCCTATTCTGTGTAGCACTGATGCTGTGTGTCAGGATGGCAGTGCATGGCTAGAAAATACAAGTTTCAGCACAGATCAGTATAATAAGTGTGCATGGCTAGAGATTGCTTTTGCAGTATTCCAAGGGAGAGGATACAGGGAATTAGTAGCAATTTGAAGGTGTGTGGGTTGCCTTTGTTTTGCCACTAGCTAATAGCAAGTCCCAGCACTTAGGGGTTAAGAGTCTTGGAAGGAAAACTTAGTAAAAAGCAGTTCACTTTCACTATTTTTCACTATTCACTGAATAGATATCAATGACCATAATCAGAGTTAACTATCTGAGACATGAACTTATAAAATTACATAAAAGCAGAGGCACAACAGAGCTAGAAAGGAAGGTATTGCAATGGAGTCTGCCAAAACCCTGTTACTGAGCTTTGCCATATCCTTGTCTTTTAGGACACTCAGCAACCTCAACCAAGTACATTCATAGTATACTAAACTTAGGTCCTGTTTATTTCTACTGACTTCCCATCTTTTGTGCTGAACTCCAGGAATCTAACCTGTATTTTTTCCCCAGCACAAGGAAGTTAGTGCTAAGCATGCCTGCTAGCAGCATGGATTTGTTCCAAGTGCCCTCAGATTGGTAACTTGGATATTGAAAGAACAGAACTTCAAAATTTATCTGGATGAAGTGCTGAAGAGTAAGCTCTGATCTGCTCCAGGCCATACTTGTGTGTTCCTTGATGACAGACAAAATTTGATCTGTTTCCAACTAGACAGTCTTTCCCCTCACCAAAGTAGCAGCTCTCCTAACTCAGTTGGGGGCCAAACCGGTACTGCAGGTGTTTGTTGCCTGAGCCTGCACAGTGAAAGTACCTCTTCATCAGGCAGAAGACTGGAAAAGGCAGAACTGCCAGAATGTCCCTCCTGCCAGTACCCAGTGTAGGCAGATGGGAGCAAACTGGTGTGGCTCCAGCAAACTGGGTCTCATATCCCTCTGCAGGAGACACTTGAGAAAAGTGCAAGACAAGCAAAGATCTCCTTCCTCTCCACTCATGTTTCACTGTACTTAGACATGTTACAAACAACATTTACCATTCTGCTTGTTGGCAAGTTATGACTCAGGAGACTTCAGCACCTTCCTTCCTAGAGAACAGGGATTACTATCAGATCTTTTTAGTAACAAGATAAGCAGCCAGTCTCCCAGGAAACAGATCTATTCCACAAGATGTTGATGAGAACAGCTTTGTGCTTTTATCACCAGCTATCCCTTGTTCAAATACGTGGTTACATGTTTATTAATGTGCCCCACTGGACCCCAACTCATCTTTCTCATTAGAGCCTGACACAACTCAGTGCTAGACTTGTCTCACAATGGCTGTGGCTGCCACTGGGCCTTCTCTGCTCTTCCTGTACAAGTTCTGTGGCATTGGTGAGGCCACTTTCTACACCTGTCTTGCTGTCGTCCTCAGCTTCTGGCTCACCTATGCTGCAGTACAACCTATTATTACTGCTCCCTGACTGCAATCTCTCTTTTGAACAAAACAGGAAGCTTGAATTTAGCCTAAAATAAAACCAAACACCAACTTGGAAGTAAATAAGGTGAACTGGAAAGCCCTTGATGAAGGCAGTTCCTTCTCCAAGCTCCATTAAAAAAGCATAAAACATAAGCTGTCATATATCTTAGATACAGAACTATTCAGACAACAGGCCCATAAAAACAACACTTCAGAAAACATAAGATGAAGCTTCTCTGAAGCTTTCTTTACACATCTCCTGGCTAGAAACCTGCTGCATGCCCCTAGCACCTTATACAATGAGTCAGATTCAGTAATCAGTAGGAAACAGAATTAGCAGTGAAGGCAAAGATATTCACGCAGTGCAATTTACAACAAGGCATCTGTCTGTGTATGAATTAGTATTTTCCTTAATTATCTGTAATAGGAAATCCCAAGATTCTCAGCTGGCCCTGTCAGTCAATATTAACTACAGACTTGGAAAATGATACAAAAATAGAAAGGAAATTGAATCTTTCAGAGGCTGCAGTAGCACTTTACAAGGAATGCAAATAGAACTTCACTGGGAACAGTTTCACTATTGGCATGGCTGGTCCCACTCCACTGCAGAGTTGGCCAGCACATCACACAACACAATGTGACATTTAGTTAACTAGCAGCACTCACATACTCCAAAGAGACTCCCAGAGACAGAAACACTGGTGAAAGCAGCAAGTCCAGAGCAACACATGATGGTTATCCATCCATGCTCACCTTTCAATGTGCAGTGGTTTGCCTTTTCAAAATTCTGATGATTTAAAATAAAGGGGATGTAGTCCTGCAAAGAACTGTGTAAGGCATACTCCTGATTTTGCCTGGCTGAGGAAATTGTGCAGCTGCTGTACTTTAACAACAGGAGATCTACTGTTCCTTCTGTCAGACCTGGCTGTGTAACAGCCAGTCACTTGCTATAAAAGATGCAAGCAGGGACTTGGTGTGGAGTAGGATTGTCACTCAGATATTAGGTGGTCTCACTTGAGGCTTCAGAGCACTGCTGGCACAGACACTCCTCAGACTGCATGACAAAGTCCATCTGCATTTGCACAGGTTCAAGAGCACCAGTTATCAAATACAGCAACTACAGACATGGTCTGCAGACTTCCAGGTCAGCCAAGCATATTTATCTTGGCCAGGTAGCAGCTGCAGAAGACAGGACACAGAGCATCTTGCTGAGTGTTAGTCCTGCACAGTTATAGCTGCAACCATCCTGGAGACAGGGAGTGAAACCTGGCAAACCACACACTATTGCATTACTCTTACACAAAAAGAAAGCATGCAGTCTTTCCCATCACCTGTCTTCATTCAGTCTGCTTCACCTGCTCACTGTGCCTCTGGCATTCCACATCCATCTCTCTTTACCACATTTGTTCTCTTCCTTTTGTAATTCTACATTTCCCCTTGGCTTCTCTGACATGTTTGAGAGGAGAAAGGATGGTACACAAAGGCACTCATGCTGTGTCTCCATCACTGTACTTAGCTTTCATCCAGCTAGATACAACTGTGCTCTTTGGCTAAATCAGCAGAAAGTTTAGGTTTTTCTAAGGCACTGGGGTTCAGTTCCTTTAAAGGGAAGCAAGCACAAGTGTGAATGAATAAATAAACTAGACTAAAGGCTTTGTTAGTCCTCACAGGCAAATCCCCAGCAGCAAAGGACTGGCCCAATGCACAGCACCACACACCATCAGATTCCTTTGCTTTATACAAGCCAGTAATTCAAATCAATCTTACACTTTCACAACAGCCATCAATTCTCAGGTATTCATCACCAGATAATTGCAACTTACTCAAACATTGCTTTATCCTTAACAAAAATATATATATTTTATAACAATACATTCCTATGTTAATCCAAAAAAGGGGTTTTTTTCACCTCCAGAAGACTCCCACAAATATTTGATTTTTCTTTCAGGAGAGGAGTTCACTCAAGCAATTATGTTTCAAAAGAGAGCACAGTTAATCTTCTTGTAGAGAGCTGCATTTACAGTCAATTACTTATTAACAGTGCATTGTGTCATACTGACTTTGGATATCTAAATCCACTGCTTGCTCCCAACCTCTCTGTTATATAATTTGTGGCTTGGAAAATGTCCATGTGGGTCCTGTCATAAACCCATAACAGCTCCAAATATCACTGAGAATTATTTCTATTGAGTAGGTTTGAATGGCTCTGCTTCTTGTACAAGTGCACCTAAGACCTACTCTGTAAACAAACCTTGATGTGCCAGAGTATTACCCCTCCCACTGTTTGCAAGTGTCTGTCCTTATATAAAAGCCTATTTATATTTAATATTTATTTGATATTTTACAATGCATCAGTAATTAGAGAGCATTTCAGATAGACATGAATCTAAAGGTTTTTCCACACAAAAAACTTTTTCATTCAGATTAAAATAGCTATGAAAACAGGAGGCTTACTTTTAGCTTCAGTTTCCCTAAACACTTAAAAAAACAACTCCTAGCCAAAGTTAATAGCTAACTTATTATTCCTTCCCAGTCATTTTATTGTTTATCTTTTCTATTTCTTGGGAAAAAACTTCAACATGGCAACCTAAAGTTCTAGCAGAGAAAGAAGCTGCACCTCTCCTGCATATGATCTTTTTCCCCATGAGAGCAGGGCTGTTCCCTCTGAAACAGTCATGACAGAGTTCAAGACTTTAATTCCCACACAGCACTGGAGACTGAAAGCATCAGAAGAGAAGCCTTGTCCTGCTCTGCCAAGGGCTGTTGGTGTTACACCAGGGACCATAGAAAAATTTAAATCTTTCTGAGAGCAAGTGAAGAGATCATTCCTAGATTGGGGCCCAAGGGAAACACCAAGGCCTTTAAAGGGTTGAAGAAAGGCTCTGTGGAAGGGAGAGAACAGCATGAAGGCTGAGTGCAAAGCAGTATCCTTTCAGATACACTGGCCTGGAGTATGTCAAGTACCCTAGACATACTGGAAAAAATGGTGATTTAAGTTGAACATTAATTCCTATGTCCACAACAGATTACACATCACATAAAAAGCATACAGAACACTGTTTTACAAAAATCAGTGTCTTGTGGGGCAAAAGTGGTTTAACAACAAACTGCAGACAACTTGTAAGAAGGTGACTGTGAAAATTGCTGCAGTAAGTGGGGAAAAAGGAAAGTGATTTTCCTGCCTAATGGCAGGGTCCTCGTCTACACTGATGGAAAAGAAACATAATTGATACACTAGTCCTACACTGAAAACAGATTCTTATGTATCATTAAGAGGATATCTTTTTCCTTCCTTGCCTTTTCTAGAGTACCTGGTAATCAGACAGGGCTGACCAAATCACTTTAAATATTTTCTATAAGAACACCTATGATGACCATCATTAGTATCTGTAGTTGTTAAAAAATAGTTTCCCTATGCCACAAACATCTGGTGTTCTGCACAGTAATGCTGCTGAGGCAGCTTCTGCTGCCACAGTTCCCACCTGACCAGGCTGTACCTGCTGCAGCATCAGATCCCTCCAGGCAGCTATAACCAAGAGATGTAGTCCTACCTACAGCTGGGTCATCCCTCAGCAAATTCACACCCACAAACACTCAATTAACTACTGACTTCCTCCTTAGTAGTAGCCATAATCCAGAAATAATTTCCTTCTTTCTTTCCAGAATAATACAGTTTTCAGTGCAAGCAAGGACATAGGCAGGCCCTCTAGACAAAGCTAGGACTCAGACAGTCTCTGTTTTTTGGTATGGACTTTCTGAATAGCTTTACATGACTCTTAATTCATGTCCAATATCTGAGCTATAAGGAAGAGATACAACTTCCTTCCTATCTTTTTTTTTCCTTTCCTCTGTGTGGTTTTAGAGGGGAGAAAACCCCCTTTCTTGGCACTGTTAGAATGGAAACACCTTGCCCCTTGCAGTCTTTTACAGCTTCCCACTAAAAAGAGCCCACTCTGTGGTGAGAAATGTGGCACTGGGGGAAAGGGAATGTTATTGCTTCCCTTTTCTCAGTTGCCTGCTTTATAGGAAGAGCATCTGGCATGGCAGGCCTTCCTCATAAAGTACGGTAGGACTTGACTGATACAACCACAGTGGTCACATTTGAGTTGCAGTTTTACCCATGGAGCACCATAACAAACCTTTATCTTCTCACACTTGTAAGATAAGACCAAGTTCAAATGCTCACAGAATAATCCTGTGCCACACTGATTATCCTGTCAGTATTACACTCCTGGGATTCAACAACAGGGTGTTCATCAAACACCAAATAAAGTAGAAATCTTCACTAAAACAATTGCCTTGTAATTGCTTTCTGAAGCAGTAAAAGCAGCCAAACCCCCTCTGTAGCACAACTAGGAAGAAAACTACAAGCAATTTAATGGGCATATCTAAAGAAGCCAAAAGAGAGCATTATCATCACTCATACTCAGCCTCCCTGTATTCACTTTTACTGCACTTCATTTGCAGCTCTCTGACCAGGCTCATTGCATAGGAAGGAAGAACCATGCCTTTAAGATACAATATGACAACAGATCACATAAATGCCAAACAGTAGGGACAGCCTAAATAGCAGCAGATAAGGAGAAGCAGAGATTTCTATAAGCTATAAGGCATTACCAGCAGCACTAAGAAAAAAGGGCCATACCACATAGAAATAACTCACCAAAGCTCCACAGGCTCAGACCTGAGTTTAAGTAGCACTCCTGGGCCAATAGGCAGAGTGTGTGGGTGGGAGTGTTAAATGAGGTCAATTACGGTCATTAAAGCCTTGTCACTCAGGCCTGACACATTTTCATTCATCTTAAGCAGGAAAAAAAATGCAACACAATTCTTCAGAGAATTCACAGCTAAGCAAACACTGTATTTGCACAGACCTAGGATATATTTGAGGAATTATACTGTCTCAATCAGATATCACAGGCCCCAATGCTCTTACAATTTAATTTTCAAGTGATTATTGGCACAGCTGGCTTTGTACATGACTGGTGCCTACACAGCATGTGATCACATTCCTCACAGCCCTGTGACAGCTCAAAACATTTTTCTCTGCCTATGCTCACTTGCATCAATTTGGTGTGCTGTTCTGAAAATGGTAGGAGCCCCACACTATCAGCTTTCAATCACTGTGGCTAGTTCTCCTTCCCTCCAGCTGCTCTTTTAAATAATATCCCACAGTATGTTGCAGAACATGCTACATGTGTACCTTCCCAATACCAGGGATCTTTGTGTACCTAACACCAGGACATCCCAGAGTACAAGGTGCTGCAGATTCTTGACTATTATCCTTGTATATTTTCCTTTGTTATTATTTTTGGTGTCCTTTACCATATGCTATTTTGCCATGCAGAGGAACTAAAAGTGGCATGAAAGAAAATGCTGCACAGTTAACATTACTGAAAAGTACTGCTCAACTGCAGTAACTTGCCAGAAAAAGTGTTGTAGTGACATCTCCATTCTGCTTCCACAGCCCAAACTATCACCTCTGCATGGTGCTTATTGAATGGTGTTGACATGTCCTCTGTTTTCTCCTTGATTCAGAGCATTCATTTGCTCTGTAGATAAAATGAAGGGGAAGCATGAACAGCCTCATGTCTACCTGATGTGCCAGCTTGTTAAAGTCCAAAGTTAAAGAAAGCAAAAGAGAGGCTGAAAATCACTTGAGTATAATTCACATCAGGAACTTAAAGAGAAACCATAGTGAATTTCAATGCAACACAAGAAACACTTGGGGATGCAATTTAATCTTGTGCGATCACACTGTAATCTTGAAAGAGATGCTTTCTTTTTAACTTTCTACCTTGGTGAGTATGGCAAGAAAAGGCAAAAGAAGAGTTGTAAATGTTAGTAAAACAGCTGCTTTCAGGGAAGCAAGAGTATTTTCAAACTCTCAGAACCTGGTGAACTGACAGGCCCTAATGCCCTGACCAGCCTCACCTGTTGCCTCCACCCACCCCTCCTGATGAGGAGCTCTATTTAGCTCAGCCCTGGATGCCCCTTTCCTTTCTCTCTGCAGGAATGCTGCTGGGCTGCAGCTCTAGCCCTGCTGTGTCTGGGGCTTTTTGCTCTTTGGCTCTGGCTTTTCAGCTTGAGTACGGAGCTGCTCCTTGAGATGTCTTGTCCTCATTATCCTTAGCAAGTCTTATCCCAAAGTAATTTCCCAATGTTGTCCTGGGGAGTGTGCCTAAGGATTTTGACTCCCAGCCGCTTTCTCCTGACCTGGGAACTTCTCAGGTAAAGTGGGGCTGGACCCTGGCTGGTGGAGGTCTCTGTTCTCCTGGTTGTGCTGCTTTGTCTGGTTTTCAGTGCTGGCCCTCAGTGTTTTCTGGTACAGAGCTTTTTACACTGGCTTTGCTTACTATAATATCACACTTTGAGTATTTCTTTTGGTTTTTTTATATTTGTAAATGAGTGGTACTAACTTGACAAGGCTTTTATGAATGGGCTTAATTCAATTACACTTCATCTGGTGATCCCTGTCTGAAAACATTTTATTTGAAAAGACCTTCATCCTGTGATCCTTCCTCCTAGGGAACTTTGAAAACTAGTTCAGGCTGTTGTAGTCAGCTTTTTTTAGGCATACTAAGTCAATTTTCATTTAAAGCCTCATATTCAATTCTTTTAATAATGTATTAGCAGAGTATTCTTCTATTTATGTCCATGAAGCTCTCATTCACATTAGAAATTACTGTTGTATAAACTGCAGTGATTCTTATATGCAGCACAAATTGGTGTTAATCCTTTTTCTAGAGATAAAATATTAATTCTGTAATAGCTTAAAGCATGAGTATTTGATATTAAGTGATAAGTAAATAAACAATATCATCCCTGCTGGTATGCACCAAACCAAAATTCTCAGCATTTCCTGTGATCCTTCAACTTCCCAAGAGTGGCAGAAGTAAGGTTTCACTGAGTGAGTCAACAACTCTGAATTTCAGAAGTGTGTAGAAATCTTTTCAATTTGTAATACTAAGTGACAAATACCAAGTGGGAACCACTGATCTATGTTGTCTTCTGTATGTTTATTGCATGTAAAAATTGCTTCTGGCAAGTGGAACTGAGAATTCTTTCTACTGTTTAAGCTAAAGTCACCCTTGCAACAAAGCCCTGTTTAGGAAAGGCTATTAATGTTAAAATTTAATTTTTGATTAATTGGTCTCTCTTGTATAGCTCCAGTCTTGTGGCAGTGCCCCAGGACCCTTTACAGACTAACTGCTGCTGTCTTTATAAATTAAAATTTGCATATTAAATTGGACGATACTGTAGTAAATTATGGGCAAAAATTTGATGTTTGCTGTGGGTTATAGCAGTTGTCCTCAGTCCTTCTCTGGTGCCCCAGACTGTTCAGTTCTGCAGCTCCCAACTGAGGAACTTCCTTACAAAGTGAGTTCCTTATGGGTGGTTCATGTTCCACATATTTTATGTTCCAGCTCTCCTGATCATTGCTATCAGAATATTGAGTCTTCTCTCCAATAACTAAGTTGTTTTGGTGCTGCTTTTTCCTCTTGCTATAACCAAATTGATAAGCTGGCTAGAAATATCATGCAATATTTTTTATAATACCTGAACAATTTCCAGCTGCACTAGAGCATGTGGCTTGGAGTAAGATTAAGAGCAAGAGTGCTTCTCTTAAAATTGAATGTACTAGAGATCTACTTAGTGATTAATTAGAATCTAATAGCTAATGTAAACTAATCATATTCAGGAACAGTAGACAAGTCAAGGTTGAACTTGCTTTTCAAGCACTGAGAATTGCTTAGTCCAAGTGGTGGTAGGGGAATAAAGTGGTGTTCAACTGAGACTGTATCAAATGTTACTACCAAAGCAGAAAGAAGGGAGAGAAGTTTGAGAAACATGGACCTCCACAGGCTCTGTTAAGGCACAAGACAAGTTCAGCCAGAGAAGAATACTTTTCTGTGTTTAGAGAAGGCTCTTTTATGTCTTTCATCACAACTGATAACCAAGAAAGAGATCCTTCTAAAGACTTGAGGTCTTTGCTAAACACGCTTTGCTCTATTATATCAGAAAGCCTTTCTTGGGGCTATCATTTCACTTACAAAAAAAAAAGTTTTTTATACTGTAACAAATATGCACTGGGTATCCTGCTGCAGAAGGGATGGAAAAAAGGCCCTGTAGTTTTGTCATGTGATAAAATAGGTTGTAAGTAAAAGTATCATGCCTTGTCAATGCTTTTACATTAAAGATCAATAGCTATTCAAATGAAACTGTACCCAGAGAAATCAAAATTAGCTCTCTTCCTCCATGCAGAGTGACCTGTTGCCCATCCCTTCTGTATAAGACTCTGCTTACTTAGACACAGTTAATTGCTCGTGAAGCAGATATGAAACTTTAACAGCTGCCTCTGGCTGGGGCCTGTGTCTTATCTCAGAAGGCAGTTAATCTTTCTGTGATTGTATTTGCTGGAACAATGTAATCAAATGAAGGAACAAAACCTACTTTCATTGTTTACTGTTCAATAGATGAACAGTAGATTGTAAAGCAGATTCTAAAGTAGTTCACCAAGCTCACCTTAATGTTCTTGTTTTAAAGAAAATACTCCCACCCTCCTTGTCTAGCTTCTAAAACCAGAATTATGCTGTTCCTGAACTAACTTACAAATAACCAGGTGAACATCTATTTCACAAAACAGCTGTATCTATACAATAATTCCTATATAGTGAATTTCTGGTAGTACAGGTAATAGACTTCTTTGAATGTGTTGATTACTTTTTAGAATAAGCATAGGCTTTTCCAAATTAATTCAACTCAGGAATTATATGCAGCAACATGCAGTAGTGTGCATTTTCTCTGGGGGGGGTGAAAGGTACTTTTTCATGTTTTCATCTTATCATGAAGTCATGTCATTCTATTTAAAGGAGACTTCCTTCATTACCTAAAAAAAAAGCCTCTAAGTCTGCACCAAATATTTGAGTGAAAGCTTTTTAAAGGTCTGCTAAAAAGTTTATGTATTTGTTCGCCTGCTGGGTGTGCAAAGAGCTCTTTGACTCAGAATTAGAGTGGGACTGGCTGATGTGAAACTCAGAGTTGTTCCAAGCAATAACAATCCCACATTAGTTTGCTGCAGGTATGGTTCTCTGTTAAGAAAAATAGCTTACTTTTGTGCTTTTCCATTTTCCTACAAAACTAACTGTTCTTCCTCAAAGACTGAAAGATGGTGAAATGAAAAAAGGATAACTAAGAGAATGGAATGAATGAGAGATACAACTTGGGAAAATGGAAAGGAATGAAGAGTGGGAAGAAAAAGAAGAGACTGGGATGAGAAGAAGAGAGTAAGGTGGAAAAGGTGGCAAAAGAAATACTTCATCACAAAGGCAATATTTCTAGTGCAACAAGAACAGCATAAGTTGGGAAAATGAGCTATAGCTTGAACTATCAAGCTTTCAGAACACCATTTAAATAGTAATGAGTGTAATGTTAGGAGGCCATTTACTGTTAATTTTTTCCAGTTACACTCAATTTCCCAGCTGGACTCCAGCCCCTAGGATGACATCTTCTGCACTGGTAGTACAGTGTGTACAATACTATATAAATTTATTCTTCTCTTCCTACACAAACTCCTGAAATATCTCAATCCCTCCAGTGTCGGCCATTATGGGATTTACCACATGGTCAGGGGTGACTGAGAACTCATCTCAGAGTTTTGCTTTTACCAGAGTGTCCCTTAGTCTAACACAGTGGGCTCTGGTCAGACCTGCAGAGATGGAATGCTCTTAATTTTTCATTTGTTTAGCCAAGGTTATGTGTTTCATTAGTGAAATGAGCATATTAATATTTACTTTCCTGGCCAACAAAAGGGCTGTTAAAACTAGTTATGCCTTAATCTACTACATGCATAAACAAAATTAAAATCAACATGATTCAGCATGTTTCAGTTACCATAAGCTTTATAGCATTATGAGGTTTGATAGAGGTTAAGGGAATCCCAGTTATGTTATCACACTGGTTCTTACAGACCTTCTGCAATCTTATTTTATACATTTTCATCTATATGTGGAAACTTGCCCAGTTTCTGATAATAGTTTTATTAATAGAATTTGCATTACCTGTGATTTAGCCTGATTTGCTATTTCCAGATAGTTGAGTTTATAACTTGTCTTCCAAGGAAGGGACACAAAAGGCACAAAAAGAAAGAACCAGAGGCATAAAACAAAGGGAAGGAAACTATTAGAGGGGTCTAAAGTTACTAAAAAACTTTAGAATGAGGAGGGCAGTAACATGATCAGCATTTGCATTAAATTTTGGAAGTCTTAAAGGTCTGCTGGTTGCTTTAAAAAAAATATTTGATACAAAATTTCAGAATTCATTTTCTCCATAAAACTAGCTTTGGTTTTCCTCCTTGGTGGATGGTGGCAATGAGAAAGCCAGAAACCTCTTCTGTTTCTCTTTGTGTGCTATTCATTATCTGGAATATCAGTATTTTGGTGAGCAAAACCTTCAAGAGACCTTTTCCCATCTGCTTTGGGCATTCAAAGGCTGTTCCTGTCCGAGTACCGTGGCTCTTCAGAGGAGTCTCTTTTTTGAAGGGATGATTCCTGTGACAGACTTGCTGTACAAATTTGTAATCCTCTCACACAAATCTCAGAACCATTAGTAAGATGAAAATATTTCATGTCAATAAGTATTCCTTATGCAAGATACATTTGACTTGACTTATTAGACTTATAAGAGCTGTATTTCCTAACTTCCCATATTAGCTTCTGGTGCTAGTTAGTGCTTTACTAAAAAGTTTCTTAATTGTTGCCCCTTAGCAAAAGATAGTTCAATTAGTTATTTTTTTACTAATATATCCTAAAAAAACCCTGAATATCCTCTCATAACCTTCTTGAAATAAAGATATTTTTAGTTTAGAAGCTCCAGGCAAAAAATATTGAAAGGGATCTATCAAGAGGCTTATTTTGACAGTTCTTTTCTTGTAAAAAAAATCAGAATCTGCTTTTCCTATCACTTGAAGATATAATATTGGGTTTTGCACAGGCAAGATTGTCCATCCTCTGACTAGAACTAATGTCAATGTTCATGCAGGCTGCTTTTAGTAAGTCAGCCTCCCACACCACTAATGACTTTTCAGTTCCATTAGTCTGCTATGTATTATTGATTTCAGGCATTATTGATTAATGCTGTAAGTAGATTTATTTCTGTTCCTAGAGAGTAAAGGATTGGCACCTCTGTTTGATGAATGGTATCTTAGTGCTTGCTTTGGTCAGTTCTGTGCTGACTCCTTCCCTTCCTCTGCTCTTGTCTGTCCCCTTTCTTGTAGTTTTTCTTACTTAGGTGCTTTCTATCTACCTTCTCTGTAAGAGAAATTTGCACTAAACTTGGAAAGTATAAAGTAGTACAGAAATGAGAAACTCATGCATGTGCAGCAATGGTTTTTTTCAAAGTTAACAGGGTGATATTTCATTTGTGCTGCTCCTTCCAGAGCCTGACTCTGCCCATGGCTGCTCTGCTCCCCAGGGATCAGGGCTGCTGCTGGCACTGTGCAGGCTCTTCAGCCACTGAAGCAGCTCCTTATCCCACCACTCCCAGGTTCCAGATTCTCTGGAGTTCTCAGCTATATGGGATAACTTGGTGCTGGATTTCTCTCAGTTCATCCAGGGCAACACAGTGCACTTCGGGTTTGTGACCAAGCCCCATAAACCCAGATCCAGCTCTCCAATCTCTTGAATTCAAAGACTGTGAACTTTGGCTCCTTTTATCTTTTTAACTAGTAACTTATTACAATGTATTTGTTCTCCTAGCTATCATTTAGTCTGCACTTTTGAATTGCTTTATATGTTAAATACCTAAACTTCAGTCATCAGCACCCCTCTGTTCAGTACAAACTATATATCTTTGGCTGTTTTCTGCATACTGTTCTACAGCTGTCTGATGGCTTATGTCCCTGGAGACTTACAGACATTTTACTCTTTAATAGAGTATATAGCTCATCACCTGCCCTTTGAAGTCCCTCACTATTTCTGTTGCACAGCTATAATAATTTGACTTCATATTTTGCTGTCAGCACTGGTAATCTACACCATATTTCAAAGTCAGGGGTTTTTAAGTACTTAAATAGTATTTTGGGGAAATCCTGCTTAATATCAGGTTATCAAATGTCTGTGAGGTTCAGTCATTCAAGTTAATTCTCATCTTTTAGAATGTGTCACCTCTATCAGCTGTGGGACACAAGCACAAACATAACGTGCCTGTGTAAATTAAGACTTAGGACTTTGATACAGAAGTTAGTGCAGGTGATTGTAAAATAAGAATTACAGAAGTTTTAAACGTACCTGGTTGCATGTGTCTGGGTGGTTTTTTTCTGTTAGACCTGTCACCTAATAGCCATTATTTTTCTGCAAGGAGACAGAGGGAAGTATGTATTAAATGAAGCAGAAAGTTCCTCAGCTGGGGACAGGTGGTTAAAAAAGGTTTTCCTTCCTGTGAAGGAAAAATATTTAAATTAATTTAAATAAGCTGAGTAATTTCTATCTTTTGGTATATAAATAAGTTGTATCCTGAATTTAAACAGTGTCAACCTTCTGCTTCATGCAATTCTAATTGTAGGAAAACAATTTGCAAATTAGTCCTCAGAGTTTAGTTAGGTAAGTACCCTGCACAAGAGATCACCATCATCTTTGACTCCTACATGTGTATTTTCAGAAAAGTACCTCAAGTGCCCTCACAATCAATATATAGGTCAAGTTCCAGAACCAGGGTTCCAAAATACTCATGCACAGATGACCATTAAAGGACTACAATACTCATCTCCCTGTGAGTGGATGTTTCTCATATGTCCATAACTCCACTGCCTTCCAAAAATTAAGAGCCTGGTCCCAGTGGAATAGTTGGAAAATGAAAAATAGTCCCTCTGAAGTCTCCCCTTCATTATTTTTCTATGGTCTGTGAATCATGAGAAGTCTTTTATTGCTGTAATGTCAATAAGCAGAGGTAAGAAATTCAGAAGCACCATAAAAGTACAAGAAAAGCCTGAGAAACAGCAGTGATTAGCAACTATTCCCATGTTTACATTGCATTACTGTGTTAGATTTTTGGTTCTATTCAGCCTCTCCATTCTTAGGCTTAATTCTTACACAAAAACCATGTTCCTAAGTCTTCAGGTAGTCTGGGAGCTTCAGTTGCAGGCACTTCTCTGGAATGTGAATCTCAGCTCTGATCATCAAACCTTGAAAAGCGGAACTTTTAATAAGACTATCTGGGATAATAAAAAAAACCAAACATGTTTCATTAAAACTGGTGAAGCAAGAATTCATTTTAAGAGGAATAATTTCTCTCCCAATAATTAGAAGAAAGGAAGGAAAGAGAGCTTGGGTCTCAGCTGGTTCATTCTGACAACTCGTTTGAAAGGCACTTGTATGTCATGAAGAGAGTTGCTAAGCTGAGCTGAAAACTGGTTTTGTACTATGACTGTGGTTTAAATGATACAAAACCTTCCAAGAGAGGCTGTGTTAGCTTTCAGATTTCTGTGCTTGTGCTCAAGCTAAAGAGCAATTTAGCTTGGACCAAAATAACTTCATGGTTCAGACTGCAGCCTTTCTTTTCCCAGACTTTTGCACTGACAACTTGAAACTACATTCCTACCTACATCCTGAGTCCTTTTACAAACCCACAAAAGCCCCATCAATGTTTGAATTAGATCACTGAAATATGGATTGAGAAGCACAGATTTGCTGAGCTGCATGCTGTTTGAGGCTGAAAGAGCATTTTAGGGAAATCTCTCTGTATTCTTGCACTCTTTCCTGACATGCTGCTTTCAGTCACTGGATGTGGGGTTTGACACACCTTTGGACTGACTCATAATGGCCCTTCTCATACTCTGCTGATTATGCTCAGAAAATCGGTCTGAGTTTCTTTGGTATTGAACTTAAGAGTGCTGCCATGAGGTTTTTTGTTCATGGAGTAAGCAACCATTACCACTGTTGCCTTGTTTGCAGTATACCAGAGCAGACAGATCTCTGCAGTTGTCTAATGATAGTACAAGTTCTGATTGTTGCCCAAGGAAGTTTCTCTCTGAACTGAGAGATAAACAGCCCTGCACTCTCCCTCTAAAAAGAAATCCAAGAAAGTAATCATACCACAGTCAATGAAT
This sequence comes from Ammospiza caudacuta, assembly GCF_027887145.1. NCBI lineage: Eukaryota > Metazoa > Chordata > Aves > Passeriformes > Passerellidae > Ammospiza > Ammospiza caudacuta. Next base: position 12,301,572 of record NC_080601.1, read on the forward strand.
TTGAAAACAAAGACTTTGTGGGCTTTTAAGTATGTCCATGGTCAGGAATATAATAGCAAATGTTTGTCCTGATTGCATGGTTAGGATGTTTTGAATTTCATTTAAATTTTTAAAGACAGAAGTGACTGTATTTCTGTTTACCTCTTCTCCCTGACTATTAGTTATTATAAATGAACACTAAAAAAGTAGCATTTTCACCTCTTGAGTGAAAGGCAGCAGCAATGCATTTGTTTAGTAAAATGGATGTGCATTAAGGGCAAAGACTTAACTTTTTGGCTGGATAGAGTTTTGTTTTGGTGGGGGGAACAAGAGAGGATAAAAATTAGATTACATTTTGTAACTGAAGCTGCAAGAAGGGGTAGAAACACATAAAAAAATGTTTTTGTTACCAGGGAGAAATGCCTCTTAAACGTCCATTTTTTTTGTTGAGGTGTTCTGTGGTCTTAAGTTTCATTACTGAAACTCTGCTTAGAAAAGACCACATTAATTTTTCTCCCTAGGAAATGAAGTAGCTGAGTCATTCATTGGAAGTGAGATAAGGCCTGTCTAAATCATTAATCCACTGGTTTATTACACAGGGAGAGGTCAGTCACTTCCTACTGGTGACATCCTTTCAGTTTGTACAAGAAGGTTGTGTGCAAAATCACTCAAGTATCTTGGGCACTCAAGCCCATACTCAAGGCTTGATGTTGTTCATGTGTTTTCTTTTTTCAAGCACGTTTTTAGCCATCTGGAAAGAGCAGATAGAGTGCAGTGCCCAGCATTCCCTATCACATAGATGAATTTCAGGATATTATTTCAGTGAAAATTTCTTACAGTAAGTAGAGGTGACATGCTTGTCTATGTTTGTCTGCTGTGCAGAAAAATTATCTCCCAATTATGTTTTTGTTTGCAACATCATCTGCAAGTCATGAGCAGGAATGCCAGTTCTGAAGGGAGTAGGCAGAATCATAAAACTGAAGTAAGAAGCTGCAGTTTGACTTTCTGAGGATTGATGCCAGTATTTATCACTTCATACAGGTTTGCTTCTGAGGTGTGTATGTATTCAGAAGGGTTACTCTTTTGCTTTTTAAACTCTGAAAACCATTTATAGCTGTCCAAAACAGAACTCTGACATTTTCTTGTAGTCATACTGAATTATTCACGAGTTCACCCAAAAATTGAGCTGAGTATATTCGTTAAGCAAATTCATGGCATTACCAGAAAATGGTAATTTGCATTTGCATTGCTCTAATACTTAGAAGTGTTAGGCAAGTGAAAACACCATCCCAGCATGGAATAACAAGTCTCTGCTCCAAAGAACTTGTTATCAAAGTACAAAGAGACCAGAAATGGAGGTGGACTGGCAGGAGGGGGCAGATAAAATCAGGCACTATAGATCAGTGGTGTCAGCATGGCCAGCAGGCTGTGTGTGCCTGCAGCCCAGCTATTGACAATGTCTCTTGTTGCCACTGCCACCAGCACGCAGAACTGCATGGAGACAAGCAAATCATGCACGGTGGAAACTGTTCAGGAATGATGGAAATGGGCATCCCTGGCTGACAGGATGAGAGAGCTGGCAAGCCAGAGCTGTCTGAAAGATGATAGCTTAGCTGGATATAGAGAATCTATCAAGGCTTTTTAAAGTGAAAACCAGAATATCTATCTGATTTGGGAGAAAAGAAGGATGGAGGGTTGTCAAGGAAGGGGACACAGGGCAGCAACAGTTAAAGAAGGGAGCTGGGAGAGGATAGGATCAAAATGAAAGGGGCTTAGACTCAGCTGTACACAGTCTCACTTGCAACCTTACATCCTGTCCGCAAACTTGTGATAACTGTCCTGTACTTTCCATTAATTAAGGTTGGATGTCATAGCAACTGAAACAGAAGTCACTGAAGATCCAGAGGAGGCATTTAGCAGAGTAGGTATTCATAAAGGCCACACTGCAGTGCTAAACAAAGAAGAATGTGTTCATTTAGAGGCCCTGTGTGGACACTTGGGAAATCAGAGTTCACAGTGATAACAGGCTGGATGACAGCCCTAGCAGAAGAGTTTATAAAGAAACAGACATATGGCTTTGTGCTTCTGTACACTGAGAACCTCTGATAGTACATCTGCACTGCATTCTGCTCTAGCTTAAGCATTAGTCTGTTTGATTTCAGACTTTGTGTGAAGAGTTTTGAGTTGCAGTAGGGACAAACTCCTCATAATATCTCTGTTCTCAGTGGCCATTACAGAATCCTGCCCAAATCTTGTACACAGTTGCAGCTGAAGCAGAATCTGGTGCAGGCAACTGCTGGCTCTTTTGTCTTGTGTAGGACACTGAAATTTCTTCCAGACTCAGATGAAATATTCTCCAGCAATTTTAATTTTCACTTGCTCATAGGCTCTTTTCAGAAGCAATTCAAATACAAGATTTTGAAAATTCACTGATGTTAGTGAATAGTCTGTTTCTTCCTTCTCATCCTGCTCCAGTTTATGAAAGCACTGGGCACAGTGCAGTCTAGAACAGCAAAACAGGGCATTGCAATGGCTGGGAGCTGCTGAGATCTGAGATGCCTGCTTATTAGTGCACCAACAGAATTTCCTCCCAACAGTGACTTGATAATTGTGGTTTGCTTTTTTCACCTACATAAACACTGATGGTATTTCTTGAAATGATAAGATTTCTTTCACAGACATGTTGTAAGACAAGATTTGTGTGGCAGAAAAAGTAATTGTATAGCCATCAGGGCAGCAAATGTATTCTCTGCAGGTAATTTGTGGATAATTGTGCTATTATCTAAGGAGAAAAATGATAATTCTTTAATACCAAGTGACATCCCACTTTGTTTACCCTCTGGTTATCATGAACTATTATTTCTCAAATACCAGGGTTTAAATATTGATTGCTGTGTGTGGATAAAAATTGCTTCATAGTGTTCATCTTTCTTAGTCTATTCATCAGAGATCTCTCTCCATTACTGTCCTCTGTCTTACCTGGCAAGATATTTCTGCAGCCCCTCCCACTAGAGGCTCAAGGCACTGAATTCTGTATATTTCATAAGTAGCTACCACATAAGCAGATGGGAGTAAAAAAACAACAATCAAAGTCCAAACAGTACCAGTAGTTCTCCCTGTAAGCAGTACAAGTTCTCTGCCAGTGCTGACCAAATCCTGGCACTGCTGTGCACCTCTAGTGGCAGCCAGCATTTCAGTAGGGGGAAAATGCTTGACACAATTTCTCTGCAATTTTCTTTCTCACTCTTTCCCTGTCAATAATCCTCCTCTTATTGGCATAGTATAGTAGCTGGGAAACACAATTCTGCTGTATCTCTGCATGAGCAAATCTTTCATAATGCAAAGATGTTTTGCAGCAAAAATTACAAAGCAGCTTCGACACCACCATATGCTGATCCCACATTTCAGCCCACTGCAGACTGACTTGTATGTGACAGAGACATGGTTTATTAAGGGGAACAGAGTAACAAGGGAAACTTTCTTTAAGTTTTGTATCTAATTATTGCCAAAAAGATGGGGCATTTTTTCTGCAATGATACAGCAACTGTTTGATTGTTTTTTAAATATTATTTTTCTCTGCCAACATAGGCACCAAGCTGCACCAGCACAATCAGCTTTAATTCACGTGTGAGAAGGTGAGAGCTCCTATTTGGGAACTAGAAGCAGGGAAGCTTCCAGCTGAAACTGTTTGAAAAGAGGTGGCTAACCAGAGTTCCTTGGAGAAGGGTTTGCAAAGAGGTTAAGCCATAGGAGACAGGGAAGGATGAATCTGAGGGCTCCCTCCACAAATCAGGGTTAAGAGGCTTTTTTTGGAGACACTGCAAATCCAACTTGGCTGGTTTTGAGAATTCTTTGTGCAACTCCTTTGTGTTCAGATTCTGCGAGGAAGGACAAGGGGGACAGAGATGGGCTGATCCTTTCAGGCCAGCTGCCCTTGAAGCCGTGAACCCCCAGAGGAAGCTGGAAACACAGCTGGGGGAACTCAGGAGAGAAGCTGCTGGATTGTGCCTTCCATAGACTTGCAGCCTAATGCCATTTACAGGGCTACATTCAGACTGTTGCAGAGATCACTGATGGAATCTTTTCATCTCAGTGGAAAAGATTTTGGTTTTGCTAAGTATTAGAAAAAAATCTTGTGTTTGAAGGGACTTTTCTAAACCATACTTTGTGGTTTGGCCCTTCTGTACTTGGCCCAGCTCTGGGACTCTTCCTCTCCTGCTGTGGGGCTAAACAGCCCAGAGTTAGAGCTTGCTGGCTGTACCCTACAGTTTGTGCCTTTGCTGTTCACCATACATCTTGGCTACCCTACAAAATTAGAACTACCCATGAGGTGAATTATTCACTTCTACAGCACAACGGAAGCCATGTTGATTTGATTTACTGTTTTCTATTTTATCTATTGATCTTTGAGGAGTCCCAAGAGTATGCTCCCGTGAAAGGCCATACAGAACTTTGTATTCAGTTTAACAATTTTATTTACAAAGGGTCTTCTTGCAGCCTGTCCCCTTGCCAAGTTGCTGCAGGCACAAAGAACTAAATTTAATTTTTATGATTAATAGAGCACACAGAAGATATATATCGCAAAGTTCTCTCCCTGCCTTGTTATTTGGGGTGCCAAAATTGCAGTGCACTCTCTGAGAACAGCTAAGAAGTGGGAGAGCTCCCCTCTGACAGATCTTAGCTGTTAAAAGGCAAAAAGAACACAGATGGTTGAAACCAGAGTTCTGTGTAAAACGAGCAACCAGTTTGCACCTGCATATCTAAGCAGATATATTTGTTGCAGGTACCAGTACAAAAATAGGGCCCTAAAAATTTTTCAGAGAGAAACATGTTTTCAGAGGTTGCAGCCACTGAGAATCAATGCCAAAGGAGATACTCAGGGCTCACACTATCCAGGAGAAGCTGTGTGGGGAAGGCTGCTTTGGACTCAGATTTTATAGTGTGATTTTGCCTTTTGAAAGGCAGATACTGCAAATAAATGGACACTCAAATGAAAAATCGTTAGTTCTGCCTTTTATCCTCATTACAGGATTACCTAGCATGTCTAGAGGGCAAGCAGAGCATATTTTGAGTACTGAGAATTGTCTTCCCCAAGATGTTTTCAGGAATTGTTGCTATCATTCCCCACAGCACAATGGGTAAAAAAAATACAATCACTCAACTTATTAACAATACCAAACAACTTTGTTTTGTGAATGCCTCCTCTGTGGTAACTCCAACCCCAGACCTGTGTCTGCACTCAAAGAAAAGTGTGACTTTACCATTTCTGAGAAGTCTGTTCCTCTTTCCATATGCTGGCCTTGGAAACCTAGATGATCTTTCAGAAAGTTTAAAGAATCCCAGGTGAGCTTTTGTAAAGGTGCCTCAAAGTCATTAATGCCCAGCTGACCATGCCCCTGGTCTTTTAACTCTCCCAGCATTTCCCAAAAGCAGTCTGTTTACCTTGTAGGCAGCAGATGACCTCTTCTTGCAGTGCACTCTGTATTCCTGGAGATGACCTAACACCTAATTCCATCCACAGCTCCCAGCCAAAGAAGAGGAAAATGAGTTCTTTTCCCATCATTGTGAAAGAAATCTTATACTCATTTGGACTTTAATTAAATTTTATCCAGACATTATCTTTCCCTTTTTCTGTTAGACAATTTTCTCAGTTTCCTGGAAGGGTCCCAGAGTCTGTGGTCTTTCTGCTATTTTTGCCTGTAATTTATAAAAAAACTGTGAACAGAAGTAAATTATCAGCAGCAAGAGGCTGCCCTGGGTCTGTCTGAGCTGGAGCTCACTCTGACACCGCAGCCCTCCCTGAGCTGTGCTGTGCTGGTACCCAGGAAGGTGCTGCTCACAGCCCAGGGCTTTGGCTCTGCCTGAGCAGTGCTGGCACTGCAGCAATGCTGCCTCTCCAGCATTGCCCCCTTGCCTGTGGGCTGGGGGTGGGCAAGATCTTGGCAGGGGCTGTGGCCAGGAGAGCAGATTCAGCTGACCAAAGGGATATTCCATGTCGTTATGATGTCTGCTCAGCCAGGAAAGGAGGATGCAGGGGGCACTTGTTATTACAATGTTTGTTTTCTGTGATAACTGCTGTGCCTACTAAGGCCCTGCTGCCTGGGTATTGGCTGGCCAACTCCTGCTGATGGGAAGTAGACAACAAGTATTTTCTTTTCCTCTGCTTCCAAACACAGTCTTTGCTTTTGTTTTATTAAACTGCCATTATCTTGAGCCACAGGTTTTTTCTATCTAATTTTCTCCTTCCCTCCTCATCCTGCTGAAGAAGGGGAGGGATGGAGTAGCTCGGTAGGCAGCTGGCATCCAGCTGAAAGCAGGGCTCTCAAGGTGGGAAGGCTGTTCTCACCATAGCTCAATGTGACAGAATTCTGAGAGATGAATGCTAGAAAGGTTTTCCTTTCTCTAGAAGTTACTAGATGGCAATTCAGACCTGGGCCATAAGCCAGGTGAACTTTCTGCATGTTTCACACACAGAACTTGTGGCAGAAATGTTGGAAAGCTTTAGAATGACCTAATGCCTTTGGAAAGTACCTGGGGTCATAAACTGATATGTTTGCTCCATTAGGCTTCCCAGAAATACAACAGAGGTAAGTTTTTGGTAGAGAATATGCAAGGGAAAGAGAGAGAGAGAAGTCAAATTTCCCTCCTGATTCACAAGTCTAATGTTCTGATTAACTTCAAGTGAAATAGCCTTAACTATAAAGAAAAACAATTATTGCTCAACAAAATACTTAGAATTGTTCTCTCTGGTTTAACGCTGCATATAAAGCAAAGAAAATCTGAGAGAAAAAAAGTTTTGTGAGTGTATTGCTGCATGTCTTTGTCCAACTTCCTGAGCCCTAGGGACAAGAGAGTGAGATACTTCATACTTCAAACCTTGTACAGTTGTAGAATGATTCCTCTCCTTCCATGGAAGCAAAGTCATCACACATAAAACAGGGCAGCTGAATTGCCTCTAGCAATTGGCCATAATAAAGCATCACACAACTGCCATCAAATGAGAACATCTCCACTGGCCATAAATCTGAATGTTAGATCCCATTTTCAGAAATAGTTTCCCTAGCTTGCAAGAGCCTAGCATTCAGAGAAGCAGAGTCGTGTGAGTAAGGAAGGGTACCAAATGAGCAGCCCTCTTTGGGACTAGCATCTGCTTCCCAGTGGGAAAACTTTCTTTCTCTCCTTTATACTGCATATTCTTTCATAATAAGCTCTCAGGAGCTGCTGAACTAATCAAAGTAATCCTTCTGCAAAGGCATGTATTACACCAAATCTAATGAAGCAGGAAGACAGCTTCTATAATGTCCAATTTACTTTAAAATATATATATTCTATGATTTGATTGCTATACATATTACAGGCTCTCCTAAAAATGCCAAAAAAGTCAATGCTTCTAGACTAACTGGAAATGAAATATTTTCAGTGCAGTGACTTTTTGTTAAGATGAGAGGAAATAAGAAGGAAGAAAAATGTCATTTGTGACCCAGGGAAAAGGAGAACTTTATGTACAAGCTCTATGTAAACAGATTGAGTGTTGGCATTGTCCAGAACTAATACATAAAGCAGAAAACTAAGAGGATCTAAGCAATGAAAATGAGAATGTCAAGTACAAGATCACATGTGATCCAGTATTTATGCTTGTCTTGAGGATTGCATATCTGAAACTTGTCTTATCAGTTTGACAAGATCAGGATGTAACTGTGCAACTCCTTTGAGTACAGAGTTCACATACGGGAGACCTACCATTGTCTCATTTCTCTGCACATCAGTCACTTGTGAACTTTCTGTTCTACTCCTCAATAAGCTTCCTTTGAAGATAGTACAAGCCTTTGCCAGTTTCACATTGTGGCTTTCTGTAATGATATCTCCTGACTATTTAGTAGTAAAGTGCAAAATTATCTTCCAAAAAGGTCCTGTCCCCCAAGGGTCCAACACCATTGTTTGCTGCAGCATCCTCAGGGTGCAAGCACTGTGCATGCACAGAGGGGTGGGTTTGGAGTTCAGATTGATGTCTTTGGAAGTTTGTACATTTATGTCATGTCACATCGACATTGCCATGATATTCATGTGTCTGATGTCACACAGAGAGAAGGGAAGAGCACACTCTACAAAGTGACCACACAATCTCAGACATTGGCAAAGGTGAAACTAGTCAGTGGATCAGCCACCTCTGGGTGCAGTTCTGCCACAGCTGGTTTAAATCTGGCTTGGTTGTGTCTACCAACGCTGCAGGGCAGGGACACTCAATGAAATCTCTCTGCCTTTCACAATGGACCTGCTAATAATTATTCTTAGGGTGTCATGGTTTGACAGCCTGTAGAGTCTAAGAAGTATCTCTGCTGGTTAATGTTCAGTGGCCTGGTGGCAACAAGGATTGTTTCCTTCCTTAAATGACTAACAAAAGGATTGCTTCCCTCCTTAAATGACTATCAAGGGAAACTGCAACACTACAGGTGAGTGCCTTTCATTAGGGGCACGGCTCCCATTCATACAAAGAAATGCAATCCTTCAGTTTATGGTTAGGAATTGCAGGTGTTCATTAAAGGAAAGGTACATGTGCAGAGCTGGGGAATGCAGTTCCCACCATTACTAACACAGCCTTCTCACAAAGGCTTTCCAGTAACAGTTCACACCATCTATTTTTAATACCAGCTGCAGTGAAGATAATAGCTTGCATCAGGGTCGTTTGAACAGAGGCTGGAAGGCCTAAACTCTGTGATACTTAAGCTGCAGTCTCTGCTAGAAGAGCTTTTTCACACACTGTGCCTAATTCTCTGTTGCAATTAAACTTCACTTTACAACAGTAACGGGCCTTCAGCTGGGAATACAGCAATTCATGTCTTTGCACAGTGGAATGTAAAGCCAGATTTTGTGAATGAGAATCCATTCATGTGTACTTGACCTAAACACAACTGAAAAGAAAGCAGGCAACTCTTGAAACAGAAGGATATTTTCTGTTTTCTACCTAAGGTATTGTAGAGGATTTTTTTGTTTTGGTTTGGTTTTTAACTAAAGAGCAGAAAAGGATGATGTCCGGGTTTATCCCAATGTTTTGTTTATTTTTAGAAGTCGACCAACAAACAACCATGACCTTAATTCTACAAGACAGAAGTGCATACAAGCACATTGTTGAATATCAGAATCTATTTGAGTTCTGACAATTTCAGCAGAGCTGTACACATGCATAGTCTTTAAAAGCAGACTACAAAAAAAATAACTCACCAATATGGTGAAAAAAACCTGTATATTTAAGACAGATTGAACACCTTTTAACTTCTTTGTCTTCATACAGAGATAGTGTGGGAATAGCATTACAATTCAGACATAAATTGGTCAAAGGCAAAACCAGGTACCAGCACTTTTAAGTGAGCATCAGTTTCATACTGTCATTAAAGTGAAGCTGGAATCAGATGGAACAAGCTGCAAACTGGGCATGTGCAGACTCTGCCCTCTCCTGTATTTAAATGGAAGCCGCTGCTGCTGCCCTTTGCCGAGCTGATGATGGACTGAATCAATCTGAAGCTCTAGTGAGGAACTCTGCACTGGATCTCACACCATTCCAAAGAATCCAATAATCTGCTTCACACACACAAAGGTAAAGTGGCTGACATAAACTCAGAGAACATCTCTTCTTTCTTGGTTTTTGCTTAGATTTTGTTCACCTGAATAACCAGCCCAATCAGAAGGGGATCTGTTTTCCCTCCGAGGACACCAAGAGCACCAGAACTGTGGAGTCCCTCAGTGCATGGAATGACTCTGACGCCAATGCCTACACACGGATGGATCTGCTTCCTAGAGCCCCAACAGTAAGTGTTTTCTGTCACTCAAAGCTGTGGCATGTAGATCTCTGGCAAGGCTGGCATTTATAGGACTGTAAATGGACAGTTAGGGAGCATGTATATGTTTTATGCTGTAATGCAATAATGACATAACAAAACCTTTTAAAACTATTTTTTTTCCTTTAACTATTTATTTAATGTAGAAAGGGCTGCACAAGCAGTGTTTTTCAGCAGAGTTGTGGGGGCAGAAGACAGACAGGAATGTCTAATGGCAAAGTGCATCAAATACGTTGCAAACTATCAAAACAAGATGCTCTTGTACGTTAAAGTGCTGTTTAGCAGTTCAAACACAATGCTCCCTTGTGTTGTTATTCAGGGCGGAAATCCCCATCATTTCTGTAATAATCTGTAAGTGCAGTGGAGTGCTTATGTAAATGTTAAAAGAGTTAGGTGCAGTTACCCAAGAAAGTTTTTTGGAAGGTTTTCTCAGGTAAGTCCTATCAAAGCTCTTTCTGAGTTTTTATATACTAAAGAGAAAGACATTTTCCTTGCAAGTGTGAAAGTGAGAATATGTTGTGATAACACTTCAGGATGGAATTTTTTGGGTTTGCTAAAAATTTTTTCCATCCCACCCCACATGGCTGAACCAAAGGAGTTCAGAAGTCCTCTTCCTGGCTTTGTCTCTTAGAATATTAGTAGGACTACAGGTTCTGTTCATGTGCCGTTTTTGCTAAAGTCTGTTTAAAATTTTATCATGAAAACACAAACCAACCTAATTTTTCAGGTTTTTAAAATCCATTTTTTAATAAAACCTGGATATCTGAAGTATATTACAGAAAAATAAATAAGGAAGTGTCCTGAGCCAAGGCACTTCAAAAACTAAATTAAATGGATAACATGTGAGAAAGGATAGCAGAACAAAGCAGGGAGGGAGAAAAGGGACTGTAGAGTGCATGGCAAAATGGAAAGGGATTCTGGGGATACGGTGATTTACACTGGAAAATTAAAAATTGATTTTTTCCATGTTCTGCTGAACAATCTCATTAGCTGTCCCTTTCCCTAGGTCAAGTGTCTGTATCACCAAAATTTTGCATTTTAACTTGACACAAAGACTGGCTTAAGAGAGTTTCAGGAGTGAAAGCAGTGTGTGCTGCTTGTGGCTGAGATTAAATCCGGAAGACAGGATACAAAATCTGCTATCCAAATTGCTCAACAGTGCAAGCATCATCTATGGAAAGCCCTGCTGTCTACTGGAAAGAGGGCTTAGCAGTTAGCGTCACCCTGCTGAAACCATAATTGAGGGGGATTACACTCCTCTCTGTGCTGCCTGTCATCACAGGGCAAGTGCCCACAGAGGCCAGCTCAGAAATCAGAAAGGACCTGGAAAGGAAAGGAAGTGCTATCAGTTGTTTGAGGCCTCTTGTAGGTAGCCAAACACTACATGAGGAACCCCAGGAAATTACAGTGTTTCTGGTCAGATAGTTTTGCTAAATTATGTAATTTGTTGTAATGTAAAAGGCCTAACACTATCACTGGTTGTGTAAGTCATACTGTGTAAATGAGTGGCTTCCTTACCTGCACTTGTAGGAAAATTAGGAACAAAGAAACTTGTTACATTGCCAAAGTTTACTTTGGACTGCCAAAACTTGCAGTGTTTTGGAACTGGGCTCTCTTCTATTGTAACATTCTTCCTGCAAAACCAGTGCCTACAGTTTGAAGTTAGATGAATTCATAAAAGCAACCATGTAACACTCCTTTTTTCTTCCCCCTTTTGTTGTCTTGTTTTACACCAAATTAGATACAATCCTTCTGCCATATTCAGGCAGAAGTAGCTGAAAAAAATGTCTGACATAGTTTTTTCTACTCCTGGCTGTAGAACTGATGTCATACAAATCAATCAATCAGAAACTGAAATATGTTCAAATGTTCAAATGACCTTATGAGGACTTTTTCCCCTGTACCTATAACTAAACCTGATCTTATACTCTTGCCATTGTGCATCTGTGAGGAGTGGGCTATATCAGATTTTATTTACTATGAGTATTTGCTGGCATGGCCTTGCTCCTGCCATCATGACTGTTAGTTTTAGTAGGACTTCAGAAATAAACATCTCCAAGTGAATGCACTTAAGTGATATGATTTTATTTCCTCACTCTGAAAAAGAACAGATGTTTTTTCTCAGTAATAGTTGAATTCTGTTCTTGGAATATTGTCCTTTTATTACTTATACAGAAATACTTTTCTTATGCTATGGGGATGTATGTTGGACTTTCAAAAATGGTGTCTTCAACTAGAAGCTATTCAGAAGTTAACTGGTTTGGTTCATTTGGGTTTTTGATTTAATCAATTATGAAATAATTATTTAGAAAACATTCTCTTTAGGCAACTGTATCATAAATGGATTCCCAAGACAAAAGAGATACAGGCATCAAATATTCCTGGGTTTAATATCTGATCTCGCCTTCCTTGTAACCTGGACAAATCACTTAGGAATCGTGGTTTTGGTTTGGATTGTAAAGGAGTTCCTTCATCCTTTCAACTGTCCTCAGATGAGTGTCTTGGAACATTTTGACAAACTTTATAGTGAAATACAAGTTCTGCCCTATGTGCCTTAATGAATCTGCCCTATGGCTGCTTAATTTTTAATCCTCCTCTGCTTGCACCAAGCCTTAGTCTGTCTGTTCCTAAAGAAGCAAGCTGGTTCCTCAGATTGTCCCTCAAGGAAGAATTCTGCCTCCTTTGCAAGCAGCTGTGGCAGCAGGTCATAAATATAGAATAATGAGGCTCCATATTGTGCTGCAGCAAGGATTTAGACATACTTATCTATAAAACATTTGCTTTTCTCCAAACTCCTAGAAAGCATCCCAAGTTTGTAAGTCTCAGGCAAGTTTACTGCAAGGCAACTGAAAATACAATTCTGTTTTGTTGGAGGTGGTAGACAAATATTTCTTTAGGGAAAACAGTGAGCATTTCAAGAAGGTAAACTTCATTAAACCTAGCTGCTTCCCTCTAGTGCTTCCACAAGGACACACTTACACCTGCCAGAAAGAAACACACTGACACAGAGCAACTCCATAGCTTGACTCTGCATCTATTGAGGCAAATGACAGAGTAGGATTTAGCAAAGGATTACAACTATATATGGAGGATTAAAATTTATGGAGGACTAAAATTTTCCTTTCCAATGGATAATAACACTGTTTTAGGATACAAACCAATTAAGACTCTTCTTAAAATTAAATTCCCACATCACTGTTTATTATGCACCTTTGGTATCTATGAAATGCCCAGCCCTAGCTAAAGGCAGGCTGGTGTTTTGTCAGGGATGCTTGTCTGAACCAGTGTGGCACTTCTCAAATTGATTCTGCAAAACTATAGTGTAGATAAATAATAAATGATATGCCTTCAGAGATTCAAAACATGAATTCTTACACAGCTCTAGCAAAAGCCCTGTTTTCATACACACCTAAACAAAGTTATAAAACCTGCTTTTAATCTTGACTAAAGGTTGAGATAGTTAGATTTGTTGAGCCTGGGGAAGAGATAGCTTTGAGGAGACCATAGAACAGCCTTCCAGTATCTGAAGGGACTAGAAGAGATTTCAGTGGGGAAATTTTACAAGGGCATAGTGGTAGAACAAGGGGGTAATGTGCTCAAACTGAAAGAGTGTAGGTTTGGATTAGATATCAGGAAGAAATTGCTTACTGTGAGGATGTGAGGCTCTGGAACACATTGCCCAGAGAAGCTGTGGATGCCCCATCCCTGGAAGTGTTCAAGGCCAGGCTGGATGGGGCTCTGAGTGACCTGGGATAGTGGAAGGTGTCCCTGCCCATGGCAGGGGTGTTGGAACTAAAGGATCTTTAAGGTCCCTTCTGACCTAAACCATTCTGTGATCCTATGAACACCCCAAGACCCTCTCCCCAGGGCTGCTCCCCATCCCTTTTTCACCCAGCCTGTTTTTGTGCTTGGGATTGTCCTGACCCACACGGAGGACATGGCCTTGTTGAAGGTCATGAGTACTGCATGGTGGGACCTCCCAAGCCTGTCCAGGTCCCTCTCCAGGATGGGATCTCTTCCCTCCAGCATGCTGACTGCACCACACAGCTGGGTGTCATCAGCAAAGCTGCTGAGAGTGCCCTCAATCCTACTGTCCATATTGCCAACAAAATGTTAAATAGTGCAAGTCCCAGTCCAAATACCTTCATTATGAGGTGTTTATAGAAAGAAGGCTGAACAGAAAACATGCAAGGTAACAGTGCTGTGTATTATCACTGCAACTGAAGTAGCTGTTCAGAGTATTCTCAAAGGACAAGTGCTACAATATGGATTGCAACAGGAGGATTTTTATTCTCCCCTGACAACCAAGTACTTGTACTGTGTGATGATAATAGAAGACAGAATAAACAGGGCTAATGCACTGGAGAAACTAAATAGAGAAAGGCTTTGGGAATTATCTGATTTCTTGATTATCCTGCTGACCTGATTTTCTCAAGCACTATCTTTTTCTCCCTGTTCTTTCTTTTGATTCCTGCAGAAGACATAGGGCTGAACTTGATACAGGCACATCTTTTTGTCTTCTACTATGGAAGCTGTGTGTATGTATGCAACTTAATGATGGATTTGAAGTGCTTAGGCCTGATCTAATGCCTTCTTGATCAGCTAGTACCTTTGATGTAAAAATAGTAATTGTATTTCCAGTGAAAAGAGTGAAACTACTTTTTAAAAAATAATTGATTTTTATCTCTTAGCGAACAGCAGAGTTGTATCCTCTGGTAAAAATCCAAGGCATACATGAAGTCCACACTAAAATGCAAATTTATTCCTTTTGCCACACACCTTTTCCTGATCATATATGTAGTTTTATAATTTATGCCCTAGCACTGCTCCAGTATAAATATTATTCTTTTATTTTTTCTCAGACTTGACACTTGTATTGACTCTGAACTTGATTCATTAATGAATAAGTGATTTTAAAGTCTTCTATTTTCCCTTAACTAATTTTGCCTCTCTTGCGATTTCTGTGTATTTATATTTATCTTTCAAATTTTTCCTTGTCCTTAGTGCCCCACAAATTTAATTCACATTAAAGCCACTTTAATCTATTCTTCGTAGCCAAAACAAGCTCCTTTAGTTGCTTCATTTCTATTACATTGATCTAGTTCTGATTAAATGGATAGCTACAGGGAAAAAAGCAAGAAAAATCTCCATTCAGAAATCTCCATTCCACTAATAATCATAATTAACTTACTGCAGAACAGCTGTTTAAAAACATTCTAGCCACAAGACTAAGGAGAAATAAAACCAACCCAAACCAAAGAACACCTGATCTTATTTACTTGAAAGAGTTTTATCTCAGACTCTCCCTCTCCACTTTCTGTTAGTATGGGATTATTTTTGTTAGTTAGTTTACTGGCAGCATGTTGAGCACAGCAATTTCTAGCTGGGCAAAATGCCCATTGATGTTAATGATGTTATGCCAACTTCCACTTTGCTGCAGCAACCTGAACCATAAATGCTGTGATACTGTCATTCAGTTAGTGTATCAAACTTAACATTTTGCTCCAATTACAGTAACAGCCAGAACTACATTTCCTTTCTCTAAGATCAGAGTATTTGTCCAGCATTTCATTGCTGCTAATGTAGAAACCCAGGGAGTGTGCTCTGGTGGTTGAGGATTGCTGTGGGCAGATCTTCAGCACACAAAGCAATCTCATCCAAAATTCCAGGCACTCCTGGGGTTCACCTCTTGCTACTGGCACACTGGTTTTAAATCCACACTGCCTGTAATAACCTCAGCCTGATCTCACAGATATATTCAGAAGTAATGTCCACCTCTATTGCCTAAAAATACCCATTTCCAATACTGAAATCTTCAGACTTGGCTGCTGAATTCTGCTGTGAGTTATTAACTGATTAAGACACAAATGTTTCAATCAAGTGGTTTATGAAATACTTCCCAGAGAGCAAAATACCTTGATTCAGGCAGACCAAAAGCAAAACTGGTGTGGAAACCAGGCATAAGGTAGAAAGGATTTGTGGTTTAGTTTTTCTGATCCTTAATTTAGTTTCCAAAAGACTCTTGTTCAAGCTGCCAGGCTTTTGGTAATCAGCTCTTGAGGGCAGCTCAAACTGCACTGTTATTCAGTGGGAAAAATGAAGTGGCCATACTGCAAAGGCCTAAATGCCTATTTATCAATAGAACATTTCTACTTACTTAGAGAAGTCTAGCCCATGATTTCAGAGGACAACTGAAATTGTACTTCACAGGTACAGAAACTTTCCTGAAATTAAATCTGTAGGAAGCTTACTTCTTGTTAAATACTGCATTACCTGATATCAGATGTAAAAAGAGACAGGTCCCTTCCTGTCTCTTTTTCTCCTTCAGATCCTTATTTTTCTTTTGGGAGAGAATATGTTGCTTTTCTTCCCCAAAATTCTAAATTGACAGTAAGTATACAACCTTTGCCCTTTGCAGTGCTGATGGCATATTTATGCCCCAAAAATATTCAACAGTAGATGGAATTTGAATTTATTCTGACTTTTTTTTGCTTGCTGCCTTTTTGCATTCTTGACCATTTTCCCTTCTAGACAAGCACATGCCAGCTTGTTCAGAAAAGTTTGGCAATATACCTAAGACCTCTTATTTGCTCCACAGAAGATGACAGTGCAAGATGTTCCTCGTGCCTTTCCCACAGTGGATGTCCCAGATCATGCCCATTATACAATTGGAGTTGTCATCCTTATAGTGGGGATTACAGGAACTCTGGGTAATTTCCTGGTCTTCTATGCTTTCTGCAGGTAACTTTCTTTTGAATGTCTTTTTAAATATTCAAACGTATGAACTTGAGCTGTATCCTGTGTGCTGCAAACACAGTCCAGGAATATTGTCAGACTTCTTGACTGGCAGTGTAAAATGCACAAGAGACAACGCTGGAGGAAGAGAGTGGCAACTTGCCATTTCCCTCTGATTTCTTCCCATTAACCACAGCCATAGCAAAATTGTTAGCAAAATTGCAAAGAGCCACCCAGATATTCCAAGCTACAGAAATGCAGCCAAAGCAGAAATGTTACAGTGAATTTTTTTCTACTGGCTAACTGCGTCTGCATTGAACTGATGTACTGGTTTGCACCTCTGTACCTCACAAATCTGTTCTATTTTAGATGTTTCTTTCCTCCTGTTTCTTATTAATCCATTTCTTTCTTCCCCCCACTGTTCATTAGTGGCCATGTCTCATTTTTTCACATTTTCCAACATTTGGCTTGTTTCCTTTTAACTAAAACCACATTCCAACTTTTCTGTCTGAGGGAAATTGGATCTCTGACAACAATGTCATATGCTCACCATTCCTGTTCACCCCTCATTCTGTGTCTGATTTATCACACCGGAGCACAGCATTGACATGATGTTAAAGC
The DNA here is from genome assembly GCF_027887145.1 of Ammospiza caudacuta. Classification (NCBI taxonomy): domain Eukaryota; kingdom Metazoa; phylum Chordata; class Aves; order Passeriformes; family Passerellidae; genus Ammospiza; species Ammospiza caudacuta. The sequence continues at coordinate 12,318,740 of NC_080601.1, forward strand.
CAGTGAACTTCTACTATATGATTAGTCTTTAGGCACAAATGTAATAAACCAAAATAACAGCAACGAATTATAGGATCATTTGGCTGTGTTAACTTAGATCACTGGAGTGTAGATGGAAGCTGTCTTGGTCTCAAACCTGTATTTATTGCCAGTGGGCTTCAGCACATTCATTCAGAGTAGAATGGCATACTTAACTGAGAATGGCAGTGGCCTTAAGAAGAGAAAAGGTGTTGGCATGCAGATCAGATGTGTGAGGATGAAGTACATGAGCCAGCTTAGCTCTTTGGATGGTCCCATACAGGAAATCCAGTTATGGCACTTCCACTTCAGGACACAGCTTGTCTTCATTTGAAGGTGATATGAAGACAGAAAGGGATACTGATAACAAAGTAATGACTACATCAAAAATTCAGAAAACATTTAGGTGCTTACAAAGCAGCCTCAGGTAATGACAAATCATAAGAGACCAGCTGCCTGAAACAAAAATGTGTTCAGTGACTTTGCAGACTACAAACAAATACACACAACTGATAAGCACGTACTAATAATACCTCCTTGCTCCTAAATTGACAGAAAGGGGATGGTGGTCCTAGTGATTGGTTCTGGACCAGTGCAAAAAACCAGTTTATTCACCTATTTTTCTATTATGCCTAAGACTGAAATTGAAAAAGGAGCTAAGTAGTTACACTGAGCCCCAAAGTGAAGAGCTCTTGGTTGAGTTTTTATGTGCACCTTTTAAAGCATAGTACTTTAATATTATGAATAACAAAAGCAGGCAGAACACACTGAAGGCTGCTTATTGCTCCTTTAAAGACAGAGTCTGGGCAAGTGAAATGAGTGTCTAAGAGAAAAACTGATGTAAAGCAAAGGGCTTGAGGTGGTTCATAGTGAGTTTGCTTAATCCCTGTATTAGGAAGCCACTGTTGATCTTGCCAGCAGTGGAAAATGCATGTCCCTTGCTTAACACAGCCCAGATCCAGACATCCATATTGTACACCAACTCCAACTTCCTGCTAATCATGGACATGCAGGACACTGGTTAGAATATTGAAAGAACAGTGTGATTTATCCCCATCACTGAGCTGGTTATCAAAGCAATCCTGTAAAATGCACAGGAGCATAAGGGTGTAAAACTGGCCCTTGCTTGTGTTCCCTCATGAGAGAAACAAGAAGCACTCTGCTTTAGCTTACCATGGAGTGTTGCTTGGGATTTGTGAGCTCACAGGAAGGAGTAACAGCATAATTAACAGTGCAGCAGTGTTTAGCAACATTTCTTCTGATCTCTGTAGGAGTAGGAGCCTTCAGACTCCAGCCAACATACTCATCATCAATCTAGCTATTAGTGACTTCCTGATGTCCATTACACAGTCTCCAGTTTTTTTCACCAGCAGCCTCTACAAACACTGGATTTTTGGTGAGAAAGGTTTGTATATATTCTTTCTAAGATTTCACTGTTTGTTCTTACCCTAGTGGCAGTTCATCTATTTACCCTCAGGTACTCTTGCAATATTGAGAACATTTCCCAACATTGTTTCAGTGTTGTCACAAACATTTCTTTGAATACTTGTGTCTGTGTGTAATAAATACACTGCTATCATGAGAGGAAAATTACATTAATGAGACAGATGCAAAGGCATCACTTGGCAACATGAGGCACAGCACTAATCTTCTTGCCAGCGCTCTTCCCCAATCACCTCATGACTTAGTTACTGTCAGAGTCCTCTGACAAAGAAGCACTCCCCCTCAGCACACCAGCTTAAAAGCCCTTTTAAATAACCTGCTCTGGGACTTGCACCTGGCATGCTGAGGCAAGAAAGCCTGGACAATCTGATTTTTCACAACAGAAGTTTTACACTTTCTGTGTAGTAAGAAAATGTGGAATGAAGGTGCTTTCATTCTTCCAATATAACTGTGGTAAGAGGAAGACTAGTCTTTGCCTCTTGAACAAGTACTGACAGAAAGGAAACTCACAGAAGTAAAATTGCTATTTTGATCTCTGATGACCAAAAGCATATTTTTATTTTACTTCCATTAAGTGCTCATTTGCATACAGCCTAAAACTAATCCAAACCACTGCTTTTAATAATTAGGTTGTTTGAACAATTAAAATCACTCATTCATGCATTCATAGTCTGAATATTTATTTCAGCTAAATTACTCATTAATGTATTCATATTTACTTCAGCTTTGCTGCCCTTGAGATATGAACAGTACCAAAGTAACTATGTCCCACTGTGAAGCAAAACAGCTGCTCTATGGGACCTGCAGTAAAACTGGAGTTAAATGAGATATTAATGGACTGCTGAAATTATCCCACTAGAAACACCAGAAATCAATGAGTGAAAATATGTTAAGTATCACTGTCTCCGGCAATTGAAGCAAACAAAATCTGTGAAGTTTATCTCTATGGATAATGTAATTAGCAAGACAGACAGCAGCTTTGAAGTAGAATTATAACTGCAGGAAAACTCAACTTTCACTGCTTTACAAATTCCAGAAGACATTAGTTCATTAGAAACACAGACTTGAACTCTCCTAGAAATAATTAGCATGGGTAAATTAATTTCACTGCTACTTCTGTCATCTTCATTGCAAGGCTGTGAGCTGTATGCCTTCTGCGGAGCTCTTTTTGGCATTACATCTATGATCACTTTGATGGTGATAGCCTTGGACAGATATTTTGTCATCACTAAACCTCTGGCTTCTGTTGGAGTGACGTCAAAGAAGAAGGCCCTAATAATCCTGGTAGGAGTCTGGCTGTACTCTTTGGCTTGGAGTCTCCCACCCTTCTTTGGATGGAGTAAGTGAATTGGAATAAAACTTTTTGCCCTCATAGTCTTGGATTAAAGACCAGTTAAAGGTACAGAAGTGGGTTGAATGAATAGCTCACATATGTGGCTTGAGTAGACCAATTTGAAAAAAAAAGAGATGAAATACATGTTGAAATTGAAGGTCTCTAATCAAAAGAAAAGAATGCAGTGGGCATTACAGTATATTATATGACAGTGGCACTTCTCCTTAAGCACATTACTTGCTCCATAAAGGACAGTAGATAAATTCATGCCCAAAATTTATTAAGAATGTGCCTGCTTGTTATCCCATGTCTACTTCCATTGAATCAAATTTAACAATATATAAATTTATTATAAGTTAAATAAATGTATTTGTGTTATTTCTGATGAGTTTTCCTCCCCAACAGTGCTAAGACAGCAGTGTCAATCTAATTCTTTTCATTCACAAAAGAGTCTGAGCATTTGTGCCAGGAGATTTTCAGTAAATCTTGACTGTGTTTTTGATGGACAAATTGCTCTTGGTGTTGCCCACATTCTCCATTCACTCACTGGTGTTGTCGCTGGCTTCCAATAAGCATGGCATTTAGTAGTAAGTAAAATGCTTTTGTAAATGTGAATGTTACACATGGGAATTGGAACATTCATACAGAACCTTGATCATTGCAATTTGTGACAAAGCAAGTTTTTATTATTCTTCCTCACTGCAATCTGCTTCACTACTATTTAGTTTATTTCCTGAGAGTCACCAGTTGCAGTCACTAAGTTAGAATGAATTCATCACTCAAAACCTCAACCTACCATTACGCTCCTTAATTCCAGAATGTGTCTGCCAACTGAGGTGAGAACATAGACATGTTTGACTAGTAAAGGATGCAACAACCAACTCAGGTACTGAGCAGAATTTCAGCAGAGTTTTGTTATTGTCATATTATTGCCATTCTGGTCCCCCTAAACATGAAGCATGCTTAAGCAGGCAAACTGCAATACTGACAGAAGCAGTCTTTAGTTGAGTGAGAAGCTGTTAGAATAACAAAATGACAATATAGCCTTAGATTATAGACTTTCAGTTGACGAAGGTGGAATAATTGCTTGAAGGGTGTTATTATCTTGTAATTAGATTGTAATAGTGCCCACAGTATGAACTCTCACACTGTAATTAGATGCATTTGAGAACATCTGGTGGAATATTTTTAAGAGTGGAACAGAAAAATATCAGCGTAAACAGTTAAAATGAAAATTTCAAAGTAGAAAAACATTGCTATTGCCAACTTATTTACTTAACAGTTTGAAACCATTCCTTTAAAGATAATACATTTTATTTCAAGCAAAACATTAGGTGCGTTTTGAGGTGGGGTGGTTTTTTTTGGGGGGGGGGTTATTTGTTTGTTTGTTGGGGTTTTTTGTTTTGTTTTTGGTTTTTTTTACTTCTCCTTAGCTTTACTTCATGACAAAATTATTTGGTCTACACACTAAATCTTTCTCTTTTGCCCAGTAAATTTCTCATATCTGCACATGCTTAGAAAAGTGATACCTAGAGCAATTGGTTTGACTCCTTAGAAAGAAAGCAATTTAATAGGAAATGGAGATATTTAAAAACAATGCAGGTCTGGTCCCAGACCCAAATAAGTATTGGAAGAGATCCATTTTACTATGATGAGTTTTAAACAATATTCAAGACTGAAGCAAAATTACTCAGTTTTCTGAAGCCTTAGACTGTTAAGCATAAATACAATAGGGAAACAAAAGAAAATATAAAAGTTCTTTACATTAAGAATTGTTTATCCTTGTAAACCCTTCTTCCCTTTCAGAGACTAGGACTAAATCCCATGTTATTCTGAGTATCTTCTCCAGCTTCTGCACTCAGAATAACATTCACTTCATGGTTTATAACTTCTCCCATCTTCCTTTCTAGGTGCATATGTTCCTGAGGGTTTGCTGACTTCCTGCTCCTGGGACTACATGACTTTCACACCATCAGTCCGTGCCTACACGATGCTGCTTTTCTGCTTTGTCTTTTTCATTCCTTTGATTGCTATCATATACAGCTATGTCTCTATCTTTGAGGCTATCAAGAAGGCCAACAAGTAAGTAGCCAACAGCCCTAAATTTTTATCCTTGTGCTTAAGTGACTGTTTGTTTTCTTAAAACAAAGAAAAAAAGAACAGAAGAAAATTTGGACTAGTTCCTCACATTTATTTTGTAAGCACAACTGAAACAGAAAACCAAACAAGAATTTGGTTAATAGACAACAGGGTAAGACATGATTCTTAGAAGGGCTATTCTTGAATTGAGGCCTGAGCTTATCAGTGTATTATCTAATGACATGGGAAAGAGTACAGAAATTAACCAACCAGAATAAAAACAAAAGGGCTCTCAGAAACACCTAATGACAGTGTATCAATAACTATTTCACAGAAAAATAGATGGAAGTGAACTATAAATTTAAATAAAAAAGGAGATTAAAGATTTAATAGCAGGACTCTGAAACAAAAAGCTATTGCTTTAAACATAAAGGGCAGCCTCCCACTCTATGTGTGATCTGTGGGTACCAGTCCCATAGATCCCATCTCATAGATCTGATCACTTAGCTCAGAAGTTCAAAGTGACAACAAGGTAGCAAAACAGACCCAGGGAAGCAAAGATTCCTCTAAGTGTCTTCAACTCAGCATAATTCAATTGGATTGAATACCTGCTTTATGTGGAAAATCTTTTGGTAGTTTTCTGCTACTTTTTCTTCATTAAAGCACATGTGGCTTTTGCCATTGATGAGTGCAACTGAAGTGCATCACATTGGGAAGCATGGGTCAGTACTTGCATTCATGTGCAATAAAAGTGCATGAGTTTTAGCCTAAAGTAGCAGAAGAGTAGTTGTTGTCCCACTTCATGAAGCTATTTGCTCACTTCCCTACCTTTGTTTTTTGCTGTTCTATGTTTATTTTCCCTAGATCTATTCAGACATTTGGATGCAAACGTGGGAATAGAGAGTTCCAGAAACAGTATCAGAGGATGAAAAATGAGTGGAAGATGGCCAAAATTGCACTGATCGTCATCTTGTTTTTTGTCATTTCCTGGTCACCATACTCTGTTGTTGCTCTGGTAGCTTTTGCTGGGTAATTATAAATGTATCAGCAAAGCAATATTCCGTGAAAGCAAAAGATGTGAAACTGTAAAAGACAGATGAAAGTCAAAACTACTTGTCACGTTTGACCTCTGAAGCATGTCCAAAACATTCAAATATTTAGGAGTGATATTTAACCAATGGGGCACATGCTGACTGATTTTTTTCCTTAGTTTGACTTTAAGAAAATGAAAGAGAAAGAAAACAAGATTATTATTACTAGGAACAAACTGCCATGCTGAAGATTTCTGAATGCATTCTCTATGCTGGGATATTTGAACTATCTGAACTTTATTTAGCACCAAAATGCTAAGTAAAGCACTCCAAAAAGATCCTCCCAGGGGCTGATTCTCTTTTCCCCCCCCCTACTTCTTTAATCTACAAAAGTATATTCATTTTTTTGTGTTACAGCAAACCCCTATGTAGAAATGTTGCGCTGTTGCATACAATTCAGCATCTGCCTTAGAAGGCTCAAATACCTGCTGAACTTGACTTCTGCTCCATGTCTCACACTCTCAAAAATCTGAACAAATGAACGATTCTGTAATTCTGCAGTATGTTAGAAATTAGCACTTTTGAATTTTCCTTATGAAGGTAGCTTGGGAGCAACATAGCTTCACACAGATTTTTTCCATTTCTGTGCTATGTCTTTTAGGCAATCCTACTGGGATTTTTCAGGTTAATAAGCAAGCCTGGATGTCTTCTGTGAAATTTTATTGCAAGAGACTCAGATAAAATCTTTCAGCATGCTACATATGGGAGGCAGACATGGAGTCTGTGGTTATAGTCTTGGACTAAAGACAATTCATCTGACAGAGAAACAACATATGAAAAAGGAAGGAAGACACTTAATTCCTTTAGAAAATATTTTGAATGCAGAATAGTGAGCTAGCACACAGTCATGCTCACTAATATTTTTGGTCTACAGGTTGCATTTTCTGGGAATTATTAGTTTAAACACAGGCATTATTAGCTTAAACAGAAGGCTTTGCCACTATTTGTTTCTGTTAGCTGCAGTCTCCATCAACCTTACCAAAGAATTGTCTCAGCTCAGGGTCAAAATCTCCATTCCAGTAAGGTCACACTGTATGTTATCCAGAATATGTGAAGATTTATACCTCTAATCAATGTTTAAAGAATGATCAGGAGAAACCATGTTAAATATTGCACACAGAGAACATCCTTATCCTTGTCAGGGAAAAGCCTTAGGAGGTGAAATGGCATCTCAACAGGCAGCTGACAAAATGGTTCTTATACTGCAATTGGCAAACCATTTCCACCTCATCACAGAGCATATATATTCCCATAGTATGATGAGAAACTTCCTCACCAGGATGGTAAGGCCTTTTAAAAGGCTGACATTGTCCCTAGGTTAAACAACATGGGAATTACCACAATCCTGAGTTATAGTAGTGAAGTACTATCAGAGAAGCCTCCAGAAATCCAGTTAGACTGATGTTGCTCTTTACAGGCAAATGATGTAGAATTTGTTCTCACACTGTTTTGGTACAGAACTCCTCTTTAACTCTCTTTAGAGCCGTAAAGCCTGTCTTGCCACTGTATAACTGCATAGACAATGCAGAACTCAGTAGTAAATAGATGATGTGTTTGCATTACTCTAGGTATTCCCACGTCCTAACACCCTTCATGAACTCCATACCAGCTGTGATTGCCAAAGCTTCTGTCATCCACAACCCCATCATTTATGCCATCACTCATCCCAAATACAGGTAAGTTCACTCTTACAAGCTATGTTTAATATAGCAAAGAAAATCTAAGAGTAAATTTGTCACTTTTAGGTCTAGTACCTGAACTCTCCTTCACCTGCTCATTTTAACTCTGTAGGACAGCCTTGCCCTCCCCAGGAACACTCCTCAATGCCACAGAAATGTCAGTGGAATTTGCACTTGGAACAAACTCCTGAGCAGATGGTAGTTAGAGATGCTTATGGATACTGATCTGTATTTACCTATTGCATGATAAAAGATGGAAACCTTTCCATCTCAAAGGAAAGCACCACAGATTTTTAACTGTCTTCATGAGAAGCAGACATAGGGCAGAGTTGCAAATAGCACTTTGTTACATTAACCAGGCCAGTGAGAGAGGCAATACAGTGAGCCAAACCACTTCTTCCCTGTTTTGTGAATCCTCCTCATGTTTCTCAAGGCTTTCAAATTTCAGGTAGTATTTCCTCTGACAGCTAAAATGAAGGGTTACTGCCACTCCAAGTTCAGATGCAGGCAGTGAGATTTGACAGATGGCAGCGATGCCACAGACAGGCTGTTGTTTCACCACCTACAAAGACCTACTGAGGAGCTCAACAGAGAAGAGATGGGCAGGAACATCTTTTTGGGGAAGGAACAGGAAAGCTAGGCCAGAGTTTTCCAACACTTCATATGAGCAAAGTAATACAGTAATATAAATGCACATTCTGTACAACTCTACAGATAGCCAGCAAACAGATGTGTAAGAGGAGCTAGAATAGCTGCTTAGGGGAAGATTAAAATAATTCATTATGTAGTACTTCTGCGAGGTTCAGTTTAAAGGGACACAATTTTATTTTTGCCCTGATTAAGCTGAAAGCAGATAAAACCTTGTTTTAATAGCTCCCTTCAGTTCCAAAGTTATATTTTAATGCCCTTATCCCTGCCAAGCAATAAATTTGAGTTCTGCAAACACTGTGAATAAGTGATCTTGCAGGGTGATTCTATATGAGATATCTGGTATCTGGAAAACTCTTTTTGTACCCAGTAATTTTCCAGTCCATGCAGCATTAGTTCATCTCTCTGAATAAATGCATTGTTTATGATGATTGAATTTTTGTGCTGACAGAAAAAAAAAAATTGACTGGTTCTACCTCTTATCCATTAGAAGAGCCATTGCAACATATGTTCCTTGCCTTGGACCCCTACTGAGAGTTTCTCCTAAAGACTCACGGTCCTCCAGCAGTTACCACTCCTCCAGACGAGCGACCATAACCAGCCAGTCTTCTGAGACAAGTGGGCTGCAGAAAGGAAAAAGGAGACTGTCTTCTCTCTCTGACAGTGAATCAGTAAGGGAGACACTTCCCATACACCCATTTTTAATTGCAAAGCAATTCATCTTCATATAGAGTCCTTCCAAGTGGTAGATTCTTTCAATGAAATGAATTATGGTGCTTGTTATAAAAACTCCAGAGAAAGTGGAGGGACAAAGCAAAATTAAAGACAGAAGGCTAAGTATAAAAGCAGAATGTAGATAATTTTCTTCTTGATGGTTGGTGACACTGCAGGAAGAGTGGAAAGATGGAACAACAGGAATTTTAGAAAGTAAGGTGTTACTGATAGGTAAGGCTTTATAAAGCCTTACCTATAAGTAACAATAAAGGCAGCATAGAGCTCAGTTGAAAGTCTGATCATACTTTTAAGTTGTGCTTGTCTCACCACAGATCTGCAGTCTGGATGCAGAAAAAAGAAACTGCTTTTAGTTCTCTAGTAAAAGCAAGGTTGTAATGAAATAGATACTGCTTTCTGAAAATGAGATGTATTTGGAAACATATTAATCATCAGATTTAGACAAATCAGTAAATCCATTACAGAATCTTTCTCACAGAAGACCTCAACAGCTTGCTGCTGCCAATCTAAGTGGAAACAACTGTTTTACACAGCAGCTGAAAACAGGGCAAGTACTTGGCATCCAGGCTCCCCTCTGCAACTCAAAGTTATATTGCTAACTAAATAGGCATATCAGTTTGTTCATTGCAGTAATTTCAAACTAAACTTCCAAATAACTGAAAAGAAAAAAATTTCTTGGCAGTTCTTTTTCACAGTCAGGATAATAATTGTATCTAGTCCAGCCAAGCGCTGAATTCTGACAGTTGTTTTTAACAGTGACATTTCAATTTCTTTGCCCTCTCTGTTCTTTTGACTTCTCAGTCCAATCAAAATGAAATACTTCTGGCTGGTAGCCTCTAGTCAGGTGGATGGTTTTAAAACTGGCTAATAGAAAAGGAACGTCTTTATATTGAATCGCTTACACTGCAAATCTTGATTGTTAAAAAAACAACAGACTCCCTCAGTAACATGGCTTTGTTTTCCCATTAATTGGAACAAAGTTTATAAACCCAGGACTCCTTACTGAAAAAAATATTTATAAAGCACTGATTCTGCAGTCCTGAGACATCTCCTTCTATTTGTTTCTGCTTCTACTCAAGCCACTTTGGAAACTTTGGCCCTAATTCCTCCAAACACCTGTGCTTCCTAAGTGGGCAGTACTGTGGCAACACTGTCTCCTTGGAGCTACAAGATGCATCAGAGAAGTTTCAACAATAGATTGTAACAAAACACTATTTTCTTTCAAATTTTGCAGTGCACCCTGTGGAAGAAAAAAAAAGTAAGCTGAATTTTAGATGCAAAAGAGTCGATAGTTTTATTTGTACTTCTTATAAACAGACTTTTATGAAATTATATATGGCAGAATTTTTGTGAAATGTCTTTTATACAATGCCTGTCTCTTTTATGATTTCTCTCTAGGTTTGTCTGGGGCAAACTGAATGAAAGTCTAAAGGACCTAGAGTAAATGTTTTTGCTGTATTAATTTTAGGGCTGTACTGAAACAGAAACTGATACTCCAAGTATGTTCTCCAGACTTGCCAGAAGACAAATTTCCTACGAAACAGATAAAGACACAACTCAGAATAGTGACATAAGAGCCAAACTGACAAGCCAGGATTCTGGGAATTGTGGGAAGGTAATAGACTGTGTAATACCTAAATTCTCTAACAACTGACAAGTTAAAAAATCTGCACATTGTACCATAATTAATCATGAAGGTTCCTGCCAAGAAGATGCGGATAACCTATGAGTTAACACAATGAATAATGACTTACAGGCTGTAAAAGGTCATCAGCTTTTTATTCCCACCCTGGTTCATTATTCAGCTGTCTTCATTGCATTTCTGCTGCTGTTTTAGAGAACTTAAAATCTGAATGGAGAGTTGTCTTGTGTTTGGTTTTAAGTGTGTATTTAGTAATATTTGTCTTTTGCTGTCCAAATTACTTGATTGATCTTGGTTGTCCCACCATTTGTTAGCAAATGAACAAATATGGTAAGATGTAAAAAACAAGGCTATCTTTAATATATCACTGCTTTTCAGTCAGTCCTTTGCTGTCTTCTTTTTTTCCACTATGCATTTTGCATATGTCTTACATTGTGACATACCTTTATGCCATTTACATCTGTTTTATCTGTGTTCATTTTTCAGACAGCTGTAGATGCTGATGACATATTGATGGTGGAACTGAATGCCACAGAGTACATGACTACACCTACTGTAAGAACTGCTATTTTAATATTTGGCAACAAAAACTAATGACAATCCCAGTCCCTGAACACAAATTAGGTTGTTTTTGAGATGCAAAAATTACACAATATTCCCAGAACAACGCAGAAAACATGACCACAAAGCGTAGACCACTGCTGAAACTGAGCAGAAGTTGAACATAGGTATTACAGGATTCTTCTGAAGTTCAGCTTCTTCAAGGAATCCAAATATTTTCTTGAATTTAGTACGTCCTATAATGAGGTCTGTGATTTCCTTCATGGAGCATGGAAGCATTAACTCTGTGCCATCTTTATATTAATGGTGTATATGCTAAGCTGAGACAGCCATTCTGATGGCTCATACCTCTGAGACAGCCTTAGTCCTGTGGCAAGAACTGCTGTACAAAGTGATGTAGTTAACTATTTAATGTTCTCTGTTTTGGGTTGCAGCAAACATCTAAAACATGCAGCTTGGAGGAAATCAAGGTCAGTTTTTGAAATATGCCATGTCACCTATTCAGTAGGATGTTGTTTGTTGTATTAGTGTCTGTTTCTTCTTCATCTAACACAGCTACAGCATATGGGTAAAAATATCTGACATCTCTCACAAGTGAATCACCTTGCCTTAATTCTCAGCAGACATGGAAGTAATGCTGCTTACTGTAAAAAAAATGCTAGTTAATCTTTCCCTCAATTTTTAACTCATTATGTAGTTTGCTTCCCCCTTCAACTTACCCATGCTGTTAACACTATATTTTACATTACCTCTTGCCCAATGACCCTAAGTAGTTCCTCTTTATAGAAAGACTCTTCACCTGATTGAATTCATAGGCTGTCTGAGCATATTCACAGTCTTTCTGTTCATAGTTGAATGTGCTGTCATTAGCCTGGTCCTTCTTCAAAGTAGACCAGCATTAAGTAGCAAATGCAAAGTCTTTAATCCTTTAGTACATTAGCTTGTTTAACAGGTGGGGTTTTTTTTCTTAAGTTATTCATGAAATATTAAAATAATGTTCAGATCTACTTTTCCCTCCATCACTTAAGTTTGATTTTCAGTCAGCCATGGGGAGTAGCAAAGTGCTAAATATATGTCATTTTTAATAGATCATTCAATGGGATCTCTTTGTAGATGCTTGTGTTGTCCATTTCTTGTAAATCTTTGCATCCTTTAGAAAAGGGTGAGCCTGAACAGTATTGGACAAAGAAAAGGAGAGTCTCACCAGGGAGCATCTTCAGTCAAGATACCCAGTATTACAATAACATGTAGCAGTGTCCAAGGAGCAGAGCTGCCTTCTACATACAACTCTGGTTTCCTGCACCCTAAATCCAGCAGTCACAAGCAGAACAAGAAGTCCAGCAGTTAAGTGAGTGGTGCAAGAACATCACCTTAGCCAACAGCTCTGGAACAGCTGTGGACTGGCTGAATCCAGAATACCTTCCTAGATTGGTCTGAAATGCTCCTACAAAGACACAGCACAAGACAAGCAAGGATAAAAATATGAGGAGTGATCTTTCCAGCATCAGAACTCTCTCCAGTGGATCAGATCTTGATCTGAGACACAATGTAATTTTAATACTTCTTCTTTATGCAGCTCACAAAAAAATTTTCATTTGGATTGTACTCTGCTCACATACGTTCCCACCACTGCACAGACCTTGCCTAGAAACCTCCTAGGATTAACCTGAGAGGAAAGTATAATATTCAAAACTGGCTTTGTTCACTTGGTGTATTAACTTCAAAGCTATTACAGAGCTAAAGCTGAGAAATGTGGGGGGAAATGTACATTACTTCCTGATGATGGTTTCTTCATTATTGTAAAGTTGCTCAACCAAATGTAAACTTAATTACACAGTCAGTGCCCCCTTCTCTCATTAATGACACATTTTCTCACATTTTCTTCTACAATCCAATGAAAGGCAATGCACTCTAGCAGTAATTTAAAGTCTCATGTCTTTATTTTAATTCTGAGACAGGGAAAGAGAAAGGAGTAACACTTGAGGAAAAGACTATGGTCCTTTCCATAATTAGCTTCTTTTCCAACAGTGGCTTAAGAGATTATTTTAACCCATTCTCAGCTAACTTCCACAAAGCTATAGGAGATTATTATGAAATTCCTTCTGACTTTCCTTTAGCAGGTTTCAGGAAAAGAATCCAGAATACAAAGCAATGTTTGTACTGAAATGTCTTATGGGTAAGTCAATACATCTGCTTTTTGATACTTCAAAGTTGTTTACTCTTTGATGTGCTTTTCTAAAGTAAATATAGGGAGGAGAAGGTTTAGTTCCCCAAAAATAGTTGTTCTAGAGACGTATGGAATCCACATCATTCCCACTTTGGCATTTTCATTTCTCCTTCTCTAAACAGCAGCATTTGTATAGCTGAGGGTTTTCTTCTGCAGTGACTAAATCCACGAGATTGTACTTCTTTCTTCTGAAAGGAAAGGGAAAAATTTCTATCACTAGTGACTTTCTGCTTTTCCCTAGTGTCTCTCCTAGTGCATAAGAAGAAGTGAACAAAATTCATTTGCAATTCAAAGCACTCAGTCCAAAGTGGGGCTGAGCCAGAAAGAACAGGGCACAAAGCACTATTGAAACAGTTCTGCCCCATAGGCCCTCCAGCAGTTTTTCCTTTGGTTGCAATAATGGAGGGAACCCAGCAAGGCATTTTTTGTCCTAAGTAAATCAATTCTTTCCTATATCACATCAGAAAAAGCCATAAAATCAATAAAAATGTAATTAACTTATTATTTTGAGGGGAAAAATCAGTGGGTTCCAGAAGGTCTAGAGCATTGTTTTGAAGTAAACCACTGGAAACTTAGATCAAACTGTGGTTTATTAAAAGGAAGGTTATTAAAACTAAAATGAATCTGATAATGACTTCTGCAGCAGACAAGATGTTAATCATGAAAAAAAGTGAGGCATTCAGGCTGGTAATAAACTGCCAAAAGAAACACACTGTTCAAAATCCACAGTGTTTTTATGTAAATGAAATCATAGTCATCAGAGATGGAAAGGAGCTGTTACAGTCTCTCCCTTCACCTACCACAACAGGATATTGTCACCCAGCAGAGGACAATATTAAACTGATAATATATACAGCTAGCAATAAGAGAAAGAAGATAGAAAACATCTTCAAACAGGAAACATGTTCAAAGATATTCCTCAGGTCTAAGGGGTTCTATTACAACTTATTGCTGAGGCCTTTAAAAATATTTAAAAGTGCGAAACATGTAATTCTTTCTTTGTCACAAAGGCCATTGACACTACTGAAAGATGGGAAGAAACAATAGCAAATGCTGCCTGTTTCACATGGGTCACAAAAGACTGAATCTGTCAATAAAGTAGGTCTAACTCACATGTGCTGTTTGATGTGTTAACAAGGAGTGTATGATACATGTCACTAATAGCTACATCCTTTGCTGCAGTCATGACTTTGTTCCAAGCAGTACTCTTCAAGACTGCACTCTGCACTCTTCTGCATTCCCTTCCACTTTTAGAGGGTATAAAAAGAATACTTCCATGGCTAGAAGAGCTTTACGAATCCCCAGCATGTTGTTCTCTGTATCCCTCAACTCCAACATGTATTAGAGATTAGTTTGTATCTATAAAAAGAACTACAGCTGTTCATGCTCATCTACTTACAAGAGACTTGTAAAGCATATATTAATTAGGGAGAAATTGTTTGTGAGCACTTCAAAACCCTTGCGTGTACTCTCTGTGTAGCTAACAGCTTTGCCTTCCTTCACCTCTGCTATGTCTATAAAAATGATCCAGGGGAAAGCCTACAAAATTCATCTCATCTGAATATCTCTACAAGTGGTTCCACACTGTAACCCCTGCGGCATTTGGAATAAATCATTATTAGTTCATATTTCATCTCATCCCAGCAGATTTATTTGTGTCCTGTATCCTCCACTTGGCAGCCATTCTCTTGGTTTTGCTGTCTCTTTACACCCTTCAACACAGATGACTGATTGGATTAAAATAATTTAGGACTGAGATGATTCACGTTTCACTTAAAGTCAACTGTACAGGCTGTTCTGCAGAGACCGCCTGTAGTTTACCATGCACTTGGACATGTTCCAGTGACTTGGAGTGTGACAGGACTAGGGCAAATCTGAGACACTTCCCTGTGGCCTTTTGTACTCCAGCAGCTGTTCACAGAGCAGGCTGCTGGCAAAAGCAATGGCAAGTGGTGCTGGGAGCTAACACACAGGCGCTGCCCCTTCATGGGGGCACAAACTCAAGCTTGGGTCACCATAGAAACTGTTTGGTCTGATCATTCAAGCAGTTCTGCAAAACGGCTGAGCAATGGGTCACTACTGCTGGACCTGTGAAGGATGTGCCAAGAGCCACTGTAAGGAGTGGCTGCTGCAAGCCAAGACTGAAGGACTGCATAGGGCAGCAGCCACACATTGCCAATCTTTCCAATTTTCACCTACAACCAGGGTCTTACTCCCCATGCTTTCCAGCTTATGATCACATTCCGTGCTTTTGGAAACCTTTTTACACCCACCACTGAACTAAAAAGTGTCATCATAGAATATGACATTGAGCATTGACATTTCACACATTCTCAAGTAAGACAGGATAGCAAACAGTATTTTCCTTGAAGTCATGTGCAAAACCCACGGCAAGCTTCACATTCAGAAGTAAACAAAGACACCTCCAATGCTTTTTTGGGTGTTTCTGGAGCTTTAGGGTCTAACATGAGTAAGTCACCATTCCCACTTGTGCCCATTTTCCTCAGGGTTCTTGGTGCCATTTTTTCCTCAGGCCATCCCAAAAATTGCCACCATGTCCCTTCATCCTCTGATCCCTCAGTGAAAGGCACTGCTGTCCCAGTAACTCTGACAGGGCACCCATCTGTCTCTGCTGCTGAAAATACTGCTGAAAGAGAGTCCTTACCTGCAATGCAGTGTTAGTATCACACAATGGTATTTCAGGGGCTGGTAACAAGTATCTCTGTTCAAACACCTGTGTTTGTAGCCTTGGAGTTGCTAATGTCATAGGAATGTTATGAAGAGGTTTATATAAAAGCAGTCTTAAAACAAGTAAATAAATTCTTATTTGTGTCATTCTGAGCAACTCTAGACATGAGCCACAATCCTGTACACTAAATGATTACTGTGCCTCCTTTACCCCCTCAAATTTATAACCTAAATGCTCATTTTCAAACTTATGCAAACTTGACAAGAGTTGTCAAGATTTACAAGCTGTCTTGTTTACTTCTAACAGACTGAGCATATCATCAACATAAGCTTAATAAAGGCAGAAAAGTTTCTCCACAGCAAATCCAGCTTAACAGTCCGATAAAAACCAATTATAAAATTTTATTTGTGTTTTGTAGGAAAACACTTTTTTTAGTTACAGCAGTTCTGGAAGCTCTGCTGGACACATAGCACTGGAATTCTGTATACCCAGCTTGTAGAGCAAAGAAAATGCTGCAAGAGTCACATCAGTGTAGGAAAAAGAGCCACTTTCATTTGGCTTACTGCAATCCATAGTCAGTCATAATCCACCAGATCCATGACTCAGAAGCACATCAAAATTGGCCTAAGTAGGTCTTCTAATAGTGACTGTAACTTGGAGGATAGGTAGAATGTGTAACTTTGTCAGGCTTGAATCAAGCCTCAGGTATGATGTAGAGCAGAGAGAGCTGCAGCTCTGGTTAAGCTGTGCCAGACATAACCTGAGTAAAGCTCATCATGCGCATCAAAAATAAACATGACACCTATGCAAATAACTTGCTAATGAGAATTTTTGTGGGGCAGATTTTACCCACAATGTAAAAGCAAAGCCATTGCTCATTTCCCTCAACACTTACACTTCCACAAGTGTACAAGAAGATACTTTGGAAACAGAGACAAAAATCTGAGACTACGTCATTGTATAGCACACAGTCTCCAATGTAAAGTTGTGTAGAGCAACATTTCCTGAATAGGTGTGGGACACTTATGGGCATAGTTACAATTGCTGCAATGTTTTCCACTGACTGGAAAAATAAAAAGGAAAATCTATAACCTTCCACAGTGTCATGCCTGAAAGGTTGCAAAGAAAGTGGCTGTACCTCTGATGTAACAGCATTTCCCTCAAAAGCTTCAGTACTTCAAAAATGTATTAAACACACCCATGCACCCTTTGCTGTGAAACTGGTGAAACTGCTTTCTTATTAATTTTTCAGATGCCTAAAGTTAATTATATGCATAAATACATACACAACCCCTCAGGACACAAAAGTGAAATGAAGGAGTTAAGAGTATGTTAGGTCAGTACTAAAAGTTAGGGAATTTTAAAAAAAATTTTCCAGACTAGTATTTGCTGCTAATGCCATGGAACTTTACATAAATTTTTTTTCTAAGTTTCCGATTTTTTAAAGCCAAGGCTAATACTGATAGGTGAGCTGAGTTGTGAATTTGATTTGATGTAGAAAGCAGCAAGCACTTTGATATAGCAAACCCTTACCAAGAGGAGGAATGACAGTCCTGAAAAAATAAATACGAGTTTGAATCAGAAGTTCAAGATTGTATTTTTTCTTTTTTCCATGTTTTCTGTGTGACCTTGGGAAAATTACCTAATCTTCTCATATCTAAGTATTTCTGCCCAAAATAGAGAAAATATGCTCTTCATCATCATGTAGCTACTCTCAACTAGCTTTTACAGTTCCAAGATTCACAACTGGAAATAGAATTTTTTCCCTTTTATTTTATTCACATTTTCTTCCTCTACTGTACAGTCATCAAAACATCTAAACTACACTATCACATATGAAAGACACAGATTGTTACTGAAGGGAATAAAGGATGCATAGGCATTCTTTTTCTCAACAGAAATAATTTACAGATGCTCACCACACAAACTTCAGTTGTTATCTACAGGTAACGTGAGTGAAGTAGAATCAGGCATTTTATTGTTAAGTTCTAACTAAGAAAAATATGTAGCATGTAATTGTGTGCATGTTTTTGATCAAAAGCCCTATATGAAATATAAAGGTTTGTCCCTTGAAGTGAGCAAAGTCAGGATGGTAGGACCATTTTTTGGTTTTTCTTCTCTATTAAGGGGGCAGAAATTGTTCACAGAAGAAGGGAATCTTTGACCAGCAATGTCATCCAGGAAACAAGGGTAACATAAACTGGGTGAAGCACTACAAAATCAAACCAACAAGATTTCCACAAACTTCCCTGAATGTTGTAGAATGGAAATAAGTGAACACTGTATGGTTTAACTGGCTCTGAACATTAGATAGTTGTTTCTGCCCTGTCCAGACATGAGTTACACTTTCAGGACCAACTTCTACTTTCATGCACAAAAGAGCTCCATGAATAATATCAAAGGATTTAAAATAGGACAATTCATCAAAGCTTGAACTCCAAGAACTGTTAAGAATTAAGTGAGGCTCACCATGAAAGGAAGGAAAGAAGGCAAGAATAAGACTATACTATTAAAAGCTTATAGAAGTGTTTCTAGTGGCTGGAGCATGTGGCTACTATCACAGCATGCCAGAATCTCTAGGGTAACTGTCCAGTGCTGACCTGTGACTTCAAGGAAATCAGTTCTCATCAGAGTCCCAGCAGTATTAACATACACCAGACTGGTCATGGTTACAAACACATAACCATAGAATAAAACATATGAAAATGTTTTCAGTAATACCTCTTCCCTTATTTGTCTATATTAGATATGTTATGCAAGTTTACCTTTAAAGAAACAAGAGAAGAAGAAAGAGAGGTTTTAAAACAAAGAAAATTGGTTTTCTTTTTGACAAAATGTTTCAGATCTAAACTTACAATTTCTTTCCCAGTGTGCTCACCTTCATCATCTTGTGCAGACTGCAGAAATCCTGCTTAGCTTAGCCCACATCTCTTAGAGATTCTTCTCATTTTCATGAGGGACAAGTCAACTGTTCTCTAGTTAACCCACAGGGCCAGAGGGAAGCCCCTTGCTGACACTTTCCATGAAGCTGCTAAGAAATAGCTGTTTGTCCCCCCACTTTCCTTTCAAATCCTGGTCTCTTGGTCAGGATTCAGCTCCTCTACCTGCCAGGTTCTGCAGTTGAGCATTCCTTGACACT
Organism: Ammospiza caudacuta; assembly: GCF_027887145.1. NCBI lineage: Eukaryota > Metazoa > Chordata > Aves > Passeriformes > Passerellidae > Ammospiza > Ammospiza caudacuta. Next base: position 12,338,021 of record NC_080601.1, read on the forward strand.
CATTCCATGGGCAGTCCTGCTTTCAAGCCCTCCCAGCAGCACCACCATCTTCTCATTTTTAGTAGTTCACACTTCTAGTATCCCCTTCCAAGCAGCCCCAATGCCCTCAGGTGGCAAAACCAGCATTAATTAAACACACCTCCCTCCTCCCTCCTGGCTTTTAAAGGAACTATTTATGCTTCTACCTTAACATGTAAACAGATGGAGTCTGGGCTTATAATAACCCTCCAACTGTGATTTAAAAATATAAATCCTTTTGATGCTGCTGTCCTCAGCTGAAGCCTCTGAGTAACAGAAGCACATGGCAGAACCCTTAATGTGTATTGATAGATCTTATTCAAAGTGCTATTTTCCAGATGCACTTGTTAAAACTCACTTGCTGCTGCTGCTCAGTGAAGTAAGAAGAGAACTTAATCTGATGAAGGACAGAGTTGGGGTAGTAGCATCAGGCAGATTGGTGGTTCATCACATTCACTGCATGGATTCCTTTTGACAATCATTCCTCTGAAAAAGAAAAAGCCACACCAGGCTTTCAGGTTCAGGATCATTATGTTCAGTGAGATGAGAAGTAAGTTTCACACAGAAAAAGCTGCTCTCTTTAGGCACTGTAGATATCAGGCTTTTTTCACCTGAAGAAATTAGAACCATGTAAATTTCATGAAACATGATGTGAAACTCCATTTCAATAAATCACACCCACTTTAATTCTTGTTCTACCCCAAACTGTGATGGTAGACTATGACCAAAGGCAAAAGAAGGAAAATAAGAAAACACAATTCAGAATACCCATTAGCACTGCATCAAAATAAATTAACTGCAAATCAATCAGGGAATCCAAAAATGTTGAAAAACAGTAATATCAAACAGGCATCTTCTCTTTCTGTTTGTGGGTCAGAAAAGGGACTCAGTTACCATCTTGTGTCAGATTTCTCCTTGCTGCTTTCACTGAATCCTTGATTTTCCTCACATGCAGGAGCCAAACCATTGTGATTCCAGAGACAGGGCTAAGGAGGCCACAGCACGTGTTAGAAACTGCACTTTGCAGTTTCTCTTCATTGTGCTGTTTCCTGAAAGAGTCCCATCACAGCTGAACCTGCTCCATTTTCACTGGGTCACAGTACAAAGACAACAGCTTCTCAGAGCATTTCTGAGCATAGCAACAGTGTGAGCTGCCTGAATTCCAGCTTGTAAAAATAAAATTACTGCAGGAATTTTCAAAATAACACAGCTGACTGTCCAGTGTCACTGGAAGCCATTTCTGGGAAACCCAGGATTTGGGGTTTACGATCAGGGCATTTCTTTAGCCAAAAGATGATCAAGGCCAGATGTCACCAGAACAGCCATACAAGCAGGAATGGCACAATACCAGTAAAGACTTACAGCAAAAGGATTTCCAGAATTCAGCCTTACAGGGTGGATCCTGATGGGAACTGAGTTTCTCATCCACTACTGAAGGGGAATTCTCTGAACAGAAAATCAAGGGAATTAAACAACTTCATGAGGATCATAAATCAATTCTGAATCTTTCAATTAAAAACCAAAAAGTCCAGTGGCAATAAAGCAACATCCTCTACTAAACACTTTGTATCTTTGTGACTACTTGCTTAAGATTTTCACAATACTAGTACTTATTCTCCAGTTTTGTATGTCAGGACTGGAGACAGAAATTTGAAAAAGAATTCTGGTGGTCCAAGGGACATTCAATTGAACTTCAACAACTGACAATCTTTGGAAGTCCCAAATGCAACACTCACAGCTATTACATATACAGTGAGTTACGCCACAGGACACTCAAAATGTTGATTGATTTGACAAGTCAAGAGGACCCTGTAATGTTTCTGTTTCAACATGTGACTAACTTGCAGGCACTTGTCTTTCTCTGCTTCCTCCTTCCAAGATCTAGTGGCTTGGTTCCAGCAGAATCATTTGACTTCAGTAAAACTAGTTTACTTGATCTAAACTTGAAAGAGCTCATAAGAGGAAAAAGCTCATCACTGAAACTTACATTCTGTTTCCTCTACAACTTATATCCAGCATGAAAAGGAAAGGGCTGAAAAACAAAACAATAGAAATGGAATAAAGAATAAGACATTCCTGATGGCTTGTCTGGAAGTTCTATTCTTGTTAAGTCATGCCCTGTTTTAAATAATTGGGAATTGAAACAGGTTACTTATACAATAGGATCCTGAATTTGTATTACATTTGTCCTCCCAGAGCTCACTGAAACTCAGCTGGAAAGCTTGGCTGGCCCTAAACAAACTTTGAATTACTGAAACTGCCAATAAAGCTACAAAATAATTTATTTTACTTATTGGGATTGTACAGATACAGTCTAGACCGTTTTGTTGACACGGTGTGCCTTTCTCTATTAGTCCTTTGCTCTGCTTACTGTCTGAAAACATTGTGCAAGGACAGAGCTGATTGCTCAGTTACTGTCTAGTGAGTTGTATATTACCTGGCCATCAAGATAGTCTTGATCTTTCTTCAAGGCTGGGAACTGAGATGCCAGAAAGAAGAAAAACATATACCAGCACTCAGGCTCCAGCAGCAGCTAAGTTAAACTTAAAGTTTCCTCAGCAAAATTTATCCCAGTTTTCAGACATCCCAATGAAAACTGCTTCAATAAATCAATGGACTCAACTGAAAAAATCATCAGCTCAAGGCACCAAGTAATCAAACTGAACAAGACTGCTACTCAGCTGATCCTGCTTTGTGGTAAGTATCAGAGATAGTTCTGAGTCAGAGTAGGGCCTTAACTCCTTCTGTGCATTGGGCAATTTGATTTAGCATGGTACCCAAGATTATCTGTAAAAGGTCAAATCATTTACTCTTGGAGTGCTGCAAGGCAAGTTCAGGAAGGTTCTGCATACTCAAACAGAAAATTAACAGTGCTTGTTGTAAGAAAGATGCAATGATGGATTAATGAATCTTCAATGGAGAGATGCAGAGAAATACCAAAGGAAAAAAGTGGGAAGAGATTCACCTTTCCCTTTACACAAAGAGCCTGCATTTACAGCTGAGTATTTACAGTTAAACAATGAGTTAGAATGAAGAGGACAACATTTATTTAGCCAAACTAACTGAAAATACTGATTTTTAAGAGAATTCCAGCTTTTCTTCTATCTAAAATCAGTGCCCTAGACATTTGTGCTGACATTTTGGGGCCAGATTAGCTCAAATTTAGCATGAAAGTGGTGAGGGTTATAAGTCAAGCAGCATTTCTGGGGATCATCCTGCTGACAATCCCTCTTGAATTATCTACTCCATAACTCTGTTTTCACTCTGTACCAGGAATGCTATGCTAATAATATAGCCCAGGGAAATGATAGGAACAGTCCAAGGAAATTATCATGTGGAGAGCCTTCTTTTTCATGTCTGAGCAACACTAGAATTGCAACTCACAATTCTATTAAACTGTATGCAACAGCTTCACATTTTGATTATTTTGTTTGCTTTGTTTGCTCTTATATGTGGGCAACATTAGGAAGCCTGCAATATTACCAAGGTAAGACTGAAAACAGGAATGATGAATCTCTATCTTGCAAGGATAAAATTACTAAAGTCACTAAAAATATGATCCTCATCTGAGCTGTGTTTGCTACACATTCCTAAGATTTTCTGCAAAAGAAAATAATTTTGGAGATCCAAAGTATTAGATTCCTTTGGCAGCTTTTTTGCCAGTGCCAGAACACAATCCCACACGAATCAGACTGTTAACTGGACATATCTAAAGTCCTAATTTTAAAGAAATTCCTCCTAGTCTTTAGTCGAAAGGGAATTGAAAACTGTGAGTTGTTTTGACGGTTGCCCATTTATTTGCCAGTGACAAAAGGAACAAACCACTGAGTCTCCTGCCCCCTTATGCAGCATGTGCAAAGAACTGGGAAAAACAGAACTGCTAAGCAATCCCAAATGGAACAGCCTCATTTACTGGAGCTGTTATAGTTTGGGTAAATGACAATGCAAATGCAGGCCAGATCTGCACTCCTCTGAATGCCAGCACTTCTGTCTGAACAGTCACATCAGTGTGGCCACACAGAATTAACACCTACACAGCCCATCCAAACCAAAGGCAGTACCTTCTTCCATACTTGTTCCTCAGCAGGGGCTCTCAGAAAGCCACACTCAACACTAGTTTATTTCTCGACTCAGAACCCCTTCAGCTGGGCAGGGAGTGAGATGAGATGTCAAAAGCATTATTCCAAGACAAAGCTCATCCATACTTTGTACTGCAATGTCTGCACTTTACTTGATAATTTTCCTAATATCATCATTGGTGAGGAGCCACTCAGTACCTGAGGAGGCCAGCCTTGTTGGGTAGCATTCTTTTAAATTTCCATCCCTGGTGGTTGCACCATCAGTTTAAAATTACTGCAAATAAACTGTGCAGACAGCTTACCTGATAAACCTTATGAAACCCTACTGCAGAAATTTATGGAAAAATGAGGGGCCTTTTTACAAGAAAAACAATGTTTCTGAGATTGATCTGAGGCTGAACAGCTGACAAAACAGTTTGGAAGATCAGACTGTGATTAGAAGAAAGGATAAAAGACCAGGAGAAAGACTTGTAGAAAATTAGCCCTTGACAGAACTATCTGAATTCTCCAGTGAAGGAAATTGACCAGGCTGGAAGGAAACTCATGGGTCAAAAGCAAATCACACTGAGTGAGTCACTGAGGAAAACAGACAGCTAAATCTATCAGTAAGCTACTTTCCAGAAAGCAAATAGGATTGTTTGCACAAGATAGCCCAGCCAGTGCAGTCTCAGTGCTCAGCTTTTCATAAGTGGTGACCCCAATGGTGTTCCAGGGAACTATTCCAAGGCCATATTTCTGAAACTTCATTTAAAATGTGAGTTTAATACTGCCACTAGTGCTTTTTAGAAAAATGGGACAGAGGATTTTGTCCCTCTGGCAGGCACAAGGTTCTGGGAACAAGCCTGCAGGCTCTTTCAGAGAGCACTGAGCAGGTAGAGCTCCCATACTCTCAAGTTCCCCAGCCCTGAGTGACGCATGGAGAAATATACAAGCTTGGGTGTTTCATTCTGTTTCAAACAAAAACAAAAGTCTGAAGCAAAACTGATCCACCACTCATCAGAATAGGTTAATTAGCCACTTCTCAGTCATTCTTGCTGGTACTTTTACTAGGGAGCAGAAAATCAGGTTCTTGAAGGCCTTGGAAAGGCCAGGTATAAGTCCTTAAATCTAAATATGATTTTTTCTATCACACATAGAATGGGATAATCTAACAGAACATCAAGAAATAAACATAATTTCCCACCATCTGGATCATGTTTTCCAGCCTAAATCACCAAATATGCTACTTTATGAGGTTGCTCACCTCATCACAAGATGAAAAATGTTTCCATTGGGGATTTAAGCCAACTTGTCAGTGGAATATTTTTGCAACTGCTATTAAGTCACAATCCATATGAATATGAATTTTGGCCAAAGATAAATATAGAAATAATTTAGATCAATTTTTCCTGGCCTTGTCTATGCATCCTGTACATTGGAATTGAAGTGTAAGGAGACTTGAGGTTCCATAAGACGAGAAACACTAAACCTGAACTGCGACCCTTTAAGCGGGCAGGAGCTGAGAAGTTTCTCAAACGGGCTGTGTATTTCAGCGATTCCATGCCGTGTTTATCGCGGCCCTCTCGGCCCCTCAGGGCGGGCTTTGGCCCCGGTGCCGCCCGCGCCGCCGCCCTGTCCCTGGTGCTGACCGGGCACGGCCGCTCCGCTGCGGAGCCTGCGCGGGGAACAGGCTTTTCTTTTTTTTAAATTTTGAACAAACTCATAAAGCAGTGGCTCTGTCATTGCACTGAGAAAACAGCTGACTTTCTGCAGGCTACTTTGGGGGAGCATAACATAAAAAGCCAAAAAAGCAAAGCAAACCAAACAGAACTGCTGAATAGAGGGACGTATGGAGCGGGCTGCCTGGTCCTTGACAGCACTCGGCAGGACCAGTGGAGGCACCACAAGGCTCAATCTCTTAAAACATATCAACATCACTATCCTGGTGGGCAATTAAATTGTTCGTTCTGCATTTTTTGTCTTCCAAACCCTTTGTCTTCTCTCGGGACATCGTTTTAACTTTTCCATTTAACTAAAACGACCATTGCTGATCAGCAGCAGTGAATCAGCGGGGGAAAACAACCTCGCCCGCACTTTTCCTAGGGGTCAGTGAATGAAACCACCGTTCTCACTCGTGTTCCGGCGGCGAGCAAGGGAGCTGAAGGCTGCGAGCTCCGAGAAGAGCTTTTGCTGAACTTGGGCAGGACAGCAGCCCCTCCCGGCCCTCGCCGCCTTCCAGAGCGTTCCTGGTCCCACCCGCGGCGCAGCCCCCCCGCTCCCGCCGCCATTTCATCCCTCGCATCCTTCCCTGAGGGCTCAGACGCGGAACGCCCGCACCCCGGGATACCTGCTGCCCCGCAGCTCGGCCGAACCGCTCCCCACAGCTGTGTGTAACCTTCCCGTTCTGCCACCGCGGCCCCGAGGTGATCTCGGCCCAAACTCGGATATTTACACACCGCCGGCAGCGGCTTCTCGCGGATCGCTCCCTGCGCCACCGCTTGAGGCAAATCCCCTCCCGCGGCGCCTCGCGCGCCCAGCGCCCCCTCACGGCGGGATGGGGAGCGGCCAGCTCCCTCGGCGCGGCGCTCCTGGCGGCCCGGGCGCTTTAAAGGCTCCACCTGCGGGGCAGCGGCTCTTCCCTCGCCTTGGGGGCGGGCGGGTGCCTCGGCGCTTCCCTCGGCCCCGGTCGCGGCCGCCCCCTGGCTGCGGGGCCGATGTCCGTGGGTGCGGCAGCCGCGGCTCCCGCGGGGGCGGAACCGGGACCGGGAGTCACCCGGCGCGGCCCGGGCAGCGCTGCGCGGCCGGAGGCGGCGGGGGGCGGCCGCTCGGCCCGGAGGTACCGGTGAGCGAGACGCTGCGGTGCAAGGTGGGTCGCGCCGCGACTACAGCGTGTCTGTAGCGGAAAATTAAACCCCGCAGAGCCCTCACTGGGAAGGCAGAAGTGAGTAGGCGAGGCTGAAGTGTAACTTTTGGGAGGCTGCTTAGTTATCTTGCACCCGTGCGGTTATAGCCGCGCCGCTACATCAGCGTGCTGTGGTGATCCCTGAGGAATCTGCGATGGCCAAATTACACTGACGGCGCAGGGTCCCTCTCGTAAGGCTCGTTGTGCGCTCCCCCAGCTGTGCCAGACAGCAGGCAAAGCCTCGCTGTTTTCTCTTTCCGAGGCCAAATAGTCAATTAGGTTCCCGTGCAGCAAGGCACAGATTGCACTAGTCATGGGATTGCTGTAAACTTTCCTGGTTTCAGCCCAGAGTTGGAGAACAATGAAAACCGAACAGCATCACATTTTGCAGACTTCTTTTTCTGCCTCAAGTACATGAATTAGAGACTGAGCACTGTGTTTTAATCCAGTTTGCTGCTGTTGATTCATTTTCTCACCTCAAGTGAGTAACCTAAGTGCTGTGGTTTTGTTTATAAACAGAATACGGTTAAAACAATGGATGTTTAGGCGTTCTTTACCTTAATATAATAAGTTTTCTTATTATGGGAAGGTAAATACCATAGAAGTCCTAAGTATTTCATGGAATAGTAAGTGTCTTTAAAAACAATGACTGAAAAGCTGGTAAGATAAGAACTTCCTAACATACACCTAAGTCTTCACAGTCTGGAGAGGTATTTTCCCCTTCCCTTTCATGGTGAATCTGTCTCTCCACAGGTTTCCAGTTTAATACAATTACCAAAAAAATCTTAATATCTTTAAAAGTTTATTTCTGACTAAACTGTGTTGTATACCAAATCTTTTATGGTAGTGAAAGGAGATTGGTGTAGGGAGAAAAAGGCCATGCAGCAGAGGAAAATAAGTGTGATATACAGGTGGTTTTATTTTTTGTAAAGATGGAAATAGTCATGGTGAAGGATCTAGAGGGAGGGGTAGATAGCAAAGTCGGTTAATTGGTAAAGAGATACTGGCAGCAGCAAACAGCCAAACAGGAAACATTTGAGCTGCATTTCTGAAGGCATTATATTACAGAGAATGAAGATAATATTTTTTATATTGCTCTAGCATATTTTCCCAGTGTTATCAGCTTTTTCTGGAACCCACAAAGCACAGTCTTAGTAAGATACTGACAATACAGAATGTGGTGAAGCCAAGTGTGATAGAAAATTTAGTAGCTTGAGAAAGATCAAGACTGAGGACAACTTGATAAAGGGGCTAAAATGATCTCAGAAATCCTAAGGTCTGCAAGAATTGAAGGATTTTAAATCAACAGGTGAAACAAAGCTGTACACGAAGTACAAGTAGGATTAGCTCAACTTAGTTCAGAGTTCAGCAGTGAAGGGAAGGAGATCACAATGAGCTCTTTTGCAGAATAGTCTTAATTTGGAAGCAATATTGAACTTGTGGGTAAAAATATCTTCACTCTTGATAATTAATTTTATATTCAGTTTGCCACTGGCAAGGTAGGAATTCAGAGCTAATTTTTTTTTTTCATCTCTAATATGTCAGTTTCAAACGCCTTAGCATTGCTTGGCTAATATTTACTAAGTGTGTACTATTTCCTCCTGTGGATGACAATGAAGATCAGTCCCCAAGTACAGCTGTTGATTTCATGTGAAATGTACTTATCATTGGGTTGATTCAAAACTTTGGAAAATTCTAGGATTGCCCATATTGAACAGCTGGTTCAAAGCTTGGGTTTTCTTCATGCATGTGTTTAGTGAGTAGTTTCTTCAAAGGCTCCATTTACCTCACTTTGCCACTCTTTTGAAGGATTGTAGATAATAGTCCTAGGGACAGTTCAGGAATCCATGGGACAAAAAGGGTGTGTTTGTCATAAAGCTGAATGCTGCCTTCTTGTACTGCCACTCCCTCAGGTGAGGAAGATTGAAAGAAGATAATCTTTTTGCCCGGTTTTCTTTTTTTTTTTTTTTTTTTTTTTTTTTTTTTTTTTTTTGGGGGGGGGGTTTTGTTGGTTGGTTTTTGTTTGGGTTTGTTTGACTGGGTTTTTTTCCCTAGGGAAAAGTCTTATCCATCTTGTTGAATATCCTTCTATTAAAGAGGAGATGATAGTGTATTCATGCACGGCACAAATCTTTCACTTGCCTAAACATAAAACATTGAAACCATGACCTTGTAAGCATCTTTTTAGTTGCCAGAGATTCATAGTCTGTTGCAGCGCAGAAGTCAAGCTCTCAAGCAATCCGCTTCTGAAATCCTTGATGATCCAAATGATACAGCCTTGCTGCTGCAGTAACAGTAATTCAAGTCTCCCCTGTGCCACAGGAGCTAAAATATAACCCCGACTAATGTTTGTGAAGTAGTGGCAACTTGAACAATTGGAATTTCCATTACTGGTTTCCTTCCCCCTTAATGTAGCCTTGCCACTAGTGGCTTTTGTTTCATTCCCTTCGCGTGTGTGCGCTCCCGAGCCCGCAGCTGCGGCTCTCCCAAAGCCTGCTCGCTGGAACGCGCACGGCACGGGCTCCTAGCACGTGTGGATTGTTTCCCTGCTGCAACATCTCTGCTGGGCTTGGGCAAGGACAGCTCTGCTCGGGCTCGGGGCGTTTGCTGGAGGTGGTGGCACTCTCCTGTGCCTGGTACCCATCCAGCTTCCTCACAACTGTTCCCATCAGTCAGCTGGGAATAGCCTGGGGCAGGAGGGGGGCTGCCTGGGGAGCTCTGGAAAATCCGCTGGTTTGATATGTGTGGAGAAAATGTCACCCTGCACCTGGAATATGTTTTTTTGTTTAAATGTCACCCCTTACATCAGTGACCTCATCTGACTCAGCACTCAGCACAGCTTCTCTCTGAAGGGAGGGAGCTTTAAGCAAGTCATGGATTTTGACGTAGCCAGAGAATGTAGGGAAGAAGGCGCACCATGAGAAACAAAATCTGAGCAAACAAAACTTATTTTTGAAACAGACTAGCAGGCAATTATATAAAGCAACTTAAAACCTAATCTAAACATCAGAAGCCTCTGAAAAATAAGGAAATTGACAGTTCTGTACACACAGTTTATTTCAGCCTCTGGTTTCCCAGGAGGTTTTGCCGAGGTTTGTGCTGGTAGCTGTGGCGACGCTGTACCTGCTACACTGATGTCTCACCTTGAAAACAGGGCAGGGCTGAAACAGCCATCTGGGTGAATCACCAGCCTTGTTATTCAGAGGCTGATTGTACTGAAAGTCTGTAGAAGGTGAGGCCTGTGCTAAGAGTGTCCCTAACAAATGGACCTGTGACTACAGCATGAGCTTCTGTAGCATTTTAACTTCATTATTCGGAGCAGAGCTTTCTTCAGGCAGGCAGAGGGGATACAGACACTACGAGAGGCTTAGAGCGTGAAAACTCTGGAATATTCTTTTTCTGAATCGCACCTGATAGGGATAGTGCAGATGCATGAAAGGGCTGTGGTCCTGGTGTGTTGAAGGGAAATGTTGGCCAGGATGCTGGCAGATCCTCTACACTTTCCTTTTAAAAATGCCAAGCTATGCTGAACATCCGTGCAGCCATGGACAGAAACCAAAGGAGTAGGAACAAGTGACCTCAGTTTAACATTTCATTCAAATGACAGAGATCCGAACGCGATGCCTGCTCTCGTTTCTTAGCTCACCACTCAGCCTGGAGGATCTCTCACATCCTTTCAGATGTCCTGATAAGAAAATAGCATGTTAGAGATGTGAAAGTAGGACAGAAGCACACAGTGTTTGATTGAACAGCATCTCTGTTTCTCAGTGCTTAGCTCTCTTCAGTTTATTGTGTGGTTTTATTCTGTTCCGAGTTTTGCTTCCCCCCCTTTTCTGTTTTTTGACACAAATAACTGAAGATTTAGGTATGGGAAGGTAACATGCACAGAATTTTAAGTCCATAAAACTGTGGGCTTTCTTCTAATACTTATTTATGTGATGCTGTCTTTAGTAGTGAAGCAATGACTTGTTATGTTTATCCTACTCCTGCTTTTATTCTGTTCTCCTGAACTCTTGAAATGGAGCCAAGAAAGGTCACTAAAAACAGCAAAGAATTCCTAGGAAAAGTAAAAGTACAATGAAAATACGACTTCAAACCTTTGTGTGTACATGTGGCTCTCAAAAAAAAAAAAAATCAGTACTAGATAAACTGGCAGGCTAGGAAACTCTGCCATTTTAAGTCCAACAAGTCCGTTTTGCCTCCCCTCAAAGTAATTATCCAAACATCAGTGATTCTGGACTCACAGAGCACAGGTTATGTATACTCTGAATGTAAATGTACCTTTGAGGTATTTGTGAGACATCAAAACCCTGCTTTATTCTCAAGCTCTATCTTGCTATTTGCTTTCATTTTGGTTGGGGCCAGTTCCACTGGCGTAGTGCAACTTTTATTTAAATCTGTGTGGATTCCTGTGGTTTAATGTGGACCTCTGGCTAAAACAGGGGGTCATATGTTTTAGTCTAGTGCCTATGCAGAGGTGAATTATTCCCTTGTACAAATGGCTTTTCTGGCACTGTGAATGCTAGACAGAAACTTTTATTGCTTCTTGGTTTTGAAAATTATTGACCATCTCTTTAGACAAAGACTGAGTTCCTGGTAGTGTTTGCTCTCTGCTGTTTTGTAATCAGATATTTGTCATGTTTTAGGGTAGGTGTATTGGCAGGGTGATCAATGTTCAAGCTGAGCTGCCTCACTCTAGTGCATTGTGTGGGCTTGCTTGTCTTTCTGATTATCAAAGTAGAATCCATGTTGAGGGACATTTTCCCCCCCCTTTTTAATATAATGGCAATTTCTTTCTAACCAGAGGATAGAGGAGGATAAATGCTGCAAAGATACAGAAGAGGGGTTCTGGAGGTCCTGCACAAATTGATGACTTGAAAGGGGTGAGTGTTATTTAATGTTTGTGGCTTTACTCTAAGAGCAGAAACTTTTTGTTTATATCTGTAGTTCTGCCCACAGCTTCTTCCCTACCCTTGTGCCCTCTGTATTTCAGCAATTTCCAATCTAGTGCAGAACTGCTATCCAGCATTACTGAACAAGGGTTATAGTTTTATGGAACTCCTAGGAACTGGAATGTAAACTATGAAAAAAATCAAGGAATTAATCAAGGCAGCAATTAGCTAACTATTTGTATTCTTAGCCTTTAATTCAAGCGTCACACCTTTAGAAGACTTGTATTGAAATGATGGAACAGGTATGTAGTGAAACTGTGCTTTTATCACAGAAAATTATATGCTCATTAGAGGTATCCCATGATCTTTCTATAGTCAGAAAAAATAAATGTTAATTCTTCCTAGGGAAAGCAAGGGCTGTGGAACCAAGAGCCAAACATGAAGTTGTGGGATTTTTTTTTTTTTTTTTGGTGATGTTAAATACATGTAGTATGTACTTTTTTCCAGTTTAACAAAGCATTGCAGAAGAAGGTTAACATTTTCTTGGTGCCTTTTCTGTTACATGTGGAACTATCTATATAGAAAGAGCTTGTATTATATGTCACAGTGCAAGATACCTCTCTGCTGAAGCAGAATTTAAAAATGGCTTTGTAGTTGTTAACAGGTTAGTGAAGAGACTTGGGTGTTTGGGATTTTAGAGTGGGATTTTGTTTGCTTGTTTTATTAAAACATGTGTTTTGTCCATAAAGTGACTGAGCAGCATGAGGGGCTTGAGGAGCCTAGAAAGATCTGTCCCCTTCCGTGGGGACTATATTAGACCTCTGAGTCATGAAGTCTTTGCATAGTAGGTGTCTGGTTACAAACCTTTTATGGGCCCTCCTCAGCTGGGATATCAGCATCTGCATTATAGCTCCCATCTATTCTTAGGTGCTATCAGAGCACGACTGAGCAGGCAAGGCAGAGAGAGAATTGCTTTCATTTATGTAAAACCCTTCCCTGTTCTCAGTCTGTTTTTTCACACTTTTTTCTGTCTGCCCATCCTTCTGTCCTGCAGTGCCCTGTTGCTGCCTGTGGAAGTGGTACAACATGGCTTACAGTGTGACTCTGAATGGACCTGGACCCTGGGGCTTCCGACTGCAAGGAGGCAAGGACTTCAACATGCCTTTGACCATCTCCAGAGTAAGTGTGCAAAAAAAACCTTGTTGAGCTGGTTTGGGTTGGAAAATAGCAGTCATGTGTACACTTTGACCTGGCCTAGCAGAATTGAAGATCTTTGCACCTAGGTGTGAATAAAGACAATATAATGTGAACTAGAAATGTGCCAGTTTGAAGTACAACCTGGCATTGCTAATGCCTCAGGAAGACAGTTCTGGTTGGTATATTTGTATGGATGGTGATACTGCCTCTTTTAAGTAAACTTCCAGTTCTATTCTGTACAGTGTTGTCTCTTTTTCTGCTGGTAGGGGCCTCACTGGTGCAATTTGAGGGGAGGGGAATAGAACAATTCTGAATGGGAATATAGAATTATATTTCTATAAAATAAACATGTAACTGCTTGTAAGTATAAGAAGTCAGGTGTTTGAACAAAGACAGGGATGTGTCCCCTCTTGTGATGGGGCGCAATAGTTGGATAAAAATTAGACATGTCAAGCAGAAGGCTCAGTAGTACTTAAAATACTGTCTTAAATTATGCAGAAGCCTTCCATTTGCAGCTGACAAACAGCATGAATTTAATAATTAATTACTTGGTGCATCTGTCAATTACAGCCATGTATCTTCTAGCTGCCTTTTTCTTTTCTCTTCTCCTTGAAGCATTATTTTAAGGTGTTGCAGTTCTGTACTCCTATTACCTGAATTAGCTCTGGTTCTTAAATATTTTTAACATTGAAGAATTTTCTGGAAATTTGTGTTTCCCTTACCTACTTTTCTCTTGTAAGACAGTTCTGTGTGATTTCTGGTAGCTCCCTTCTTCTTTTCTTGTTTCTGACAGTTTCAAATGTGCTCCAGAATATTCAGATCTTTCTAGAGAGGTCTTGGCTCCTCCACAAATCACCTGCACAAGGCTTATTTTGCAGTACAGCGACAAGAGAGGTTACTTACATAACAGTAAGAGAAATACCAGAACGATTTAATCAGACAAACAAGTAGAATGCAAATAAAAGGTCTGCTCCACTCAAAAATAATAAAAAAAGCCACCTACACTGCTTTTAAAACTATGGAGTTTTTTCATAATGAAAAAATTGTGTTAAGATGTGGGTACAAAATGTATGTCTCTGCAACAAATGTGATTCAAAGTCAGTTGGTGATCTTTTGAAATCTTAGCTATGCTGTTTCATATTCATGCTGTGAAACTGTATGATCTGATCTCCCGTGTTCTTATGCACATTCTCTTTCTTGGAAGACAGAGCCACATTTACCCTAATACTATGATGGTAAGACATACTTTTCATAACTCCTTTTGCAGCATAGTAATTGCAAAGAAGGCTGCTATGGCAGTTTTATCAAAAGCAAACAAGCAAAAGACAACCTAAAATACCCCCCATCTAGAAAAATAAACTCCCTTCATAAACTCAGAATAATTTTGCTCCTGCAAATAGTGTTGGTATTTCTTTTCTTATCCCACCCAAGGTAAGTACAGAGAGGTGTCATCATATTTTTAGGTGTTTTCATGACACTTTGCAGCCTGCACTGTATGGTGTTGATTAGTTTCTTATAAGACATTCAGTCATCCTAGGGTCTGTCAGCCATGGGCCAGGGCTGTAGCACTTGCCGTGTATGTGACACAATCAGTAATGAAAAGCCAATTGTTTCCCAAAGAGCTCATTGTCTCAGATTGTAATCTGTGGAAGTGTAAACACTATGCCCAAAGGCTGTATGATTCTCATGAGGCTTTTGAGAGCATGGGAGGAGCAGAAGTGAAACTGCAACAGCTGAATTCCCAGAGGTGTGGAGGAATTAGCTCTTCACTGAGCTGACTGCATTTTCAGCCGTAACAGTGTCAGAAAACACTGCTAAGTGTCTTTAAACTCTTCCCAGTGAGGCCCAGTTTTTAGCTGGGACTACAGCTTTGGGATGGGATTGGATTTTAGAGCCTGCCTTATGAGGGCACAAGCAGACATACATGAATTAAAATAGCCTCTTTCAGGGGGAGCTGGGATAGTTATGCCTGCTGTTTGTGATGTTTTTGATTGAAACACAGTGTAATACATTATTTTTGATGATAATCTGTTTTTTTTCTTTGTCATCTATCACATAAATATATCTCTAAACAGATCAGAAATTTCGGTCATAAGTGAGTTGACCTATGAACTCAGCCACAATTGCAGTCTTATTGAGGTGGGAAGATGTACTTACATTTTAAGATATTCCTGGTGGGGAGGAGAGGAGAGAAGATAACTGTGAGGAGAATCTCCTTCCTGGACAGGGCACACAGCTCTAAATGTTGCTAGTGAATTTTGTACACCTATTTATGGACTGGTTTTGATCCACAGCCGCCCTGAGATGAGATTAGAGTTTCTATGTGTAAGATGAGTCCTAAACTCCAAAAACTTCAACTTAAAGAGTATTATAATTGCTTTTAGTATCAGATGTGCCATGGCCCTTTTGGCTGCATGTGCACAGTGTCCTTCTAAGCCTGCAGACTGGGTTTGCCTGCAGACATGTTCACTGTGCTCTGAGTGCCCCCAGTTAATTAGATTGTCTGTGGGTGGGCCACAGAGAACGCAAGAATTCCTCCTTTTTCATGAAGGCTCTGTGCTCTTCTGTCATGCTGCAAGAGCACTGCCTCTAAGCTCCTGAGAAAAACGATGGAAAGAGTCTAACACAGCAGGGTTGTTCATTCCATCTATAGTATTAGACCAGGATGTTTCCAAGCACCCTCCCAGAAGAGGACACCAGTATTGTGCCATTGTGCCCATGCATAGACATAAGGTGGGTAACTGTTGACCTGCACTCTGTCAGCCAGCCCTATACAATTCCCACCCACCTCACATTTTACCTGGAGAGCAGGGGAGAAATCCTGAAGGTCTTTGAAACCTGCTGAGAAAAGCACAATACAGGATTGTGGGATTGCTAATGCTTTTGTTCAGGAAAAATATTCTTAACACAGTGGATGAGGAAGGGAATTGCACAGTGCTGTTTGGCATAACAGTTCACTCCTAAAGAAATCTTTAAAATGGTGTCTCAGACACTGTGTTTTCTTCCATTCAGGTAGGCCCAGGTGATCAGCTCCTTGCTGAATAGTCAGCAGCATAATGCACAGGAGTCACAGTCAGTCAGCTGGGTGACAGGTGAAGATGTGTTCCCCTGAAATGGATTGTTCTGCTTATCTGTTCTTTATCTAAAAATAAATGCCTGACTAACATAGGGGATGGGAACAAGAAAACAGCAGACAAAAACAAATAGGCAAGAGTGTGAAGCTCTGCAGCTTTCACACTCCTTTAACAATAGCATTGGGAAATCATCTGTAAACTATTTTTCCAGTCCCCACCCTGCAGACCATCCTACCCACTAAAAAAAATCTGTTATGAGATGTCAAATTCTGTTATGAGATGTCAAATTCTGTCATGAGATGTCATGAGCAGGTAGCAGACATAGGAAAACAGTATTGACAGACTTAATAAAGCTAAGCATCTGTCAGCCCTGCTGAAATGAATGAGACTTGCAGGTTGTTGGCAGTGCTAAGCACTGTCACCAGTGGCATGATCATATACATAAATCTGGTCTTTCCAAATTGATGTGGGCAGCAAAGCTGTTTATTTTCTCCTACTGCTTGAAGCAAGGAGAATTCATTAATTTTGTAGACCTAATCCTCTGTAAGAAGGCTTTTGGACATAGTTAATTATCTAAGTGCTCAGTTGCCATATTACCTAAGATGATACAACTGTACATGGTTGGATGCTATAACAGAACATCTTCATATAATTCTGAGTCTTTATTTCTGAACAGTAAACTTTTCTAGTGAGACAGGCTGGCTTGCAGTTGATGCAATGAGCTGAAAGGTGTGAAGGAGCAGCTGTTATCTGAGGTAGTGGAAATATTATCTAAATCACTCTGGTAATCTATACAGTTTTGTATTTCCTAATAGGTTTTTTAGCTGCTTGGGTTCCAAATCAAAAGCCAGAGCCTGAAACAGGAGATAGTGGTTAAAGAAAACAAAAACATTCAATAAATACTTTATTTGATTAAGTGATGAAAAGGTTGAAATCTGGTGAATATGTAAGTCCAGGGAGGGAAAACAGCAAACACTGCTACAAAAAGAATTAAATTAGCTGATCTGTATACTGACTCTGCTACAAGCAACCTGTAACAGCTTTTTGAGTCTGGGGGAAAACCCTGGTCTAGCATTTTTCAGTTTGTCTCTGCAGGAGCAGGAAGGTTTTTTTCTCAGAGTTGTTAGGCTCTTTCCTTTTATCAGCATCTCTTGCTGATTGCTTCCTGTCCCTCCTCCCCTCCCTAGCATACATATGCCAACCTCTGGCTGTCACTGCCTTTGCTTTAGAGGAGCTGTGTGAGAGTATTCATTTCCTGTGGGCTGTTGCCTATCAGTGCCTTACAACAGGCAGCTGAGGAGGGAAGGCAGTCCCTCTTCACTTTTTTTCTTCTATTCTTGAATGAGGGGAAGCCTCAGATGATCTAGGTCAGGCTCTGTGCATTCTGCAGCTGTCCTTTGAATGGCCATGTGGTGCTGTACATAAATTGTAATCAGAGAAATGCAGTTCACCTGTATTGAGTGAACTGAAACAATTTAGGAAGTTCTCTTGAAGTGCTGGTACCACATCACCTCAAGTGTCCACCTTTGGTGAATCAGACTGCTGAGTAGCTGTCATAAAGCTGCAACTGCTTTTTCTTATCTCCAAATAAGAAGTCCTTCACTATGCCAAAAGCTATAGATTAGTATTTATAATAGTTGATATTCTACAAAACTAACAGATAAGTCTGATGTGCTCCAGAAGTCTAGGAGTCTTCCTTTTTAACCATTACTCAGTAGAGATGTTTCCTTTTTTCTTTAAAGTTCAAATGACTGAGTCAACTTCTAAGGAAGTGTGCTATTTAATATAATGACTGTATTATGCCTAGACACACTGTAGTAATTTCTTATGCCTTAGCAGTTTCACACTTTTCCAACCTTCTTACAGTTTAACTCAAAATAGTTCTTGTCAGTGGAAGGTTAAATACTTCCAGGCCAGATTTTCAGAACACTCTGAAATTTTACTGTTTGTTTTTTTGATAGAACAACTATTCTGTGGGCATCAGCATTTCTTTATGATAATCTGTTTAATTGGTTGATTACTTCTTGAGTAACAGTCACCTCATCTGAAGTTAAAGCATTGTGAGTTTTATTACCTGCAATTATTTGTTATATATACAAACAATGTCAGTATCCTAGGAGAGTCTTGGTTATCTGATGTGGTATGTTTGCTTTCAAACTAATTTGCAAACCAGCTCTGGTATGTTTACAGCTACATCAGCAATGATTTTGTTTCTGAGTCTGAGTCCTACAAGTAACTCCTCAGCCTCCTGATTTGGTATTGTTTATTTGAGATGTTCCAGTAGACAGCATCTGTACTATAAATGGCAGTTCAGTGTACAGGGCATTTGTATGATAAGGTTGCATGTCTCATCAGACACAAGTGTCATGTCTATTCAGACAAGGAAAGAGGGAGCAAATTCTGTGTTTGCTTTCCATTTAAATAATACTTGTTGGACCAGAGAAATGGGTCCTGGAACTCGGGGATCAAAAAGTCCCAGTTTACCAAGGAGGCAGTTCAGGTCTCCGCTCTGAGTAAAACAGAGATTTAAACATGGCTGTGCAGGTGCTCTAAGAGGTAAGGTGTTAATTATTCTGAGGTAGACAACATTTTCTGTCTTGATCAAAAATACTGTGTCAGGTCTGAGAAGTAATCCCAATGGATGTTTCACCAGAACCACTAACACTTAAGAGAAGGTTTGATTTCAGCAAATACCTAATTTTGTATCCAAAACCATTCCAGTGCAAGATGGTTATTTTTCCCTTCTGGGTAAACTACATGCTAGAAGTAAGAAGCTTTTGTTTTCTTTCCTTGCAGAAAATATTCTGAAAAATCCATGAAGTTTGTTGTTGTAACTTTAAACTCAGGTTTATTTGTTGAAGAGTGTTTTTATTACAGTTTTATTTAAACTGTAGCAGGATAGCGCAACGGGATTTGAATGCACGTATTGTACTTGACAAAATAACTTTCAGGAACAGCATGTAGCTAGCTGCAGCTCTTGGTCAAATGATTTCTCCTTTAAATCAAGTAGATACTCAGAGCACAAGGCAGCCCCTCTTATCTGTTTGTGTGATTAAAGTAATCACTAAATACTAAGTCCACTGCTGAAGGTCAGGGGTATATAAGGAGCATTATGTGCTCTGCACAGATGCTGTGCAGAAATCATCTATTTAAGGCTGTGTTCTTCAATTCCATCTGTTTTGTCTTTCAGGAGAAACATAACACCCTGGTAGAATACAGGCCAGATAAATGTGAGTGATGGCCTGTAATAGTTGAGGTTCTGGTTTAAGTGGTGTTAGATCATTGAACCTGGTGTTCTGACTGTTCAGATACAAGATACATATCCCATGGTTTTGAAACCCTTTCTTCATTTCACCCCCTAAATACTTTTTAATTTGGAGTAGGATTGCAGCTGAATCATCAATACTTGTGTGGCATTGTCTGTGAAAAGAGCTCATTCTATGAAATAACTGGGCTGAATAACATCTGTGCAATTGCCAGCTCAGTTAATAAAGTAACTTTGCAGCTTTCTTTCCTGCAAAAGAAAGAGAAATGTAGCTCTTCCCTTGAACAGGAGGCATATAGTGTTAGCTGTGGGAAACAAGGGCTCAAGACTGGTAAAAAATTGAGTTCACAACTAGGGATAACAGCAGCTCTTGTGGTTTTATGGAGGAGGGAGGAAAGGGTTTTCTTCACATAAGGAAACAGATTCACAGCTCAAATTAGTTATACTCCTTTTTCACTTGTTTTAAGATTTGACAGTGTGCCCTGGCAGCTGGATAAAGTGGTCTGACACATTGTTCAGTCTTTGACCTAGAGTTTACTTGTATGAGAATATAGTTGATGTAGCATTTCAGGAAGTCCTCAGATTTACATAATTATTATTGAAGTTAATAATTTTGCAGATCCTTTAGAATGACTAAACATCAGGAGGTAACCATTAAATTATGAATTTAAAGCTGCTGAACTGTTACTGCTTTACAATTAAAATGCACAGTAAGCTTTTTTCAGATAAAAGTTTTTATTAGTGTCTGATGTCTGAACTCTGTAAATTACTGTCTTAATAGCACTGCAGATAACTCTGTCATTATCTCCATTCTGAATACATTATTGCAAAATATTCTCCAGTCACTGGAATACAAAGAGAAATTAGCTCTGCATATATGTTATCATTAACTTTCTATACTAGCAACAGCAGTTCCCATCTTGTCATCTAATTAGTAGCATAAAGTGTATGTTATACTATAACTATCAAAAACGTGGGTATTTAAATACAAAATAACACCAACCTTGAGTAGGAATGTGGATGTATGAAAATGGTGTACAAAATGCAATAGTTTTCACTATTCTCTAGCTTTCATCTTGGACTGCAGCTAGCTGGGAGGACAATTTCATGCAGCCAGTTCGTGTGTAACTAGAAGTGTCTGCATGTGGGTGCCTGAGATGCCACCATTTTAATGCATAATATAGCATTAAATAGTGTCCAGTGTAACCTGAGATAATGCTCTTCTTTTCCACTAAGTTTTGTTGCAAGGTTAGCCAGGTAAATTATTAGTCCCTGTTAAAAGATCTTGAGAAAGGGAAAGGAAAGAGGCAAATTTCTGCTGACAATTGCAACTGCTAGTTTTGAGGATATAAATTAATTTAAAACCTTGTCTGGTAATGTCAGCAGTACTGTGCTGGTAGAAATGAATAATGCTAATTGGAAAAGAATGGTTTCTATGCACAGCATGTTAAAGGGCTGTTTCTTTTGCACTAGTGTAATTAAAGCCTTAATAAAAAGGTTACCTGGGAACAAAATAGACAAGTAGGCTTTCTGTAACAGTTGTCTAAATTCCTAAATATTAATTTGGTAGAAGGACGCTATGATATTTAATAAATGACATCCAATAATTCATAAAGAATTTTGGTTTTGCTGGTACAGAGTGAGGACAAGGACTTCAATAAATGTGCTGTTTAGTCACATTGTGTTGACCCAGAAGTCACATTGTGTATTTAAAAGCTAACAGATATCACCTGTCAAAATGTATTGCATAGATTATGATTTTTTTTTAAGTATTTTATTTATCTACTATCATAAAACTCAGGTCATAAAAGAAATAAAAGGTTGGTCACATATAGCTGGCCCTGAAGTTTAGGTCAACCTTACTGTTGGGTACCCTTTGGGGACAGTTCTAAAATCTTCTGGTTTTCAGATCCATGAAGAGTATAATATTTCCCTAAATGTAAAGCTGTTTGTGTTCTTCTAAGAGATTTACGGGAGAAAAGCACACAATAAATAGAGGGAAGAAAGTACCTGTAATTAGGTACCCTCAAAAAATTCATTTTCAGCTTAAAAATGGCTCTAGATAATATCTTGAATGGGCTTTGTACAAGGTGACTCTTTGGTAGTGATGGTTAGCAGCCATTTTCCAAAATGTCAATGAGATCTTGCTCTTCTTTTAGGAAGATGAAATGGGCCAAATGTCTTAAAGGCATGCAAATCCCCTGACAAGGGTAGAGTTACTTTCTGCACTTCCCACGTGCGTAGCTGGTGTTGTGATTATCCGTGCCACAGGTGTTCAGTGCCTGGACACAGTGCATAAATAGGTTTTAACCTTTCTCCAAAATCCTTCCAAATACACTTGATTTGTAGCAATGGCAGCTGAGGATTAGGAGGAACAGAGCCTTTCACATGGTCTCACCCTATTCCCACCTTTCCTTTACTCAGAATCCAAATTCCAGCTTCTGGGCTATTTTGGCTCCATGCCTCTCTTGCTTAGCAATACCTAATACAGACATAAACCCTTATTCTTATTAAAAGTAACAGGCTTAAGGGCACATGCTTACTTTAAACAATTTATGAGTTCTCTGTTTGAAGCCAGAATTAGTGACAATTAGTCTTTGTGGCATGAATAAAAATATTTGCAGTGCATTGTAGTACTTACTATACCTGGATGGGGTGCCGTGCAGTGCACACCCTTGAGAAGCCTCTGTGGGACTCTCATGCTATATTTAAAGCATCCAGTAACTTAGGAAGCTATTTTGAATTGGAACCAATGCTACATTTACCTCAAGCTTCTGGAATGGGACATCTTATCCAAAACTCCAAAAATACTACATGTAACCCCAGATTCTGGTACATAGTGCCAAATCTGAGTGCCCTGGTATTAGGGTGAATTCGGGCTGCCTTTCCTTGATCCTGGGGGTCACTGGGACCTTCCTGTTCTATTTGAGAATGTCAGCATTCTCTCCTTACCTAATCATAGTGGGCTCAAAAATGGCTAAGGGCAGTTAGCACTGTGGCAGGTGTTTAAAAAATAAAAAGTCAAAGTAAGATGGCTTTTTTGATGAGCAATGGCTAAGGTTAATTACTGAAGGAAAAAATTACTAGTCTTTCTGCTGATTTTTTTTTTTTTTTTTTAGGAATTGTAACCTAACCTACCATTGAAGTCCTTTCCTGTCTAAAAGATTCTTATCTCACTGTTTTGCTTAAATTAAGTAACAAATTCTGCAAGATGAAATCCTTTAATCCTTCTGCCAACTGTATGGGGTGGGTGAGTGAGGATCTCTCTATTACATGTGTGCTTTTCTTTCTTCATGACAAGAAGTGATCAGCAGTCTGCAAGCATCATCAGCTGTGTGGACTGCAGCAAACCACGTCTGTCTGAACAGCAATCTCTTCCCTGTTTGATTGCCCACAGCTTGATGCTGCTTCTTTTCAGGGCAACACCTCTAAAATTGAAACACGTGCTGGTTTGCCATGTAGTTCTCAGTAGTTCAGGCTGAGTGCACAGAGCTGTAGGTATCAGACTGCTGGCACCTTATGGGAAGGGTGAACAGATTATTGAGGTCCAGAACTGTTTGGCTGTTTCACCCCTGAGGAATAGCAAAACTCCTCTCTCTTTTGTGAGAGGCTTTGTCCCACCCTTAAGGGCTGTGTGCCTCAGCTGTAGCAGCCAGCTGCAAGGACAAGTACTGATGGCTCTTGGCATTAATCCTGACTCCATGTGAGATTGTTCTCTGCTGTCTCCTCCTTCCATATTCCTTGGATGCTGATGTGGCCTCTTCCCCTTGCCTCCTTTCCTTGCTCTATTCCCACATCCTGCCTCACCAGCATGTGCTATCCTTTCTTTGCTCCAGCTTTCAATGCTGTTCAGATGAAGTGCACTTGGAGTGGAGGAGCAAAAAGATGAAGACTGCATCTGGGAAGTGAAAGACTTGGGCCCTCAAAAAGGTGTTATCATGTCCTGTGGAGCCATGAAGGGAAGAGCAGGAATGTGCAGGAAGGAGCTGGCTAAATATGGTGCCACATGGAAGTTCATGACTGCTCTGTGTGAAGCTGGGGGGTTTCCTGTTTCTCTGATTACATGTGTTGCTGCATTAAATAGTCTTCTGTAGCCTCTGTTAAGGAGCCCAAGCTGCAAATAATACCAATATCACTTCTGTGTTGACAGTAGAGTGCATCTTCACTGACATTCCTGGAAGAGACTTTGCTCCTTTTACAGCCACACGTCCCATGTTCCACAAAAAGATGGATTTATCCTGCTCAGCAGCAATTCCCTTTCCCTACATGTCTGTGCTTAATTTTCTTCATAGCAGTGGTTTCTCACTCTGCAAAGTGGCATCTTAGATAGTAATCTCCAACTTTTTCTTTGAAGAAAATAGGCTGAGCATAGATAGTTAAACACATTAATATTCTTTAAAATGCATATAAAAATTGCTAACTGAGAACATTTCCATAAATTCCACATGCCAAAACATGGGGATTAAGTAGTGATGAAGGGAAACAAAACAGAATAAACTTTTTTGAAGGTCTAGATAATTAGAGAATTAGTTCAGCTTTAATTTCGCATCAGTTTTATCTAGACCCAATTCTTTCCTAGGAAGAATGAGAAAAGGTCTAAATATTGATAATTTACATGAACAGGTTACTCTCTGGAAGAAAATGAAGTGCTTTAGGTTTTTGCCAGTGTGTGTGACTTATCATGGAGGTTATCCCAGCTTGTGGGAACCTTCCTAGCAAAAAGAAGTGATCATCCCTTCCACAATATTGGAGACATATTTGCAGTGTGATTGACAAGATGAGGAGGTGGTTTATAATTTCTATGCATGTCAAGGGACTGGCAGTGTATGAAACCAAAACTAGAACCTAGCTGCTTTATTTATCCCTTGAACAGATGCAGTACCAGCAGCTGCTGTAAGATCTTTTATACATTCCACCCACGATTCCCTGGAGTTCGTGTGTCCTAAAGACAACCTGGAAAGGAGGCAGGACACTCTCTTGTACAGTATTACATTTTATAAGTACAGTGTGAAATGTTGGTCTTTCCCATAGGGAAAGAATTCCAGGCCGGATTTGAGTTTCATGCCATTTGATGATATGGGTAGATGTCTTTGTTTCTTGCTACTCTGAGTATTTAGCTCAAATGTTTAATTTGGTCTCTAAATTTTGTTTTAATCCAGTTCTTTATAGACTAGAAAGCAGTACAAGGTAGTTTTATTATAATTTAGCCCTTATTTGCCTTATTAGCTGGACCTTTAATTAGCTTTATCTGAGGAAAGTGTTGTTAAGAGGACTGGTAAACAATATTAGTTCTTTTGTCTCTATTAAGTCTTGATTCTCCTCCACTGGTTTTGCAGAGATTGGATTGGGTTCCAATATTAAAAGCATCTCCAAGCTTAGGAGGCCAAGAAAGAGGTCTCCCCATGTAGTTGGTTGTTCAGCCTCTTGGTTCAATGCATGGATAAAAGGTTTAGGTATGAATAAACTTTCCTTGCTGGTGTTTAATTTTAGAACATCCACAGTGAATGTTCTGGCCTGGATGCCACAAGTCTTTAATTTCAGTCTTCCCATAAAGCATCTTGGCTACTGTCTGAGACTATTTGTGCCATACAGCCACACCAGTGTGCTACTGCCCTTGGATACACTAATGCTGTGAGGAGAAATGTTTAGAAAAAACTCTCTAAAATATTATCTTTTTCCACTGCAGACAACACAATTTTGCCATAGCAAAATAAGGATCAGGAGCTATTGAGAAAAGCTCCCAAATTGCTCAAGTTGTTTTTTGTGGGGTTTTTTTTTGTTTTTTTTTTGTTTTTTTTAATAAAGGGTACATGCCATCTTTTGAAGCTGTTCATACCTTCTCACCATTGCAGCAATGACAATAATGGGATACTCAGTAAAAACTAATTTTCTCAGTATGTCAGGAGAGAAGCTTATTTCTGGCTAAATTGTAACACCTTAAAAGAGATGATGGTGACCTCCTTGAAGAGGTGAATTTGAAACATCTAAGTGTTTCTTAGTATTTATTTGAATATTTTCATCTATTTATTGAGTAAAGTCATAATAATTAACATCTCCAGATTCCTAGGTTTATCTGTTAACAACAACAACAAATAATCAAGTAAAAGCATATTTTAAGAGAAAGATATCAAATACTGAGAACAGATGAAAAAGGCAGTGATTTGAAATGTCCTTAGTTCATTTTTATTTGAGCTCTTTTTTAGTTGGAACACAAAAGGTGTTCTCCCTATTTTCCCTACTGAGTGTCTACTGCCTGGAACCTGCGTATTTATCTTTGGATGCTAATGGCCTAAGAAAACCCCTCTCTTTTTCCTTTTTTGCTTTTCTTTGACACCCAGGATGAACAGATATTCCTGATTACATATACATATATCTATATACATATCTTTTCTCTGCCATTTGTCACACCATTACTTAATTTTTTGCCCAGTTTACCTTGCTTTGATACCAGAATAAGTAAAATCCAGGCTGTTTTGATGGTATCTTTTTAATTTTTGTGCAGCTTCATTCCAAGGACAAATAGCCATTGGTTGGTTGTGCCTCTTGACACTTTTCTCCCTTCCTCGGGTGACTTGTGTCACTTTGTAGTGCAAGTAGGTTTCACTGTGATAGTGCTCAATTCAATTAGATAATGTAACAGAGGGAGTGCCATGGCCTCATGTTCAAAGAGAGCTGCCTATAAATTGCATTTAAAAATTGATAATATGAATTTTAACATCCTCTTAATTTAAAAATATATCTTTCACTTCTGTGATCCTTTGTCTGTGATATTGTCTTGAAGTCTTTTTTCTTTTTCCTTTCCATTCTTACCTCTGACACTCCCTAATCTGTTTTTTTATGGTTAATTTTCATTACAAAGACCAGTGAGAGAGACCAGGACAGGACTTTATTTTTTTATTAAAATATACATTGTCCATTTTGGGAGAGAGAAGGCCATGTTATGTGATATCCTTTTTGTTGGCTTCATTCCAATCCACTGTTATCCATAGACTCAACATATACATAACTGTTTATATCCTCTAATTAGAAAGCAAAGGAACTACAAGACTGAGCAAACTGTGCAAATACTGGAAATGTAAGCGTATATTCCAAGATAGTGAGGTTAGCAAGCATTGTATGTACTGATGGATAGCTAAGCTGCATGTGGAAATGACTCGTAATTTTTTCTATTGCCATCTCTCACTATCAAAGCATTGGGCAATATTCTCTAGGCCTGGGATGGTATTTTGAGATCTAAGTTTAGGTTAAGTAATGTCAAGACAAATGCCAGTTTGACAGAAGAGAGAGCCCTTTAAGCCTATATACTGGCATGGGACCATAAGGAAGAAGTTTGAAATCTTGCCTGGCAATTGTCCTTCTATAACAGTCCTTTTAGCCTAGTGAACACAAGATTGATCTACTGTAATTTAAACAAGGAAGTCCTGCTTCCACTTCACTGCTTGCTCACAATATTTACTCTGATGTTTAGAGCAGACCTGATTAATTTCTGTTGCTCTGTATGTTACTTTAAATACATTGTGGTGCTGGTAGTTGGAAGGAATGTCCCCCCAGAGGGGTAAAAAAACCTCACAGCCGACTAAAAAACCCCAAAAAGCAAATTGTCAATAGAGTGAGAAATTACTGGACCTTTAAAGAACCTAAGCTATTCACCTCATAAAAGTTTCGTAGAAAATAATTAAAGAATTATTTTGGATTTGTACAGTTGAGAGTGAGCCCTAAGCTGCTGTGACATGGCCAACTCCCAATGTCAAATCCCATCTTCCCCCTCTCCCCTACTTTTATCAAAGTATGAGAGTCTTGACTGAGTGAGATGCTATTGTTGGCAAGCCTTTGATGGACACTCCTGGAATTTCATTGCAGGAGCCATGACTTCTGTTTTATCTGAAATCTCACTGGCTCTTGATGACAGACAAACTCTGTTTTTAGCATTGCACTGAAGGTCAGGCAAATGACTGGTTTCCAAATAGAGTAACTGAAGATACTGGAACAGATTTATTCCTGGTATAATTCCACTGGTTCTATGAAGTTACAGGGGAATGTTCATCAAGAGAGCCTTTTGAGTTGAAGGATAATTCCACTATTCTCAATTATTTGTGTATAAAAATAGCTTGGAAAACATACTATTTACCATAATGTTAAAATTCATCTGTAACAGAAATTCTATAGTCACTAAGATAGGGGCAATTTTTTTAGCTGGAATAAACTAATATAACTCTATTAAGGAGACTGACCACTGTAGAATGTAACTTTTTTTCAATATCTGGCAATCTAGCTCTGACTTCTTTAATTACTAGTGAGAATGAGGTTTTATGACTGTGTAAGTATTTTAGGACTAATCTAGGAAATGTATGCACTGCCTAGGCTGCTTTCCTAGTTATAGTTGGGATTATTCCATTATTTTTTGCAGATTTTTAATTTTAGTTGCAATTTTGGCACTCAAGTCCATCAACTGACTATCAAGCAGACTGGTTAGATATTTTACTTAACTTTTGCAAATTGTCTGAGCCCTTAATTCGTACAGAAAGCAAAAACTGATTTTGCAGATGGATGAAGAAAATGAAAACTAAATACTATACTATCATTGGGTTATTAGTAAAGGAATAATCAATGTCTTTGTAGAATGACATTGTAAAGGCCAAAAGTACAAGGCAATGTGAAAAAATTTTTGTGGGAAAAAATTGGCGAGGTCACAACCACAGTGGCATTTTCACATTGATTGTGGAAAGCAGAGGAGCAAATGTCTTCTCATGGATGCAAGAAGTGAGTATTGGCAGAGAGGTTTAGCTGTGGCTAATGAGGAGGAGCTTCCCATCTCCTACTTTGTGGGACTGAAATGGTCACTCTAGGCTGGGGACATAAAGTCATAGATCAGAGAGATCCTTTGGTGAAAGCTGTCACCTTCTATGCCATGTTGTCCCTGAGGGGCTAGGACTTTCTTGATTATCAACATCCTGTGACACTGGGAGTTGGTGCAAAAATTCAAGATTTAAATTTTTGCAAAGAGGGCATGGTCAAAAATGGGAAAGAAATGTAAACCATGTTTTCTATTTTGGGAAACAGATTCAAGTATAATTTTTACAGTTCTTTGGTGGAAATGTAACCCTTAAAGCTCAAAGAGCATGTTTTAATAGTTTGGTCTTAAAGTCCCCAAAATGTTACATTTCAGTGAGCTTTTCCTTAGAGGTGGCAAAATGTTTTTTTAATGACAGATACCCAGACAATCATGAAGTACAGAGAACTGTTGCCATGACAAGGCAGGATTTCTCCAAATTGAGTTAGCTTTGACTAATGCTGTACCCTGAAGGCTCCACTTTTCCAAACCATTCACAACATATGCTTTTATAAATCCATCAAACAAGCCTGCACTCTTTCTATACCCTATGTTTTAATGTCAAAGCAAATCTATGTTCTACTTGTGGCACCTGCTGTGGCACATACTTCAGCTACTTCAGGGGAGTACTAAGCATACCACCACTCTTAAAGTCCTGTCAACATAGCTGTGATAAAGACCCTTTGGAAAATGTATAGCTCCACCCTAAAATAATCATTTGTCATAACTCATAAGGGAGAATTAATTGGCATTTAGTATGTGTAATAATATGGATTAGTGCCCTTCATGAACAGGGCTGTTCATAAAAGCACAGGCCACCTAGAGGACTACTTTTAAACAAGGCAAAACAATTTATGTGACAAATAAACTCCACTTCTAAAAATATACTTAGGTCAGTCAATATATTGCTAAGTGCTGTTGTACTAAATACTTACAAGTCAGGCTTCAACAACATCAATCTGTGTTACTAAATACTGAAAATAATATCATAGCTTAAGATACATTTATATTAAAAATAAACTTTTTCCAATATCAACACCAACAGAGTTTAGATGGTGGGTTAGCAAAATGGTATGTTGTAATATTACTGTCCACTATGGAAATATGTGCACTATGCATTCCTAAATATTTGTCTATAGCTTATGCAAAAACATACAGATTCATCAGGTTTTTGGCACATTAACATATTGTAACTGTATTTGAGCATCTGTGCTATCTACACATAGATGATGTTTTCCTGTTGATTGTTCTGTTTATTACGGAAAGCTAAAAGGGAGTTAAAGGTTTTAAAAGGAAAACAAAATTCTTAATATTGATTCCTGTTTACTTCAGAAGATTCTGTAGTCATCCTTTCTTCCCACTGAGATAAGTGTACAACTCTGAAATCCGGTCTCTCCTACATCCATTATATGTTGTTTTGGCTTTTTTCTAATGGATCTCTATGCTCCATAGCTTTGTCATGATAAAGAGATGCTTAACTGAGCTACAGACAAATGTACACAGGTCCTTTTGATCCTGTGGAGGATTCTTCTGACCTTTTGCCACTAACATGGGCTGGTTGTGTGCATTCTGACTCAAAGGCAACTTCAAACTTTAATTTCTATGATTTAAGCTTATATGTCATTCAAAAGTTGCAAAGATGCAAAGCACTCCAAGGTGCTTTGAGTGTCTACACTGGAGCAGAAGATGACTGTGGTACAAAGAGGAAGGGGTGTTACACATTGATTTGCAAAATGGCAAGTTATATGTGAGTCTCTTTTGTGAAGTATTTGCTCTGGCCCTAGCCATAGTCATTAGAGAGGGTTCCCAGATGTAAGGGTGAAATGGACTCACAAGTTCTTACTTTGATAAGAAAAGCAGGGAGGTTGCTTTTTGGGACAGGAGCATCAGGCTGCCTGCTGGCCTTAATTTTACTTCCATACTCATAAAACTACAGAGGGAATAGAAGAGCTTTTAAAACTTATTGTAAATTCAAGTTATATTTTCTGAATGTGACTTAAAGCAAAATCATTGATGTCATGCCTGAGGTGAAAGTGAACACTCTGATTTACCATTGCCTGGCAGTTATGAAGGCATTTGTAGTGCAAAGCAATTAACAGAGGAACTGAAATATTTGCATTTGCACTGAAGAGAATAAATTTGTGCAAAGTAATGAGGAGTTGGGACCATAATATTTTTGCTCTACTGAAGTATTATTTCTAGTGTGGTGTCAGGACAGAAAAAGTTCTCTGGTTCTGCAAAACAAATGGGCTGGGGTCACAGGAAGAATGTGCACAATGGAATTAATTTCCTGCATGAGACTCCTTGACTCACTAACTTTTACAGCAGCTTTATTCACATCTTACTTGGGGAAAGTACTTGTATATAGCAGTTTCAAAAGCTGCTAATCTTAGAGCAGTTCTGTTCTTTGTCCTTCCTTCTTTAGAAAGATTTAACCACTATGGATAGTCACACTTTCAGTTCTCGATTCTGGTTTTTTGCTTTGGTTTGTTTTGTTTTTTTCCCTGAGAGTTGATTATCAATGTACCCACTGATATAGGCACAAGGCTTTTTAATTACACACTGATATACCATAAACAGCGCACAGCCTTCTTATCAATTTTTACATAAGATGGGCATGACTTTGTGTCACATCTGAGTTGTAGCCAGCAAAGGCTTAGTTTGACAGCCTAGTGCTTTTCCTCCTCCTGGATGATTGCATTGCACATTCTTACAGGGTCATGCATGATAAAAAAAGATAAGGGGCCTTCAGAGAGACTCGACCAACACCTTATTGTCTGTGGAGCTTTTACCTCTGCACTATCAGTGCAAATCTGTTCACAGAGGCTGCAACAGATGCTAGAAGTATTACCTAACTGCAGAGCAAAGTAGCATGGAGCTTGAAATCCATGCTTTCATATCAATTCTGTTTGTCTGTGGTATTCACAGAGAGCAGCAGATGAGATAATCTTAGATGTTTTGAAGTGGAGAATATCTTCTTCTTCTCTGACATAGCAACAAACTTGTAAAATAAGTTTTCTCTTTCTCTTATGTCTCAGATTCTCTTTTTTTCTTTTCCTGTTTGTATTTTTATAAGGAACTTATTTAAATGCCTGGATGATTTGCTTATACTAGTCTCCTGTGTCATTTGCCCAAAATCTTGTTTGACATCTTGTTTTGTCACTGTGAAAGATGCTGATTCTTTGTTTTCCATATTTGTATTACCCTGAAGTACAGCGCCAGGGAAGGTCTGGGCCCCGTTACTTGAAGTATGCGGAAGAACCTTTGATTCCTCACTGTTTAAAACCAGAGAATTTCCTCCAGTTCCTGGTGTGTCCCATATGAAAGAAGACCACTAGGTGAATCTAGGCTTTTATGTTTTCCCTGAGTGGTTGATGCATATAGCTTTGATATCAGCTACTGTCTATGCCTCCTATTTTCCTCTGCAGCCTTGTGAGTCTCTCCAGTTTGATAAAATTTTGCATTTAAAATGCTATTTCTAGTAGTGAGTGTTCAGGCATGAACATCATAACATTCCTCATGAAATTAGTTCAGTCTTAATGCAAGACAGAATAGTAGGAGTCTTTTTCTAGTTCTTACTTGGGATAGCTCTTGAAGAATAATGTCATGAAATATTTCCTTTCCTAACATAGAATAAGAGGTAACTGTGAAATTCCTTTCACTTGAATGTGTTCTGGACAGAATATGACCCAGAAGATTGACTGGTATGATCTGGAATTAAGGAGGTCTTTTCTGAGGATTTTATGTAGGAGATACATGAAAAGTGTGAGCAGAAGGTAGAGGGTGAATTTCTTTCAATCCTGAAAATGATACAAAAATGCAGGGGGGAAGGCCATTCAGAAGAAAATGCCTGTCACCAGCTGAGACAACCAGATGGACATAATATGTGGTACTATTTAAAACAGGTCTGCTAAAATTTTGGGACCATCTTTGGATTTTATTAGGCAGTTTCATGTAAAATGCATGTGTTGCTCCTGTATCATTTACATATGCAATCTTATAGTTTCTTCAAGGGCTTTATAATTCTATAAATAGAAGACGCATCCCAGGATAAAGAGAGATTACTAATATGGCTCCATTTGGCACTTTTGTCTGCCCTGGAATCTTCCCAGCTGTCCAATAACCATCCAAGCATTCCTTATTTTCATTTATTTCCGCTTCCTGGTGTCTGAAGTAAAAGCCTCCTGTTTGTTAAATAGCTGCATATTCACTTGGAGAAATGTTTTCTGCTGCCATTGCAGTTGTTACAGCATTGATGTTGATCCCATCAAAGTTCCAGCACTGGCAGTTTTTAAATATTTTTTCTGCAAACATGATTAATGAAACTAAGCAAGGTTACTGAACAAGATGTTGTAAGAGAAAGAAGGATATAAAAAAAAAGAAAACAGATGAAAAATGAAACTAGAGGGGGTGACCAAGATCAAACTCTGACAACATATTAAAACTCAAAAATGCTTACAAACCTTCTTTCCATGTGGGTGTACAGCTCTGAAAAATATCACTGTAAATGTAACTGCCTAGAACAGAGAACTTTCATAATTCCATCAGTCATAGTACTGGCTGAATCTGAGATTTGCATGCTGGTGTTAGGGAATACAGAAATCTGCTTTATAGTAAGTTTTTCCTTTATGCGGTTCAAAATGTCACTTTAGTTTAGTCATAAACATGTTTGCTTGATGACAAAATACAGTGATGTAGCTCATTGTCCTGCAGTTTAACTAAGTCCTCATTTGACATCAAAGTGGAGGGGTTAAATTTTTTTCTGTGTTCCTTTCATTCCTCATTTGTATCAGGCAAATAATGGTTTCACTAGCAGCAGGAATCCCTATTAAAGTAACTGTCATATTTTCTCATCTATACAATTCATTGTTCAGCAGTTTGTTTGGTGCCAAATGAAGGGAAAAAGACAAACTGGACACAGAAAGGCATACTACCTTAGACTTTCTGAAATTCTTTCTTGGTCAAATGACAACTTTCTTGCTGCCTCTTCCAAACCAATTATTTTGACATGCTCCATTGCAGAAGACAGTATCTAATGTAGCCAAGGAAAATACAGTTAAGGCAAATTCTGAACTTGATTGCATTCCTTCCATGGATTTAAATAGATGTCCTGTGAACATTTATTCCTTAACAAAATACACAACCAGATTATCATAATTAGCATGTTTACTCTGGAACAAGAGAGGAAAAATTCTAATTTGGACAAGCAGAGTTTAGAAACTCATTGTGACTAGGTATGGAGCTCATTACAGCCTCTGCTTGCAGAGAAAAATGTCTGCACTTATCATTAAAGAAATTAAAGATAAAAGCACAACTTTGTAATGGAAGTGAGGCACCCTGCAGATTAATTCTGTTATTTCTGCATAAGTTACACAGCCTTATGATCCTTAAGGAGCTATGCTCTGAACTGAGCATGAAGGCATATCTTAAACTAAGAAGCATATTCTTATCTCTGAAGCTTACTTAAGTATCCCAAGCAGGCTAATGATGGTTTTCACTCAATTTATGCTCCTAACTTTTGTTACCTAAGAATATTTATTAGATACGAATGTTTAACCCATTTTGGAATACTCACACTAACTTCCTAAAGCATTGATCATGCTACCAGACTGGTAGAAATACTTGATGTTTCCAAGTACAGGTAGTCACCTGAAAGAAATAGGAATGTACAGAGGAGTGAGAGTTGGGGGTCAGCATCTTTGAGGCCTTTCTTGAAACACTCCATTTAAACATGTGCTCTGCAAGAAAAACACTGCCCTGTCTTGTTGCTGCTTACGCCAGTAAGTGATGAAGACCAAATCTAGATGAGATAAAACAGGAAAGAAGCAAAATACCCAAAAAGGAATTGGCAGAAATGTTGATCTCCAAGTTAACAGGTAGAAGTATCACTAAGCAGCAATATCACTAGCACAGGCAGATCTGCAGGATGGTTTTTGCAGGAGCCTTTTGGTTTGGCAGAAAGTTCATGCACAATTGATGGGGTGGACACTTTTCTCTCTGTAACTGAAATTATGGATGTTTTCAATTGAGTCTCTGGAATGTAGCACAAAATAAAGTTGAAGAATGTATTAAGATGGGATATGTCTTAGCATTCCCAATGAGACTGAAAGCTTTCTAAGCCTCACTTGTTAATCAGCAGAGTGAGCAGCACAGAAGGGGAAGGGCTGTCCACAACAGGATGCCAGCTGGAGAGGAAACTCTGATCAGGCTTCTCTTCCTGCCTTAATACCTTCTTTCAAGTGCCACTTATGGTCATAGGCTTTGCTAGTTGGAATCCCCTTCCACACACACCTGTGCTGGGTAACTCCACGAGGAATTCAAAACATGTCAGCACAAACAAGGCTGCAGAAAATACAAATACAAAGCCAGTACCTTATCCGAAGATAATTGAGGCTCCATGCACTCTGCTGAATTAAGAATTGTAAGATGAGATTCCTGCCTTTCTCTACAATGAAATATCTCCAAGAACAGCTTTTTGTCTAGTTGTTGGGAATTTTTGAATCATGTTTCAGTCTGAAACTTGGGCATAAACATAGAAGACATGGTGCAATAGAGGTGAGTGGCATTGTTTGGATCTTCCAGTTCAAGATCACTTTAAATGAAGAGCCATTCACCACAGGCAAATATTTACTAGCTGAGGTCTTTAATTTCTTTAATAACCTTCTTCTAAAGCTGCTTATGGCTTCTGAACTTTACAGGATGTTCCTGTTAAACCATATTTTAGTACATAAACATTTGGTTCATAGACAGTAATTGTGTTTAATGAAGACTTTCAGTAAATTTTCATAACATAATGTCTTTTTGTGTGTGTGTAATGTTTTTTAAAAGATATTTACTCCCAATTCTCCCTAGAAGATGGTGCAGGCTGGGAAGGGGAGCTGATGAAGCAGTACTCTATGGAGAAAGAAGACTCTCAGCTTAGGTTACTTTTGTGTATAGCACAGCCAACTGATCTGACTTCTTTTTGATCAGAAATTAAACAAACATTATTAGTTGAACCAAAAATCAGTGTGTCCTTTGCAGCAAATGATGCTTCTTCCATCTTAGTAATTTGACTTTTTTTTAATATTTTGAGTCCTTAAATAACCTTTAACTACAGACAGTGCAGACACTATGTTACAACAATTCATTTCTATTATTTTATTTTGTCTGTAAACAGGAAGGCTTTCTAAAGTGACATAATTTTTTTATTGAAGCATTATGGAAAATACTACTTGCAAAAAACCCACAGAAAATCTCTTTTTGAAAACTTGTCAACATAATACTGCTTTGTGTTCTGAAGACACTGAAAAATGTGTAGGAAGATACTGCACTTATGCAAGACAGGATTCTAAAGCTAATAGATGTAAAATTCACCTAGAGAGATGCTTTTACTTTCCAGAACCATCCATGTCACTGGTTTGTTCTTTATCAAATAAAATCATGTGGATGTGTGTGTTCTTATACTATGCAAGCTCTCAGTGGGAAATCTTTGTAAATTGCTGTACCCAATACTTCAATAGGTTAAAGTGCTCAAAACCAGCGTTGGCATCATCATACTATCAATCAAGTTCAATCCTTGTCCTCAGCAATAGCCACATTCCTCCTCAGGGATGCTTTCATTTTTGAAAATAAGGAAAATCAAAATCCTTCGTTTTTAAGTGTTCAGGTTCTGTTACTTTAACATAACAATCTTCAACATAACATGATTTCCCTTTTAGATTTGAGATTATATCGATATGTTCAGATTATTTCCTGTTAAACAAACATGGTTCCTGTGGCTTACCAAGGGAAGTGGCCTCTCTGTGTTCAACTGAGCACCTCTAGGAAAACAAAGTTTAAGTAATTACATTTTAACAGGTACAACAAACATCTTCAATCTCTACAATTTCCTAGCTTCCTGAAACATCCAAAAGTTGATGTACCTGTTAAATGTGTTAAAATTTTGTTTTACTTGCTAAATCTTTAAATTTCCAGGGATCCTGCTGGGATGCCTGGTGGGATGTCATGTTATGCACTAAATGTGAAACAACCTATTACAGAAGAAATTGGCATTGTACTTTCTCAGGGGAACTTTGCTTCTATTCTGTTTTATTCACTTTGATCTTAAAAAGAATTCCTCATTCTCTGAAGTTTGAAGCCTGTGCTTTTGTTTATTCTCTCACAGAGCTTCGATGACTGCTCCAGGTACAAAACAGTTATTCCTGTGAATAAAGGAAGTGTTTAGGGAGGCATTGATGCTGTATGCTGGTAGCTTAATGCTGGGCCCTCCACTTGGAACAGATTCACATTGGGCACTGTGGCCTCTTAAAGCCTTAGATGTGAAAATAAGGTCATGATACCAAGTGAGGTTCCTGCAAATTTAGTTCTGCCTCAGCACCTCTGTCACTGTGGACATGTGTTACATCTCATTTTCCTTCATACAGCTGCCAGCTGGTGTGTGCTATGCTGGTCTTCCCTCTGTAGGTGAAGCACAGAGCTCAGTATACTTCTGGACTAGAGACAGGACTGCTGTTTGCTGTGTCAAACTGGCAGCTTGCATTTTAGTGAGCAGAGGAAGAACAACTCCCCTGGTAATCTGGTGGCCAGAAACAAAGAGAACTCAAACAAATGCATTCAAAGAACAATTAAATGTAAGCTTGTGTCCATTTAATAAGTACTCTAATTTACAAGCATGCAGGAGCAGAAGAGACACACACACATCAGTCATATCTGTGCCAGAACCTCAGGACTTGCTCAAAGCTATTTTAAGTTGCTTAATATCAGAAGTGGCTGAAGGCACTAACTGCCAAACTAAGCCTCTCAGTATTGTCTCAAATGCCCTTTTAGTCAGGCCTTATTGTTGCAGGACCAATCAAAAGCCCTTCAAAGTTATAAAGCATCATGATCTTAGTTACATACAATGAGATACATTAAGCAGAATGAACTTGAAAAAAAGAAGATCTTACCATAGTGGCCAATAGAAAGACATAAACCCCTCAGTTTATTGCTAATGGTTGTAGGGGAAGACAAGACAAATTGTGTTTCTGTGAGCAGGTTAAAAAGCTGCACAGAATGTAGAATTCAAAAAGCTGAAAATGAAGCAGGCAATATTGATGACTGAGATCTGTCTGTTTGAAACACAGAAAAACATCCCACCTTATACAACTGCCTTAAAATGGATTCAAATTTGAAAAGGAGAAGCAAGGAAAAAGATAGGGAACCTTTAAAGAAACTTGGCTTTTTCTGATCCTGTAGGCACTTGGAAGCTGTGTGTATATTTGCTGCAGGGGGTCTCCTGTGGAAGCTGACAGATCAGCTCACACATGGGGGCTGCCAGCATACTAAGAATCAGTACCTCAGCTTTATTCCTGGTTTTGATTTGCATTCAGGTTATTGAACTCCTTGATGCCAAATAAGAACTCAGTCACTTGGTTCTCAAAACCTGTTGTAACAAAACAATCAGCATTTGTCATTATATGACTTACCTCTTTGCTTCCATTTAATTTCTGTGAGGCACACAGCACTCACTACCTTGGCACAGTGTGTGATGCTAGCTGAGAACAGACTGAATACACCCAACAGATATATTTGGATAAAGATTGGGAGAAGAGATATCATTGTTAGTCATGTGACTTCCCATGATATGAAGAGCTGTGTAACCTTCTAGTTACATCAACACATCCTATTAAAAAGCCACATCCACTCTTTTACTGTCATCTGTATTGTTGGTGTAACATAGAGCAGTCATGCGTCTAACAAGCTAATCTCCAAAGTCCACAATACTGGAATTTTTTTTCTTTATTTTTTACAAAGGATTTGAAATTTTTCTATCAGACAATGTGGAGGTGGGGCAGGGAATGAAATGATCTTGCAAATAGGAACAGGTGTATTCACACTGCCTCTCAAAACATCCCCCAAAGCCTTGCCTAGGGCAATTCCCTAAGCATGCCTATATGCTTCCTTTCATTTCACAGCTGAAAGTCTTTTACATTTGGCTTATTTTCATCACCTGAGTCTAGTTAGCTTGGCAGGAAGGGCTATCATCTGTCTGTCTTCTTCCTTGAAGAGACTGTATATTGTGCATGGAAAGCAGGCTTGTGAGTGGTGTTATGTGTAAGGGAAGTTTTTGGTGTTAATCAAGGTGGCATTGTTCCATCCTGGCTTGGCACTCCTGAGAATGAAGTAAGCTGGCTGCTTGGAGTGCCCCCAGCCCTTCTGCTGTGGGAGTACAGATTTCAGCACAGGGTGTCCTGAGTTGGAAGTGCTTTACTGTTCATCCCACAAAATCTCTGTGCTGCTGTGATTCCTGGTACCAGAGAGAGGTAGATTAGAGCTATTTTGGGTGTTCTCACATGTACTGTAATCTCCCTTCCTAGCTACAGATGAAGCAGAGCCTGAGAGGCCACTTGAGAATGTCTTTGCAGCTTGCCAGTGCAGCTCTGTTTAGTGTAAATGGAATCTCTTCAGGGTGTCAGTGGCATATTTTGCACATGCCATGAGTGTTCATTTAAGGCAGTTCTTGTCTTATGGAAAACAAAAATAAAAAGTCAAACCAAAGCAATAGAAGAAATTCCGCAGAAAGGAGAGCAACCAAAAAAAAAAGCCACTGAAGCCCAATAGTGAATTGAAAACAATGAGGCATATCATTCAGGCAAATGGTAGCTGCAAAATGAAAGTTTTCCTTAGGTTTGGTTAGTGATATGTGCAAGGGTAGTTAGTTTCAGGTTTCCCAAGTCTTTTTTTACATTTAATTGGTCTTTCTCAGCTCTCCTATCTGACACAGAAAGGTGTAAAAGCCATAGGATGCTTGCTCTATGGTATAGGTTATCTAGGCAGTTTCTTTCCTTGTTTATGTTTTGTGCCTTCTGGCAACGTGTCAAATGAAATGGTGAATTTCTGCCTGCCTCATGACTTATCCCAGTGGGTCTAACTCATTTTCTTTGCATTTTTTCTTGTCCAAATTTGCCTTCTGTTTTCTAAGAAAAACACTATTTTCCCGTTGTTGCTCTTACACTTTTATTACAGGGAGAGGGATGGCAAATGACTCATTTAGGAAAGAATAAAATGAATTTCCTCAATTCACTTTCTTATTGTGGGTGAGGAAGAGATGTCTTCTTAACTACCTGGATTCAGTGTGGGCATTCAGCACCTGTTCTGCAGTGGGGTCTCAAAGCATGTCTCTTCTTTCACCAGGTTATGCTCCTGTGTATAAAGAGAGGAAGTTTTGCAGGCACTTAGAGCCTCAGAACTTAGAATGACTCTGAGAGTTTGTTAGAATCTTCTGTGCAAAAAAATGCTTGCATAAATGTAACGGTGAGAGATTTAAATGCTCTTTTCTCTATAGAGGAAACATGTTGTTCCTTAGTCTCTTGGGATTTTCTTGAGACATTGTAGTCTCTGATTTTCTGATTATGGAACAGAACATTTTCTTTTAATTATTTCTTCTATTCCAGAGGAGAGCATGTTCATTCTCTGTGCTTTTGCACATTTCCAATGCTGGTGAATATCTCATTATCTGAAATGTTGTTCTTAAATGAGAAGCAGAAAAAATAAATTGTTGGTTTTGGGGTTGATGTCAGGATGGAGTCAGGCATAGCTCAAGTGCTGGAAGAAGAGGCCCTGGCTAATGCTGCAGGCTATATTAAGAGCTTCTCATTTGTGTAGGCCTTCCTATGTATTTTTGTCTGCCTTGTAAATTAGGAGTTCCTTGGGGGTAGGAAAACTGTGTCCATCCATCTGTTTGTACAAGCACTCTCATTAGTATTTGAACACTCATCCACTGAAATGCTGCCTGATCCCTATCTCTCCCCCTTGGAGTGGAGTTGAGGGGGCTTGGCTGGCAGCGTGTGCAGTTCTCAAGGTGGTGCAGCAGCTGCTCTTTGTACGCTGCCCCCCAGAGCTCCTGCTAAGCAGTATTTACTGTGCAGACGGGTGTTTTAGGGCACAGCTGTCACTGTGGTGCTATATATTCACCCAGTGTACCCATCCCCTCACAACACAGCGTAGTAAGAATTCTCTCTCGTGTGCTGGAAGGAACATGTGATACTTCCAGCCTGCCAACTTGCTTTAAGCTGGGGATGTTGGAAGTCAGATGTCTGTCTTGTAGGAAACTTGTGAGGGCTGAAAATTCACGTCTCTGAAGCAGCACATACTCCTCTGCTTTTCTGAGAGCAGTGAGATGTTTGGTTTTTTAAGATAAAATCTGTGCTTGAGCTCGAGGCACTAAAGTACTACTATTAACATTAGATCTGTTGGTGTTACCCTGATTGGATTTTGTAAATCAATTGACAGAAATAGCTGTACCCTGAAACTCTGATGAATGTTTTGCTGTAGCATTAAATAAAAGCATTTGCAGCACCTAGCAACTGAGAGCTATATTGTAATCCTTAGCAAGTGAGTTAAGACTATTACAAAGGTTTTCTGAAATCATTCTGTCTAGAACTTGCCCAGAGATTTGTTTTAGGAAAAAAAGATTGGTAGTCAAGTTGAAAAATGCATATTTGTCCTTGACAGTAGTATATTTCTCTAAATTTGTTACTTCTGTTAATAGATGAGAGGCTGAGATAAGAGCAAAGTAAAATTTGCTATGGAGACAGATCTGGGTTTCTAGTCTAATTCTAAGGTTTAATTAGCATTAGTCCTTCAAAAATATTTTCAAAAATATTTTTAAATAGAAAGTATTTACTCAAGATTTTAGAAAGCTCACACAGTGAGCTCTTCTCTGTTTGTGATTTATGGTAGTAAATGTTTTAGTAGATCAGAGATGAATTTTCAAAGGAAAATACCAACATAAACTCTTTGCATTCCATTCCTTTCAGCTGGATCTTTAGAAATGGGAACAAGATAGTCTTGAATGTGCCTTGACACTTCAGATCTGTGTGCCCTGTATCTCCATCTGCACACTGGTATTTTGTTCACAACAATTACTGACTGCTCTTGATGTCTGCTGG
The DNA here is from genome assembly GCF_027887145.1 of Ammospiza caudacuta. Taxonomy (NCBI): domain Eukaryota; kingdom Metazoa; phylum Chordata; class Aves; order Passeriformes; family Passerellidae; genus Ammospiza; species Ammospiza caudacuta. Next base: position 12,379,168 of record NC_080601.1, read on the forward strand.
AAATGCATGCTGTGCCTTCACTTGGAGCACTCACAGAGATGTCTCTCAGGTTCTAACTAAAATACATGTAATTTTGTACTTTGGTTTTCATGTTTCATTCAGACTATGCATCCAGTCTTTAATAATGCCTTCTATATAAAAGTTTACAGCACCAAATAATCTAGTGTGCTTTTAACTGGTGGGAAGACCATGAGAAGAAGTAACTCTTTCCTGATACCTACTTCTTGTGCGAATTGCAGATACAATAAATTAGATCTATTTTTTGTGAGTCTTGCTGTCTGTGAAGGAAGGATAAGCTGATTTTTAGAGGTAAAGTGACATCAATAGAGTGCTGTCTCCTGAAATGGGAATTGAAAAAAATAGAATTGTATGAAAGAATTCCACACAGAATTTGCTACCCTTATACTTAGTTGAAGAAGTTGAAACCCTGTAATTTCCTTTTTAAGTAGGAACTGATGGATTGAGACTTTCCTTCTCTTTCACAGTATGGTGCTCCTGGAGCTCCTTGCCTCAGAAACAAGTGTTGCTAAGTTAGAAAGTTATGTAAATCACAAATTCAGAATTACTGAGGACTTTTTTGTTTGAGAGAGTCTTGTGATGAATGTTTTTTCATTTAGGTTGTATTTTCTAAAATATTAGTGAGAAAATATCCCATTAGAAGAAATGAAATTAGGTCTTTCATTACAACCATCACCTCCCTCTGAATTGACTCTAATTCTAGGAGGGTTGTAGTTGCTGTGTCATTATTTTAAGGTATAACATTTACCTGTGAGGCTACTAAAAGCAAAAGTCAAAGCAAGTGAGAGGGAAACTACAGTGTTAGAGCTGTGTTTAAACTAGCCCCAGATGTAGAGTGTTATCCTGTCTCTGGAAGCTCTGCTTCCCTGGGTTTATTTTGTTTGAGGCATCACTGAGGAGTGGAAGGAGAGGTAGATGTGTTGAGTAAGAATACCCAAATTAGGGCAGACCTTTGACTTTGAGGAACTGGGATGATATTAAAAAACCAGTCTTTGTTGTTAACGAAAAAGACATGTGGGGGGGAGAGTTTCCCAGAATTTGGAACTAGCAACCCACAGTTAATATTCTGTGGCAAGAACTTGTATGTTTCATGAGGAGGTTAAAAGTGATGTCTTAGAAAAGCAATGTGTGAAGATTATTTATTTTAAAAAGGATAATTTGAAAAAGACAGAAGTGTCCTGCTTGATGAATTCAACTCTTACTGATTCATTTGTCTGTGTTCGGCTTTAGTTTGCTTTCTGCCCTTTCTTTACCTTTTATTCTATTGCAGAGTCTGTTTCTCAACATATTTGTGGGACTGAGCAGGGAAGGATCTTTGAGTAACTACACAAGTACATGTGGGTGTACAAATAATCCATATTCTTTATGGGCTTCCGGGTTCTGTGTACTTGGCACAATGCAAGTCAATAAAATGCATAGAAACTAATGTTTGTATAACAGGTTAGAAAAGCTATGCTTGTAACACAAATCTTTTGGTTTTGGTTTGTTGTATTGGGTTTTTTTGTTGTTTTGTTTTGCTTTGTTTTGTTTTGTTTTTTTCTTGTGAGGGTGCATTAGACTGCAGAATAGAGCTCTATCTTTGAAACTACCACAAAATATTTTCCCCATCCCTCCATTCCTTAACACCAGGAAAATACTTTGGGAAATAATACTGCTATTATCTTATGCTATTCTACTTGCATAAGAGCATTTTATCTGTTTCCTTCCCTCAGAAAACACAGAACTCTTTGCTTCTATCTCAAATGAAAAGGTATTAAAACTTGTCTCTTTCAGTCAAATAATTTCTGGGAATTACTTAGAGTGCCTAATTCCAAAGTAATCTTTACTTTTGCATAGTCTGAGTGTGCAGGGTGCTGTGTGCTTGAGCACTCTGACAGTAGAACCAGTGTTCTGGTAAACTGACACCTCCCATTGTCAGACTACAGTGGCAGTTGGAATTCTGGCCTCAATAGCACCTTTAACAGCGTGTTAAGAAAGGGCTTTTTCCTTTTTTTGTTTATTCATCTTTGCCAGTAAAGCACATGAGCTAACAGTCTAGGGAATTGTTTTGGAAGGAGGTTTTTTTTTTTGCTATGTATATATTTATAAGTGACTAGGAATTTGACTTTCTGGTTTCAGACTTGCAGAATTCACAGGGGACTTTTGGCTCATAATCAAACACATCTTTATTTTATGTTCACTGTACTGAAGGACCAGAATTTTTGAATGCAGCATTTGTGGTAGTGCTTTAGATTATCCTTGGGATTTTTAGTGAGGAATGTAAGGAAGTGAGTTTCTAAGAAAAAAGACCTATAGCTTATATCCGTGCTCTTTCTGTACTGGGTGCTGAAAGCAGAGGACAACTCTGTTGTGTTCATTAAAATTTGTCTGGCTGATGGTATGGGAAGGCTTTCCTGGTTTAGTGCCGTACTGGTGTTATCCATAAAGAAGCTGAGAGGGCTGTGTAAAATTGAGGTCAGGGTGCTGTCCATTCAGAGAAGGTGCAGTTCACAAGCTGAGTGGAGCCAACAAAATGTGTTGCCACAGTGAACAAACAGAACTTCTGGACAGTTGTATCAGTTGTTGGGTTTGTGGTTGCAGCACTGTGGTTTCTTATTTCTGAGAATGCTGGTCTTTGAAGTGTCAGGTCCAACAGGTTGGTGAAACAGGCACGTAGCAATTTGTGTTGGTAATGGAGCTGCAGTTGTATATGGGTAAGGTTAAGTAGAATAATTTCCTCTAAAGCCTGCTATTAAAGAAAAAAAGTGTGCCCAAGGCCACTCACACGCATTCATTTTCCACCCCCTCAATAAAATAAATTAATTTGGGGAAAATGGCTTTTAGGAGGAAAAATACAATAAAATCATGCAGTGGATAGTAGTTCATACATTTTCTGCTTCTGAGTAATGTTTCTATATACTGCTGCTGCATGGAGATAATTATCCCCTTGAGATAGTGATAATAGGTGGTAAGGGAACCACTACATTGGGCTTAACCTCTCAAAATGGAAGTAACAACAAGTAGATGGTCTCCTGGACCTTTGCAGAAGTGTGAGTTAATTTTGGTTTGTTTAATTCCCATAAGTTTTGATTTTTCACCCATACAATAACGGATACAAATATTGTTGTATCTATTAGTGTATTTTTTTGCTGTATCTATTCAGTACTGTAATTCTGGGCAAGTTCTCCAACTGTTCTGTATACAGAATGACTTATCAGACTAAGACTTTTTCTTTTGTCTTTTTCCACGCAGATCACCCCTGGCAGCAAGGCAGCACAGTCACAGATGAACCCAGGGGACCTTGTCGTGGCCATTGATGGAGTCAACACTGACAGCATGACCCACCTGGAGGCCCAGAACAAGATCAAATCAGCCAGCCACAACCTGAGCCTCACTCTGCAGAAGTATGTTGTAATAATTTAAACTTGTTGTGTTCCTAAGGACAACCTATGAAGCTTATGACTGAAGGTTGCAAGTGTTTTATCCCTGTCTATTAAATTTAATTGAAGTGCTCATGGCACAGATATGAGATGAAAAGCCAAAATCTGCTCTGATTCTTGTAGAAGTCAGCATGGATTCATACAGAAATCAAATGATTGGGTTGAGTGTATCTCTGTGGATTTAGCCTATTGAATACAGGTGTAATCCCATATCCATTCAAGCTTCTGTTAAATGAATCCAACAGTGATGTTTCTTTTGGTTATTCTCATGTGGGCAACATAGTTTAGTTTGGCTAATTTATGAACAACTGTTCTAATGACAACAAACACAAAAAGTGTTACAAGTGCATGGGAGGGACCTCATGAGAATTTGTGCTAATGGTCAGGCACCTGTGAGTTTGAAAGTCTCCTCAGTATCTGACCCAATAAGGAAGATGTAGCCCAAGTGCACGGAAGGGAGGCAGTAGAATGTGGAGAGGGCAGGTTTTACCACAGAGATGTGATAAAAGTTGTCTTGCCAGTAAGAAAACAGTTAATATGTTTTTTAACTTCTGCTGGTTAATGTTACTTTCAAGGAAATTTGTTCTCAAGTTAGATAACCTTGCACAGAGGGTTTCTGTAATAAATGCATTAACATTTAAAGCTCCATAATTATAGAAAGCAAAGTAGCTGCTAATTTTATTGCATTGTGAAGAAGATAATTTTTATACAGGGCAGGCAAAGACAAGTACAGAAAGCACACTGTAATGTGGAAGTACAATTTCTGACAAAAGAATCTCATATATGAATGTGCAGTAGAGATAATCAATATCAGGAACATACTAATAGCTAAAGAATAAGGAGTTTAGATGTAGTTTCAAAGACAGGACAGGGTACTATAAAGCAAAATTTGTGGTTGATTTTCCCCCACGGCTTTGAGTGTTCCAGATAGAGTAGAAAATCACTAACTTGATGCATGTGGTTGAATTCTCATCCTATCACACACTCCAACTTCTTTTTTCTTCACTTGGAGTTAGAGTGTTATTATAAATATATTTATGGGGGTTTTTTTTGCAAAGATTTAAATTGTTCTGAATATTTTTTAATTTAAAAGCTGGGAAAAATCCTTTCTGATTGTCAGAATGTCTGTCTGATTTTCTGTTGAACCTTTGTGTTTTTACATTGAGAGAAAACATTTCTTATTTTGCTTTGGGTTGTTCCACATTTGGTATTAATTCTCCTGAATATTGAACCCAAAAAGTTGTGCAGTGTCTGCCTCTATGGCCTGGCCATAGAGGTTTAAATGGTTTAAAACTACAAACCAACAGCTCTTCTTATTGACAGAAAGATTGCCAAATTCATGACTAACAAATCCAGATTATCCTAATACATATCACAGAGACAAGTTACTTAAAACTGTAATTTTGATCAAGTGTTGCTAGGGATATTTCATTTGAGTAATCATTGTGCTTTTTTTCATTTGTTGACCTCTAAATTACAACACCAGCAATTCTAGTGGCCACATCATTAAAAAAAAAAAAAAGAAAACTAGTAGAAGTACCTTTATAATTGTTTTCATCTCTATTTATTTTTTCTTCTGTTTTTTTTAAGGCTGTCCCTGTCTCTTGGTTTCAAAACAATAATATATAATTCAGATATTTGAGTTATATGGATAAAGAACAACCAAAGAAAGCAGTAATGGAGTGTTCCAGAGACTGAGATATGTTTGCATAGATAACAGATGTAGATATTTTGAAAAGAAGGAAAATGGCATAAAGTAAAATGAAATACTAGTAAACATAAATAGATGATAAAACAGCTTTTTTATCAAATGAAAATTTTCTCAGATGATGTTTTTGCTCTGAACTTATACAATTAATGGACTCTTCTTTTCAGCTATTTTATGATGTGAACTATTAGTTTGCCTTTGTGACCCGTTCAGCCTCATTAGGAAAACCCAATGGAAAAAACTGGAAAGTATTTTTTTTAAATAATTTTTTTTCTTAGATGACATGAGGATATTCAAAAAAGTTGTGCTCAGAGGTATTAAGCTGGCTTTACTTTGCACAATTCAGAATTTATAAAGCTAAATTCTAGCAGCAAGTGATACTGACCAACTGAGGTACACATAGAACCCTATTAAGGATCCAATGTCTTGAACAAAAAGCATCTCCACCATATTCAGGAAGTTATATTAATCTTGCCTTAAGAAGTATTTTTCTCCCTGGACACAAATGGGTTCATTTACCCAAGGACAAAAAGATTATCAGTTTAGTCACCTCCCCAAAAGGTACAATGCAGTATCATTTTTTTCAGCAAAGAATTTTACAAATATCGGGTTGGTGAAAAGAATAGCATGAAAAGAAGGTAGCAATGATAAGGGATAGTAACTTTCAACCAAATAAGAACAAGACAGAAGAGAGGCAAAATCTCCTGGGACGTGGTTACCAGGAAAATGACTGTGCTAAGAGATCACTTTGACTTTTTTTAGACATGGCTTGCAGCAATGAAACTGGAGCAGTGTTCTACTACTATGGAAAAACAGCCCTAGTTGCCATAAAGAGCACAGAGCTGGAAGTGCTCACTTATCCTGTTTGTATAAAAGTTTGGAAATGCTGGAAATCCTTTCCAATGGAAAAAGCACATATGTGCATTACGAGATTGACTGTTGTGATAGGAAAATTTAAGCTCTAAATTGGGGTGATACTGGACATGTATGTGAAGTAGTCACAGGGCTCTACAGAATGTTTCAAGGTCATGGAATGCCTTAGCAGGCAATCTGTGGCTTGATTTCGCTGTAGTGGCACTGGAGGTAGAACTGATCTCACTTATTTTATCTGTAAGGCCATGGAAGAAGCAGTGGGATGTGAAGTCTTGACAAAAATGCTCCAAGATAGAAAGCTTTTTTTTTTCCTAATGGTTCCTGGCTCTCTGGAGCAATGGCCTTTCCCTTTATCGGTCGTGGCCATGAAGGTTTCATGACCATTGTTTATAACCTGACAGTTAAGACAGTGTTTGCTGCTTCTCACTTTTATTGCAGTACTTCATTCCCTGCAGGCTTTTTTCAGGGTGGGGAACTGCTTCTTGTTTGAATTTGGCTGTCAAAAAAAGCTGCATATGGTGTCAGCACTTGTGCAGGACATCCAACTGCAAGGCATCAATCCTAGAAAAAAAGGAAGTGGTAAGAGCCCCCATTCATACTCACCTGCCTAAACAATGGGATTCTATGATTTCCTTTATGAACTTAGTTTTAATTCAAGTAACACCTGCACTCTTCAAGGCACACTAACCTAGACCTTCCATGAATGTTCAGTGCTGGCCTGAGTGGAGTTCTCCATGATTCAGCCATGGCTTCAGGAATTTGTGCATGTCAAGTGTTTTCTGACAACTCCCTTCCCTAAACTCCCTCTTTAATTTGTTCTTATCACCTCAATCATGCTATGTTTTCACATAAACCCACAAAATTAGACTGGAAGTCTCACCACTTATGCCAGAGGTTTGATCAGGCAGCCAGAACTTGTTAGTGGCTTGAGCTGTACTGTCTGGCTGCTGATTTCTCTGCATCCTGCAGTGTGCCTCCCTTTGCCACTTCTGAGAATCAAAAATATGCAGACAGGCAAGTGCTGGGAAGCTGAAGTATTTGGACCATGCCTGGAGAAAGGAACCTGTGATCCAGTGATGTGGCAATGTCTGGGACCCTCCAGACTAGCACTGCTTCATTAAGTTTAGAAGACAAAATACATCTAGGAAGTGAATTCTTTTTTGCTAAGAAAAGAGCAGGAGTGAGAGGAGAAGAAAAGAAGTGTCTGTGGCACTGTGCATTATTACTCAGCAGAACTCCCATGAGGCACTCAGGGAAACCAGGCTGATATTCTAAAGTGTTACATACCTCTATAGATACAGCTTATTCCTTAGAAACCTGCATTGCTCTGGGTGTACTGGGGGATTGGTGCTGGTTGTGCTGGACTATGCTGTGGAAAGCTATGGTCATACTCTATAATGGCCTGGGTTGGGGTGGAAAAAAGACATTGCTTTGCTTTTAGTCTGTTTGTGACCTCCTGGAGTTCAGTTCTCAGTCATTTTTCAGTATCAGTTTCTAATCAGTTACTTGAGCTACACAGCTGCCCTCAGGCATTTTAATTCTAGGCCAGTCAAAGTTCATCTTTAATTGTCTGTCTGTCCCACAGGTATTAGGCCATAAACATTGGATTGTGCAGTATTCAGTTCACAGTGAAAAACAAAATGCATGCAAAGTCTATTTTTTTAATACAAATGGGTTTCTTTCTTAAATGCACAGTAAATACAAGAGAGCAGCTTTATTTGTCAACATGTTTCACTAGAGCATCCACAACATAACTCAAGTAATCTGATCAGCCTCCTTGGAAAGGATTCACCAAATGTACTGGCTTAGTTTTGGAAAGTGCTGTAACATGAGTGTGCCTCATTCTGCTGGCACAAACATTCCTGTGTCACTCTAAGGCTCCGCTTTGGCGTCACTCTGTGCTGCTGGAGAGGAGCAGGGGAGGTGGATACTTCTGTGCAGGGTGCACATTGACAAAACTTCCCCCTTCCCAGGGCATGCCAGTGATGCTACCCTTTGCTTTCAGACAGTCACAATTGGCTGTCTTTTGCTGGAAAATCGTGAGCTAAATAATTCTTTTCTCTACTGAAAGAGAAAGTGTCAGAGGCAAGGCTATGAGAGACTTATGGTAAATATTTAATAGCTTTCCTTTTTTGTGCAGCACCAAAAGATGGCTGATCCTGCAGTATTTATTTCAGGCCTACTATAAATAAAGCATGTGGTGACAGCAAACTGCAAGCAAGGGGAGCTCAGTGGTTATTGTAAACTGCTTTCTTTTGTCTGATGCTGGGTGTAGTAACCAATTCTGTGCATGTTTTAGGTCTGCTGATGGGCACATTTAAATCAGAACCAGAATAAGGCTGTATTTATGCTCAGAAGAATTAAAAGATGGTATTTGTTCCAGCTCAGGGTAAATTGGAACTATATATACAATATAGATGAAAGAATGGTCTGAACTAGTTGGACTATTCAAAATATTAAGCAGATCAGTAGAAAAAAGAACACTAATGGTGGATATGACATGCCATACTAGTTAGCTTATTTTGCTTACACCTGTGACTGTAGAACTTCTAAGTCATCTGTCACCAATAGCTAAGGTTTTTTTCCTTCCTTCTGGTGGTTCTGTATGCTTCAAGCATTAAAAAAGACACATCCCACTTCTGGGTTAAGGAAGACATGCTGTATTACTGAGGAAGTTGGTCCTCCCTCACTCTGTGTGAAATAGAGGTGACTCCCATTGTGTGCCCAGTTGTCTCTATATGCAGATATGAGAGGACAGTAGGATTTTTTTAAAGATGTCAGGCTGTCATTTGGACAGGACTGTGAGCTACTCTCTCTGAGTAGTAACATTTAGTGCTGCTATTTCCGTGGAAAATGAAATAAAGTATCAATGTCAGTCACTGGAATAAATACAAATATATTCCTTACATGAGCAGTTTAATTTAGTGGATTGCTATTTACACTCACTGCATAAAGTGTCCTTGTTAGTTTTAGAAAAGAGCCTGGAAACTGTGGATATATGCCAAGGCTTTAAAGGGCAGTGAAGATTTCATTGCAGCAAGATTCTGCTTAGGGATTAGAACTGTTCTCAGAGTGCACATCACTTTTTTTCCCCCCCCCAGTACCAGCTTAGAGGTGAGTTTAAAATTCATTGTTTTATGTGAGAAATATTTTCTGGTTCCCTAAAGATAATCTCCATGTGAATTCTTTCACGTATTATATTTCACTCACCATGGAAAGGTCAAGATGGGTACCATGGGCCCGTCTCACCAAAGTCAGTGGGCTGACACAGCTTAGTAAATAAACATGGCAGTTGAATTCTTTCAGACAGTTCCTGCCTGCTCTCTGCAAGGAGTAAGTAGACACGATAGCCAAAGTGTTACAATAGCCAGCAAGGTCACAGTCTGTTCAGGCTGGGACCTTTTCCTGTTAATGCTGATTAGCTTGAGCACAGTCATGGAAAAATGTAAATTACACACTTAGAGGTAATTGGAATGGATGAAAAAGTATTTTTTAGAAGCGGAATGAGAAATTTTTTAATTGGGTAAAACACAGGCTTTACTAGATAAGTCTTGTAAATGTTATTTGTGTCTATGAGTTTTTTGGTTTTCTTTGGATCCTTTTCACCATGGTGCTTCTTGCCTATCAACCCCTGTAAAAGCTGTCTGCCCTAATTTTTTGTTTCTCCAACAAACTCTTAATTATTGGCAACCATTGTTTCTTGCAGTGATAACCAGGGTCTGTTTAGCCTGGCTGTTGGGCAGCTCTTGGTGTCTGTGCTGTCCCTGGCTGGTGGCTGCTGGAACATGTTGATACTAAGCACTGGGAACATTTTTTTCTGCTGATCTTAAATGAACAACTCTTTTTATTATTTATATGTTTACATTCAGTATATTTTTAGCATCTCTCAATAATTATAAATTATCAGTGTAATAATTAAATCATTAATAATAAATAAATATGCCAAATTTGAGGTTCCAAGTGAGCTGCTGTATCTGAAGCTTTTATGCTATTAAGACTTGAGCCCTCTGATAAATCTGACTGCATTTCAGCCTCTTGTTTTTGATTCTGAACTGAGATTGTTTATATCTAGGCAATGCAAATTCTGCAATTAACCAATTTATGTGAGAGTAGTGGCTTCCTATTTATGATCCTTACCAATTTAGGTATTTCTGAATATTTCAATAATATTGGGGGTTTGTCTGCCCTGGGCTGCACATAAATTTAACATAAATTAATGTATATCTTCAACAGTGTTAATGGCAATATACATCTACGTACAAATTCAACCCATGACAGCATAAACAAGTTTTGTAATGAATTTAAATTTCCTTGGTCGAAATCCACATTTTTTATGGCTTACACAAGTTTTCAATATAGTGATATGTAGAGGAAATTTTTGGAAATTGTTTAAAAACAGTGCAAAGACAGGAAGAAAGAGACAGAGAAATAACCTGCCTGAGTAAAGGTGTCTGCACTTCTTGGAGGTTAAAGGTGTCCACACTCCTTGGAGCTTGCTGTGTGTATTGGATGAGTGCCAGGCATGTGCTCAGCATTCCTACTTGGTACACTGTGGGTAGCTGTCACCCCCAGGGCAGAGCTGCAGGGATACAGGATAGCCTCCCTGTTTGCCATAGAAGCTGCTGGGATGGAGGAATTTTAGGGTCAGTACCAAGTCAATTAAGAGCAGATGGAGGCATTGGCAGCCAGTGGCTCCATTCAGGAGGGAACAAGCTGGAGGGCAGAATGTGGAGTGGTTCAGGAAAGGAGGGATTTTCCACAGCAGGGAAGGAGTTAGGAGGATACAACAGGGACTGTGCAGATGCCAGAGAAGTAGAGAGGGTCGAAGAGAGATCAGGAGAGCCTTGGAAAAATCTCATCTTTTCACACACTGGCTTCAGTTCGCTTTCTTTCCTCCCTTTTACAAAAATCTCCAAAGCCTCTTCCTTTTCACTTTCCCTTTCTATCCCTTAACGTTTGTAGTTGCCTCTGACTCAGATTCCTTCTAAGGGAAAATAGCTATTACATACTTCCAAACAGCTTTTTTATTGGATAGCTGCTCCCTTTTGGGCTGATGCCCTCTATGCCTAACAAGCTTTTGTCCTTATGGCAGTGTGGGTGTGAACATTAGTCTGGAAAGTGTAATTGCCCAGCTTGCAATCTGAGTGCAGGGAAATAATGAATCAGTCATCCAACCAAATGCTAATATTTGCATTTGCCATTGATATATAGAGAGCAAAAGTGCTGGTAGAAGTATTTTTCAATTTTATTGAGATGATACCCTGAGAGAGGGAAAGTAGGTCTGATCCTAGACCCAGAGTGATCACAGTTGTTTTTGAAGTACTGTCAAATGTTCAGGGCTTTGTCTTTGTGATTCTCATTGCAGTCACTAAGAGTGACAATGAGAAGTCACTAAGAGTGCTTACTCATGTCCAAGGCAGGGCATAGAGAATTACACCACAATATCGTGGGACTCAAGATTTTCTGTGCAAGACTTAGGAACAAGCAGCAGCTTTTTTTTGGCTGCCTAATTCACTGGTTAGCTGAAAATTTAACCGGCACGTTCATATCTTAGCACTTATTAAATGGACACCTGAAATTGATAACCTGAGTAATACTTTATCTTTTTCTGTCTCTCCCTGACACTCCCATCATCATTCCCAGCAAATTTTAAGGAATATGTATGAATATATATATATATATCAGAAGCCCTATTCCACATGTTTTATTATGCATCCTGTTCTGTGCTTACCTGCTGCACTCCAGAATACCTCCATTTCAGTTAGGTGATAGCTGAAGTATGCAAAAGTTTCAACTCTAATTTAATCAGTTTTATTACCTTTCCATGCACTTGATGCCTTTTCATTTTCTAGAAGTTGAAATACTAGGATACAATTATGAAGATATTCAAGAAGTGGTAAATAAGTGTTCATGTGTCATAAAATGACAAATGAAAAAGCATACTGTAAAAGAGAAATGTTGATTTTAGTTGTCCTGAGAATTAGTAAAGATAGACATTGACTGGTGAAGATATGAAATAGAAGAAAAGCCCCATGAACATGAAAAAGAGCTATTATCTCTTAGATCCTGTCACCTCTTTTCAAGTACAATATTGTGCTCCCCTGAGGATGCAATTTAAACTGATAGTGCATCACAGAACTCCTTTGCAGCCTTTTCTTAGGCAGGCAGTTGACTTAGGCAGCAGTTGCACTCCTCAGTGCAGTTGACTTGTAATAAACCTTTGTTGTGAGTATAAAAATACCAGGATTGAAGTCAAGTGCTCTTCAATTAAAGACCCATTTAGGTGGGAACAAGTAGAAATTCTGACAGTCATCTGAGCAGTGCTATCAAAATTGAACTGCTTTGCAAAGCTACATCCATCTTGGTTTTGAACTTCACTAAAAAACAGAACCAGCACTGAGGGAGAAAAGAGATGTATCTGTGGAAATGAGAAGAGTTTAGAAAAATACCAGAATTATGTATTTGGTCATCTTGGAGCTATTTTAAGTTTTCATTTTTAAATGAGATTTTTGTTTCCATCTTTAACTTGGAAAATAAGGAAGAAAATGTCTAAAAGTTGAAATCAAATTAAATGCCTAAGAAAAAAAATCTTGATAAAAAATTTCAACATCAAATTTAAAATTATCACAATCATCTGTGAAATTTGGGCTTTCACCCTTCTCATAGCCTTACTGAGCAAGTATACCCTCAAGTGTTTGGAATAAAATAATTTTGCAACCAGTGGATTAAAATGTAAACCTGGACACATATGTTCACTACAGCACCATCATCACTTGAAAAGCAAATTTATGTTGCTGCAGGATTTGATCCATCTAGCAAGAGAGGGAGGAAAAAAAGAATGTTCTGAACTTGCAGATGTTTTTCCTGGAGGAGTAATGACTCTTATGTAAATAATCACTTTATTCTGCAAGTGCATACAATTTAATTCCACAAATTGATTTCACCTCTTCTGCCCTTTTCTCTGGTGCAAGCCTCTGCTAGATCTAGCAAGCCTCATTATTCTCTTTTTAAATATCAAAGCTATAAACATCCAAGCCAGAGCTGTGTAGGAACATCGTTTTCAAGTAACATGTTGAAATCTCCAAGTTGGTGTCAAATACAAATCTTGGCTAACACTGTGGATGTATTTTATCACTAATGTGGAAAAAATGCACCTTTTTAGCATCATCTTCTGTGGGCAGGTAATGAGAGAGGAAAAACTAAACATACTATGAACATCTGAAGTGATGGAATAGTCTGGGAAATAAATTCTTTTGCTGCAATACAACTGTTTTCCAGTTAAGCATCAAACATGCTCTGTGGTTGTTTGCTCAACCTCTGTACATGGCAAACCACATTTACAGTGCTGAGCAAATCTGGCACTAAAATTCATCATCAGTGAGCAGAGCAGGGGGACACTTTATATGGTATGCCCAGGGCCACCAATGTCACCTCACAGAGATAACTGGGTGTACTCAGAAATTACAGGAATGGAAAGAGGAGCAGAATCATCCCCTAAATCTTTGTCTGTTCATAAACTGTCACTGTCAGTTTTCAGCTACCCTGTGTTATGAGCTGCAGTTGATTTTTTTCTCTTTTTTGCTGTCTTTCATGATACATGTGCATGTCTCCTAAATACAATTTATCATTTCTCTTTTAAAGGTAAAGTGGTTGGAGGAAGAGTATGGCATTCATTCCTGAGGGAAGATAACTTGCCTGAGCAAAGTTTGGTTTAGGCAGTTAGTGAGTAGCTCTTATTTTTAGAACCTGAAGGTATCTGTTTCTCAGATAATTATATCTTGGAAGTATATTGTGATATATTTCAGCTGTGAGTATGAATTACAGTTTTCTAGCCCATTGTTTCAGGAATACTTTGTCAGTGAATTTCACAGGTTAATTACACATTGTTCAACAAAATGCTACTTTTCATTGTTTCCTCAGACTGCATTCATTTTTGTAGTACCTGCTTGTAAGGTAGGGATCTGTTACATCAGCTTTGTTTTCAGCTCTCAAAGTAGCAAAATTTCCTTATGTTCTAAGTGGAAATCTTCCAGTTCCTGTAAGGATTACTCCTTTCTACTAGGTGGTCTTTTTTGTATGTTCTCTACTGCTTATGGAAAAAATGCTGAGTGCAACAGCTAAAGTCAAACGCAGAGCTCAGTGTGAAGCTGGGTATTAATGCAGGGATTGCCACTGGGATGAGCCCTGTTACTGTGGAGCTCAGCTTTCCCTCTCTCACAGATGCCCCTGGTAAGTATTTCAGAGGAAAGTGAGCACAGCCCTCAGTAAGGAAATAATGAACCTAACACAGAAAGTCTTTTGAGCTGTGCTGTGAAAAATGAGAGTCTGTATGTTTACTTATTATACCCAGTCTAAAGCAGCTCTTGGGGCTTTTTCTTGTTAAGTGTAACTATTTGATCCTTTCTGATACTCTGCTCTTCTCATAGTCTCAATGATGTCTTGTAACAATGAGTTTCACCTCAGGTTAATCAAGTTCTCCAGAAAAAGATGTTTTCCTTTATCAATTTTATATGTGTTGTCTTTTCAATTTCATTCAATGTCCACAAGAGTAGTTTTTATTTCCCTTTTTCTACCATTCATTATTTTCTAAGCCTCTGCAATGTCTTCCCTTCTTCATCTCCTGTCTAAAGCAAACAATTTCAAATGTCTTAGCTGAGTCTACTTGATTTGTAAGCTTTTAAGTATTTCTATTTCATTTTTGTACCTGTCCTAATTTTGTAATGTACTTTTAAAAGATTAGAATTTGAGGCATAAGCCTGATCTGTAGATTGGAAATGGGATATTATTTGTATAACTCTGATTCTTTTGACTCTTTTTGTTTTTAGCTTCCTTTGCTCTGGGGATCCCATATGTACTGGAATATTTTCAGGGGAACTTCCACCACTAGGCAGATCGTCAAAACACCTCCCACAACTACATCTTCACTTACCTGGGACAGTAGAAGTGCTTCAGATGACACTGTGCTTTCTTTGTTATTCCAATGAAAGGGCACACTGTTTGTTTTCAAAGCATTTTTGGGGCTTTTTAAATATAGATTTATATTTTTGTGAATATATTTGTAAAATACAGGTGAAAGACAGGCACCTGGAGTGGCTAATTCAGTAGTGTTCTGCTCGTTGGGAAACTCAATTGTCTGAATGAAGCCATGTTTCTTCCTGAAGAGAGGTTTAAGTAATTGCAGTTGTAGTTGTACAGTTTAAGCTATTAAATAATAGTCTTTTGAGGAGTTATCTTGAGATGCCTCAGCACCAAAGTTTAGCCTCTGCATTTTAAAACACCTTTAATTCTCTTTTTCCAGAGTGCTGCCCAAACTTGAATTTATCTAGTTGAATTTGTCTGACTTACGAAAATGCAGTTTGCCACAAGTATTGGAAAACAGATGATCTCCCAAGTCAGAGGTTGCTTCCATAACTGGTGAATTTTCATCATTCAGAGAAACTTTTTCAAACTTTTTCTCTCATTTAATACCTTTGTAAATGAGGATGTAGCACAGAAAAAGTCTAGACTATGCTTAACTTTCAGTCCTGATGTAGCAGCTTTTTGGCTTGAAATAAGAGGTGAAAAATAGGAGTGCATATTGCACATATCTTTTATTTTCTCTTTTTTTTTTTCTATTTTTTTTTAATTTCCAGATCTAAACGTCCAGTGCCAGTTTCAACCACAGCTCCCAGAATTGACTCTCCCAGGGCTGTAATTCCCCATCAGAAGGTAAGTGACACATTTCTCCTCAGCCAGAGTGAATGCTATTTCTATCTGCTGTGGTGAAGGTAAATATCTATTACAGGAAATAGCTTCTGCCTGCCCCAAATAATTAAAGGTTGAATGAATGCACAGGCAGCAAAACTGCTGCAAGGCAATGTATTAGTGATCTGTATTCTTCTAATTTCTGATTAGAAGGACCAAAGCATCCAGCTATCCTCTGATGTGATTTGGTCTAGCTAATTCTGAGCAACTGTTTTCATCTTAGCAACAAGAAGCCACCAAAGCTTCTCAAAAATCCAGATTTGCTTTCGTAGATTGTTGGGGAGAACCATTAGACTGTGCCTCAATCTATCCAAATCCTGGCTGCAACTGGAATGACACTGATTTGGAGACAGAACATGAGGGCATTTGAAAGCTTTCATCCTATAGTGTTCTTGTCATACTTGTCATAGTATTCAGAAAAACTGAGAATAAAAAATAAAGAGGATAAGTCAATTTAATGAATAACAGCATATGGCAGGGGAAATTAATGGCTTGGTTTCCATTGTCAAAGCACATCTTCTTTCATAAAATAAATGTTCATTTTAGAATAAACACTGACTGTACCTGGCAACTCATCTTCTGTATCTTTGGAGACACCGAGGAGCAGGGGTACCTGAAAGGTGGTGCATATATCCCTAGGCTCAGGCTCTGGGCAGGACATTTGTATTGCTGATGCATTTCATTAGATAAATGGACAGGAGCTAAAGTTTCCATTGCTGCAACTTATCCCTGCTGTCTGGGCCAGTTTCATCCCTAGCATGCATATAAATAAAAAACAATGAAGATCAAAATACATGGGGAATTAGATGATTTTCTACTGGTTTTGACAGTTCCAACATCCATAGATCAATTTTAAGTAATTTTTATAAACTCTGTGCTTTCCAAATTCAGAGCACAGATGGTAACATCATCCCTGAAGCTGCTGCAAATAGGTTCAGAACAGCAGAAGAGAATGCACCTGGGGGGAATAATTTGCTTCAATTTTGTTTTGTGAAATTTTAAATTAACCTGACTGGCTATTTATTAGTTGGGGCAGAAATTGTTTTTTTTTTAGATTGGATCATGTAAACTTTTTTGGCAAGGGAAGATGAAATTAGGAATTAATCTTACTCAGAGTTGTTTCTGTTTATATCATGATGTTATAAAAAGTTATTTTGGAGGAACTTATTGGAATAGTCACCGAACAGTACTGTGAAATTCCTAGAACAAAAGCCATGAATCATTCTTTTGGTTAAACTGGTGTTTGACTGCACCAGCAAAGTAACAGGGACAGGAAGGGAAAGGAGTTGTCATTTTCCCAGAAGGTGCACCCAGAATGCTGTCAGTGTTCAAGGCAGTGAGTAGATGTGTCTCATCAGAGTTATTCACCAACATGAGATGGACACCTGCCTTTTGGGGCTCTATAGACCTGCGCAGGTATGAAAATTTTATCTCCTTCCTCCATAGGCACATAAAGCTCTTATATATTGGACTTTCATTACTCTTTGAGATGCATTTTAGGTGCATTTCTTCCTTGCCAATTGTCAATTTTCAAATTGCTGACACAAGTTTTCAAAGCGGTTCACCACAGAAAATACTTTTCTCCCTTAACTATCTACTGTATAGAAAAGTTAACTTTACACACAGCAGGGATTTTTTGAAGGTCCTAGAAGACCCCTTGGCATGAAAGCCATAAAGACACTTTACATTTCCTATTCTAGCCCCACAGAGAGAGATGAGGACCAAAAGACTCGGCCCATTTTCAGAAGCTTGCTGCCTTATGTTTGAGAATTCTGTGCAAGGTGCTCAGGAAAGGTTTGTAGGAGCTGCTGGAGGCAGCCTTTTCTGAGCCAGCTGCAGGCAGTACCAGTGGCTGGAAAAGAGAATTAGTGGAACCTTTCTAGAGAAAAGGGTGACATCCAGGGGAAGGTATGGGTGAAACAGGTTATCTTGCAGTATTCAGGAAGATCTTAGGTGTAGGGTCTTTCACCCAGGGGAAGAGGTAACATCAGACTGCTGGACCCTTTGCAGGTCAAGAGGAGTGACACTCGTGTCCCTTGTGTACACTAATAGCAAGTTTTAAGTGAAGAAGAATTCTTCTCTGGGAGTTGTTTGGAAGGAAAAAGGCATTGAGCTCTCAGAGAAGTCTCAAAATCCAGAATAAAGATACTTTACTGATAGAGGCAATGTAATGCTGATTTGGCAGTAAGCTGTTACACTAAATACACTTTAAAACCAAGGTTTCTTTGCTTGTCCCTTTATTATTTCTAGTAACAAGTATCACTGTAGAAATGAAGAATTCTCTGACACACAGGCAGAAGTCACCTCCACACCTCTGCTTGAAAGTGTTTAGACTGGTGGTTTACATGAAATGATTTTGATGGTATTTTTAAAAATCAGCAAAACACTGCATTACAAGACAGTCATGACAGTGTCATCCTCATACATCATGAGAAGCTTTCCTCACCCTTCTCTGGTTAAGGTTAAGGTGTGGCAACATTAGCTAAACAATCTGCATGTGCAACTTCAGTGTCTAGTTAAAACCATAAATCCTCTTGTACATTATCGCTGATCTGATTGCAGCTTCCACTAATTTTCAAGCATGCACTTCTTTCACTGTTCACTTTTTTTTTGTTTGTTTGTTTGTTTTATTTTTGTTTTAGGGAAACAAGCATACTTTTTTCACAAAGATCAGTCATTCTTTCACAAACCTGATCAATGTTATAGATGATACAGGTTCTGCAACCATCAGTATGTAGGGCTGTTATTGGAAATACGATTTGATTGCTTTCCAGTTTCACTATATCTGACATAAATCTCAAACTAGAAACAATTTTCATTTACTTTAGTCTAATATATTTGATTTAGTGAAGTCTTTTGCACAGGTGGGGCATAGCTGGAAGAAAGGGCGTAGTTAATGTTGAAAGCATTCAGGTAACAGTAAGAGTAAGCTTGAGTCTAAGGATTTAAACTAAGCCATCAACCAGTCAATGAATTCATTGACTGCAGCTCTTCAGAGGGGACATAACACAAGTGAAGATTCAGATCAGTGCAGTTGAAAACATTCAAGCTGGTGTTTTAGGGCTAAGCATGGCTTTAACATTTGTTCATTTGCATGAAGGTATTGACAGCCTTGTTGATTCTAATGATATGGCTGTGTGTTGTGCTTTCTGTAAAACACTACTGACAACACTTATTTTGGAGTCCCTGTGAGCATCTGGTCATACTTATGATTTGTTTCCTGCCAAATTTGGGAGACTATATGTCTAAGAGAAAATAGATGGAGATGACTGACTTTTTAAGTAGAGTATAGGATGGAGAAGCTGACTTAGCCAAAAGCAGTTTGATCATGTCGTTGAAAGTCATTCAGTGCCATAGTGCCTCCATTCCCTTTATCCTCTAAAAAATTTAAAGCAACAATTGCTTCTTGAGCGCGTTGGGTGGTCAAAATCACTGGTATACTGTTAAAATTGTTCTCCCCAAAGTGCAAGAGGTGAGTAATGGCTGTAGGGTCACAGCAATAGATAAATAGAGAATGATTTGTCAAAGGAAGAGGACCTGCAAAACCTGGTATTGTATCTCCCAATCTAAATTTATTTCTCACTTCCCTGATACATAAAAAGGAACATTTGCCTTTCATAGAAATTGGATTTTTATAAACAAATAATAATATTTCAGAACGGAAATTGAGCTGATTCCTAGCTTCCTTCTGTTTCAAAAGGTTTGAGACTCGTCTACATTTCTCACTTTGCAGCTCGTTCCCTGACGTTACGCTCTTTTCCTCCCGCAGTAAGGGATGATGCACGATCCCGCATCTTCCTGAAGGGAAGCCCATTGCTCAGTGTCAGAGCCTCCTCTCCTGGTCGGCTCGAGGGTAGCATCAGGCTCCCGGAGCTGGAAATGTCAGCTTGCTTTTCCAGCCGCTGAAACAGAATGGGATGAGAGATGGGGAACAGGGGAGCGTTTGTTATTGTTGGCTGCATTTCATGTGATGCAATGCTGAAAGCTCAGTGCTGCTGCTCAGTATTAGACATTTGCCCTTCAGTCTGAAATTCGGCAGTGAACGGATTTTGACACTGAACTGGAGACAAAAAATAATTCTACAATATTCTCCCAGGAATAAACTGAATCAGAGATTTTTTTGTTAGTCACAAAAGGGAAGAGCTAAATATCCTGAAGATGGGGCAGTAATTAGAAGTACAGCCTCACCCTTAGACACTTCCGGTTTCATCCATTTTTTCCCCCACAACACAGGAAAAACAACTGCCCTAAAACTGTCCAAAATATGGACTCAAGATGAAGATTGCTAACCTGGCACTGCTGGGCTCTAAAGAATTCTAATACTGATTTGCCAGTATGCTGGTATTCCAGGTAGAGATCGTTGAAGGAGTAAAACCAGAACTCTATTTGTGCCAAAACGGAGCAAAATCATCGGCCATAATTTTTAACAGCTGCCCTATAATTTCCCCTTTGCCTATTGTTACTGTCCAGTAACACCAAGGCTATGAAAATGCATTAGAGCTAAGGAAATATGTGGCATTTCTCTCATTAGCAGTGCAAACTGCTCTTATAATCAGCTCTCCTTACATGTCCTTTTATTTTGGAGTGTAGGAAGAAACCCACAGTTAACTAAAAGCCACAGAGTTTTCAGGGTAACAAATTAATATAACTCCAGCATATCCTTTTTCTTCTCTATTACATCTGTGTTTATTTTTTATTTAATAATTGTTTTGTCCCTCTGTGCTGGCATGTGAAAATAGTTTGCACAAGTGAATACTTAATTTTCGAACATATTTGTGCCTCTTCTTGAACACATTTTTAGAGAGAAGCCCTTTTTCCTGTTTATTTAATGATATCCAGAAGCTTTCAATAGACCACTGGAAGGGATTGTTGTTTGCTGTTTTCGGTGTCAGGGTATAATAACCAAAGTATGTATTGCAAATGTATTTATTTAAAAAGGCATGGTCTGAAAATGCTTTTAGGATTATCTGTTTCTACAGCCTCAGGCAGCTATTAATGCTGGCTAAAATCTCTTCCTGTTTATCACTAAGAAAAATTATCTTAGTTAATTTTATCTGCCTTACATTTTTGATTCAACATGTCTTAAATGTGTTTAATGTTATGATTACTTATATCCTTAGACCTTTAGGGTTTTTTCCCAATAAATTTTAATTAATCAAGGCATATTATCTTGATTTTTATTTTCAAATTTTTTTTTTTTTTTTTTTGTACATGCAATATAGAAAAATCTGAAAGGGCAATGAAAATATTTTTCTTGTGAACCATAGTATCAAAATTACACTACATTAATGTAGTGATGATACATTACATTTCATTAATGATAACCAATACTAGCAAAAGCATAGAATCAGAGGTCAAATTATTCTCAGACCAGTATTTCATGCAAGGTGTTAAAGAAGATGGTTGCATTGCCAATGAATGAGGCAAAACATTGCTGCAGGCCACCACCTGCTCTTGAACTGGCTATCACTGAGGCCAGATTGTGGGCTCCATTCCTGCTTCGGGATGCTGTCCCCTGCCTGTCCCTGTCCCCTGAGCTGGACTGCAGCAAGTAGCAGCATTACTGGGCCTCTTAACTGTGAGCATTTTTCTTTTTTTGATGTCACCTCTTATTTTAGTTTCACTAAGGTGCATTTATATGGAATCATTTATGGAACTCAAGTGTTGGACTGTGTTTTTCCAGGATGAGTTTTTGGTAGATTGTTTTGAATCTGAGCAGCAGCACAGACTTCTATGGGTATGGGTATTGTAGGGGAGATTCCTTTGGGTAAGGCAATACCTGCTGCTGTCCCTGTTAGGAATATTATCTGGGACAGGATTGTAGGATCACACACACATCTGCATTCTCAAACACACATTCCCTCAAGTGGAAATGAAGCAGGAATGGCCAGCATAGGAGCAGCCTCTCTGTGGAGCAGTTCTCGAGTCCTGTTGGTGTCTCTGCTAACCCTGCTGCATGGCCTGATCAGCATGAACCAGAGCCCAGGATACCAGTGCATCATTTCCATAACCTCAAGTGCACTCACAGAATGGTGTGGTTTAGAATCATTGTGTCTTTATAATAATAGCATTGACTTCTATGGTTGTACATGATCTAAAATTATTCTTACCTCAAGATGGTTTTTTTTTAATTTCTTAATTATCCTAGAAATTAATGGACAGTGTTGCCTTAATATAAAATTATTGCTGTGAGGTTGACTAGTAATAAATGCTCTCTTAATGTTAAGCTTTATTTGTTGATTTCAACTAAAACCTAGTAAAAAACTGCCTGAGTTGGTTTTGCTTCCCTTATTTTGAAACAATGCATTTCTTTGTTGAAAATCTTCCCTGAAAGTTTGAATGCTTTGCCCCCAATCTATTTATTGCTAGTTTATGACTATGTTTACAACATTAATTGCCAATATGTTATTTTTGCATGTGTTCTATGATTGCTCTTTTCTTTTTTTTTCTTTTCTTGGCCTGCATGTTTGCTACTACAGGAACCTGCTTGGGAAATCAATGGCAACAGAACAACCTTCAGCCCTCTAACTAACACGGCGACTGGGCCTGTGGGTAGTGTTTTAGCAACCAATGGAACCTTTTCAGGCTACCTCAACCAGCAAGAGATCAGCCTTTCAAATAGCTCTTCCTACCAAAAGACTACCACAGTTAGATCTTCCATGTCCTCTCAGTCTGTGACTCCTGACATTTCACCTGCCAAGAGCTCGTTAGGTTCCAAAGCAAGCCCTGCTTTGGCTGGTGGCAGTAGCCCCGCTCACCAGCTGAGCCCTGCAAGGCAGTATAACAACCCCATTGGCCTTTACTCGGCAGAGACCCTGAGGGAAATGGCTGAGATGCATAAATTGAGTCTCAACCGAAGGGCTTCGGAAGGTGGACTTCCTAGAGGGTAGGTAACATGGTAACATCTTTAATTATTTCAATACGTAATGAACTTGCTGAGCAGTGAATGTAATGGTGCTTACCCTATTGTGCATTTGTCTAGCAGTCATTATTAAAGCCTGGATCAATAATTAAATTTTCCAGTAGCCCCAAAACATACCCACATTGCCATTACAGAATAATGGTTGTCGGTATGTGATGTGCAGCATGGATTGGCAATTGTCAGCAGAGCATGACAGTAGGACTGAAGTGACTGTAATCATCTCAGGGTTGTGGCACTCAGCAGTTCTAACTAATGCATGGAGTCTCAGAGAACCAAGTATTGTTGTCAGACATCAGAGCAGCTGCTCTAAACCACACCTGATCTTTGGTACTTTGCTAGAGAGAAATGGCTTTGACCAGCAAATCTGACATACCCAGCTACTGGAGTGTCCTGCTGTAATTCCTGCCTTAATGTGTTGGCTTTCCTATGCAAAATGAGTCAGAACTGCAATATTTTGAATTCTCTGGTTTGAAGAATGTCTTGCATCTGTTAGCTTTAGTGTTAACTTTGCTATGACAAGGAATGATCTCCAGATACTGCCCAGATAGTTTGATATCATGCTGTCAAGGTTTTCCATGTTCCTATATTGCAGGTCATCTATTTTATTAGTAGGTTTGTGAAGTGACGAGCTTGGACTGCAGTACATGAGAAAAAGCAGGGAGAAACAGGTTTTCCTAATTTTTTTGCCTTCATGTATAAATCATCAAACAAATCTCATTTTTTACTTTATTTGTGGTTTTGGGGTTGTTTGTTTTTTTTTCAATGAAGATAAATTTCTTGTTAGGAATATGGGGAAAAGTGGTTTTTTGACATTAGGGACTTGGCTATATAAGGAAAACCAGAAAATTCTGACAATCCACTGATAGCAACTGCATGTCTTCAAGTACTTTATATCAATTTGCAGCAGCTCTTTGTGAAAATAAAACCAAGAGGTTTTAAGTTGTAGAAAAGTAGGGATATTTCATCCTATTAAAGGAGCATATACTCTTTTCTAAATGATTCAAGCAATTCTAGATGATTCACTGCCACTCTCTTGAGCACTCAACATTAACAATCCTAATTACCTTATCTGGGAAAATTCTATCCTCCCTTCTCATACTTGATAATTAAGTAAAGCAATTACCTTTAAAAAAAAGTTAGTAAGCAAGATCAGGAAAATAAACCTCAGAATACTTGTCTCTTAATTTACAGTTTTCTGAAGAATACCAATTATTGTCTTATTTCAATATACAGAGTTTCCTGGGTATGTATCTTGCTGTCTTTTTCTCTGCTATGTTCGTAATCCTCCTTAATACCTGCAGGGGTGAGGGTGAAGGGGCTGAATTTTGGATGGCTCAGCATTGTGACTGTTTTGTTGTCAGAATTGCAATACAGCTGTATCCATCACTCACTAAAATCAGTGAGAGCCTTTCTATTCAGTTTGAATGAAATTTTAGGGAACTGCTATCTGCCTTTACCAGCTGGAGCACTGATGAACAAATAAAAAAAATAAAAAACCCTTATCCTGCTGTGTAGGAACATTCTGAAAAGATCAAAGAGTCCAGAAGCACTAAATAAATGTGTCTTGTCTGCTAACTTCTCTGAGATTTAGAGAACTCTACATCTCTGTTGACATGCAGGGAAAATTCAGAGCTCAATAGTGCTATCATTCCCACTCCCACTCGACTGTTATCCATGAAGTAAGAAGTATCTTGCCTCCTGCTCTGTGGAGAAAAACATGGAACCTGTAACTATCTTGGGACTTGGTGGCATCCATGATAATGTCAATCTCACAGTGCTTATATGGGAATAAGGAAGCACTGTGAGCACTAAATAATCAGCTCTGCTCTTTACTAGGAACAGTTTTGGAGCATCATAGTATCGCAATGCTGTGATATAGTGGTGCTCCAAAATGAAATTCATTGTGCTTTCACAAACATGCACTTAGCTGTATGGTAAAAGCTGCGAGAAAGCTCAAGCATGAGGAGTGATCTTAAGGTATGTTTCAGTTCTGTGCCCTTTTCACCATGATTTAAACTTAATTGTGTGAATTGCTGTTACAAGTTTAGCTAAACCCTTTGGAAAATCCTATCAAGAAGCTGAAATTAATTTTGAGATTACTTCCTTGATCTGTGAAGAATAACAAAGCAACTGTTTCTCTGATACACTTTACATTAAAGCTTTATCACTCTGACCCAAGGTGAAAAATAAGATAGCCTGTTAGGAGTGTGGAACGTGATGTGCTGAAAGCTCTGGAGTGTATGAATAAATATGAACAGTGAGTCATAGTTTGTAACGTGCATCTTTTTCATTCCAGTGTAAGTTATTTTTCACACTGTAGGTCAAGGGCAGTAAATACCTGTCCCACAAGTACGTGCCAGGTGGCTTGGGTTACTGGCCTCTCACTGTGTGACCTCTGTGAGCAGCAAGCTGGGTGTTCCAGACATGTCCCTATATAGAGCCAAACTAAAATTGTGTGTGACTCTGAACTGGGAAGAATTTTCTCATCACATCCTAAACATAAGGAGAAGCAAAGCTTTACTGGTTTTGAAGGTAGCTATAGCAGCCTCTTCACATCTCAAAAATCTTTGCTGAGATGTGACTATTGAGCTGTTCTTCGTGTTTGCACATAATGTTTCTTTTCTTTGGACATAGTTTTATGTTCCTTTAATTAAGGTGTATTTTAGGGGTTTGGTAGTTCTGCCTTGAAAATGTTATTTTATATGTATGGTAGATGCATGGATGAGTCAGAAAATGATACCATTACACTTGGTTTCATTGTAAATGAGTGCCCAGCTGTCTCACATACACCTAAAGTGGATATAGGATCACTGATGTGCTTACAGGCTGCAGGTTGTTCCCAATATATCTCTAACAGTTCCTCTAAGAACATTTGGCTTAATGTAGGGTTTATAAAGCTAGAAGAATATTTTCAAATCTGAGAATCTGACCAGTAGCTGCAGAGGGTGATCTGTGGTTGCTTTACCATGGAAATGCAGAAGTGCAAAGCCTTGACTGCAGCTTTGGCTCACTAGAGTGCTTTTGATCATGAAAAGTGCTGTTTGATGTGCCAAGGCAAAAGGATTGTAGGTAGGATATCAAAGGTTCTGCAAGGAAAAAGCAGGAGGGGCCAAATCTGCTTGGAATGTCACTCTTTAACAGTGTAGCTTTGCTGTTCAGTATTTTCTATCAGTCCCAGACACAGAAATGTCACAGCAGCAAGTTGGAATCCTCAGTGCCCAGTTCTGTCAACAGCATTCTGTACAGCCAAGTAAAAAGAAAAGTTTATTAACTGACCATGGATCTCTTCCTCTTATTTTGCACAAAATAGGACTAACTAGTCTTCAACCAAGAAGCAGAATGTGGGTATTCTATGCTTTGAGGAAAACAGTTAAAATAAATATCACAGCCCATTACTGCTATTTGTGCAACCACCACAGAGAGTTATTGGGAAGAGCACTGTAGTTCAGACTGAGCACACTCTGTTCTGCACTCCCAGCTTTATCCTGTGTTACGGTGCTTTGGAATTACTGTGCAAGCACCACCACTGGTTTATGCAGAGATGCAGGAATTGGGTGTAAACATGCCTTTTTTCATGCCTTTTTCCACTTGTATGGAACCAGTTGGAATAAAATATACTGATATGGATATCCCAAAAAACATACAGCAAGCATGGCTTGCTTTGTTTCATGTGGAATAAATTAGGAATGACTATTCCAAAGTTAAATGGCCCACACGCCTCTTGGCATAATGTAGGTGCAGTCATATCTAGGCAAATGCTTTGTTATATACGAAGGCATTTTCCTTAGTTTTAGCTTTAAAACATTTACCAATATATTCTTTGGATCTTCTCCAAACTGTAAAAGACTTAAAAATCAGTCTTCCAAAACCAGCTCTGAGGGTGGCCTGAGAACAGACTTTATCCCTGAATATTTTATCTAAGATTAAAATATAGTCTCTACCACTCATTTGCTATTTTCAGATGAGAATATACTCTGAAAATCCTCCATTTTTCCCTCTGCTCCCTCCTCCCTTCACTTTGGTAGTAGTACTTTTAAGGATGCACAGCAATAAGATCATGTTCACCAGTCAGCCAAAATGCCATGGTACCCTACTAAGTCCTGGTGGATCAACTATAATCCCTGCATTTTTTCCTTTCTTAATCATGTTGGGGTTTTTAGGCATACATTTACTTTTTATTCTTATCTGTAGATGGTCTGAGAAGAGCTGTAGTAATCCTTTGTAAATATCTTTTCCCCTTTACACTCTACAAACTATTGACTGTTTTCTGCGTGGCTGGTTTTGATGTTGTTTGTTCTCTTTCTCTTCTTCTAGGTCATAACCAACACCGCTGCCAAGTTAGTATCACCTCTGTGTAGTGCCAGATATTTGTGTGATGCTGTGTGTGTGAAGATGTGTTTTCTGGGGTAGCATGATCCCCTGTGTTCCTGCTGTGTCTGCTTGCAAGTGCAAGTACTTTTGTAAACATCTGCTTGGTGTGGCAGGTGCCCTGCGCTGCCCCTGCTGTCCAGCAGCGCTCCCGCTTGGCATTTCTTGGTGATGCTCTAATGCTGTGATGGAGCTGCCACCTGAGCCTGCCCAGTTCTTCTAAAAGCTTTCAGGTGGTTGTGCTTCTACAGGCAGGTTTAACTTCTCTTGAATAATTAAGTGATCTTCATGCCCTCAGAGTTTGGAGAGCATTATCTGAGCCTTTTTTGGTGTGTTATTAAAGTAAAGTACTTTTAGCTTCAGTATTAAATTAATTTCTAAAGTCTGCTGAAATTCAAATTTAGGTTGGAGTAAGATACTGATATGGGAAAAAATCTATGAAATTATTTACCTTGATAAATCTATTGTCCAAAAAAGAAATAACTATTGACTTGAAAATGTGATTGATCTGCTTTATTTAGGAGACTTCAGAGAGTGCTCAGTTTTGACCTTTAGTTTTCTAGGGGCAGAGGATTGTCTCTAAACTCTTGCTTTTTGCCTCTGACCTGACTGTTGTCCATAAATTGCTGGGGACTAGGTCAAACTAAGTATAAAATAAATAATTCTAATAGTTAAATGTCAAATTTAAACTGACAGTACAAAGTTAGGAGTAGTAGAATACATAAAGTTGAAATAATATTTAGTGCATATAATTAACATTGATCTTGCATTCTCTGTTGATTTCAGTGAAGTGTGAGTGTGATGATGTAAGTCCTTTTGAGTGAAAAATCCTAGCCAGTTTACATTAATAATTATTCTGACAGGATTGTCTTAGAAAGCAGAAGTCACTTTATAGGAGTATTTGTAATCTTACTTGCTTTGGGATTTACTTTTTCTGATCCTTTTGTAGCTTAGGAGAAAGATCCCTTTCATTTTGCAGAGGTGGTGTCTCTGCAGCCTTGCCTCTGCCACTTTGTCCCAGAGCCCAGCACTCCTTACAAGCATGAATATCTTCGGTTTGCTGCCAGAATTAGAAAAAGAACTCAGCAGCTGGCAATCTGTACTTTTTTCTGTTATTTTTATTGGAATCCTGTTAACTTCAGTGGAAGTTTTGCCTTGGTGTATGTAGTGTGACTAAAACCTCTTGAAAGACATCACTAAAATTGTTTAAAGACCCCAAGTGAAAGCCCAAATGACTCCTGCTGCTACCATGAAGGAAGTTTAGGCTGTTCTGACATTAGTCACTTTGATTTCTGTAACTGACTGTGGAAACAAATTGCTTAGAACATTATTCTCTAAAGGTGCCATATTTAACCTCTGTCCTTTCCTTCGCAGAGTCTTCTCAGATCTTGGGTTTAGAATCTCTTTAGTACTTCCAACAGTGTGAAAGAAAGAGAACACTAAATTCAAGATCTTGAGGACCTGTGTGTTTGTAATGATCATGTGATTGTTTAGGGTATTGCAGAAAAGAGATGCTGTTCAAGTCAGGCATGTGCACGCTCAGTACAGCAAGTCAGGCATGTGCACGCTCATGTGCATGTCTCAGCCCACCACCCCTCCAGAGATGATGTCACTGTAATTATAGAATTGTCAGAGTTGATTAATAGTTAAGGGAGATGTGTTTTAAATGTGAGAATGTCTTAGTAAAAAGATAATTTTCACTTTTTTTGAATGCATAATGGCACTTCCCAGTTCCCTACCTTAATATGTTGGCATGTGCAAGTGAAGGCTGTGGCTGTAATGCAACATGTGCTCCTGTGCGTCTCTGGTCCTTGTGCATGTGGCTGTCAATGTTCTATAAAGGATTTGCAATGATATGTGACTGTATCTCTCTCTGTCCATCCTCAGTCAGGGCATCCCACCAAACAAAAGGCTGAAAACAGAGTGGAATCCCCTGGCTGGCTTCAGAGGTGGCACAGCACCTGTGATAGTTAATTAAGTCAGATGGCTGCCAGCCTTACTTGAGTTTACCTTTTTCATCATGCTGGGTTGAGGGTTCAGTTTTAACTCTCACTCTCTGGAGCTACCCATGGTAAACAGACACACTGTTGTGTGTGTAAAGAGAAAAACAATATTAGCAAATAAACTTACAGTCTAATGTCTTAAACTGAAAAGGAAATTTGTTCTAATCAAACAGAATTCTTCAGCAGTTCTTCTGCAGGGAGAAAAATATCTATTTCCAGCTTTTGGATTCAGTTCTGAATGAAACATTTATGAAATATCTGTTATTTCACAAAGGATGGAGTTCCCAGTTTTTTCCAGTTTGGTGAGTGTATGAAATCTCTCCTGCTGGTATCCTCCTGCTGCTGGCAGGACAGGGTTGAAGAGCAGCCACCATAGTGGATGATGTTTGTCATTGGAGCTCTGGGCAGTGCTCAGTTCTAGCTCCAGGACTAGAACTATGCACAGCTCAACCCAAGAAAACCAGCTGCTCTTTGGCTGCAATCTGACATCAAACTGACTCATTCTGGTGTCATGCAAGCTTCAGTTAGCTTACTTTAGGGGCTCAGTCTGTCAAATATAAAATCTTTCCTTGTAAATGGAGTCACTGGAAACTAAGGAAGCAACTCTTCCAACTGCACTTGATCCTTTGGTTGCAATGTTGCATATTTTGTTCTGGGACTGAGCATTTACCATGCTATAGCAGCACTTCAGGCTGGTGTACAGAGATTTTGGGAAGATTTAGTCTCTGTAAGGAAAGCCTTGACGATTAAAAGGCACAAGTACTAAATTTCACTGTCATTAATAACACAGACAGAAAGTACTGAAACCTTCTAAATAATAGAGAACCTGATATCCCTTCACTTCCCTGTACTTTCCAGACCTTTATAAGAGCCTTCTGAAAACATAAATGGATGACAAAAAAGTGGGAATTCTCTGCACTGTGCATGTACATCCCATGGACATGCATATATACATGTGCATGTTTGTATACACTTAAATGTATATATGCATATAACAACAGAATTTTAGTATATGTAAGTATCACACAAATGCTTACAGATTTTTTGTGATATTTTAATACAGTGACAGCTCTTTCACCTTTTTTTTTCCTTTTTATACCTCGTAAGCCAACCCAAAAATGACATCCATTAGCACAGCCATCTTTTTGCTATGGCTTGGTACTCACATTGTCTGTGCTTCCCTGATGAGAAGCTTTGGTGGTGAGATGCCATGAACAGACGTGCACACTCCTCTCTTGATGGTGCTTCCCTCACTTAACTTCACGCCTCTCTCCTTTCTTCCCCTCCCTTCCTTCCCTGTGGAACCTCACTCTTGCATAACCCAGCACGGACTTCACGGAGCGTTTCAACCCCAATGTCCTGAAGGACTCTGCCCTGTCAACCCACAAACCCATTGAGGTGAAGGGCCTTGGTGGCAAGGCTACCATAATTCACGCGCAGTATAACACCCCGATCAGCATGTATTCCCAGGATGCTATCATGGATGCAATTGCAGGCCAGGCACAAGCCCAGGGTGGAGAATTTGCTGGGTAAGGTTATTTCCTTCTGTGGAATGCTCTTTCTCTGCATGGTACTTGTAACATCCCTACCTGCATGACACATTTGCTCTTCCTGGGCTCTTTCTTTTTTTCTGGGGTATATTACACGTGGAAGATGTGTATCAATCCTAGACAGTGTCCAAAAGCACTTCCATGTTTTGAATTTAAAAGGATGGATCACTAGAAAATCATAGCATGGTTTGTTGTTGGAAGAGACCTTAAAGTTCCAAGCCCCTACCATGGTCAGGGGTACGTTAATTTAACCTAGTGTTTTGGTATTCCTCCTAGAACTGGTAAACCCACAAAAATACATCTAATGCTCTTTATATGATATTGGATGGTTTTTCATTCCTGACAGCCATTATTTATAATAGTCACTATTGTATGCATAGCGCAGAAAGGACAAAAAAAGGGGGGTGGAATTTTTATTGAGATGTGAAGAATGCAAAATATTTATTTAGCACTGGCTACTGTTTTATTCTTCAGAATGGAATGTTTTGCTGTATTTTCCCTATCCCCAGTTTACATACAGTACATGTGTTTTACACAGATCCTTTGGACTATGGCAAAATCCCCTGATCTTTAATAACTTTGCTTTTCCAATGCATGTTTCTGGTAATCTTACCTGATTAACTTATCCAGAGTTGTAATAACTTTACTGAAATTACATATGCCATGAATGTAGCCAGGTTTCTCTCTTACCGAGTGCACTTCTGCCCAAAATAGAAATTGCCTTCCTTTGATATGACACCAAAATACAGGTATAGCAACACACTTTAACGTAGTTTCTTTTCCATATGTTAGCTGCAGGCTTATTCAAAATGAGGATGGTTTATGTATTTGCCTGTGCTCCCTTTTGCTGGCCATTTTTCTCTCTTTTTTATAATTATTTTTCTTTTCTGTTAACTTTTTGCACCAATATTGTTGTTCATCACAGCTCTCCCTCATGATGGATCACAAGCAATGCCTTTAGCTGGCTTTGGCCATGACTCAGTGAATCTCCACAGGTGTTGAGTGAACTCATGTTTCCAATTAGTGAAGTACAAAGAAGTTCGTTTGTGTTCTCTATGAGTTCATATCCTTTGTAGACATGGATTATAGGAGACATTTTATGATACATTGGCACTTTCTATTACATGCTGTAGCATTATATGATGCAAATAGTAATGTTTAAAAAAATTACTTATTTAAATGATCAGATGATTATAAAATTAATGCTGAATATGTGGATCCTTTTCATTTTATAAGTTTCTTTTAGTTTCCTCTATGATATTCTGAACTTTAATTTGTAGTAGAAACCATAATGTTCTTTAGCTTGCTTAGTCAATCAAGTCTGAGTTAAGATTATGCTTAATGAGGAAGTATTTGTATGAGGAGTTTTTAATATAAAAGCAGACCAAAATGTGTGCTGATTCATTTTGTCTCAGTTATCAGCCTATAATTTGGTCTTGGTTCTTAATTAGTAGCCTTAGTCCTTTTCATTTGTCCACAAGTGTCTGTAGGGTGGTAAGCAAACTCAGACTGCACATCTGAAGGGCAGACAGCAGCTGGAAACAGTTGACTTATTTTATCAGTGATGAAGGACAGACAGGCTTAAGATAGGAACTCATTTTCTAGTTTGACCATTTGAAATCAGTGATGTTGTAGCTTCATGAGATCAGAATCAGGCTCTTGTCACTCAGAAATAAGCCACACTTACTGGATCACCATGGAAAACATAAAGGGAAGGACAGAGCTATTGATACTCAGACACCATGCTGAAACCTAAAGGTAGAAAATTTCAAAAGCCCTGACTTTATATATTTTTCTTTGCTTTGTTTTTCTGTTTTAATTGATCTTGTTAAACCAAGAACCAGGAGCTAGGTGGCTGCAGTAAAACCTTGTGGACAGTGCGTTTCGAGTACATTTCTGTCAAACCACTTCTAAATTCCATTATGCAGTTTTAGCCAAATTCACAAGTTGTATAAAGACATATATCCAGCACCTTTATTGGGAATAAGATCTGAAAGTTGAAGTAGAAGAATCAATAATGTGACTGTACAAACTAAGATCTTGTGTGTCCTCTGCAATAAGTCAACTTGGCTGGCTATTTACCAGTCTAAGTGAACTTTTGTTTGTTGGGTTGTGGGGTTTTTACCTCTTAGGGCTTTTTTAAAAATAGCTGGAATCAGTGTAATACCTGATGTCACAATATTTTGTTGTATGTCTACATCAGGGGTAGAACACTGCAGTGTTCCTAAGTTTTTGCTTAATATCTACTGAAATAAATCTGCATAATGACTCCAGGGAGTGATTCACATAGTAAACCATAGTTTATAATGAACTCCAAAAAATAAAATTCCTCCATTGCTACTTTTTCAGAGAAGCTTGAACTGTCTTTAAAGTTTTTTTTAATGGTAAAAATGTGTGACTTAAATGATGATAAGGAAAAGGAAAATAATTTTTATTGACTCCTACTAGAATACCTTAGGCTCTAGATTAAAAACCTCCAACAGCTCTAACCCATTTGGGAAGAGGTTTTTTTTTCAGTAGCATCAATTTAAAGTAATATGCCTCAAGATGCATGATATTTCTGCACATCCAAACACAGATGGAAAGAAATTAAATTACAAAGATGTATAACAGAGGTATTAACATGGTTATGTGCATCTTTAGGCTGTCTGTAA
Source organism: Ammospiza caudacuta (assembly GCF_027887145.1). NCBI lineage: Eukaryota > Metazoa > Chordata > Aves > Passeriformes > Passerellidae > Ammospiza > Ammospiza caudacuta. The sequence continues at coordinate 12,412,427 of NC_080601.1, forward strand.
AAATAAACTGTCACATTTAGGTTTATGAAATGCTCATAATCAGCGATGCGCTCTATTTTACACTTCCATGCTGAGAGGCTTATATGTCCTAGTTATTCATCCACAATATAATTATGTTTTTAAAAAAAAGAAAAAGGCCTGCTGAATTAAAGACAGAGTTGGAAATACTCCAATGTATTGCATTAATTTAGTTCAATTTATATGAGCATGTTTCACTCTGCTGGGGAGGTTAATTCACCAAGCTCCATTTCCTGCCTTAATCATCTACCATAAGGATATTAATATGTCATATTAATGCCACACATTGCTACTGTGAAATTTGTGGTCCAGCCTCCAGCTCTAGTTTTTAGCAATGCTTGAGTTAATGGCATATCTGTACATAAACCTTTGAACTGCTTTTTTGTACACAGGTCATAATATAAGAAGAAAGTATTTGAGCCAGAGTATATAAACAGAGGAATTTGAACTGTCTGTGGCTGGCACACCACTGCTGCCACAGTGGTCCATGGTTGAAATCAGCAGCACTGTCTATCCAGTGGTTTATTATCCACTCTAGAATGATGTTCAGCTGGGAAATTTGCTGTCCCATACAGCAGGTTTTTAAGCATCCACAAGATTAAGAAGTCAGTGTGGGGGTATAAAGTTAACTGTTGGCCCACATCAGGCAGTCACTTCTGGTATTCTTACAGGCCACGTTCTGGGTGTGAAGCACCCTGAAGTGCTCTGGGGACTTGAAAACAGGGTCACCTTTTGGGGAGCATTGCTGTGACAGAACTTGCAGCATAGCCAAGTGTCAGAAGCAGCAGAACAGTCCCAAGAGCGTTGCTGTGACTTACTGTTGGTATTACAGAGAATCTCTGCCAGGCAAAGACTATTCCTGCAGAAGGCAGGAGAAGGCAGAACTCACTGCTGTGCTTTCCTGCCTACCTCAGCAAGCCCTTTAGCTATGTGTGATGGGCCACAAGAGGAGAACTACTGTTCTCTCTCCAATCTTCCACCTAAAGAAGGCTGTGGCACCACTTTGTCTATTGCTGCACACAGCAGCAGCGCTGATGGAAGTCACTGATGGCAGAGCCTTCCCAGAATAAACAAGTCTGTATTCTGCCTTCTGTACCTGCTAGTGTTTGGATATTGTAAAGATTGTGGTCTAGGAAACATGAGCTAAAAAAGGAGCTCAAAAATGTTTCTTCCTCCTACAGGCCATCTTTCACACTGAGGAACTTTTTTACATAACTTGTATGGTTTGTAGCAAAGCTTAAACTGAAGACTCAGGTTTTTCTCTAAATTCTAAACCTAAGCTGCATTCCACCCCACTGGTGTGTGAAAACACACACAAAAAAAAAACTTGACTGGGATTTGTACTTTGATGGCTCCTCAGGAAAGTGAGAAGTTTGCATATATGGGGGTTATAAATGCATGGTATTATGCGTAAATCCATCAAACCAGTGTATATTACCCAGTGCTGAAGAAGAGGAGTGTGTCAGCTGGGAAGTATCGATATTTAAAGCACTACCTGGTAACATTTGCATCCCACTCTATGTAGGATGTCAGACGTCCTGGCTTTTCATGAGTCCTCTCAGGCTTTCAAATCACAGACCCAGATTTTCTGTAGATTTTCTCTGCAAAGTGATATCTTAACACTATCTTTGAGCCTGAACCAAGGAAGCAACTGTTGGACCAAATGGTCCTTAACTTTAAACAGAACTGTTTCTCAGTTTTCATGAAGTTGAGCTTGCTGCTTGCAAAGCTCTTTATGGAATAGCATAAAGCTGTTACAATAAATCACTTGCTTCAAAAATAGACCTTGTATTTAGAGCAGTCATGGAGCCAAGTTGCTCCAAGCACACATCATTCCCTCAGTGTATATTTCTGCAGCTCTGTTAATAGTTAATTTTAATTCTGCTATGCAGAAGTTATTTTCACTGGGGAAAAATACCACCAAAACCTATTAAGTTACTAAGCCTGTTTCTAGCCTGCATCATAAATCAAAGCAAGGTTACCTCACTTGTGCTACAGACCTGTGTAGCTTTGATTTTAGGTGTGCACAACTGGATATATCACTTTGCAAGATGATTAAGCATGTTGTAAGATCCTAAGATACATTCTGTCATTAAAGATTTCAGATACTACTTATATATGCAAGTCTTGAGTGCAAGTCTAGACTTCCTGTGCTTCACATGTTTAGTAGACAATGAATCCTCACTATGGCAGATGGAAATTTAATTCAGTTTGAAAAAGAATCATCTCTAGAAAAAGCTATAAAAGTCTACCTCATTATTTTTATACTGAAATATGGGTTTATTTCTAATTGCAACCTTAAGGTACACTGGCCCAGCACTGTAATTTAAAGAAAACATAAAACAGTACCAACATGAAGTTGTTTATATAAGAAATAATATGTAACAAAAATGGTCAGAGAAATAAATGGTTGTTGCCTGGCCTACTCTCCACATATTATTCTAACCACTGCACACTTGTGTAACTGTTCATAATTCCTCAGCATTGGCTGAGGAATTATGAACAGGTATTTCCAAATGGATTTGAATGATAACAGGCCCTTTCAGAGATAGAATGAGCCATAACATAAAATTTATCTATGTATTTTTTTAAGAAGTGATAGTTTCAAAGCCATGTAGGGGATGGCTGGGTGAGATACTGTGACCAGAGAGCTGCTTCCAACATTTCCCTTTCTGAATTGCAGTGCCCTCCCTATAAAGGATCCTCACGTAGACAGTGCCTCTCCAGTGTATCAGGCTGTGCTTAAAACCCAGAACAAGCCTGAGGATGACAGTGAGGACTGGAGCCGTCGCTCTGCCAACCTGCAGTCCAAGTCCTTCCGCATCCTTGCCCAGATGACTGGAACTGAGTACAGTAAGTTGAATAACAAAACATCTCCTCATTCTGATTTTAGATTCATGTCTTTCCTCACTGCCCTGGTATTGGCCACTGATACTCAGGGAATACTCATGTCCAGGCTCATGTAGTTGTCAGTGAGGGTGAAGATCCTGCATGTAACTTGAGGGAACTCAGAAATCATGGTGAACAATCTCACCTTATGCTTTATGAAGAAAATTCTTTTGCCAGGGGTCTCAGCATAAAAGTATAACAGATTGTACAGTAAATGAGCATTTGGGACCCCACAGTTATTCTTACTTAGAAATCAAGTCTCTGCAGTGCAATCTTTGTGTTTCCTGCAGCCTAGACATACAGAGCTGTCCATTCTTAGACAAAAATGATAAACATGTCATGTCTTCTGTAACAGTCTTTTATAGAAGTGACTTCTGGAGGTCAAACAAAAAAAAAATGAATCACCATTTGTATGGAATCTCTGTCTCTATCAGCCCTGTTATCTAAACTAGATCTGATATGAGTATCACAGAGCTTTAACCTTGTTGCCTATGAAAATGGTTTTGTGGCTACCTGGTACTAAGCTCACAGGTGGCTCCTGTTGTGGAGAGAAGGAAGGTCAGGGCCTTTTCCCACATCAGAAGGAAATATTTAGCATTCCCTTTCCCCATTAATGTGCTGCTGCTGTCTCTCCTGCTTAGTACAAAACAGCAGGACACCTCTGTAGAATCATTGCCTACAGCTGTGAAACATTGCTAATAATGAATGGGAAAGTAGTTGTAATAGCTACCTTCCTCCTAACATCCTCCTTCCTGTCCCTAGGGAACTGCTATCTTCATGCTGTTCTTACAAATTCCACTTCTGCAAAGTCAGTGTGAATGCACCTTTAGATAGTCTTTTGATAAGTTTCTAAAGAATTTTAAATACTATAAAGCCAATTCCTTTCTTTCTATTTTTTAACTGAAACATTTTTTCCTGCAGTGCAAGATCCAGATGAAGAAGCTCTGAGGAGGTCAAGGTAGGCAAGTCCCTGTGAAAAATACAGCTTTCTCCTTCCTGATAACCCAATAATGTTTTAAAATGACATTAATATGAACTTCCTTTATTATATTTTTGTCCTAAAATATTCTAACACATTTACTTAAAAATCACTAAAATTACAATGCTATTATTGAGAGGTATTTGAATGAGAAGGATAACAAATCAGCATGTTTTTAGGAAAAACAGTGTAAAATTTTTGAAGTGTATGTTCAAATCTGACAGCTCTCTGCTCATGCAACTTTCCTGTACTTTACTGGGTGTGTGAATGTGATGACTTCTAAGGCCTGTGTAACTACTTGAACGTGTAAGTGGATAAAAATATGTAATGATGTGATAGCACTGAAATCTGTGAGCAATTTATTTGGATGACCCTCTGATTGACATTTGATTCTCTTTAAATGATACAGTAAAGGAGTTGTTTCCATTCATACCCATAATCATTGGTTTATGTTTTGTTTGGAATAAATATGACCTAAATTTGTAGAGTATGGAAGCACAGGACTGCTTTTGCTAATGGATAAATGTATTTGTTTCATATGATGTATCAAAAACACTGAAAAAGAGGATATGTTCAGATATATAATATGGAATTAAAGATTTATTACTATCCTGCATAGCCAGGAAATAGATGTATTAAATATTATTATGTAGAGCTTAAAAACCGCAGTTGAATCAGAAGCATTCTGCATGCAATCCTTAGTTTCTTTTTGCATACTTCAAATCCCTGTTTCACTTCAGGTGCTCTAAGCCACCGGCTGGGTTTGTGATGTGTTTGGTACTCAGTGCACTTCTTCTTTTTCTTTTTTATATTTTACTGCCCTGTGGGTTCTTTAAAGGTTCTGAGCTTTTGATCACAGTGCAGGTTATAAATGTTGAATCAGTGAAAAAGAATCTGCTGTCTTCCCTGTGAGAATACAAGAGTGCTTTCAGTTGGTGTTTGCTGTAAGCCCTTCACTGCAGTTCATCCAAGTTCATGGCTGGGTGCCTGAACATCAGGCTTGACATTATAGCCCTCAGGGATTCATTTCTTCTCTCAAATATGCAAGCCTAATTCTCATTACATGTATTGTGCATTATCTGTTTTGATGTAATAGCACACATCCAAATCCTTATTATGATGGGATTTAAAGCATTGTGCTGAACTTAACATTGCCCCATTCATATCTGAGAGTAATATGTGGTTTTAAAGAAATAATCTCTCTAGGTCCAATCTGTGGCTTTGGAAAATATGAAATAGTGGAAACTTTACATGGTATGAGATATGTTGCAATAATTATCTGATAGCACTTCAACACATGTAAATTGCACATTCTGTCCAGTGTAATTCCAAGTACATGAGTACATCCACTATGCTTTGCACATTTTCTGCAGTCTTTAGGTATCACTGTGTTATTCTTTTCTTGCCCAAGGATGTTTCTGGTAATGTTTAGGCACAGCTGAACAGGTTTAAGGTGTGCAATGGTAGTAGAGGCATAAGGGAGCATGTGTGGGTAGTTACACAGGGACAGTGCAACTGGTGTAAGCTCTGGTGCAAGGAATGAGCTGGGGTCTCCTTCCTACCCCACTGACAGTGCTAGCACCCTCTGGGTGCTTGATACCCACCTCAAACATTGGACAAACTCCACTGGGGATTTGGCAGCAGGGCCCTGGCTGTGCAGGCATCCATCACTGTGGCCTCAGGCAGGCTGAGAGCAATCTCTCTCTAATGCTTTCTCTTGTCTCTGTGTGTCAACTCCTCAGTGTAGCCAGCAGGAATTGCATGGAATGGCGATCAGGTTTCTTTCAGACACTTAGGAGTGGAGGGAAGAAAGATGTAGCTTATTTTTGGCAGAACTGTTTTACATTAAAGTAGTCACTTTTAGATTGCTGCTTCCAACTTCATGACATATATTCAAAAAAACCCATAAACTTGGGAATTTGGGTGGCAGAATATGCCTGTCAGTTAATATTAATGAGTGTGTTGTATGACTGTCCTTTGCTCATGCTGCTGCTATTTTGAAGGCACACATAAAAGTATAACTTGCTATGAAAACTTTTCATTGCTGGTGTGATGATTGTTGTGGAATATTTTCTGGAGAGATGGGATCCATTTCAAGCCAAACAGATGTTTCTGAATACCAGTTCCTTGAATGGAGGGGTAATATATCCAAAGCAGTAAGGGAGTTCTTAAATTATATGTCAGACCCACTGGAGCTAGTATATTCTGGTTTAGCTGAAAAAAAAATGCCATCAGAAAGTTTCAGCTAGAAATACTTTATATCTCTTAATTACCTAAAAGAATAAAAAATAGATTGAGAAGTCATACATCAAGACTCCTTTAGGACTGTTACTTGCATGACACTGTGTTACTAAGCTCAAAAGATTTAGAAATATCAGTGAATTTGTTGGCATTTACTCTGTTTATTGTTTTGTGCTTTCCTCAGCCTGAGGAGTAAAACCAGCCCAGTCTGCTCCTTTCTGTTTGGCTGGTTTCACTCTCAAGTTCCACTGCATTAACACAATTAATTGTCTTGTGTTTTGAGTGTAAATAATGAGGAAAAAATGACCTTGTTTGCAATGACTGCAAAAAGTTTTGCAAATAACGAGAACATTTTCATTCTGTTTGATATACTTCTCCTTGACTGTGCTATCATCTCACATCTTCCTTCTTCCCCTTTTTATGTACAAAAGCTGAATTTAAGCTACCAGGCATCTAGAAAAGTTTAAATCCTGAGAGGTGCTGAGCATGGCTCGAGCACTCCAGTCTGCAGTCAGGGGTTGCAGGAGGTGGCCAATACTTCACAGGACTCTGCTTTGAAAATCCCCTGTTGTTCTGCTTTGTGACACAAATGACTAGAAATATCTATGCAAAATGTCTACGCTAATACTCACTAATTCTGAGGAAGCTATACAAAAGTACTGCTGAAACCTGGCATTGGTGGTCCTTGCAGGAAGGACAGCAGGTTATATATGGGCTGACCTAAGTGTTAGAGAATAGAAAATAATTTGCATTTATTTTGCACTTGTATGAGTTAACTTTCACCGACTCCTCAGTTGTGTGAGAGGGAGGGAGAAGCCAAGAGAAACTGCTGGGAGGAAAACAATGGGATTACACTGCATTTGTAGCAAAAGCAGCCCTGTAATACCAAGCACAAGTCAAAGAATAAGTTATATCAAGTTACTTCTCAGAAATAAATCACTGCAAAACCTTTCACACATGGTCCAAAAAGCATCACCCAGCCTTCACTCTGCTGATTTGAAAACTGAGGAAAAAATCCAAATAAATTGCCACTGCCCTAGTTGTAAGGCAGGGGAGTGGTAGCCATGGTCCCTAACCCCTTTCTTTCTCCCTCCTTTCTTTCTTCTGTGTATGTGTGTCTCTCTCTGTCTCTGTCTCTCTCTTTCCTCATGCCACAGGGAGAGGTTTGAAACGGAACGTAACAGCCCACGCTTTGCCAAATTGCGCAACTGGCATCACGGCCTGTCCGCGCAGCTCCTTAATGTTAAAAGCTAAGCTGCCCCGGCCGAGGGCAAACACAGAGTCCCAGTAACACATTAACTGCTGGCCTGACTTAGAGCCTGAGCCTGCCACTCGTGCAAAGATGTGCTGCTAGGCACTTGGTTTCTGCTGTTAGCCTGTTAGCCATTCACTCTCACCAAGGGTGAAATCATGGCACAACCCAGGACATGTTCTTCATGATAAAGTAGCTTCGCTTTTTTTCCTTTATTATCTCAAACTTCAGTATACAGCAAAATGTCACTATTGTAGTCTCTTGACTTTAATTCTAGAAGAAAATGAGAGGGAAATTATGGACAGTATTTCTTTAGAAGGAAAAAGAATGAGATTTTCTCAGTTTTACTGATGTAAAGATAATGAAGTAAGAGAAAGAAAGTTGAAAAGGAAAACTGATTGTCCTAGACTTTGCTAAATGTATAACACACTTAGTTTGCATAGATGAATGATGCTGTTTGAAATAAGATATTAACAATGTGAAGTTATGTTTCAATATATTATACTAGCAAAAGTCATTTACTGAAACCATTGCTGTAAGTTTTGTGTTGGAAACTTTAATTTATCATTATATGGAAGAGAGGTAGCTGAGGTTGCTCAGGATCTGCAAGGAAATGACATTTTGCTAGAGGTGATTTAGGAGTGAGAAGAATATATCATACTGCTGGTGCACTGAAGCTTTTAAAAGCATCTCGTAAGTTTTAAGGAATATGTTGCCCATTCTGTATTGCCCTTGCTTTGACTCACATTTTTTTCTGTATATAGCAGCATGCTTTATCTGAAATAAAAGGTTTTAAAACTAAAATAATTCTGTGCCTATTTTACACAGTACTTTATTCTGTTTTAAAACTTAACTGCTTAAAGTGATTATTGAAAGAAGGAGAACTTTTCTTTCCCAAATATAAAATGTGGTCCAAAAGCTTTCCATTATTAGCTGTAATTATTATTGACTTGTGAATTGTCTGAATTGGAATAAACCTGACAAAGCAGTGGAGTTAGGTACCTTTATCTGGTAGCAGTAATTCCAATCAAAGGGATTAGTGTATGAGATCAGATTGAAACTATTACACTTTTTGCTGCTTCCAAATTTGTCTCAGCAGTTTGTACAAGAACCAAGTTCATTCAAACTCCCATTTTTTTTCTGTGTTATAGAAATAAGGAAACGCTACTGTTCATGGAGAATTTTGCATGAATCAGCCAAATACTGAAGTGTTTAAAGGATTATCATACATATATAAAAAACCCTTATTCTTCAGTATTACTTAAGAGTACATAAGCACTAATTCCTTTTAAAACGCATTTCACTTTTCCTAGCTGAATATCAGAGCACTTCAGGACATGCTACTTAATTCAAAACATGCATTTATATTTTCCTTATGGGTACATAAACAGATTCTGATCACACTATCTTATTAGTACCTATGGTAAATCAGCATTACTGCATGAAATAAGAGCAACATTTTAGCTTTTCCTGATTGTTGCCAGGAGCAACCTTTGGTGTGAACTTCACTTATATATGGGAGATTTTGATAGAATTTAAAATATCAATAGGCAATTAAGATTTCTTTCATAAATCTAAAATGTACCTAAGCAAAATAATCTTCCAGTTCTAATTTTCAGCCAAATTAAATGTTTTTATGAATTAGTAATAGTCTTTTCATGGTAATAGCAATTGTGCATCCTTAATGTTTTATGAATATAATACAAATACTAGTCATTTCCCAGAGTTGTAGTGCATGTTTTAGAATGAATATGTCTAGATTATATCTCAATGTTTACACTTAATGTTATTTTGAAAGGTAATAATGATATAAATTCAGTGCATATAAACCATGTAATCATGGAATTGGAATCTGACATTCTCCAAGCTTGTAGAATGTCAATTCTTTATGCAGTTGCATGGGGAAAAAAAAGCAAAAGGACAAATTTTGAATATCTGGCAGCTTTTAGAACTGCTGCAATGTTAAAGATCTTTTGTGAAGGTGCCTTCATTAATCCTTACAGCAAGATTTTTACTACACCACATTTCAACTGCTTAGTCCAATCCCTTTTAAAAAATCTCACAAGTGATGGACTTTTTGTGTTAAAACTGTCAATCAGGTATTTCTATGTCATTTCTTTTTTATATTTAGACTAGTAATCCCTCAACTCTTACTCCTCAAAAATCTTCTTTTATGTTGTCATGGTGATCTTCAAGTCCAGAAAATTCATGTTATGGGTCTTTTTTTGTATAGCTCTGAAGAGGCCTTGTTTTGCTTCCTGAGGAGGAGGGAGGCTTTGTCTGTAAGGCAGAGAAATTGGCCTGGATTTCTCACTCTACTTACTGTATATCATTGCTAGTGACAGGAACAAACCTGGGCCTGATAAAAAAGCATTAAAGCTTTGAGAAAAACCCAGTAGCTTTGTTCTAGTGAAAGGGCAAGCCTAGCCTATTATATTTTAGTATGTTCAGGCTTATCTCATTCTGTGTGGCTTCTGAGTGACCAACCAATCTTGCAGTGTTTCCTGAGCACTTGCAGAAGTCTGCTGTCCCACACAGGAAAATCAGTCACAATTAATGGCAGTGAGGCTTAAAATAGGTTCCTGATTGAAGACTCAATGAGTCATGTAATTCTTTAAACCAGCACTGATGATAAGCAGGTGTATCTGTCCCATGGTGAATATATTTTGACCTGTGACGGCTCTGCTGAGCAGAGGACAATGGTTGTGACAATACTGTCTTCTAAATAACCTCCATGCCAAAAATAAAGTAAAACACAGGATGTGGATAGTCCCCTGCCCTTCCCAATATTGCCAGTAAAGCATAGTGTTATAAGCATTTAATGAAGACTCAGCAAAGCTGATGCCAGTAGGAAATCAAATCCAAAAGGCCTTCCAGGTAAATCTGCTTGTCTGGTTATGGCACAGGGACATGCTCCTTTTCTGCTGTGGTCCAAGGCTGTTTGGTCTAAACTAACCTGTCTCCTGAACCCTGCTGCCTGCCTCCTGCTCCAGCAGCCCCCTGACCTCCTGCAGTGCCCAGTTTGCAGCAGAGGCACTGACTGCATGCAGTGTGTGCTGATGGGACATGGCTGCAGTGTGGCTTTAGGACACCGGGTGTGACAGCTTGACCTCTGATCCTCTCATGCATGACAAAAGGACAAAAGGAGGAAGGTTCTGTGGCTCCTTCCCTTGCCTCCCTCTCCTCATGCCTGCCTGCACGGGAAGGACAGTGTGTTTTTGCTAGGTAATACAGAGGTCACTTCAATGCAGTTTCTCTCTCACTATGCACAACTGGGTGGAGTATCTCTTCCAGAGCAAGGAACAAGTATTTCTGGGAGTACTTTATCACTTTCGAAAGGTCCAACTCTTGCACATCACAGAGCTTTCTGAGGCCTTCCTCAGGGCAGAAGTGACACCAATTTTTCACTTGTGCACCCTGGTTCCACACAGGAGTTGATGTTGTAGGTTCTTTAACTGTGTCTACCATGAGCTTCAGTGACTGGGATTACCAATACATTTATCAGAAACTTAAATGGATCCTTACACAAATTTGAGTTTGCAAAGTTAAAAAATCAGAATTTTGGTATGGTGCATGGTATTACCAGATAATTACTTTCTTTAACCAGTTTGCCTTTAGTTGACAGCTTTCTGCAGGATACATGAAAATTATTTGACTAAGACTTGCTCTCAAGCACAGTAGCATCCTTGTTCTATGGCTGCTAATCAAAGCCATCTGACACCATTAAGACACGCTAAGGCATCTTGACTTCCTTCCTTGGCTGGCCAAAATTTCCAATAATTAGCATTGCTGATAATTGCCAAAAACCTCCTATCTGCTGCTCAAATTACCAGAATTGCTACTTTTGAAAGACATGGCCAATCTTTCCACAACAGCTTGTGAAATTAAGCAGACTTCTCTAGGTACATTTCCCACTTAAGGAACATAATAAAAAAATAATAAGCACATCAATTTAATATCTTCTAATCCCCACTTACCTTTTAACACCTGAAGAGTGACAAAAGTGTAGGAACAGTGAAATAACTCTGTTGTCTTCATGGAATCTTGAGTGAAATCAGGAGAGAAAATTGATCAAATATAAAGTCTTTCTTCCTCTAAATATTCCTGGAAGTTCTACAGGGAAAAAATTTATTAGGGTATCGTAAATCCCTTGCTTCCAAGTCAGTTCCCTGTAGAATAAATTGGTCAAAGACAGTGTACGGTACAGTGTATCCACTTCAATGTACCTACTTAAAAATGAATGAGTGAAGCCTCCAACTGCAATTAGAAAATACCATTAAACTTTTCTCAAAACAATTCATAAAGAAAGTAATGCATAAGCTAACAGAGCCTGTTAAAACTGAAATTAAACTTTGGGTGTGGATGTACTGACCTATATGTAGCATCTTATCTTTACCACCTCAGTCTCCTGCACGTTCCTGTCCACCATGTAACTTTTGCATGATCAGAAATGAACATTAACTTTCATTTCTACTGTGGAACCTTTAAAATTTTCATGCGCATCCTTCAGCTGATGCAGGTGGCTAACCAAGACACCAGTGCTGCCTTTCTCTCTGACTGCTCAGTCCAAAAAGAGAAAAGCAGTTCTAACATGCAGCAGATTTTCCAACAAGAATTGTAACTCAGCTGGGGTCTGTGGATCATCAGCCTGGCTCACAGCTTTGCTTAGGGTGAGCTGGAGCACAGCACTGGCACTGCTTCCTTTTATTCTGCTTCTAAATTGCATTAATGTCAGCAAAATTACCCTAAATACTAATAACTTCCTAATAGCTCATTTCCATGTAAGCGTTTTTGTTGTAGCTGACCCAGAATTTTATATGATTACAAATGAGAGAGAGGGAAGGTAAGAAAATCCTTGAGAGAGTTTATGAAATAAAATTTAATCCACATTCTGAAGAAATGACAGCCATTCTAATTCATATCAATTAGATATTTGATTCAGGAACTGAACAGCCCAGACACATTGCTGGGTTTCAGGGGCAGCTTCAAACTTAGTTTAATGCCATGTAGAGGAAATATGAATTTTCTTATCATCAATGTGCACAAATTAAAAAGTAGGTCTAAAAAACAAGCCCCTGAAAGTGAAATGTCTGAGTTCTTGTTCTTTCCTCAGCTTCCCTGGAGGAAAGTGAAGTCATGATGAGAAAGAACTTTCAGCGAGAGAGGAATAATTTCCTGGCATTCAAAACCCAAACTTGTTGTGCATTGGTTTTGTCTGTAGTGGTCAGGAACACAGACTGAGAGTTTGGATCCTGTGCTCAGGTGCCTGGTGGCAGATCCCTGCACTTTATACTGTGGGGCTGTAGAAAGCTACAGGAAAACATTCAATTAAATCAAATTGCATACTTAAGGCCAAGATAGGGAATAATTATCTGAATTAAATCCCAGCTCCAATTGCTACACATGCTCAGAATTTTGCAGTCTTTGTTCTTACTAAAGTGATGTATTTACCAATAAGATAAAATTTAAAATTGGAGTTCACATGCCAAAAACCTTGGGCAAGAGTTACCTTACCTTTCCCCAACAATAAGGCTGCTGTATGTCCAGCTGCATTTATTCTGTAACTGTTAGACTTAACAGCAAACCTGTAGATGCCACTAAAATCTATTTATAGGAGGAATTGGTTTGGATTTTAGTGAGCTGCTTTGACTGACTTCCATACTATGTGTTGAGAACGAGCTGCTGGTTGTTTTCCACTGAATCTAAGGTAATGCTTCTTCTCTTCTGTGGCACTATCTGCACAAACCAGGAAACCCCTGTGAGAAAAGTATTTCCCTGTTTTGGAAAGCAAACATAGTAGGATATATATTGCAATTGTTTTGGCGTGGGCTGCTCACATTCTTAACTACAGTGGCTGAAAAAGAGAGAGTCACTCTTCTGCCCCTTTTTGTGATCCCAAGCTGAAGAGTTAACTAAACCAGCATGATAGTCATCTTCTGTCCTCTCCAGCTAACTGCCTGTCATTTCTTTGTTTGTCTTCTGGTGTCTTTGTTAAAATAACAGAAATATAGCATGGGGGAGAAAAGGCAAGCAGCCTCAATAGTCATCTGACCATGGAAAAATTCTCAGCTGCAAATACAGAAAGGTAGAAATAGCCTCAGTGGATCAGAGCAGCAGTTAACCTAGCTCAGTGTTCAGTTTCCAACAGTGTCAGTGGCTCATGCCTTCAAGACAAAAAATGTTAGGAAGGCAATTATAAAATAGCTTTCACACAACTTTACTCTCAGACACCCTATAAGAATTTCTTTTAAATTACTTTGTTAGTTTTACTTCTTAAAAGGAAATTTTATTTGTAGGCAAATATGCTTATATAAATATAAGTCCATGCTAGGATGAAAGTTATAAGTCTAATTAAGGATGAAAGTTATAAGTCTAATTACCACACTATACTACTAGAAAAACAGAATATTTGATTTCAATAAATATAGACCCTAATAATCTGTATGTTTATATCCCCTTTGAAAAAAGATTGTATATCTGTCAGACTTGGTAGAAGACTGTATTAGGTTCTCAATACAGTAAAATACTGATGAAATGAACAGACATATTTATTTTAAAAATAAAGGGGGGTGAACTGATTAAAGAGGGTGAACTGATAATTTAAATAATCAGCTGGGGTTTGGGAGAGCTTATTTGAGTTCTTTACACTGCTGTGGACTTTCTTTTAGACCATGAACAAATCTATTAAGTTTTAGTCTCTCATTTGTAAAATTAGAAAAAGTCTTGCTCCACGAGAGTAGAGAAAAAACTCAATTAGAATATTTGTTTTTTGCTTCAGTACTGAAAGAGTAGTTGAAGGACCATGTGGACCCTCAGGACACTTCATGTTTTTATGTCACCAGGTCTTCATTGCACATCATAGGACTCTCTCTCCACATTTTAGGGGAATAGAGCAGAGCTTTTCCAGAGAAAGAGTCTAGATCTGTATTATTTAAGAAGAAGGTAGATGGAAGGTGCACCAACTCCACATTTCAACTTGCCTGCTACATGTACGTGTTTGGGGATCTTTTGCATTTGGTTCCCAAAAATAAAGTAGAATGGGAACGCATTCCAGTGTCCCATACATACAGTTCAGATTTAACCTACTCATTTACTGAAAATTCTGAAGATTCTCCACGCTATTTTTAGGGTCCAATAGCACACACAAGTTTGGCTTGCAAATGAATTTTGATTTCTGTTACTCAAACTATTCTAATTCTTGTTGATGTGTGTGAGGAAAAGACTCCATTTCTATCATTTCACTCTGCCTTTAGCACCATATCATGTAGCATACTTTATGAGAAGAAAACATTTCATAATTTCCACTGTATAATGTCCTGTGGAATTGGGAAGAGAGTATATTGCTTAAATAGATCTTGTTTGAAATACAGGTCCAACATTTAATGAAATCTGTGGGAGTTGCACTGTTGTCTCAGAACAGTCATTGACTGAGGCCCTTCTATCAAAAGCCATTTCAGTGGGGACTAAAAACAACTGCAGACAAAAAAAAAATCTCCCACAGTAATTTTAAATCTCTCCCAGATAGCTCAAAACTATTATCCACTACTGTCAGTTAGTGCAGCAGCCTGTGTAGGCAGAGATACAAACAGCTCATAATTTTCTGAGCCAAATTCTTTCATGTTGTGAAGGTATTGACTTTACTGAGCCTGCCTGAGGGATGTATTTGGCTCAAAAGTAAAGTTATTTCTGCATTTAGTTAGCAAAAAATGTTTTGATTGTAAAGGCCAGAAATCCAGTCATTGGTTCCTTAGAATGCAAGTATTGCCAGTCAGAGGCACATCTGATCTTGAGCCTTTCTTCTTGGTAGCCAAATGGGAATTATTCCTATTGACTGGGAAGAGAAATAGGTCCTGGAAGCAAAACCATGAAGAAGTGTTATATGCCTTTGAACTCATTTTTCCCTTTACTCTGTGCCTTTTCTTTGTTTTATTCTGTGGAAGTATTTTTACTATACTTTTCTCTCTGTTTTAACCTTCACAATTCCCCTGCCATCGTCACTCAACATTATCCAATATTGTACACTTGGGAAAAAAGATTTTGTGAAATACCAACCTCAAAGTGACCTTGAGTCAAGTGACTTTTTTTTTTGCCTTGTTCATTGTAGCCCCAGCTATTGGAGCAGAAATGTTAGGATCAGATTAATTGTAACAACAGAGGCTTAGCACTGCTGCAGCCTGACCCCAGCTGCCTGCCTTTTGGTCTTGGCTGTAATTTCTCATAGAGCATTTGGCAACCCTGGAGATAAATAGCCCTGTATTTTGTTTGCAGGCCCTGACTGTGTTCTTTAACATTGTTGCATGATTATGGCTCTTGGTAAATTAACAGTTGCCCAAACCTGCACAGTCTCTAATCCATCCTCCTGCACCTTGTTCCATAGCTGGCATTGCAGTGAACTCACAGCTTGGTTACCATAAGGACAGTGTTTGGTTTCTCATTGCTTCGGAGTGGTGAGCCATTGACCTCGTTGGGGATTTCTGTTCAAGGCAGGCTCTTCTGACCACATCTTATTCAGACAGACACATCTGAGGGGCATTTCCCAACTTCTGGGTTTCAAAATCCGGCTTCAATTCATATATTTTAGGGCTACATTTTAGTTAGAGGTTTTAAAAATTCGTAGAGAACGCCTGTGCCGAAGCCTTTGCTGATCTTAACTGGATTGGTTTTCATAACTTTCCTGGAACTG
Organism: Ammospiza caudacuta; assembly: GCF_027887145.1. Taxonomy (NCBI): domain Eukaryota; kingdom Metazoa; phylum Chordata; class Aves; order Passeriformes; family Passerellidae; genus Ammospiza; species Ammospiza caudacuta. The sequence continues at coordinate 12,428,489 of NC_080601.1, forward strand.
AACTAAAGAAAGAATATGTGACTGTACATATATATGTGAATGTATAAGTATATAAACACAATTCTGATAATAATGTGGAAAATATTAAGAATAGCCTTCCAAACATAATGTAAGTTAATGATTGGAGCCCAGCAAATCCATATAAAGAAGTGCATGTATTCCTTTTTTGTTTTCAAAGGGTGCTTTATGAAGGAGGTTTAGTTGGGTAAATGAGGACATTCACTTTGTGGTTTGTAATTTTATATGCCACTTAAGAAAAGTATTCTCATTTGGCATATTTCAGCTTTAAACCTGTTGAAATTTCAGCACAATTCCTTAAATAGGAAGGGATGCAATCACCCATTAAATTGCTAAATAGTGAGACTATCCAATTACTTAATTAACTGGATTTCAAACTTAGGTGTTTAAGGCTAATGGATTCTATTCTTTATGAAATTACTTGTGTCTTAACTTCTTACAGGTAAACAATTGCTTGCATTTGAACAGATCAGTTATTTTTTAAGTGTGTATGTGTGTTTACAGAATAAGAGCCCATTTCTCCATCAGTGAAACTGAGGCTGACTTAATCCTCGCCTCAACGAAGGAATGATTTCCAGTTGAAGGAATTGTTTCTAATCCAATTTAGATTGAGAAAAGTAGTATTTGGGTAGGGAAGAGAATTTTTAAATGATGCCAGGCAGATGAAATCCTTTTTGTGTAAGTCTTTGGTAACCATTTAACTGCTTATCACTTCAAAATATCAGGTCCATGAAGACTGCCCAGCTCTGATTGTTTTTACTGCCTGGATTTGGCATCCAAGTGTGTTCTGCTGAAATATTAATGAATTCTTTTTTAAAAGGAAACTTATTAAAGACAAAACTCTTTCTGAAATTGTATACACACATACAATGTCTCCTTGGAACCTATAATTTTCCTTTTATTTTATTATTGCAACAAAGTTGTTTGCAAGTGATAAGAGATATACAGCAAACTTGTATATCTGGTGGTTTTACCTGGAAAGCTGAAGAGGCTTCTCACAGCTGTATTTACGAGCAACCACTCTAGGATGCTTTTTGCAACCAAACATTTCTCCCCAATCCAAATGTTCTTCTTCCCTGGTTGTTTTGGGTGGGGCTTTTTTGCCATCGCTGGCAATTGCATTTATTTCATACTGTATCCCCTCCTTTCACAGAGACAAGGAAAACCTTTCAGCAGCATCAGAAAACAGGTAATGTTTGCTGTGTTTGATTTACTTCCTGTTAAGAATGTATCTTCACTTCCTTCATATTGTTCTTACTTCAAAAATATGAAATTTATACACTGTTTGAGCAGATGATGAAAGCAGAGGCTTCAGTTAAGTGTGTTCATTGGGCATTTCTTTCTCATGTACTGTAATGTGGAACAGGTGGGGGTTGTGTTTCTCAAAACTTATAAACCTGAAAAATAAGAAGTTCTAAATCAAATATTCTTGAAAACAGAGTACTGTCAGTTTATGATATAGTTTTAAGAACAATTTCCAATTTAAACTTTGTCTAGACTATTCAAGGCATTTTTAAAATATAAATAAGATTGTCTTTTAAAGAACATTTATATGTCAGATCTTGATTGATACTCAAGGGGTTATGAGGTTCAAAACAGTCCCTCTGTAAGTTCTTTCATGTCAAGTTGTTTTCTTACAAAGGATCTCAGAACATTTTGCAGTTGAGTATAGAAATGTGTTGTTTTCAATTAGCTAATTTTTTAAACCCCCAAGTACTGATACACGATATTTCTTGAGTGAATCGGACCAGTTGTTAAATGGAGCAAAGAAAGACTTCTTAGTAGTTAGTCATGAAAAGAATTTTTTGCTACTGCTTTTCTCTTTGTTTTTGATTCCTGCCTCAGTGATATGCAACCACTTTTTCTTTTGGGGGTTTTTTAAGACTGCTTATATTTGAACGAAGGTTGCATAGTTAATATCTGAGTGCAAGATTATTTTTTAATAATGACACAAGTAATGACAACTGGCACTTGAACAGTTGGGAAAATTGATTTTTATTTTTAAATTAATAATTTAAAAAAGAAGGAAATAAACCCCTTGAATCCTGAATATAAATTAAATTGTAAAGAACAAGCAACACATGTTACTATTTCACCAGCAGTTTCATTTGTGTAAAACTATTTATAGGACTATGCAGCTGCTTCACTGAAATCTCCTTTTCTTTTAATTACGATTTTATTTTGCCAGGAACAATTTCTGATATATGACTGGTGTTATTGTCCTCCTATGTTGCCTTAATCTTGTGTGATCTGTCATACCACAGCCTTTCTCCACCTCCATTACCATCACAGCTCTGCTTATTTTGATATTCATAGCAAAATGATTTCCAGATTTAACACAAGGTACCTTTTTTAATTTGTCAAGCCTTTCCTGGTCTTAAGCAGTAATTAACCAATGAATTACCAAGATTACTTCATCTGCATTGTCATTATGATCTCCAGCTCCATCTGTGGCTGGAATTCTGTGTGTTCCTCAAACCCCTGCTATTACCTAGGAAATGCCTCGTTTACAAACACCCTTGTAATCTCTGTCACCCAGGCCTACAGGTACCGCGCATGCACCCCAGTATGTGACCTCGAGTATTTGGCACCCTCCTAAGTCATCCACCAGGGATGCCAACCCTGCCAATGCTCAGCCAGTGGCCTCCAAGGGCTCTGTGAGGCTTGGAGCAGGTACAAGCCAGGGGGAGGCCGGTGTTGGCCAGAAAGCCCCTCTTGCTTCATCCGGTAACCAAAGGTACACTGTGCCGTGTAACTGCATCACTGACCCGGTTTGGAGCTTTGCAATGGTTTGGAATAACAACCTCTAACTCCTTCAGATGGAAATGCCCATTGCCCCAAAGCCAAGGTTCCAGTTCTTCCAATTCCAGCAGCTTCTGGTTCCATGTGGATGTTACATTTTCAGTGGCTCTCATAGGATCACACCTACAAAACAGAGACAAGTCATTAAGCATCTTCAGCAGAGAAGCAGCAGCTGATATTTCTGTATTTTCAGTGGTTTCCACAAACATTCCCATATTCAAATATTAAATCCTTATGCATTACAGCTTTCTCTAAATGTTTTCTCTGGCACTTTTTTCCTACAAATGATGCAATAACAGATATTTTTTCATATCCATTTTAGTTTTGGTTTTCTATATTTTTGATTCTTTGCAAGTGATCTGTGGGACGATTAAAAACACAAAAACCTTCATGCATTACATAAATGAGACAAAGTGCTTGTTATTGGGATAGAAAATCTCAGAACTTAGGACTTCACCAAGAGAAAAAAGTATAGATTATACTTTTATTTTAAATGTTAGAGTGCATTTCTTGCTGTGTTCTCATTATGGTTGTTAACCATTATCTTCTTAACCTCTACTGATCTGTGTTCCTTTTCATGAGTGAAAATCAGCTGAGAAGAGATGCGTGTTTGTTTTCATCCACCTAACTTACTTTTATGTTTGTTACCGCAAATATGAAGATGTTTGATTTTTTCAATGTCCTTTAAAATACAAAGTACTGTAAAGATTTAATGTCTACGAAATTATTGTATTTAAAAACCGACCAACCAACCAAAAAACACTCTATAATATATCATAATGAAGCTGTTGCATTAGATGATCTTTTTTATAAAGCAGCACTCACATTTATCAAATATTGAAATTCTTCTGTTCTTGAATAACTAAAATTAAAAAATCAGACTGAAAAACTGGAAAGGAGGAGGGGAAAAACCAATTTGGCTATTGTATTTGACAATATAGATAAAATTATGTAAAATTTATAGTTGCTAAATTACAACCAGTCAAGTCAGTCTTGAGCTCTTTCTATAATCCTGTTTTGAGAGTATTATCAACTGCATATAATTTATGTGACCAAACCACTCTGATTTTTATGTTTATATCCACTTCATTTATATTTATTCCAATTCCTTGTAACATATGTAATATGTATTATGTAATATAATTCACATATTCTACCATGAAGGAAGGTAAGCAAGTCTCTAACATTTTAATCACAAAAAAAAGAAATATTACAAATACTATGCAAGATAAAATTTCTTTGTATTTCTTTTAAGCTTAAAAGGTACTCCAGTATATTTGGTTTTATCTTATTTATATGGGTTCATTCTGCTCAAATCTGTTTCCACACAGGTCCATGTCCACACATGTGGATTAGGTTTTTTTAACTTTCTTTTCAGTATTTATCACTGAATATGAATTTTGATTATTTTTTAGATTGTTACAGTTAAATTGCAATTAATTAAGTTCACTGTTCTCTTCAAAGTATGAAGTCTTGAATCCTCTGAAATCTGTAGTTAATTCCCTTTCACATCAGTGCAAATAGACAAAATGGGTGAAATCCTAGTTTGTGTTTGTTTTCAACACATACATTAAGTTCCATTTTTATGTGCAGCATAGTTTCAATCCTTTCCTCTTTGCCAAAAGATATGTAAGTATGTAAGATGAAAACTGCGACTCCACAGCTTCTAATGGGGTAATTCTGGTACCCACTGTGCACAAGGAAAATTTCACAGTGTTGAAATTCAGTACCAGATTAGCTGTGATGGACAATACACAGCTACTCTGTTACACAGGCTGTGAAATTGATAGTCTGCTAGTTAATTGAAGAATTTACATCATGAAATGCTTCAGGATGGAAGAAATCATCTGACTCTCAAATGCATATTACTATGGAAGAACTTTTGCAAAACTGGTGTAAGGATTTAAAAGTCAGAACTGCAAACTGGATGATTATTTTCAGGAACTTACTTATTATGTGCATAATTGTAGCTGAATCTCCATAAGGGAGAAAATACCAATTTCCTGCTATTTTGAGGGCTGCATTCAACTTTGAGGTTTGTGGGTATAACAACCAGAATCTGTTTCAGCTAATCAAACAAGATATTCAGCTGAATTAAGACACCATCCTGTAGACTGTTGAACTCTAGAAGAGGAGGTGAAGGACAGGGGAGACAGGGCAGTCCCTTGGAGAACAAGGGGTATCCCAAATTCAGAAATACCAAACAATTGTTCTATGTCCTGAGGAATATAACTTGGCAAATCAGTGCTTCTGAGAGAAGCAAAAGAAAATATGAGATCATTTGCATAATGGATGGTAATTCTGCTTAGAAGAGAAAGCTGAGAGAGAGTTAGAGGGCAAAGGTTGGCTGAAGAAACAGCTGTAGAGCTGTAAGATTTCTTTTGTTATTTGATACTTGTGTGCTCAGGAAGGAGCATTTTGGACCTTTGTAACTTGAGCAAGAGAACCACTGAATTCCATCACTCTGATAGGAGTAATTTGGAAGACCACAGAGATGTGACAATATGCTTATGACATAGGTCTGAACAAGTAGACATGTATCCATTATGTTTCTAGGCTACTGCTCATGGACAAGACAGCTATGTACAGTGATGCCCTGATTTAAAAAAAAAAAAAAAACCTGCTAATTTTGCTCCATTTGTCTGTCTTTAAGAGATGAGTAATTCTCAAATGTGAGGGTGGTGATAGAAGACATTAATAGTTCAACAGGTTACTTAAATGGTCACAGGATAAAAGAGTAGATTATTATAATTCATTTCAATATACCTGATGGAATTTATATGAGCTCATAAGACTGTGACAGCTCTTCATAGCCATTTCAGTCCTGAGTGCCATATTTCCTACCACTGGCATCAGTGGGAGCAGGACTGAAGTGCTCTTTAACACCTGGGGTAAATTTCAGTCAAGCAGGACCAACACTGCATTGCAGTCTGAACTGCACAATGGAAAAGGCTGAACAAATATCTTTTTTTTTTTTCTTTGCATAATTGTGCTTTTCCCTCAGTAACCCAGCCAGCTACTATGTTTGCAGCTGCAGGTTCAAACATAGTAGGTTTTATGCTCTCCGTGTAAATGCACGCCTTCTTAAGACGCTTCTTGTTTTATTTAATTGAACTCTAATTAGTACCCCTGTTGAGCATGCCCCGGTGGCTCCCAGTTCTGCTGCTCCTGCACCACATGCTTCAGCACCTCAGCCTGCTCCTGCTGCTCCAAGCACAGCCAGCCTGATGGCAGCACCAGCCACCACCTCAGTAGTGCAAGAGGCTTTCTCATCCTCCTTCCAAAGGTAATGCTCCATTGCTTTGTACCCCTCTGGCTTTGGAAATGCTGCATACACATTCTCAGCTTAAGAATGTAGTATGAAAAGCTGTAACCTGGTTTATATGCTTTTATATATTTTGGGGGATGGGTTTTTTAGAGGTTTTTTTTGGTTTTTTTTTTGATGTGGGGTTTTTTTTCAGTTTTGTGATATGTTGTTCATGTTTGCATAGAATTTGCAAAATAAAACCGCCCTAAAAATAACTTCATTTTCAGAAAGCAAGTCTGGGCTTTAAATTAGAAATGTTTTTACACTATTTATAATAAAACCAAAACAACTCCTCATCTTAGTTGCAGTGAATGAAGATTCTTTTAATAGTGTTTCTGCAGTAGGACAAGAAATGGAAAATTAGAAGATGTCATTTACTCACATGATTGAGCTTACTGTGTCTCAGCAGATATCAGTAAAACATGGTGGACACTTGATGATTGACTTGCTCTGTAAGTTAAATCAATTCATTTCTATTAAATTTATCTGATCTTTTTTTCCTAATGAGAATTAGCCTTTGAGCTGAAGTAAGTTTCAAGGAGATGCATTCCTAACACTTGTAGCACAGTGGGAGTTACAGTTGTATATGAAAAACTGTCAGACAGCTTGTGAGGAAATGTGTGGGATTTCTACAGCTGTCACTTACTTTGCAGTCATTTTGGAGATAGTGAGTTTTTTGGTACATTATATTCTTTTACCTTTGGGGTTTGCTACATGAATATTCTGAAAAGATGTCTATTTTAGCATGCTTTTAAAATCCAAGGAAAAACGCACGTCCAGTAATATAAAACACTTATAATTGAGACCTCAGAAGTATCATATTTTAGGTATGTATAAATGGAATTGGAAATGTTCTCTTGACTCTACTTCTTAATTAATTTTTCCTAGTTGACTTGCATTATGTGTATATACCAACTAATTGGTTTTTCACTTTAGTCAGTTTTTACCTAGCCGTGACCTACCAGAATGCAGTGGTTTTATTCCAGACAGCAAAGGAGGTTTGAAAAAGGTCTTATGCTCAAATTCAGAACTGGCCCGAGAGGCACTTCCACATAAAATCATGATAAGGTTTAAATAATTTTTATCCCTCAGTTGAAACCATAGCATGAAGAAAATGTACCTAGTATCTGCTTCAGACCAAAAAAAAAAGCCTCTACTAAACTAATCATTCCAATTACTTCTGGTTTTGATAGGGCAATCTTCTGTCTGGGACTGGGCACAGTAAAATGTTTCTCTTGTATTTAGACTCAAACATCTTCAGATCTTTCAGATAAAAGCATGTATCATTGACAAAAGTCCTGTCCTGTAATACTGCCTTTCTTAATTATTGATAGTCTGGTTTTAAAACGTTTCCACAATGTGTGCATTTAGCCTTGTGTTCTGTAAGGATGTGCTTGGTTGTGCTATTCTGCAAGTCTGCAGATGTGTGCTACAGAAAACCTGTCCCTGGTAACCATGCAGCAGTTTTCCTGTATCTGAATGCTGCCAGAGCTTGGTTCTGATGCCATGATTTGTGTCCCTGTTAAATCATTTTGTTCATGCTTTCATGCTTTTATGTGTCTTCTGCAGAGTTCTTGCAGCCCCCAGCTCTCTTTCCCAGCCTAAGCCTTTCCATGGGCCCAAGAACATGTCATTAGCAGCTTCCACTATTTCATCTGCTATCTCTTCTCAGTCTAGGTATATCTGTAAAGCTCTCTTCTTTTAACCTAATTTGTTTTGATTTTGTATTATGCTCTCTGACATGAGGTTTTCAGTTTCTGAAGGAATTGAATTGGGAGAGAAAAAGCACAATGTGTTTAAAAGAACAGCCCCTTCCTTATCTTCTGCATGACAACCCAGCTAGGAAACAGCAACATTTTATATGTAGGATATGTGACCACAGGGTCCTCTTGGAACAGAGGTGTTTCACTTGGTTGGTATGTGCTGATTTTACCATCCTGAAATGAAAATACTTGCCTAGAAACACTGGGTGAGAATGATGGACCATTTTTTTCTTGGTGGAAACACAGGATCACAGGAACCTTTTATCACTAGAAAGAGGGAATGCTGCTGTACTGCCTCACTTCCAAGCCTTTTCACTGCTTTCATAACACTTTGACAACTAACAGAAAAAAGCAGGTGGTTTAGGACTCATTTGAACACAATTTGAACAGTCTTAAGAAATAATAAACTAAATCGGCAATACATTTGAGATTGTAATTATCCATGTGTGTCTTATCTTTATATTAAAAAATAGTTAGGAATTATCCAAAGGTGATGTATGAAATTGACAAAGGGCACAAGTTTGAAGGCTTGAGTATAATAAAAGCAAGAAATACAATGGTCTTTCTCAAGAGAATCACAGCACAGTTAAGTGCTTGGCACAGGAAGTATTTAAGAGCAGTTTGGTTGGCTTCACATCACTGAAACCAATGCAAAACTGAAATAGCTACAGAACAAAACATCAGAAGAGTTTTCAGTTTTAGGATGTGAACATGTCTGTTTCCAGCCATGGAACTTCCATAGGAGAAGTAATCCCAGTATGGAACTGATAAAATATAAGAAATAAAACTGACTGCTGATGAGTGGAAGTACACCAGTTGTAACTTTAGTTTCAAGAAGCCCCTTGTACTCAGGTAAGGTTCCTTGCTTTCCAAGCAATAATAACTGTGCATATTTGAGTTTGATTAAACACTGGCATGCAAAACCTATTATTTTTCCTGAGCTACAGAAAATACTTGATTTTAGGGCTTCTTTCAGCTGAAGATTGAAATCAGTCAGAAGATGAAACTAAATGGAAGATTTGGTGACTACTCTGTCCAGACAGAGTACATCTATTCATGTTTCACCAGTCTACATCTTAGAACCCATCGAAATCTTTCCTAAGAGCTTGTTTTCATTCCTGCCTTGGAAATCATGGAATCACAGAACGGATTGGGCTGGGAGGGATCTTAAAGATTATCTAGTTTCATGAGCAGGGACAAGTTAAGCAACAATTATGCATAATTTACATATAAACTGCTAATAAATTAGTATAAAGATAACCAGTACTTACTGACACTACTTGCATGTCTTTCTTAGTGCTAATGTAATACTGTTTTTTGATTGAGCTTTCTTCCATTTCCCTTAAATTTTATATGCATTTAATGGGAGAAGGGAAGCAGTGTGAGGCCTTGAAACCATATGAATTCATTTGTAGTTATGTACCAACATGGACTAATCAGTGTGAAACAAAATTTCAAAGACTATAAAAAGAAAGATGACATTGAGATATTGAGGCATTTGAATTGAAAGTAAATTAGTGAATTAGATTGCCATGGACCATTGCTACTTTTCCTGCCCCTCTGAAAGGAAGTGACTTGTCTGAGGAGGCTGTGTCTCCACTCTTGAAAGTTTTCAAGACATCACTGGCTAAAACATGGAGAAACCTGGTCTGACCTCAGAGCTGGCCTTGCTTTCAGCAGGTTAGATCAGATTCTTCCTGAGGCCTCTTCCAACATCAAAGGGTCTGTGAATCTATAAAAACATCTGTCCATTTCCAAAAGAAATGCTCTAATCAGACTCCTAAAACCTCTTGCTGGCACCTGGCCACATTTAAAAGATCTACAGCATATCAGCTTTATACACTGCTGCTTTGTCAGTGGATGACACAAGTGTGTTCTGTCATCTGCTTCCCTGTTACCAACAGGCAAATGTTACTGTCTTGGCTTCAGCAAGTCTTGGCACATAAGGGCAAATCAGAGACTTGTAGGACCTGTAGAAATTTGGTTCCTTGATAATCAAGTACAAGAAGTGAACTCTGGTTGGTTGGTTGGTTTTGGATGGCTATCTCGCAGCTGGAATAGCTTCTTTATCTTGGTGCACTTCTTCCATGTATGTTTTAAAAAGTGTTGTGTATTATAGCTGGTGTATTCAAATGTAAGGGAATGAAAATGGCTTCTAAATTGATCTATAATTCAAATTTTTGGGCATCTGGTAGTTTTCATTTAGAAATCAAGTAATGCTTTAGGATGCCAAAATTCAGACTTAAAAATCCAGTTTTAGCTTGACATATACCAGAAGAATATTGAGCATTTAATATAATTTTATTTAAAAAAAAAATAATTACACCACTGTTTTACAGGATGGGGATGTCCTCAGGTAGATGAGGCTGAGATTTTATCACCATTATTCCAGTGTTTGATGGTTTTTTCCCTTTTAGATTCTTTAAAAATATCCACCAAGAAAAGGCGAGAGGCTTTCTTGATCAATATCCTTAACTATTTAAATCTGATTTTACACTTTAGTAGATCCTGTTCTGTAGTGACTTAGCTTTTGTGAGCATATGCATAACACATAAGAGGAGTGAAATCTTTATCATGTTCCTGAAGAGGAGTGTTTGAAGTAAATCACTAACCTTTAACAGATTGTGTTACTCTTTTACATCTGCAGTGAAATCTGACTTAGTGTTATCTGTTCCACTTACAATCTCACTCAAAAGAAGCAAGCATAGCAGGAGAGTTTTGAATAAGCTTGAAGCTCTTCAGGGATGGGTTATTCCATCTAGAGGATTAAAGCAGGGTGCTCCATGCAACAGCACTCTGGGAATACAAAACCAGGAGAAACAATGGGAGGAGTTACAATTATGGTTCATGGTTCTAAAAGCCAAGTGTAGTTTCTGATCCAGAGATTTTAATCCAAGCACTGCGTCCATGGTAAAGGGAAGAAGAAATCTTCTCCAGAAGTTAGGAAAATAACTGGCATAAGGCAGACCCCTGGTGGTTCTGGGAAATGTGGGCTGTGCCCCTGTGGGGTGGGATTGATGCTCTGAATCCTCTCGTTTCTCAGATCATACATTGTGCAGGCTTTCAAGTACTTCCTGTATTTGCATAAATGACTCATTTATGTTCTGAAATTACACTGTTTCCCCAAGGGGAAAAAAAAATTGCCTAAGACTGTAGCAATGGAAAGGTTCTTCAAGACAAAAGTTGAACACGGTGGGTGGATGTTTCTGCTTCAGCTATGCCAGCCTGTCCTTTCCACGGGGTTGTCCAAGCTGCTCACAGGCTGGGGCACTTCCCTGATCTTTGGCCTTTGGTTCATTCAAGATTTGCTTTTCAGATTTGATGCAATGTAAACATGGCACTGAGAAAAATCCCTTGTATTTTTTTCTGCTCATAAAAATAATTGGAGTTCCACAATCAAATAGCAAGATCAGATAAGAGTGACTTATGGAGCTCTCAGTTCATTGACTTAGGTTATCACTCGTCAGGTGTCACTGTGATTCCCAGCTTAAATAAGAAAACAAAATGTAATGTAATACTCATGTAATTATAAATATGCATATGTTGTTTACTTCAGCATTTAAGAGCTCTTCTTATTCATAGGAAATTCATGGTAGGGCAAGATATCCCAATCTTTTGTGTATATTTTTTCAAATACCATTTTTGTCTCATTTTAGTTTCAACCGGCATTCTTCCACCTCCATCACCTACCAGTCAAAGCAGAGGTATCAAACTGTTTTGTGCAGCTATTCTACCTTAAAAGCACTTAACAAACCAGTTTATTGCTACTAGTAGGCATCTAGTGAAGCGTTAACATAAAAATGATCTGCTTAGAAATATTTACTCTTTCTTTTTCTGACAACTAATAGTTTTCAGAGCCAGTATTTAATTTGCTGCCTGTCACATGCCATTGACTGCTACAGATAAATTCAATGAGGTTGCATTCACTGCTTTTTGAGATGCCAGTGCTTCTTGATCCATTAAAGCATCTTTGGTGCTTACAACATCGTTTTATTCTTTCTTAATTTCCTTCTTTCTTGTTTCTTTTTTTCTTTTGATTCTTTTAATCACATGCCATTTCCTTTTCTTCAGCAAAAATTTTGATCAATCTTTTCTTTCACTAAACCCTTAATGATGTAGTATAACACTTTATTTCTCTTTGATAAGCTTTCTTATCTTTCTTACTGTATTTAATATGCATCATAATCATGTAAAAGGGTTAAAAGGATTCAGTGCTTCTTTTAATTTTGCTTTGATTTTGGTGGTACTATAAATGTGGGGGGAAGGGGGGTGTTGTTTTGGGGTTTTTTTCAGCTTCATTTCCCTGAACACAAGGAAATCTGTGGTATGGTTTTACTATGCTATTATATTTGGGAAACACTTGAATTTTGAATTACCATTTTTCTTCATGACAGTTTAAGTATTACTAATCCGGTTCAGAACTTCTTTGTTTATTTTCTGCACTAAGAGAGATTCGAATAAGTCTTTCTAACCATTGCATCTGTGCACCTGGGAGTAGACTTTCCTAACTGGATGACATTTTCAGATTCAGGCAGTGCAACACATAATTTTAAAATCTTTTAACCCACATTGTAAATACTGGGCACTGAGCTGTGTAGTTTAGCCTGAATATCAGATTTTAAAACAAGGACAATTCTTTAGGTGGTGTTTAGCTGATGGCATTTTGAAAGCTGTGGGTGAAGCCAGAGTGCCTACAGTGTCCCTGTGCTATGGCAGCAGCAATGGCCTCTGTCCAGTGATGCTGAGCACAATGTCTTCTGAGGCACCTCACAGGAGGTCTCATCAGGAAATAGAGGGTAGGAATGGAACCCAGAAGGTTTGAGAGTGCTTAGGACAGCTTTGGCAGTTACAAAGCACAGCAAAGTTCACAACAGAATTTACAGTGAATACAAACCCAGTATAATAGTTTATCTTGGAGAGTTGTGTTCACTCATGGTACAATGGACCCAAATGCAGGCCTAAGCCCTGAGTAGGTACAGAAATAATTAGCTACAGCCACTGTAGCAATAGCTAAGTTTCTAGGTCTTGCTACATAGACAAAATAAATTAGCCCGAGGCAGAAATGCTATGCAAACTAAATCTATAGTAGAAACACTGTCAGAGAAGCAGAAAGCTACATTGAGGACAGGTTTATTTTGTTCAAAATTAAAAATTGAAAGTTTCCATTCCTCAGAATGTTTCTTACCTGTACTGGATGAAATCTGCTGGGTTTGCCATGTGAGATTATAACGTGTTTTCTCCAGATGGCATCTGTTTCCACTGTTAAAGAAAGTAAAGTCAAGATGGACCAATAGTCTGGGAAAGATGGATGCTTCTTTTCATATGCTGAGAAATGTTTTCCTACAGACAAACCCACTTTGGAAATAACTCATTAGCTGTCAGCACAAATAGATAGGGATCTACTTCATAGGGGGAGTGACACTGAAGGGAAAAAACAAGCAAAACAGTTTCCAGGGTGAGTGAGAAGGATATTCTGTAGTTGAGTAGGTTTTTCCTACATCTCATTATCTGTTGCTTCCCTTCCTTTTACTTCTTTATTCTTTCTTGCTTGCTTTGACTCTGATGCTCTTTTAGCAGTCTGTGAAGCACAGGAACTACAAACACAATCATCCCAAATAACTGGCAGATAGAAGAGGCATATTTTTTAATCTGTTACTGCAATCAAACTGAAATTCACCATCTAAGCCATAAGATAGAGGAAAAACTCATTCTTACTGACGTTTGGAATCCTGAGCAAATGTTTTTATTTAGGACTGCAAGAAAGTGCCTCATACTATTGCATATTGTATGGTTTTCTTCTGAAGGATAAATCTGAACAATAGGAAAATTAATGTAAATTTTTCAGTCTAAATAGGGAAAAGGGTTAGTTTCTGAAAAATTTTTAAATATTACTTCAATATTTTTGAAAAGACTTAGTATATAAATACTAATTAGCATTTGTAATAGCAGTAATTATGCTGAACAAGTATATTTTTAAGTCCACATGTAACTCATTGATTTATCTTAGACAAGACCAGGCCTTTTTGTTTGCAGAGGAGCAGAAAACACAAACTTTTTATGCAGCTTTGTGAAGTCTGATCCCTTGTTACTGAGAGTTTCAAATTTATCATATTCCCTCAGCAAGCTATTTTCTGTGATGACAACAGCAGCAAACTTGCCATTACTTAAAATCCTTATTTGACTAATTTTTCTTTCCAAATAATTGTCCAAGCCTTCCTTAGCAGTGACAAAGACTGATGAATCTCCCAGCATTCTCTCTTGGAGTGCTCTGGATGCTGCCAGTTCTGTTACTTCATGATCAGTAACTTTTTCTGTGTATAAAGTTGTTCACACCTCCATTTTGCTTTTAGAAACACTACCCAGTCATATACAGCAATGCCAATTTCTGGAGGCTACAGTGAAAGTCCTGCTCCTTCTGCTGCTTCAAAAACGAGAGTTGTTACTACTGCCAGCATAAAGCCCTCTGTCTACCAGCCAGGTAAGGAGCCTTCAAAGTACTGAAAAGATTCAGTAAAAAAAATACTCACACATTTCTTTTGGAAAAAGAAAATGTAGAAAGCACATATTTTGTACACAGATATACCAGAATGTATTTATTCATGTGGGTCTAAATGTTTCTGGTTTTGCCTCAAATTATCTGAAGATTGAGGATTATGTTATATTTGTATTCTACTTCAGAGTTAAAATGTGAAACAAACAGAGGGTAAAATAAAAGCAAGGGAAAAGTCTAATAAAATATATGTAGCCTGATTTTTCAGAAGAAATAAATTTGAAAAATAACACAGTTTATCCAATTAGGAGCCAAGTGACACTACAGAATTGAGAAAATGGCTAAAAAAAGAATGCACAGTTCAGGAAGGTGGCAAAATAAGTGGAATTTGCTTGAGTAGGTTAGGAATTTGCTTGAGTAGGAATTTGCAAAATAGGTAAGACCATATATTTAATTTCTCAAACTTAGGCTTATATTTGAAATAAAGAATGAGGTATTTAAGCACCTCATGATGCTATTCCATTTCCCAGAGACAGTAACTTAAGGAATATATTTGGTTATTCATTCATGTGGAAAATATGCTCCTTGATATTATCTAAATTCCCTTGGTATTAATGTGTTACAAATGGACTGAGCTTCTAAAACCATTGATGACCAAAATGTGAACCTTCAAACTGAATGAATTAAATGAGACAGCAATATAAATCTAAAGGCAGTTCTGTTTCAAATTAAGGTTTTTCTGATCTTAGTAAGAGAATTAAAAGTTGATTTATATCTTTGCAGTCAAGTAAACATGAAATGGCCAACAATTCTAACAGTCTTAAGCTCTGTCTTCTGTAATGTTCTATTTCTGGATCTACTGAAATTAAACAAATGTAGGAATTTTAGTTAGACATAAAGCTGACAGACAAATCAATTGATCCTTATATTTGAGACATAAAGGTAGAAAAAGTCAAGTCAGAGCTCTCATCAGCTATTTAAGGGTCTCAAAGTAAATAAACCTTCAGCTCCTCTTCACTTGCTTTTGGTTAAGTGCACCAGTGTATACCATGTTCTCACTCAAGGCAAATGCTATTAGTTTTGACTTAAAAAGATGATGACAGCAGATTTATTTCTATCATGCAGAAGAGAGCAAACTCTGGCAAGTCAAAATATCTCCTAAATACACTGACTGATGTTAAGGCCTGTGCTCATTTGGGGAAATATAAGTTCCAGTTCAATATACAAACCTGCCACAGAAATATATCTGCAGCTATTTCCAATTATTGGCTGGATCTGGTGAAGTCAAAGCTGGCTATTGAATTCTACTTGGAATTGAGGAAAGGCTTTTGTTTTTTCCTGGTCTGGGCATCTTCTTTTCACTTCCTTACATTGCTGGTGTTCCTTTGCAATTTTTATGTTGCTGCTTTTGAGCCTCATTGCCTCTCAATAAAGGCTTAAATAGTTGGCAGAGAAAGAAAAAGTCCTCCTGTACTGTTTAGGAGTTTGAAATATAATCATTGAATCCTGAAGTGACTCTGGTACAAGAGAGGTTCCAGGCAGAGATTTCAGGGAAGATGTTTGGTTCTTGTGTTGGTACTATGTAAGTGTTATATATTTGATGTAGTAGCACTTCAGAGTGGTTTTGGAGCATGAACTGACCTCAGAGACAGTTGCAGGGCAAAATGGGAAATTGCCACTTGGGAAGAAATGGAGGAAATAGCATTTCCTGTCACAGATGGGAAAATCAATAGTACTAAGAAACAAACCACCAAGACAGTTAGAAAACTTCCTCATCCAACTTTGTCAATGACTGCCTTCCCTTGGAAATATGGGGCAGCAACTTCCTGATTAAAGCACCAACCAACAGGCTCATATATTCAATACAGAGACTCCTGAATCAGTCACTGAGAGGGTTTACAAGGCTCTTTTAATGTCCGGTTGAAAATAAAACCCAAACAAACTGAAACAAGTCTCAAAATGAAACTGCTTTGTTGAGTATCAGGCTCAGATGGGATTTATCAGGCAGTCTGCACTTTTCCTAACCTAATTCAGGAAATTTTCTGCTGCTCAAGATCTTTTGTTTTTTTTCCAGTAGAGAAAGCTGGGAACTCTGAAATCTTCTCCCTAAATTTCCTAACCCGTGTTTTAAAGGCTTCTCTTCTGAGCAAGACCCACTAGATGGCAGAACATGCCTGGGTATTCCTTTCCCGCAGGCATTCCCAGCATAGCCTTTCAGTATCCCAAGCAGCTCCAGCTCCACTTCTGTACCACGAAGTAACACGATGCCTAAATGTAAGAAAGCAGATCTTTCCTTTTAAATCCCTACGTCCAACTGGCCTACTTGTGTATGCAAAATCGGTCAAGTGTAAAGGCCTGATCTGCTCTTTGAGGAATTGCTAGAGACATTCCCACAGTTTTTAATGAACTTTATATCGAATCCTAAGCACCTTCAATGCTAAAACAGCAGCTTCCACACCATTATTTCATTTTAAGTTCCCATAAATAAGAGTAGTGTCTCCCTATAAAACATCATCTGCTCTGCCATCTATTCTGTACTGTAACAGTATATGGGAAAACTTTGAGATTCAAGGATGTGGCCGCTAAGTGTAGAACAAACCCTATCAGTTGTGGTTACTAATTTATTTTGTTACTGATAATAATAAAGAGTAACACTTATGTCATCTACTAACAAAGGGAAAAAAAAAAAGAAAAAAATGTTCTCACAGTGCAAGTCTGTGTGACCAAAGCATTTGAGACTCTATAAATCTTTGCTTTACTACATCAGTCTTGGTAATGTGCCTTTGTCTGGAGAGAAAATAGCCACAGGCCATAAATGAAGAGCTGAGAGGGAGAATTCCAGCTTTCCCAGAAGCAAGGAATTGGCTTGTTCCTATTCCTGTTAGAGAGATCTCTTCTGCCATTCTCTCAGGACAACAATAAGGCCATTCATTCTTTCCTATTCTAAGAGAACATGAGGGCTGAGAGAAACAAGGTGATAGAGGCTAAGTTGCTGAATTATTTGAAGTATTCATTTTTTAACAGTTAATGTTCAACTCATAGAATACTGGTATTTTGAGAATATATATTGAATCTTAATACTTTTTTTAGCAGCAAACAACCCCTTTTTTCTCTTTCTTCTCTAGTGTTGGAAGACTTTTTGAAATACATAAACATTCAAAGTGAATATGTATGACAGTAGCTACTAAGACAAAAGAATTGTTCATATAAGCTTAGGGAGGGATGTACTTCTAAGAAAATAAGATAATTCCCTTTTAATGACAATTACTAAAATCTCAGAGTTAGTGAAATCTTTCTAATATGTTGCAGTGATGCTATTTTGAAGCAATAGTAATTGCAGCTTGTTCACAGGATGAAAACGTATTGTAATAAATCAGGCTTGTAAAATTAAATTTTAACAGCTGAAAAGAGAACTCGGAGCAGATGCAAACATCTAGCAATTGTCATTTAGCAGTAATTGCTCTGGTACTTTATTTTAGTAGCTGGGAAAAAAATCCTATTTTGTTGTTTTATTTTGCTTCTCTTTTTTCTGTTTCTTTATTTTACTGCAGCAAATAGAAAAGAGAGAGTGAAAAGAAGTAGAAGGTAGAGAGAATGTACTTATGTGAGCTGAAGTCACCTTGTTTAATTAGCCTCATAGGTGGAAGCCTTATGAACTCATCAATTAGAGATTCAATATTAACTTCTAATTTTGCCTGTCTTAATACCATAATCATAAATAGCAAGAGCCTCAGGATCTAAAGAGATTGCATATAAACTCTGTTCTGAAATCTTTAAATACTGTTTACCATTTCCAAGTTTAAAAAAAAAGAAGAAGAAGAAGCCTCAAGCTAAGGTGGGATACAGTTTTATGAAGCAGAAACATTGCTGATGTTGTACCATAAGAAATTTTTATCAAGAAAATGCACTAGATTCAATTCTGACCTCAATAAAAAGATCCCAGGGTGATCACAGTGCATTGATATATATGCAATTTAAGCACTTGCAAATTGCCAATAATCAGTGGAAATTATTATGTGGCAGGGTGTGGGCTGAGGAAGCGGTGTTAAGTCGAACACAAAGTTCTCACCACTTAATTATTCAGAAAGATCCATGTTACTTTCAGAACCCTCTTGGCTGAAATACCTTTCTGCCTGCAAGCCCCTTAAACCTATACAAGTTGTATTTGGCTGTGATTTTCTTGGTGCTGGGATACTGTGTGGAATGTTTGCCCAGACTTCTGGAGAACTGGCTTCTGTTCCCAAGCCTGTGCTCTCTCATTTGGGCAAAACACTTCAGCTCTCCAAGCTTCTTTTCAATCATTTGCTTTGTTTTCCTTGCAAAGGGAAACTGCTTTTAGTGCTCCTGTACTTGGCAAAGTGAGGCTGTTTCTTGGGCAGTAACTTCAGTTCTACATAATGCAAGATCTGGCATTTTGAAAGGAGCACGATAATGGGAAAACTTGTCAGTATGTGCAGGCCCTGGCTCCTGCTTATTTTAATGTGATAAAACTCCACCCAAGATTAGAGCCTGGTGCACACAAACAGAGACAGACTGCACTGAGGGTTTTATGTGCTAGTCAAAGGGTGGAAGAGAGAAAGGATAATATTCTGGTTTATACACAGGAACTGAGGCGCAGACACTCTCTGCTTTGCTCAGAGTTTTACAGGAAGTTTGTGGCAGAGCCAAGAACTGAACTGAGATCAGTCATAACCACAAGTCTGGCCTTCCTCTAAGTGCTGTTGGCTTTATCTTGCTGGTCATGTGAGCTGAACTGGCTCCCTCACTATTGCTTCCAGTGCTCTCTGTTTTCCCTGTGGGAGCTTGTTTTTCTTCAAAAACCTAGGAATAAACCTCCAAATGATACATAACAGTGACTTCTGTAGAACATACTGTATTTTAATTAATATAATGAGATCAAAAGTTAAGCATAACTTACTGAAATTCTGGGGAATTCTATCTAAAACTTTACTATATTATCTGGCTTTTATATTTTTAACCTGTCTTAGATTGTATGGCAGTCTTTGACATTATCACACAATTGTCATATCCATTCCTTCAAGAAAATGAAGAGATGATCTTGACAATGGTCTCCATAAAATCTGTAAAAGCCAGTAGGCAATGATTTCTGTAATGCATGTGTATGAGAAGTCAGTGATTGTGCTGATATCCTTGACTTCAACCCAGAATAAATGAGCAACAATGAGATAGGCCATAATTACTATCACCCAAAGCTTTTATTGTATCTGTGTCATGGAGTGCCCTTTGCTAAGTGTTGCTGTATTAACAGTAGAAGAAAAAGCCTTTAAAATCTTTCTTGGTTTCTTTTGGAATACTTCAAACAGCGCCAGCACCAGTTCATTCCTACACCCCTGCCAACACGGAGCCTGCGAGTCGCCCCCCCTGGGTAACAGATGACTCCTTTTCCCAGAAATTTGCACCTGGAAAATCCACCACCACCGTCACAAAGCACATCCTTCCAAGGGGTGCTCCGGTGCTGTCTCCTACCACAATTCCTGCTTACCCGTCTCCAGTTTCACCTCCTTCCCAGCCCCCTGCCTTAGCCCGGGGAACAGTGCAGAGGGCGGAGCGTTTTCCAGCCAGCAGCCGAACCCCTCTCTGCGGGCACTGCAACAGCATCATTCGGTAAGGGCATGGGCCTTTGCAGAGGGATGAAGCAAAAAAAAAGTATCAGAGAGACTGGTTATTGTACATTAATATACAGTCCCAGAGCCTAAGACTCTGTTAAATTATCCAGCAGGGATGTCTGTTGTCTGCCTCATTAATTTAACATTTCCAGAGCTCATTTTGTTGTTGTGTGGTTCACTTTTTATCACTGCAGCGTTATACATGCTAATTGTTTGGCTCTTGGATGCTGCAACAAATCCCTGCTTGATTTTAAACAGGTTTCTGGTGCTAAGGTAACCCTTTGAAGGAGGTTCGTGCAACTTTATTGGGAGAGTCAGGGGGCTGGGAGCAGAGGGGGGATTGTGGAGAGAAATGGAACAAGGCATCATTTTGGAACAGCAGCCAAATGTAATGTTGCTTTTGTGTCTGGAGAAAGATAATGCCTACACTCTATTACCAGTGATTCATAGCATGCCTCTCCCTGCTCTTCCAATTCATTCTGCTGGACCAGTGCCTACTGTGAGCCTGTGCACTGCTCTCCAACTTTAAGTAATCCGTGTTTAATGACAGTCTTCCCCACTAAAAGGAGCTAGTTTGGTGATGTGGAACTGTTGATTATTGCCCTTCATATATTCTGGAATGGAAATATTCCAGTAATAATCATTATATCTAACTACAATCACCAGAGTCAATCACCAAAATGAATTTAACGTGTCTTCCACATAACAAAACAGCAAGTTGTCACCTGATAGTCTGACATTTCTAGAACATGCTGCGTGCAGTGCTGTCAGACAGAAAGAAGGTAGGAGACTTTAGGAGTTGTTGTGAGGTGTGGGTGTGTAAGGATGGAAATTTGCCTGTTATTTCATGCTTTCAAATGGTAGCATTGTCTTCTGTTGCCTTTGGCCTTTTCCTTTTGTCTTTGCTTCTGCTTAAAAAGACCACTTACAGCTATGCAGATATGAAAACAATTGATTTTTCCAACAGTTGTTTGGAAATGCAGTGTATGAGATCAAACAATAATGAAATGTTTTAACCAATGTGCTTTGAGTAATGGTCTTGAAAAAGACCACTTCTATTCAGATTATTTTAATATGCACTTCATGGTTCAAGTAGCTTTTTACGTGTGTTCATGGTGTCTGAGAAAGTGGGTTTGCAATCAGGGTCAGCCATTCAACTTTTTTTTCACAATACAAGTAAGATTAAACAAGATTACAAATAAGTTATGATTGTTTCCAGAGGCCCTTTCCTGGTAGCCATGGGTCGCTCTTGGCACCCAGAAGAATTCAATTGTGCTTACTGCAAGACATCCTTGGCTGACATGTGCTTTGTGGAGGAGCAGAACAGTGTGTACTGTGAGCGCTGCTATGAACAGTTCTTTGCACCAACCTGTGCCAGATGCCACACTAAGATTATGGGGGTAAGAGAACAACAGTAACCCTTTCTGCAACTGCCTGGGTCCTTGAAATAGTGAAATAGTTTAGACTGTAAGCAGTGAATGCAGATGTTTTATTATTTCATCCTTTTAAGACTTATTCCCCAGCTTGTTGATTATTTCATTATGAGAAACATTTTATAATAATTTTTTTTCCATCAGAAGTCTTGGATATTTCTGTACCTTATTGAGCTCATAGATGGAATATGTAATCCAGGTACCATCTCTCTGAGTGTAAAATTAGTAATACTTTTTGGATAGGTTTTTACTTTCTGATACACACTATGTTAGTTTTATCTCTCTCTTCTTTATAGTAAGACACTTGAACTGGGTTTTTGTTTCTTACACAGGATTTAGTCAAAATTTCAGTAGAGAAATCAGTGATGATGGCAAGAGGTCCATTGCTCTTGTTGCACCTCACTGTTAGTTGGCAGCACAGCTGTTGATGAATTCTGCTGGTTTCTTATAGTTAAGAAAATACAGAATAATTACAAAGATCTGAATTCCACAAAGCCAAAAATACATGCCACTTTTGTCTTAAAGGACTAATGTACAAGTAAATGTACAATTTAATTTGCTCTCCACATACCTCAGATGGTGGTGTGGGTGGAGTACCATCAATAATTTTATCAGTGTGTTTATGCATGCAGTTGTAGTGAATGTATGACTCAAATGAAGAAGCAAGGAGTCCCCCACTGGTTTTTCACTGCTTAGCTGTCACCTTTTGACATCTGTCTAAATGTTGGCATTACAGATGCTCTTCTCTGCAACTGTCAATTAGGGGTGGCAGCATCAGACATTGATGGTGAAGCTCTGGCTCCAACCAAGTCTTGTTTGCTACTGCAGCAGAAGGAGTAATTTATAGCAGAGTGCTGACTTAACCTACCTAATGAATGCTGGCACAAATCAGTTTCCCATTATGGATTTTCATCAGGAAAATAGCAAAGATGCCAGCTGCCTCTATTCATATTAATAAGATTTCTCAAGCTATTTTTGTGTCTTACCTCACTGAGGTTCCTAAATGGATCCAAACCTATTTATCAGCAATAGTTGTTTTGCAAACAGTAACAGAAGTTAATGAATCTCAAATGGTGATTCTCTAATGAGATATATGGCAAATCTAAATAAGAATGTTTTGTCTATTCACTGGATTGAAAGCATGGAAGAGGACTTCAATCCATTTTCTCATAATCAGTGGACATTAAAACAATCTTTAAAAGACAATCAGAGTCTATGTGTATAATTGGAAGCAACATAAAATAGGATCTAGATTCTCAGCTGGTATAAATCAACGCTGTTTCACTGAAGTTAACAAAGTTAGTTCACAGCAGTTATGCAGCTGGCCCTTTGAAATCTGGGCTGTTGGACAGAGATACACTGTCCAACATCATCCTGGCTACACATAAGATTGACAAATTAGCAGGTAACTGTGCATCAGGGCCCAGTACAGCAGCATCCAGGACTTGGAAGACTTCTGTATGACAAAAGAAAGAAGCAGTAATAGAGATTTCTCCATACTGCACAGAAGTAAGAAGCTGATAAAACCTAGATGTACAGCTGAGGAGAACATCAGTTGCACAGAATTGGGGTTTTTTTGTGGTAAACATGTGGGTTAGAAACAGACATGCAGACTCATTTTTACTAATCATATAAGTTAAAAGAATCTTTCCTGTTTTATTTTTTTCTTTTAGATTTTTACATTAGTTAGTGAATTGCTCTTGTAAGAAGCATGAAGAAATTACTACAGAATCTGGATTATTTTGAAACAACAGACTTACACCACTTATTCCTGGTCTTAGAAAATTACTCTTTGAAATTTATTTAACAATTCATACTCTTGCATTAAAGAGTTCATACTGGTCATGGAGAAAATAAGCAGAATCTTTGTGCAGAATCCCTCCTGCAACAGGGACTGGGCATGTTGATACAAACTGCTGGCTGAACCATGTTGTTTCACTTTGGCAAGTACATTGTTCTAGAAAGCTTGCAGTCCTATTTCCTCTTTCTTTCCAGAAGGAGCCCAATTTCTGTCATAATTCTTTCTTTTGAGGAGGGGAAATGGCTGATATAGAAAGGAAGAATTTAGAGCATCTCTGCCCTGTGTTTGTTCTCCAGGAGGAAGTTGCAGGGCTGGCTATTCTGCTGGAGATTTTTGTTTGTTTGTTTGTTTTACAGGAAGTGATGCATGCCCTAAGACAGACTTGGCACACAAGTTGCTTTGTCTGTGCTGCTTGTAAGAAGCCATTTGGGAATAGCCTGTTCCACATGGAGGATGGGGAGCCCTACTGTGAGAAAGGTATGGCAGTCTGGACAGTTCTGCACAGAAATTGTGTGCTTCATGTTCATGGAAGCATGTAAGAATATAGCAGCTGGGGAACAAAATTATATCAGTTCCCCATCCAGCATGGATTTTGTTTCCACTCTCCACATATACAAGTGTTTGGGTCTGTATTTTTCTGCAGTTTATATGAGAGAATGGCAGAGCACTGATCTTTGCCTCAATGTCCACAATGCCTTCCCTCACTTCTCTCCCTTATGTATTACCATACTTTGCACTTCCTTCCCTACACATTTTTTTTCCCGTTCCACTCCCCTCCTTGGTAGATGCTGCTCACCAGAAATGGAAAATTAGTCTTCTAGGGCTGCCCGCAATCCTGAGTTGCTGGAGCTGTGACCTCTGATGCTGTTGCCTCACCCTAGAGTTGTTCAACCAACACTTAGGAAGAGATGGATCTGCACAGATGTGCAGCACATGGTGGTGCAGATTTTGCTTCCTGGCTGCTGCAACAAACAAACTGCTTCTTGCCAGCTAAGAAAGGGAAAGGCCATGTTTTCCCAAAATGATACTTGCCATGCAAATGAGTTGCCTGACATAGGAAGGAGGTTAAGGTTTAAGTGGTATATTCTCTCTGTATTCCCCTTGTGCATTCAGTGAGGTCCTGGCCTACTTCTCTCTGGAGATTCTTTTCTTATGGTTATGCAATTCAAATTTTACAAGTCAGAGTAGCTCTTAGTGAAGAAAAAAAACCATGCAGCATGACTGACTGGGTACCTACCCTTTAAAACTGGAGGTTTTGTCAGAACATCAAATAACTCTCATGGATTCCATATACCGTTGGAATTTCCACTAATATTTTTCAATGTGAAACCTTTGCAAATCACACTTGATAAAGATGTATTAATCAGTCAGTATGGGGTTTCCGTAATGTTCTCTCTTTATGCAAAAAGGACATTATACAGGCATGGAAACTTGTAACAGTCCCTTGTCATTAGACTCTTGTACAACCATATTTGTCCTATGAATACATTCCACATATATTAAAGCTAATTTGAAAGTATTGTGAGCAACACAACTTCAAATTCCATGGATTTTTTGTATGTCTTCTTCTACATTTTTGATGATTAATGTCATACTAATGGGGGGTTCTGGACTGAGTTTGTATTTAAATAATGAAAGAAAATAAGCATGTTTCAGTGGGAGTATTTCAGTAAATGTAGTAGGAAACTTAGCAAAAACAATCAAAACATTCATTGTCTGGAAAAGTTCTATTTCTTTTGGACTTAATATGATTATGTTAAGAGTTTGTTCTAAGTTTGCTTCTTGTTTTATTTTAGATTATATTGCTTTGTTCAGCACAAAATGTCATGGCTGTGATTATCCTGTTGAAGCTGGAGATAAATTCATTGAAGCTCTTGGACACACTTGGCATGACACCTGCTTCATTTGTGCTGTAGGTTCTACATCAAATACTTATTCATTCCTTTATACTCCTAAATTGTGTAATAACATCAGAAAACCTGAAAGCAGTAATAACTAACATATGCTTAAGGATGCAGAGGGATGAAATTTCATTCTTTACTTCCATTTGGAGAAGAATGGAAGGAATTTTCCTTCTCCTCCATAACTTTTACTAGAATTATGGAATTTGACCATCATAAGTGAATGTTTTCTAATAAAAGATCCAGTTTTAGATAGTACATACAGCAGTACAAACCACTATTGCTGTTATTCTTTCCAGTGTTTGCCAAGTAGAGATAGAGCAAGACTGAAAATAAATTAACACCATACTGAACAGTATAACCATAATCTTACTTACAAAGCAGTGAAGTTTGTATTTCCATGCTGAATGCTTGTTGAAACTTGCAAAAAGAAGTCTGTTTAGAGAGCATGAATAGTAATTAGCATAGAAGTTGGTCAAACTCATCAATCTGTGGTGTGCACATAGCTCTGGAGAGTGGCCATATTCCCACACTCTGCACACAAAGCAGAAAAATCTATATGATAAACAGTACTTTCATCTGGTTCTAATACCACTGAGCAGCTCTGCAGCATATTATTCCCAAAGTAATAATATCTAGAATCTCTAATTAGCTAAAAATAGTATGTGGGCCACACCAAACTGACAGCGACAATTTCTAATGTTTGTTTAAGTCTAAAATTTAGGTAGACTAGTTGAAAGTATAGAAATGTTTATAAATATCTGAAGCTAAACTAGCTTTATAAAAAAGTGTTTTTTGAAAACTGAAGTATTTTGGAAATTTTAACATAGAAAGGAATACTAAACAAGTTTCCTTCACAAGCTAACAGCTCTTAATCACTTATAAATATTGATTACTACAAAGACACTTTCTCTGAATATTTCATGTTATTTTTTTGCTTGTTCATTTGCCCTAGCTACCCCATTTTCTGTGGAAATGATAGTTTTATTATGTGTTGTTAATATGCAATTCTCACAGTGGAGGTCTTTTTAAGGACCTAACTTGATTTCTTTCAGTGGGTTAAATCAATAGCAAATCAATACATGACTCCTAAAAACTACCAAAAAACGCATGGGCAGAAGAGCAATACATTTACAACTGATAGTCACATCTTTCTCCCTTTTCTTTTTCCTTAATTATTCCTGATTGCATTTATTATTAATTCTAGGTGTGCCATGTGAATTTGGAAGGTCAGCCTTTCTACTCCAAGAAGGACAAGCCCCTGTGCAAGAAGCATGCCCATGCCATCAATGTTTAGAAGAAGAGTTATAGTCAGTAATGCTGGGGTAAAACAAATGACTAACTGGGCAATCATAAAGTTGATAACCAAGGCTAGCACTTCTCTTGGTAAAAGCTAGACATTGGTACTTCTCAAGTTTAACTTTATCCTCTTTCATAAATGCAGAACGTGCTTTTTGTGAAGTTCATACCAAAAACTATGAGCAGTCAAAACCATGAACTAGTCCATTATTATAGCAACAGTTGGGGGAAATATTGAAATTAACTAAAAACATTATTATAAAAAGTAATGTGCAAATATAGTTTCAAGTTAACTACCCACAGCAGTTTTACTGCTTAGACCACACACTGGTGTTTAAAAACAACTGGAAAAATACTTCTGTATTAAGTCATTTTCTTTCACAGCAAGAATGAGTAAGTGCCATTTGTACAGTCATCTGTAGAACCAAAGGCCGTAGCTTTCAAAGAGAAATAAATAGATTAGGGCTTCCTCTAGGAAAAGTGAGTGCTGTTCCACTATCTTGTGGTGCTGCCTCATAGCATCAGATATTTTAGATTCTTTCCAAATAACAAGTCTGCCTTGAATCCATATGTAGCTGGGAAGCCTAGGTGACAATCCATAACAGTTTGAAAATAAAATGGTTGGGTCAGCCTTGATAGTGCACTTGGCTTCTAGGTGCACAGTAGATAATTCACTTTCAAATGGTAATGGAAAAGGACAACTGGCTTTCTCCAAATCGCTCTTACATTGAATGGAATACAGCTGACTGGAAAGGCCAGCTTTTAATTCAAAACCAGTTTTCTTTTCCTCCTGTGGAAAAAAAAAGAGATTCAATCTTGCTTTGGTTTCTAATTCCCACTGATACCAGAGGGAGGTAGGAACCTACATCTGGACCTTCACAATAGTAAACACAAAAGAAA
Source organism: Ammospiza caudacuta (assembly GCF_027887145.1). Classification (NCBI taxonomy): domain Eukaryota; kingdom Metazoa; phylum Chordata; class Aves; order Passeriformes; family Passerellidae; genus Ammospiza; species Ammospiza caudacuta. Next base: position 12,455,830 of record NC_080601.1, read on the forward strand.
CACATCCATCTAGCACAGCTAGGTTGTGGGAGATAGCTTGCAAAAATTCCCTCCTCTATCCCACATAAATAGGAAAAAGGCTTTTTTTTCCTATAGCAAATGAATGTGTATCAAAAATCCATAAGGCAGCAGGCACATTCTCCTTATTCCTTTCCTTACCTTAAATGCAGCACATCATGAATTGTAGCAATATTTGCCATTGGAAAACAGTAGCTATGTTCCAACAATTAGGATTACCATACAGTCATCTTTTCTAAAAACCATACAGTCATCTATCCTAATAGCTTGAGAACAACTTTCAAGTTGTTCAGAGAGTTATTTATAAAACTCTTTTTTCAAATAAGCAATACTTATAGTACTGATAATACTTTTGAATTTTTGAATATCAGTGACTTTTATATGGGAGACAGCAGTTCTGTCTGATGGAGTTAAGATGGAAAGTCTGATCACCATTCAAGCTTTATTAACTCATTTAAGTGAGAATTATGATGTGTGTGTTGACAGCTTGCAGTACTGACAGTTTTGAATTAGTACTTCTGAGGCTGAGGATGCTTTCTGTGGGCCACGTGCTGGTGCCATCTGCACCTATTTTACCTTGTGTTCTGAGTAGCAAAAAATTACATAATATTGTCTGTCTTGTCCCTCCCATGGGTTATGACCATTTCATTTGTGTGTCTTTTAAGGGATGAAAAACTATCTAAAGCTTGGGGAGGAATAAATGAAATTTGGAGCTCTAAAATAAGTGTTAAGTTAGCTGCAGGCAGTCTGCATCTTGGACAAAAATAACAACCTGAACTGCCTGTGGCAGTTTTGACATGTATGACCTGTATTTATTCAGTAGGTATCTTAGTTTTCACTGATCTTAGCAGTGATCTGATCTGAGTTGCTACAGGGTCAGATTTTTGTATGCATGAATTATTCTAGAACATTAGTACATTATATGCAAAGCCTTTTTCTTGTTTGTTTGTTTGTTTTGGGGTTTTTTCTGTCAGCAAGCAAATTTTCTGTTTTCAGTTGGTGCTGGGCTGGTGTGAATATGGTCCCATAGATTACAAAATCCAAAGATCTGGCTCATAATATTCTCCAGAGGAATAAATCATAATTATGGAAGTTAAATATTTTTTTCCACTTCTGTTTGACTTCATTAAATACATATTCACAACAGTGAGAAAATTCTACATTTCCTTTTCATTTTTCAGTGCCATTCAACAAAATGCTTTTTATTGTTATCTCTTATTTGAGAGAATTCACATCAGCATACTCTATACTGAGACTGCATTGAAATGATTCTTTAGGCAGATTTGTGTCAGTGTTGGCCACTGACTGGGACTAATCTCTGACTGCAACATCAGAATAGGGAGTCAGGCTCCATGGGAAGGGCTTGTGATGGACACTTCAGGAGAATTTCATGAGGTCCTTCCCCTCTGATCTGCATGTGTTTATTTGTGTGTGTCTCATTCTCCCCTCCACCTTCCCCTCAATGTCCCTGTGAGCTTCCACACTGCATGGCAGAGTTGGGTGGGCAGGGAGGCTGGGTAGGGGCAGCAGGATCACTGCAGTCAGGGAGAGGGCTTCAAGTATGAAATTAGGGTACAAGGGGCTCCCATAGCCCAGAGAGATGGTTTGAATGTGTACAGAGGGGTGAGCAAGGATCCAATCTGGTACATCTGAAGTCTGGACTGCAGGAGAGGGAATGCAGTGAATGTGAGCAGAGCTGAGCTGGCTTGCAGGGTGGCAGCAGTGAAAGTGCAGCAGCACAGACTTCAGTGGGAGCTGTACTGGCTTGAGAGAGTGCTGAAGAATTCCTTGGGCAGAGAACCTGCACTGTAGCACATGCCCTGACTCCAGCTGGTGTCTGAGCAAGTGAGATTAAAGCTAGTTTACATATGAGGTACAGCGATATCTCTGAGGGAAGAACAGAGATACCCTGAGGATTATCATGTTATAAAACTTTCCTGTTATGACTTGTGCTGCTTCATAATGTGGTCCAAAAATAGGGAATCCACGTACCTGCCCTTGATATCTATATTAAGATATAATTTTTGCACATATCTGAACAAGGAATTTGTGAATAATAATGTAGCATTTTAACTTTCACAGGGGTAGAATACCACATAACTGCTGATACTCTTCTGCTACATCACTTTGTGATATGAAGAGGAAAAAATGCATATATATATAATAATATATATCTCTAAAATTCAAAAATACAGCCTTTTAATGATCATGGGAAATAATGTTGTACAAAAATATGCAAGATGAATAATGTGTACTTGATTATGTTTTTATGTCTTGTAAGAGATGCCTGAGATAAGTCCTAAGTTCTTCTGAATATTTCTTTTCATTCTAATTAATGTGAGGTTTTACTCAATAAAACAAAGATACTGTACCTCTGAATGATCAATTAAAAATATCAGTCTTTTGTCTAACTAAAAAGTGTTCAATAACTTTGCAGTCAAAAGATTCAAAAGTTTTTTTTAATGCTTTTCTCTCTTTTGATGTTCTTTTTGCAGAACAGGGCGAAGTAAATGTTTCCAAATGAAGCTACTTTTATTATCTGCACAAAAAAAAAAACAGTCTTAGAACTTTTTTTCATTAGTTTTCACTATATTGGATTCACACATTATGCAATTCTCAATACTAAAACCAATTCAAAACAAGGCAAAATATTTTTCCATTGCTCCTTCAGTGGTCAGTACTTTGGGTGAAATGTTTGGCTGAAGATTACTTGTATTTATGTTTAATAATGTGAATGTCCACAGCACTGAACACGTTCATTAGTGTCTAATGCTGGGCACACTAATGGTTTTTTTGCAATACTCATCTCCTGGTAGTGGATATTAATTTGTTTAATATTTATAAACATCAGAATTTGAAACTGAGTGATTTATTGCCTGCAGTGATCATATATTAGAAGTCTAGGTTTTATAAGATTTTGACATGTTGACTTGATGCCACAAGTGCCCTTGCTTTTAGATAGATATTTTTTCCTGAGTTCCTAGTTATTTCAGAACAGAATGTCTGGTGGATTATGAGATGTGAGTAATTACCTTGCATGGATTATCTGTGCCAACATGAATAAAACAGTCTAGTAATAAAAGCAATGTGCAAAACCAGTTAAAGCTTTATGATTTGGGTATATTTATTAATATGCCATGTGAGCAGCTGATAGCTTTCAGCCATGTACTATCATTAAGAAAGCATACCTAAGCTTGTACTCTCTACTTCAGACCTGAAAATAAAAATTAAAACTATTGGTTTCAACTTTATTGTATATCAGTCTTGAATATTTTATTGACAAAATAATGCTGTTTTAAACAAATATTAGTATGCTTAAAAGATGCAGCCTGCTAACAGTACATGTTGTAACTCAGCAAGACCTTTATAGTTCCAGACCTTATTGTGTCAACAAATACTGTTTATAGTAGCTTTGTAAGGGGTGGGTAAATTCTCTCTTCAGTTACATTTATGCATCTGCAAACAAAGTTTGGCTGCATAAATTCAGGTAGGTGTTCTACTGTTTCTTAGCAAAAGTTACTTAAAATAAACAAGGTGTTTTGAACACCCTCATTGAGCTCTAGTGCCAAGAAATATGTACAAATGAAAGGATGACTTCATATAACAATGTCTTTTACAAAAACAGCCATTTTGTGCATTCCTGTTGCACACCCCTCAGAAATGCAGGCATTTTAGAGATACAACTAAGTATATTAAACATAATTATGAAGTTAGATGATAAATGAACAGACTTGGATTTAGATGCCATTACCAAGTACAGCATTAGGAATCACGACTTCGTGCATTTTTGATTTTATTTCCCAGCCCCAATTTCTGTTTACAATGTGCATAAGAAATGCAATTGAAAAGAATGCCCAGAATGTATGCAGTATTTTGTCAGATCAAAATTGCTGTTTTTCAGATTGTCTGTTCTGACCTTTAACCTTTGCACAAGACAGTGCTTCCTAAACTGTGCACTGTGATCCCTGGAGAGTGCAGTTGTTGGAACTGGAAGCAATAGAGGCCTAAGCAGAGCACCATGCCAGCTGACAGGGTGGAAAAGGGGAATAGAGCAAAGTTCATTAGCAAAGGACAAGGTGCAAAACGTGTGACAAATGTTGCATTAAGGGATTCTTAACAGACATTCTTTAAGAGAGATTATTGCTCTGAAGAAAATGGAGATTTCAAAAGTATAGGCTTTGGCATTGTTTCCCCTCCCACCCCATTCATGCATCTTGAATTCAAACAGTTTGTGCTGATTAAGAAAGGAAGGAATGTGTGAATAAGGTTGCTGAAACCATTATTGAATACACAATGAAACGCTTTGTTCTCCCAGGCAAATCAGAGTTATGGATGAGATTCAGACTATATTCAGGCATAAATTCTGTGCTGTGAGCCTATGAAATATGCCCTTGGATAGCTGTTAAAATACATTTGTTCCTCCTCTTAAGAAGATTACATCAAAAGAAAACAGTAACAAATGTGTGTTGTACTAATAAGGACTGTCAGGCTGAGTCACAAGAATTTTCTCTGTAATAAAGACAAGAAGGATTTTTTTAACAAAGCTAAACTTTTGAACAAAACATTTTTCCTTTAAAAGTTTCCAGATTATAACTGTTAGGGAATAATAAATTAGTATGCATAAGGTATCATTAATAAATCTGTCTCTACTACAAAAGTATTTTCTAATCTTACTACTTAAGAAATTGGATTATTTTCATTTATGACAAAGATGTTATGGAAATTCTTCTGCTTCTACTTAGTTTTACTGTGCATAGTGTTACTGAAAGAGTTGAGATTTATTTTTCTTTTAATTAGAAGACATAGATAAAAATACAACCTTGAACTGAGTGAAGGTGATTCTTCCAGTGCTTGTGGAATGAATGCTGCTTGCTACACTAAAGCCTGAAAACTTGCTGTTCTAGATTGTTTTATTCTCATAGTGCATTAAAGAGGATGTTTTGGATTTTAGGAGGTTTAATAAATATCTGGAGCCTTACTTAAAGATCTCATTTCAAAACAAAAGAATGATTTACAGTGTTTAAATTATTTTAAGATTTAATCATATGTAGACAGGAAAATAATGCTGGGATCGAGGTTTAGTTTCATTTAAAGAAATCTTCATGTTGACTAATGCAAGCATTCCTATATGCATGTATAGGATATAAAAGTGAATTAAAACACTCAGAACTGAGATTCTGATTTCCTTTAAGTGGATGTGTTTCATGCCTGCACTATTTGAGCATAAATGTTTGTTATTTATTTATGTATAGCTTAAGAATGATGCACAAATCTGAGTGCACCTTTGAGACCTGGGTTTTGTTACCTGCTAGGTATTTTTGCTTTAGGAAGTAACAACTCCACAATTTTGATAGCATAGGAGATGTGGGAGCAGAAAAAAGGGCACACTTTCCAAAAATCTGACTTCATATAAATAATAGGATTTCAGGAATAAAATTTTTATTTGTGCATTATAAACAAAGACCAGGTATTATTTTCACAACAAAATATTCTTCAGCTGTCCCCTGCACATTCCTTGACAGATTTTCTCCCTGCAAATTTTTCCCTTACTGATGGCAAGGATATTGTCAATGTCCCTGTGATTGATGCACATGCAGAAGCCTGAGCAGAGTTCCTGTTCCTTTCCCAGGCCTGTGAGCTGTGGGGTAAAAGGTGACAGAGTGGGCTCTGCTGCTCACATGAGTGCATTCAGCCCACTGCATCCTGCAAACACCAGACTTCCTGAGATTTACTGTGGATGCACAACACAGATGACACTAATTGAAAGTTTCTGCTGTATTGCATGTACACTACACGGCATCTACTTCTGGCCAAAAAGTCCTTGCAAGAAATCCAAAATTCTAGCCAAGGATTCTGGTTCTAGCTGTGGCCTCAGAGCACAACTGAATCTGAGCTGTGTGGGTATAAAATATTGGCAGAGCACAGTTTGCCTTTGAGATTGTATTCCCAGTGCCAGCTGCTGCAGCAAAAGGACAACAGGGCTGTTTTTTGAATGGCAATTTTCTGCCATTTTTTAATGTAAAGCAGTTTCTGGAATGGGAGTTTTTCTGAGCTGTTATTCTCCTGTTACTGCATCACCAGTCTGAATTCAAGCTTGCAAGTTTTCAGCTCATTTGGCAAATTTACTTATTCCATTGAAGGACTCCATGTTTTCCACATGTAAATTATTCAACTTTGTATTAGACACCCTAGAATGAATTGGAAACAATCTGGTGGTGATGGACTGTCAGACTTCTAGGAGAGGAGACAAACCTGAGAAATTAAATTCTCATAGACAAATACAGAACACATTATCCACCTTCTATGGACTTACACAGCTGGTGGCTGTTGGAGACTTCATTGGCTTCCTAAGGAGTCACAGAAGCTGCTCTCTGTTTAGAAGTTCTCTAAAAAGAAAGAGTCAGTGTTATTAAAAAGTAGATATTAAAGTTTGGGGGTAGTGTATTTCCTTAGGGTCCATATTTGCCTATTTAATACAACCTCAATCAGTTCTTGCTACTATGCAATTCTCAAAAAAAAAAAAAAAAAAAAGAACACATAACAGAGGGTTGTTGCTACTCCTCCCTAACTCTGGGTAACAATCCTCATTCCCCTCCAGCTTAGGAATATTCACTGGCACAGAAAGGTATAAATTAATCTCTGTGTGCCAGCTTCACAGAACCTGGCCACAAATACTTCAGTTGAGATGATTTTGTTCATTTCTTTAAAGGACAGTGAGAAAGATTGTGCTTTCTCTGATCTTGTAACTTAAAAAATATTAATAGAACAATTCCTTTAAGTCAAAAGATAGTTAAGTGAATGTTTATTTTAGACCTTCATTATTAAGTGCAACTAGTTAAAAGTGAACAATTACTATCAAAGAGGGCATATGCAAAAGTAGTAAAATGAGATAAAAATGCCGGAGAGTGAAAATCCAAAGAAAAAGCAGCTTTTAGAATAACAATTAAGCACCCAATCTGTTCTGTGCTGGGTAATTCATTGAGAGTGAATTAATGGTGCAGCATGCAGTAATAGGCCTTGGTAAGGAAATAGGAGCAGTGTATCAGGATATCCTTTTTCCGCCCCCGAGTACCAATACTTTCAATTTTATATACAACGGAAGTAATTCATTGTAGCACAAAGAAGCACAGCTGTGTTTCCTGATGGTCACACGTGCAAGAGCTGCTATTGTTTAGCGTTTCAGTATGTGCAGTGGAAACTGTCCCTCTGCTTGCAATGTTTGATATTCTCAGGGATTTCATTCCCATTAGTAGCTTCTGAATCCATGGTGGATTTTTAATATGCTATTATCTCAGATCCAATCCTGCATCCCTAATCAGGTAATTTTTTGCTGATGCCAGTGAGAGTTTAAACTGTGTTAGGTGTGGCTGCCAAATGAGGCGATTTGCAGACACAGGCCAATTTCTCATTGGAAGCAAAGGGAGTCACAGACTATTTTTTGGGATTTGCTTTTAGCTGTATGAGTTTAACTTTTTCAAGTTCCAGTTAATATTCAAGTGCTTTACAGACTAAGAGAGAAAAGCTTCATTGCTATGCCTTTAACTTCATCATATATTTTCAGACATTTTAGCTGAAATACAAGGATATCCTTTTATTATTTTGTAGTCTCATATTAGTTTTACTATAACATGAAAAAAGAAGTGAAAGAGACTATTTTGCTGCACTTGCTCTTATTTAACAGCAATTTATTCATGTTTAAAGATATGTTTAGACTGAGAAAAAATAAGGAAGTGACGAAATAATTTCATTCATTTCTTTTGTAGAGGATCAGATCTGTTTCATTTTAACAAGCTTGGAGAAACAGAGCATTTTCAGTCTCATAAATATCCATCTTTGTAAATCTCTACAGTACCCACTCCTACAGCTGCCAGAGACACATCCACTTGAATCCTTGCCTCCCGAGCACAAAGCTGTTATACACAGCAAGACAGAAATGTTCTGTATTGATAAGAATTTGCCTTGTGTAACAGCAGGTTTTAAAACCATTTCTGCTTTCAGCAGTGCTCCAGTTTCTGGACAAAGCCTGAGCATCAGGCTTAACAGAGGAACTGTTAATAGAGTGTGGGTTTGGATCTAAGGATTATTCCAACTTGTAAAAGAAACAAATACCTCTTGTAACAAAAGGTGGAGGAACACAAACATTCAGCTTCTCTCTGAGTATAATTCAAACTTCTTTGTAGATCATTTGGCACTACTGACTGATAATTCAGAACATAAATTTTAAAACCAGCACTACAATTGAAATATTTAATCTTCTCTGAGCAGCTGAAGACTTTTGGGATTTTATGTGCATGCATCTAGGGGAAAACATATTACTAATCTCCAAACAAACTGATGTGAGTGAGGCACCCTGGTGAAGCCTCTGCTGAGCCTACAAATATTTTCTTTTTCTGTGATACGACATTTAATGCTCTGGTTTTAAGGAAAACAAAGTAATTTGTGTTTAAAAGGAGAGTTATCTCAGGATGTATTACAACCTGGTGAGAAGACTGCAACAAGGGCTTTGTAAATGTGAATCCATAAAAAAACAAAATCATACAGCTCAACTAGGCACAGGAAGAAGAAACAGAAAAAGCAGCAGGAAGTTTGGTTCTTGGCTGGGAAGATGTCTCCCAGAGCAGAGTGCTCCCATTACTGCAGCCCTTTGCCACAGCAGGGGCATCAGCTCCCCACAGCCCAGTTCAGGGAGGAATCAGCTGCCACCCTCCCCTGCTGGGGGGACAGGCACAGCCTTTGTGTCCTCCCTCCCCCGGGGCCTCCTGCTCAAGGCTGAGGAAGAATCCCCTGTGGAAGCCAAGTAACCCCAAACACACCAAGAGCTTGAGCTGTGGGAGCACTCCTGTTCCTTGTGCCCGAGCTCTGCACTCTGAGCTGTTACTCCTTGCATTATTGCCACAGCGCTCTCCAATGCTGCCCCAGACTCAGTTCCACACCAGACTGGTTGGGCATGGCTTCCCTCTTTACTACCAGTGATCCACTAGCAAAAATTTTTTAAAAACACCTTTCTTCACAGATTTGACTCTGCCTTATTGAATTATTTTTGCTTACATTTTAAAAAATGAATAAAATCCATTACTTTTGTAAGTAACAAACAGCTGAATAAATTTATAATCAAAAGAATATGCTTTCAAGTAAAATAGTTCTGCAAAAGAGACAAAGCCAAATTCATGTCATATTAAGTGAAATAATTGTGTCCCTGGCTGAAGGGCAATATTCTTTTAATATGCAACATGAATATTTATTTTTGTAGCAGTAACAGAGAAATACTCATCTAATTGCAAACAGTTCTCAAAAATATATTTGGATCACAGATTTAAGACATCTGAATTCCAGAGACTGAAGGGAAGAAGGATCTGCAAAGATCAAGTCCTATCACATGGCTGACCTTCTCCCTATATATACCTCTTTGTTCTTTTGATATTCAAGTTTGCAGTTCCCTAGTGATTCCAAGAACTAATAAGAAATTCCTGGAGAGGAAATAACAATGAAAGCAGCTGGAAGACAATCCTTTTATTTTTTTTTTTTAAATACAGCTGTCTTCATCATGACAGTCAGTTTTGTACTGCTTCTTTTATATCACATGTTAGACTTCCATATCTCATCTTGGCCAAATGTCAAATAAACTTATGTTTATTTCCAGATTTTCAGACTTCAGTGTTTTTTGAGTGTGACTCAATTAACAAAATAAATACTTTGTGTTACTGAACCTGGTGTGTCTGAGTTTTTGCAGATTCCTAAAAGCCTCACCAGGGAAGAATGCTGCTGCTGCTAACTAGCTTGCTGGAGCCCTTTGTCCTTCTGAGAACTCATCAACTAAAGTGATCACTTTCTGGTTTAAAAAGGTCTCTCTACCTGTCCTGGTAGAGATATTTGAAACCTAAGTATGCACTGTTTTGAAAGACATCAATATTTTCTATGTGATGTTTAATCAGACATCCATCACAATCTAAATACTTTCCAAGGTCATCATGATTCATCATTTTAGATTAAGGTGCAGTCTGGTCTCCTGCAGTCCTAATATCATTATAATGTAGGTTATTTTTGCCAACTTTATTTTGTGATTAAGACAAGGAGCTAATAGCACTCAGTTATGTAGAGATGGGCACTACTTGCCATAGCAATACAAACTTCATCCTCAGCAACACTGTTCCTGACCTGACAGGGACTTGTGGGTATCTTCAATGCCCAAGTGCCTTGAAAAGCACTGGCTGAGACAGCAATTTCTGCAATGTGCAAATTTACACACCAGCAACTGGATGAAAAGAGTTGATCCATTTCACAAGAAGGGTTAAATCCATTTCAAGGCTAGTGGCTGTTGCTAAATTCATGCATCCTGGATTGGAATCAGTATATAACATCTGACAAGCACTGGGCTGTATTAGCACACATGATTACTGAAGGGATGCTAGCACTAACAGCTTTGGATCTGCTTGGGAGCACACACACGCATGTTGCATTCTTCTTCCATATTGAGTGTCTCTTCTGCTGCTATAATTTCATAGTACACAGAGTGGAAGAACAGCAGACTCATATTTTCCTTTGAAATTATAAACATAAGCATAGGAGTTCTGTATTGCTTGGCATGGAAGCTGTGATTTTGTCTTTCTTGCAGGCTGGCTTTGTTTTGGACACTGACAGATTTTTCTGGATGATGTTGATCGGAAAAAATTTTCTAAAAGTCTAGTAACACAAGATCTGCACTTTTAAATGCCTATCACCATGGTATCTGGCCACATAAAATTATTAGGTGTGCCTTTACCTGCCTACATTTTAAAGGAATCTCTGAAGGTGATAGGTTTGAAGTTATACTTCCTCTTTTGCTTTGCTGTGTAGGATAACACAGAAGTGAAGCTCTCATCTAACAATCTGTAGGTAGAACACATGTGAGCCAGAATGCAAAGCCAGTGCTCTCATCTTACATTCAGAGGTGACAGCTCTGGAGTACACAACATTTACAAGTCTTATCTGATATTAGCATGCAAAAATGGAGCTGCACTGTGGAGAGGTCAACAAAATAAGCAAGCCCATGTTTCCCACAATATATGCTCATGTGGCTATTTGGCACCAATAAGCCAGATTGCTTCCCAGCTGGTTATTCTCTGCATCCAGTTTATCTGGGCAGCCATCTCCACACCAGCAATTACTGGTGTGTCCTGAAGGCCTAAAGAGTGTTTTGGTGTGCAGCAAAGGGAAACTGCTGAATAGGTCTGTACTGTCCATGTGATCTTCATTTCCCCTGTAGCTGGCTTTGAGTGCAAAGTTCGTGGTGCAGAGTAACCAAGTGACAGGACAGGTGAGAACAAGGGGACATCAGCAGCACAACTGCTGTCACACTGTGGAGAAAAGGATTAAAACCAGCAGCCCAGGCGGGAGCTGTGCCGCCTCCCCTGCACATAACTCTGTCACTGCAGCTCCTTCTGCACTGCTGCTGGGAGAGCTCACTTGAAGGCAGACAGACAAATTATTGCTTTTCCAATTTGTCCTAATGATAAGGAGCTTTGAAATACAATGCAAATCATGGCCTTCAGCATCCTTATCGGCAAGCAGAGCAGCTCATTGCAGAACTTATAATGTATTCCAATCTAAGTAACTGGGCATATTTATTTAGATACAGGAAATGGAAAAGGCAAACAATGCTGTCCTTTGCAATGGAACTCTATCCCTCCTGCGGCACTGCAGCGTCAGCCTTCTCACAACTATTCTTCCACGGAGCCGAAAGGCCCAGACGAGTCCCTGATTTTCCCCTGCTCCCACCGCTGGCTGCCCGCTGTCGTGCCCAGCCCCGGCAGCCCCACTGAGCCCCCGTCAGGGGTGTCACCGTGACCCTGCACCCACACCCCCCATCAGGGGTGTCACTGTGACCCTGCACACCCATGGCCCCCATCAGGGGTGTCACCGTGACCCTGCACCCACATCCCCCATCAGGGTGTCACTGTGATCCTGCACACCCACATCCCCCATCAGGGGTGTCACCGTGACCCTGCACCCACACCCCCCGTCAGGGGTGTCACCGTGACCCTGCACCCACACCCCCCATCAGGGGTGTCACCGTGACCCTGTACCCACATCCCCCATCAGGGGTGTCACCGTGACCCTGCACCCACATCCCCCATCAGGGGTGTCACCGTGACCCTGCACCCACATCCCCCATCAGGGGTGTCACCGTGACCCTGTACCCACATCCCCCATCAGGGGTGTCACCGTGACCCTGCACCCACATCCCCCATCAGGGGTGTCACCGTGACCCTGCACCCACATCCCCCATCAGGGGTGTCACTGTGACCCTGCACCCACACCCCCCATCAGGGGTGTCACCGTGACCCTGCACCCACACCCCCCATCAGGGGTGTCACTGTGACCCTGCACACCCATGGCCCCCATCAGGGGTGTCACCGTGACCCTGTACCCACATCCCCCATCAGGGGTGTCACTGTGACCCTGCACCCACATCCCCCATCAGGGGTGTCACTGTGATCCTGCACACCCACATCCCCCATCAGGGGTGTCACTGTGACCCTGCACCCACATCCCCCATCAGGGGTGTCACCGTGACCCTGCACACCCACATCCCCCATCAGGGGTGTCACCATGACCCTGCACCCACATCCCCCATCAGGGGTGTCACTGTGATCCTGCACACCCACATCCCCCATCAGGGGTGTCACTGTGACCCTGCACTCACGGCCCCCGTGAATCCCGGCGGCTCGGCCGCTCTGCACGGCACCAACCCCGCCAGCACCGGCACGGAGCCTCCCGGCCGCGCAGCCAAATCCTGCAGCTGCTTTTCTCGTGCCTCGACCCTCTCCAAGGCCAGCGGTGCTTCCATGACACCGGCTTGGTAACTTTTCCCATCGCACCTTCCTGCCCCGTCCTACAGGAGCTTCTTCCCGGGGAGAGCGCTGCTGGGCCGGCGGGGCAGGATAACGCCGGGGCCCGGGCGCCCAGCGACAAGCCGGCCCAGGCTGCGGCCCGCGCTGCGGCCCGCGGAGGGGCTCCCGGGGAGGAAAAGCAGGCCCGGCTGGTTCCTCCCGGCCAACTTTTCTCGCCGGGGAGCCCCGCCAGCCCTCCCGCCCACGGCACGTGCTGACGGACGGGCGGGGGCGGCGGGCGCGCTCCCGCCTCCCCGCGGGCCCCGCCGCGCGCGCGCCCGGCTGCAGTGATTGGAATCCGGCTCGTTCCCGCCCCGCCCCGCAGGGACGCGCCGGGAGCGCCTGCCGGGACACGGAGCCTGCGCCGAGCCCGCGCCGCGCCGTCCCGCCCTCCCCCGCCCGACACGCACCCGCCTTCGCCCCCGTCTCAGCGGAGCCGTCGGGGCCCCGGGAACGGCCCGCGGAGCGCGGCGGGGAGCGGGCCCCCTCCCCCTTCGCCTGCCGTCGCCGCGCCGAGGATGAGGAGCCCCCACCGCCGGTGAGTGAGGGACGCGCCGCGGAGGCCTCGACCGGGCGGGGAGAGCCGGGGCGCCCCGGGCAGCGCCGCTCCTGCACCGCTCCCTCTGCGGCCGGGGGGACGCGGGGCGCTCCCGCCGCGGCCGTGCCCCTTCCCCGCCGTCGGGCGTCCGGCCTGGGCGGTGCCCGCCGGGGTCCGCGGCGGCCCCGGGCAGCGCCGTCGAAGGTGGGCTCCGGCGGCGGCCCTCCCGGCCCGGCCTGGCTGCTCGGGGCCCCGGGAGCGCCCCCGGGCCGGCAGCCCTGCCCCGCCGCGGCGCTGGGGGCGCTGCCCGCCGGGCCCGGCCGGGCCGGGTGGGCGCCGCGGGGGCTGCGCGGGGCCCGCGGGTCCCTGCGTGGGCAGGGCCGGCCGGCGCTCCCTCCCTCCCTCCTGCCCTCCCTTCCCGGTGTTGTAACGCCGGGCCCGGTGCCGAGCGGCCCCAGCCCGAGCGAGCGGCAGCGCCCGTCGTCGTGGGAAGGGTACGAGGAATAAGGTGCTTCGCCTTCCTTTTGTGCGAGCTTAGAACAAAGCTGGACGCCGGCTTTCCAAATCGGTTTTTGCCGTTCAGCGACGTCAGACAAAAAAAAAGTCTGAAGAAATAGTAACCCCAAATAATCGCTCGTACCTTAGTAGCGAATGATTGTGCTGTTGAGGGCCGATTATGTACGCGGTTTTCATAACTGATTACAAAATCTATTGAACAGGGTTTAAAAGCACAAATGGCTTTTTACCACCTTTCAATCAACCACACTCCGATGTGTTTTGGTAAAATTAAGAGTGAATTCAGCAGCAGGGAATGGTAGTAAGCTGTGGTATTTCCTTTCAGCAGTTGCCTGTTACTGTGTGTCAAGTTGTATGACGATTTTTCCCAGTGTAAATTGATTGCCCTCCGAATTTACATATTTTGTTCTCTGCTTAGAAGTAATTATCTTGGAGTTCTTTTATCAAGTTAGCATGCTAGGGATTGTTCAGGCCTGTTACCTGCAGGGATAGAATGGATAGAGAAGCTGCTTTTGTAGATAACGAAGACTCTCCCAAATTGAAAGGTTTGTTTGATTTTTAGTAGAACCTAATCCTGGAATAAAAAAGTTAACAAACATAAGAGCAATTCATAGTCAGATAATTTACCCAGTCTACAGCTAGAAATACTCCATGTTGTGGCATTTGTAGCAGCCTGGATAAAACTCTTGCTGACAGTGTACTTGCCTTTGGTCTCGTTCTTTTGTAGCTTTTCTTAGGTTATTCACCACATTTTCTTTGGGGTGTGTGTGAGGGGCTGTGTATTTTATATGTATTTATGTAGACAGGTATAATCTGATAGGCTTTGAGATGTGATTTGAAATGTTATGAAGGGTCTTCTCATGCACCTGCAAGATTCAGCTGCCAGTCCTTAGTATGTTCTGCTGGCTGATCTCTTCCAGCAACAGAGAGTTTATGTGGCTGGATCTGAATTATTTTCTTCCCCTAATTGTGAAGTAATTTCGTTTTGAAAGGGACCTCTGGATGTTATCTGTTTGAGCCTTTGTTCAAGTTAGAGCAGAAACTGCAAGCCTGAAATAGCATGTTACTTGGAATTCACTGATTCAAAGACATGTTTACTAAAACAGTTTGTAGCTAGAGCATAGACTTTCTTAAAGCCAGTGTGTGGGACCCCAAATCCTAATGTTCTGGACACTGCTCTGCAAGATAGTCACTGCTCTGCAAGATCGTGAAAATTGTTATGCATATCAAAAACACCGAATCTGGTGTAGTGTATAAATGATATGTGAGCTTTTTCTGGATACCAGGTCTGACATAGAGAGCTGCAGTTGCTTCTTTGGTCAATTGCTGGAAAACACAAATGAATGAAAGAGACCAATCAGTGTGTGACAGAGAAACTTACAATTTTTTGTTTGTCCTTGTTTATTTCAAGCATCAGTTGGAGATTTGTCCTGTCTGGATACCTGGGAAAGTATTTCTTGGTTCCTCACTAAAGAGAGGGCATATTTTCAGTGCCTGGGATTTCTGTCATCTGTAAATAAATGACAGAAGGAACTCAGCAATTTAAAAGTATATCTCATCAGAGTCATATGTGGGTACAGATGGCTTACTTGAAGCCTTGTTTCCTTTGCTAGTATTCCCAAAATGCAGGACTTGGAGGCAGGCACAGAGTGTGCCTCACAAGACATTTTTCCTTTCACTGCTGCTTTAGTGGTTCCAGTTTTTCCTTTCTGGGACAAGACCTGCAGAACCCTCTGCAGCTGTCCCACCACAGCCGTGCTGGTGGTCCCCAGTTGCAGTGGTCTCTTTTGTGCCCTCCAGGATGCTCACTGCTTTAAGGGGAAATGTGATTTCTTTCTGCCTTGTTTTCTTGCAATCTGCTAAAGGTTCCTGTGAAAGTATTGAGGGTTCACTGCTCTCTGGCAGCAAGTAGTTACTCTTTAAAATGTTTAAAACTGTCAATGAATGTAAAACTTGACCTGCTACATGGTGTCCTTTAAGAATAACACGGAGACCATGCTAGGTGATACTTGGAACTGGGTAAAAGTTTGAAACAGTCACCTCCTTTTTCTTATGTACAGAGAACATAATTTTAGCAATCTCAGTGCTCTTATTGAGAAGATCTATGGAATAGCTGTTCTGTGAGGGATTTAGTCCAGAAACATCTGTGTAGTGCATTGTATTTGGAGTGTGTAAATCCCAAGAGCTTTAGCTTGATAAAACACACAGCTAACCCACCACTGACCAGGAAATCAGGGAACAAGCTGCCAACTTGCCAGGATGGACTTTGTTGAGAACTGGCTTCCCAGGACTTTGCTGGGTGTATTTACAGAGCATATTAGGTGTATTTCACGTTCATTTCCCTCCAAAGTAAAACAAAGCAATTATGCCACTAGTTTGCAATATATATTTTGAAATTCACTGTAGCAGGTTGGACACTGAAGCATTTTAGGATGACATATTTTTGATATATTGAGAAGACCAAGAACTTAATTCATCTTGTGGTAGTGCAAAACCCTTGCATGGGTTTCTGGTTATGACCCCATTGTTTCAGCTGTACACAAACAGTGCGAGAAATATAGTCACTCTGTTTCAGATTTATAATCCAGACAGGTTTTTTTCTTGCCATTTCTCTAAAGGGTGCCTTGTAGCTGCCATCCCATTTCATTTGAATTCTGGGTGCTACGGTTAGGTTTAGTACTGTTTAATGACAGTCTGGTTAGCAAAATTCAAAACAAGAGTTAGGGTAGGAAAATAAACTCTGGTTCACAATTGTGATAATATTCATAGGCTGTATAAGCAGGAGGAAAGGAAAAGCCGCAGGAAAGCCTTACTGAAGGTCAGGTGTGTCACCAGTGTGACACCTGTAGGTACAGTGAAGGTGATTGCCCTGATAGAGCTTCCCTGCCACCACCGAGCTGTCACCAGTGCCTCTTCGTGGGGGAGGGGGAAGTGCTCTGAGTATCATGACGGTGTGAACTTTGAATGTTTTAAAATATTTTGATTAGACAAAAATCTGTGTAGTAACAATTCACAGAATGTGTACCTGCAACATGCAGCTAAATGCTCTTACATGGAGAGAGTCCCTGTTAAGGTCTATGTGTTGTAAGATCTGTGTATTAGATAAGTGGGTCCTTATGGAGAGAGTCCCTGTAAGATGTGTGGGTCCGAGTTACTCCAAACAGCTCCAGCTGCCAAGTCCTTAGTTGGGCAGCAGCTGTAGCTCGTGAAGGTAACTGGAATAAATAGGGGTGGGTCGAGAGCCTAGGAGGAGCCCCTGAGAAGACATGAAGGACTGTGCTGCAGAGAAGAACAGCTTGGTACAGTATGGGACTTGAGAAATATGACTACAACACTCTTATTCTTGTTTTTCCCTCAAAATAGGATTTCCCAAAATACAGAGGAAAATGTAGTGCATTTAAATGTAATTCAAGTGTCATGAGTTGGTTTGCATTAAAAGGGGAAAATATCAGTGTTATTAACTCAGCTCTGCAGTATTGCAGCTTAATTTGCATCATATATTATAACAGAAGCAATGCTTGTTACAAAAATTTGATATCACATAAATTTTTGCAGTGTGCTTTCAGTCAACTTTATTAGATTAAATTGTGGAAGCAACCAGCAATTCTTTGTGTCTATATTCCCTGAGTTCACCATCTTAAGGAGAAAACTGTCAGTACTGCCATGCTTTGGTAGATAAATACAAGCAGATGTAGCAGGGATAAGTTAGAGAAATATCAAAGTCTCACAAGATACATACCAGGAAATAGATTTGGTTTGTGGAAGCGATTTCCTTTTCACTGCTGCAGCCGTTGAAATGATTTAAATTTGCCTTTCTTTTCTTGTTATGAAAAAAAAAAAATCCCACCTAGAACCATTTGTAGGCCTTTGTGCTTCCTCTGTGAAAGCCTGATGCCAAATTTGACTGGAAATCAGTGGGCAGAGCTCAAATGACTTTGGAGGACTGAAGTCATCAGAGATTTCACTTATGCAGAGAATCGATACTCTGCTCATGAGATTTGTGCAAATGAGCACATTGTGTGCTCAGAGTCAGAACATCAGGGATATGAAAGTGGTGAATAAGCTCAGATAACATTTTCTAAACTAATCATTCTTTTTCCTGTCCTGTGTTCAGTTGGAAATTCACAGTGCAGTGCTCAGGCAGAGGAACTGTTCCATGTGCTTTTGCAGGGGTATAGAGAGCTTGAAAAGGAAGCTTAAACAGAAGGGTCGGGAGGAATAATGGAATATATGAAATACTGAGAATGTGAAAAATGTATCACCTACTTGTCCCTTTGTATTTGGGAATGAAAGAGCTTGGGGTGGCACGAGAAAAAGAGGGATTTATCAGAAGAACCTCAGTGACTGGAAATGTGAGTGAGGAGACCACAAAGCTGGGTAAAATGTGCTCTTCCTGGCTGCATGTCCTTCTTTGTGGAAGAGAAAATTATCATTAACAGAATGCCTTGGAGAAGATTTTGGAAACCCTCCTGTTTCCCTCTCGGTGTTGTGCAAGCAGCAGGCCTTGCATTTGTCAGCTTTGGACAACTGAGAGTTAATTACAGCACAGGGCTGGGACAGGGCACAGGGATGAGCTGCCAGCTAACGAGGTGCAGCCATTCTTCTCACTCCCTGTTTTGGGCACTGAATCTGGCTTCTGTTCAGGTTGTTGAAGGGATTTTAGCAGTAATGAAAAATTCAGTAGTGGTACCAAGTATTAAGCAGAAATGTCCCTGATGATAGAAGATATGGGAAGTTTCACTTTAAAGATTTTTTTTGAAACTTGGTTTGAATGTCTCCTCTCAAAGCAAACAATAAATCCCACCAAATAAAAATGTGGGGTTTTGTTTTAAAGTATAGATGTATTTTTATAATTTTATCTTCCATATTTACTACTTTATTATAATTTTCATTTTCTTTTTTGTGAAAATATTCTATAGAAAGTTTCCTGTAGAATATTCTGATGTGTATGCCATTTGTTAGGATTGAAGATTGTGCCCTTCCCCACCCAGGCAAATTATTATTCTAAGCCTAAAATTAAATGGAAAATTGGATAGGTTTTATGGCCAATCTGTCACATTTGGATCAGTGGTTCTACCAGGGATAATTCACCTTTAAAACTTGCAGTGTGGACTGAAGTTTAAGACAGACAATACTCTATGCCTAGTCTTCTACGTGACTTAGATGAATAGAAATTTAACGAAACAATGCTGTCTCAGTATATATTTCTAAAATATTTTACTACTCTTGCATAATAATATAAAAATAATTATATAATTATATATAAAATATTATAATAATAAATTCTTTACTGAATTGATTTGACAACCACTCACTGTTTTGCACTAATCTTTATATGTTTTGTAAAGCTTTTTTAGTACATGGTGAATTAATCTTTTTTTACACTTAAAACTATAATTAATCATAACTCTGAAAAGAATCAAAATCTGGAGTGTTGTTATACTCAGAAGTTTATGGCAGAGGGGTCTGGCAAAGTCTAGAAACATTCCCATATAGCTGATATTCTTCACTTTCCTGCTCTTAAAATTTCATGGAAGGAATGCAGCTAGAGGCTCGCCAATTTGGGTTAGACCAGGAACTGCAAAATCAATCCTGATCCAGACAGGACAGTTTTTATTCAAACCCAAGCCTCTGTTGAACTGTCTGGTTTTGTTCTGTGCCTGGCCCTGTTTCACTCCCCCACCTCTCTTTAAATTCACAAGTTTTTAAATGTAGAGATGTTTCTAATTTAGAAAATTATTTTGGTGTAATGAACTAAAACAGAGAAGAGTGGACTAAGCTGAAGGAGGTCAAAAACCAGATGGAAATAGAAAATCTGAAAACATGGAGTAAAGAAAAAAATCCCCCTTGAAATAATGGAATCTAAATGCTGAAATTATACATCTGCTCAGCAGCTGTGCATTCCTTAGCCAGAGGTTCCGTTGCTGAAATGGCATTACTCAAGTTTTTCTCAAAGCTTCAAATGCTGTTGTATAATATTTACATCTCTCTAATACTGTCAGTAATAGTCTTAGGAGCCTGGAGAATAGAGGTGGAGGGAAGAGCTGATGTAAGAATTTCCTTCTTTGTCCTAAAGCATCTGCAGTGTGTGTAGTTTTTTGCTGCAATGAAATTCTGTGATTTTGCTTGGTTGTTCTTTATAAATATCTTTTAATTTCTGCTGACTTAATTTCAGAGGAGAAGGTGGTTACAGGAAAAGTGAGCAACTAAAAACTATATCAAAGGAGGGTGCACTAGTGAGAAAAGAATGCTCCAAATGCTTCAAGTGTTTTGCTCCCGTCAATGGCCAGCAGCATTGCTCCAGAGCAGCACATAAGACAGTCTAGCAGACAACTGTGGGATTAAACCACTCTGTGGAAGCTTCTTCCTACATCCCAACAGCCAGGAGCCAGCTGAGTCTGCAAGGCACATTCAATCCATGTCAGTACAGATCCATAGCACATGAAACATTTGTTGTTAGAAAAGGTCTCTCTAAGCTACTAAGCAGGTTATAAAAATGTGTAATTCTACATTTTCTTTTGTGTTCTTTTTTTCTCTTTGTACTTTTTGTCAATGTTGGTATTCATCAGTTACCTGTTAGTACTAAGATTTATATATGGTAGAGTTGGTCTTTGAGAAAGCATTGGTTTGAGTGCTGATGTGAAGGGTGATTTAGTTAATAAAAGACCCTAAGAAGGTTTCTTTGCTTTGTACAAAGGGACTCTTGCTTCAAAGAATTTTTACCAAAATTTAAAAGTTTGAGGTTATCTAAGAGAAATGTCAGAATTTTCAGCAATTTTGAATCTTGATTTCAAACTTTTTCTAATTTTGGAAGAAGTAATTGTTTACTGGGAGATATTTTTTACTGTGTGTACTTAGACCAACGGAAGATAAAATAAATATCCTTTGGGTTACTTTGATTGAGAAGAGAAGCTGTGGGTGTGCTGTCAGTACAGATCCCAGGGTCTTCTGAGCATTTGAAAGAGCAGGTGTGGGACTTTGTGTTCAGGGATCAGGGAGTGTGGGCCGAGGAGCAGAGGCATGGTGAGAAAGGCTTGCTGGGTTTGAGCCCTGGAGAGGAGCCCAGAGCTCTCTTCTAGCCTGGGACAGGAGTGACAGAACTCTCAATCTCCTTGCTCTGTATATAACTGCAAAGCACCTCTTCCCAGATCTATCCATCCATGCATTATTGCTCCACTGTCACTGTTGATTTTTCTCTCTAGCATCTTTGTCATAGTGTGAAATGAGGTTTCAGGCTATTCAAAGTGTAGCCAGTGTGAAGTTTCTAAAACTTAACCCAAGTTGATTCTTTTATTTGGATTTCACTATTTTCCATATGTTGTGGAAAAGACTGGGCACAAACAGGAGAAATTGGAGGTCTGTGTGCCACGGCATCACATCTTGTTTTGATCAGATGGGGTGGGACAGCTGACATGGCTGGAGTGCTGCAAGGACTCCTTACAGGCTGTCCAGGAAGGACAGGCTGAGACTGTGAGGGATGCACAGTTGTGGGGATTTCTGTTGTGAGACTGCCATGGAGATTGCTGAAGTTCTTCCCTTTGGGTGAATGAGGAGTCAGTTCAGAGGTGTGGGTCAGGCCTACCAAGGGCAGCATGGGTGATGGTGGTAGGTGCCTGCAGGAGGCTCTCTCAGGGAATGAGTGGGAAGCAGGGGATATTGTTTAACTTGAATTCCTTAGGGTAGTGGCAGTGTCACTTGTAACATCCTCACCAACAAACAACTGGACAAATGGACAGTTTGATAGACTGTGTGATAGACTGAAAATTGGAAGAGCTACCAGTTTCAAGGAGTTGTGATCAGCAGCACAGAGTCCAGCTGGGGACCAATCATAGTGTGTAACCCAGGGGTCAAGCTGGATTTCTGGTACCATGCAGCCACGTGAGCACTCATGGATGATGGGACAGAGCACACCCTCAGAAGTTTGTAGGCAATACAGAACTGGGAGGAGTATTTGGTGGGCCAGGTGGTTGTGCAGCCCCTCACAGGGACCTGGATGGTCTGGAGAAGTGAGCAGAGGGGAACCTCATGGAGCTCTACAAAGGGAAGTGCAAAGCCCTGCCCCTGGGGAGGTGCCTCCTGGGCTGTCCGAGGGGGAGTGTTGTGGGCAGGCTCAGGGAGGTGATGATGCCCTTCAGCTCAGCACTGGTGACACACATCTGGAAGGCCCTGCTCGGTTCTGGGCTCCCAGGAAGAGCTGGGGAGGTGCCCCTGGGGCAGAGAGGTGGTAACAGCCTCATTGGAAGCAAGCAATGAGGGCTGTTTTATTCTGTGTGTTTGGAAATAGTGTGGAGGGGGGAGTGGATGGTGTGGTGAAATTTGTAGCTGATACAGGTACTGTAAACTGGCCAGAGCAGTATTGAATGCCTGGATGATAAAATACTGGATGAGGTACAGTAAGTGCAATGTAATTTAATTCAGACAGAGGCAAAACCAGTAACAGGCTCCAAATGAAGTATTAACACTTGGTGAGATCTTTGTTTTGAAGCTCCTACTTTAGATTGAATCTATCTGCATATGGTGTTGAATTTTTTTTTTCCTTTCTTCTCTTTTTTTGTGTTTCCACTGTCACTTTTGTACTTGTGGCCAAGTAAAAGGTTGGATTTGTTTGCTAATTTAACTGAAAACTAACCACATAAAACCCCCTAGGTTTTCAGTATTTCCAGCTGACTGTGGTACCTGATGTGGAGTAGGAGGAGAGGAGGGCCAGCACTTCCCTTCTTACAATCAGTACAGGCTTAAATGAATTTAGGCCAATTTTGAAGCAGCATTCTATACAGTTAAGTATTTTAAAAATGTGATTATACAGCTGTACAAGTTCATTATATATGGTCATACAGGTTATGTTCTTTTGGTAATACAATTTCAACAGCCCCATTAAAATGACAAGGTAATATTTTTTGTTCTGTTTGATTTTTCCTTCTTCCAGCAGTACTGGAAGGATGAACTACTCAATAGACTTGGGCCCTTTCAGTTAAGAAAAGAGAAACAGTGGTAGAGAGAGATGGTGATGGTAATCTATCAAACCTTAAATGAAATTAAGAAACTGATGAATAGTGTTTCACCGCTACTTTTTTTCCTCCATGGTGTAAGGGAATGGCAGGTTTACAAGGATGGCAAAATGGGGCGTTTTTTTCCTTCCTCACAGCAAATATTTCAGTTGAGAAGTTGCTGCCAGAATACATGGCTGGGGATGAAAGTGCTGTGCAGATTTGCCATCACACGGATTTATTGACAGATGTGTGCACCAATGGTGGTAGTGCAGTCACTTGTGCCTGGTTCAGGCCAGGAGCTGCCCAGGTTTCTGGATGGAGCCAGGGAGGACTCTGTTCTCCCTTAGCTCCCAGCTGGCTGCTAGCAGGCGGTGTGACATGCAGAGTGCTGGGCAGACATCTGCCGCAGAGCAGCGGGGCATTCGGAGGCCGTTATCACACCCACACGCAGGCAGGCACGGCAGCTCTCGCTGCTGCACTCAGGAGTGCCTGTAACGCCTACAGCTTTTTGAAATGTTGCACTGGCACCCATCTGCCTTCGTACACATTTGTTAGGTTTGCTTTAACGAAACTGCCATCAAACATGAAGTAACATGTTTTTTTGTATCTGCCTTATCTTAAACCTTTTCTGTTCAGGTAGTTTATTTTGCTTAGTGTGGAAAGATTGATCATATAATTTCCTAAGGACTGGAGCAGTGCAGCCAGGTAGACTTCCATTGATGTCTGCTGGATGAATAATTAACAGCCAGATGGAGAGGGCAGTTCTGTGCTGCAGATAAGCAGCCTAAGCAGCCGGGTACACTCGAAGGGCCAGTTCTACTCCTTGTTCACACCACCCTGCTGCGTCCTTCCCTCTTCCTTTGCAGCAGCACTGGCTGGCACTGCTCTGGTGCTGCAGGAATCTAAACTGGCTGAGAGCCCGTTACCCTTTTTTGCTTTATTTTGACATTTTTTTTTATGTAGGCTTCACTTCTTGCCAGTCTAGCTGTGGTTGTGGGGGCAGACCAAGTGTTACTGTTAGCACAGAGAACAAGAGTGCCCCTTCCAGGCCCAGTTTAGTTGTAGTGTAACGTGCTTGTGGGTAAGTCTGTTTGGGAATGTTACCCAGTTTGGAGTGCCTTTTTTTTTTTTTTTTTTTTGCCCTTTTAATTAGCTTGAATTTTGGTGATCCTGTGTAACTTCTTAGTGTATATTGACTATATCCTCATTCCACAAAGCAAGAATGAGTTGTTCAGAATCTTTACTTTCCATCCTCACATTCCTCCTCACTCTTTTACAGTTGACTCCTTTGTTTTGTAGTTCTGCTAAATTTCTGCCTCTGATGTAGTCTATAAAGTTTTGGAGTTTGGCAAACTGCTAATACCTAGAACTTCAAAGACAAGCTTCATGTATCAGCAGGTTTGAAGATTAGATATCCAGTCAGATTATGGAGTGGATGTCACACTGCTTCTGTTTCAAAGGTCTTGAGCTGTGCTAATGTCCCCAGAGGTGAAGGATGTTACGATCAGGAGTGTTCAGTAAACTTGTTCTGCCTGGCAAGAGGGAGGTCAATATGCACATTACTGTCCAGCCAGCAAGATGTTGTTTGGCACCAGAGGATGTGGGAGGGAAGGGAGAGAGAACTGTGGTTAGAGGAATATGTGTGTGAGTGGAGAAATGGATCTATTGCTAAGGGACAGGGAGAGTGAAATCATACAGGATACATAGTGAGCTGGAGCAATTACACTGGGAAAAAAGATATAGACCAAAACAGAACAAATCTGTAGAAAACCAGGCTTTCCTATGTCTGTTGCTCATAATGCAATTTGTTTGATGTGTGATGATTTTTTTTTTTCCCTGAATGAAGAGAAAAATTTGAGATGAAAGAATCACCTGAGTTTTAAGAACTAGAAATACCATAGATGTGTGTTTGGCATCACTGCCAGGGCAGAGTAGATCAATTGAGCCAAGTTTTTTCTTTTGTTCTCCTCATTAACCCAGGCTTTATTAGAACAGAGAGAAAGCACAATAAAATCTTTATATAGCAGGCTCAGATATAACAACAGGTGTGCTATTCCCAAATCCAAGGATTTTTACAGAGTTGGTCAAAAGGAGCATGAAGTGACATAGCATCTAGAAAGTGAAATGTGGGTGCTCTTTTCTGTATTACACTAAGCTGGCTCATGGCTATGACTGGGAAAAGATACTTGAGAACTAAATACAGCCTCTAAAAGTGTGTTTTTTCAAAGAACTGCTGTAGTTGAAGCAGAGGATTACCTTTTTGACAATGAACATAATGGAATTAAATACTGCAGCAGTGCAGTTGGTATGAGAGAATAATCTAAAAATACAGTGTTGAAATGTCTGACAAGCTCATAGGAGTTCTGATGCAGCCACATGTTTAAATATTAGTGTGTCTGCAGTCCACACTCCTCCACCTACAGAACCCATTGCATTGTAATGAAAAACAGAATCTGCTTAAACTGCTCGTTGCAAATTCACTTGTTTTTTGAAAATACTGGATTTGACAAATGCTATTCTTCTGCACTGAGTTTTCTCTTCATCAGGAAGTAGTATCATCCATAATTTGTGCTTTTGGAAGATATACTAGGAAATATTTTAGTCTTGTGCAAAGAAATTTGCCAATACTGTCGAGTTTTTAATTTTCATTTAGAATGCAAGTTTCTAAAAGTATACTTTAAAAATAACTTTCTTTAAACCATTAATTTGGATACATTTTTCAGAAGATTCTCTTCTGGAAGCAGTGGCTGGCACAGCTTCCTTTGGCCAGGCACACAGCACTCAGCTAAGCTCAGTGGGACTGCTTGTCCATGGTATGCTGGAGATCAGCGAATACAGTGGCACTTGCTAGAGAAGCTCGTGATGTTCACAGTCACATTTCTCAAAGGCAGGCAAGTGTGTTCAAAAGGACATTTTGTTTAGAATGACACCTCTCAGGCTCTGTGTTACTCATGCACCCAAGAGAAGTACAAAAAGAAGTTAAAGGACATTTTCCACTTCCAAAGTACTTTCTAACAATACTTTCTGTAATCTTTGTGTCTCTTCTTCACTACTGCTTCACCATGTCTGTATGTTTCTGTGACACGTGGTCTGTAGTTGTCAAAGATTGTCACTGTGGAAATATTAAAACTGTTACAAGCAGGTATATTTCCTGACACTACTTTTCATTTGCTAAAATTAATTTGCAATGGCAGTTTGAGTTTGGATTTCTGGTTGGTTTTGTTTTTGTTTTTCTCCTTGGTTCCTTCTCCCTCCCACAGTCACTGCTTGTAATCTTTGCTGGCATGAAACTTGTGCTGAATTACTTGAAGGCATTTGTGAATGTCCTTGTAAAACATCACAGTGGTGTTTTCTATCTGGTCTTTTGGAAAACAGAATCCTTGGTAAAATATGTACACATCTTGTTATTTTTAGCACAGTGGCTTTAACCCCTGTTGAAACCTTTAGGATTACTTTGTAGTTTTAGCACTGGCTTAATTTTCTTTATACTTAGTTGTTGTGTGAAATATCCCAATAATAGGTTCTGAGACCAAAACATGACCTGTGGGAGTGACGGGAAAGTTTATGTTAAAAAAGACACAACAAAGTAAAACTACAGGGAGGATGCTAAGGGTGGAACTGTTATATTGGCCTTCTGAAAGAGAACCAACACTAATAACTTCTTGCAGGGCATTTAATAGCTGTCAGGTAATCATGTTATGGTGTTTTGAGCTTCAATTCTAATATGTAAACATACTTGCTCTTCCACTACTAACCAACAATTTGAATAAATTTTATTCCAATGAGTAAGCTTTATTAAATATATTTTAAAAGAAAAATAGCTGTTTATTTGTTATATGTATGACATTTTCTGTTACCTTAGGTAAATAGAGAAATTCTTGTTAAAATAGAAAATACTTCTAATTTTGATTATCTGATAGAAATTACAAATTGGAAATAAAATGCTAACAGATAGAAGAGATTCATTTGGGGAAAAATTTAAAAGTCTGAGTTTTACATAATCTGAGAGACAAAATGCTATCACGTATGATACACAGAAGCAAAATTGACTGTATTTTGCCTTCTGTAAAAAGAGGTCCTGCAAATATGTTTGTTTGCAGTAAACTAAAAAATTGTTTAAAGTGCTCATATTCTGTAACAAAGGCACCTGAGTAGGGTTTTTGTTCTCATACATAACAAAAAATAATCAATTCTATGCTTACTTTGCCTAGAATTATAGAGGTAGCTAGTTGTTAGTGCTCCTGATCCTTGACCTGCAATAACATTTATTGATAGTGAGGATTTTTGATAGTATTAGTATTTTGTATTAGTATATCAATAAGAGTGATTATTTTCATCATGCTGCCTACTCTAGTTATTCTTTTTTCAGATTTCAAGTCTTTTGGAAGTTCTCATCGTAGTGGTATTTGGCATTCCTCACTAGATTCTAGGGTTTTGCCATGAAGACAGTGCTTTAGGTCAATGTCTCTTAGCATTTTGAACTCTTTCCTATTTTGTAGCTGTGAACCAATAGAGGGGAAACCATGTGAGAGAAGGAATCCTGTGTAAAAGTCATTGAGCTCTGAATTTCTGGTTTTGACTTAAGATCCAGGCCTAAAACTTGGTAACAGCAAAGAGTTTCTGGCACCCTGTCTCTGGTGAGATTATTTTTTTACATGAACAGAGGGACTCCATCCAGTGTACATTGACCAGAGGTCTGTTCTTGGTAGAGCTGCAGAATTACCATCCTTAGCAGTGCTCTGCAGTGTCAGATTTAGCTCAGCCAAGGAAAGTACAAAGCACCTCCCATGGGATCAGTGTGAGCCCCTGGTTCCACGCTGATGGTGAAAGACTGAGATAGGTGGAGGGCTTTTTCCTCAGCTCCCGATAGAACATTTGGTAGTGTACTTAATGAGTAAAATCACCATTACTAGAAATATGTTTTTCAGGTTATTGTTTCTCTCCTTACGTGTGCTGTCACTGGAATTATTTTGTTTTTTTCCAAGTCTCTGCTATCTGGTAGCATAATGGCATCTTAGTAATTTCAGCATCTTCACAATGGTAAAATTCTTGTCTGCTTTGTTTACAGCAAAATACTTACTCCAAATTGCAACAACCTTTTTTCATGGTACAGAACTACTTGCTTCTAGAGAAAATAGATGGAGATGGTTAATTTGTAAGATTATCTCACACTTCTTTTGAGCGGTAATTTACTCATTTCTGTGCTTGTACGTAATTGACGTGAAACTGAAGACATTGTATTGTTTTTTATCTGAAATAAACTACGTGCCTATAGTTTGGAAAGTTAAGTGAATTCATAACAAAACTGTCCCTTTTATTTGAGAAAAGGACAATTCACATCATTCCAGAAATCTGTCTCGTTGGATTTACATGAATGCATTGGTTTTGAGGTGCGAGGCCTTTGCAATGGACGAGCTGTTCTAACGAGTTCCTTGTTTCTGAGTGGGACAGGTTCGTGTCTAGGGGACGGGTTCGTGTCTAAGGGTAGCACAGCTGGAGTGAGTTCCGAGTCCCGGCAGAGGTGCCCGAAGGAGGGAGACCTGCATGGCCGGGCAGCGCTGCTTCCCGGAGCCGGGCACTGCTTCCCCCCGGCTGCCGGAGCTAGTAGCCGCGGCCGGACCCCGAGAAAAGGCTTTTCCTTTTCCTGCCCATTTCAGGAGAGGCTGGCGCAGCCCGGCTCCCGGGCAGGCCGTGCCGGGATGCCATTTTGAGGCTCCGTGTGTGCGGGAGGAGGGGCGGCGCGGCTCGGGTTACGGGCTCCGCATTCCAGCGCCGGGAGGGGCCCGCGCCTGCCGCCCCTCACGGCACCGCCGCCCCTCACGGCACCGCCGCCCCTCACGGCACCGCCGCCCCTCACGGCACCGCCGCCCCTCACGGCACCGCCGCCCCTCACGGCACCGCCGCCCCTCACGGCACCGCCGCCCCTCACGGCACCGCCGCCCCTCACGGCACCGCCGCCCCTCACGGCACCGCCGCCCCTCACGGCACCGCCGCCCCTCACGGCACCGCCGCCCCTCACGGCACCGCCGGGCCCGCGCTCTCACCGCGGCAGCGGCCGGGCCTTGCTTTGCCTCGCCTCCCAGTGAGCGTAACAACTCACTAGGAAAGAACTGGCTTTTGAGCTATTTTTAGAGATCAGAAATCCTCGTGGCGCTGTTTAATTTTGCTTAGCTGTAACAGTGGTTTTAAGGATTTCTGGAAGCGGACTATTGTGCTTCAGATATTTCCTTGAGAGCTAGAAGGTTAATTATCTGATGTGCTTATTGCCGTCTCATTTTTCAAGTTGTTACCTGTATTTACAGTATTATGTAAATTCTGGATAAATATTTGCTTTTTTTTCGTGGAGGTGTAGATTTTTGTATTTTGCTTGTTTTCCCTTCTCTTTCCATGGATACAAAATAGCGATTTGAAGTAATGTGTTTTAAAGATCGTGTAATTTCCATTTCATGTTTGCACTGCAGCAGTACTCAGTTGTTCCTCGGCAGAACAATAGTGAGGTACTTAGTGTACACTTCTTCAAGTTTGCATCATTAAAAAAGCCAACCTGCAGGAGAATATCATTAAGGCTTGTTATAATAGAGCTGAGTTTGTATTTAAAGTTTCAGGTTGACTTCGGAACAGAATGTTTTGTGGGATATTTATTGTAGTTGTTACAGCAACATCAGCTAGTACCCACTGTTCCTGCAGGGTCATTAGCATGTCTTGGGTTCTTCTTTGGGGCTGCATAAATCTTTTCAGGTAAAAGAAACTAAGCAGGACATCTCAATTTGAAACTGAGCATGTTTTGTCGTGCTGTTTGGGGTGTTGTGTTCTTCCCTTTTAATTCAGGTTGTAAATCATTCTGCCAATCAAGAGTCCATAAGTGTTGCATTTTTTTTCCTCTACCTGCAGTACATTATCACAAACATGAGATCAATAACGACTTTAGATTTAGTTCAAGAGCTGAGTAAAGCTTTGTCTGTGGGAAGGCTCAGCAAGGACATGAGATACCACATTCATCAGAGTTTAAATGATGAATACTGTGTATCAAATGCTGTGAAATATACAAAGCAAATCAGCTGCAAAAATATCTTCTCTGGCAACTGATCAGAGTGGTATTATTTGTAAAAGCTGTTAGATCATGGGGTTTTTCTTCATGGCATGTAATCTCTTTGTAGCTAAAGAAGTAAAATGATCCTGGTTGTGGTTTGCAGTGCAGCTCTCTTGTCGAATGAATTCCTTTTTTTCCCCTCCCTCCTCCCACAAATAAAAGCCATCACATGCTGAATTGAAGAGTCCTCTGCAGTTGTTTTAGTTAAAATGAAACACTCGAGGAGAGTACCTTGTTCTTGAAAATTCTTTCTGAGAGTTGCTGCTGCTGCATCCCTGAGCTCCCCAAAACTGAAGGGATCCAGCTGTTTTTTTCTGTGTCACTGCAGGGAGTCTTTTGTGTCTCTTTCAGCTGAAGTGCCCCTGGTACAGGTTGGAGAACTTTGCTTCACTTCAGCCTCAACATGTGAAATCTAGTCCTGTCTGGTTAAAATCTGTACATAAACTTACTGCTAAAATTCAGTTTACCCTAAGATCAATGAAATCTGACAATAATAGTAAAAATGAAGCATTGACATTGAATCTCTTTTTCTTATTAAGACTATATATAGGAAAAAAAGATTACTTCATCACCTCAGGTACTCTTTTGCCAAATTCCTCTCAGTGTTTTCTCAATTTACTGCTCCTCATTCTATAATTTAAAATGCATGTGTTGTTGGTTTAAAGAAAAAGTTGATTCACACAAAGCAGTATGCAGTGGATGCAGCTGCTGTTGTGAATATATAAAGGTAATTGATGTAAAAAGCCACCACACATTTTTGTTTCTGTTCCAGTCTGTGCCTCTGTAATGTGTTTCAGTGCAGTTCAAATAGTTTCATCATTTTCATACTGAGATCAGTGTGTATATTGTCTAGAAATGAGAAAAGAACTATAAATGCACATATAATGTATTTTACTTAGGTACTTCTGTCAGTTTGGGAACTGCCAGTAGTCTGTGATAGTAAAGGCCCTGTGTTGAGATCCAGGGCAAATCAATGCACAGCTCTGGGTAAAATCTATCACCAGCACCCAATTTCTTGCCTTAGCTGAAATAGAGCACAGCTGCTGGAGTCACTGTAAGTTAACTCACATATCTGAGTTATCCTGCTTCCACCCACACATGCTTACCTTGCAGAATGTTTGCATAGATCTTCATAAAAACACTTCCCTTAATCTGCTGTGGCAAGCAACAAAATGATTTTGGCACTAAATGAGCACAGTGTTGGAGCTGAGGGCCTGGGGAATGCAGGATGTGCTCTGTGGCTGCTGTTGGTTTTGCTGTGAAGCTGTTATTTATTTGTTCACCTGTCTGAAAGGGCACTGAGATAATGGGTGGGTCTGGGCCTTCCATTTTTATGATATTACATGTAGCAGGTTAAGTCATTGTCCTGATCTCAGAAATCCAACCTATCAAAAACCCAAATAAACAAAAAAAAAAACCCAATCCACAGCATGAAACCCCTCATATCAGGTGTTTGAAGGCTTTCATGCTTAGGTTACACAGTCTGCAGTTGGTGGGACAGCAGTGGGATCGAGCTGAAAGCCTTTTGGGTTTGACTCAGTGTTCTGCTGGATTGGAAGAGAAATCCCAGCCAGGAGGCTGCAGGCTTGGGCTGCAGGTCTGGGTTCTCAGCACAACAGGGAGACTGATGTGTGGCCTGCAGGAGAGGGACTGCCACGCACCAGCTGTGTTTGCTCAGCCTGCAGA
Organism: Ammospiza caudacuta; assembly: GCF_027887145.1. Lineage (NCBI taxonomy): Eukaryota > Metazoa > Chordata > Aves > Passeriformes > Passerellidae > Ammospiza > Ammospiza caudacuta. Next base: position 12,487,537 of record NC_080601.1, read on the forward strand.
AGGCTGAGGAATGATGTTTGTTATCTTCAGAGAAGGTGGAGCTACAGTCTTCCCAGGACTGCATGTTGAAAGGGTGGTAAATTAGTAGTTGCAAGTTACAGCAAGGTAATTTCTGACTGGATTAAAAAAAAAAATAATTAGAATGGTGAGGTACTTGGGACACGTCTGTGAGAGGCTGCAGAACAGCCTTTCTTGGACATGTGCAGGACATTCCTTGTCCAAGCCCTGAGCAGCTCAACTGAAAATTGAATTTTGCCTTATTATTGGGCATGGGGCTGGACTGAACAACTTCTGGAGGTCTCTTCCAACCTGTGAGAGTTGATGGTTCTGTCTGACAGTAACTGGGATCTGTGGGGCCGACAGTTCATATGAAGAGATCACTCTTGCAGATTGTAACACCTGATTTCTTACCCAGATGAATAGGGTCAAAGTTAGTGAATGGAGGATTGGGGTGAAAATTCCTTGACCTTGTGTAACACCAGCCATGTTGGTTTATCTGGATTCAGTGGTTAAATTTTCATTTGTATTGCATATCAGGGCAAAAGTGAAAACTGGGACTTCGGTGTGCATTCATCCTTCTGTGTCACAGGAGGTAAGAACTCAGCTGACAGATGTGGCACTGAGTGCTGGCCCTTTTTTTAGGGTCAGGTTTGTGGGGTTTTTCTGTAGATCTTTCTTTAGAAGGAAATTTAGCAATTTTTTTTAAATTCACTTCTAAAATTAGTTACTTGTAACTAAGGTTTGTTTATTTCAGATGGCCTGCATTCTAGCTTTCTGAAGATCTAGGTTGGGGAATGAAAAAATATGTAGATTGTTCTTTCTGTTTATCCCCCATTTGTGGTAGTCTTCTATTCCCTGATTTAAATCTGACTTTAGATTTAGACAGAGAGCTGAGCCAGTAGAGCTGCCAAATAGTTTGGTGCTACAGGCTATCTGAAAATCTCAATCTGAATATTTTGTCAGTGGGAGCTATTGGGTGGATGCCTAGCATTTTAATTTTTAAATTTTTTTTCAGTCTGACATCTTGATTGTCCAAATAGATTTGGACTCCTATTTTATTTTCAATCTTAGCATTTGTATTAGCAGAAATAACTGTACATAGTCTTGTGCTAAAGCAATTGCTACCTATGGTTTTTTAAATTATGGGTGCTTCTGACCTGGGGGAGAGAACATAATGCAATGGATGTTAAATGCTATTTGTTTGAAGAGTATATTTGAAACAATGGGAAGACTTTAAAAAATGTTGAAGTTCTGAAGTGTTTTTTCTTCAGTATTAGATTTGGCAGTGGTTTGCACAAATAATTTGCCAGAAAAGGAGTAACTTTTAATGTACTTCTTGTGAGTCCCCTGATTTTCTGCAAGTGTTACAATCCTATTGTCTGGCTTAGAATGAGGGAGTTTATTTCAAAGGGACCTGTGGGTAGTTCTCTTCCTTATTTTTGTGATGCAGGGTAGGAAATGGCTCTGGGTAGAACTGTTACCTAGTCCCTGTTGCCTGCTCAACTATTGCTTGTTGTCCCCTGGTAGGGAACTGGTTTTATATAGATATAATTGAAAACTGACTGTAGTTTTTTTCAGCATGAATTTATGCATGTCAAGTTTTCAAACTCAAGAGAAGACAATGGTATCATTTCTGTTATAATGTGTCATAAACTGTGACTGGTTTTGTATTGGTGTTCTGGCCTTCTGCAAGTCTTCTACAAGCAAATAATGGTGTTATTTTTCCAACTGGATTTTTCTTGGCAGTGTTATCAAATGTGAATGTTACCACTCGACTCCACAGAATCCTTATTGTTAAATAAACCATGCTGGAACTTGGTAGAGGATGAGAAGCCTTAAGGCAAATTACTAAACAAGAGAAAATTCCCCAAATACTAAAGGCAAGAATCTTTTTCCCTGCTTCTTTGTATTTTTTTCAGGTATTAACTGTGTTCTAGCATTAAGATCTCTTATCCTGTTTTCTTTTTGCTACTTCCTTCAATTCTGACTGCTTCAAAATGACAGTTTCTGTGCTGTGCATACATAAATGTATGGAGATAGCTCCAAAGGACTAGTGGCAGCTGGCAAGTTGTGTTTACTTTTAACATGGTAACTGTAAATCAAGAACATTCATGGAGTCACAGAATGGTTTGTGTTGGAAGGGATCTCTAAAACATCTTGGCCAAATCCCTGCAGTGAACAGGGACATGTCCAAGTAGCTCAGGCTGCTCAGAGCTGTGTCCATGCAGACCGTGAATGTTTCCAGGAGTGAGGAGGCATCCACCACCTCCCCAGGCCACCTGTGCCAGTGTTTCACAGCCTCGTGGTAAACAAAACCTCTTCATATCTGTCTGAACTTACCACACATTTAAAACCATCACCCTTGCCCAGTCACAAAGGCCCTGCAGAAGCATTTGTCCCCACGTCCCTTTATTTGTTTACCTTGTGTATTGGCAGCACTTCTGCAGCTCTTACTTCTCTTCTGAGGCCTTTTTTGCTCCTCCAAACATCATTAGAAGGTGGAAACACAAGCATTTGGTGTCTTTCTTGGCTTTTATTTAAAACTGCACATTTCATTTTTTCTTTTTGTTACTGTTTTTAATTAGGATTTATTGCAGCATCAATGAGAAATAGAACATATCTGTGAACTAGAAAGCTTTCTCAAATATGGCTGTAGTTTCATCAAAAACTCAAGAAACTATCAAGGGAATACAGCTGTGTTTTTTTACTAGGTATTTTTGTGTTGTTGTGTGCTCTATTGCAATAACTCAGTCTTTTAAAAAGTAGTCAGTTTTCTTGGAATTTTGGGCTTTCTTCCACATCTTTTTTGTAGATTTTGCATATGTCCATAGGTTTGATCAATTTAAATATTGTTATTGTCAGAAAACAGCAGTGATCTTGGATAGAGTCAGCTAAAGAAAAAAGTGAAAATTGTTCCTCCACTGATATATTCTTTGTAACAGCTGTATTGGAAAAATTTCTCATGTTAAAAGTGGATTTTTTGATATTTCATTTGATTAGTAGCATCTGAGGAAGCCTTTTTAAGGAGGATAAAATAAAGTAAGATAAATGTAATAAAGATAGGACTAGATTATAAGAAGCTTCCCATTATAATTGTGCAGTGTTTTGCAGTACTGCAGTAGCAGAAATCTAGCACTTCCTAGGTTCTCCATAAACTATTTCAGTTTCACTTGCTGACAGTGGCTTGGAGACCTTTTTATCTCTTTTTTAATGGTAGCTGTGTATCCTGCTGCTGTATGATTGGTGTTTGACACAATCATTTCTCATAAAAACATAACATGAGAACAGTCTGAACTTGCAGCCCATCAAAATACACTGAACTTTAGATACACAATTATAGCCTATGTGAAAACTTCTAATATTTACAGTTGATGAAGGAGTTTAAAAATTGTAAAGTCTAAGGGATTTTTTTTAATGTAGAAAATATTTTTTAAATAATCCAGGTGCTGTAGAACCTGTAAAAATGTACTCTGTGCAGTGATGGAAAGATTGTTTGTCATCACTTCACATGCAGTGACACTTTGGTTTCTCATGTGTGTGCCTGAAGGAGCACAGTGAGGCTGAGGAGCTTTGGGCTGAGTCCTTCCCTTGCTGTTTGGGTTTTAGGTAGGCTGAGTTCTGGGGTATTTTAGCTTCCATATGGAGATGAGCAGTAGGTAAAAAAAAAGTTGTTCTTTGTCCACATCTTTTCCTTACCTGTTTGATTATTCTAAACAATCTCCCTCCTCTTCATCCCAGAGTATAGAAACTATAACTATAACAATTGGTAGCTATTTAATTTTTGCAAGACACCTTCCTCTGTACATTGCTGATAAATGGTTTTCTGTTGTGACCTTTGAAGCTGATGGAGGGTGAATTCTTGTTCTTCCTGCTCTTCTTGATACACCTTTGAAAGTCTCATCTGTCAACTCATCTGTCAGCAGAAGGGTATTGCCTCATCCTGCTCATGTTCTCACTGGATTTGGTGCAACAGATTCTGGAGCTTTGAAAGCATCTTGATCATGCAGTTTTCAAATTATCAGATGCCTTTTTTTATTTTTTTTTTCCATGACCTCTCCCTCCCGGAGGCAGATCCAGGATTCTGAGGCTGTTTTCAGTTTGTCAGTTCTGGGCTCGGGTTACAAGTAGTGTGATAAGAATTACATATCCAAACTGCTGCTATTTGACAGTATCTAAGAATGTTCCTCTTAAGTTAGCTTATAAATATTTCACATCTTTTAACAAAGAGGAACTGTGAGCAGCTTTCAGCTTATTTAGCAGAAGAAAACACCCCCTATGGCCAGCCAGGAAGCCCCCACCTCTGCCAGACCTGTTTGCTGGACTCTGTGCATGGAACTGATACTGTCATTGTACAAATTGCAAAGCATTAGGGTCTGTTGACAGAGAGATAAAGCTTCCCCCTGAGGGGGCATGTAGACAAGGAAAGCCTGCAAGCTCTTAATTCATCAGGAGAATTTCTGAACACTTGAATTTTGAAGCTTTTTGAGCAGTATTTTGAAGAATGTGTGTTGTGTGGTTGCCTTTTCCCCCTCCCTAGTTATCTCAGGAAACACAAAATATCCCAAGGCCACTGGATGCCTTTGCAAGCCTTGGCAGGAGTTAGCAGTGTCCAAGGACACTATTAGGAGTTTTTGTGTTAGATCATACATATCTATGTCCCCTGACATCATTGTTTCCTCCCTATTTCCCCACTCCCTTCTCTCCTTTTAGGAAAGGCCAAGACCCATATAGTCTGATCTACACAGGGTTTTGGCAGTCTGACAGTCAGAACTGGCTTCATCAGGTCACTGAATTATCATACAATATTCTGGTTTATTAGAGACACATCCTGTATTTTAAAGAACTTCAGAATTTCTGGGTCTCACCTGATTTCCAGACATACATGCTCAAGCAAAATACATGACAGCATCTTAAACTCACCCTTTCCTGTGTTTCCTGCAACTCTAAACTTTTCTTTTTGTCCTAACCCCAGATATTCTTCTTTCTAAATAAGGAGGAGTTGGGTTATGGAGATGCTTACATTACAGTGGTGGCAGGCATCTGCTCTAGTGACTGCCAGAATATGATTGCATGCTGCTCTCATTAAGATTTAGTTACACTGCTTAGATCTTTCAAGTTCTGTTTTTGAGCTGTAAGCTTGTTATTGAGTTGTTGTGTGGTTCTGTTTAAATATACTTAAATATTTATTCTATTTTAGTTCTGAGAATATACTAATGGTAGAAGGAATGTGCAAGAGTACTGCTTCTATCAGTAGAGCTTCTTTTTAAACAATCTCATTTATTTCTGCTTACTTAAGTAACTTTTATTGTTTTATCTTGTAACTCTTTTAGAGACAGCAGAACTAAGTCAGACTTTCCAGACTTCCTTGTGTGCTGGAAAGTGTTTCCTGACTTGCACTCACATCTACTTGAATAAATCACCTGAAGTAAATGCAGGGGCATACCTGGGGTACATTCTTTATTTTAGAGAATCTTCACTGTTAAAGCAATGCCAAGGAAGTAACCCATTGTTGGCTCAGGGCTGATAGTAAGGAAAGCTGTGTGTTTCTGTGAAAGATGCTCCTGTCAACAGAGCCTGCTGCTGCAGACTGTGTAATTCTGTCTCAATTTTAGTCATTTTCAAAGCTGCTTATAGTAAGGTGAAAAGTCATTTCATCATTCCAAAGTTTCTGTGGTTTATAAGGAAGAGACTCCATACATACGTTTTTTAATGTTCTTTTACATTTTTAAAAAATAGGAATACTGAACTTGTTCCTCCTTGGCTTTGTAATCTTTCACATTTTGAATCCTCAGTCTGTACATTTTTCCTGCAATTTTGTTCCAACAACTGCATTTTGGATTTGAACAAGCAAAAGTTGTCATGCTAGTGTGTATGTGTACGTATATACATCTATATCTTCTTTTTGCAGTCTTATTTAATTATATGTTATATATATAGTAGTTTTAATTTATGCATCTTGCTGTAAAGAGAAAAACAGAAATAAAATGTAAATAACTAATCCATCCTTTATAAAACCCTTCAGGAAAAACTGACTTTTTTGTTGTTTGCTTCCAGTTTGCTCTTGGACAGCTTTTCACCTTTCTTTACCTGAATAAGGAAGCTGCTGCCCTGAACTGAGATTCTTTTCTATTTCTATTTTAAATACTTTTGGAAAGTATCTAGTGTTGAAATCTATCATCACTTCCAAGTGTCTTGCATTCTTGTCAAACAGAATGCTGAAGTTCCAGTTCATTAGTGGGCTGAAATTTCTGTCTTCAAGGAGTGGGGAAGCTCAGTAGCTTTGTGGTTCAGTGGAAATTATGTTATGCTGAAAGGACCTACCTGAGGAGTGACACTTCAGCTGCATTGTTGTTACCTGTTTAAAGGATGAAAATATTCAAGGAGGGCTCCTGTTAGTGAAGTCTGTAAGTCATATACAAAACTTGCTTTTTTCAAAAAAAAACTTTTTTCAAAAGTTTCTTTTGAGCATATACCCAGATGTGGCTGAATTCCTTTTGAGCCCAAAAGATGTTTGTCTGCAGCTGGGCCATTGTCTTGCAGTCTTTGAGCAGTGGTGTGTGTAGTCTGTAGTCTGTGTTACAGAAGGTAAAAACAAAGAAATCTCTAAGAAAAGATAACCCAGCAATCTTATTTGGAAATCTTTGCTGCCTTCCCCTCAATTTCACAGTATTGATTGCTATTGTATAAACAGTTCTCCACATTGCTTAGGAGGAGGAGGCAGCTGCTCTGCAGGGAAAAACACTGCTGCAGTGTTGCCTGTATACTTTTATAAAATAGATGTCATGCATCTGAAGGGTTAAATCAGCTGAGGTCCATGTAGAGCTTTAGCATAGCCAGTAAAGAAGCTACCAGTGTGAAATATTTTGCTGGTCTTTTATTTATATGTTAACCCTGGATAACATAAATGGCTTGATGGTTTAATAGAATGCAGATGATTCTCAGTGTAGAGAGGGACAGAGGTTACCTCTCTATTCAAACTCCTTTTCTTATTATTCCTTGATTAAAACAAGAATTTTATTCACTTATTTGAGTAGGAAAGTTAAGGGAACATAAAAAGATGCTCTGTTTTCCTTTTTCCCCACCAAAGGAAAAATGGAGAAAGAAAAAATACTTAGGGTAATTAATAATTTAAAGTGTATCTGTTAAAATTGTTTTAGGTTTTTGTTGAAAAATATACATCACATGGTGTGCTAATTTAAACAGCTGAAATAGTTCTGCTTTCATCTTTTTTTGAAGTTTGGTTTTTTAAAGAGTTTAAATATTATTAATTAGCTACAAATGGGACAAAGATGGAAAGAAAAAATCCTTCTTGTGCTGGTCCATGCCCTGTGCAGTGGAACTTTGTCTCCACTGTTGTCAAACTGGTCCCGTACATGGGGGAGCTCTGCTTGGCTGGGCTGAGCAGTGTGGATGTTGTATTCAGCTTTGAGTAATTGTGCTTGGGACTGTTCTCTGTTCATGGGCAAAAGGAAACAACATCAATTCCTAGCCCAGTGTGCCATAAATGCTCTTACCTGTGCATTTAGAAGTCTTCTCAGAAGGGAGAATCCACTCCATCAAGGGTGAATCAGTCTGCAGATGATAACTCCTTAAAGTGTATTTCCTGTTTGAATTTAGATGAGATTCAAATGTCAGCTGCTGGCTCTTGTGTCTTCAGTAAATAGAAAAAGCTGCTAGAGTCAGAGGGTTTTGTTTTTTGTGGGTTTGGGGTTTTTTTGGCTGGTTGGGGTTTTTTGTTAGAAGTCATATTAAAGCAACAATGTCAAGTATCTTAAGTTTCTTGCAGCAGGACAAGCTTTCCAGAGCTAAAATAAGCATGAGTTTTTCAAAACCATGATTGAACAACAACTGTCACGAATGCTTGGTCATGTTTTTCTGATGCTGTCTTTCAATGTTGATGGAAAAGCTTTCATATTATTTTTCAAGCCACTCTGGAGCACACTGAAGTCTAAATTACTTTCCCTACATACCAAGACTAAAATAACTTCTCACTTGGTGTGTATACGTGGTATAAAGCATGTATTAAAACTGTGGCTGTATCTCAGGGGTTTTCTCCAACCCCAGGAGTGCTTAATTGGCTAAAAATCAAATTATGTCTCTTTTCTCCCTTTTCCCCTTTCTTCCATAGGCTTTGTGCTCACCTCTGTAAAAAGGGATGTCTTTAACAGGCACAGCAGTGAAGGATCACTTGTGCTCATCAGGTCCCTCTTGGGAACACCCTGTCCATCCACAGGGTGGGACGATGCCTTGACTTCCAAAATAAAGAATGGAGATGTGTCTGAAGGAGAGCAGCTGTCAGGTTTGTTAGCTCATGTCGGCATTGTCAGAGCAGGTGGAGGAGTGTGCAGGGTACCAGGTGTGGCACAGTTCTCAGCAGGGACATCTCTGGTGCCTTTAGAGCTTGGCGGACAAAAATCTCTCCCACGCTGAAGAAGCTGTGGATTTAATTTAGCCATTCTTTTTCAAGTCTTTTTTTTTTCAGGATACAGCCCTTCTCCTTTAGTGTTTGTTCGTGGAAGGTGGTGTTGCTGTACAAAATGAACCTGTTCCCAGGCAGTTAACCAGAAGAGATCTGCATTGTTCTCTGCAAGTGGCCTGTCACCACCTTTTACCACAATGAATTTTTATCGTGGCTTTGCTAAGGGGGAGAAAAAAGGCAGCTTAGTTTTCTTTCAAATCCTTGATGAGGGCACCAGGACTCCTGTGCATTTTAAGAGAATTTGAGATGTGATGAACTCTTCACCATTGCTTCCAAATACACAATCAATAGGAAATGCAAGAGGCCAGATTAGATATTACATAACTGTACAGCATGTGCAGGAACCTGGTGATGGGTTTTGCTGCCCTGTGTGTGTTTGTGCCCTTCAGGTCTGTTGTGGATGTAGTATTTCAGAAATCTGTCATTAGAAATCTTAGGTCAAGTTGAAAGCGTTCCTAATATGGTGACCAAAGAACTAGAGGCAGTGTAACATTCTAGCATTCAGAATGAATAGTTGTTAGACTTAATAGCTGAAATGGCTGAGGACTTTTGAGCACCTTAGTATCTACACTGAATTACTCTTGTGGATTATTTGCTGTGTATTATTACTCCAACCTGTTCACCTCAGCTGGGGCAGATGTTGAGGCCATGGTGGCCTGAGTTTAGACTTGCAAATCAAGGGCCGTATCATCATGCAAATGGTAAGGATGGAAATTATTTTATGCTCATGTCTTCTAAAATTCTAGTGAGTAAAGAATACTTCAGCAAATATCCAGCTGGTTTTATTACTTGAGAAATTTCTTCTAATTGTGCATCAGGCACACCATCACTGACTGGTCGAGGATGGGATTGTCCCTGTGCCCTGGTGCAGCCTTGTCTGAAGTCCTGTGTGCAGTTCTGGGGTCCACAATACAAGAAAGATGGAAAACTGTTAGAGAGTGTCCAGGGGAGGCCATGAGGATGGGGAAGGGCCTTGAGGGGAGGAGAGGCTGAGGTGCCTTGGTCAGTTCAGCCTGGAGAGGAGGAGGCTGAGGGGAGACCTCACTGCAGTCACAGCTTCCTCCTGAGAGGCAGAGGAGGGGCAGGCACTCATCTCTGCTCTGTGTGACACTGACAGGAGCCAAGGGAGGGGCCTGGAGATGAGCCAGGGCAGGTTGAGGTTGCATATTAGAAAAGGCTCTTCATCCAGAGAGTGTGGTTGGGACAGGCTCCCCAGGGCAGGGGTCACAGCTCCAAGGCTGGCTGAGTTCAAGAAGCGTTTGGACAATGCCCTTGGGCACATGGTGTGACTCTTGGGGTGGTCCTGTGCAGGAGCTGAACTTCTATGATTTCTTGTGGGTCCTTTCTAACTCAGGATATTCCACAATTCTAATTTCCATTTGGCTTTTTTTCTTCTGAAATAACAATGTTTAAAGAAATTTCAGAGACCAAGTATGCTCCAACAAGTCCCTAGTACAAACATTTTACTAAGAGAGTTGATTCCATAATTATAGCTTTCTTGTGTGTAACCACTTTTGCAAAAAAAAGAGGACTTTTGTTTTCAGGGGATAATATTTAGTTGTCTGAATAATGAATTGGTCTCATTGTATCAGGAGAAGTTTACAGTACCTGTAAACGGATGAAGGAAAGTTCAGTTTGCTTGAGATGAAGTACAGTAAAGGCTACCAAGGTAATTTCACATGGTCATGTGGATTGTAAAGCATTCTTTCACTTTATGTACAGAAAGGTGGGGATGTTTTACCACTGAATTACAAAAAAGGGTAAAGCATTTAGTTGTGTATCTTCTCTGCCAAAGACTTACAGTTGTTTCAGGAGCTTCAGTTAATTGTGGAAAGCCAAACTTTTCTGCAGACAACCATGTGTAACATTGTGCATTAAAAGACTGTGGGGTTATGACTTTCTGAAGTTTTGTCCAAAGGAATCTATGAAAATACCCAAATATTTAAGTTTTACATACTACATGTGGTCCAAATGAATTCTCAAGTTGTCTAGAATAATTTGAAATATTTTTACATGCCTGTGTGGTGTTTTGTAGTTAGTGATTTAAAGAAAGCAGGAGACTGGATGTAATGTGGACTCCAAAGGTTCCTTCATGAGAGTTATTGTACTCTTAAATGTCAGTGTGTAATCCATGTACTTTCCTATAGAAAAACTTACATACTTGATAGGTGTGCTCATGGTGAAGGCCTTTAACCTTGCTGTGGTGGGAGTGGTGTCTGAGGTGTCTCCTGATTTCCTTATAGAATCTGTCACACTTCCATGTGTTCAGAGCTGTTGAGCTGATAGCTCCTAGTGCTTTGCTGAAGGCAGTGATCTTGTTGGAAAGGTTTTGTCATTCCCATCTATGTGTTCCTGTGACCTGTGTTTCTTGTCAGAAGTTAGCCCGCCTGCAACCTGTGTTTCACATGGTTTTGTGTGTGTGTATTTGGTTTGCATGGCAAGGTTTTTGTTGCAGCTCCAGGGGTGACACTTGTGAGAAGCTGCCAGGAACTTCCCCCATGTCAAATGAACCCAGTGCTGGCCAGATGTAGGAGGGACCCACTGCTGGCCAGGCCTCAGCCCATCACTGATGGTGGCAGTGCCTCTGGGCTAACACTTGTGAGCGAGGGAAGGATTCCTGTGCGTAGCAACTGCACCTGCAGAGAGGAGGGAGAATATGTCAGAGAAAGAAAAAGAACTCTGCAGACACCAGGCTCAGTGGAGAAGGAGGGGTAGGAGGAGGTGTTCCAAGTGCCAGAGCAGATTGCCATGCAGCCCGTGGTGAGGCAGCTGTGCCCCTGCAGCCCATGGAGGTCCACGATGGAGCACAGTTGCACCTGCAGCCCACGGAGAACCCCATGCTGGAGCAGATTTATGCCCAAAGGAGGCTGTGAGCCCATGGACAGAGGAGCTCATGCTGGAGCAGGTTTGCTGGCAGCCCTTGTGATGCTGTGGAAGGAACCTATGCTGGAGCAGCCTTCTCCTAAGGGACTGCAGCTCATGGAAGGAATCTGCACTGCAGCAATTCATGCAGAACTGCAGCCTGTGGGAAGGAGTCACATTGGTTTAGTCATGGGGGAACTGTTTCCTAGGACAGGAAGCTCATGCTGGAGCAGTGGAAGTGTGTGAGGAGTCCTTCCCCCGAGGAGGAAGGATCAGTTGAGACAGTGCCTGATGAGCTGATTGCTGTCCCCATTCCCTGTCCCCCTGCTCCACATGCAGGGAGGAGGTAAAGATTTTGCGAGTAAAGTTGAGTCCAAACAGAGGGGGAGGATGGAGGGAACGTGTTTTTAAGGTTTGGTTTTATTTTTTGTTATCCTAATTCAATTTGATTGAATTTGATTAATTTCCCAAGTTGAAATTGTTTTGCTTGTGACATTAATCAGTGAGTGATCTCTCCCTGTCTTTATCTCAACCCACAAGCCTTTTGTTATATTTCTTCTCCCTGTTTAGTTGAGGAGGACAGTGACAGTGCCTTTGGGCACCTGGCATCCAATCTGAGTCAACCCATCACACTACTTAAAAATTTAAACATTTGAGATATAAGATTTAAATTTAAGAAAGAAAATATCAATCCTACACACACAGAGGTATAAGGCAGCGTGGTAGAACAGTAGTGTAGTTTTCAGGTAGTTTGCTCTATAGTTGCTCTATAGTATTTTGATAGTCTGCAAAACCATGGAATTCTAAAATTGTAACAGAATTTATTTATCTTTTTACGTTGAAGGGTTCCTGAAAATGTTTCTCACCATTTCAATTACTCTGTAAAACAGACAAATAGAAGAAATACTTGACCTTTTGCAGGAATCTTAGGGGGAGGGAGAAGAGGATCACCTATCAGAATGTGGTCTGATATGTCCTGCAGGACGGGCAGAAGCTAAATTTCATTGGCTCTTTTGTCTGGGAGAAATGGCACTCTGGGCAGCATTCCCAGCATCAGCATTGGGATAAGAGTGTGCATCTTGCAGTCTGTGTGCCAGGTGATCCAGGTGAATTGGTGCTTCCCTCCACACAGGCACCCCACCAGGCAGGTGGCAGGTGTGCCCCAGTGACTTCTGCAGCTTGGGAAATGTGGGCATGGTTTAACACAGCATGGAGCCTGGGGTAGGGGGTTTTTTGGTAAAATTTTTTGCAACTCAGGAAGACTTATGAAGTCAGTAGTGTCACAAGCAGCCTTATGTTTTCAGGGATGTCAGGCACAGCAGAAGACTTAATTGTAATTGTGGGGCCACTCTGTCATCAGTATCCCAAGAGGAGGCTGAGATTGTGGGTGGAGGAGCTTTGGGCCAGGTACCTCCAAACTTGTGCTAAAGCAGTTGAGTTTTACATCTCTCTTGAAAACCAAGTATATTTGTTGGAGAAATTGTTTTGGATACTTGGAGAGCTGTGGGATGTGATGAAAGGAGTTGCTCAGCAAAGGCCTTTGCCCAGTTGTTACTTGACAAAGTTTGACAAGTCAAATTCTGACTTCACCTCTCAGCACAGAATGAACTGGTGGCTTTGATTTGTCACGACTGCTGCAGGCTGATGGGTTTCCTTTTGAGGGTAACTGCTTTTCTTTTAACAGCAAGCTGTTGTCAGATTCCTTTTACCTCTGAAGTTTGGAGAGTGAGCTGATTTTTCAGCTTCTGCTGGCTCACTGGTGAATAATATTTAAGAAGACTGAGTGGAATTCTGCAGTGTTCCTGGGAGCACAGGAGCTTGTGGAGTCCTTCAGATGACTACAGATGATATAGCTAGGCATGCCAAAATAAAACACTGAAGATATCCTCTAAGAAATCAGGAGGCTTAGACTCCTTCTGGTATGGAAAATTACATCTGCCAGGGCAAAATAAAGACCTGGTGGAGTTACCTAGCCCTGCTGAAGAGGCAAAATGAGCCTTGTGTCTGGATTCTCATGGCCCCTATAATGAATTATTTGTGCCACTGGATGCTGTGGAGAGTATGGTTGTCACCATTGAGCAAGAAATCACACAAATTCACCAGGATGGTTTGCACAACGGCAGCTTTAATACAAAAATTCTCTTCTTTTATAGATAGGTTCCACACATTCTAATTGATAGGCTAATTAACAAAAACATCTTTCTCACAAACAGTCCTTGGGAAGAACAGAAAAACAGAACAGGAAAACACCACCTGCAGGTTGTTTATACTAACAAGTTATCATCGTTTCTCTACAACTCCCTAAAAAGTCTCACAAGTCCATTGTGAGAAAACAAATCCCGTTTTCCCGTTCTCTGACCAGGCTGTCACATCCACATATGGTGTATTGTAATTTATGCACATTGGAGTCATTCTGGAAAATGCTTTTTTTTCCTGTCAGGTACTGCACAATCCCACCTTACTCAGGAATTTTTGTGCTCTTATACTTCTGGTTATGCCCGGGGCAATGCTATTTCAGGAGCTTCATTGTGTAGACCATTTTGTCTTCTATCTCAACAGGCATTGAAGATGATGAAAACAAAAATGTTTAACAAGGGCGGGGAGAGTGCTTGCTTAGTTGCTACGTGGTGTGTTGGTCCTTCAGATGCTTCCTCTTCAGGGTGTCTTGTGTCTGTGTGTGCTTGCATGGTTGTAATGCCTCAGAAGGAAAAGCTCAGGTTGTTCTAGGACACAGATTCTCCCCTCCTATCAAAAGGGGACAAATGATGTGAGGAGTCTTCTGATACCTCTTGAGTAGGCAAGAGGAGCTCTGCTCTGCAAAAAAACTTTTTGCTGTGCTAGGCCTGGTCCATTGAACTTCCAGCTAGTCATGTTCATGAAATAAAAAACAGAGTCAGGAAGGAAAAGATTGTATGGCTCAGATAGAGAATAACTTCTCCCTCAAAAAAGAGGGTGATCTGAGTTAAGGAAAAACAGTTTCTGTGGGTTTTTTAAATTGTACAGATTGGTCCTATATTTTCTGTCAGACTGCAAGGTCAATCAGGAGTTGATTCCATTAGTGGCAGCAGCACACATTAATTACTCCACCTGCCTACACAACCAACCAGCCAGGTTAGATTAGTACTGGAATGCCCCAGTTGATATTTCAATCTGTATTATTTCTGTCTTGTGTGATATCTCATTTCCTTCAAATTGCTTCTTGGTAGAATTTCTGAAATTCTCGCAAATGATTAAGAATGCTTTTTGCTGTCAAGGATCCATGCAGTAATCAATAAAAACAACAAAATCTAGGCTTTCCAAGAACAACCTGGAAGTGCTGGAAAGATCAGTGGTATTCTGAACTAATTTAAATGTTTTGACCAGATATATAGGAAGGCCAAACCAGTGTAATACAGATGTGAAGAACTGTAAGACATGAAGTGCTTGAATATTTTATAATCCCTTGCATTTTTAATACCTTGCAAGAATAACTTAATGATTGTTAATTAAAGCTTAAGGGAAGGTAGGTATAAAAGTAATTTTTAAAATTAGCTTTCATGGAGGTATATTTTTACTAGCATGATTTTGAACAATTTTGAACTACCTTGCCACAAAGATCAAATAAATGTGCTTGAGCCATGTCTCAGGATCTCATTTTCCCCTCTTGCTACCTGGAAGACATGGTGTCCAGGGACTGCAAAGTGTTTGTTCAGCCAGTTTATTTCATTTCATTAATTGGTCTCATTGTATTTGGAAGGGCTGTTTGTTCAGTGAGATGTTCTTGCTCATGTACCTTCACTGTTTGACAGACAAAACCAGCAAGCCCCAAATTTGCCATACAGTATGATGTTTGCTTTTCCCAGCATGCTGTGGGGGTTCAGCCCTCATGTAAACTTGTTGAAAAAGGTTTCCTTAATAAATTCTTATATTTGGACATGAACTGTGAAGTAAAAGTTGGAACTTTGGTATGGCTTCTTTCCCTTTGCAATTCAATTTATATTTCAGAGCAGTAGTAGTCCTGTAAAAGCAACAGATGACAAGAATTCTGGCTGTATTTTCTAGTGGCAGTCATGAGATTGTTAACTGAAGCATCTTCCAGGCTACCATATGGGTCTGCAGCATATTTTCATTGTGCATAGATTGCTAACAAAAAGCCTATTGTCTAGGGCTATAGTTTACCTGGGGGGAATAATTCTGTTTCTGAAACCTCTCCCATCTCTGGTTACCAGAGCTGTCAGCTGGCCATGAACTCTGACACTGCTCACAGAGATGTGTTGCAAGCACCACACACTTTTCTCCTTTTCCCCTTTGCTCCCACCCCAAGTCTCAGATGCCGAATGCTTTTGACCTTTTTTTTTCCTGATATCTGTGAGTCTGATATCACCCAAGCCTGTGTCTGTGCCATGATTTGAATTTACAGAAACTCCAAAACAAGTTCTGTTTGATAAATTGAAATAAAGGTGTGCTTACCTGAGTGGGCCCCCTGCAGAAGTGCTCTGAGGATGGCTGGAGGAGGTGAAAGAGCAGGAAAGAAGTAACTGGAAGCTGGAGTGAATGGTCAAGTACTTAACCCTGTCTGTACCAATGAGTCCTTGTATGATCATGTACTTAATTGCACTTGAAATAGTTTAACTCTTATGTTACTTTAAGTTACCTTACAAACTTCTGTTCCTTAAATACACACTGCATTTAACAAGTAGCAGGCTCCTTCAGGAAGAAAGATAATTTAAGATGAATAAAGTAATCCACCTGGAAACTGGTGAGGCAGTTGGAGCAGAGTGGGAATGAACAGAGTGCAGGCGAAATCAAGTGCCAGGAAAGTTTTTGGCATCAAAAGAGACAGGTGAGGGAATGAGCTGGATGTGGCCCTGGAACTGAAGAAACGAGCTGCTGAGAAGGGAAGCAGTAACTGGAGATACGTGGTAAGACAAGAAAAAATGAATCCACGGGCTGAGTAAGTTTGCTCCTCAAGGCACGTTAGACTGACTCGAGCTTTGCCGCTGCGAGTCCCTGCGGTCTGTCTGTCCTGCTCAGAGCTGCTGCTTCCTGCACTCTGCTAGCAGGGGAACCACCCCCACTCCTCAGTGAGCTTTAAATCAACTCACTTCAGATATTCTCACTGTTCCCTGGGGCCTGCCAGCGGCAGAAAATCTGCAGTGTTCTGGGTTATCTAGGTAGCTAGTGTGTTCATGTTATTCTGATTTTTCTTTTCCCCAGCTGAGTGCTGATATTTTTCAGTTGATAATATGTAAAGATCTTAAATTTAATCTTGGCATTAAGAACAATTTGTAGATAAATCTGGATTTAATATGTAACTAGTGACAAGCACTGGGAGGCTCTGTACTTTTGAAGTTGTGCCTCTTATAGTTGCTGTAGGTTTGCAAATTCTAATACAGTGAAGGTATAGTTGTGCAAATATTTTATTCACTTGTTTCATTTTGCACTTGATGGCACTTCTCTGGAAGATGCCATCAAGAATGGTACTAAACATTTTGAAGAACTTTTATATTAATAATTAAGCAGTTTGGATAAGTGTATAAAAATAAATATTTAAGTAAATTGATTTTTGTAAAATTGAGTATGTTCTCAAGTAGCATTTCATGCTGATGAAGAAGTGGAAGAAATAGTAACACTGTGAGGTCACTCCTGTAATTTAATAATTATCATTAACTTCTGTCCCATATCTGACAGAGGTTTTGTAGTTTTCCTTTTAAAAAGGGGAGAGATGAATCTGGAACTGACACAAAAATTCAGTAAGTCATAGAAGAATCTGTGTTCACATTACCAAGCAGAGTGGTGTAATAAGATCAGACCTGTCAGGTGCTGAGAACCTGGCGTAAGTGCTATACAGGTGGTGGGAGTTTTGTTTCAAGCTGGTCCTGGTCTGATTCTGTGGCTGAATTCCTCTTGGTGGTTGGAGCGTGTACAATGTACACCTGAAGCTCATTCTCTGATCTGATTTCATTCAAAAGAAATCTGGTTCATGTACTTGATGACTGCTTTGCAATGTAAAGCAAAGCAAGGAAAAGAGGCTTGTTTGGGAGATGGACTTCAAAAGTGCAGTCCTCATTTGAATTAAATGCTAATGCAGCCATACCTAGAGTGGTGCAGATCAGGAAGTTCACCAAAATAAAGTTGTTTAGTAAGAGAGCTTAGATATCTGATCCATGGGGCTGGAATCAGGAAAGGCAATGAATACTTAGAGAATTGAACAGTTACTTCATCTGTTTGGGAGTTTGGAAAAATATAAGGAGGACGTGGTTTTAAAAACAAAACAAAAAAACCCTGAGCTGCATTGTTAAGAAATGTCTTTACTCTTGCAAAGCAAACTCTTTAAATAATACAAAGTGGGCTTTATATTAATCAGATACTAGATACAGGGAGATTGGAGGTGTTGTAAAAAGAGAAAGCACACCAACTTCTTTTTTTCTTTTGGAGTCCATCAGAAGATGAACTTGAGGTCCTTTGTTAGAGGGAGGAGAAGAGATAGGTATATTCTACAGATTCTTGACTTTAAAAAGCAAAAACAATCTCTGCAAACACAATTGCATGGCTAGGATGTTCTTTCAATTTTACCATGGAAGAAATAAGTCAAATGTCAGCTTGTCTGCTCAGAGGAGACAGTTGTCTTTAAGAATTGGTGCTATCTGATATTCTGGATGGTTTTGGGTTACCATTTAGCACAAATTTATTATTTATTACCAAGACTATTAAACCTCAGTGTGTGAGGAGCAGTGCTTATAAATGGATGTGGAGACAGAAGTATTCTGACCTTCTTGTAATGGAAAGGTCTTTATGGTGCTTAGGAAGGAAAAGAGAAGGAGAGTGGATGCTGAAACTCTCTGGTGGAAATCATACACATGTTTTTTCTGTTTGCCCCCCTCCTGTTGGCCTTGGTATTCAAAAGTCATTCCATCTCTACACTGTATGAGTGGTTGTATGTTGTTTAACAGTATAGCTGGAGTGGTGGTGTTCAAACCTTTGTGAGATTTTCAAGGTTATGATCACAGTCATAAGACTGGAACTTCTAAATGGTAAAATTTTTGTAGGATCTTCTCAAAAGCTTCAGATGATGGAAACATTCAGAAATTGTGATACTGATAAAATGGGAAGAGTTGGCAATAGGTGGCATCTGCTCACTGTGGAATCAAAGTAACAAAGGTTGTAAGCCCATCTTGGCTATCAGCAATGCATCTGAAAATGCTGGGACTTGACACAAGTCAGGCCTGCTCACAGTCCTTAAGAGAACTGGCTAAGAACCTGTGCCAGGCTTTCCTCTGATGCTGGGATGTACAGCAGTTTAAATACTTAAACCAAAAATCAAACCCACCTGACTGCCAGTACCTTTGTCTAAATTCTTGGCTTGCTTTTCAGTTCCCAGGAGAAATCATGCCCATGCACAGCTACAAAAACCAATCAATTATTTCTTTGTATATTGCAGTTTCTGGTGCACTGAAACTAATGGTGTGACACCAGTGGATATTTGGTGTGGAACTGCAGTCTTACAGATTCTCTGGTGTTTATAATAAAGATTGAATTGTACATGGCTTGTTTTTTCCATGGGTGTCACCAACAATGTATCCTTTCTTTGGACATTAGGGAGAAGTTTTTCCCAGAAAGGGGGATGGCACTGCCCATAGAGGTGGTGGAGTCACTGTGCCTGGAGGTGTTTTAAGAAAGGACTGGAAGTTGCACTCAGTGCCATGGTCCAGTTGACAGGGTGGTGTTAGGTCATAGGTTGGACTCAATGATCTCAAAGGTATTTTCCAGCCAAAGGATATAAATGTTTTTGTTGGTTCATTTTTAATATGAGCAATCACTGATAACAGTAAAATTATTTTTAAATTATTTTTTGTGTCAGCTGCTGTAACTGTGCAGCTATTGGATATGCATGACTCTTAGGAAGTTTCTAGCTGGGAGCAGCTCATCACATGAGATGGTGTTTGTAATTCCAGATACAGGTATCTGCAATGTGCAGTTCACATTCTAGACCATAAACTGTCAGCACAGTTTCTTCAGCCATCTCTTTAATCAAATTCTCTTTGTATTTTGCAGATCAGTAAAAATATGCATTTCCATAATACCACCTTTGAACTAATGAAGTGGAAGTACAGATGAAAACACTCTGGAGGAAGCTTGAAGTACAATACAGTTTCATTCAGTTTCCTAATTTGGAGGTAAGGTTAATGCATGCAAAATTTTATTTTGAGTATTTCAGGGATAAAAAGCATGATAAGCAGCCACCATATCTTATAAAAAATTTCAGAGCCACCTCTTTTATGCTAGTGACAGTCTTTTATATCATATTAAAACACCTGTTTGATCTAATCTCTGTGTCTCAGTTATGAAAAAAGACAACTCAGCCTCAACTACAGAGACATCTGTTGTACAAAGGCACGTTGGAGAAGAGTTAGGATACCAGGCAAATTTTGTTTGAAATTTGTAGAATTGTAGAATCTGCTTAGTCATGACTACTACTAGTGCTTTAGTTGATTATTAGTTTAGGCTATTATTTTGCTGATATGACTAGGAAGAAGCTTTCCACAGTGTCAAGTGGCAGGGCATAAGCATAACTAGTTGGGTTGAAAACTGGGCGCAATACTGTTTTGAAAAGGGAAACATAAAACACACACCCCCAACCACCTTCACAAGTTACTTTTTCTGCTTTCTAGCCCACTGTCTTTAAAAAAGATGAGTAGTATTAGAAGCAGTTGAGGGAGGGAGGTTGCTTTTTGTTTTCCCTGTATGTAAACAGCTGATCTGGGAAAAAATAAAATGCCAACACCACTCCACCACAAAATTTCTCTATCTTCACACAGTTGGTTCTCTTTTTACCAAGGATTATGGGCTTCTAGATCCACAAGCACACAAATGGCAAGAAGAGGGGGAGCTTATCAGAACCAAATAAAAACAAGTCCTTGTGCTAATTATTCCTGCTCCCATGTACTGCCTCTTGTTTTCATACCTTTTATAGCTGAATTTCAATAGCAAAGGGACAAAGAAGAAAAAAATTGATCATGAGTGCCAAAAGAGGGAAATACTATAAATACCAGATGTGAGCAGGGTACACTGCCCAGGTGTTGATCAGACATTTTATGTGCTTCCTGAATCAGATCAGCAGTATTGTATTTCATTGCCTGACCTGCTTTCAGGTATGTCTTTGAGCCCATTTATGAGTTTGGACACCTACAAAAAACAGTAAAGGTGAGTGGTTTAGTTTTAAATATTTGCTATATATAAAAGGTGTCTTTTGTTTGCATTTAAAACTGCTGCCTGATAGTTTGTTAGCTCCTGATTGGTTTACAGAGAGAAACTGGGATTAAATTTATTTGGTTGTCCCTTCCATTTTAGGGTTCAGTGAAGAGTATCAAATGTCTGGCAGTTCTCAAGATAGTTTATTTTATCTTTCTTTAATATGGGATCTCTGTAATAAAACCTTTCATTGTACTTTTGCTAATTCTACTTTATTTTTTGATTCAGTGTAAAATTTTCTTTCCTCTGACTCAGTAGGGTAAATAGCTCTGTTTTAATTACACCTGTGAATTTGTGCATTTCTAGTGCAATGCAGCTGGAGAAATTCTGATTAGTATATTGCATGTAATCAGTAGGGTTATGTGTGCTCAATTCCCTTCTGCAACTGATGTCCCATATGGTATTGTCTTTTTAGTTAACAGAAAGATTTTGGTTGCATGATTACTCTATTTTCTTTGGGATGTTGAAAACTGGACTTGGATGACTTCCAGCACCACCCATTAAAATGTCAAATACTCCCTTAGTTTGCCTTGCCTGCAGCAAGGCACGAGTTAGAAGGATGTTAAAGACCTCAAACCTCAACTTAAGTTGACAGTTTAGTAATAACTTCCTACTTTTCAGCTTCTTCTGTCCCTAGAGTTGTTCCTGTGTCCTCCAAACCAGTAGTGGTAGGAACAACTTTATGTGATGGAGCTTGTTCATTCAATAGCCAGAAACACATTCCAGGTGCTTCAGAATGAAGGATGCCAGTGATGAAATGGTATTCCTGCAATGATTTTCTTATTAATCATCAAGGCTACCTAAGATCCTCTCTGTTCTGTTAGGAAATAATTATTTTATAAGGTTGGGTTAGCTGCCATTGAATTTCCTTGGTGGCAAACTATTTGCTAGGAGTTATTCCATAACAAACAGGCTGAGCCACTTGAGGCTCAAACCACAAGTGGGAAATACAGGTCAGTGTGCTCAAAGCATTTTCCAGGAGTGGAGGAACCAGACATCTGTGTCATCTTGTGAATCAGCTGATCAAAACAGGAAGTGCCAGTGGTTCCACTCTGGGGCTGCTCTGTTCTGCAGTGTCCCCCTGACAGGACTTTCCTTACTGCCACTGTCCCTGGCCTATCCCAGCTTGTTCCAGTAGTCTCATCATCCTGACCTCAGACCACACAAAACAAGAGCCTTCCTATTGCTAGGTCAAGACTGTTGGGCTCAGCAAGGTCAGATTAAGCTGCTGAGAATCCCTGCATTTTTATGTTGGCTCTCTTTGGCTCAGGAGCTCCTCTCAAAAGTGTCAAGGACAACAGAATTCAAATAAATCTAGACAAGTTCCTGTGTAGTAAAAGGAAACTAAATTGTTTATTTTATTTCTGTATCTGAGGATGGGAATTTTATGGGGTAGGATAGAGAACAATTTAAGATCTTACAGTGAGAAAAGCATACAAGGAATGCATTTGCAATGCAGTCTGAAGATGTTTATGTTGATAGGAATATATTTTGCAACCAGATGATTGTAACTTGGATATGTAATTAGAAACATACCAGATTGCCTTTTTTTGCTTATTTTTTATTTAGTGTTTGGATTAGGAATAGTAAAATGTAGTTTTCAACTGGACATTAATACAGGGAGGGATTAATTTTGCTTTCAAGAATTGTTTTCTTTCCTTTTTTTCCCCTTGAGCCAAAACAAAGCAGATAAATGACTCTTTCTGATGGCAGTGTTTTGAAGCAGTCCTAAGTAGTTAGTTGTGGAGTAGGTTCCTCTAAACTAGGTTGAAAAGTCAAAAATGTCCTTCTCCAGAGGTTCCAAGGTTGTAAAGGCACAGTAAGTTTCATGAAATGTTAGGTGAAGTGTTTCTAAAATGTTTCACTTGATACAGAATTTAATTAAAATAATTCTAGGGATCAATTTCAAATGTATTTTAAAATAGCAGCTTACCTTAATAGCTTATCAAAATCTAAGACTGATTTAGATAAGTCTTTTTATAATATCCTTAATGCCTTTAAAGACACTGTGATAGAAACATTCTAATTTTCTTATTTCTAAACCAGATGTATGTACCCTCCTTTAAAAAAAGTACTTGGTGCGCCATAGCCAAGTCTATGTAAAGAAAGGATATTTTTATCATGTCCTTATAATATGTATGTTTTGAGTTTACAGCACAGTATAGGAATTTCAGGGTATCTTGAGTAAAAATCTGAATCTGTTTAGAGTAATGGTAGAGGGGTCAGTAGTCACATCTGTTAGGAGAATTTCCACGATGTAGATGAACAGAGGGGTTCCCAAATGGCTACACTTCACCAGGCTTCAAACACATTTTGTTGTTCTAAGGTCTGAAATTCCTGTTCTCGTTCAAACATGCTCATTCAAGTTGCTGGTGTTTGAAAAACAATTATTTGTTTCAGTTGGCAGGTAAAGCATATGAACGTTTTTTACAGAAACAGTTCAGTCCCAGGCTTTCAGTGGGATGAAAGTGAAGTGATAAGGCATCTGCCTGTGCAGAGGAGAGTCCCTGAAGTCTTTGTATGAGAAAAGGGATATTTATACAGGTGTCTTGAAGTTCTGTGCCCTTTGAGTTGTTTTGGAATTTGCAAATGTACACTTGCAATCTACTTGGTTTCCCCTCCCCCTCAGTAAATTTCATGTTTGCTGATACTACCAATCTCTGAATTAATAAGACTTTTCTAATGGGCAAGGGGGAAAAAAAGTTTGCTTTATTGGTCTTTAAAATTTGCACTGGCACCTACCAAAGCCACTCTATCACGCCGCTCTCCATGGCTGGAGATAAAGACCAGGAGAGGTCACTCACTGTTTGCCATCACAGGCAAAACAGACTCAATTTGGGGATATTAATGGAATGTCTTACTAACAAAATCAGAGGTGAGCAACAAGTAGAAATCTTAAAAGCACCTTCTTCTACTCATCCCTCCTTCCTGGGCCCTCCCTCCCCTCTCCAGCAGTGAAGGGAAGTGGGGAATGGGGCTTGTGGTCAGTTCATCACCGTTCCCTCTGCTGCACAGACTGCTGCAGCTTGGGTCCATTCCCTGGGGTGCAGCCCTTCAGGCACAGCCTGCTGTGATGGGAGTCTTCCATGGGGTCACAAGTCCTGCCAGTAAACCTGCAGTGTGCAGGTCCCTGCCAGGACCCTCTCCAGCCCAGGTTTCCCGTGGGTTCAGAGACATCACCAGCTCTGGTGTGGGCTCCTCCATGGGCTGCAGGTGGATCTCTGCATCCCCATGGTCCCTCTGTGGGCTGCAGGGGCACAGCTGCCTCAGCACAGTGTACCACAGGCTGCAGGGGAGTCTTCTCTGGCACCTGGAGCACCTCCTGCCCCTCCTTCTGCACTGACCTTGGTGTCTGCACAGTTGTTTTTCTCACATATTCTTCCTCCTCTTTTCTCTGGCTGCAAGCACATCTGTGCAATAACTGTTTTTCATTCTCAAATATGTTATCTTAGCAGCATTATTATCATTCCTGATCGGCTCAGCCTTGGTCAGCAGTGGGTCCATCCTGGAGCCAGCTGGCATTGCCTGGACAAGCCTCTGGCAGCTTCTCACAGAAGCCACCCCTTTAGCCCCCTGCTACCAAAACCTGGTCACACTGACCCAATAAATGACTGCAGCCTTTCATCTGCTGGTTTGCTTTCAGTACAGTGCTTAACTCAAATGTGTGAAAAATCTCAAAAGAAAAAAGGGAAATGGAAAAATACTTAGGATGTGGTAGAGGATTACAAGATACTATATAGTGCTTAATAGAGAAGGTTCAATAGTGATGGCTTTTCTGTCCCCTTTCTCTCTGCCAAAAATAATTCCGTATTCTCTTCAACTAGCAACAAAAATTGTTTCTCGTTATGGAATCTGTGGTTTTCCTGTAACCTCAATTTTTCCTTCACAGATTTTATTTGAATCAGCCTTAATTCCATCCTATTAGAGGTGATTCATGTAAGCTAAAGAATCCTGAAAGAAAGAAGTTTTTGATAGTGAAAATGTGGAAGGAATAAATCACCCTTAGATGGAATAAAACATTGACAGAAGTAACATAAGAAAAGGCAAAATGAGACAGTTTTAAGAATGTGATCTTAAAACTGGGAAATAATTGGATTGCCAAAGTTAATGCAGACATGACTTAGGAGGAACATGGCTTTGCTTTGAAGATTTTTAGCTTAAGGAGCTGTTGAGACATCAGAGGAGATACCTTCCCGTTTAAGGATGATGGGAGAGTGGGGGAAATGTTTGCAATAAAAAATAGTGTCCAAGTCATCCCTGTAATACTGAGTATGGGCAGTTTAAGTCGTATGCTGTGATGGTCAAAGAGAAAAGCAGGAAATCAAGTGAAATTCATAGAAGGAATATATAATATAATCTCTGTGCGTTTTTAGTTTCTTTGTGTCTTAGTCCAGGTGCTTTCTTACAATATGGAAAGAAAAGCAAAGATTGAATGAAAAAAAATTCCAGATTTTATTAGTTGAATGTGAACTTCACTTAATCTAAAACCAAACCAAGCTTCTACCCTATATGTTGATTTCTTGCAGTCCTGAGCTCTACTGTGTAACAGTTGATGAAAAATGCTTCACAGTGTATTTAAAATAACCTTTTTGCACTGAGAAATGAACTGCTGTAGTTGGTAGATTACAAATGGGTGATTTTTAATCTTATTAATCTCATGATCAGAAAGCTCTTGTTTGCTTTTGAATTTTGTGTGAAAAAAAAATTAACAGTATTGCTTTAGCACTTCAGTGCAGGGAAATAGAGGATTATAACTGTTGAGGTAAACATTACCTTTGAACTCTGTTTTTGTCTACCTATTGAAAGATTACTGTGTTTGGGTTTGGAAATGTCTTTGAAGGTATATTTGATGAAAGTACATTGTTCAAACTTAAGAGGAGTATTTGTGTGCATGTGCATGCTATGTTGTTTCTGTAGTTATTTAACCAAGCGGATCTACAGTGCACTTAGAGTTTTACTTAAGTTTGCATTAAAATCTGTTTTTATCTCAGCAAGACTTGCAGAGCACTGACAGGGTGAGATAGCACTCAGACATTTGGAGTCCTGGAAAATTTTCCCAGAGCAATAATACTTTCTTACATATGTCACATTGAAATTAAATGTTGCAGATGAAAATAGATGCTGAATGCAGCATATAATTAATTGTACATTATTTGTCCTGTGTAAGCACTTTTCTAATATAGCAGTCTAGTTTAATATATCCACTATGTGTGAGGTAACTCTGTAGGCGAGCATGTCACACTTTACACATAAGCATTTATCACTCTGATACTGAGACTATCTGAACACTTTGCAGGTCATATGTAAGATAATGAATGATTCTAGTTTAGGCTATTCTAACCTTGCCACTGATAATACTTGCTCACTTCTTTTGCCCTTGCTGTGAAGGTGGTAACCTGCTCGTGTTCTGTGCCTGGAGTTTGTAATCTCATAAAAACATCCCCAACATGTGTTTCTAGAGTGAAGTGAAGGGTCACAGATGACAAAAGTTAGTCAACTATTCATTAAAATTCCAAAGAATAAGAAAGGTTGTAATTTTAAGGGTGAGATAACTAACACAAACAAACCTAATAGATAAATGTAATTTGCAAATTACATTTATCTAAAATTTTGTTTCTGTCGCAAGAACACCTAAAAAAATAACTTCTCCCTGCCAGAGCAGTTTTGAGGAGGATAAACAAGCAGCACCTACAATTTCACTTATTTTTCCCATCCAGCTATTAAAATGCCTCTTTGGAAATCTGATGGAGACCATTCCTTTGAGGATATCTGTGTGTTATTGGCAGTGATTTGTGGGAACAGCTAGACAGGGAATTTGGGAGTTTCTCCTCTCAACAGAGTACAGTGCCTCCATGGCCATGGCAAGCAGGTAAGGAAAGTGAGGATTAAGGCTTACCTTGCATAGCAGTGTTTTGTATTAGCAAATCTTGATGATGTTGAACTTGCTAGTCTTGTCTGCTGTTTGTATGTGTCGAGCAAATACTGTCAAAGAAAGCTCATTTCTCACCTATTGCAGTGGGGAGTGCAGAATTCGATTATTTAAAAATTACATTGCTTGCTTATGAAGTAATATTTACAAGTGTGTTTTTATCTTATTCATGAAACGACACATGAATTCACCTGGGTGCTGAGTAGCAGAACAAAAAAATATGTCCATGTCGACAGTTTGAGGCGTTGTGAGGGCAAGCAGTTCAATCCTTGTGAAATGCTCTTCTGTCGGCCTTTTTTAATACTAGATCACATCACTTTCTCTAAAAGGGACACCACAGTCCCTTTGTCACATACCAGAGGGAAAGGGTTTGCAGATGTGTAAGCAGGCAGATTCCCCTGTGTAAAGGCATCACCACTTGCAGTTTAGAGGGGTTGGTTTGTATTTTTGGCTGAGTGTTGTCTTCATAAGTAATGCTTCCTGTCTGTTCTCAGAAATTTGAAACTCTGTCTTCCAGGTGTAAATTAAAAAGAAGGGGGATTTAAACCTCCTTTCTGTTACCCCTTCCTAAATGTATTTATTTTCAGCTCCATATGGAAAGCATATCCATTAATAACTTTGATGTCCCTAGTGTGAGTGTGGGGAGTGAGGGCTCCGTGCATTATCAGGTGTTGACTCCTTTGACCTTGGTAATTACTAATCTATGCAATCGGGCCTTTCTGAGCCTTGTCAGCCTCGCTTGTTTAGCGTTTTATTTATTTTATTGGTTTCTACAAGTCCTGAATAGGAAAAAGGGATTTAAAGAGAAACCCCCTAAAAAAAAAGAAACCCAACCCTATGTTTATTCTTAAGGGGTGGAGGTCTTCTAGAGGGGAGCTGGCTTGCAGAGGGGGAAGACAGTATTCTTATGCTAATCCAGGCTCTGGATAAGGAGCAAAGCAGCCGTGCAAACAATGGAAGTGGAGCCAGAAAGTCTGCGCTGCAGTCTAGCACGCCTTGAAAAGCATGTCAGGCCGGGCGCCTTGGGCTGCCGGGAGGGGCCGCGGGGGGAGCGCCTCCCGCTCGCTTTATGGAGCTGGCGGCGGGCCAGCGCGCTTGGAAAAACCTTACTACCTAGAAAACCAGGGTTGGGGCTGGAGGAGGCGAGGGCAGGAGGGAGAGAAGTAGTTTATAGTCTTGCTTTTTTTCACGTTAAAAAAAAGCTGACTCCCAAACTCCGTGTTGAGTTGTCTCAGCTTTGTTGCTGTTGTTTTCTTCTTCTTTGTACCAGAAATTGAAATTCAAGTGATGTCTTTTAAATAGCAGCCACGTTTTCTAAAGGCTGTGCGTGAGAGAGGGCGGCTTTAGCAAGGTGCCCTGCTGGGAAATGAGCTTACACCTCCCTCCTGTGGGCGAAGCGCTCGGGCCGGGCCGGGCCGGGCCGTGAGGCGCGCCGGGAGCCGGGGCTGCGGGCCGGCCTGGGCAGGGAAGGACAGGGAGGTGCCCTGGCCCCGGCCCGTCTCTCCTCCGCCGGGACACACCGATGGCACCGACACACGGCCGAGCAGCGGTTTGTCCAGCGTGCTTTCGGATTGATTAAAGTCAGCGACCAAAAATGCAGGCTGTTTTCCTTAGGCATCGTGAAATGAAAAATGTGCTCTTTGAGCGCCAAACAAAAACCCAGTTTCTCAGAACTCTCTTCTTCGTGAGTTCCGTAATTTGCATAATCGCTTTCACTTTGGAGACATAAAGAAGTTGTGAATTTCTTCTTCTAGGTTGGGCAGAAGTTAGAGCTGTAGCACAAGCAAGCCATGATCATGGGATTTAAGTAAAATAAATGGTTACCCTGTCAATTTCTGGATCTGGGTTTTTTGGTCTTTCTTACCTAGATTAATGAATAACTGTCCTTAAATTAAAAAAAAAAAACATTTCAAGGTTGTAAAAACATTCATTAGTCTTAATAGTGCTAAAAGTCATGTTGCACATTAGAAACTCTTTCTATGAAGGCATTTGTAATTTTGAAGGCACTGGCGCACTTATTTTAGTGTCTTTTGTCTACCTTTATAAAATGTGAGCAAACATATTCAGGATTGAGGCCCAGCTTTTTCCTTTCCTCAGCCCAGGTATATTATTTGCATCAAATTAATGAAACTCAGAACCAAAATGTGTGATAAGTCTTGTAGGCAGTATAGTATGACCAAAATATTTTTATTAGTAACATGTAAAATTTCTAACAGTTTTGATGATTTCTTTTCCCTTGCTGCTTATGTTTCTTATGAATGAGATCTAAAAGGTTTAAGTTATGATTCCCTATTTGTAGTTACTAAATTTAGATGTGGAATGCATTACATGTGGAGACTTTTGTCTGTGTTCACATTGACTGGTATGAGATTAAGGAACTAACAAAAATGATAAATAGATTATAGAAACATATGAGAAGGATAGCTTCTGGGTAGAATAGAAGAAGTTGATGTCACTGTAGAAAGAACATGGGTGTCCATTTGCTAATTGTCCTAAGGACAGAAGCTCTAAGCCACCTAATCACTTCCAAAGTGAAGGAGTTGAGAAAAGAGGGAAATGTGTCAAGGTGAATAAAAATTGTGTAGTGACATTTTCTCTGAATATGTTCAAATAAAAGAATGTGTCATGTTTGTAACTCATTAGGATATGTCTGAATACCTAATTGTAGTGGGAAGACAATTTTGCTGAATGTCATTGCAGTTAATTTAAGTGAAGAAACTTTATAGCAGTAAGTTAATGGGAAGCCCAGAGTAACAGTAAGATGGGCATTCAGGAGTGCAGTGAGTGGCGTCCCCAGTTACCCAATTTTGCTGGGCATGGTAGAAAGCAGCTAGGCTTTCATTTCTTCACAGTTAACTGTTTTGTTTATGAAACAGACAGATACATCATAATTTACTATTTTGCCTTCTAAATTCTGTCGTGATTTGATATTCACCAGCAGTGGGAAATCTTTGTTTCAGGAGATCTGTTTGACTGTCCAAGGTGGATTTTGGTGGCTTTTCCCACTGATTAGAAATAAGAAGTTCTTTTCTAAGACTCTGAGCTCCCCTGCTGCAAACAACCTGTTGTTAGGGTCTTGTGTTTTCTGAATGAGCAAATGTGTTGCAGTGCACATGTTCTAAACACATGGTTCTATATGTACTACAGAGAGAACTAAGATTTATTTCTTTATTCTTTTGAGAAGTATATAATACAATTGAGCTTCGTTTAGCATTTCAGATTTCACTTTAGTTTCTAGAAGGAGAAAGGACTTGTATCATTTACACAGTCTCTTGGCTTTTAAATTTATGCAGTCAGGAATAGTTTTAAATAATTCTTACACAATCCACAGTTCAGGGGAATTATTTCCGTGAGCTTGAACAGATTAGTGCCTAAATAGGGCCTTACATGAAGTTGTTTTTGTTGATGGCCGTGTAGTCATCAGGCTTGCAATAACCAGCAGGCTTCTCCATCAGCTATAGGATTTCTTGACAGATTTGGGGGGTGGATTTACCTTGCCTGTTTAATTTAACATATTTGACAGCACTCAAGCATAGGTAGTTCGAGTGTTTCATTGTGACACTTTTCAACAGTTTGTGTAAGCATGCCTTGCAATAGAAGAATAAAAACACATTTAAAAAGTAAGTTTTGTACAAGTATTTGACAGAATTACACAGTACACAGACTGAAACTTTCTTCTTGTTATGGGGCTTGATTAAATTTGACTGTTTGACTTTGGATAAACTGAAGCCAACTATAG
Organism: Ammospiza caudacuta; assembly: GCF_027887145.1. Lineage (NCBI taxonomy): Eukaryota > Metazoa > Chordata > Aves > Passeriformes > Passerellidae > Ammospiza > Ammospiza caudacuta. The sequence goes on from NC_080601.1 coordinate 12,517,777, forward strand.
CCCTTTTTGCGTTAATAATGAAATGTAGTCCCAGATCAGTCTGTTCCTGTCCTGACACCTGTAGCTACATGAGATGGTGTCCTTTGAAAAATAAAGACTAATTAAGTTTTTGGACTCTATTTAGTCTGAAAATCTGCCCTACAACCTTCTAACCAGTGGTTAGGAATTGTCTTCTAATTTCTGATCCAAATGAATTTTAATAGCTAATCCATAGCTCATTGTTGAACCAGTAATTTTCTTAAGATTGAATAGCTGTCTGTCTTTCATTGTGTTTATTCCTGTTATGTTGTCAAAGTGTAGTTATTTACCCATCAGTTTTAACTGTCTTAATTGTACTGTTTTCTTTTTATCTCCTAATGTCTCTCTTTTCTTGAGATAGTATCCTTTTAGATGGGTGTTGAATTTATCAATCATAGTATCTTTGTGCTAGTCATGTCTTGCTGTTTTCCCTGAGAAATTTTCCTGACTAGAGTTGTGTTTGTGTCTTTCTCCCAGCCACATCACGTGGATGTGTCTGATGTTCTGTAATCAGTTGGTGTCCTTGGCCATAGCTATCTCTTATGTGTGAGCTTCTAGTCTGTGTGAAGCAGAAATTCCCAATGTGCATGACTTTTCCATTTTCATGCTGTTGTACTTCATTCCATTTGTTACTTTAGTTCTTCACGTGATCCAGATCTTCCTGCATAAAGACAGCACTCAGCTGAACTGACAATTTGTTTGTCAGCAATTTTTTCAAGTTTTTGCTTTCTGTGCCTACTTCATTAATGAAAAGGGTGAGTATCCTTCAGTCAAGCTGAATCAAGAATCAAGGTCCTCAGATGCCATTTGAACTAGGCTACTAATCTCTGTTCTTGAAACTACTTGTCTGCCCTGTAGTGAATTCTTAACTGTTCTTATAATCCCTCTTTTCTTCATCCAAATGAGTAATTTTCTTTGTGGCACCATATCAGGTTTTTTCATAATCTTCCAGGGAAGCTGTTGTTGCACACTGATTTAGACTGACAGTTCAGTTTATCTCTGGCATTCTGTTCATCTCCAAGTCCTGTTCAAAACAGTCCCTGTGATTGAGGTAATATGCTTACACTTATCTAAGTTGCTTCTTGCCCCAGTTACACATCAGAGAACTATTTAGTAAGTTTTAGTTTTGTTGTGTTTAAATTCTTTAACTTGGTGTTACATGTACTGCTGCAAGTGGTTTGAAATGTTTTGTCTGTTGAAGTGGATTGTATGTTCTAATTCTTGTGAAGTCTGACATTTTTTCATGTGTTCCCCTTATACAATACTATCTTTGTTGTTACATTCACCACTATCATTCTTTATTGAAATTTGGAAGAGCACAGCTCATTTGGCTTGGGGATCATGCTGTTAAAATTATTACATAGCCACATCTAAAGAACAGTTACCACTGAACTCCTTGCTTTCAGAGTTGGTTTGGGCCATGTGAGAGATCTTGCACACTTCAGCTTTATATATTTGGAGTCATACAGAACATTGGGCTGGACTGCTGTGATAGTGCTGTGAATTCACTGCTGAGTTCCAATTCAGAAAAAACCCACAGTTTAATAATAAAAGCATTTTCTTCAATAAACGATTACGAAGAAGGATAATAAAATAGTGCAGGAAAATCAGGTGTTACCATTGATGAATAAATTACTTTTTAGTGGATTGTAGTTGAACATTTCGTGGCTACAGTAGAAAAGAGATTGAGAACTTTAAAATCACCTGATTGGCTTATGGATTTTAATCTTTTCAGCGTCATTCTGTTGGCAGAGTAGCATTCCAAGTGTTAATTGCAGCTTTAATATATTTGAAGGGCTTATTTAGTTGTGTCATTCTAAACTGTTATATCAGGCAGGTTTTGGAGAAATTCCAGCTGTTGCTCTTTCAGTTTTGTGCCTTAGCCAGGGTTCCTAGTCTTCCTCTTTAATAGGAGTCTGGAAGGGTATTTTTTGTTTTAAAATGGGGAATTAGAATTTGTTCTCTTTGATTTTTATTGCATGGTTTTATAGACAATATTATATTTTATGTATGTGTATATGTGAAAAGGGAAGGAAGATTCAAGTACAAAATACTGGTGGAGAATATTTTTTTCTTAAATAGACTTGGACAGCATTTCTGGAAACTCTCTTAGAGTGTGTCACTGAACAAAAATTACCATGAAATTGGAATGAGTTGCATTGAAATGGTTAATTTCTTCAATTTTTTTCTTTTTTTTGTTTTGTGACAGGCTGTGTGGTACAGGGGCAAATGCATGTTCCTGTGCCGGTGTGCCCTCTGGTGAACTGGGGGGCAAGATCACCAAATTTTAAATACTTATACTCTTGCTATGTACAACAGTGCAAATATGTTCTTTCTGAAACTAGACAAAACAGAAATTATTTTTAAAATACGTTAAACAGACTATTACTAAGATTTATTTGGTTTTGCTTGATAGAATACCATAAATAAAGCCTTTGTTGTTTATTGCTGCATAAAGCTGTTGGCAGTTTTCAAATTCCACGTTTTATTGAAGATTGGAAGTTCATTGCCATTGAAACACAGAATCCAGCATTAATACTTATGCACTTAGGTTGCTGGCCTGATGTTTTATAGCTAGAAGGACATACCAAGTAACTGTCAGAATTGGGATTGTGGCATAGGGACACTAAGGAGTGAATATTTTTGCTGTCACACTGTTTCTCCCTCTGCCTGGCCAGGAAGTTTACTCTGAAGTTCCTGGTGCTCCGTTGGTTTGCGCAGTGCGCGATTCCGAGTCCGTCCCACCGCAGCCTGGCGATAATGCAGCCCAGGCCCATGGCTGCCGTGGGGCTGGGGGTGCCTGGCTCCCTCTTTGTGGCTGCATTAGGGAGAAGTCAGAGACGTGTGAAAAGTAGGCCAGGGGTCGGGGCGGCGCCGTGCCCGCTGAAATTGGAAGTGACGGACACCTCCCGGCTCAGCCGCTAATTTGCCTCCATGTTAAATGCCTCCGCAGACTCATTAAAATGAAAAGTTCTTGGGTCTCGCCGACACACAGATTGAGTTATTGATGCTGGAAGCGGCCACCAACAGTAATTGCTGCCCATCCCCGAGCGAACGCCCGTCCTGGCATTCATGAGCAGCGCCAGGCTGACAGGGGTCAGGGGGGTCAACCCCACCGAAACGAGGCCGAGGAGAGGCAAAATCAGGGCTCTGTTCCTCTTTGTGCAGCTTCGCTTTTGTTGCAAGGAACTATTGAGGTGTTCAAGCTGCTTTTTAGTCCTTTGAGGCCCAATTACGTTCCCCTCATGCATCGCCATTGAAAAGTTCTGTGAGCAGAACGTGCCCGCAACTACTGCAATCTGAAAAAGTGACTTCTTACTCAGTTTGGCTGCCTAGCTGAATGTTCACCCACTGCACAAGAGCAGAATTATGTTTTATTTGTGGAGCAAATGGCATGTGGCATCTACATACGGTAGTGTAATTTGCACACAGCTTGGGAATCCAGGATGTCATGATTTTGAATTGCAGTTAGTGTTGTCTTTTTTTCTGCAGTACTCTTCTAGGAGAAAAAAGTAACAAGATAAGTATATTAGGTAACCAAACTAACTGTTAAATTTAATGCAAGTTTGGTTTTCATCCAGCAGAGAGGCTGAGGATTTTTTGCAATAAAGCTTCTCTACCAGCAGTTTTCAACAAGTGGCCTAACATGGTGTTATTGCTTCCCCCCTAGTATTATGGGAAGTCACCAGTTGCATTTAATTTTTATGGGAAATAATTTAAAGAAGATTTCATTTCTGTAAAGAAAATAGTTTTCAAATAGATTTACACGTTAAATCCATTGAATACTGCCTCTAACAGCTATATGCAAGTCTAAAATTATACCTCTGTGACCAGTGAGTTGACATATCTAATATTTTTAATAGGAATATGAAAACATCCCTGTGGGTTGTTACCAAAAGTTTATATTTCAGAAGAACCCTGCTATTCAGTTAGATAGTAAACATAGCCAATGTTTTCAGATACTGATGTTAATAAACACACAGGGTTTTTTGGTTGGGTTTGTTGGTTATGCTCAGCACGATGACCATCTTGAGGGTTTTTTCTTGTTTCACAAATACTTGAAGTTTTTAAACATTTTGTTTTATCGTATTTTGCAGGAAACAAAGGTGGAAAAGCCCCAGAAGCATCCTTGCAGTCAAGCACTGAATCCTGTATTAGGCTTCACTGAGCTTAGCATTTGTCACGCAGAGGGGCCGGTCGCCCTGCACAGGAAGGATTAAAAGTGAACAATGACTCGATTGAGAGTTCATGAGCAATTGCTTGGAGCCTATCTGCTTATCATTCTCCATGTTCAAGGTAAATATCAGCTAGTTGAAATAAGCTTATCTTTCTGATTTGTAGCAGAGTTGTGCATTTTCCAGTGGTTGAAGTAGGATTTTTTTTCCTTTGGAGTTAGTTTTGTGGACAGGTGACTTTACTGGCCTGATGTGCCATGTGGATGCTTCCCTAAAAAGAGGGACATTCTAGTGGTCATTCATTGTAGTATAGATTAGGTCTATTTTAGCAAACACTTAAAAAGAGACAATACCAGAAATGCCTAGTACATGACAGAGCAAGTTGGATGAGCAGCAGAAGTGAAGGCTTGACTTTCTGAATTTCAGTTCCCTCTGTGTGTGAATATTTAATTCCCTTTAACCTGACCCACTGAAGAACTTGCAGTGTGCATTTCCCCATGTCTTTTGATGCCCCCAGCAGCCTCGAGGTAGTGTGTCATAACTAATCTAAATTAACTTGTTGTGCCCACTTGATGGGCCAAGGTGAGGCCATGGACTACTCACAGATACCCTTGTTTTCAGTTAGTGAAGATACTCACTTGTATGTCTGTTGTCTTTCCATACACCAATTATCAAAAAACTTCTGGAGATCCAGTTATCATTAGAACTTTAACTCCCCTGTCAAATTGGGTTGAATTGAAAATATACATCCCTGGTTGGGTCTCTGTGTAAGAGTGTTTGCTGTCCCAGCTGTGCACTCCTCCTGCGTTTAAGTACACAGAGCTTTCCAGATATTTTCAGAAAATAGAGAAAACGAATTTGGTACTGCCATTTAAGTACTCGAGTATAAAAGGGTTTATATTCTCATTCCATACTTAGATCAATTACTGCTTAGTGCTTGATTTTGAGATATTGTGTGAGTTATTTACTTTCAAGAATAACAATTCAATGAACCCATTAAAATGGAGAGAGGAGGAAGCCTGGTAAGTACCCAAATTCTGATCTTTTTGTTTTGTTTCTGGTGTGAATCTGCAGTATTAGATTAAAGAATATGGCAGAGCTGTCTCTCCAAAGCCTGAGCTTGATACGTCTGCCTGGACAGAAATAGCCCAGTTTGGGGTGTACTTGCAGTCTGTAATAGATTTACAAATATTTGCAGGTAGCTGTAAGGTGCTTAGATTAGGTTATGGGAATAAACTGAAGGAAATTTCATTGAGAAATTAGGAAAGAAATTTTGACTGAATATGGTTAAGTATTACAACAGGGGCTGCCTGGGGAAGTAGTGCAATATTCATCCTTAGAGGTAGTCAGAACTTTACTGCAATGACTGAACAACCTGGTCTGATGGAGAAGTTGGTCCTGCTTTGACCAGGTAGTGGTACCAGGTGACTTCCAGAGATCTCTTCTGCTCTAAAATACTGAGACATAATGTTTTGCTGTGGAGCTTCTTCTATTTGTATTCAAGCAGTCTTGCTGCTTCTGGTGGAGACCAGCTTCTTCCCTTGTTCCCTTGAGGAGTCTGGGAGTAATATGCTTTGTTCTTTTTGCTGAAGTCATGGTTACTCCTCTGCATTTGCCAATACTTAGCATTTTAATAATAAGCAATAGCAACTGGAGAAAGTTTTTTTCCTCTCTAGATTCAAATAGAAATAATAATACAAATATACAAGTCTTTTAGTGGCTTAAAATTAAATTACATTAATTCCTTCCATGATCATAGTGATTAATAACAGTTCATAACTTACAGTAAGTAATATAGATAAATTAAGTTTAAAGACTGAAAATTATTTTTCAGCTTCCAAAGAAGAAATTTCTTTATCTTAGAAATTTTCCTGACTTTCAAATCAATACTGAGGGAGTTCTGAAAGCCATGGAAAAGTTGAGCTTATTGAAATGTTGTTAGTTCTTTGCAAGTTGCCTAAGGGCTTTTCTTCAAATGTACAAAATATGCTTGGTTTCCAGGGGTGGTGAGGAAAAAAACAGTCAAGTCTCTCTGCTTTTCCCTAGATTCATGGGGGAGGAAAGAATTAAGATCATAGTCATAAAGCTTTTGAAATTTTTATAGGAGACAATCTAAAGTGAAAAGTTTAAACCATTGAAAAAGTAGTTTCAACAAGGAAAATATATGCAGCGTGTTGGAAAAATGCATCATAAAGCAATCAACAGAGGAGAAAAAGATTCATTAGGAAGAATTGAAGAGAATTTGTGTGATTTACAGAAAAAGGAAGGAAAAGCAGATAAAGTAGAAACCAGCGTGTGTACTTTCAGTGTCTGGCATCCAGGTTAATGGTTTGCTCTCTTGGGGTTTTTTTGGAGGCTTCTTCAGAATGTTAGGAATTTGAGAGCTTACCAAGACATGAGAGAATGATAAAAACAAATGTGTCTTTATAGCTGCATGTATACATACATACCAGATTCCTTAACAGGTAACTTGAAAAAGCAAGTGGCTGCATGTGTTGATTACTGTGAAAATATTCTTACAGTAACAGCAGAAGCCAGAGGCAGTTCCATGACATTACTGGTGAGCAGCTGCAGTGTCTCAGGTTGGTACTATGCAGCACAGGGACCCAGTGGTTACCCTTTGGGTTGTGTCTTTATAGCTTTGGGACTTCTTCACTTACTTTGAGAAGTAGTCAGAAATAAGCCTGGGTTGCAGATGGCCTGATTTAATAGCAACCTCTTCAATTAAAACATTTTGTATTTCCTTTCTTGCTGTGGAAGACTTTTGCAGTAGCTTTAAGTCTATGACTTGCTCTGCATCTTCGTCCGCCTCCTTTTTCTGATCTAAGGCAAGAGGTCTTGGGCTTCAGCCACTCTTTTGTGGCTGCACTAAACAGGTTTTGTCTTCCCAGAAGTGCAGGGTTTTCATGCTGAGATCCACTTTTATTTCCAAGTAGAGTATTTCTTTGTTGTTATAGTGCATTGATGAGCATGCCTGATCAATATATGTAACAGTAATAAAGTGCTTAACATCTACTTAAACATGTTCTCATAAATTTGGTTCTTCCTTGCTGGCAGTTTACTTCCCATGTGGTTCATCACACATTTATGTATTCTTCAGAGACACCACAGAAGACCAGTATTTTAATCCTTGTAAATTAGTTGACTAAAAATGTATTAATGCCTCTTGATATGCATAAAGATAGATTAAACATCAAATTTAAAAATAATTAGCATTAATATTAAATATTAAAATGGATTTAAAGTTGCCACTGTTAGTGAACTAAAAAAAAAATCTGTTGATTTTAGTTCACTGCTCTAATTACTTTTATTCAAATACTTTATATAGATAAGGTATATATTAAGATATATTTTAAAAACTTTATGCACTTTCTCAATTTCAGGTGAAGTAGTTAACTAAATTTGAATGTATAAACTAATCTGAAACAAAATTCTAAAATCTATCAAAGGAAATTACAGTTGTCAGTAGCTGATTCATTATTTGAAAACACTGGTTCTGTTTATTGGTGATTTCCCCAATTAATGGCTGCATCTGTCTTTAAAATATGGGCAGCAACCATTTTCTTATAAGTTTGTCTGATTAAAATTCTTCCAAGGGATTATTTAAAGTTGATCTATTTCTTTATTAAAATTTCGCATTTAGTTTTAAGTAACTTTATTCTTTAAAAACCCTTTTAATTTAAATTAGAATGCAGTGTACTTTTTAAGAAAAATGAACAAAATTTTCAAGTCTCTGGCTTTTATATTGAGTGCATAAGAACAGAGCAGTCTTCAGAAGTGACTTCTAGGGAAGGGAAGTGGGAGCAGAGGCTGAGGACTGCAGGCTGGGAAGCAGAGCAGGCAGGGGCTGCCTGTCTATGTTGAGCACTGATGGAGCTCCTGGGAGAGCTGGAAGGACAGGAGAAAGGTTTTAAACCTCTGTAGTCTGGGAACATGCTGTGATTTTTAGGAACCAGTTCTGCTAGATGGAGCTACCTCTAACATGCCTGGTCTTTGGAGATCACAGCCTTGATATATAAGAAAGCACCATAGGGAGAACTATGGTTACAATGCCAAACACAGAGTTTGGAGAAGCATTGAAGATACTTTTTTTGCACTCATACAATTTTTCTGATTAAAAAAAAAAAAATTGAAGAGCAAGTGCCAGTGTTGTATTCAAGCTGTGTCAGTTGTACTGAGGTTTAATTCACATAACAGAGCATGTTAAATCATTATGAAGGTTTGTGATAGGCAGGAAGGTGAAATGTGCTTACTGGAGTGGGGGATTTTGCTGTATCTGCATTTTAAAGCAAGAAAAAGTAATTCAGAGCTACCACATAAAAATGTCAAGGTATGCCTTTTTCATAAGGAAGGCATGTCTAACATAAAGAGCTCTGGTACAACTTTCATCTTTGATGGAAAGAGCCTAGTGGCATCAGCACCAGGAGGGAGGCAGGTGAAGGGGCTCTTCTGACTAAGATTCTTCTTACTTTTATATTGAATTTCTTGGAGTTTACAAGCATGGATCAGAGTAGCTAGAAAGAAATGCCTCTAGCACCGTGCTTCTGCTAGGACAAATCCCTTTAAAGGATTTTGTAGTCTGCAATAGAAATGTTTTTATGTGCAACACCTGTATTATGAACTCAGAAAGCTATCAAACAACTTGACTGCTATAGGCCATATTGGACCTTCCTTTGTGGAGAAAGAGAGCATACAAGTAAGTAAAAAATTATAGGCATCATTAGGCTTTTGTATTTGTCTTCTTACACTGACTGCTGTCTCTGCATTTCATAGAGCTGGTTTTTATGGGTCACACAAATCTTTTCTTAGATCAGAAGACTTAATGAAATGATATCTGTATCCTGGCATTGAGTTGCAAGCAGGTTAACTCGGGTTTTAGTGATTAGTAACACTGCAGTGTCACGCACAGTACATTTTTAAGATTTATCCATGTTAATATTCATATTTGAAGCGTGCTTTCAAGTAGACTTAAATTTCTAACCTGGTGAGATTTTTAATATCCTGTGCTTCTTTGAAATACATTTTATAGTCTTAAGTTATTTTCTGTGACTGGAAGAAGCAGTGCTTTGAATAATTTATATTTTTGATCAAAGGCTGGATATGATACATTGTAAGGTGTTGTTCTGTTTTAACAATTTGTTTTATTATTAGCTTTTGAAATTTTTATTTATTTTATTAATATAAAGTTTAATTTTAAACAGAAAACCATTTAAGTGTTATCCTGTCTGTAACAGTTGTTCACACTTGTAGAAATCTACAATGCATGCAGTGTATCATGGGGCAGACTAGGAGACAAAATCAGAATTTGAAGTCCCATCAGCTTTTTTCTCATCCGTGTCTTACACTGCGGTGAAGTCAGGAGAATGTTCCACCCTTACTCTGATGTTTTGTTGAATGTTGTAACTTGGTAATGCAGTAAAATGCACATTACAGAGCAGTTTGTATGTTTAGAAGTCTAAGATACTGTAATTCTCAAGGCTGGATAAACAGGCTGGAAGTGATCTAGGATCTTGAACAAGCTCACCAGTGTGTCATAGCTCATTTATTGATCATGTGTATTATTTTGCCTCACGAGTTCTTTGCAGTTTGCAGGTGGAGGTTAGGAAATAGTGGAAAGGAAGCTTTGCTGTGCCTGAGGTCTCTGGGTGCTGTGTTTCAGTGCACAATACACTGCACTTACACCTTTGAAGGTTATGTGAGATTTGTGTATGTATGTTTGTTAGCTGTACTGCAGAGTGACAACTGCAAGTGTCATGGAAAAGAAGAGATTAATTGCATCATCAAGTAGTGTAGTGTCACAAGATCCTAAAACATGATCCTCCCTTTGCCTGTCCTGTTCCCAGGGGAAGATGCAGTGGTGTGAATGTCTGAGAGCTGGAGCTCTGGGGGTGGGGATATAAGCCTTGGAGCAAGATGTTCTTTAGGCCTATCCTTCATTATTTCTTGTTCATTTACTCAGTATTTATTGACCAGGAAGAGCAGCAATGAAGCATCCTGTGAGTTCAGGGCCTTCATTTGCCCTCTTAACATCCCAGGTGGATGGAAGCCAAGTCTTTCCATGCTTGGCTCCCACCCCCATACCTGGCAGCTTTCAGATGGGCACTAATGAGTCCTGAAGTGCTGAGGATGAATTGCAGTACTGCAGTAAAGGATACAGTTAGGTATCCTAGGTGGAGGCAATTAAAAACTCTTTCGTGAAGTAATCCCAAACTTCCTCAGAATTTTCCTGTTGTCTTTCCTGGGTACTCACTAAGAAGAGTTCTGCTTACAGTCTTAGGAAGTAAAAATGCAAGAGTGAAATGATTTTTTTCCCCCCTCCTTTCTTTGTGCAGTTCAGGTATTACCTGTAAGATGAAAGCAGGCTACTGTGGAGCTTTACATTACAAAAATAATGAAATTGTAGTCTGTTCTTGCTTTGAATAAAAATCTTTGCCTATAGAAACGGAACAAAATACAAAGATGCTATTTCTTTGAGAACACAGTTATCTATTTTGGATTTTATGTGGGAAGTGTTTTTCATAAATCTTGTAATGCAATCCATCTTAATAAATGAAGGGGAAAAATGTATTTCATGTCACTTTTAGTATAAAATGTTGGTATACCTGTAGTCATGCTTCAGTGTTAGTTTACAGAGAATTATACTGCTTTAAAAGATGCCAGACATGCACAAAAATGTTGTTCTTTTTGTTCTGAGCTAGGAGAAGCCATGCTTTAAGGGTTCCTTGAATTGCTCATCTAGTAAACTGAAAAAACATTGCATTCAGTGATGAGGGTAGGAAAATGGATGAGTGACTGTAAGACACTGATCATAAAGTACCATAAAAATTTTTAACATGTGGAATGTTCCTGAAGATAAGAGGGATTTATAACACCAATTGTGAAAGATAACTGTATTCATTCAACAAAATCAGAAAGACAGTATTTGTACATATGCTTTTGTACAGTGGCTTTTGCTTTAAATATTAAGTAGAATTACCTGTTCTCTGAGCAGGTAAGGATTTCTTAAATGTGAATACTGAATGTTTTGTGATGTCTAGCAAAATATTCAAACTACCTTTCAATTTATGCTGGGAAGAAATATCTAGAAAGAGAGGAGGGTGGATGGAGGAGCTGTTTCAGTTGTGCAGGATTCCTCTTGGTTAAATCAGAAACAACTAAATAACCTACTGTTACTCTAGCACTGGATCTTGTTTCTTGTGAACAGTCTGTACAGATCAGGACTATTTAACTTGGGCATTACTGAAATACTCTTTGAAGACTACATATTAAAGAAAGCACTGCTCTGTGATGCCAGTGTTTGGGTAAATGGTGTATTTCTCAGGATAGTCTCTTATTTGTAACCAGAAGAAGCACAGTTGCATTACTTTGCTGCATTGGACAGTGCACTAGGTGTGCTTTATTAACCAGATGAGGAAATCTGCAAGTCTGCTACTTTCAGTACAGTAGGATCAAATTTCACAAGTGTTTAATTGGCACTTGTCTGAATTACACAGTGGATGTTACAGCAGAGTGATGCAGTGGGCTCTGTCTGCACAAGGTTTTAATCAAGTTTTTCTGCACATATTTCAAGCAAGGTACAAGAGGACACTAATGTTCTCATCACTCTGCAATTCATGTTTGCTAGGTTTGACAGGAAGCCCAAGAATCTGTTTGAAGACACTCTTGAGTTTCCTGGTCAGGTTTCTTTCCTTAGAAAAACTGAAATTTTTATTGTGACCTATTGTGACTTATTTATGAATAACTGAATTTGTAAAAGCTTCTGCTGGCCCTGACTGGCTGCTGACTTATCTTGCCAACACTGAGAACAGGGTTCTCACACAGAACCTTGCTATAATTTGTGCCAGTGCAAGTGATAATTTGTTCACAGCTCTTCTCTCTGTATTTGATTCATACCTTGAGGATTTAGAGCCAAGGTGGTGGACAGAAAGAGATTAAAATTGTGTATGATAAAGCTGAAGGAGATGGGTAAAGATGTTCTCATCTGATACAGTAATCACATAGCATATTCCCAATGAGGCAGACAGTGTTCATCATTTTTATTCTGGATGTTCTTTACTAAGAAGAAAATGGATGTTTTTTCTGAATGCCTAGATTCAGAAAACCACTTGAATAATATGATCAAGAAAGAATGATGTTTAACTCTGCTACTGCTGAGAAACTGAGGGCTGCTTGGAACATGATGCAGCCCTATTTCTGTTCTGTGAAAGCTCGTTTGGATGGATGTTAGTGTCATTTACTGAAATTAAATTTGCAAACAAGATTTACTTTAGCTGTGTTTTGAAGTACTAATGCATACAGAGATCAAAAAAACCAAGAGATTTTGGAGTTATTACTGCTCTTCCATGAGACTGTGAATCTATAAAAAAATTACTTCAGAAAATTAAAAAATTGCATATTAAGTATGTTCAGTCATGCATAAAATTATTCTTGTTGTGGTTATCAGGCCATCAGCATTTTGGTTTTCTGAACACATAAATGAGAGAAACTTTCTTCAGAAAATTCTAACCAGTTACACCACTGCTTTCCTGCCCTACCTTGAAAATAGACAATATATTTCTGTTTATATTGATTATATATGGTTAGAAGATCTGCTGTTAAGGTACAAAATATGTCAGCTGGGTATTTCTGGAATAAAATTATTAACTCAGATTTCTGTTATAATCTTAGGGGAGGAGATTGCCTTGTCTACTTGAGTTATATTTATAACTGTTGTTGTCATGTTTTGCCTATAAAACTCCTGAGCAGTTGTCAAAGAAATGCTAACTTGTATTTTTTGTGTCCAGGTCAAAAGCCAGACAGCATGCTTCATGGTACAGGAATGAAGACAAATTCTGACCAAAAGAAACAAGCAAATGGAGTAACACTTGCTCCAGAGGACACCTTACCTTTTCTTAAATGCTACTGCTCAGGACATTGTCCAGATGATGCTATTAACAACACATGCATGTAAGTGTTGCATTCAGGATAGAGAGGCTCTTTGAAGAATATAATTTTGGATTTTGAGAGAGCAAACTGCTTCTGGAGGCTGACCAAGGTTTTCTGAGGTGGTCTGACCATAATTGATTATGTTCTGTGAGTGCTAAAAGCCATGGTCATCTCTGTTTTCACCACACCTTAGAACAATTTACAACTGGTCATTTTAAGCCTAGCAACTGCTTTGAAGGACAGAGGTTTTAAGTAACCCTGTGGTATTTTATAGCTGGGGGAGTATTAAGTGACCCAAATTTAAGCCTTCTGACATGACCACCTGTTTGCTTATTTCTTCACCTAGTAGTCAAAAAGGTAGTGTAAACAACATTTACTGAGAATTCTTCTTGTTACATGTTCAGTAGTTACAGACTATGAAAGAAAGGCAGGAGAAAAGAAAGAAAGAAAAACCTGTGGACATGTAGAGACAGGAGGGAAGTTTTATCTTTGACAGGTACAAGAATCCTAACAGACTCATGCATGGGTTATGTGCTTGCTTAAGGTGGGTTTTTTCATGTTTTGAAACGTCCTTGTTTTTCTTTTTTTTTTCTTTCCATTTGCAATTCCGTGTTCAAGGCTCTTCTGTTGTCTTCCTTAGGAATTAATATACACAGTTGAAAACATATTACTTGCTCCTGTACTTTGAGTCTTCACTTTAACATAGGTTTCAGTTTCTCTGAGGTGTCACTTGGCAGTTTCTGTGGAACCCAAGGAGGTAGAATAAACACTGCTCTCTTTTTAAATATAAACACAGGCAGTAACTTACAAACAGTTTTGAACTGAGAAAATGTTCCAGTATTTTGTCTTTCAAGCCTCTTGGTATTTTTATTGGTTTGTAATGCCCTCTAGTGTGTGCAGTGTGTATATGCCTTACTAATTTTTGTCTGACCTAGCAACTGATCGGCCATTGTGCTGATAATAAATCTATCAGTTAAAAACACACAGTGTCTACGTGCAGGGTACCTTATGGCATTGTGCTTTCCACATCTGCTTTTCTTTGAATGAGTGTAAATAGATTTTTGGCAAACAAAATTATTTCTAAACTTGTTTTCCTTAATATCTGTGTTGAGAGGAATTCTTAATGGGTTCATGGTCAACTAATGCTGAATATTAAATGACAAACATTCTGGTAAAGCACACGTGATATATTTCTTGCAGAACTAATGGGCATTGCTTTGCTATCATTGAGGAGGATGAACATGGAGAACCCACACTTGCTTCTGGCTGCATGAAGTATGAAGGTTCAGACTTCCAGTGCAAGGTGAAAAAATGAGATTTATACCAGAGCCATACTTCTATTTCATTTTTGTGCCACTCCTTTTTTTTTGGTCTAAGAGCAGTATTTATTTAACTGGTTAACTGGTATATGGTTAACTGGTTTTGACTAAGCTCAAGACTTTTCTCATGTATGAAATAGCAACTTAAGTAGAAACCATCTGTTTCTGTGAAACAATTGAAAAACGTCTCATGAAATATAAAAAAATGCAAGATGAAATGTAGGCTCAGAGATTAGATGCTGTCTGTCTGCCACTGCAGAGTGATCTCATACATTAAATGGTGTGGTTGAAGTCCTTTTAAATAAAATAGCTTACACTTTTGTCTGTGCTGTGTTGTAGCTGTAGTATCTCCTGTCCCTGTTTTAGCTTTAAAATCTGAGTGTTCATTAAATTCTCCTTCAACAGGACTCACCTAAAGCGCAGCTGCGCCGAACGATTGAGTGCTGCCGCACTGATTTCTGCAATCAGGATTTGCAACCAACATTGCCCCCTCTTGATAGTACAGGTAAACACCACTTTATGTTCACACTGCTGAGAAGTGCTGTGTAGGTTCTGTTCTTGATCAACAATAGAAATAAGGGAAAATGTAATTACAGTATTGCACAAATCTGGGTTTTGCCTTACTCAGTAATTTTTATATGAAGATCTGTACTTCTCTTCATTTTCTATTTTCAGTTTTCCTTTTTTGACACTTTCAAGTTAATCTTTTCCTCAATCAGTCACTCATGGCATTTTCGTTCTTGTTCTTAGTGCGTTCATATCTTGACTGCATGTGATCTTCTGTTTTTATTCTGTTTCCACAGTCTGATCTCTTTTTAAAATGTTTTTCTTAATCTCTGCTGTGCTTTTACCATTATGAATGCCATCGTAAAAAAACTATGCAGACCTTGTTAACACCTCTTCATTGCAAATTCATTCTCTTCTTTCTGTTGTTCCCAGTGAAAATAGTTTGTTTTCATGTGCTTACTCATTCATTGCTAGGCAAGTTGTACTGGTCTAACTGTTGCTTTATATCTTCTCTAAATCCTTTATTTATTTTCTAACAAGCTAGTAAGACTCAACCAAAACCAACAACTCCAAAATCTCAAGCTGAATTTTTTTTTGTCATCCAAATGAATTTATCTTTGCTTTTGTGGTATAAATACTTATTTTGATATACAATATATGAAACCATACCTAAATAAACTGTTTACAATATATGTTTAATTAATAGACTTTGGAAACTCTCTTTTTTTTCCTTTCTATTTTTTTTCTTCCTTTTTTTTCTTTTTTTGTCAAATAGATGGACTTTTTGATGGCAGCATTCGTTGGATGGCAGTGTTGATTTCTATGGCAGTCTGCATAATTGTCATGGTCATCTTACTTAGCTGCTTTTGTTACAAGTAAGAAAGCACTTTCTTTATTGGAAGCATTTTTAATTTTGCAAATCAGCGTAAACAGAACAGTTATTTTGCTAATGTACTCAGTTATAATCATATGTAGATTGGAAACAGTTATAACCTAATTTCACATTTCTGTGGGTAGCAGTTTCCATCACTAGGTAAAATGAAATGTTCACAGCAGGGAATTTAAGTGAGTTTGATCCTTTCCTCTGGGTACAAAGTATTTACAGTTTTGCAAGCTACACATAACTTCAATGCTAAAGCAGCTGGTAAACAGGAGTATCATCGTGGTCATTATGCTTTTGGGTCTTCAGTCACTTTCAATAGCTAAATTTCATCTGCTGCTGAGATTTTCTGCTGAGTTTCAAAACTAATTGTCCAGCTGAGCTAAGGCAGTTCATTCAGGTGCTTCTGTTAGCACCAGCCCTGTGCTGGAGGTGATCAGTGTTCTAGAAGTTTCCAAGGCTTGTGTCAGCCTCAGCTGCTGTGGTTCAAGGTTCCGTCTGTTCATTTAACCCAAAATCAGCAATGTTGTGCTGGTAACTGTGGCTGAGAGTTGAGTATTAAAAATGGTGGGTTTCCCCCTTGCTGATAATCAGCTGACAAACCTGTACATGCATTACAAAAGCTTCTTAACATTAGAAAGCTATATAAGTTACATTTCAGGAAAAGAAAAAATACAGTAACATCTGCTTCTCTGTTTTTTCTTTTGAGAAAGTGTGAATATTTAAATAGCTCCTTTCCTAGATCAGTTTGTTACATATTTTGAGTGTTTTGGAGTTCATCTTAGCTTGTGTTACTTTTGCAGACATTACTGTAAGTCGATGGCAAAGAGGCACTGTTATAATCGTGACCTGGAACAAGATGAAGCATTTATTCCAGCTGGGGAGTCATTAAAAGACCTTATTGACCAGTCACAAAGTTCTGGGAGTGGATCAGGACTGCCACTGTTGGTTAGTCATACACTTGAGATTTTTCTTCACTGAATTTCTCTCCATCACATGCAAAGTTTGGTTTGGATCTAATGCCTAGAAGAAAGCTGTTTGTTCATACAAAATGCTGATTATTTTATAGGCCATTATGATGACAGTGAAGTACAAACTGAACATGTTTAAAGCCCATCTTCACATAGTTAATTAAAGTTAAGTGCCAGATATGTTAAAAAAAATCTGTTGGCATCAGCAGAATTCAAAGAAACCTTAGAGCCTACAGCTATTAGGATAAAAATACAAGAAATGGCTACTATAGGTATCAAATTGAGTGAACTCAGAGATTTTTCTTTCTTAGTATCAACTGACCATTAAAATAGAAAAGCCAGAGAGGGACTTCTTACAAGGGCATGTAGACACAGGATAAGGGGAAATGGCTTTAAACTGAGTAGGTTTAGATGGGATATTAGAAAGAAATTCTTCACTGAGGATGTTGAGGCACTGGAACAGAAGCTGTGAATGCTCCATCCCTGGCAGTGTTCAAATCCAGTCTGGATGGGGATTTAAGCAACCTGTTCTAGTGGAAGGTGTCCCTACCCATGACAGAGGACTTGGAAGTAGATGATCTTTAGGGTCCTTTTCAACTCAAACCTTTTGTGATAATTATTCATAATTTTGTTCATTCACCATCCTATATAATACTGGCATAAAAATCAGCCAATGAGACAGATGACTATTTATAAATCAGAAATAAAATGCAAGAGAACATAACCTTCAGTTAGAAGTTGAGATGACTTAAATAGTTTTGGGGTTTTTTTTATAGTTTGGAGGCAGCAATAATGAGTCCAATTTTTTTTTCTTAGGTTCAGCGCACTATTGCCAAACAAATTCAGATGGTGAGGCAAGTTGGAAAAGGACGATATGGTGAAGTGTGGATGGGCAAATGGAGGGGTGAAAAAGTGGCAGTCAAAGTGTTTTTCACCACAGAAGAAGCCAGCTGGTTCAGAGAAACAGAGATTTACCAAACTGTTCTCATGAGACACGAAAACATCCTCGGTAAGGCAGCAGAACATTGCTCGGCCGCTACAGGGTGCAGGAGGAGCTCTTACTGGGTGGCTTGAGGGGTCTTCTGTGGAATCACCAGATGGATTATTCCCTTATTATGCTCTAATGAAATGTTACTCAAAGTGTAGAATTTTGCTGCTTTTGGTTGGAAATATATCTGCAGTCTCTTTTCTGGAAGGCTGGACTGGTAGCCTCACATAGAGTTAGAATCAGAGGTTC
Source organism: Ammospiza caudacuta (assembly GCF_027887145.1). Taxonomy (NCBI): domain Eukaryota; kingdom Metazoa; phylum Chordata; class Aves; order Passeriformes; family Passerellidae; genus Ammospiza; species Ammospiza caudacuta. The sequence continues at coordinate 12,535,809 of NC_080601.1, forward strand.
TACATGGTTAGTTTTCATAAGGACAACATGTATTTTCTGCTACAGTACAAGAAAATACAGAATTAGCACTAAATCTACTACACAAAAATTTTATGTACAAATAAATAGTAACTTTGTTTATACATTTCATAGGTTTCATAGCAGCAGATATTAAAGGCACTGGCTCCTGGACACAGCTTTACTTGATCACGGATTACCATGAAAATGGATCATTGTATGATTTTCTGAAGTGCACTACTCTGGACAACAGGGCTCTGCTCAAACTGGCCTATTCTGCTGCGTGTGGCCTGTGCCACCTGCATACAGAAATCTATGGGACACAAGGCAAGCCTGCAATTGCACACAGGGACCTGAAGAGTAAAAACATCTTGATAAAGAAAAATGGAACCTGCTGCATTGCGGACTTGGGTCTTGCAGTCAAGTTTAACAGGTAACAAATCCTCTGTCATGGGAGAACTTTCATGTCATTTTTTTATTTTATATACCAGATACCCAGTTTAAAAAGGCAGATGGAATCATTTAGTTGTTTGCTTTCAGGGTTTTTTTTCCAGTTTTGAGGGTAAAATGTAGTTCTTGAAAGCTGGTAAACATCACAATAAAAATAGGTTGTTAAGAAACAATGAAAGTACCCTTATGGAAAATAAAAGTTTTGTAGAGGAAATGGACACTAACTTTTTTATTCAAAACTAGCCTTTCATAGTAATTGCAGTCATGTAAATTCTTCATAGAAAATTTGAACAGCATATAGGTAGTTGAAACTTAATTGAAGATGTCATACTTTAATAATATTATTAAATACTTTTATTAGTTTAAGTTCTATGGAGATAGAGAATTGTCTTTTTAGTGGCTGTGCCATACAGGATTTCATACCTTGTAACAGTCCACAGTTCAGTAACTTGCTAATGTTTTCATCTAGTGACACCAATGAAGTTGACGTTCCCTTGAACACCAGAGTGGGAACGAAACGTTACATGGCTCCAGAAGTCCTGGATGAAAGCCTGAATAAAAACCATTTCCAGCCATACATCATGGCTGACATCTACAGTTTTGGGCTGATCATCTGGGAAATGGCTCGGCGCTGTGTCACAGGAGGTAAACTTTTCAATATTCTGTGTAAAATCTACCAGGCCCTTCCCTCACTCTAGCAGTGCTTCACCAGGAAATAATATAATTAGGTTACTGTGTCATTAGGCCTCTATTCTTTAAAAGCAGTAGTAATAGTCTGATAAATATTTTTGTGACTCATCCTGGCTTTTCTTTTACTCTTCTTTTGTATCCTTATGCATCTTCACCTGTATTCTTCCATCTTATATATCTATGTGCTTCTTTGTAGCATGAAGTAAATTAGAAAAAGCTAAAGCTAACATTTGGTATCAAAATCAAAGGCATTACAAGGAATTATCACAGCTACTAAAGTTAATAATAATAATATTGGAGCTTTTATGCTAAATTGTTGTTGTAGTGAAATTTTTGGATTTTTACCACAGTAAAACAGCATGGCAGAAAGTTAGTTTTTGTTCCTAGCTAAAGAAATCCAAGAGTAGATATGTAGATTTATTTATTTTATTTGTTCTTCATCTTTCACAATGATCTCCAGGTATTGTTGAAGAGTACCAGTTGCCATATTATGACATGGTGCCAAATGATCCATCCTATGAGGACATGAGAGAAGTGGTGTGTGTCAAACGCCTGCGCCCAGTGGTATCGAACAGGTGGAACAGCGATGAAGTGAGTGTGCTCAGAGAAAAAGCTGCTTCAGTTTCTTCATTAATATAGAGTGGCATTTTAGTTTAATAAATACTAAAATGTTGTAAAGTAGGACTGCATTCCCATATTCTGATACTTTGAAAACCTCATAGCAATAATAGGAGAAAGACATGCTTGAGATCAATTCAAAATACTGTACTTTTTAATGTATCTTTTCAGTAGTCTGAGGGGAAGATACCCTTAAGCAGCATGCAAGTATATGAATACTGCTCTACTTGACATCATGTATTTTAGATAGTGAAATATATTCAGAGTTTAATTGGAGCAAAAACTTAAATTATTTTAAAATTCATTTTATTAGTCTTAATGGATATAGCTTTTTGGTTTGTGGCATAAGATATTTCATGAAAGGTAAAGCAGTTCCTTTGTGGAATTCCTCTTCCCTTTTTTCCTTTTTTACTGTTACATCCCAGGACAGTTAGGGATAAAACTAAATACTCTCATTTATATGTGTTTTTAAAGGGCCACAGCTTGAACACAGTAAAAAAGACATAACTATTTCACATAGCAAATTAAATATGTCATATCCATTCTTCCCCAAGTCCCTGACTTCTATGAATTCCCAGTTTTGACCTTTTTTTTTTTTTTGACTGCTGAAAGAACTTTCGTCCCACCTTCATTTTCCCTGAAAGAATTTTCTATGGTTTTGCAGCCATATATGTGGAGTTATTTCTGTTTATTGCTGCCATATTTGTATCACTGTACTTGAAATTCTGGTAATGCATCATTGAGAAAATCAACACTTCCATTAGTCCCAGCTACCATAATACTAGGCAGTGAGGGGGTGGGATAAGAAAGATTGGCATGTGGATGTTGGGTTTGGGGTGTTTTGGGGTTTTTTCCTTCAGTAGATCTCTTTATAAAAATAGTTTTCTACCAACAGTTTTGCAGAAAATTTGGAAGTTGCATGTTTTTGAACTTGAAAGTTCTATAAATAGAGCTTGACAGCGAAGCAGAAGTATAACTTTGGATGTAACAGTTGTTTCAATAGCATGCCTTTGTTTTTTCTTTGTTTTTTCTGCAGTGTTTAAGAGCAATATTGAAGTTGATGTCTGAGTGCTGGGCTCATAATCCTGCCTCAAGGCTCACTGCCTTGAGAATCAAGAAGACACTTGCCAAGATGGTGGAATCACAAGATGTAAAGATTTGACATAGGAAATTGACTTTGGAGAGCAAAGCTGGACTCCCTAGATCTTTTCACTCAAACGTGGGTGAGGAAGATAATAACAGAGAAGAGGAAATAACTGAGATTCAGTATATTTTCTCAGCACACTTCTACAGGCTGCTAATGAAATCTTTCAGTACTTCATAGACCATGATGCTGAGAGCCTCTATACACTACGTGCTACATATATGGACAGCCTTGAGAAAATACACGTTTTGTTTTGGTTTGAGCTGCATTGAGACTTCAATCATACTTAGTGAGTCTCCAGTAAAACTCTGGGTACTGAATTGAATGTTCAGATTACAGTGCTTTCTGTGAAAGCCTAACAAGCTATATGGATTCAACAGAGATGGAGAATATAAGCTTTTTTTTTTTGCCTTCTACCTGATAAAACCTAGTCAATCCATACCAAGTTCTGGTGAAACAGCCTGTAGGTTATTAATCTGTTTGTGATACTACTCAGTTTAACAGTTCTTTATGCCTTTATGTGTGTGCCAGGATTATTTTGCTGTCATTTGGAATATATAAGAAACCATTTAAATGAACAAAGTTTTATGGTCAGGGCTCCATGCATTTTGTGGCTCCACAATCAGAGATTTGCTACCGAATCTTTTGCCATTAAGTTATCTTCAGAAATCTCCGTTTCAATTTTTTTTTCTGTTTTTTATTTGGTCTCAAGGAGAACTGCAAAAATGTGAACCATTAAGTAATTAAGAAATGGCTACCTGAATCTGTAAGGAGTTTAAAACAATCTCTTCTAGAGATGTAGGCTGCTTTGGTCATCTCACTTGCAGTCTAGAGAGAGCTTCATAATTGGATCCCTGATATATGTCATATTTTTTTCACAGTGCCACATGCAATCAGCATTTTTGCCATAGAATACTTTACATCTTAGCAGAAAGACTGATGGTGATGTGTTTTGCCTTCCTGCTGTATTGGGACTCTGATAGGTGTCTGTCAGGCTCTGAATGTCTTCCCATGAAGGAAGGGATTTGTCAGCTCTACCCTGTGCTCTTTCATCATTTGACAAAACTAGGCAGAAGGTGAGTTTTTAAAGGCTTGAGAGCAAGTCTGGTCTACAGACACAAAAGAGGGAAGGCAGGAAGCTCTGGGTGGTCCAAAGATGAGAGAAAGCAGTAAAGGGTCAAGACCAGGAGAAGTGAGTATGTGAACTGTTGAAGATCAGATCCACAGCGTGCAGAAGATTTGGAGCTGGGTTGCTCTGATGTAGACACAGGAGGCCACATCTGTGGGCCACTTAGTGGAAGTCAAGATTTGAGACAAGGTAAATCAGTGGGTGTTGCAAGTTCTAGTTGAGTTTGGGAGGAATAGCATTGAAATTAAATCATGAAGATACAGTAAGTTAGCACAATTGTGAAACTTGTTTTTATTGTGCCAACTGTTAAACCTGCATGAGAAACTGAAGTTCCGCCATTTTCACCACTGACCCACACAAGGTGTATAGAAGCCAGAACCCTCCATGAGGTTACTGTAAAGTAGAATTATTGATTTATAACTCCTTTGGCACTTCTACTTGGAAGTTAGAAAATAGTACCATAACTCAAGTTGAAGCTTCAAAGCATGAATCGTCTGAAGATTGAACACACAGTATTGGAACCATTGAGTCTATTTGATAATTTAAGTGCCTATAATTTTGTACTGTAAATCTTGTTCTAGATAACTTTAAAAAGGGAAATTATTTATACAGTGTGTTTTGTGCTTTAGTAAAAAAAAACAATAAATACCCAGTCCTAGGTACATCTGTAAAATTAGATATATGCACACACACACGCCATAGTTGAGATTTGAAGAAAAAAGTTAAGAATACCAGAATTGATGAAATTGTTAAAACTTCAGATTGATTTATGCCAGATTATTTGTTGTCTTAAAATATTTACATAGAGAATGTTTTGATGTGTTTAAATTTCCCTTGAAAATACAACTGATACAAAGCAATGTAACACAGAAGTAATGTGATTTGTGTACAATTACAACCTTTTAGCATGTTACCTTTTTGTTTTAATCCTGTAGTTCCCATAATGTAAATGGTCCGGCAAAAGATTGCAGTATTTTTATTTTCTATTGTGATGTACAGACTTTATTTAACAGTTCTACATATTTTATAGAAAACTAGCTATTTCAAGGGACTTTTTTAAATAAAGTCATTACTTTTGTTTAGTAATGCTTTAAGTATTAATATGTATTCTGGCTGAGAAGTTCATAGGTATGTCAACTTTAACTTATTTGAAAACAGCAAGAGATTTATGATATTGTGCCACAATCCTCATGATAAAGGGCTCTTAAAAAAAAGTTTCTCCGTCCATTGCCAAGAAATTTATGATGATTTTGAAATTGTTAATCATGTCTTCGCACATAATTTTTGCACAGGTAGTTGGAAAATTTTTGGTATAAGCCCAAAAAAGTAAGGGATAAGCTTTTGTTTTTTCTTCTCTAGAATTTTTATCAATAAGAAGGAAAAAAATGTTTATGTAGGTACCCTGCTAGCTTAAACTTTCAGAGCATGAAGATCTGTCTAAATTAACCCCATCCTATGTAGAATATTGTGTCATTTCTTTTAGAATTTGCCACATCATTTGCTGTAAACATGTTTTGTGAATTTTTTTAATTCATTTTTTCTAGCTCTTCAGGAAGCCCCTTTTGGAAGTATGAATTTCAATAATTTGTGAATTTTCACTTATTTTCTTTTCCATTGTTAAGTATTGCAAGGCAGCAATAGGATGGTTAGACACCTTAAGACCTAAATTGATTTTCAAGTTTACTTTTAACATAGAGGGAGCCTACTGCTGCAAAGATGAATTTTTTTGAGAGGGAAAAAATCTTTTTTGCCTTAAACCTAATTTATCAGCACTTCAGTTACTCTGTTCATACTCAAGTGTATCATGCATGTGTAGTTCTTGCTTTGCTGAACAGCAGCTGCCTTGATTCTGATGCTCAACAAAACATTAACACTAAAGAATGTCTATACTGATACTTAATCATTTTGGGGAAAAAATGTGCTCTAAGCCAGCCCATTAATTTTTACCTAACTAAGTATAATTAATGCAGACTCCAAAGGTAAGCAGTTGCTTTATGCAATCCTGTAGTGTTCAGAGGAAGCCTTTAAGTTCACAGAGGGTAATGAGATTCTTCTGTTGGACTTTGATTAATCTCATTTTTGGAGGTCAAAGTTTTAAGCATTTGTCATTTGAAAAAATGCCCTCCAGAACTGGCAAATGTGGTTGGTTTTTTTGTTTGGTTGATTTTTGGTTTTTTTTTAAATACAAAAATCAAATGTGTGGAAAATACCTTGAGAATACCAAGACACTGCTTTGGAAGTTCTTAAACACTCAAATGGAGGGATTTTTGTGTTTATTGAACCTGTTCCATGTGATTTTATATGGAAATAATTGGAGTTACTTCATTTGTTACAGCACCTAAAAGGAACGTTTTTGTGTTCCTGGTTAACTTGTAAATTCCACCAGAAATATGGTATTCCTATAGAGAAAATTTGGCTTACATTCTGAGTTTATTCTGAATTTTACTTAATAGAATTTTTCCTCAAGAAACAGTTTTCCCAATATCCATAATTTCTTATGAATTGTTTTCTTTATTAGCCTTTTTTGAGGTCTTGAATGAAATGTAAAATTAATATTTTAACTTACCTCCATAATAGTCTAGAATCAAATTTTAGATCTTGATCTAAATGACCATTTGAATGTGTTTAAAAAACAAATAATTTGGATACATTTCAACTACTCTGTCTTAACAGACTGTATTTTAATGGTCTAAAAGTGTTTGAAGAGCAGAGATATAAAGTTAATAAACATTCTTTTGCTATTGCAGATATTTTTAAAGGGAAGTTACATGCTCATCTTCTGTGAAATGTTAGAATGATTTAGCCTTTGCTCCCTCTCCTGACAGTGCCTCTGAGTTAAATCTTCATCCTGTGCTCACAGTCTTCATTCCTAGTAGGGGTGATGTCTAAAAGCAGCTGGCAGTGTTGCACAGTCCAGTCCTTATGGAACCATGGTGCTCAGCCTTGGTTGTACAGCAGAAGTAGAGGGCACATTACTTCTGGTTTTTTGACAAATCTAATGTAATTGTTGCTTTGTGATATTTTACTGTTTAATGCAATTATAGAAGCCCACATCATGTAGTGTCATTTGTGCTCCGACATGACGTGCCCAAAATGAAATGTACTATATTGTATACAAGAAAAATAAATAACATTGTAGTTAACCTGGAGAAGATGTAAATAAAATATGAAAGAAGAGTGGAACAAGACAAATGGTCACACTCTTGTGTGTGTTATATGCCAGAAGTGTAGAATACTACTTTAAAAATGTAACACACTAATGTATTTTGTACAGCATCTGCTTTAGAAGGTGCCTTATTGAGTTTACCATGAATTGCTTGTTCTGTACACAGATTATGTCCAATGTATCATTTTTAAGTAAATAACCTTATTTTAGTACACATTAGTAATGTGTTTTGTTACTATAAGATTTTGCCTTAAAAATGTAATGATTTGGAAATCCTAATACTGTAACTAAATAATTCCCTACTTTTTCATACCTCGTTTATGGTTTTTTCCCCCACAGTCTCTGAATAAGTTGTTAATTATTACTTTTATTGTTCAATGATATTGAAAATTATTTGGTGCTAAGTTCACGCTCTTTATTCCTTGCACAATATTTAAATTTGGGTGCAACAGTAAAAAACGACGTTTCCTTCTCCTGATTTTTATCCCTGTGTTACATCAAAGCCAAATACAAGTCAAAATCAAATAATACTTTTATTTGAACACAGGCAGGTTCCCTACATGTTGGTTTCATCCATATAAATTTGCCTCAAGTTTACCAGGTAAAAACAGAAAAAGTAAAGGGATGGGGAATTTTGTAATTGCTTTTTGTTCCCTTCATGTACAACCTTCTTTTTTGTGTAATAGTATCCAAAATAAGATATTTGAGTTTAATATGTGTATGTAGTGCTTGTTGCAAAAATATGCAGGTGCTTCTGTATATCCTGCTAAATTTGCTCTGGTTTTTCTGATTCAAGCAAATGAAGACCAGTCAAGGGGATATCTCACCTGTGAGAACTATGAAGAGAGTGTCAGAATTTGTTTTCTCATTGCAGAAATGTAACAGCTTCTACTCCCCGTAGAGTCCACCTTTAGTTTACAAGGAGAAAGAAGTAAGATCAGTTTCTGTTCTCTTTTTGCATTTAATCAGGAAAAATATTAGATTTAAATACATGTTTTTTACAGTAGCAAGAAAGATTTTATATCTGAACATCATAAAAACTGTTACCAATATATTATAATTATAAGCCTTAGTTTGTTTTCCCCATACAATCAAGTGTTAAATTCTTGCAGTATAGTTCTGGAAAGTGCTGTGGAAAGATCAGCAATGTAGTTTCAACTTTCCTGTCCTTAACACATAATACCAGGAAATTAGACTGCACAAAGATTTGGTCTCCCTAAATTAGTATCTTGGCAAAGCAAACCTTTTTCCTATGATTGTGGCTATTTTGGAATGGAATGTGTTCACTGGTTGCAGTGGTCATGGTTGGATTCAAAACTGGGATTTCATGTTAGAGTTGCAGGAGGACATAAGGAAAATTGTGGGTAAGTGTTTGCACCTGTCCGTGCTCTAATGAGCAGCTTTTCTGTCCATGGAACGGCCACACGGTGGGGCTGTGTCCTAAAGAAAGGATTTGGAAAATAAATTGGGGAGTTTTGAGACATGAAAATAAGTTCTACTGCCTGCTACCAATAAATACCAAAATGGTCTCCATTATAAATGGGTGGGTTTGACCACTATGCAAAATGTTACTGATGAGTTGGCATCAGTATCTAAGAAGTGAAACAGCAGTAATGTGTGAAATGTGAAACATTTCAGTGAAATGTGTAAACACTGCACATGGATGTTTTGTGGGCATACCAAAAAGCTCTCTGAGTAATTAGCAAACTGAACCGCAAGCTTTTATAGAAATAGCAGAAGTATCACTAAATTCAGAAAGGATCAGATATAGTACTATTAATTTCCTTGATTCCTTCTGCATTTTATCTTCACCTTTCCCCAGAGCACCACTTTGGTGTTTCTCACTGATGGTAATGCAGTAGATCAGTATCAGCTGTGAATCTGAGCAGGGAAGGGACCACTGCTGTGGGCTGACCACCTCCTGAGTCTGCTTCATGAGGAGACCACCGTGGGCCTCAGACTCTGGCTTGATGTGTATTACCTGAAGAATTCAGGCATTGCTGGATCTACAGAAAGCAAAATTGCTTATTTTTGATACAGTCAGTACTTGAATTTGGAGTACAGTAAGGAGATTGTCTTATTAATGGAAAAGAAAAAAAAACATTAGGGGACTTTAATTTTAAAATGTACTATATGATACTGACATTCATAAAGCAGCAGATCAGTAACAAAATAATTCCACAAAGGCACTAAGATGCACAGCTTTCTACCTTATTACAGAGCTTAGTGGTTTGATCTGGAAATACAGAAACTTGAAGCAGCAGCAGTGTTTTCTGTCAGGTTTCTAGGAAGTACTAAAAGCTGTTGGAAGCTTTCATTTTTGAATATGAGTGTCAGATTAACATTACATATATCTGTATCCTGCAGTGAGCATACATTTCTGTGCCTATTGCTGCCTGGCCATCAGGCACATCAGTCTAGTTAGTGTGCTGTGAAGGAAACTGAAGCTCTTATAGACAACTCTTCCCAGTGCCTATGGTCAGCTTCAGGTTGTTTTTCATGTTTGGAAATTCTCCTAAGTCCACTCAGCCAACCAATAGCTCTATTTTAAATTATCTTCATTAAATTGATTTTTCTAGTTAGCCTAAAAATACGGGTCACAGTGGTGTAGCTATGTTGATCTAACAAAAAAGCCCAAACAACCATCCCACCAAAAAAATGCAGGAGTGGTTTAGATGGAGGCTTATTTAAAAGCTGGTTTATTGCTTTGAACAAACAAAACCACAGCCCAGTAGATTATAATCATTGTTCTCTTGTTGCTTGAGAAGGAAGTTGGTCTTCCTGGCTTATGCAGCCCACAGAGTGATTTATCCCATTGTCTTTCATTAATTTTTTGCCCCATAAAAATTAGTCTTCCTATGCAGTGTGTCCTCTTTGTATGTGCAGGTAGACATCTTTAGAATACAAAAACATCTTCAACTTTTTGTTCACTCTGGAGTCAGTGTTCTCTGAACACATCTGGCATATTCTTCAATGAAAGTACTCTGGTAAGCACAAGGAAGGACACAAAACCTGACTGGATGAACTGCAATGCTCTCTGCTACCTCCTGTGTCCATTTCCAAGTGGTTTTCATTCCAGTTGAAGCTTTCTGTCAAAGCTTTAAAAACAAAGTGTTCTGAAATATATATGTATATCCTATCCCCCATAGGTAACATACACATATTCCCTAGTGGTGCTTGTTTGTGGAACTTGGCTGTAGGTGCAGAATTGGTGTGCACTGAAAAGGAGGTGTTCCTTGAACCACCCTGACCTAGGCAGCACACTTGGCCTGGCTCTGCAGAATGCTGCCACCACAAAATCAGGAATTGGAGGAATACTGGTAAAAACCCAGCCAAGTCACCCCAGGATGGGAGCTTTGTACTGAAAGAACCTAATCTTACAATTTGACGGTTTTCTTCATTTCACCCCTTCAGTTTTATTTTTCTTTCTTCCCTCAGATATTTTGAGCAAAAGTGGGACAGAAAATGACACTGAGTCTGCAGGCACTTTGTGCTCACTGCAGCAGAGCAGTGTGAGCCATGGCCCCCTGCTAGAAAGACAGGAACACCTGGCCTGGGCATCTCCTGTGGAAATCAGCATTGGCCAGAAGGAAATAAGGAGCATTTCTTGTTGTTAGTTTTCTTGGATTTTTCAGGATAGAGAAAACAATCTTCTGAGCAAGTCAGCTGAAATTGTTTTGTAGCTTTATTTCAGAGGATAGGTTGTTTTCTGCTTGTCACACTGTTGCTTTAAGTGCACTGTGTGTTGGTACCGGTGTGTTGGGGGTTTTTAACAATTAATGAGAGGTTAGTATTGCTTAGAATACAAGTAGGTGGGGAAAAAATTCTTAACAGCAAAATAGATTTGTTAAAAAATTCTACCTTAAAAGGGTGCAATTTACATAATAAGAATTTGTATGTTCATCAAAAATACTGAAAATTTCAAAAGTGCATTTCATTTTGGCAAATTTAATTGTTTTAATATTGCTATGTAAGATATTAGGATAGATAAAAATACCACAATACTTGAACTTCTTTAGAGTGAAAGTCTTTGGGAAGTTTTATTTGACAGAAAGAAGTTTAAGATATGACCAGGCATGGTGATTTTGAAGTTTTGGAAATAAAAAGCCCTCTACATTTCAGAAGGCCTACTCTTTGATTTACTCTAATTACAAATTTATATTCAGCAGTGACAACAGACCGATGAGCTTGCCTTTTAAATTTGGTTTTGCTTGCTTGGTTTTAAAATATTTACTAAATACTGAACTCTGGGCTGAGTTCATTAAATAAATCTCCAGGATTAACTTTAGAAATAAACTGCATTTTATTTAGAAGCAACAATGCTTCTAAAATATTGTTGACATTTTCCTAGTCTCTAAATGTAAATGTAACTCATCTTAACAATGCTTTAAATTTTTGCAGTGTTGCTGACATATATCACAGGCCAAGAAACAAAGACTGGACCATTTAGGAGATCTTGCTTGCAAATACTGGCAGTAGAGTGAATTTTACTGGGTTTGATGGATCTCTTCTAGTGTTCCTGTTGTGCACAGACTGAAACACTGGAGTGAATTTTCCAAGATAGTCTCTGGTCCACAGAAAACTAGAAGGTAAAATTGTCCTGGCTTATGGGTTGTAAGGTACCATCCACATAACATGAGAATGTGCAGTCCTACCTAAAATCTGTTCCTTGTCACTGATTTTGGTTGTTTGTCATGGGAGGATATTCTTTTGCCCAGGGAAGGGAGAAATTTGTGTTAAAAGTGAAGAAAGTCCCACAAAACATTTATGTGCAATCCTCACATTGGAAGGATTTGGGAGTGTGTGTGCTGATACATCTGGAGTCCAAACCATTAGCTTTTTACTTGAAAGAAAATCCCATTGCTGCTCATAAGCAACTAATCAAAAGCCAAACACTTCCAGAAAAGAAGCATGAAGACAAACCTAGGGTAGTGCTATGTTTAAACACATGCAGTAGCATTGAATACATCACAGATGAAGCAATAGTGAATGCATCCATTGCATCTATGGAAGGAGATTAATAGAACATAAATGTCACTATTCAAGTTTTAGATATTAGGAGTCCACCCATAGTTGTCCCAGGTGGGCTTCGCTTCACTACAGAGCCGTGCAGCAATTCAAAGCACACTGTCTCCCCCTTCTCCATTTCTGCTATAGCAAAAGTAGTCACGGTGTTTCCATGTGGGGTTTTCCTCTGACTGCTTGAGAGAGCTCTTTTGTACCCACGGCTGAAGGAGAGTTGTCCCAGTGCTGGTCCTGAGCTGAACTCCACAGAGATGAACAACAGGTAGACACCTTTGTGTGGTGCTTTGAAGTGGCCATGTTCAGAGAAATAGCTGTTTCCATAATTGAGGTACGTTTCGTTAAACCTCACAGTTTTTTCTTTATCCTTTCTTTCTGAGAATCCCACATGGAATGCCACCAATGAGTCTGAAAAAGAAAGAGGAACAGGATTTAGCAGTGAGTGAGTGCTCTTCTCTCCCCAGGATCATCAGGATGGGAGATAAGGTGAATCCCTATCAGGCCTGATTTTTGTATGCTTTGCAAAGCTAGGCACTGGAAATGGTTATGTGCACTGGAGTAGATCAAATGATTCCCTGGAACTCTTAGAAAAGTACAACACTGGGACCACACAGAGAGAAAAAATACCACTTTTTAACTGTCCCAAAAATAAATCGGTTAAGAATATGTTCTCTGTTTATTCAGTCTTAACTACAGTTTTGCAGCACAGCTGCCTAAAGGGGCTGATTTTTGCTCTGTTATTTGTCCATAGTGAGGGCTGCAATCATAAAAGCCAATGTTAAATCTGTGGTGGTTGTAATTACCAGGTGCTTATGGTCACATGCTTACAGGGAAAGGGAACTGGCCAGCCCTAGTGAAATATAAGCTGAAAACTTGTCTCTGAAGCTTGGTTGTAAGGGAGGGAGTATGTGCTCTCTGGTCAGTCCTGCCTGTTCCACTTGTGCAAATTATAGCAGTTCACTTAATGCATCTGTCTGTCTTGAGAAGGATTTGGTGCTTTGAGTACACTCCTTCCAGAGCCAAGTAACAAAGTAACAGGGGAAAAGAAGCATTCCACATCAGCTTCCAAAGAGAAGACTGCTACTGCATTAACATGAGCATCTACAAACAAAATTTGTCTTCTGAAGACCTGAAGTTGAATTAGTTCAAGACCAATTTCCTAGCAGCTATAGTGGGTGTAATTTCATTTGCCTTAACCAAAATACAGTAGAATATCAGCTTGGTTCTCACTCAAACTGGTTTTTTTCTCTATTTAAACTGGTGGAGGGGGTGGGTGTAAGTAATGTCAGAATTTCTCCCTCCAGCATCCCACAAGGTACCTGATAGGTCTTATAAATAATACTAATATGCTCTGTGTGTGGAACTTGCATCAGAGCTTAGAAAGAAGCTAGACCTGTACATGAGCAAGTCAAAGAAAAGAATGCACCTTTTTCCACAAATTCTGTCTGCACTGTATTTCTTCCACTTATTGCTTGTATATTTTCTCTGTGCTTCTCAGATCTTTTCTTGTCTCTTTGCTTGTCTTGACCTTTCTGTTGCCTTCTCCCTTTTTTCTGCAGCATTGACTGAATCTTTGTAACATCCAGACTTATATTAGAGGCACCTAATTCTTCATTACTTCCAAATAGTTTTTTGAAAGTCACCAGATGTTCCTCCAGATTCTGCTTGATGGTTGCTAAATCTGCAGAGAGACTTTCTACAGAAACGTTGAGTGGCTCAATTGCATTTGCTATTGTATGATTGCAGCAGAGACTTATGTCACCTCTGGATTCGTGCCTCTTGACTGCCAGGCTCAGATGTTTGATATCATTCTTCAGAGTCATGATATCATTGTAAGCTGAGCTCTCCAAGGAGTCATCCTTGGCAGCCTCATAGTTAGGTTCCATGTGTTCTCTGACGCTGCGTTGGCTGCTGGCTTCGTGTAGAGTAGAGGAGGTTTGTGTTTCCTCCTCAGGGTGCTTAGGGGGCATGTGAGCATCATGATGATTCTGGTGACCTCTCTCCAAGGGATGAAATCTCTTCTTAAGAGATTCTAAAGTCACATTTTGTTCTTGTAGTTTATCTGAAAAGTGTCTGAGAGATTCTTGCAGCTGAAATACTGATGGTATTAGGCTACTGAAATCATCTTCAAAAAAGACGTCCAGAAATTCGTGTCTCAGTAGAGCCTCCAGTGCTTCTTCATGCCGCATTGCATCTTTCAAAAGAGAGCTAAAAGAGCTGTTGAGATACTTGATTTGTCGATGAATTTCTTCATCTTTCTTCTTCAGCAAGCCCATGTCTTCTGAAAAAGCCATAACCTGTGACTGAAGCTGTCTGTTCTCTTCTTGACGGAGGTTAAGAGACAGATGGATGGATGGAATAGCTGAGGAGAGCTCTTCAATTTCACTCTTGAAGAAATCTCTGAAAACTGACTCCAAGTGCTTCATATCCTTTGGCTGGGTATCTGCAAGGGAATAAGTGCTATTCCTTGGATCTTCCTCCAGCACATCAGTGTCAGCAGATACTCTCTGGCAATTGCATTCCTCCATGTACCGCAGCAGATCTGAATAGTTTTCCTGAAGGTTTGACAGAGTGTAGTTGAGCTCTGCTATCTGCCTTTCCATTGCTGCATTGTTTTCTTCCATAATAACTGATTTCTCAGCCAAAGTTATTGTAAGATCTTCTGGCCTATACTTTGAGATGTTCTTCTTTAACTCCTTAAACCACCTCTCTAAAACTGCAATATTCTGAAAGGCCACATCTGACTCCATGTAAAGTTCTTTAAGCTGCTTGGCATGTCCTGACAGCATTTCATTCATATGTCTGATGGTTAACTGGCTGTTTTCATCTTTGGCACCATGATGTAAAGAGAATTCTGTTAAATTTTTTTTCAAAGCTTCCAGTTTATTTTCCAGAAGGTTTTGCTCTTGTTTCATGTTTGCTATGCTGTTGTTCATTGCTAAGAAATGGGACTGCTGTATCTTATGAAGCTTCTTGAGTCTTGTGTCAGTCTCTGCCTTGAGCATGCTGAGATTATGGTGAATATCAGCCTGCTGCATGTGCACTTTGTTCTCTACATCTCTTTTCGCCTCATCAACTTTCACTATGTTCTCTTGGACTTTTGATTCAAATTTAGTTCCCAGCTCCTGAAATTCCTTCTTGGGCACAGTGCTTTCTTGGAATCTTTCTATGCTTTTCTTGTTGGCTTCCACATCATAGGACAGATTTCTTACTATGTTGGAGAGGTTCTGTAAACTTTTGTTGAAGCTTGCCCACATTGGGTTAAAATGTTTCCTTAGAAAATTCTCCACATGAGGAAACAAAACTTGCTGCAGAAGCCTTTCCTGGTGATCTGTTAATACAGTTGAAAAAAAAAAAATTAAATTTAAATTCTGCTTTTAGAACACAGTCTAGACAGGTTAACTCAAATGTTCATTTTTCTATAGTAGTTGCTGTCTTACTCCCCAGAATCTGACCTAATGATAAATTTCAACAATTGCAAAAATAGCCTATTGTTAAATCAAGATTAGTATGAAGCACATGGTGTCTAAGAGTGTGCAGAAAATAACTTAGATTTGTATTGACTTCCCCATGTATATCTTAAAAATGATGTTTTTTGAAACCTGTGGACAGGTGGTTTTTCCAGTGGCCATAACTGTCCGTTTTCTCAACAGTTCTTAGTAGGCTCTTCCTTTTTTGACTGTGTCATAATGTTCTTTTTCTCATGCTTTTAACCCCACAAGGTTATACAGCATCTTAACCGCTGAATATTCCAGGTGAGGAGTAAATAACTTGAGGTATCTGGACTGTATGAGAATTATACTAAGGCTCAGTTTCTAACTTTAATGTTCAAACTTGAGTGCCTTGAAGTTCACTGAGTACTGTATAGTCTGAATCATTAGAAAATGTTTCTGCAAGCCAGTGGCTCCCTATGGTAGGTTAAATTCAGCAGCTCTTTTTTCCCTTCTCCTTTATATGGCAGAAACAATGTTCCAGAGATGGAATATTTCATTTTTTCATGAAACACCAGTGTGCTATTCCATACATCAGAGTATATAGCATGAGTATGGAAAAAGAACAGAATCAAACTCTGCATCCCCAGAGAAGAGAAGAAGCCATAGAAGCAAAACAGTAAGGTGAACAAATTTTAAATACAAGCAGCCTCTTTATTCTGTGATTAAGGCATATTCTGAACAGTGCCTTTCCTTAATTTTCCATTTCGAGTTACTCTTTGGTTCATTCATTTTTATTGGGATTGCACCCATTTTTTCTCTCTGTAGAAGCAACCAGCAGACCAAGAAATATCAGGGTATTTTTGCTTTCGCATTTTCTTTCTGATTTGTGTGGTTTCATAGGGCCTGTCATGGGCTGATAGTTCTGCATCAGACCTCTCACCTGAATTGCTCTCGTTCACTTCTAACACCATGCTTGTACCGTTGTTCTCAAATAGTCTCTGTAAGTCACCTAAGGTGCTGGCTGCTTGATGAATATCACTTTGAAGATCATCCAGTAAAGCCTCATGATTTTGAATGACTTCGAACATTTCTCTTGAATCCACTGATGTTGACACTAGTCACAAGATTAGAAAAACAAAGTCATGCAACAGGGTGCAGCAACCAGGTGACAGGTATTCATGCAAGACCTCTGAGAACACCTGCCTGGTTTTCATTCTGAAAATTTTGCACTGACATTTAGGGAGTCTGTTAGATTTCTGGCACCTTAAATTGCAGTTTATCTGCAAGGATTTTTTCCAGCAGTGATGGAAACCTAATATATTCAAATATTTGCAGAGAACTTCAGCTACAACAGCCATGATGGCAATAAAACGCTCTTAATTAGAAATCTCCCTATGCCATAAAAATGTTTTGGAGTACTAACTCTTTTCAAGCCATTGACTGAAAGGATGGCAAGGTTTAACAGCCTAGAATGAAAGGAGGGGATGAAAGAGCAATTGAGACATTCCACTGAGGATTCAGGAGCACAGTGTGTGTCAGAGCTGACTCATGGAGGGGCCCTTTAACTGATGTTTTTCTAAATAAATACTTGTGAATCTCAGCTGTAGATTTCAAAGTGTGCAATACTTCCCTGAATCTGATTTCTGAAAGGCATTTAATAACACTTCAGGCCACACCACTTCCCAGGTGGTAAGGGAGGGTCCTTCGTGCTGCTTACACTGGTAGGGTGGAGTGCCTGAGATAAAAATCTACAGTACCTTGTAATTGTAATCTCAGAGCCACTGAGGGGCTGTTCTAAAATAGCATTTTCAGTGGATTGTTTTTCTGGTAGATTTTTGTGAGCATGGTGGGCTGTCCTGTGAACCCCCTGCAGAGCAAGGGGTTAACATCCATGCCACTGAAAGGGGTAAGGCTCTGCACCAGCTGGCATCCACTGTTCACCAGACAGCTTTGAAACTTTGGGATGCTCTGTTGTGAACATTCACAGAGTGTTATAGCAAAAGCCCTCATTTATGTCAATTAATGTATTGTTTCAAAGCTTTTCCAGAGAATGCTTTCACTAGAAAGTTTGTCCATAGCTTATCACTTTAAAATTACAGCTTCAAATCTTTCTTTCTCTCCTGATCAGTGACTGAGAGGTAAAAGGATAACAAACAAAATAACTTCAAGCACATACTGTGGTTTGAGAACTCCTCTTCTTGTCCTTCAGTTTCAGTTCCTGGCACCAGAATAAAATTAGGATCTGCAATTGAGATATGATACAGCTGTGAAAATGTTTTAGATGCAGAAACTACTGCAGTTTAGCAAGACCACACAGGAATTTCATGTGTTGTGTAAAAGGTATGGAGACAGGTTTCATGAGGAAAGAACACCTTCTCTGGAAAACTTCCTTTCCTTGCACTGGCAAATAACATTGCATACATGGCAATGCTATGCAGTATAGTGTAGGGATTTTTAACTCATGCCAAGCTTTGTTCATAAGAAATTAGTCTATTGCAAATAAAAGGGGCTTTTTTCTTTTCTGGGGGTCCCATCTAAAGATCTGCAAATTCCTCTTCCTTGTTCCACAGTTACCTGAGCATTCTGGTGGCAGCAGCAGTGAATGATGCTGTACAAATGAGAAGATATTGATGGAGGAGCTGGTTTTGGTCAATGAGTGTAACAACAGAGAGGCTAAAATAGTTGCACTGCATTTGGTAATATCTTTCCAACATTATGTGTGAAGTTCAGCAAGAGATCAAACCACAGATGAAGGCTATCTGTGAAGTAAAGCTAAACCTCCAGAGATTTTTATCAGTGGAGTCTCTAGGTGAGTTAGATGTAGATTGTGGAAAAATTTTCAGACATATGTTTGCCTTTATTTTTATGGTTGACTTAATTGCTAGAGGGAATTACCTTTTATCCATTTAAATTCCCTTAATTCTATTTAAATTCTTAAATCTATTTAAATTCTTAAATCTGTTCAAATTCTGCTTTTTGAGTATTATTTGCTAAATCTTGCCAATGCCATTTTTAACCACCATTCAGTTTTTAAACCACACTGTCTCCCCTCTCTCTATTAGCAGCTGCACAGATCATGGCATGGTTTATGTTGGAAGGGGCCTTAAAAACCATCTAGTTCCCACCTCCTCACCATGGCAGGGAACCTCCCACTAGACCAACCTGGCTTTGAGCACTTCCAAAGATGGGGCACCCACAGCTTCTCTGGGAGACCTGTTCCAGTGCCTCACCACCCTCACAGCAAAGTATTTATTCCTAATACCTAAACTAAACCTGCCCTATTTCAGTTTGGAGCTATTTCCCCTGGTCTTACCACTACATGCCCTTGTGAAAAGTCCCTCTCCGTCTCTCTTGTAGCCCCAGTAGGTACTGGAGGGTGCTGCGAGGTCTCATTGGAACCTTTTCTCCCCCAGGCTGAGCAGCCCCAGCTCTCTCAGCCTGTGTCCATAGCAGAGGTGCTCCTGGACTCACTCCAACAGGTCCATGTCCTTAAGGTGGGGACCCCAGGGCTGGATGCAGGACTCCTGGTGGAGTCTCAGGAGGACAGAGTAGAGGGGCAAAATCCCTTCCCTCAACCTGCTGCCCCCACTGCTTTATTCAGCAGTGCAATGGGTTACAGTAGTTCACTCTAAAGGCTGTTCCTGGAGCTTTCCTGGAGGTTACAATCGGGGCACTGCTCCTGCCTGTGCTGTAGAGCTGCTCCCTGTGGAGGAGCCAGTGCCTTTGCAGCCAGGGTAAGCAGAGGGAGGAGCAATGCAGACTGCAGAGTGAAGGCTGCCCTCTCCTCTGAACCTGGACATCTTGTGGTTTCCAACTCAGATGATTTCATCCTGTGAACTGACCATAGGGGCATTTCACACACTGGTGTTGCTTTCTGATGTCACCAGTTTCTACCTGGAATTAGGCATTCCTAGATGGACTTGTCTAAGATGGACATCTGACAGGCTTTCCAGCAAATTAATACCTTTCTCCATACAAAGGTGCTATTAAGAGAAGAATAAGTAGCTAATGCTATTTAGCTATTAATTACAGCTAATTATGACTGCTCTTGTCTCAAAGTATCAGTGATTTGGGACATAGCAGACTGAAAACACAAGGCATCAATTCTAAAAAAAGTAGAAATAGAAAATTTAGGCAGATTCATTTCTTGCCATTGTGCCTGGCATTTAGTCATCCATTCCTATACTTGCTCTCCAGCTTTGCTTACCACGCTGTTCACAGTCCTTGCCAATAAATCCAGGGCAGCATTTCCACTGCAAAGACTTCAGAATCTTCTGTTTCACTTGGTAGACTGGCTTCAGGGCTGTCCTGTACCTGGAGAGGAAGAGTCTGGGCATTAGATTCGTTGTAATAGATTCCTTTGCAATCAAGTTTGGACTGATCCTGAATGCTGTAGTATTCTGATGAGGTGTGAAGACCATTTTATTATTAAACATATTATTCCAAAACAGTTACCAAGGAAGATAGAAATTTGTTTTAAACCCTCCTAGAAATAATGTTGAGGCTTCAGTACTGTTGAAAACATCTTTTAGATACTTCAGAGAAAATACTGTTTTCCTCACTGGTTTTGTTTAGGACACTCACATGATCTTCTGGCAGTCTGGGGTTCCATTGGGGCAGGGCTGTTGGGAGTTGACAATGTACTTCTCCTTCATGCAGGCTTCTATGTATGTGACCAGGCGGGACTGCGTGAAGGAGCACCAGTTCCTAGAGGAGGAAAAACGTGGGAAAAGAGTTTGAAGTAGATTTCTAAGTCTCTCTGGCTGTAACAGTGCCAAGAAAAAGTGAAATGCAGAAAGGCCTTTATTTTTACTTTAGCATTTTTTCCCCGCTGTATGATGAGGAAAGTGGAAAATGCTCTCTACCTTCTCCCTCCACTCCCAGTTCATTTGTTTTCATTTGAGATGTTTATCTGTATTTGTTACAAAAGGGCTGATTGTCTGAACTTTGATGCATTAGTTCCATTTCCAGTCCTTTCATTTTGCAGGAGAAATTTCCAGCCCATGATAACCTGTGGGTTAATGTCACTTTAAATGTCAAATGGCCTTTCTAGGCATGTTGCCATTTCAGATGCCATATGACTGACTCATCAGGTTGAGGCAGACTGCCTCTGAAAACTTAATCCAACATTAACTCCACTAATAATATCTTCCTAAGTATTACTTCTTCAACATAATATAGTAAGTGATTGGATTTTATGAAGTAGGCTAGCTTCAAAATAATTTCTCCCATCATCTGCAGGAAAATAATTTTGGGGGGGAAAGGGTTGTTTTAGTTTTATGTTTCTAGCAAGGACAAGTGAGTTTTAATAGTCTGATTCATTTTCCAGGTCAGAATTACATAGGCACCTATTAATCCCCAAGTGTAGGTGAGCTTCTTCCTTTAAAGTCAAGACTTGGCAGTGGAATGTTGGCTGAAGTTTGATGGTTAAATCCAAGACCAGAAGGGGCAGGAAGTGACGAGTAATAACTCTAATGGAAACAGCTGAACTTTAGGCAGTGTATTTTTAAATGGGAATACAGGAACCAAATCTCCAACTATCAGCATATATGGAAAAGGTTTGCCTCTCTCAGGGAGTTGGTGTAACAATGGGGAACCGAGTCCTGCATGAAAGCAGAAGCTGGCACTGTAGCAGCCAGGAGAAGGGAAGGAAGCTGAAAACATCAGGATGGAAGGGCAGACAGCCTGGGCTAGCTGGGAACAGTTCACCAGGCTTGCTGGGCCATAGCCTGTTTTGTTCCCCTGTTTCTTAAGGACAATGTGATTAAGATTTCAGCAAGTACTCATGCAAGCAAAACTCTTCATCTGTTAGAAGCAAGGGCAGGAATCTGGCAAAGGCTGCAGTGCTGGGAAAGCAGGACAGGAAAGGAGGCTGCTGCCTTTGTTGTGATTTCCAGCCAAAACAACTTGCCTGAGTTGTAGCTTTGAGGCATTTACAAGTGACTGGGGGAAATTTTGTACCCATGATCAATGGGTGTCTTGATTCTTACAGGACTGAACTGGAAGACAAATCCTCAAATTTTTAGTGATTACTCTTCCAGAGTCAAACACTGCTTGTGTCAGAGTATAAAACCACTCAGTAAAATCCAGCAGACCAGCACACGTGCTCTGGTGACATCTGCCTCCAAGGTATGTCTAAGTTTACCAGGTTTACTGTTTCCAGGCTTTAACAGCTGTAGCACTTTTCTGGTATTGGTGTCAGTTAAATAACTAAAACAGGGATCTGGTTTGTGCTTGGTTTTGGGCTGTCCTGTCTCATGCACTTGGCAAGGCATAGCTGGAAGAAGCTCTCCCCCTTCAACTCCTCTCTGCTTTTTCCTGGGGAAGTGAAGTGCCCAGGCACTGGTGCTGGAGCTGGCTGGTGTCGTTGCTAGGTGCAGGATCCCTGCCCCTGCCAGCAGGATGCCTGCCAGATCCAGGCTGGAGTCTGCATTCAGTGTGGAAACCTCCTTTTAAAACGGGATTCTTTGGCTTCAGGGTTTTGTTCTTTCCTAATGAAAACAATCCACACCCAGTGAATCATCATCTGGGCTGTTTTCTTTTTTTCCCACCATATGCAAATCCTCCCTACGAAGTCCTTGGAGTCATGTCAGCCACATAGTGCAAAGCCAAATGTGCACATGCATCAACCTGTGTGAGCAAGAATGAGGCACTGTGGGACTGTGAGTGCTTTTGCTGTATTGCACGGGTGGATTTGCACAAACAGAACAGAAAACACAAGGATTCCTTTTCAAAACATGTTAAAGTGGCGGAGGTACTTGGTGACCTTCCCAATTGTAGAAAGCTGTTATGTTGTATCAGAAATTGAATCAGTGGTTCATCCCAACTTGATGCCTGCTTTGGACTAGTGTTCTGCAGAATGAATAAGATGATGGGGGGAAAAGAGGGGAATATGATGGACTCTCAGTCAAAACATCCTTTAATGCTTGTCACAGTTCTTCATGTTCAGTTCTCTTTACTATATATTCACTGGTTCTCTCTCACTTGATCTTAAAGGTTTATTTGTGGCGCTGAAGGGCTGTGTAATGCCATATTGTGGTTTTAATCACAAAAACTTTCAGAAGTTTTGAGTTCCATAAAACTTATCAGAGTTTATTCTTTCCTCAAGTAAGTAGATAAGGCCTGGAATGAGCTGCCAAATAGATGCATGTGCCCAAAGATGAAACTTCTATTGCAGTATTTTTTTGCACAACTTGTCAAATGCTTCCTTTAGGGAAACCTTGCTATCTGTAACTAAAAATACTCCTTAACGGGATTAACCTTGAGGGAAACTACGTCATTCTTTAATGTTAAGAGCAGCAATGTAAAAGACTGAGAAGGGCTTGATCTAAAGTTCAGTGAGGCATGCAGGACTTCTCTGGCTCCAAAGGCTCTGAATCAAGCTGTGAAATTTCAAAGAGCTGCTCCTTCACAAATAGCACTTTCTTTCTTGAGCTGGTTTCTGGAACACAGCAGCTTTGTGTTCTGCTGCTGCATTTATTCTCCTGTTTGTAACTATGTCGCTTCATTCACTGAATATGTAACCAACTTAACACCCTCTGCTTTTATTCTCTTTAATGCAGTTTTCTTTGGTACAAACTTCTGTTGCCAGGAAGAGAGAGGGACAGAGAGAAGCTGCTCATGTGAGGAGAGCAGAAAAGCCTTCCCTGTAATTTGGTGAACAGTAACATTTATCACAATGCTGAAAGTTAGAGCAGCTCTTGAGGGAACCTTAGCAAATTCAGGGCTGCAAATGTTTCATTTGTTCAATGGCTTTTCCTGGTTCACATTGCAAAGAAATTAATCCTTGATTTCTTAAACCAGGAAAAAGTGTTTTAATAGTTTTCTTTGCTAGCCTGTGGTGTTGTTTGTTGGGTGGTTTGTTTTTCTCCCCTGGACTTCATTCTAATTATGAATTAATCTTATTAAATAGAGTCTTCACATGCATCTATTCACTTCTGCCTAATTCTGAGGCAACTGTATTCTTATGTCTGAGGTTAAATATATCTGATGACAAAGCATTCTGTATTAAATAAGATTCAACAAATGTAGGTTAGCTCTGGCTCTTTTTATTTGAATCTTTCAGGTGTTTAGAAACTGATCCAAAAATTATTTTTCTTACATGGGATCTATTGAAACATAGCAAAATGGAGGCAGTTCTTTCTCTGATTCTAGGGTTTGGCTGGGCCACCTTACATCATAGGAAACAAAATAAAACCCACAGATCCAGGAGAAAAGCTTAGATGGCTGCTCTGCAGTAATTGAGTCTGCTCAGATGAATGTGGGGTAGCCTTTCCTTCATACAGACAATTGCAGTGTGTCAGTGAGTGTGAGTAATGCTCCCCAGCTCAGTGAGGCACTGACACACTTTAGTTCTCTTTGCTACATGTTCTCTTGATTGGCACTGCAGTGCTTAATTTTAGATGTTTCCTAGGTCAGTGGAATTTTTGCCTGAACAAAAGCTTCAGGAATTCAGGATGTTGGGATGTTTTTCATAAGTTTTGTTATTCCTTTGGCTGTACTGGTCCAACTGAGTTGTCCTTCACCGTCAGTTTCCTCAGGTTTCCATTCTCAAGGAAGCCAATGTCTATAATTACTTTGAAAACTCCTGCCTAGCCATGCCTGCACCTACTACTACAGTGTGCAAAACTTTTCAAGACCATAACATTTTCCTATACAGCAAAAAGGCACCAGATAAGCAGTAATTCCTGCTTACTGTGCTATAGGAAGGTAGTAGAAGGCTGTTATTTCTGTTTAAACAAGTGATTTTCCACTGAGTTGTACAGAATTACTTCTGATTTATACCAATTGAAGCCAAAAGAATTAGGCTTTAGCTGTTGTTGGTTTTTCCCTCAATGCAAATTTCTCACTGACAAGAAAAAGCAGGCTTAATAAACAGAAATAAACCTCATTTAAATTTATCTAAACTAAGACTGTGCATGTCAGTATTGAGGCAGATGTATCTTTTTCTATTTTATGGAATACAGAAAGTGTTCAGCTGTTGGAGAAGGCATTGGCTCTCCAAAGCAGCATGGTGTGCCACTGGGTTTATAATTATCAGACAAGTGATGCCTAGTGGTCTGTCAGTGAATTCTCCAGCTCTTCCCAGGCGGCCAGCAGCCCTGTATTAGAATCAGACTGCAGAAACTCTCATATTTCTCCTCTCCCTCAGGAAAACTCCCAAAGGGAGTAGAACTTCCCTTCAGGCAAGGTCTGGTATCTCCCCATGTCTCATCCCATGAAACCCCCTGGTTTTCACTGGGGTGAGAGCAGATTGCTTTGCAGTTCATCTTAACAAACTGGACTGAAAAGAGTGGCAATGGTAGTTTCAAACATGTGGTTTCCATGCAGTGCTGGAAATCTTCCAGAGTCCTGAGTAACCCAGGCTGAATGCAGTGTGTATTCCAGCAGTTAGACTGTTACCAACTGGGGTAGTGCTGTCCTGCAGGACATCCTAAAACCATAGTGCAGTGAGGACTTTCAGAGCAAGTGCAGTCCTGAACTGGGAGGAAGAGTTCCAGGAACAGCAGGCTTGACTGGGAACTGATTTTGAGCAAATCCAACTGTTGTACAAACAATTCCAGAGGAGTAAATGCAAGAGGATTTTCCTCTTCAAGAGCATCCACAGCCATTACCTAATTTCTATTATCCCTCCTCAGTGGAAGCTCTACAGCCCATTGAGAGGGCAGCTTACACTTGGATTTTATCCTTTGATTCCTGCAGACTTAAGTTCACCCCTAGTACAGCCTGATCACTTCTTTGTCAGACCTCATGTGGAAGCAGAATTGCAGCCAGTGGCCACCTTTTGGCACTCCTGTGCTGATGCCAGGGAGTCAGAACTGCTTGGGAAGCCAAGCTTCCCACTGGCACGTGCTCAGGGTGCAGGCAGTGTGTGACAAGGTTTGCCCTGACTGTGTGGGGGGCATGAGGGGAGGTTTGTTCAGGGCTGCCCACTGATCACTGCACAAGCAGGAAGGTGTTGGCTCCAGGTGATGATAGCACTGACAGTGATTCTGTGGTTATGATGCTGAAACAGGAGCTCCCTTGCTATCTACTGAATAAATTAATTGCTGCAGCTTGCAGTAATGAGCTGTGAAACAAATCAATCCCGTGGGCACAGAGGGTTCAGTAACTCCTGCACTGAGTGGAACGGAGCAGTGTCATTTGCATCAAGCAGGCCAATGGGGAGCTGTTCCACCTGCAGCTGAGCCATTCAATGACAGCCAAATATTGGAGAATTTCCTGAAGTCCTGAAAGGAGCCAAGTGCCAAACTTTGATAGGAAAGCTTTGCTTCTGTTGATGCACTTGGCACTGCCAAAGCTATTGTTGGGCACTCAATGGCTGTTCCACTGCTTTCAGGATGTCAGGGGCTAAAGATCACTTTTAGCTGCACTTCATCCAAACTGTTTTATTTCAAGTGTATATTCTGTGCCCCTTTGGTGGGAAATTTCAGTACCCCATAAGCTTCCTACAAAAGTCCCTGCCTTGTTTTGAAGAAATAAATGAGTCAGTGTGGAACTGGTCTTAATTAAATTAATGGATTCTTCCTGTGAAAGCAGACAAAAAAAAATAAGCTATTAAGATTGAACACTGAGTTTCCTTAGAATAATTTGATTTGGGTTTTCTCTGCTTGTGTACACTTGGGAGGATAGTTACGTGTTTTGACATACTGGGTAGTCACGAGAGAATAGACCTGATTCTTTGTGGCTACTTGGTGTGGAATGAGAGGAAGAGGTGAGAGAGATAACACACCTGGCTGACATCAGGAAACCTTCCTCTAATCAAGGGTGATTTCACAGAATTGTGTGTCCAAAACTCAAAATATATTAGTGAAATTAAGGATATACTTAAGCTGAAGATTTCTGCATTTTCTGTTCAATAGGTCAGGTGGTAGAGTTTGGAGACATTTTCCTTTTTTTTTCCTTTTTTTTTTTGCGGCTAAAAAAATGGAAAAACGTTGTAAAAAAATCCCAGGAGATGACACTGTGTGTTTGTGGATTAAAAAGAAAGAAGGAAAAATGAACCTGCCCAGCTGCAGGGCAAAACCAGACCAGGGGCCACTTTGCAATGATTACACTTCTGGAAGCAGAAGTTCTGTGAGACTTTGGATAGATGGGAAAGCCAGCTGTAGTTCTGTGCTCCTTCCCGTTCCAGCACCACCGTCCATTTCTCCCTTACAGGGTGAGCCATCCACCTGGGAACTGGCTCTGTCAGTGTTGTTACTGAGGGGGAAGGTTAAAAATAACCTCTGCTTTTTCCTAAGATTATTTTTAGCCTGGAATGCTTAAGGGATCTGGTTTACAGTGTTGCTTGACAGACAGGTCAGGCTAACTGAGGGTACAGGCAGCTTTGGGCTTTGCTGTTGGAGCTGCATGTGCCTTTTCATGCTTCATTTGTCTTGGTTTCTTTAATGAAATACAGCACTAAGTGCATGAAATCTGAGTTGTGAGCCTGACTGTTCCTGATGTACAGGTCCCTTAATTTCCCTTTTTAATTCTGCTGAAAGTTTTGGGTACATGTGGATCCATTTACCTCAGCAGTAGAATAAAATAGCTGAAGTCAAACCACACAGCTGCTGGGGAGAAAGGCAATATAAAACTTGATTTCCTTTGGAAACTTTGATAGTTTTGATTTTGTACACATACAGACACCTGTCCAGTTGAACATGCAGAGCTTCTTCTGTTTGTTCAGATAGAAGCAACAGCTGAGATATTTCTTACTGATTTATATTTTAAAGCTCTTTCATGAGAAATCTTATTGTTCTTAGACGAATTAGCAAAATAACATATCCAAGTATTTGACTGGGATCTAATGAGTCATTTCATCTCACATGTTGAAACAGAAACCAGAGGATTCTGATTAATACCTTGTAGTACTTAGTCGTGATGGTCTCAATTATTCAAATAACTGCAATATGGAAAATGATGCTCTACATTTCTTTAAAATGTAAGAATATTTTCTAACTACCACTATTCCTAATACAAAGGGAAAATAAGAAATGTTTGAACAAAACACATATTGCTTTTATTTTTTTTTTAATAATGAGAGTCAAAGCATTGTCACAAAGACCAAGTTACTATAGACTGTTTGTTTCCTAGTTCTGCAAAAAAAGGTATTTTTATTTCAAAAGCAAACTAGATGTAAGACATCATTTTGGTAGAAAACTATTCTCCACCATCCTGGACCTTTTTTTTGGCATGTCTGTCACACCTTTTTATGGCATGTCTTTCTTTCCTTCTATCTCTCAATTCCTATTTAACTCCTGATGCTTTTCTTATTGTTCTCCTCCTGAGAGATATAAACCAAATTTTTTGATGATGGTTTTTTTCCAGGGAATGTGTCACACTTGTAGGGAAGAAATACCAGATTCATGACAACATCTTAACTGTGCCTAGCATGGTAATACAGCCACAGCAGCTGACAGGCACGAGAGGATTTCATGCTCTGAAGGTGTGTTGTTTCAACCATTTTAGAATTTGTTCTGTTGTTACAAAAAGAATTGTGTTGTCCCTTCTTACTTATCCTCTCTCCCTTTACTTTTAGGTATAATTCCTCTCAAAGTCTTCAATTTCTTTCCTAAGACCTAGCAGCTGCCTGGCCTTGTGTGTGCTGTAAGTGTGACAGCTCTACAAAACAGCAAATACCTTAAAGCTACTGCCAGGCTGGATTTGAATTGTCTGTAGTCATCCACATAGCTTTATAATTGGGAAGAATGTTATGATTTGACTCATTATCCAACTATCTCCATAAAAGAAGGAAGTATTTCTCTCCTTGGGAGGAAATTAGGATGAGTCATAGCTGGTATTGAGCTGAATTAGACAAGCTGGTGCTGAACAGAGCTACAGAGCCAAGGAAGAAATCCTGATTAGGACAGTATATTGCAGCATCTTGCTGACCTGTAATGCTGACCTTTTCACAGCATTGAATTTTCATAGTACTGGGAGTTTTCAGAATGTTTTCAGCATTTCAACCACAGTCAGATGATTATCACCTTGCAGAGTAATTTGGAAGCCCAGAGTGCCCCTTGGGCCTTGTTTCCTTCCTTTGACCATGGCTGAACTGCATTAACCAGGAGTTGGTTAGTTAACAGAGCACATCATTATCAAACACTACCCATCAGGAAGCCTTGCAGGCTTTAGGAAGTGCCTTGGGGCTATTAGGGGGAGGTACAGATTTTTGGGAAGGTGTATTGTGAAATACAGCAAGGTTTTCATACACTCACCATGTTACACTCAGAAGGGAGGCCTTAATTTTACATGTAGATGAGATTAGAAACAAGATTGCATACTTCAGTTTGCATGAAAGGGAAGCATGACATGAGCAAGGTTCTATAGTCTCTTTCCATCTCACTTTTTACCTTTCCTCAAGAGCATTTAAAGGGAAGAATACCAGGGCATCCTAAAGCACTGAGCTGTGAACAGCACTAAGTGTGCTGCTGTTTCAGCTCTCCTGAACAGGGCTCTGCTGTACCCATCCATCAAGGCTATAAAAGATTCATTCACTGTCCTGCTTGGTTTTCATCTATTTTAAACATTTAGAGACCTACTTACATGCCCTGTAAAACTTACACAAATCATAGGGTTTGGGAATATTTCTAGTGAAGTACATGCCTTTTACTCTCAGAATGGCTGCTCTTCTGCTACAGATTACAATGAAATTCATTTTTGCTGGCATGGAAACCTTTGGAAGGGGGTGGGGGTGTGAAATTTGTAGTAATTTTCATGCTTATTCATTATTCCTTACTTTGTTATATTTACTCCTCACTATTTTTATTTTGCTAACATCCTGCCATTACCTTTCTCTCTCCGTTTCCAAGGCCCAAGTCTGCAGGCAGGCACATTCTGCTAATGGGCAAAGTTTGCCATGCTCAGCAGAAATAATCAGCATCGGTTCATGATAAGAAACAGTCAGTAAATTAACTTCCTCCAGTTCTGCTTTGCCAGAGGTAGTGTTTTGGTTTCTGGCAGAACTGGGAAGCTTCACCTGTGCTGGGTGTGTGCACACCCCTAACCCCAGATTAAGCAAAGAGCTGGTCCCATCTGTGGTTTCATCTTCCACAGGCAATTCAGCTTTCTGTTTGTGGAGTTAAAGCATTTAAACCACTCTTGTTTGGCTATAGATTTGCCCCTAAAATCTAATGTATTTTAAAGAAAAGCTTCTAATGAAACAGTCCTATATCAACAGAATATAAAAGTATCAGAGAGGATTGCACTCCTGGTATGTGTAAGACACACATGCTGGGTACTTACCTGTTTCGGGGCCGTGGGCTCTCAGCTTCCAAATCCCCTCTCTCTTCCTGATGTGAGGAGATCACACTTGAAGGGTAATCTTCAGTATCCTCCCTGAGCCCTTCTGTCTCCCAGTAACCTTCTTGGCGTGGCAGAGGAGCTCTCTGGGGGTGTGCAGAGCTCTCATGCACTCGTGGCTTGAAGCTGTGCACGGAACCATCACCATCTCCATGATGGTCTGCGTGTTCCACCAGCCTTGCCAGTCCTACCGTGCTACAGACCAGCAAAAGCTTCACCAGCATCCTGGCCTTCTTCCCCCCCACTTACACCTGTCTCTTCTTCTTTCTTCTGAAGCTCAGCCTGAATTACTTCAGAAATGCCCTGGCAATATTCTTTAACTGGAAAGTTGGAAGAAGGAAGGAAAAATTAAAAAAAAATTCGTAACAAAGAGCGGAAAGAGCTCTCGGCCCTCCCAGCCACTGTGGAAACGTCCGTGGCTATTGAACAATGTGAGCCTGGTTCCTGTGTGGGGCTCACACGTCTCTGACAGGGGGGAAAATGAGGTGGTAGCAATATAGCTTATTCAAGGAACTTCTGAGCTTGCCTGCCTTCTAAACTTATCTGTGAACAGGAACTCGGCTTTTATCAACTGCCTTCTCCGTCAGGCACAGGAAAAGGATGTTAGCTTAAAGGAAAGGAAGAGAAAAGAAAGAAAATACTGAGTGCTCTAACAGACTCTCATTACACTGCCAGAAAATGTCACAGACCTGCTTGGTCCAGTGCTGCACATGGAAGTTTTTCCTACAGTTTAAAGGCTGAAATACCTTGGCTTTAGCAGCAGGGTATTTGTGGCATGTAGAACAAATTGTGGGTATTGAGGGACTCAGAGCAAATATACAGTAAAAAAGAGCCTACAATCATCCATTCTTCTTCAACCTTTGCAAAATAGCTCTGTGAATCATAGTCTGTTCCCATCAAAATGGAATATTTTCATGAACTTGTCCTTCAGAGAGATCAGGTTAATTTTTAAGAATTTCTGTTTGGGTTGTCATCACTGGGTGTCAGGCCTAATTATTTTTTTTGTATTTTGAATTAGCATTAAAGGAAAAGCCACTAGCCAAGAGCTGCTGTCAAGAGCTACCTCTGCCACCACATTCTAATAATATTTTTTTTAAAAAGACTGTGGAGGTTGCATGTAGTTTTCTTACTGATTTTGCTTTGCTGGTGGTGCTGCTTTTAGTTTTGTTGCTTTCATTAACTGTGTTTCTTCTTTCTGTCTTGCAGGGTGACGTGCTCTGGCATTTTAAAGAATAAAGTAAAGTAGAATGATGCTCCAACTGAAAAAAGAAGTGGGAATGCAGGACTGCTAGATCATCTTGCAGTGTGAATGATGAGATGATCAGCCCAAAGTTCAGTATGTCTTGCAGAGCATTAAATGTAAAGCTTTTATGGATTTGTTCCAATACCACCTAAAAATAGAGGAAAAATCTCTCCAGGATTTTAGGCGGCCTTGTTATTTGAGGCTGTGAATTTGCATCTCTTTATCACTGGCTGGATTTGCACCCCTCTCCTGATGCCCCTATTTTATGCTTAATGGAAGAACATAGAGAACCACAGAAGTGCCCTTCCTGACCTGTGGTAGACACTGCTGCCTGAGAGCAGTGACAGCAATGCATGGGGCCAGGCAGGGAGAGATTTTGCTAATTCTAAGGGAAAACCTGTCCTTGCTGTAGCAGTCACTTCTCCAGGAAGATGAAATCACAAGGTCTGGACTGAAGACTGAAAAAACTTAGCAACTTCCCTCTGTTCCTTCCTGCTGCTTTTATTTCCAAATTGTGTGCATCCTGCTGTAACACATGTCAATGTGTGAATATTTCATGTGCCATGTTTCACATAGAAATGTGCTTTTCTCACAAGTAACTGGATGTGACCTAAGCATTATATTTGTTTACATATTAAGACCATTATCAGGAAGGAACTGAAGCAAACATGAGACAAAACAAGCAACAGGGTTATAGCCTGACCTGCAGTGAGATCCTGACTTGCAGAGAAGTGACTTGGTGCTGCAGGAGTTGAAGTCATCCTTCATGGTTGTGATCCCTCCCAAGTGATGGGACAGTGGTTCTCTGCCATCCTCCTGGCTCAGAACATCTGCTACCCCTCCAGGTGCAAGGACCTGTTCTCTGTATCTTTGTAATGGCGCTGCCCTGTGTGTGCAGCAGGCACAGATTTGAAGGTTAATAATTTAGCACAATGGTTTTTTGGTAGTGGTTATGAAAGATGGTAAATATGGAGCAAGGGATGAAGTCCCTTTCCTTGTGATAGGCATAGCACAGGATGCTGCCATGAACGTATGAAAGGCATTCATTTTTCAAAGGAACTTCCTTATTGAACAGTAGTTGAGATTTTTGTGTAACAGCTGTTATAGTTTGTGGTACCTGAATAACACATTCAGGTTATACTGTTGGTTCAAAACATCAGATTTGCTGGCAGAATGAGCTCTAAGTTTTCTTTTATATCTGTGGAGGAACGGGTATGAGGAGTGTACCTACTCAGGAACGAGATACACGTTTTGTGGGCTTTGTTTGTTTGCTTTTGTTTTTGTGAGCTGTTGCCTCAGCATGGAACCAGGGAAAACAGACATATATTTGCTGTAACAACCTGCTCCTTGCTTTTAGGTGAGTGTCTTCTAGGAGGTACTTTCTAGATGAGAAAGACATCTGTGCACCAACATCAGTAGATATTTAGTCACTCTTCAGTTGCCTCGTTTGGTGTTGGTGTACCTTACAGAGCTGGGTAGCACTGATCTGATGAAAACATGGGTGAGTTAAATCAATTTAAAAGATTGTTTGGAACATTATTTGGAAGGTGGTATTGTGAAGTGTTATAGTGAAGTGTTACTCCAAAAGTGTCCTCAAAACCCATTCAGTACGGGCTGTTATACTAATAGTGGTGTGGGGATCTTTGGAGATGTCCTGGTGGTTCTCACAAGCTTTTAGTGGTTCTAAGAACAGCTAGCCAAAAGATGCTGTTCCTCCACTCCTCATCCTTAGTCACCAGTGACTTTTTTCCCCCTGTGCTCTTATTCATGGAAATGCTTGTTCTCCAAGTATTTCTAGGAAGCAGTTCCTCAAACTGTTTAAACTTCTTCAGACTTCAAGCTAGCCTTTAAATAGTTGATATTGCCAGTTACACTGGATCGATCACTTATGCCCTGGGATCTTTCCAGCAAGTGTCAGGAGTGCTCTTGCCTTGTCTGGTAATTCTAACCACTTCCATTAAACACAGCTCTTAACCCCCCTGATATTGCCCTCCCTAAGAATTCAGTGTCCTGTTTGCAATTCCACAACCAAGTCTTCAGATACCAGCACCATCTCCTGGGAAATCTGCTTAAGGTACAAAATCTCATCTTGGCCCCTTTCCTTTTGTTTAGGGTCAGAGCCCTGCAGCTGCAGATGGGTGGGAGGTGGGCAAGCTTGGAGTAAACAGTGACAAACAATGTGTTTGATCAATGGCCTGTCTGATAAATGGCTTGGCTGTACTTGGGAAGAAAACACTCTGGCTGTTCCAGTCAGCGTGTCTCTGGAGGAACAGCCCTTAGAAATTCAGTTTTCACTAAATAGAATCTGATAAATTTGTTTGTTTATTTTCTGTCTTTCCAGATTCACTGCCTACTCTGTAAAGCTCTTAATTATAGACTTAAATTATAAATCTGTGTATTTAAAAGGAAAAAAAATAAAAGAAACACCCTTGAAAAAATGTTTAAAAAGCCAAAAAAGATGGAAAGCAGGCATTGCTTTAGATTCTTATATCCCAGTTCCCAATCTCTGAAGCAGACTGGATAACTGAAAAGATTTTATGTCTGGGAAGACAGTTTTGTTGATAGCTGCACAGCAAGGGGATAACTTCTCATTAGGCACTGGGATTTAGATCTGGAAAATGCTGTCTCATCCCTTGCCTGCTGCTGATGCGTGCTCATGCGTGTGCGGCTGCTCTGGAGGAAGAGAGCACAGGGAGAAGAGTGTCAGGAGGGGACTGCAGGGCTAGAGAGCAATTCCTTTTGCTGGTGTGTCCATCAGAGGGAGAAGATGAATTCTTGCTGCCTGTATTTTTATGGTTTGCTCAAAAGCTCTCAGTGGTATTTGACAGCCGAGATCAGTCACGGAAGATCGCTGTAGTGGTAGCACTCTGTGCGCTGCATGTGGCTCATCCCTGTGTGTGTTCCTGGAAAATGGCTTGGCCCTGGCTTATTCATTCCCTGGCTAAGGAAATTAGCTCATTACCTATGCAAATATACATGCAGGGATTCAAGTCCTAAACTGTTTGCCATAGGATGTCAGACAACTGCTTGTTTTTGTTAGGGCATGGAAATGACAGATCTGTGTCAGTTCTCCTTTCTGCATTTTGAAGTTTTCATAAATGGAGACAGAGAGGAAGGGTTTCTGTTTATATATAGCAAGGTTAGATCCTGTTAATGTTAATATTATTGTCCATAAAATAACTTCCTCAACAAAGGATATTTACCAGCCACAAAAGCAGTCTGTCTTTCCTTTCCTCACCTGTCTTTCAAACAACGTCATATACAATTTAAGTACTTTAATAGAATATGACCAAATTACATTTCTTTCATCCAGCAAAATTACTTTGTCAGCTGTTAGCCTCCAGCATAAATTCATTGTTAAAGGACAAGCTTAAGCCTTTGTGGATGGAGTAGCTTCCAACTGGGAAAATTCAAGAAGGAAGAGAGCCAAATTAAGTAAAATCCTGTTTAATCTCTTGCAGGCACAAAAAAAAAAAAAAAAAAAAAAAGACAGTAGAGGACAGGGAATGTTGATTTCTGCTTTGCATTCTTTACTTTGCCTTGGATCAGTGCTTCGGGAGTAGGTAGACTTAAGGTAGAATTCCTTGCCCAAGTTCCAGAATTGCTGGCAGATGTTGCACAGACCTGCTTCCTTCCAGGTGTCAGCCACCAACACCCAGGGACAGGTGGAGACACATGAGAGGTGGGAAACTGCTCCTTTCAGGGGAAGTTTCAAGAAACTGCTGTTATCCAGCAAGAGGCTCAATAACCAAGTCTGAGCAGTCAGAATTCAAACTTTAAATGAACAGCAAGTGGGTGGTTTGTCCTTGCCCAAGTCAAAACAAGGCTTTCTTTTGGTATTATGCAGATCAGCCAAATGTTTTTGAGTTACAGATTTGTTTACACTGATGTAGATTAACTGGCTTCTCCTAGTGTTGCAAGGCAGAAAACAGAGAAAAAGAGGTTGTGCGAGGTGAGACAGGAACTTGGGGTCTCTGAATTGCCTGCTGGAGGCCTTTCTCTGCTGATGTCTTACTGATATAAAGATATTTCTGCCTTACCAGGCAGAAAGTTAAGTCCCTAGCAAAATGTTAAAGCCAAGGTAGCTTGTGTTAACTCTTGTTGTTAGTTTTGTCTGAGGTAGGATTGGCAACAAACTGGGACTGGATCCTCTGCTTTTAGTGGAAGGATCCTGCAGTCACCTGGAGGTGGCACACATTGAGGAGCCAATGTGGATGCTTGCCCTGTATATGTTGCCTACGATGTTGTCTTGAGTTCAGAGTTTTCCTAAAAGGGTTTCGAGGTAAAACAATGCCTGTGCAAACTGCCTGCTGCTTGGGAGGGATCCAACAGCATTGAAATATGTCTTGTGAGCCCTTACCAAGGTCATTGGGACAGGAGAAGGCAGGAAAGGAGTATCCCACTTTAGTATTGGCTAATTCAGTCTGGTGGTGATTCATGTTTCACATCCCAGGATGGCTTGATATTTCATGTATTTATTACCTTTTATAGCAATGGAAAATACATAAAATTGAATTGTACAAATCACAATGACAGAACAATGGCTGAACGAAATCAAGATACCCTTCCCACTCAGCCTTATCAGCCTTGGTGTTCTCCTGAAAATACCAGCAAAACTCATAACCCTGGGAATGTCTGTGCTCTGCTTAATGGTCATTGAAAGTATGGTGAAAAAGTAAATAGGCCCTGGAGCAATTCCCAAAGATGGTCAATTCATTTTTTTAAACAAATACAGTTAAAACAAGACTCTTGCCTGTGCCTGGTGAAATCAATGGCAGTTTTGTGACTGGCTCCAGGAGCAGCAAGGTTAAACCACTGTTGTATGGCACAGTAAGGTGCAGATATCTTCAATCTGAGAGCACCTTGGGAGCAGGAAGGAGCACCAGCCATAGCAACAACCACCTAGGGGGAATTTTGACAGATGGTAAGAAAAATCTTTTCCACTTCTTGCTGCAGCATTCTGGAACTATGTGAGCTCCTATAATAATTGGTATGCTGTCCTGGCCTTCCTGTGATTCCTGCACTTTTTTAAATTAACAATTGATAAATTCATTAGTCTGACAGAGATTTGGCTCCTTTATATTCAGATGGAAATTTTTTCTTCATTTATAAGTAAGGAGACTTATTTGTGAGAAAAGGATTAAGAACTGTATATGTTATTTCCCAGATCAACAGCTTTTCAATAATTTCAGTATGAGGGAAGAAAAACACTTCCAAAAACTGAAGAATTATTCTTAGTTCCAGAGTAAGAACTGTTTGTGTACATGTCTGCATGTACCTACAGATACAACATTTTTTGTTCAGACTTTTTTCTGTGTAGTCATTGCCCATCTGACACTTCCAGGCTGATAAATTGTGGCAGCAGTGGCTTGCAGACCATTGCACTTCATGATGTTGTAGTGGGTTATCTTTCCAAAATGCAATTCAGCCTCTGAATTTCATATTCTGTTTGCCTGGTGCAGAAAAACAGCCAAAGCAGGTCATGCTTTTGGCTCAAAGGCTGATGCAATGTGGCTTCCATAGTTTCACATCTGGCACTATTAAAATAAATAAATAAAAAATCACCTTGCTGCACCAGCATTTGCTTTCACAACTAGCACTGAACTTCATTTTGTTGTTGAGGAAATAACAGATTTAGGCCACTTAGGATCTACTTCAGAAAGCACTTTAACTTGAGTTTAACTGCAAGTATATTAGAATATCCAACTGTGATTAATGATCATGTTTTGGTATTTTTTCCTAGCCAGGCCTTGAGGCTGGATGGATGCTCTGCAAGATTTCCCCAGCCAGGTCTGTGCTGGCTGTTCTGACCCTGCTGTGCTCTGCAGCACCGGCTCTGACGTGAGGGATGGTGTTTGGTGTGAGATGTTGTCTCACTCTGCGGCGGCAGAGCAGGGCTCTGTCTACAGCAACTCAGAGAAACAAATTGGAAACAGGATTTCCCCCAACAGGCGTCTGATTTTTCAGAAATGAACTGTTGTAATGGGATATGCAGCTGAGCAAACCCCACAATTTATACAGCATGACTTCACACTTGACAAAACATAGCAGGTGGGACCTCAAGCTCGCTTCACCTGAGCACCAGGCCGTAGCTGGTTCCCTTTTTCTCAGGATTTACTAGAAATAATGTTCTTGTTACCATGTTGTGCAGGCTGGGTTCTGGTAACTGCCAGACCAAGAAACCTTGACCCTGTTTGTTTGCTGTCAGCGTTCCGTGCTCTCCACCCTCTGGGGCCCAGGAGAGCTCCTGGTGTTTGGCTCCTGCTGCAGCCTCGGGGAGATGCCCTTTCAGGAACTCAGCTCTTCTGCTAAAGTCTCCCTCTTCACTGAGACCATCCTTCACTGAGAGCATTGCAGCACATTTTAAAAGCTCTCTCTGTCTGGAAATTCTCCAGACAGCTCCTTACCTACCGCTGTCATCGTCCTCCTCTCCCCCTCCCTTGTTAAAGCTCCCAAGCAGATCCGTATCATTAATATTTCAGTATCAGCTGTGCGCGGGCATTGGCTACACTGCAGCACACTTCATCAATAAGAGCCAGCGAGGCTGTGAGCTCTGCCACACTGCCTTCATCCAGCACAGGAGGAAGAGCAAAGGCAGAGCCTGCCAGAGAAGCTGAGATCTGCCGAGGGTAAGGCTGCATCTCGCAGTCCCAGCCTTGAGGTGCTTTTTGCTGCTTTTGCTCCCTCATTCAGATCATCCCAGATAATACCCTAACAAGCAACAAGAATGGATGTCTTTAAGAAAGGTTTCTCCATTGCTAAAGAAGGTGTGGTGGCTGCTGCAGAAAAGACCAAGCAGGGAGTGACAGAGGCTGCAGAGAAGACCAAAGAAGGGGTAATGTATGTAGGTAAGAGAGAACTAGTTTTGATCTACTTTTGAGCATGAAAAGCTGCATAGATTGTCTCTGAGAAAGTCTGGGAAAATGATATTGTGGCTGAAGCTCGGGAGTGACTAGTAGGATAGTCTGGATAAGATCCTGAGCTCAGCAAAATTGCTGTATAAACCTGGGGTACAACAGCCTCCCCATGCCTCAGTTTCCCCAACTGTAAGTTACACATAGAAACCATGACTCCAGGGAAGACAGAATGATGTTAAGGAGCAGGTGCCCAGGTGAAAGGTTTGTTTGACTGTTCAGTGATTGTTTGCAGGGTGAGTCAGGCACTCTCCAGGCAAACAAGCAGTGCCAGTCTCTGCCTCACCTCCACGCTGGGAGGGACTCACTGAGGAGGTCCCTGAGAGGAGCCAACAGTGTTAGTATGAGGGGGTTGCAGGATGCATCTGTTTCCCCACAAACAAATGGGTTTGTCCTGAATCCTTCTCCTGTTCACTGACCTCTTTCGTCGCCCATGCACACATTAATCTTGCTTTACAAGAAAACACCCAAATTCCTTTTGCCCAAAGAATAGGATCTGGAAAACAGTGTGCCTGATGTCCTGCCTAGAGACCTCTTTCACAGTTAATGGGCTGAAACCTCCCCTTTCAAGGTCACCCTTGGAACCCACTATCTCCACTTATCTAGCACATGCAATTATATGGCTGGATGGTCAGATACTCCATATAATACAAACTAAAGAGTCTTAGGTTCCCAAGACTGATTATCTCACTGCTGATTACTGCATTTCACACAGCTCTTTATTTTTGCTGGATGTGGGAGTGTTTCTTTTTGTAGGAAAGTTTACATGCACGCTCTTCCTGCCATCCTACTGCAACATCCACAGCTGTACTTAGCTACTATATTTAAAACTGCTCTATTGCCAATAGCTACAGATATATATTTGTATGTTACAAATTAAATACAAAATTTGTATGTAGCAGGTCTGATCATGTTTTTATCTTGAATTCTTAAATACTTAATTATTGACATGCTGGAAATGAATGGATGTAACAGTTCACACTTCAATTTGAAGCTGACCCACAAGAAAAAAAGGTAAGCAGCATTCCAGTAAACAACAAAACTAACTACAGCAAGTGAAACACCAGTCTAAGAAATATCACATGTGGGTGTCACATTGTGGCACCTGCTTCCAGATCTGAGCTGTGCTGGGGTTATTCAGAGTTTTAATACATAATTTCTCACATCTCTTTTCAGTCACGTTGTACAGCTCCATACTGTGACCTGGTTTTTGTTGTTGAGCCAAGAGGTCTCTTTAGGAGATTGTAATCTTTTCAATAAAGTTTTCTATGAGCCTAAAACTAAAATCCTTGAAACCTTAATCTCTGAATGAGGATCAAATAAAGATCAAGGTGAGGATTAAGTGCTTTCTCCTTTTATTGGTTTGGTTTGTTGGTATACTGCTGGTTCCTGCCCTGTCACGCACCAGTCAGAGCTTTGCCTTGGTCTGATTCAGTTCCTGCTAGGAAGCTCAGCCCTTTAGGGAAAATTCAGTCTTTCACAGGCAGGAAAAATAAAGACCAGATGCTAATTAGGTCAGAAAATGGGGGTTTTGTTTTAATAGCCAGAGAAGGTGGAGGTGTGGTATATTGGTTAAAACTGGAGTGATTAGTCTATTGTTCACGCTGCCTTTTGTCACTCTGTGCCACATGAACAGTAAATCAGAGACCTGAACTGTTCCTTCCTTGCTTCTTCCCTTGCAGAGCCCTATCCCAGCAGCTTCATCTAGAGCATTAGGTGATGACACTTGAATTTTTGGATGCTAGGAGAGAATAATACTGTATTGAACCTCAAGGGTCTTTTGAGAACTTCAGGAAAGAGAACAAAATCCCCAGGGCCTAGGATGGATGAAGTGGATCCCTGACTTTTACTCAGGTTTGTGTTAACTCATTGCTGATTCTCTGAGGAGTATTCCAAATGTCTGGGCACAACCACCATGTCTGGTGAGTCACTTACTGCTGCCCAGGAGAAGAAAATAATGCTCACTCAGAGGCATCTGTCTGGAGTGAACAGCGCCACTGGGACACTGTGGCCACCTCGTCCCCCCTCTGATCCATCCAGGTTCAGCTCCCACAGCCCATACCAGGCTGATGCCTCCCTTCTGTGCTAAGCCTGCAATGTGGTGCCCCTGCCCTTGCTGAACCCATGGGGTAGAGAAAAGAGTGCAGGAAAGGAGAGGGAG
This sequence comes from Ammospiza caudacuta, assembly GCF_027887145.1. Classification (NCBI taxonomy): domain Eukaryota; kingdom Metazoa; phylum Chordata; class Aves; order Passeriformes; family Passerellidae; genus Ammospiza; species Ammospiza caudacuta. The sequence continues at coordinate 12,576,063 of NC_080601.1, forward strand.
GAATCCTGTATCATGGGTTGCCTTTGTGCTTGGTGAAATCACCGTCTGCTCTCCAAATTCCAACAGCCTCTGAGTGTGCCAAAGTGTCAGGAGATCCCTGCATGGTTAGTGTGGACCCAGCAGATGGTTCAGTGGGCTCTGGTTTTTAATTTGGTTTGAATAGGGGTGTAAGTGATGCTGAAGTTAATTAATGAATTTAATGCAAAGTTGCACCAGAGTATTGAGTCATTAGCACTGTTTCATGCTATAGGTCAGGAAGCCTCAGCAAAAAATGCACTTGTAATTTTCCAGAAGGGTTTTCAACTGTGTGTTGCAGAAAGCCTCAACACACCAAGCTATGTTTAAACTGAGTGATTCCTGCAGGATTTAATGCACATCAAAATATCTCTCTCTGCTCTAGACCTTCTCCCAGGGCATAGCACCCCACCACCTCGGTCACACCCTGGCGGTCCCAAAGCACTTGCAGATGACTCACAGCACTCAGAAGAGGCAGGATGCATGAACTTTAAATTCTGGGTACATAAGCTGCAGGCAAGGACTAATGAGTGAAATGAGATTGAGCATCAGGTGATTGCTTTCTGATTCAACAGATGCGGGCTGCTGGCAGGAGCGCTCGGAAGGTCGGTCGGGTTTCATGCGGTGCATAATGGATGGGAGCCTGAGTCATCGGGCGTGGCTGGGCCGGGAGGGTGAGGCGAGCTCTCCCCAGGCTGCGGCAGTGACTCTTCCCAATGACATTGCTTCTGTCATGAAATGGATTCAGATGTTTTCCTTCTAGCTGCATCCCTCCATCTGGTCTGCAAATATAGCACCTGCTTACTTCTCCTCCCCATAAAAGAATTGAGCCCAGATAGTCACCTTAAAAGTCTGGCAAAAAACATACAAAACTGCAGCTCTTGTCTCACTAAGTGTGTTTACTGCAAAACTGCAAAGGCATGAAAGGCTGGTACAGCAAATCATGTGCTGTGCTTACCTATCAGCTGTTTGACCAAAAACCAGCAAAGGGCTAAGCTTGAGGATCTGAGTCTGGTATGAGACAGCCGTGTATGTCAAATCAATGTTGTGGCAGTCTTTCCTTGGAATGCTGCTGGGAGGGAAAATGAAGCAGGATGGTGTCTGAATTGAACCTTGTGTATGGCCCATTCAGGGGCTCACATTCATGCCTTCAGACTTGCACCTGCTGTGCTCAGTGCTGTGCTTCTGCACATGTTTGTGTATTGTGGGCACCATCATTAAATCCAGTTCACAGCAGTGCACGTGTCATGTGCATCACTAGGAACTCAGCTTACAGCAGTAACAAATTAAAGGTACAAAGATTTCATTTCTTGACTTTTAAGACCATTTGGGAGGGTGGAATGAAATGTTGAGGGCATATTGTAATAGAACAGTTTTGTTCTGCCCCAGGCAGGCGTTGCAACCACCAAAATAAATCAACAATTGAGAATTACATTCAATAATGTATAACATGTATCAGGCAAAACAGCACTGAGCTGGGCTGTTGTTATCAGGGCACTGCACCTGTTCTGCTTCTCAGGCTGTTAATGAGAATGAGCTGTGGTTTGTAACTGGTTTCTCCCACCCCACCCGTGGATGCTCCATTATCATGGAGTCAAAAATCTGCCTGGTTGTTGTCCATTTTTATCATTTTGATAGTTGGCCGTAGAAATCCTTCTGTTCTATCAGTATGGGAAACCTGAAGAGAAGCTGTGTATAGGTGCAATGATTTGCAATATACAGTAAAGTGGGACCAGTGGAATATTTTGGCTTGTGTTTATTTAACTTCCAGGAGAGATAAATTTGATTCCTTATTTTTTTAATGTGTAAAGCACCTAATTACCATGGGGGCTACCCATGTGCCATATGATTTAACTTATCTGCAGCAATATCAAGTACAAAGGATATATAGCTTGTCACTTCAAGCATGGATGAAAATCACAGAGATTAATTATTCCTCAGGGCTATTTGTGTTGCAAACTGAATGCCTTCACATCCTGTTAGCTTTTCTGCATTGAGAACAGTGAGATAAATTACAATGTAAGCACACATATGGTGTATTTTCATAATTTGAGATAAAACCATCTGTTTTCTGTGCATTGCTGGGAGCAGGCACTTGCAGCCTAGGCTGAGGCACCAAACAGGGAATCCAGTAAGTAGGTATGTAGGAGGTAGGTGGTGGTTCTGTAAATTCAGTTTCAGGTTTCTCCAGGGTCTTTATTAGTGGTATAGAATGAGAGTTTAAATGACCAGTGCAGCCAAGTATCCTGCTGAAAGGCAGGGGAGAGTCATGGATGTGACTTCTTGTCCTGCAAGAGTGAGGTAGGTGAGATGTTGCCAGGCGATTTTATTTACAGTCATTTTTACAAGTAACTTAAAGTTGATTTACCACTACTCAACTGCTCACTTTGGAAATACTGAAGGAACAATTTTTTATAATCAAGATTTTTCAGGTCTAAGCATCTCCAGAGAATTTGCTGTTGAAGCTCTCCAACTCTCAACACAAAGATACTCGTTGGCTTTACTGGGGAGGGAAGCTGGTCTCTTTTCTGACTCCACAAATGGTTTGTGTCTGAGCAGGAGGTACCAGCAGGACCTTGGCTCCTCACTGCACTTCCTGAGAGCAGGAAACCATCTGTGTCCAGAAGTCAGGGTGTAATTTCCAGGCAGCACTGATGGATTGTGTTTCCTTTCACAGGCACCAAGACCAAGGAGGGTGTAGTGCAAAGTGTGACCTCAGGTAAGAGCACAGCCCAAGAGGGATGTGGAAACCTGTGGTGGTTGTTGGACCTCTTGGGAAGGCTGTCACCCCTGCCAAGTGGGAGGTCTCTGTGGGACACCACTGATCTGCCTGACCTTCCCACTGATGAGTAGAGGCTGCTTGCCAGGAGTGATGGTTCAGGGTCTGGCATTTGCAGTGGACACAGGTCAGAGAAAATATTTAATCAGTAGAGTAGGTCAGAAAAAAAAATCTAACACAGGTTCCTTGGCAGACTGGGATGATTCACAGCTATTTAGACATTTCACAATGTCAGGTGCACAGCCCAGCACGCTGAGAGGATTTACTTGCACCAAAACTGTGGTCTTTGGGAGGGTCCTGTCTGGCAGTTGCAGAGTTAGGGACCTAAAGGTCCCTTCTAGGGTAACCCCAACTCCAAGGAGGAGCAGCTATGTGGACTGTCCTGAAGGAAGATGAATGGATCCTTTGCCTGGAGAATTTCATAACTATTGCTGTTTTCTGCTGAGGGGTATTAAATCAAACAGAAAGTAACCTGGAAGAGGTCATGCACAGTCTGCAATGCAAAATACCTTATTTACACTGTTGTCCCTTAGTATCTGGCAGTGAAATTTTCATTCTCTGGTTGCCCACAAAGACTGACAGGCTGCAGTGCTACTCTCTAAGCAGCATTTTGTGCCAGACAAAAATCCTCACATACACAATCTAAATTCAGACGTGATCTCATCTAAAAAACCCAAACAAGGACTGCACCAGGGCTAATTTCTTCTTTTACTTCAATGCAATCATTTGTCATCCCAGGGAATTTGGCAGCCTTCTGGCAGTGTCTAGTTTGCTGACTTTTCTGCTTTTGTTGAAACTGCAGTTGCTGAGAAGACCAAAGAGCAGGCCAACGTGGTGGGAGAAGCTGTAGTAGCCAGTGTGAACACAGTGGCAAACAAGACTGTAGAAGGAGCAGAGACCATCGTGGCCACTACAGGAGTTGTAAAAAAGGTGTGTTTGTTTGTTCTATGATGGGCAGGACAGAAGAGCCTTTGGATTAACCTGCAGACATTTACAGTTGATGGTTTTATTTATTTCATGAAAGATTTTCAGCAATATCTGCTTTTGTATAATGCTTAATATTATCATATAATGCCTAATGTAGTCACAGAATCATTTCGTTTGAAAGAGACACCTTGAGATCATCCAGTCCAACCCCCTTAGGGCCAATGAGAGAGGACTGTCCCAATGGGTTTTGAATATCTCCATGGAAGTAGACTCCACAATATCCCTGGGCAACCTGTGCCAGTGTTTGACTACCCTCATAGGAAAAAGAGAATTGTTTTCTTCTGTTCAGACAGACCCATTAATCACTTGGTGCCTATTGTCTCTTGTCCCATCAGTGGGCGCTGCTGGCAACAGTCTGGCTCTCCATTTTCTTACGGATGTAGAAAAGCATTTTCCCCAGGGACTCGAGTAGGAATGTGTGTGGGCAGCAGTGAGCGTGTGGCCTGAGTCAGGGCTCAGGGATGTGCAGAGTGGGAAGGCACGGCAGCCTGCACTTGCCCTCGCCCCTGTGTGGTGCTGGCGGGATGCACAGGCTGGGCCTGCCCACAGCAGCTCTGGAGGCAGAAGAGGGCAGCAGCAAGCCAGGCACAGCCTGGTTCCTGCAGAAAGCCTGACCCTGCTGCTCTGCTTCCTGCTGGTTTGACAACAACCAAGTGCTTATTGATAAAAGACCGTGTGACCCAAATTGTGTAGGGATTAAGCCAGGTTCAGACAAGGCATCTTCTGTCCTCCAGCCTAATTTGACGAACGGGGCTGCTTCAAGTGAGGGGATTAAAGGGAGTTTGAAGGAGCAGAACAGTTCCTCAGATGAAGGCAGTGTTGATCATTAGAGAGGATGCTTTGGTAATGAACAGCACGAGGCCAATATTTGGCAGCTCTTTGGTAAGCCCTTCTCTTTCCCCTCTTCAGAGAGTGTGACCAGTGCTGTTGATGGCCACATGAGCTTTATGAGTCATAGCAAACCCAAACCCAGAATCAAAGCGAAGCCAGGCTGGCCAAAATTGTTTTAATTGTTCAGATAGTCGGCTGATTAATTTCCTGACCTGCACATAAACACATTGTGATGTGAAACAAAACTTCTACACAGCATATAAATCCTGAGAGAATAGCCTAACAAAAGAGAACAGCAGCTTCAAGTGACGCAAAATGTCCTCCTGAAAGCATGTGAACAGGGCAGATACAGGAGCTCTGCTAAGCCCTTGGGATAAATTTAATCTCTATTCCCACTGGGAACAGCAGTTAGGCTGCAGGAGTGCAAACAGTGATTCCTAATTCCATGGGGCCAGAATTTCCCTTCCTACCTTTTGACTGACCGTGGGGTGGTTGACCCAGGAGAATGAGGAATTTGCTGATGGTAGGAACCCTTGCTGCAGATAGCAAGCTGTCTCCCCTCCAGCAAGGACTGAGCAGCAGCAGTCCTCCTTTCCTCCTAAATGAGAACCCCACCTCAAAGACTGACAGCTACAGTTTACAGCTAATTTCAGAGTTTAAACCAGTGCAGGTTTTTCAGAGAGCATCTGAACTGTCATTCTGATGTCTTCCATTGTTGTCCAATTGCTTAGACTTAAAATGGAGATTGATTAAGAACTAAAAAATTAGGATGTGTCACATGCCAAAGGGCAGACTGAATGGAGCCAGGAAACTGCTTTGGATACAGTGTCATGCCAAACAGCAGAGGTGCTGAGGCAGCAGACTGAAAACAGGAGGAGAAAAACAAGGAAAATCACAGGACAAAAAAATTCAGGAAAAACATTTGTTTCTGTGAAAGAGGGTTCATCTGTTCTGCTGGATTAGTTCAGTTTAGGAGTGCAAATCTTTTATTCATACTCACCATACTTTAGCATGTAGCTAGACACCTTTCAGATCCAGCTAGACACAGAAGATTGGACTCCACATGCACATCGAGGCCATCCCCA